>NC_134705.1:182017468-183217468 GCF_043290135.1 Rhipicephalus microplus
ACAGGGATGAAAACTAAAGATCTAAAGAAAAAAAAACGCCTTACGGAACACTCGTGCCGCCATCTTGCGAGGGGACATTGGTCGTCTGCTTCGTTTCCGATACGCGACGTCGTCTGCTGTCTATACCTCCGACTTCCCTTTCGGTCTCGTTTCGCTTCATCTCACATTACTCCACTTTATGTTTTTCTTCCATCCTTAAACGCGAGATCGGTCCACGAAAGCCAAACGCATGTGCCTACGAAGCCAGCCCTCCAAAAACCAACTCTGCTTCCCGATTTGGGTCTTTCTTGCTGTTTCAAGCGCCATTCTTTTAAACTTTAAAACCGCCATGGAGCAAATCACCATAGGCTGCTGTTGGACGGTCATAAATATCCATCAAGAACGTAGCAGACGACAAGTCGACGTGGCCTCTCGAAGCAGACGACAGGCAGCCCAGCGGTCGCCACCAATAGAATGGACTTGTTCATCGAAAACAACAAGTTTCGGTTTTTCACTGTGTCTTTTCTTTGTCTTTTTTTGTTTCTTTTATATTTCAAGACTTACGGCGAATAAAAGGAGAGTGATGAAGCGGTCGCGGTCGTTTTCGATAACCGCGAAGGCAAGTGGAAACAAGGCAGTGAAAACGACTTCACCCTTAGACTCTCTTGTTGTGGTCGTTGCTGTTGCTTTGTTCTCGTCGTTTTTTTTTTTTGACGTAATAGCGGCCTCACATGTCAGATATCACTGCTCGAAAGCGGACGTTCAAAACTGTACGCCGGGCAGCCTAGTTCTTGCTGTTGTGGTCGTAGTGGTTGTTTTTTGTTTTTGAGCGTAATCGCTGAATCATATGTCAGATATTTCGCGTTGAAGGGGGTCATTCAGAGCTGCGCCAAGTGAGGGAACTGCAGTGAGTAAAACACAAAAGGACGTTTTGAAAAATGAAAGCAAAACAAACAAAAAACAACGGTTGGGGGAGCCACTTGAGTGCTTCAGAAGACCCTCCACCAATTTGCAGCCAAAACTCTCTCGTTCCCGTAACGCTACAAGGCAGCACAAAACGTCATAAAGAAACAAAAAAAAGATATAGGCAACGTACGAGAAGTTGGGGCCGAAAGGGACGCAGGATTACAGTCCATAACGGAGAGGAATTCCTGCCAGTAAACAAAGAAGAAAAGAAAAACACTATAGTGAGAGCAACAAACAGACTCCCCTAACTTCGAATAGCAGGGTTCTAACCCCCTTTCCCGCCTTGACTCCGCAACCAACCCCAACAATCATGTCTCTCCCAAAGCGCTCGAAATAAACACAAACAAGCCGCAGGCGATTGTGGGCTGCGGCTGGGATTGTGGAGAAAAGGCCCAAATTTAGCGAAGGGGGAAGCTTTGAATGCTTCTTTTTTTTTTGCCTTTATTTCTGTCCCGTGGGGTTCGGCAATGCGAATCTCCGAAAAAAAGAAAAGTCACAGAAATTTGGGCAACCAGACAGAAATTTTTCAGCTGCGGGCTAAAACAGACAGTCCATCATGATGATAACGTCAATATAGTAGCTGCAAGAGCAATACCCGTTACATTTATTTTGAGAAATGTGCCATTGAACAAAGATTCGGAACATTTTGTCCTTTTTCTGCCCCTGGAACTTTCTGACCGACCGACCGACTGGGTAAACTCCAATCGTTTTGTCGGTCGGTCGGTTGGTAGGTCGGTCCATCCATCCATCCGTCCGTGCGTCTATTCATCCGTCCGTACGTACGTCCGTCTGTCTGTCTGTCTACTAGTCCGTAAACTGTCAGTAGGTCCACCGATTTGTCACTCAGAGAAATGTTCAATATAAAATAATCTCTTCATTTTAATCAAATATGTTCACCTTTGAGACCAATATATATTCGCAATTTGAGCGTGTTGCCCAACTAGGAGACTTTAGAAAACCACGAACCTTTTGAACGTTACGATTCATTCAACAGTGAATTATTGCGAAGTTAAACAAATTTCGAATTCGTGCAATGCGTAGATCAGAATGCTAGAAATAAATCGGTGTGACATTACAAGTGGCAAACACATGTAACGTGATCATCTATACTTATAAAAACATGGGCTAGTAAAACTTGTTGGTGATATGTTCGGCTTGTCGAGAGAGAGAAGCGAGAAAAAAGAAGGCAGGGAGGTTAACCAGATGATAGTATGCGGTAAGCTACCCTGCACTGGGGTTGTGGACTAGGGGGTCGAAAGAGAGAGAGAAAAGTAAAAGAGAGAAGTTAAGTAAGTCTGCATTATCATCTGTGTGAAGCTATTAGACGACGAATAAAAAATACACAAATGAGAATGGTACAGCTGAAGAACAAGGATAAGCATGAGCACCACGTTCTAAACTACAGGATAAGCAGAATTAGGAGTTTGATCAGCGCGTATTGATCGCATTTTCCGAAAAAACTGCCGCAGCAGTTATCTTGTTCTTTGACAAATAGGTAGACTCACACAATGAGTCATATTGCTTATACTTGCCATCAGACAAATTCTTTTCACAGACACATTTATTGACCCTATGTGATTTTCTATTTTAGTGAAGCTAATGTTGTTTCAATAATGAACTAGCGAAATAATTATTCAGTCAATTATTAATAATTTGTCTGATTACTTACATCATTGAGTGATTCGCCAATGAATTGATTGATTCATTACAAGTTTGGTAATTCATTTGATATATTGATTGAATGATTGAATAATTGATTGATTGATTGATTGATTAATCAATCGATCGACTTGGGGGCTACATAGGTTTAGGGTGTTTGAAGAATACGGCCTTAAACCCATGGTATCAGTTAGTGACTAGCCATTAATGCCCATAATGAATGCCCTATTGACACATTTGCCAGTTAAGCTGTCCCTATGTATACGAAAAAAATATGGATCTATACCAAGTATAACTCCACGAAAAAAAAAAGGCAAGCCTAAAGAATCAACAACCAAACAAGGCATGAGTTTGTTGGTGGCTTTGAGGCCGTTTGTAAGTGAAAATCTGCAGCAAACGAAAACTCGAACCTCCCAAAAGGAAAAGCACAACAAAAACACTTTTACTAAAGGTATATATTTCATGTTGAGAAATAAAAAAAAACGGCCTACTTCATTTGACGGAATCTAAATTTGCTGGGGTGAACACAGCCAAAAAAGAAACCTAACTTTTTGTTACCCGAAAGCAGTCAATCTGCGTGTATGGACAATACATGCAACGGTACACAACGTATACACAGAAAAAATGGCCAACAGCAATGACTCGCATGCTGCTATGTATAGCAATCGATGTAAGAACGAATGGCCGGTAGAACCTTTCAAAGTACAGGGAGCACAGTGCACCATCCATCATCGAATTGTTGGCCGTCAAAATATCGATAACGTGTTTCGTGCGTTGCCTCGTGGGTCCGTGTGTTGGGGGAGGACGTCGTCTGCTTTCGTTTTCGTCTGCTTGGTTTTGCTGTTGCTATTTTCCGCAGCTACAACCCCCGTTCATACGTCTCGTGCTTGTATCACGTGACTTTAAAAAGCCGCTGTTTGGAGTCGGGTACTTTGTTGTGACTCCTTTATTTGTATGTTTGTCTATAATTCTATCCCCTAAGCTACGCCGGCAACCGGGTCTGTTCACTGTTGGCCGTATAACTAGTTTATATGTGTGTTTGTTTCTTATTTAATATCCGAAAAATGGCGGTGACCAAGTTGTTGTTTTTTTAACTTTTGATTCGCTTTTTTGGCGACCCTCACGAGCAGTCCGGACCGGTCCCAAGCAACGGGGAGCAAGTGGTTCAATTATAAAAGCATTCGAACCCAAATCAACCGTTATTGCGTTTACTGGTGGTCGCGAAAATTTAGGAGGTCAAATCTCTATGCTAGAATGACGTCACCTTTTTCTTTTTACCTCTTCGACATTTAGGAAAACATTACCTAGGGTCTTCCAATTAGGTGGCAGGCGATTTTTCAAAACTTTGATAAAAACGAAAAAAAAAGTTTATGACCAATACATATAATGAATGATAGTGTGAGAAACACTAAAGGTAAAAACAAAAATAGCTTCTGGTACACAGAAAATATTTATTTAGAAAGTTGTAATATGCGATAGGCAACGTTATATTATGTTAATCTTAAGCTAACTGAAGCAGTGCTAGCCTTATGTATGTATATATATATATATGCTTGTAAATATGCGGCATGCTATACAAACAAGAAGTACTTATTTTTTAATTCAATTGATATTGTATTGGCGATTTTCTTTCACAATAATATTATATGATCAGTTTGTAACTATTTTATAACAAGCAATTATTGATTCAGTCTTAACAATGATGTTTTGTTTTGTTTCTTTTTCTCGATTTTTGTCTCACTGTGTTCTTTCTGCCACTTTGTTATTCTTTTTTTTCCTACCTCTTTTCGGTCTACTTTTCGATTAGTGTATCTTTTTCTCTTTTTCTCTTTCTTATCTTTCGTTATCTTTTTGTCTTTCCTCCTCTTTCTTTGTCTTTGTTCTTTGACGAACATCTACTGTGTTCAGGTTAACGTTTTGCGAGCGAACGCAACTTGTTACGCGAAACGTTAGAGACACTACACAGTATAGACCTTTTTCCGAAGAGAAGATACTTGGCTCATGGCTCTACGTGTCGCTGGCCAGCAAAGCGACGCGGGCATTGCTAAGTTTTCTAAAGACGACCGGACTACGCGACCGCTTATAAGCGTTGCAATGGACAAGGTCACATCTTCACACACGTTGCCCTTCACTTCTCTCTTTCTTCTCCTTCAATCCCCTCACCCTTTCCCCCAGTGCAGGGTAGCAAACCGGACATGCGTCTGGTTGACCTCCCTGCCTTTTCATTTCTTCCCTTCCTCCTCCTCCTCCTCCTCCTCCTTGACGTATATCTGTTATCGCATCCCACTGCGGACAAATGAGCGCAGCACGAGAGCGCCCTGGGTGCACGTGCCCGAAGAGCGAAGCAGAAGTCGAAGAGGACGAAGATAGCGTGCCACAGCAGAGTTATCGCGTTACACGTAAAAAATGATCTATTATGAGGCACAGTGTGGCCAATCCCCCATGTGGGTATGAGCCAAGATCTCCTAGGAGACAAGAGAAGACAAGACTTGCACGGCGCAGCTGTGATGATGACCCACCTTGAAGCGAACGGGGGCTTTGCGAAGTTTATATGGTACCACCTAAGCAACCCCCATGCCGTTGAATGTTTTCAGTGTCGTGAGCGAGAACACTCGTGATGAAAAAAATATTTCGAAAGAGAGAGAGACAAAAATAACAAAATAATGTATTGTTGTAAAAGGAGGTCAGTAAACACGAGTAGAAAAAGAGAGAGAGAGAAAGAAAAAGGCAACGGCGACGGTTCGCGTCGTCGTGTTTTCGTAAAAGCCACTCGGTATAGTGGTGGGATTTGAATTTCGTCAAGGGAGCGTTTTAAATTACGTTCGAAAAACGGGCAGGTGACCTCGCACGAAAGAAAGAGTGCAAATGTCACAAGAAAAGGAGAAACGACCAAAAAAAACACGACACCTGACCGTAGAACCCGGAGATGGCGTCCATCTTTCGTGGATAGAGAGAGAGAGTGAAGGCAAAATGCGCCGCCGCGGCCTCTAGCTATAGCCGCGTCCGTTGGTCCTTCCTTGAAGATTCGCTTCTTTGATTGGCTCCCGCGACTCAGGACAAGGTGGGCTCTGATTGGCTGTTTCACTCGGGTTACTTCGCGCGTTTCCCCTTTCCCACATTCTTTCCCACTTTGGCGCTCTCTCTGTCCTTCGTCTCTCCCTCGCTTGTCGGCCACGTGTATTCTTTTGTCTCTTTACTCTTTTCTGTCTTTCAACATCTTCATTGTTTTACTGTGTCCTTTTTTATTTTATTACACTGTCGGCTCTCAACAGAGTGCTCACATATTCTCCGTGTGTTTGTCTTAGCTGCCGACGCCCACTCGGTGGGCTTACATTTCATTTCGGGAACGTTTTGCGTTCATTCTGTCATTCGCCGCCAACCTATACTTTTTTATTGTTTTTTACGCATATATCGTCGCTCCATGGCCGTTCCTCGCTGTTCAAACTCCTCGTCGCTTCTCACGTGTGCCTCAGTCACCGAGAGTCCATATGCCATTTGCGGAGAGCAAGCACGTGGGACTTCCGCTAGCGGAGTGGCTGTCGTGCGATTATTTCCTACCTGTGGTAAGACAGACTGCTAGTTCGAGTGAGTTTCGCTAACATATGGTGGTAACAAGTGGGTCAAGACAAAGACTGACACTGTCATCAAAGCGATAATAATGGAATAGTAACCTGCATATTGAAGTTTCAACTGAAGATGCCGAGACATGGAGGATAACAAGGACACTAGAAGCGCGCGCTTGCGCACACACACACACACACACACACACACACACACACCACAACCACATTGAGGACCACGTTCCGTCCCAACTTCCAAGAAACAAGAAATGATAATAGTATCAATACCAGTTGGGAGGATGGTATAACTGGTCAAAGAACAAACAGAGGTGGCATGTGTTTTAGTTAACATCAAGCAAATGAAACAAACCATGCCTGATACGAATGCGTAGTTAGGACAGCTGGTGATTACTAAGAGCTACATAATGGTATCCAAAGAAAGTAAAGTTTAGCCAAGGAAGGCACAGAGTCAACTGGAGTGAAAAAAACAACTAAACACTACACCGAGATAACGTGAAATCAGTGCCACAATACTGGGTAAACTGGATCTCATTAAGCCTACATTGGGCATGAACTGGCTGCGAATGATGAGTGTGGCTCAAGACAGTGAAACACCGTTATTATAAGGCTACCGCCGCTCCAGTACAGGTCATACAACATCCCACCATTCACCGCCGTCAGCATCTGTGTTTGCGCACGGCCTAGGCGAGGCCAATTCTATTCACGGCGCTCCCCCCCCCCCCCCTTTCTTTTCGCAGGCGCTCTGCTTTGTGGGCTTCGCCTTTAGACACCAGCGCACGGCACGAGGTATCCTTGCGGGCAAGGATACTGGAGGCGAACAGTAAACACGCGCAACGGTACCAGGATTCGGACGGAGATCTCCACGCACACAAACACGCGCACAGATAGAATCACCCATTTTCTTTCTCACTCTCTCAATCACTAGTCTATTTAGGTACACTCACCAGTACACTCCTTATGGACGCTCGCTTACTTACCAACACAATTGCGCGCCACAAACTTTATCGAACACTCATTTGCACATGCATCGCACAAACATTCACTCCCTTGATGACACAGTTACATTCAGTCACACACTGACAAACACACATACGCACTCACTAACAGTCATTCATATCACTCGCTCGCTCAATCACTTGAATACACGCTCATACGCACTAACAGTCATTCACAATCCATCACCTTACATCACATCCAATCGCATAACATTGCATTGCATTACAACACACTACATTCTTTAACAGTACATTACATTACATCAAAGTATATTACATCACATCAGGTAACTCCCTAACTCTCACAACCACTCGCTAACGCAAACATACACACATACAGCCGAGATATGATAAGACAGCGCAACTCCTCAGAGACAGTTTGCTTTGCTTTGCTTTGCTCTCCTAGATACAAGGCCCGTACCCAGTTTGGGAGATTGGCCAATGATGTAATGTAGAGACTGTTAAATGTTATTTTAAATGAGCTAATAAATTTAAAACCAAGAATAAAGAAATGAAATGGCAATATTACGTGAAATATTCAATGTAAATACAAGTAATATGCTACGGAGCTAATACTTGTCGTCATCAGCGGCCCGTCCTCCTTTCTCTCAGTCTGTCTCCCGCGCTCTAAGGCCTTGTTTGTTGTGTTTCCGAGAGAGGGCGAAGAAATGGCATCGCGAGTGCGTCTTGAGTCTTGTAGACACCGACTCGGATCTCAGGTGCGCCGCCCCGACTCTCCGAGGTTGAGAGAAGGCATGAGTGACACGAAGCGGAGATGGAGGAAGAAGTAAGGAAGGTGTGGCAAGAAGTGGTGCCGCGAACTTGGAGGGCAACGAAGATGGAAAACGGTCTCGAGGAGACGATTCATCGCCGAATCGCCACCTGAGATCGATTCTTCAAGGCACACTTTTCTATAGAATAGAGCCCAAAGAAAACAAGCAAGGCTCGTCGTATCTTGAGTGTGAAAGTAGGTGAGCGCAAGATGCACTTTCGAGTGCACAGGCGTGTGTCAGTATTTGCGTGCATGTGTGAGTGCTTACGTGCGCGTGAAAGCTTTTGAGCATGTGTGCGCGTGATATAGCAAATCAGTGGATCTGTACTTGTGTGTCAGTGAGTGATTGTGCATCTTAGTGAGTGTGTGACTTCGTGAGTGTAGGTGAGATGCATGTGTCCACGAGTGATTGTAAAAGATTTCATTTGTTTGGGACGTCAGTAATTTATAGTGAGGGTGTGTGTGCGAGCGTGTATCAGTACGCGTGACTGAGTGAGAGAAGGGTAAACTTCAAAAAAAAAAAATGTAGCAGAAGTGACAAAGGTGCGATCAAAGAAGGTGTCTTTTTGTCGAAGATACCCAGATGTTGGTAGTTACGTTTGTTGACAGCACTTCATTATTATTAAAATTTAGTAGCATAAATAGATTATAATTTCAATAATACTATGCGTCATTACAAAATTTGATTAAAAATTACGTCGATTCAGCTGCATCTTTTTATTTATTTCAGCGTTCGGTATTTGCTGAGCAAACGCACTCATTCAGCCTTCCTGGAAGGTTCCGTGTCTTCACGACGAAGTTCAACACTAGAAACTGTTTAATGTAGAGCGACTATTGCGTTCTTTTACTTTGCACACGATAGCAAGTTATATTCCCAGCTGAATTTTGATGAGCGTCGTATGATAAGATTCGTTTTAGAAAACTGCTTTGTCTTTACAGTAACGGCAATTGTCATCGAGACTATTTCATACAACTTTTCTTCCGCTGAAGTTTTCTACATTCTCGAGACCTGTTTTTGTAAGAACGGTACTTTCTCTGCTTTTACGTTGTTACAAGTTAATCGTGGATCCTCTAAATCTCTGCTAGACTACGTTAGGTTGGACGCCAAGAGAAATCACACGATGTTGCTCCAGTCCTGCGCGCCTTGTGGTATGGCAGTTGTAGCTAAGTGAAATATCGTCATCTTCGTTCTAGCAGGGAGAAGAACAGAAAGAACATGAAGGAGAACAAAAAAGAGAAGTAGATGAAGAGAATAAGTGAGAAAGAAGTAGAAGAAGTACAAAAATAAAAAAGAATACAATGATCACCACTGAATACAATAGAAGAAGACCTTGAAGAACAAGAGGAGATGACGAAGAAGAACGAGTGGAATATTGGCAAGACGGTAATCATGCTGAAGATCAACAAGAAGAAGCTTTACAAGAAGTAGATGAAAAAAGAAGTGATCATGAAAATGATAGAACAAGGCAGCAATGAAGAAAAGGGCAAATTTTTCTTCCCTTGATGAAGAAAACAAAAAAACATAATGAGAAGCAGAGTAAGTACAAGAAGAAAAAGAAGTTATGAATACCAACTTTAGAGGAAGACGATGAACAACAACAACAACATGAACAACAACAACAACAACAACAACAACAACAACGAGAAGAAGAAGAAGAAGAAGAAGAAGAAGAAGAAGAAGAAGAAGAAGAAGAAGAAGAAGAAGAAGAAGAAGAAGAAGAAGAAGAAGAAGAAGAAGAAGAAGAAGAAGAAGAAGAAGAAGAAGAAGAAGAAGAAGAAGAAGAAGAAGAAGAAGAAGAAGAAGAAGAAGAATGAGAAAAAGAAGACGAAAGTGAAGGTGAAAAACAACAAAATCAGATGAAGAAGAACAAGAAGATATGATGATGAACAAAGAAAGATGAAGGTCAAGAAGAGAAGGGCGAGAAGAATAAGTAGGACAGGAAGAAGAAGGTGAAGCGTTTCGAAGAAGGGAAGAAGAACAGGAGTTAGGCGCTCAAGCATGAGAAAAAAAAAACGCTCACCACAGCAGAATATGAATGCGAAACCAAAGGGGAAGGGTCACCGCTCGAAAGGCTCTCGCCGAAATCGCAAAGACCGTCATGCGTAGAAAGGGTATGCACACCGGCGACCGAAAGTGCCAACGCTTGCCGGCTCGCCGCGTAGAACAAAAGAAGAAGACATCGAAAACGCAGAAAAGAGGGTAAGAAAGACTTCGTTGCGGAACGCGCGCGATAGCGGGTCTGCACCAAATGGTGAAACGTGGGATGAAATTGAACTTCTTGTTCTTGGGACTCTTCTTTGCCCGATGTCGTCCGCTCTTCGCCACCGGGAGTTGTATTTCAATATCGTCTGCAACGCCCGGGAACCCCTTCCTCTTTCTTCACATTTATATTTGTGTTTCATCTCACGTCTTTTCTAACGCTGGAAGAGTTTTTTTACCGCTCTTACTTTCTCTTCACCCATTACTCTCCAGTTTCTTTTCTTCTCTTCTTCGTTGAAGGAAACACCTTTCGCTTTCACGAGACCACTCACCACGGCTTCAACCTCCAACTCCAAGCCTGTCCGACCACCAGTTTCTTTTTAGTCCTACTTTGTTTAGTCTGCTACCGCTTTTTCGTCGCCTGTTTTTTTCTTATTTCTTGCCATCGGTTCATTTGCCTCGATGTCACCTTCTTTGTTCGTTCGTCTACTTTAGCCGCTTCCTCAAAACTCGCCTGAGTGTAAAAAAAAATGCAGCTCGTACTTTTTTTACCCCTCGTTTTAGCCTCCCGTCCACGCAAGGTCTCCTTGCCTCCTTCTAACCGAGTTTACTAGATTGATGCCACACCGTATATTATTCCGGACCTCCGATTCCACGGCCTCCATCACTTCTTTTCCATCTTGAGTTTTCTGCAATGTCTATTTTCCCACTAGAGGGCACTTTGGCTTAGCCACTTTCTCGCTTTTCTTGTCCAATAGAGTTACGCACATAAAGTCTTCTCCCGCTAGGCGCAGTCTGTTTCCTCAATTTTTTTTTGCTAAACAATCTAACCTGCTCTTCCTTCAACACCATTTCTCTTAGAGGGCAATATAGGGGTCCTAATGTGGAACAGGCAACCAGTATGCAAATATAGTACACCCATCGAAGATATTGTGGAGACGGCATACGAATAGGCGAGATCAGCTTTAGATACAGTTTGTAAAAAAAGAAACAAAGAAGGTTTCACTTTTGAAACATTTGCAGTGACTGTTATTCGTTTTCGGAACTAAGTCACACTCGTTTAAAAGACGCTAACATAGATGAGATGTCGGAACTGACTTTCTCGATTAGTATGTGACCGCTAGGATGACAACCCAAGTTGACTTCACTACACTTCTCCAAAAGTTAGCTGCATCGGCTGAGAATTGAAGGGTGAAGGCCTACCTGGCGATTTCGAGCATTTCAGAACGATTGGATCACAACCACCGTTTTAAAATATGTTTAAAATTAGCAAAGAACACTGAATCGCTCGATGAATCAATCGCTCGAATCAATCGATGAATGAATGTAAAAATTTATCTATCCGTCAATCAATCAATAAATTGAATAATGTTAGGATTGTAAAGAGAACTGCAAATGCTTAGTGAACAAGCACACAAGTTCACCGCATAAGGGAGAAGGTAATTGAGCAAAACGCTCATCATCCTTAAAAATGAGGCTCTTGGCTGCTAACTGCTCCGCACCGTGTAAAAATAAACACATAACTACCAAGAGCATCTTTATTCTTTTCGAAATGCTCAAACATTTCTGCGTCACAAGGCGTCACTTAGAGCGTGCCAGCCTCAACAAAAATCTCACTTGCCTTACAGAAAAGGTCATAGCTGACGAGAGACCTGGACTGACTGCCAAGCCGAACAAACTGGCTTCGTCTGGCTTGTCACCATTGAGCCGGATATCAACTCTCGCTTGAGCAACTTATTCGTGCAATCGAGCAATTGAAGAACGCCGTTGCGGTAAGGTTTTTCGGTCATCGGCAACGCGGAACCATGAACAGAAATCAGCAAGCTGATTTCTAAGGTAAGCTACGCCTCTACTTGAGCCTAACTGAGGAGAAGCTAGATTTACAGTGAGCATACCGAGCAATAGTGAATAAAACGCGTAATATTTGTTTTGATAGAATTCACTGTGGGGCTAGTTAATGCATGTCTTGATTAAATGGCCAATGCGGCGCAGAATGAACAACTACACAGAGAAAGAAACGCACACAGACACTCGTGGTGTCTATGTGTGTTTTTTTCTCTGTAGTACATTCGGCGCAGCGTTGACTATTTAATGAATACTGCTTGTTCATATTATTATTATTATTATTATTATTATTATTATTATTATTATTATTATTATTATTATTATTATTATTATTATTATTATTATTATTATTATTATTATTATTGCACCATAAACACAAATCAACAAGATGATTCCTACATTAGGCTACACGTCTACATAAGTATGACTAAGGAGAAGCTAGATATACAGTGAGCAGACCGAGCGTTAAAGGATCCTGGAAACCTTTTTAAGTAACCGTGGAATGAACTCTCCGGAAGAGCTTATTGCCTGAAGAATTAGACAGCACAAAAATTTTAAGAACTAGTCTAGTGCGAATGGAGTTACAAAGATTCGTCGCATGCTGCAATTGCATTCTCTCTTCTCTCGTCCCCACGAAAGCGCCAGAAGCAAAGCAGGGAGGGATGGCAGGCGCGAAGAAAAACGCCATGCGTACCTTGTGACCTTGAGCACTTTCTCAATTTTTTTTTCTTCGAATGCGTGGCTTTCTCAGTGTGAACGCCTGCGCACGTGTGGACAAGTCGCGGCCTCCCACGGCTATCTCTGTAACGAGCGAATGCACCATGCTGAAATCAGACAATGGCTGATAGATGGGCTTACTACGAGTATTTTTTGAGCTTGTTGCGTGATTTGTCGAGAAATAAGAAAGCGATTTTCAGCCAACTTTGATAATTTGTGGTGAATTCCAGGCCGCGTGCTGCGCTATATTATTTGGCTCGCGTGTTGTCGGGAGCCTTTAATACTGATCTACAGCGCTTGTTGGACATGCTCAAGAAGTGGTGCAGGGCCCCTTTAATAATTAAACGCGTATTTCTTCTTATGCTTCTTCTTCGTAATTGTATTATTATTATTATTATTATTATTATTATTATTATTATTATTATTATTATTATTATTATTATTATTATTATTATTATTATTATTATTATTATTATTATTATTACGTGGGACCATGTACACAAATGAGCAAGACGATTCTTAAGTAGGTGGGTTGGTATGTGGGGATTAACGTCCCAAAACCACCATATGATTATGAGAGACGCCGTAGTGGAGGGTTCCTGAAGTTCTGACCACCTGGGGTTCTTTAACGTGCACCCAAATCTGGGCACAAGGGCCTACAACATTTCCGCCTCCATCGGAAATGCAGCCGTCACAGCCGAGATGATTCTTAAGGTAGGCTAAGCCTCTACATGGGCCTAACAAAGGAGAAGCTAGATTTACAGTGAGCATACCAAGATGTATTACTTCTTTGTTGTATTATTATTATTATTATTACTATTACTACTATTATTATTGTTATTATTATTATTATTATTATTATTATTATTATTAGTAGTAGTAGTAGTAGTAGTAGTAGTAGTTGTTGTTGTTGTTGTTGTTGTAGGAGGAGGAGGAGAGAGTGAAGAAACATTGCTGCAGCTCTTTGGATATTGAAAATTTTGTACAGTGTAGTATAGACACGTTAAAAAATACTTCTAGTGATTGGCGTAGTTCAAATTACTGCGGTAAGCACACCTCGGCTACTTTGCAACCTGATCAAGTACTTAGCGTGGACAGCCACCCCTTCCCGTTCGTATTGCACCTTAAAATATTCCGTCGGTGACACCAGTGTTTGGAGGAAGGTTTCCCCATTACACGTGCAATATTGTTCATGAGACTCGCCAACTCAGTGTGCGACAAGCGCGCCACGTTTTCCTGGACCTTATCAACTTTCTGCTTGTTAGGACAGGTGAGATATGTGTAGTCTGCAGGGTGTACCGTCAGGTTGTTTTCCTTCTTATGATGTAGCAATGAAGACGGCTGTGATGCGCTGGTGGGCGGAGTCATCGCGTGCTTGGCGACATGGTGGCGCCCTCTTTAGCGCAGCGCAAAGAATAAAGAGAAACGAGAGCGTTGCAGTTCGCTGTTTCTTCCGGCTTGGAACTATTAGTGCTGAGTTCGCTCATTTTCTTTTTTCTTTCTGACTTACGCATGTATAATACTTTGCGCTGTTCATGCGGAGTGACAAAGTTGTAGACGTCTTTGAAAACGAGTTGTCCGTGCTGTCTTACGGTGTCAAATATAATTCTTTCTATTTCAAATATCTTCATAACATTATTACGTATGTTCCTTTAAGAGGGAGAGAGAAATGGGTGAAAAGAAAACACTGGGAGGTTAAAATACGCAGTACTGCTTGTCTCCTTATTAAGCTTTGGTTTTGGCATGTAAAATTTTTTTGAATAACAATAAAGTTTTTAATGAAAGACATGCACATACTGTGGACGAACATGACCAGGGATCCATGATTGCAACTCTATAAATAAGAGTGCTAATGTGACGGCTGTGTTTCACGCAGTGCATCCTTGTATCTGCGCACGACATCGCGCTATAAATCTTGACCTACTTTCACTCGTGTTAGCTACTTCACCGTCACTGAAAAAGAGAAGATCGTCATAAAACTCAACCAGGCATTCATCGATCAACTCACGCGGTGGGACATTTCAAGAGACGTGATGAACGACGATATAGGGTCATTAAACGTAAGGAAATGTGGTAATTTCAATCTAGCGAGAAATTCACATGCACGCATATAGACGCAAGCACACACACACACACACACACGCACACACACACACACACACACACACACACACACACACACACACACACACACACATACACACACAGAGTCGCCGAGCGCCATCTCTGCCAGACCGAGGCTGGGGTACTTTCAATGTCTTTCGACTTTTCGAACAATTCTTCCAGACGCCTATGTATTTCTATTCACTTCCAAGTGTGGCCACTGTAATAAAGGCTTCGTTTCCTGACAGACCCTGAGCCTACAAAAAACAGAACAAAGAGAGAAATTTAGAGAGCGGTACAGAGCGGGAATGTGTGTTCGGCAGATTTTTTAGGCGTCTGGGCGGTGTGATTAAAGCGTCGCAGTGACAAATGGCTGGGTCAGACAAATGACCAAATGTCCGGGAGATTGGAGGGAAAAGAAAAGATTGCAGAAACTTTAAAAAAGGCAATACGAAGTCTACCGTTATTTTTCGACTGGTGAAGGACTACAATAAACTGTAGATGGGAAAGGTTGCGAGAACGATGGAGGCGTGACTGGATCATGTGACACATTGTTATTTGTCATATTAGAAGTAAAAAAAGAGAGACAGGAGGCTCTGAAGCTTCGACTTTAGGAGTTGATTGCGATAGCAACGTCCTGTTCTAGTGCGTACTTCAAACACTCAGTGTATGACCCTGTTCTAGTGCGTACCTCATACACTAAGCGCATGACATCTTTTCGAACTTGTTGTACACCCACTACGTGGAATTCAAGAAACAGGCACAGTAGCATGCGTGCCATTGATTTACCAGCTCTAGACCACGAAGTCATGCTGATAATCACATGCTGTGACGCCCGATTTCAAAGGGCGCTTTATACCTCGCGTTATTATTACTGCAATATTTTATGTTGCATTGTGAAGCATCTATACAGAACGCGTGTGTTTATGAAACATGAAAGCTACTTTCACTGCATTTCGAAGCAGAGGAAGTTCTTTTCACTGTATTCACAAACATCATCATCGTCACAATTTCCTTCATCATAACCATATTTATTATTTATTTTTTTATTCTTTGACTCAACGACTATCTGTGCACGTAACTTGAGTGACGAATACTATATAGTATGACAACTAGTACGGTGGCAGATGCACAGCGCTAACTAGGATAACGTCACTGGGAAAAAAAGAGTTATCAATCGATTGATTGTTTTGTGGGGTTTAACGTCCCAAAACCACCATTTGATTATGAGAGACGCCGTAGTGGAGGGCTCCGGAAATTTTGACCACCTGGGGTTAAAACGTGCACCCAAATCTGAGTACACGGGCCTACAACATTTATGCCTCCATCGGAAATGCAGCCGCCGCAGCCGGGAATCAAACCCGCGACCTGCGGAAAGAGTTATCAATCAAATGTGTTTAGATGCACCTGAAGAGCACACACGCACCAGGCCAGATCCCATCCAACACGTCAGGCCTAGGCCGGTACTACCATCGGCGAGGACGCATGCCTTGCTTGATTCTCTGGTCGCAAATCCTGGGGCATTCAACGTAAACTTTCAACTTCAAACCATCTTAGCTCTCACTGAACACAACCTAAAAACTAAATAACATGTGTAAATCTGTACACCACACCTGCAGACGAGAGGCGTAGCCAAGGGGTGACAGACCGAGCTCGTGCCCCCCCCCCCTTACTAATTTTTCGCGCCATGGCATAAAATGAAGAAAAAAAACGACCATTTCTAAGAAGGTCCTCCCCGAAATCAAAAACGTGCCTCCCCCTCCCCCTGAAAAAATTTCTGGCTACACGTCTGCTGCAGACTGTATACTAAAGCTACCATGCGAGGAAAAGGCGTGGATGTTCCGTTATAATGGAACACCCACTGGCCTAATGGTGGTACTGGCCTGCCTATATATAGGCTTAGGCCAGTACCACATATAGGGTAACAACACCGCATCCCTTGCTGAATTCATCGATTTACTGTCAGCCTTGGTCAACACAACGCGTTGGCTGGCTGATTAGTGTGAATGCACATAGAGGTAAAAAAAAAACACAAGACAGGCGACTGGACAAAGAGGTTTATCACGTCTTTTGTGTTGTGCCGCCATTTTGCGCTGCAAAAGCACTATGACTCCAACGTGGTTTCAACACCAGCCTTCAACCTCAACCACATTTTTTCACTCCAGCAGAACAGAACCCTCGAAACCAAACTGCATACATTTTTCTGTACACTGCGCCTGCAGACGGTATACGTTTAATATGGAAAACCACGATGCAAGAGACGGCGTGGCCGCCACGTTAGGCTTAGCGTGTAAACCCTCTACCACGCAGCGACACCTATACGTCGCCTGCCCTGCGGCGTGCCCACCGCGTGCGAGCGCTTTTCCTAACGCCCGCATTACGAAACGCACCTTTCTTTTCTGTCTGTCTGACATTTTTATTTTGCTTCACTCCATTTAGTCTTGCCCCGGTCCGTCCTTTCGGCGACCTCGGGTCTGCCTGCCTGCGTATAAAGCGTAACCTCGCTGCGTCAGGAATGTCGGAGCCCGTTGCTGAGCCCGGGCTTCTCTCGCGACGCGGTGGCGAAAGCGAGCAAATGAAATTATCGCCTACCGCGAACTCGGCTGTAGGACCGAGCAGCCCGCCTATACGCAGGATGGTGTATTGGGCCGTGTACGAGAAAAACCGCTTACTCGGCGATGGGAGAAACCGTATCGGTGGCATGGCGCGCACGAGGCACTGTGCGGTTCCAGAGCTGGGGGGGGGGGGGGTCTCAAATTATTGTCGAGAAGACGAATGCCCTGCTGGCTGGTGTCATTGTTTTTCTTTTTCTGTTTTTGTGTGTGTGTGTGTGTGAACGTGCGTTGCTGGAGAAAGAAGTGAATGGTGATAATAAACACCACGTGTTATAGATGGGTGGCGGCTGATAGGACCCCGTAACATGATTAAAAGAAACTGTTTCGTCGAGAGGGGTCGATAGACGAAGCAAGGGAAGTGCTTGGTAGTTTTTCCAAAGACGCTAATATTTCTGATGAGCATCTAGAGAAGTACATCTGAAGCCTGCACCGTAGTTTTCGGTGTGCTTTGTAAAAGTGACCAAATGCAGGACCATATATATATATATATATATATATATATATATATATATATATATATATATATATATATATATATATATATATATATATATATATATATATATATATATATATATATATATATATATATATATATATATATATATATATATATATATATATATATATATATATATATATATATATATATATATACCTTCTGTTCGTTTCCCTAATTAAAGAAAAGATGTTCTAATAGCCAACTAGAAAAGGATAGCCCTCGCGAAGAAATGTTAATAACAACTAATTGATTATTTTTTTCTCCATTTAAATTAAAGAAACGTACTAAGAGACCACACACGCCTGTGAGGAGAACAGTGAAAGCACGATCAGGTGACTAGGTATTATCACACATTACGCTGCAGCTTTCAGAAGAAGGCGAGGGAGGATGGCCAGACAAGAAAAAAAAAGACGACAGCTTTCTCCTTCCACTCGTCTTAGGTACTTGAACAAACAAGGAACCCTGCCTTTTTTTTTTAGATAGTATGCCTCTGCTTCCATAACTGGAACGGAGCAGCATGAACTTGCACGTGCGATTCATGCAGGTAAACGCCTGAGTTGTACTCCAATTGCTCGAATTAGCTTCAATTTCTCTTTTAACTAGTACTTTTCTTTTATGATCCTTTTATTACAAGGTTCGATATTTACCAACGTACTGAACCTTGTAATATGCATTATTCTATAGGTTTGTGCATTCGGCTCTATATGGGTGAAAGCCTATGAATCACGTATTAGCTATTTGGTTCGCTTTCTCGCTAATCGCGCAGTAGTCCGAGACAGACACAACTATAGCTGGACTGGGCTGAATACAGACAAGTCAAAATATGTGAGCTGCACGCAAAATGCATGCGGCAGTATTCTCGTTTCAGTTGACATCTTTTCGGCTCCGCCTATTTAATTCAGTCTATCTATTTGTTTTCCTTTGTGGCTAGCGGCCTATATCAGCCTACTATAGCGTTTATGTTTAGCCGGGAAACTATAACATTTTCCTGTTACAATCGAACAAATCAAAGAACACGGAGAATTAGCTCCGGAGAACCCTGCACGGTTGATGAATCCTTCTTCACCCTAATAAATTTCATGTAGCGCATTGCCGAAGCCGTGGAAGTGCTTAGTTATGCCCAGTGGCCGAATTCCACGTCTCGTGTTCTGATTTTTCCTTGCACTGGAGTCTTCTAACTTCCTACTAAGCAGGTAGTACGTATATACACTGACAGCTCAGCAAAGGCATCGGTCCTAGACAGAGAAATCAAGCCAAAAGTAGCCAATGCAGCCATGCCATTTGTTCGTCGCCAACATTGGTAGCCAAGTATCACTGAAGTGGTGCTATGAGCAAAGTATATTGATAAATAAATAAAGTCATTTTCCAGAAGCAATATTAGAAGTTTAAAAAATGCAAGAAAATATAGCCATGGTGCCAACTGAAAATTTTCGTCGCCAAACGGACCGAAAAACCGATTCGGTGCAAAGTAGCCACGAAAGGAAATCCTGGTTCCAAGTCAGAATCCACCACGAATGTTCCGTGAACATGAGGAAGATTCGTTTCTGAGAAATATGCAGGCATTTTCCTGCGTTGGTCCTATAGTCTATATGGAAACAAATCAAACTGCAATTTCTTCACGTCACAACACGAGGCGATAATGGAAAACTTCGGGAACTTCTTTCCATCTCGTCTCTGAGTGAGCTTTCACTGAACTTCATGTTCAGCAAATGACAGTATTTACAAGGCACTTCCATAATTGTGCCGAAGAAGTACCTGACGTGCGCTGAACGATGCGTTCGGCATTTACTCCGAGGCATTCGCAATTTCCCTAATCTCTAATAGCACAGCAAAACTTGTACTTTCTTGGTGTACGACAAAACAGAAATGAGTCTAAACAACTGCGCGACGTTATTTTCTAAGAAAACACTTATGATATTCCATGCGCAATAAATGACAGTAGAGGTGTTTTGCGTGTGTGTGTTTTTCTTTTCGCAATGTTTGTCCACAGCCTTACGTATCTCACCTGTAGTGCTTTCGCAAAAAAAAAAAAAAAACACGATTGCCGGAATAAAAGAAGCTTGAACGCAACGGTCCGTCCGAAAAAGTCGCCTAATGAGAATGTCTGCGTGATAAACTTTTTTTAATGTGATGCCATATGCTTCAATATAAAAAGATGAGTATCATACCTAGCTGGTGGTACCACCGCATCAATTTTGAAGGTACCATAACGAGCATGTACATTTGTACATTGAAACAAGAAAAAAAATGCAACGAAATGGAGCACGCTTTGGAACGGGGCGGAATTAGGGAAAAAAAGGAAACGGCGCGTTTCCTTATCCGAGTCTAACGACTTCGCATCTTCCTTTCCCCCAAACGAACACAAAAAGAAGCAGAATATTTTTTACTTATTTCGAAGGATAACGAAAAAGCTCCTCTCCCCCCCCCCCGCCCCTTTCCTATCCTGTCGCACTACAGAACGAAGCTTTAACGCTTGGACTTCGCATTCTTTTAGAACTTGGGGTGACGCACGCCGCTAGCCGTAGGCGACGCGTCCCAAGTATGGAAGTATACATAATGAAAAAAGGAAAAGGGTCTAGGAAAAGGGGCAATGGCAACGTCTTCAAAACACCCTCAGGGATCTTAGGGAGATCAGGAAAAAATGGGAATGAATAAATGTCTCATTCTTCCTTCGCACTCATCTTGGTATGAGCTTGATGTGTATGTGTATTTTTCAGGGAAATTATGTGACATACATGAAATATGCGGAAAACGAAAGAACAAACAAGATAAAAGCGAAGGAAACCGTGCTGCGCTGGGCGAATAAATAATAACGAAAAAAAAAAAGAAACATATTCATGGATGCATACGTTGCATGAGAGCACATCTGCGCTCAAATATAAGACGGGGAAAAAAGGAAGGGGGAGTGGCAAAAACATAAAAAAAGATGGCGTCACCTTTATTCGCAATGCTACGGCAACGCCACCAACGGCAAATGCGCGCGTGACAGCACAACCACGCAAACCTCCACCCCTTTCTTTTTTCCCGTTTCCTTCCCTCTCTTTTTTTTTTGGTTCACTGTTTTTTTTTTATCTTATCTCGTTATGCCGCTTTCGTAAGCTTAGCGCAGCCTTTGGTTTTGTTCGCTTCCCACTCTTTTTCATTTTCAAATGTGGCTTTTTGTGTTCACGTCCCGTTTTTCCTTTCCCACTACCGCCTTTTCGATACTTCTGCTTTTTTTTGTGAGTGTGTTTGTGCGTGTGTCGCCTGGTTCGTCGCCGTGACACCACTCTCGTCATTTCGGCCGCGCCGCGTCTTCGTATTACACCCCCCTCCCCTCTCTCACAAGCATCATCCTTTTCGCCTTTTACCTTCACCCTTGTTTCTCGCCCTCACTCATAGGCGCCTACGTTTTCGGCGACGCGAAGCGATCCGATTGGCCGAGACGGAATCCGCGCCTCAGCTCGACCGCGATTGGACGAGACGACGACGAAGCGGCGGCGGCAACAGCAGAAGCAAGCATGCAAAGCATGGCGAGGTGTTTACGTTTTCGTTTGCGTTCTCCACCTTCGCGTTTTCTTTGTTCTCAGTTCTTTCCTCGTCCCGATTCCCTCCATGCATGAAAAGAAAATTAAAGATGGGACTTTCACGCAGATGAACGGTGGGAAAGGAAATACTAATGCGGAATACGAAAATAAAGTTCAAGATGAATAGGAATGGAAGGCCTTCATTCGTTTGTCGCCTGCCACGCGCGCTCGTGGTGGCGCCCCTGTGCGCGTGCGTTTACAAGTTCGCCTGCTTCAGGAGGCTGTTTTGTTTGTTTCAGTCGCCTGCTACGTCTGCTTTCTTGTTATACATATTTAAAAAGAAAGAACGTTGTGGACGTTGTGGCCTTGCCGCCTCGCTCGCCTTATTCACGTTTGAGCCTTTCCTCTCGCGTCGTTGTTGGAGGTTTCACCTTATCTATATTTCATAGCGATCATCCTTACAAGCATAAGACGAGCGAGAGAGAAAATGGTGTCACTACGTTGGGATACGGATGGAAAGTGTTACACAGAGGAGCCGGCTTAGGGCTTTGTTGTGTCGTCGGATATGGCACGCCATTTTGGGATATAGAACGTCCATCGCTCTTCGCGAACTCTACCGCTCCAGTTTAGAGAATAAAATTATTCTATCGTGGTACGGAACAAATTAGAGGGAACAGTGTGTTTACAAAAAAGTGATGAACGGTTTAGAGTTTCATATATAGGTTCTCTACTATGGGAGAGCATAGAGCCGTCCCGAGGACCTAGTGTTTAGAAAAAGTGCTTAACGATACTTGGTACTCTACTATGGAAGAGCATATAGCCGTTCAGTTTGTAGAACAATAGTTCAGCGATTTAGAGCATGATGTGCTGTACTATGGCAGAGCAATGCCGTCCCCTTTTGTCTGAAGCGTTACGGATTCCAGTCGAGTACACGTCGTATACATGGCGCCCACAAGTCAATAGAAATGCAGCCCTCAAAATTGCTCTGGCATCGTGTGCGTTTTCACTTGCCGTTTTTTGAATAATTAATGCCTTTTCTATTGTGGGCTTGTGAACGATCAGCTGTTTGTCATGTGGCAGTGTGATCTTTTAATGGAAGTCGTTAGCCATTTCATGTTGCAACATTTTCTTGTTACTTGGATATGAATTCATGATCGCCATTGTTGCATGTGGCAACAGAAGTGTTGCGCTGCTATGCACTTGAATGTAAGGTCCCTTACTTGGATGAAAGTCCGATTTTTTGGCGCGGAGGAGGTAGACAATAATGAGAGTGCATTGAGATGCAATAGAGAGAAATAAAAAGGAAGGAAGGAAGGAAGGAAGGAAGGAAGGAAGGAAGGAAGGAAAGAGAAAGAAAGAAAGAAAGAAAGAAAGAAAGAAAGAAAGAAAGAAAAAAGGATTGATTGATTGATATGTGGGGTTTAACGTCCCAAAACCACCATATGATTATGAGAGACGCCGTAGTGGAGGGCTCCAGAAATTTCGACCACCTGGGGTTCTTTAACGTGCACCCATATCTGAGCACACGGGCCTATACAACATTTCCGCCTCCATTGGAAATGCAGCCGCTGCAGCCGGGATTTGAACCCGCGACCTGGGGGTCAGCAGCCGAGTACCTTATAGCCACTCGACCACCGCGGCGCTCAGAAAGAAGGAAGGAAAGAAAGAAAGTATTAGTGAGTACGTTGTATTAGTGAGGACTAACAAACAGTGTCAAGAAAAGTGTAAGAGATGTTATTTCAACTAATGACATCCCCTATGCTTTTCGTGACATGTAGTGTTCTCTGTTAGTTTCCGTTCATGCAGTCACTAAGGAAGAAAAACGAGCCCTTACATTTCCGCTTTTTTTTTCTTCGTTGCTAGCGAGGGCCTCGTTCGGACAAACTTAGCAGGTGTATAGTAATATCATTGGTATATATCATTAGTCAGCTGCCAGCTCGTAATAATATCGTGTGGTATACATGACGCCACACTCGCCGTCATGGCTACTGGCGGCATTGACTGACGCTCTCACGTTTGAAAATGCTAAGTTTTACCCCGGAATGGGAACGGCGAATAGCCGTCCTATATATATATATATATCTATAGAGTAACTACAGGAATAGCTGTTGTAACGAGCTTAAGGCGCTTTATTCGAAGGTCACAGGCTCGGTTAATCTTTCGTCCCCTTTTCTTTCTTCACATTTAAATTACTTTAGTACCACTAATATACACTTTCCTTGACAGCGTTTTTTGTTCTCATCAGTCATGATCAAGAAATTTGATCGGGATCAGGCCCGACCGCTGTCGAAAGACAGCGTTTGACACCGCTGTGTATACATATAACGCCTATAGACTGCAGCGTTTCGCCGTCGCTTCTATGTCACATCGCCAGCTCCGACCGACGAATTAGCCTTTCAACGACGCTGGTGCGCACACAGGTAAGCAAGCGCTGGTGTTCTAAACATGCAGTCTTCTCGACTTAACCCATATATACCCAGTGTCCTACATGTAGCACGCTGAAACTTTTCAGCGTAACTCGAATGCTTTTCCTGTAAAAAAGGTAGCGCCACCTAAGGTTTGTTTGTGATGACCTGTCCTTGTCACATACAAGTCTAGGTGATCGCTGGGCTACAAGTGGCCCCGTGGTTGCAGTCACAAAATGGGTATTTCGCGTGCGTGTAGCTGAGTGCCATACCGAGAAAAAATATATAAGTAATATATAGTCGAATTGTCAATATTTTTGGTGATTGTTCGTCAGTTATTGGGTGTGCAGTAACTTTCGTATGACAGTACAGTGATAGGCGCTAATGTTTTAGTTCGCGGTGTATCAAACATTGGTGTCCTACATCTAGGACGGCTCCAAAACCACAGTTGGAAAGGGTTCTTTTTTTCAAATAAAAGCCTTATTATGTTTCTAAGGTCGTAGGAGCAATCATTTTGGTGAATAAATTAGTTTTGTTAATTTTCCTAAGTTTGGGCATATATGGGTTAACTTATCAAACGCGCACGGTATACCTGCATGATGCCAACTCTTGACGTAACATAACAGGGCGGTCCCATAAGGTGCTCCGTTGAGACAGGAAACCAAAGGTCCACGACTTTTTTTTTTTTTTTTGAGCATATGCGCTATACTGGCTCGGCTCGAGCCGTTTCATGCGGCTTATCGGGAGACATGCTGCGCATGCCCGAGAAGAAGTGACGTCACATGGCGTCACTCCGAAAGCGAGACGGTTGGCGCTCAACTCATGTGAGTTCACTCGCAAGTAAGTTCGTCCCTCCGTGCATCCGTATACTCACGCAACATATATCCATAGCCG
Organism: Rhipicephalus microplus; assembly: GCF_043290135.1. Taxonomy (NCBI): domain Eukaryota; kingdom Metazoa; phylum Arthropoda; class Arachnida; order Ixodida; family Ixodidae; genus Rhipicephalus; species Rhipicephalus microplus. The sequence goes on from NC_134705.1 coordinate 182,042,208, forward strand.
AGCTAAGCCACTGCTAAGTTTTTATCCTTATCCGACAGCCTTAAATTTGAACTTCCGCGCGGCTATACGCCTTATTTGCAGAAAAGTCTTGTATACGCTTCTGAATTCTTTCGATATAAGGAAACACAAGATCTAGAAAGCGTGTGATATAATAATGACAAAGAACCTGTGCTATATCATATAACGAGGAGCGGGATTTCAAAGGAACCATGCGGCGGGGTATTCTGGTCGTTTTGTGTTTATACAGTAGACGAAAAATTGCAATCATTCTCTTTGTCACAAGTGATGCAGGTCCTCGGTGGCTGACGCGACATAATGATGACGAATGGCACTTGACCTCTCGAAAGCGAGCAACCAGTTTATATATATATATATATATATATATATATATATATATATATATATATATATATATATATATATATATATATATATATATATATATATATATATATATATAGAGAGAGAGAGAGAGAGAGAGAGAGAGAGATTTTCGAGTTTCGCGTTGTTTAAATGAAGACAACGTGCCTGCAGCTTGTTTGATAGCGTTCGAGTCTCGTTTATTCCCGCTTGCACGAGACACTTGACAAATGAGTCGAAATTGAACGAATTTATTACTCGAAACGTACAGGCTTATGACAGGAACGTGCGGGTGCTTGTCGTATCACTTTCTCTCCCCCTTCTTTTTTTTTTGTCTAATGAAGACTGAGAAAACTTCTTTCGTGTTCACTTTGCGATGTGTAACTCGGGGACTTCTGTTTCTTGGGAAACAGAACACGGTTTCACCCACAAGCATGAATGCCACTTGATTGTCCCTTTACGGCGAACTTTGACAATTAACAACAACAACAATAAGAAGCGGACTTGATTTGATTGATTGATTGATATGTAGGATTCAACGTCCCAAAACCACCATATGATTATGAAAGACGCCGTAGCAGAGGGCTCCGGAAGTTTCGACCACCTGGGGTTCTTTAACGTGCACCCAAATCTCAGCAAACGGGCCTACCACAAACAACAAGCTCGCAGGGTCTTATGCATTCACCAAGATGACTCGAACGCGAAAGCCGTCTTATTTTTCGGCTCAGTTCATGTATAATGATTATACCTCGTACCCTTCCAGACACCCACGCAGGAGAGGAGGCATTGCAAGCATTCTGCACCTCTTTGACCAAGCGAAAACAATTGTGTGATGACATCATCACTTTCCGTCATATGGCATCACGACTATAGCTCTCGTATTCTTCTCCTTTTGTCGTCGTTCTGAGCTCGCGCTATAAGAATCGTTCATAACCTACCAACTATAGCCAAAACCGCCACTCTTTGAAGTTTTTGTGACGCCATACGAGGCGTCATCGTCTGAAGTCACGATATGTGTGACATCTCAGTGAACTCAGCATGACGTCACACATTTTCGTGTGACGTCATGGTGAGTTTCGTGTGACGTCATGTGTTTGAGACATATGACGTCATCGTGTGACGTCATGGTATGTGACGTCTTAGTGATGTCACGATGACGTCATGCATTTTTGCAATCTGTGAGGTCTCTGCGACTTCGTGTGATGACGTATTCGCGTGATGGCGTTTCGCATCCTTCGCGTTGACACTGACATCGCGGGACGGCAAATTTTCGCGCTCGATGAGTCACTTAAGACTTCTGCCTTACTATTTAGTTTGAAGCCTCACAAATTCGCGGTCAATGAAATAGGACTACAGAGGACTGAACAGGATAAAACTGGACAGTATAGTATAGACAGTACAGAACAGGACAAGACTATTTGGTAAGCCTCAGATAAATACTCAATCACGAACGTCAACAATCTATAGCCCAACTTTTTTTTTGCTATAGCTTTTTTTTATTGTAACTTTTACATCTATGTAACAAAAAACTTCGCAAACACTTGTTGGGTCCCATAGCCTAACTGGCTAATAGAGGGACCAATTGTGTGACATACCTACATACTTGCGCAAGCGGTTACACAGTGACAAAGGACATCAAACTGGATACAATGTTTAAAAATAGAAAAAAAAACAAAAACACATGATTGAACTATACAAAGAAACATAGCGCAGAACATAGCTACTTATAGCCCAGAATAATAATAGCACTGGAATAATAATAATAATAATAATAATAATAATAATAATAATAATAATAATAATAATAATAATAATAATAATAATAATAATAATAATAATAATAATAATAATAATAATAATAATAATAATAATAATAATAATAATAATAATAATAATAATAAATGACTATACAGACGTATTACTCAGAAAGTTCCCATGAAGTGCATGCTTCATGGTCAATGAAAAATTTCTAGCCTCTTTTACATCAGTCGGTATCGCATTCCCTATGAGAGCGCCGTGAAATTCTATGAGCCTTCGACCGTAGGCATTACTGGCTACCGGCAAATTAAAACAGTGATTCGCTGCAGCTCTTGTACAACACGCGGGTAACGTAAAGGTGCTTAATGGGAAGGGGTCATCACGTTTTATTATTTTATGCACTATATCAGCAACACTTGACACGTGAACTGAGTCCAGTGGAAGTACACGCATAATTTGAAACAGTTGTTTTCCAGTATCCGTCCTGTTTGAGTATGTGATAAAACGGACTGCCCTCTTTTGTAGGCGGCTAATACATTTCGAACGAGTTTTATATGTACTGCCCCGCGATGCTATGCAGTAGCTCAAGTGACTGTGCACGAATGCAAAATATAGGATGCGCAAAATCGATGCGCCAAAACATTCACGGGCTTTTAGTAGCGTGTGACACCCATATGCTAGCTTGGAGCATGTCTTTTCTATATGCGATTTCCAGTTCATGTCCGAGTCAAACATGACCCCTAAGTACTTAAACGAGGCTACTGGCTGTAGCAGTGCCGTATCTAAAACCAAGTTGAAACCTGCAAAGTCGAGTTCTTTTTTCCTAGAGTGAAAGATCATGTATTTAGTTTTCTCTGTGTTGATATTTAGGTGGTTTCGTTTAAACCATACTTGTACTCTCTTAACTCTTCATTAATTTTATCTTCGATGTCTCTTAAGCTGTCACCAACAAAGGTTAGTGCCGTATCGTCTGCGTACATTAAAGCTTCTGAATATAGTAGGATGGAGGGAAAATCGTTAACGTACAGGGAAAAAAGAGTGGGTCCAATAACTGAGCCTTGTGGTACCCCAGAAACTATTGATTGAGTAGAGGACTCGACACCATTCATCACTACTCGTTGCTGGCGGTCACATGACGTTTGGCCGCGAAGACTTGCAACTTTATCGCGGCCAAATGTCCTGATCGGCCAACTCCTTTTCGTACAGTTGTAAATGTATGTATAGGAAATTTCCATGCACATGCTTATACTTTGCAAACGCCCCGACCCTTGTTACGCGGGTAACGTGGTGACGATTCCGAAATGCACAGGCTGAACGGATCAGTGAACGTCGCAAACACACTTTCGTTTGTCGCCACGTCAGCGCGAGCAATGTAAGTGCACGCGCATGCGTTGACGTTACTCACTGCAGGCCCTACACACATCAGATACAACACGGCAGCTTGACTTCACTTTACCGTGTCTTCGGCGGCAGCTCCGTCGAATCTCGCGAAGCAAGAAACAAGTATAGTAATATAAACTACATACAGGCCCATATGTCTAACAAGCAACAAGTCAGCACGCAGTTCACTTGCTACGACGCTTTGGAAGTGTCGTATTGACTTGTCAAAAAAAAAAAGCAACGCCCGAGCTTGTCGACAACCTAACGTGCGTTTTCCGTTATACTATACACCGTCTCTGCCTGCCACTCGCCCATACACTGCACACCCTACATGCGACAAGTTTCTGCACAGCAGCTCGCTTGCTGGTGACGCTTAGAGGTGTATTGACTTCAAAACAAGAAAAAAAATGTAAGGGCGTTCGAGCTTTCTGACAGTTCGCCCGTGAGTTTCCCGTTACACGACGCGAAGTCACGGAGCCCTATATGCCTTGCACGCGGGTAACTTTCGCAGCGACAACGCCTCGACAAGAAAGCTCCGACTCTTGATTCTGCCTCACGCCTCGTGTTCGTCAAGGCAGCAACGTGTTGTAGCTCGGTGTAGCCCGAAACAAAACACAGTGCCACCCCTTCCCCGCTTCAAACGCCCTAACGCCAATGCACGCTCTACGGTGTTTTTCTGTAAAGAATACTCCGCATGTATACTTGTAAGTGGAAGCGTTGTCACGCTCGGATAAATCCTGGAACAAACTTCACCTGCACTCGCTCGCGCTAGAATCAGTTGCCGTTCTCGTTTTCTTTTTTTTTTTTTCGTTGCATCGTGCCTATCGACGTTTTCAGAACGTTCCACGCTTTGCGCACCTATCTTCGTCGCATAACTCAAAAGCTTGGCAGTGAAACACACAGTCAGTGGCGCTGCGCGTTCGGAATTGAGTTTCCGCGCATTGTTTTGGAACAGCGTTTCGGTGTACAACTTTGAATGTAGAATGAAACAGAGACGAAAGAAGCTTTTCGAATGAAAGAGAGTGAGAAAGAAAGAGAGGGGGTAGTAGGCGTGTGGAGGTGTATAGATGTATACCTTGAAGCGGGGTGAAGCGCCTGTGTCGGGTTGATTGGAGACCGGCAGTGTTTCGGAAGGGGCGAGGAAAAGCCGAAAGTTCTGGAAGTACGTTAATACCGAGCGGGATTTGGTTGCGAGTGCCGGCGCAAAACGGAAAGACGCGTCTACAGTTTCGTCTACGCCAGTGGCCCTTGTTTGCATTCCAAAATAAATATATAAATAATACAGTGTTCAGAGAGAGTTGGCGATGTTTCGTCGCGTCGACGGGAATTGTTTTCGAGCTGTCGCCAGCGTGCTCCTAACGAAGCTGACTGTTTCCGTCGAGTTGAGCCGTTGCAAATGAATGGCTTTTGTTTTGTGGGGACCAAAACGAAAAACAGAGCATACATGTTTGCCTTTTGATGCCGTGGTGTGTAGGTATATATCGAACACGGAATTTGTCATACACCGACGAGCTTATAGCAGCTAGAACTCTCTGATGCTGCTCGCGTTAAACTCGGTGTGCGCTCTGGGTTTAGTTGGGAAGTTGGCAAACGAGAGAATAACCGGAATTTCGACGAGCGTGTTTCGTTACAAAGTTCTCCAAGCAGTGGATTACTGTTTTCAATCGTACAGCAGCGTAGTTTGACTGCGTGGAGTGCGAGAGTTGAGAAAGACTTCGCGTTGTTGTAACTGCGAGTGGAATTGAAGTAAAAATAAAACGAAAAAAAAGAGAGAGAAACAGGAAAGGTTGAAAGTCCGAATGGCAAACGCGAGCACTCGAAAAACAATTTCGCACGGTACGCGAGTTGCTTTCACACGCTGGCAAACAGACCACGGCTCACGAATCGTATGAACGCGAAGCTAATACCCATAGTTTTGAAAGAGCATGTAATTTCAAAGCTTGGGGCGACGTTTGTATCAAGTGGTGCTGGAGGATATACTTGAGCTCGTACTATGGACGTGATGTGCAGCATGTTTTTCATCTTTTTATTTATCTTGTCTCAACAGGGATTACTAATTATATTCGCGGTTGTGCACATAATTTTCATATGGCACCACTTTAGAGCACCGGAAGCGAAGTTACATCTCAGCTCCCTCTTCTCCTCCTGAATGATGAAGCACGAAAGAAATCGAAAGTCGTGATGATACATCGATAACAAATGAAGAAATTACATGCTTTTCGCATCGAACTGGCTTTTGTTAACGCCTTTCGTGAGGTAAACACCGGTAGTAGACCGTTCACGCAATGGAATATGAGGAGTACTCAGCCGCCGTTATCTTCGCAAGCCTGCAACGCCATTAATAAAGTCACGGTAATCTTTCGACGGAGAAAAGGTATTGACTGGACTTGCAACCCACCCCCCTCATACATACAAAGGGGATAGGGGAAGGAGTCCACTCTTTATTCCTGCATGTACACTTGTACGTTCACAAAGATTTCACGAGAGAGATAAGTTAGAAAAGCGTGCGTGCAAGCTAATTAGTTATTTATAAATAGGATAGGTTACCACAAAAGCACACGGGACACAGAAAAAGACAACGCGAGACGGACAACGCGAATATGGATAAAGATGGCGTCTCTCCGCACCCTGTCGCTCGATTTCAAAAATAGCTCGGCGGGAAAAGTACGCCCACACTCGGACCCAGCGTCCACTGACAGAGAAGTGACCGCCCCTCGCCCGCCTTATGGCAGTGGTCAGCTTCCCTTCATGGCGATTGCGCAGCGCGGGAAAGCTAGCCTTTCAGAGGGAAAAAAAGATAAGAGAGGGGAGGGGTATGAGTGACCGCCCCCCCAATACCGGGGCCGGACAACGCATCACCACCGCGCCGTCACTGGCCAGAGGCCAGTGCGTCAAACGGCCACTGGAAAAAGAGTGGTTTCGCTTGGGACGTTCCGATTGGTCGACAGACCATGCATCGCACTCCAACAATCTCACCTTTCTTTCTTTTTTGCTTTTTCTCTTTTGTCATTTTATTATTTTAGTTCACGCACAGCACTTTAGCAATCTCATCTTTCTTTTTCCTTCTCTCCCTCCTTCGCCATTTTGTTGTTTATATTCACGTAGCGCCAATACTTCGAGCGGCCGCCTCCACGGGTCATCGTACGTCCAGCGAAACGGAGAAAGGGCGTTTTTCTCAATCACGTGACCACTGTCCACGCCAGTGGGCAGTGCTGACCGCGCGCCGGGCGCCAATGGAATTCGCGCCGCCGCAAGATCGATGGATCGTCCTCGCCCCTCCGCCGCGCAAGCGCGGTAACTCCCTCTCCACATGACCTCTCCGAGAATGTTGCTCCGTTCGCGATGGACAAGGGCGGCAGCGGAATTCCTCGGCCTGCTTGCTTTGACAGGCCGCCATGCCCCTCCCCATCACTTTGCGCCCTGTTGCCGGGACAGTCCGTCAGGAGGCGCGAGCTACCTTTCCTGCTCCATCTGTAAACTTCCCTGCGAATGGCGCCGTTCCCGGTCAAATTTAGGCTACAAATATGCACGAAAATGTCATCTTCCAGATCATGTCCCCTGAGAATAAGGCCTGGTTGCGTTAACGTGAATGAGTGTAATGTATACAGTGCTCAGCAACAGTAATAGGAAAGAGAGATATAGACTTAAATAATTTCCGGCAGATTGCTGGGATGGGCTCCCACCTAGGGGCCAATAGAGAGACCGTGTCGACCGGCAGCTTCCTTGGCCTGCTGGATCGCCCAAAGTTGTTTGTCCAGGCACGAACTGAGCAGCGCATTCCGCCAACGCGCCCGAAGGTCTCCATTAGAGGCCGTGACCCCAAAATTTCAGACTAATGCTGGACATTCCCATAGGATATGGTCAAGAGTGGCTCTGGTGGTACAGTACTGGCATAGATTAGAACTATAGACGTCGGGATATATGTGGTGCATGATGACAGGGTTCGTGGCCTCAAAAGTTCCGTTCTTCAAAGAAATAGCGTCGAGGACAGTGCGCATGATCAAAACACAAACCTCGTTTGGGTTGGGCATGTTATTTTTTCGTATTTGGCGGCAGCCCTAAAGCCTATACCGCAAAAGCTTTGCGTCAGTAAAACGTGACGGTACCCACTGAAGTGACCGCTCCCGGCCAATACTACAGAGTGACCAAGAATTGAGTGAGTGTTTAAAGCACCGTATACACTGTATTCGAAAACTCTTCGCATCTGCTTGACTTGAAACGTGCGTATACGCAAAAGGCTTTGGGGATCCTATTCGAAAGCTCCTAACTGATACGTGATAATGTGCCCCTACGTATTGCGCCTTTGTTGTGCCACCGATGAGAACTGGGTGATTCTCCCGCGTTCTAACCCTGCCGCACTTAAGAACCAAGGTTCTTTGTGCAATTCTGTACAACGAACAAGCCAGCTAAAATTACCTAGTGATTCACTGTGAGGCAAAAAGCGCCAGCCGTCCCTGTATGTCTCGTAAAACTGGCATACCTTGTGAAATGAAAAAAAAGGAAAACTTGAAGGGGAAATCCTAAAGCGGACCATAAACGGCATCACCAAAAGGCACAGTAGGTGATGTCAGAGAACAGCCAAGAGTGATAGAAGCGGCAAATTTGCAGCTACACGTGGTACTAGAATACTGGTGATTAAATTTTGCCACCTGCTGCTCACCCAAATCTAATAAATATAATATTTTTTGTGTGTTTCTCTTCAATCACAACGAGGCCGCCTTCACCAGCATTCGCATCCGCATCCTTTCGCAGGGTGATCTATCAGCCGCTAAGACACCAGTATGTGAGCTTGCCGCACTTACACGGATCGGACTCGCACTGACTAACTGTTGGCTAGTGTTGGCTAACAGCTAGCAATTCTTCGCTTAATGTCCATGTCCTTACGCTCTGCTCCTGAGGGCAGGCCTTGACACCGCTCCGATTGACAAAATGGCCTTCGTTAGGGTGACACATTTTCCTTGAAAACTACTTCTGACATTTCTCCCTATACAGACTGCAGCTTCAATTCAATTCAATTCAATTTTATTTTATTTACCAGAAAACAATCTGGAGGGACACCTGGGCAAAAAGATCAGGTGTCCCTCCAGCTTAAAAGGATAAAATAGGCGCATTGTTGTTTCCGTTATCCCGAGAGCCAGGTATCCGCGTAGACTCGCGGATATACTTCTCTGGAATTCAGACTGCAGTCTTGCCACACACAGTGTCCGAATCTTGTCTTTGTCAGTCTTTTCAACATCTTAGCATATACTCTAAGAAAAAATAGGCTATAGCTGTGTGAAGGCATTCAGCTAGTACACGTATCGCGACACACACACACACACACACACACACACACACACACACACACACACACACACACACACACACACACACACACGCACACGCACACACGCACACACGCACACACACACACACACACACACACACACGCACACACGCACACACGCACACACGCACACACACACACACACACACACACACACACACGCACACACGCACACACGCACACACGCACACACGCACACACGCACACACACACACACACACACACACACACACACACACACACACACACACACACACACACACACACACACACACACACCGACAACACCGTGCAAGACCTGCCGAGACAAAATTACGATCTAGCCAATAGTCGTGAACGCGAGAAACGGCGAGTATCCTCGAAGTTTCTGCCCGAAGTGCGAGATAGGGATGGACTGGGATCGGGGGTGTTAGGGAGGTATTCGCGCATATAAGGAACTAGGCCCTCTCGATATAACAATAACAACAAAATAAGCAAACAGTGCTTAAGGAAGGTGTAATCGATCTCTGGACCCGTTCGCTCATCCTACCGACTCAAGTATGTGCACTTCCTTATAATCGCTTTCAGCTTCACTGCGCAACTTAAAAGTTGCGCGATGAAGCTACCAAAACTTGTTGTAGGCGCAGGTTTGAGATTTGATCTGTTCCTTTATCGTCAACGTTTGCTCTTTATTCATTGTGCTCGCTCATCTACACGTTTTTCTCATGTCTCAGACTACGTGCGAGGACAGCCAATAAAAAGTTTTAAAAAATTACGGTGCACGGGCTTTCTGAAGAGTCACTATCTTTCGATAAGCTTGATGGCCATTAATCAATGTCAAGGACCACGCGGCAACAGTGCCGTCTTTCCGTTGGGCAACTCTGAGAAATGTCAACAAACAAATAAACGCCGATGCAAAGTTTGGCGGCATCTCGCGAGGCGTTGACAACCATGACTATGCGAGGAGAAGAAGCTCCTATCAGGCGCCGCTCAAGGTGGTGGTGGTAGAAACATTTATTGCCACTGTATAGCGTGGGGGCCGAGCCCCCTCATGGCACGTGGGTGCTCCCTCGCGGTGAGGAGGCACCCTTACAAAGCAAAGGAAAGCCCTTGAAGTGCGATCCTCTTCATGGCGCACGAGATGATCCGGCGCTGATCGAACGCAGAAGTGCTGGTCATGATGGTCTCCCAGTATGACACTGCCACAGCCGGAGGTGGGGGATGTGGGAAGGTGGGACATGTGAGGAGGATGTGGAGGAAGTCTCCTGGTTTGTCGCAAAGTTTGCATAGGTGGCTGCGTTCCTTTTAATCTATGAATTTATATAGTTCAAGTTTAACTTTTTGGGGGCAGGCGAATTCCAAAGTACTCACGAAGACGGGGGGGAACTGTGTTTATTAGGGAAATTCTTCCCGAGAAGACAGCCGCCAGGTGGCGACCCGAAAACAGATTATGATGAGAATTTTCCAACAAAAAAAAAGGATGAAAGACGGATAAAGATTAGGGAAGAACGAGTGAAAGTTGCTTTTCTTCTTCGGGTGTTGGTAGTTGGTGGGATATAAGGAAACGGAGCGGGAGGCAAAGTCAGTAGTAAAGTTTAGGAAACGGAGCAGGAGGCAAAGTCAGTAGTAAAGTTTGTGTATATATGTATACGCGACACTTCACAACTATTGCCGGCTGGAGGCGTCGACTATAGCGATAATGTGTATGCCGCTTGATTTCCTCTACATATATAGAGAGAGATAAAGATGCAAGGAAAGGCAGGGAGGTTAACCAGACGCACATCCGGTTTGCTACCCTGCACTGGGGAAGGGATAAAGGGGAGAAAAGAGGTTGCAACTTCCTATATAAATGTGTGGTATCGTCATTAGGACTAGTCTTGACACTCGTCATGAGACGAGCACCTTCGTCGCATCAGCCTTACAGTACGATTATCAAGGTAAGAACATTGGATTCTACAACAACAACAACAACAACAACAACAACAACAACAACAATAATAATAATAATAATAATAATAATAATAATAATAATAATAATAATAATAATAATAATAATAATAATAGAAAAAATCGGCAGATCCCACGTACCTGGGAATCGACGTTATGAGCAGGATGCGGAGGGAACGTGACCGTGTTGCAATTTTCGTATTGAGCAACACGTCATGAAATGACGCTACATATTTGTACAAATGTTGCACGCAGAGACATATCTTGAAGAGTTGCAGATGTTTATATAACTAGGTGTTTGCAATTTGGCAACGATACCAACAGGAACATGCGTATTAGCAACACCAAAAGCTGATATGAAGCGCTGATGCTCGACAGGATGCTGGCCCTGGACGCTGCTAGATAAATCAACTCCAGCGTATGGCAACTAACCACAATTGACGTTAACCCGACGTGACGGCTGTATCAAAGGAGTACATATGTAAGGTTCATGACATTGGGTAGGCAGCACTGCAACCACACATAGACCCTATCTTCATTTCACGAAGATATAGCGTCTATTTGAAAAGTATACGTCGCAGACCTGGCGTAGCTCTGTGGTAAAATGCTTCCTTACCACGCAGAATGCTTGGGTTTCATTCCAGCTGGGACCCTGACATTTATTCTTTGCATTCGTAGGATCGACTCTAGCGCTACCGTCGTCGCGTATTTCTTAACGCTCGCGCGTTATAATTTCCCATGCGTGTTCTCGTCGTTTCTAGGTATAGATACTAAGTGTCAGTCACTATACCCGCATACCAGCGGCACATACCCGCCCCTGGGTGTGCCCCACTGTCTTGCGCGATGTGTTTGACGACGTACGCGATGGGATGGTGACACTATTCATGTCCTGACCAGCGCGTCATATTCGTCGAACCATCTTACCCTCCCATGCTAACTTTGGTTTACGCGAAGTTAAGGGGGTGACCACGAGAGCACCCAAACGTAAGCGGATAGATAGATAGATAGATAGATAGATAGATAGATAGATAGATAGATAGATAGATAGATAGATAGATAGATAGATAGATAGATAGATAGATAGATAGATAGATAGATAGATAGATAGATAGATAGATAGATAGATACGCTCAAAGTCGCCGAAGTTCGCTAAGAAAGGCTTCGCATTATTTATCACGCAGTAATCATGTGACGTCATGGTGACTTCTCATCAAGTCGCTATTCTTGTTCCTGCTCACTTAGCCTAATCAATGAGGAGGGCCCTCAGAGGTCTCAGCAATAAAGATCGTGAGGATGACAATACAGGTATTCATTTTGAGTCTGAGAGGCAACACATTCCACTATGCCGACTTCTTGAAGAATTTTAATGCACCTAAATGTTTAGATATGCTTATGATGTAACCTCTGTAGCACCCCCCCCCCCTGCCTCGTACGTAGGACGTTACATAATGACGATTACGCCCGGATAAATATGAACGGAAATCGAAACAACTGTGATTTACGCATCGAACTTCACTGCGAACAAAATGTTTTTTGCACCTTTATATAGTGTTCGATTCCCTTATCTAAAGTTCAGTCCGCTTAACCACTTGACGTTCCGCATCAATTTCGCGACACTCTGATAAGCTATGTTCAATGTCACCAAACACAAGACATTGCACACATTTTGGTCACAGGTTAAGCCCCGTCATCGCCACGCCTATAGTGTTCCCGCGTTGTTGTGTTCTTTACGCCCATGCTTAACCCGCTGACTCTTTCAACCTTACCGTCTTTCTGAAACACACCCGACGAGCAAGCACCCCCCCCCCTTTTTTTTTTCTTTTCTTTTCAGAACATATGCCAGAAAGTCTAAAATGACGTGGATGGTTCTACAACTGTGCCTTCAGACGCCCTGGTCTAACAGAGATTCTCTTTCGGTCAACACTGCGCGCTCGTGTAACCCTGCAGTCCGTCGAGCTAGCCACTCGGAGATTAGTAGCGATGCGATCAGTAAGCGTAAAAGCGTTGAGAAAAATGACGACATATCCGGACTTTCCGAGCCTCTACTACCGCTTGCCGCCCCCTTCCCTTCGCCCGCGCTCCATTACAGCATATAGAAAGATATCCTTGCTTACAAGCCCACCCCTTCCTCCTTAATACACAAAAAGATCTCCGGGACCGTCCGCTTGCGCTGGAGAAAGCGATAAGTGAGCCTAGACAGGAACAAAGACCCGCCTCGTTCGCCTTGGCTGCGCTGTTCTATACAGCGGTGCGGAGAGCCCGGCCACTTCATCTCCTTTTCCAGGCCTTCCGTACGGGCGCATTCGTGTTTGACCACCCACACCGCTTCACGAGGCAGACAATGTCCGGTCGCTGGGAACGGCTTACGTATTAGACCGCGTGGTTGGATACCATCTTGTCATTAACTCACCCGTCGCCGTCGTCGCTTAATCCGCTTAACGAGCCATGTTCGAAAAAGAGCTGCTTAACCCGAGCGCCCGCACAATGCATTAGAATGGAAGGCTGCCCAAGGGCTTGTGGAGAAAGCGCCACGGCGCGGTGTCCTCTTCGGAGACAAAGAGTGGTTACTGGGCTCGGAGTACAAAAAGATGTGTGTGTGTGTGTGTGTGTGTGTGTGTGTGTGTGTGTGTGTGTGTGTGTGTGTGTGTGTGTGTGTGTGTGTGTGTGTGTGTGTGTGTTTTGTGTGTGTGTGTGTGTGCACGCGTGTGTGTGTAGACTAGGGGGGGGGGCATGTGTGTATACCATTGTATAGCTTTACAAAGCCCAGAGGTGTCGTGACCAACAGCTCGGGCGTAAGGTCGACCCTCGTACAGATAATTGGCTCGTAACGTTCGTCACTTTCCGAGCTGTAGCGAACTGTGACAAGCGGACGAGCGGGTGCAATGCGAGTGTGCATACGTGCGTGCATCGTGCATGCGTGAGAATGTGTGGTAGCGTCTGTGAGCGTGCTCAGGTGTATGAGTGTGTCCGTTACGAAAGGCAGGGCTGCTGCTTTGAATGTGCTCAGCCATTTGTCACTATGTACATAATTGTGTACACCAGTTGTTACAGCGAAAGCTGTATGTGGCAAGGAGAAACGAAGAAAAATCACGGCATATCCACGGAGTGAATGATGATGCGTTCCGTCCGTCCGTCCGTCCGTCCATCCGTCCGTCCGTCCGTCCGTCTGTCTGTCTGTCTGTCTGTCTCTCTGTCTGTCTGCCTGTCTGTCTCTCTGTCTGTCTGTCTGTCTGTCTGTCTGTCTGTCCGTCCGTCCGTCCGTCCGTCCGTCCGTCCGTCCGTCCGTCCGTCCGTCCGTCCGTCCGTCCGTCCGTCTGTCTGTCTGTCTGTCTGTCTGTCTGTCTGTCTGTCTGTCTGTCTGTCTGTCTGTCTGTCTGTCTGTCTGTCTGTCCAACTGTCCATCTAGTGAGCACTCCAAGTACGACCACCTCATATCTTCGCCTCATATATTCATTTTTATACAAGTACCGCCATCCAGCGGACATTCTACGGACTAAACGAGAAATGGCTACAACTACACACTACAAACACGGGACGCACAGCCCACGGCGCAAAGAGCTTCACCCTTAAAACCATCCGGCAGCGGTGTCACGAGCGGTCTCCATTGGCTGTATTATCAATTACGTCGTTTGCCGCACCGTACCAAAGCACGTGCGCCATTGGCTGCGTTGTGAGTGACGTCGTTCATCCCGCAGCCGTCGTGGCGCCGAGCACCCGTGCATCAGTTTCTCCTGAAACGTTTCACGTGAGTATGCCATGGACAACTCAATAGAAGGTCGCTGACACTGGAAACGTGAGAGATCTCGCATTCGCCAGGTCGATGGTGCAGTCTGGGCACGAAAACAGTCCCGGGAGGCGAAGTAGCGGCAGCAACGCGTACCAATGATCAGGCAGCCTTCCAAGCCGCGCTAAATCACGAAAGGTAATGCAAACGCCGGTGGCAGGCGTATCCTGCAAACCACACCGCCGAGTGCCCATCGGTCCCTGCCCGCGGGAAGTTATCATTTGGTCCACTTTGCTCGTTTCAAATTTACATTACCTTATACTTTTCCTGGCATTACTGTATTTGTCTATAATATTCAAGATAAACAGGTGATTAAATGCAACCTAATTAAGGCTAGCTACTATAACACACAAAAATTACCATATGACTTGATAAATACTGCATTAGGATATTGAATGTTGCAATAACGTTGTGTTGATTTCACGATTTCACACGCAGTCATTCATGGGTGGCTTCTGAAAGAGTTAGACAACGGGCGGTGACACTTGGAAGGCAAAGAATAAAACATGGGTGGCTGTTTCATCTACACAGCTCATACGTATTTAAGTACATCGGATCTACTTCACCAGGAAGTATGGCTTCCCCTCCTCAGTGAGAGATTATTATCGCTTACTGAAAAATGTAATTACAGACTCGTTAGCCTTCCCTGCAAATAGTAAGGCAAGCAGGTTCACTGAAAAGGTAAAAACAGAAGGAAAGTGTGAGAAAACAAGGCTCTTTTTTTTTTTTCAAGCGAATCTAACCAATCTTTTAACTACTGTCGCAGCTGTTCAGTGTAGGCGTACGCGCAAGTTCGCAAGCTTGCGCCAGCGGGAGTCCCTATTTGACTGCTGTATTTGTTTATGGAGACTGAATATTCAGTTTTCTCAATTTAGTGTCTTTCTTTGTTTCAGTGTGAACATCAGAAGCCTCAATACAAACACAAATAAATGTTAAATCAAACAATTATTGATCCAATTCAGTGACTTAAGATGAACAGGTGCTGCAAAACATTTCACACAAAGACACACACTATATGTCTACGAGAGCACAAACTGTACCCAAGCATGTACCCAACTAGTAAATTATGTATTTCGTTATTATATACTATGCGCGAACTTGTTTGCACAGTGTCTTGTGAATGAACGCTCTCCTTCTTCGTCACTCTTCCGGCTGTTGTAGCTGTCATAACTGTTAAAGTAATTATTTCGACCTCAGAATGTAAACTCATCGGGGGGGGGGGGGGGGGGCTGCTTTTTAAAGTGTTTTGCTGCTCTAGCAGGATCTACGTTTGTCAGTCTATAGCCCTGGTTCCTCTCGTTATGCATGTTTTGAAATCGCAAGTTCTGAACCTCAGTCGAGTGAATTAATTCTATTTTCGTCAGCAGCTTCCTGCAATCTACCTGGCAACATATAAGTTGCAAATGAAAGCCACTGTGAAATACACAGCACGTAATCCCCCACATAAACCGCAGGCGAATGTTTCTTGCGAATACTGTTCTGGTTTGCTATCCTCTTTCAACCATGTCAATCCATATGGACTCAACAAATGATTGGGCTAGAGAAAGCATATGAGATATTATTGTTGTTATAACTGGACTGCAGTAGTTATTCCGATAATTTGTCTGAATTAAATTACACCAAAATTACGTCAAGGGTAGTGTATTAAGGCACAGCATATGTGGAAACTTGGCGCTAAAAAATGTGCAAGTGCACCTTGTGTGTTTTCAAAGTGCCATTTTTCTATAACAGTGGTGACTTGCATGGATAAGATTGGCGCAGCGATCTAGTGGGGAGCTTTTGTGCATGCTGTGTGTCAACTTGGGAGGAGGTGTACTTTTTAAATAAGCGTTAGTTGTCAGTAGATATATCTCTGCGTCACTGTCTCTGCTTCTGTCCTTGACTAGTTTTCCCTTTACAACGTATTCCTGGCTTTCTTCGAGTTGAAAAATATCACCCTTTCCGTCAGTGAGATCTGTATATCCACAGCAACCTTCGTCTGAAAGTGTTCCACACTTCACCACCATGACTAGGAGTGGTGCGGGATCACACTACTACCAATTACACGCGTACAAATAGCCAACGGAGTGGATGGCGTATCGCCTTCAATCGTAGTTCCATCGATAGTGCATCAGGCGCGATATTTGAAGGCTGTTGGTTAATTAATTTCAACTTACGCAATAATTACTACAATACAGCTGAGGATGACAATTAGTGGTCCTTATGATTTCCTTTGCCAAACTGGGTGTTGTCTTTATTTGGGTCCAAGAAAGCGATGAGCTCCTCGCAAAAATTTCCTTCATTCGTTTTTTTTTTCTCAACTGATGATAAATAAACTAACAGTCTTGAGAAACTGAGGCCACAATATGTCGCATTTCCGGAACGTGTATGCCAATCCCTCCGTAAGATCATCTCAGGTGTATAAGACTTGATTTTCTCCCAGAGATTGTAACACGATGCCCCTTGAGTACTAAAAAACGATGCTATGCGAAGA
Organism: Rhipicephalus microplus; assembly: GCF_043290135.1. Lineage (NCBI taxonomy): Eukaryota > Metazoa > Arthropoda > Arachnida > Ixodida > Ixodidae > Rhipicephalus > Rhipicephalus microplus. Next base: position 182,059,215 of record NC_134705.1, read on the forward strand.
AGCTCATTCAGCAGCCACCTCAGGCTCAGAAGCACTATTTTCTATACAGCAAAAAAAAGCAACTAATAAAGACAGATGAAGGAAAAGCATGCTCGAGTGTTGCTTGCAACGACCCACAACATAATAAATCAACCCACCTTTTTTTTTGTGTGTTGAGCTGCGTTTCCATAGCTCGACTCCCATCAGGAGCAAATGACCGCGTCTAATGAAGAAGGACTTGACCCCGCAACACTAAATCTTCGTTGGTAAACAACTTGTTACACATGCACACAAAAAAAAGGGTGTTGTTGTATGATCGCTTCAAGGGTTCCATCTTCCTCGAGCATCGCGAAATGTTTATGACCCTCTGCGCTTCCTGATAGTCCTCCAGGGGGAGCAACGATCGGCGTGAACCATTAGGGGGCTTTCGCCAGGAAGCGACAAGAAGCAACATTTTCACGAAGACATGACGACATTTGCTAACTTAGTTTTTAGAAGTGAAATAAAGACACACTATGTCGGTAGATGGCGTCAAAAACAGCTTAGAGGCGAAGCTGACCTTAGAATTTTATGTCTTTTAGTTGCTTTCGCACGGCGACATTACCGTGCCCGGGTGTGTTCACTTAGTTAACATTGGGTTTCATCGCACTGAAGAAGCGGATCTCGGAGGCTATGTAGAAGAAAGAGTATGCTTGATATTTTTTTCCGCCAGGTGCTTCAATATTCTCAGCTGCTAACAGGTGAATTTCCCGCTTTTTTATATGTTCATTCGTATAATTTCATTACCTAAACTAACAGATAAATGGCCCATGCCTGGAAATTCAAAGAAACTCCTCACTTGAACCATAACCATCGATTTCACGCAATGTTGATTAATACCACGGCTATTGATATGTGATTAAGATTTCACAAGTTGAGTTCATGCAACCGACCACCGTGCTAATGCAACCATGCTAATTAAGACCTTGCTAATTATATAGCTTGGCCACAACCTCCGCTGTTAGTCCAGCCTTGAAGAACTAGTGCAATCTGTCTGTATGATTGTTTTGTGATAAAATTCTAATCTTCTTGTAAGCCATGGGAATTTTGAGGATGACGCCATCACTGACGTTCTGGCACAGCCTACTCGACATTCATTTACATAGGAATACTTGCTCCCATGTGCACGTGCGAGTGCGAGAAATGTGACTCCTTACATAAGTGAACTCCATGATTGGCGTTGGCCTTCCATGATTGGCATTGACCAAATACATCAATTTTAGCCTTTAAAAGAATAATATAGTTAATGTTGCTCTGACAAGTAAAATCATCCTATGTTCTAGCAATAGTTTTACAGTATGCGTTCGGCTTTGAATAAGGAAAAAATGCAATGCATTCATCGTGGTAGCCTACCAATATCATTTCGACGGTTATAATGAAAATTAATCATTCCTTATTAAATTCATGACACTTTTCGCCCCTGTGACAATATTTATGACATGATATTCATATTTCACCAGTGAAGCTGAGATAACTCATGCGTAACTCATCCAAATGTACAGCGGAACAGACTGCATGTACGTAGGCTGATTATATAAAACTACTGCGTGAATAGCTGTATTCCTAATACGCATGTTTTACTACAAGTTACATTCGAAGCACGTACTATTTACAGTGTAAAACATACGTGAAACAATCTGGTGAGAAATTCATGATTAGGAGGTGGAGGTTAAGATGCGTTTGCCTAACGTAACAGACGACCACAATAAGAACCCTACTGTATACAAGACGGCATATATAAGCGGATATCCAAAGTGTTCGCATTGCCACAAGTTTGCGCGGTTATAGTTTGCGGTTATTTTACCGGTATTTGGTGCCGTCGTTGTCATTGCCGAACCCACCGCACATTCTGTCCGCGCGATCATCATCATCAACAGTTATCAAAGAAATAAAGCGGGACATGTCATCAGATCATCACGAAACGACGGACGATCTTCACACATGCGTGCACCTATAGACATCGCGCTGTAGCGTCGCATTGTTCTTGGTCGTTCCTTTATCTTTTTTTTAGCATCTAGACAAAGCCATAGCCGCAGCCCCAGCTGACCTCGCGGTCGTAAAGACAGAAATGAAACATACCAAGCAGACGTATAAGAGTTTATGGAAGAAAATACAAGGCAAAAAAAAAAACAGGAAGCAGACGAAGACAGGAAAGAAAATAGCAGACGACGGAAGGGGTGTTACGATCTCCGGAGCGCACGCGCCGGTCTTGACACGCCGTTGGGGGACACTTTTTCAAGCGGCTAATGGAATGGTCGACGTTTTTACAGCGCCATCTAGCGACAGACACGCTCGACATAGTCCGAAAGGGAGTAAGGGAGGGCGCGAGTTCTCCCAAAAGAGGTTGGAAAACATGTCTTCGCAAGACGGGGAAGAGTTTGTGAAGGGAGAAAATGAGAGGGTGTTGGATATAGCGTAACAAGACGGTCGTTGTGTCCGTGGCTTCCGTACTACAGATGTCCGGGATGGCCCTCCTCTTGTCTCGTCTTGCATCGTTCGTCGGCTACTAGCCTTCGTTGAAGTCGCTTTTTTTCTCTTGCTTTTTGTTTAATATTCTGAGCATCCTGTCGACAAGGAGGCTCTGAGAATGGCTGTGAAGCATCTCTTGTCGTCAACGTCGTTCTGTTAGGTATTTTGATTCGCGGACCACATACAATTTTCGTTGGATCTTTTACTTGCACTACTTAAGGTCTCTTACTCTTTTTGCTGCACTGCTGGAGCCTGCCGTAAAGTCTATTCTTCACTTTCTGTTCGCTATTTTAAACTTGGAACTGGTAGGCTGATGATTTGCATGGAAATAGTTTGGAGTCTGGTTATGGAAAGAACATCTGTGAATGTGAGTAAAAATTACCGTGACCTTGCACGTTATTGCACAGACCTAAACATATATTTTTTGAACGTTGTTGAGCGTCTGCGGGCATCTTAACGCAGACTGACATAGCCTTAAGCATCCTTCCGCGTCCTTGCATCGCCTTGTACAATTGTACGCAGTCATGTGCAGTCTTGCACAGTTTTGCACAGTCTATAGCATATCCTTCCTATGTCTTGTGCAGCCTTTCACACCCCTTCACAGTGTTGCACACCCTTGCGAAGTCTTCCCCAGTTTTGCACAATTTCGCATAGCCTTCCACGGTTATGCAACTTAGAGATCCTTCCACAGTCTTGCACATGCATCCATAGCTATGCATATCTTTGAAAAGCGTTGGACAGACTTGAACATACTTGCATAGCCTTACTTAGTCTTGGAAACTGTTGCTTAGCTCGCCGAAATTCTACACCCTTGCACAGCTTTGCGGTGTCTTGGACATGCCTTCCATACCTACCTGATAGAATTCTATTTTCTAAATATTACGCAATGTATGTGACAAACTCGCTGTAGGTGCTATGCTCAGGCACACGTTTGTGTCGGTCATTCAAAATCACAATCATAAGTGACACCTTTGATTGCAGAAAACGTCGTAAAATTAGCAGGCAAATGGAAGGAGATAAATTAGTGAGCAGTTCATATGGGTATCGAACACAGACAGCGTGGGGACATTTCCCCATAGACATTTTATATAGGAAGCTCACCTAGTGGATGTTCCTTAAGGCAAGTCTCACTATTTTTCTTTGCACTCCCAAAATATGCATGCATCAGCCTTTTCGAAAAATGATAGAACAAGACTAAAAGCAAGCAGCGATGGTGTAGGTTCCGTAAAGAAAAATGATGGCAACCTACTACACTAGCCTTTGCACAGGAGACCGAGGTCCAAGATACAAAATAAAATAAAAGTGAGAAGTGCACACAAAAATAACATATTTGAAGACCGAAGTGTCAGCACCTGGAAAAGAACTCCAAAGTAGTTGCACGATCGATGTGCAAAGATGCTGTCACATATATATATATATATATATATATATATATATATATATATATATATATATATATATATATATGCACTGCTTCTTGCCATCCCACTCGTATATACTCCTAAATCTACTTCCACTGTCGTTGTCTTTCACGCTTCCATTTTTCACCAGCACTTTTTATCTTTCTTGACTTCATTGCATTGCCATATCCGAACCTTTGAAAATAGAGTGTGAAAGATCCGCTGTCCCTTTCTGCCCACTACAGATACCCTCTCCCACAGCTGCCTATCTCTTTTCCGCAATCCCTCAACATCAGCTAAACCTTCTCGCCTACTGTGGAACACATGTGCTCTTACAGAGGAAGAGAGTAAGAACAGGCTGTCATGATCCATACATACAACTTCACAAAGAAAAAAGTAAAAAAGAGAAGAATTAGGTTGGTAGGGAAGGATTGGGTGCAAATGGGGAAGGAAAGGGTAGGAAGGGATGATGGGGAGACATGCGGGCATACAAAGAGAGGGCGACGTGGCTTGGAAATGAACGTGGGGTATCCATCACACTATACACAAAAATAAACAAAATAAGAGGCGCTTGCCGGATACACACTCTTATGCATGCACACTTACAGTGATGGAGGGTAAAAAGAGCCCTCGTCACCAATACTTACAATCTAGAACAGAAAAAAAATGAAGGAAGTCTTCAATTGGTATGAAAGGACAATGGTGCAAAGTCGAGAGAGGAGGAAGGTGCGAATACATGATGGGGAGACAGACAGGTGCACCGAGAGTGGAGGAAGAGATCGGAAACAAAAGTAGTGCGTTACACTGCATAAAAATTGGGAAATGAAGACGCACCGGCCGGATACACGTTCGCACCTGTGTTACTATGGAGCAAAAAAAAAAAAAGTCCCAGACACCTTGCTTCTACGGAAGGAGCACGAACAAAGATGCAGCGGGGAGTATCTCTTCTTCAGTGCCTCCTTTTTTTTCCCTGCTTTACTCCCTCAGCAATCCTTTTCCCGTTGCGATCGTCATTTCGCTATAGTTTCGTTTTCTTTTTCGGACACTCTCGCCAATTTATGGAGCTTTTTTTTTTCTTTTTCTCGGATTTATCATTCTCTCCGTTTCCATCACACTCTTTTGTTCTGTTTGCTATCCGCTCGACTTGCTTCGGGGAGGGCTGCAAATGCGATTCGGCAGTCAGCTCCGACGTCTCAATACCCGCAAAGGTACCTCGCGCGCAGAAACAGCGTAGAGGGAAGAAGATTCCCTAGACGGGGCATTGAAGCGAGCGTGTACGGCGTAAACAAATAATAGGGTGGCTGGAAGTGCATTGTGCAGGAGAACGCTGGACTGTATATCGAAGAATTAGAATCTCGCAGCAGCTCCAAGTAGGAGAGAGAAAGAGAGGAGAAAAGAGAAGAGGGGAAAGATAGGGAGCTCATGGAGAGTGCATTTCCGGTTACGTATACCCTGTACATAGTTTGGGAAGAAAGAAGGTCGAAAATAGTCCATAGAGAAACAGAAAGATATAAATGGGGAAGTCAACTAAAATTGAAGCAGCGTGTTTGCTACGCGCTATTCGGGGAAGGGAAAAGAGGAAAAAACAATGAAAAAGCAGTGGACAGAAGAGCAGGCACGTAAGAGCAACCAAACAAAAAAGAACCAAAGTTAAAGAGCGGAAGTAGGTACTTTATTCTGTTGAATAGGCCACAGTGGCACAAGAAGTTCTGTGTAAGGCCTTAACTGATATCGGATGCGACGAGAGTTTCATGCCAGCATTCTAACACTCTCTGTTCTCACGACGTCCTGTCGTCAAAATGTGCGAACATGGCCACTAGCGGCAGCTTTTGGGCGCTATAGAGTGAGCACTGCGAAAAAAGAACGCACTCTAAAGTATCTCCACCGCTGCAGTGGTTGCCAGCGGCACCGTTTTTCATGCCTATTCAGAAGACAAAAGATTCGATGAAAGCGATCCGAAGCCGCAGTCGACAAATAACCGTTGTCTCGAATAGTGGTGGTGGTCGAAGTAGATAAAACAAAACTGGCCGAAGCAGCCATGTTGCCGGATAAACTCAATAAAGAGTCTATGACGGTGCTCCAAATTCATTGCGATAATGTCAGTGACCGACTAGACAAAAAAAAAGCAAGAGAGAGAAACAAAGAAATGCGGAGAAGTTAACAGAGCTGAGTCCAGTCGGCAACACAGCATTAGCAGCAATTACATTGAAGGCTTAATATTTGTAACATTAATAGTAAAATTATCTGGTGTTTTACATCCCAGAACCACGATATGATCATGAGAAATGCCGTTATGGAGGTTTCCCGAAATTTTGACCATCTGGTGTTCTTTAACATGCACTGACAACGTACGGTACGAGGGCTTCTACCATTTTTGCCTCCATTGAAATCCTACCAGCGTTGTCGGGATCGAGCCCGGGACATTCAAATACACTGAAGACTTAGGGAAACAAGGAAGCAGTGGGGGAAGTCATACACTTTGGAGGTTAGGCATGCACAGGGGTTTTTTTTTTTTCATTAGGAGGAATGAAAACAGTTTGGAGCTTTTCTGAGACGACACAACTGGCTTCCACTCAAGTTATCTGGTCTGTTTGTTGCCCTAATTGATGATTTAGATGTGGGGTTTAACGTCCCAAAACCACCATATGATTATGAGAGACGCCGTAGTGAAGGACTCCGGGCATTTAGACCACCTGGTGTTCTTTCACGTGCACCCAAATCTGAGCACACGGGCCTACAACATTTCCGCCTCCATCGGAAATGCAGCCGCCGCAGCTGGGATTCGATCCCGCGACCTGCGGGTCAGCAGCCGAGTACCTTAGCCTTTAGACCACCGCGGTCTGTTTGTTGCCCTATTAAAAGGTTCTGGACGTTCCGGGATTCCCAAAAGTGGGAGCTCAGCTTCTTGTCCATATCTTGGGCTTCCCTCGAGAATACCGGACCTATTCAACTTCCATGTGACAGCTGACTTACAGTCACTATCCTTACTGCTTGATCACTTTTCTATGAAACAACGCCACACATTCCAGAAGTTCTCGAAAGCAAAAATGCGGAGTTCATCGATCAGCTTATACACCTTGTATTCTGAAGAAAACGCCGTGGTGAGCCACCTACGGTGCCATTCCCCCCCCCCCTTTTTTTTCCGCGACGCTGTGAAATGATATGCATAAAAGTTGACGTTACAGTACGCGGTAGCAATGAAGTTCCGGCAGTAGTGGCGGGATACTCGGACAGTGGCGTAGAACTGAGGGCAAAAAAGAACATAAAGGAAATTACTCGCAGTTGCACAAAAATGGGGATGGAAGGGGAGCGACTCCAGGAAGAGGAAATAAGTAAGGTAAAAAAGAGAGACAAATAGGTAAAAAGGAACCTGACAATTTATTTACTTGCGAATTTTTCAAAGGCTGATCTAGGGGAGCCGCCACCAAGCGCTGACGTTGCTCCCCATCCACGGACATTCGTCACCGCGTCCGCTTCCCTTTCAACCCTGGATGAGAAAGAATCACTCCCTATATTCTGTCTCGCTCCCTATTATTGTGCTTCTTTCCTGGTAAGAAAATGCTCTCGATACACGCGCAGGGGAGGGTAGTAGCATGCAGATTGGCTCTCCCAGGAGCCATCTATGCGGGAGCACTTCATGCTTTCAAGGGTCTCATGGTCACTCCTTCAATGTCGGCTTCTCTGCACGGCAGTTTCGGGTGAAGCGTAGCGATATTGGTAGGAAGACGCCTTGGTAAGTAGTGAATGGGTGAGCTGGGTGCAGTGGTAAAGCTGTTTTGAAAGTGTTGTCAGTAACAGGGTGCAGGTACTTTTGAGACTTTTGAGTTGAATCAGATGAGGAAGTGTTTTGTTGGAAAGGTTGGATATGAACCATTGTCAGATACACCGACAACAATGAAGACGTAATGAAGAAGAGCGCTGTTAGCGGGTTCAGTAACGTCAACGCGATCTAACGCTTTTCATCATCATCATCATCACCAGCCTGACTACGTTCACTGCAGGACAAAGGCCTCTCCTATGTTCCACCAGTTAACTCGGTCCTAACGCTTTTAACGTGACTATAAATGTCAGTAACTCAAACAGCATACAGCACATCATCACTTTGACTTTATTCGCACAAAATACTTAGTAGACAGGACAACGTACGCCTGATACGCGTGAGAACTCAAAAAGAAGCCTTCGAGGAGCTATGTAAAACAGTGTGTAGCTTTCCAGAGGGAGGAAAGCCCGACACTAAGTGTGGTTTTCTGCGGAATCAAAGAGATTCTGATTACCCATTACAGCTGATTTAATAGCTGTTCTGAGGTCCCCTGAACATTTGTATCCCTTCTCGTTATCCCCCGTCGAGGTTCATAAACGTTAAAATTTGACAGTGAAGCAATGATGCAATGGCATGATTACGGCGTTATGGTAATAAGTTCTGCTGTATTCCCAGGAGTGCTTGAAGGTACGAGTCGTTGTGATGATGGCCCGTAATCTTTAGGTATTGCAGATTTTCGACATGAATTCTTACAACTGATCATTTTATTATTGACATAAACGAGGGGGCGTTACGTATTTCGGTAGTGATGATGAGTTCTTGATTGTCGCCGCAGTCAGTTGTCCTTAGAGCGATCAAGCAGTTCATGATACAGGGAACGTTCCTTTTGCCGCCCTTTTGAGTGAACACGTTGAATCTTTGGAAGATGTTTGTTGCAATATCTGCATGTGAGCCGACGATATGCACGAATGAAAATTTTGCCATTCATACAGTACTCTGAACAGTAATGCGTCAATAAGGAATTACTGATGCAGTACCTAGACCGAAAAAAAAAAAATGAACAGTTGAGTATAGGCATCCTGTGTGTTGCCCTCCTTGATGGAAACAACTAAATTGTTTTCAGAGCATTCGCGTTGACAGGTAGGGCATTTCGTGAACCTAGAAAATATTTTGGTGAGTTTCATACCATTACCGAGGTACATTACAATAATCCGGGGCACCACTCCTGCAAAAGCAGAGTGAAAAACGACAAGCTGGCTTTGCCCTTCGTAGCAATGCACAAAGTGAAGCACTCTATACAGTGCCTTAAAAGCTCCCAATTCTTCCGGCCAGTGGTTTTAAAGTGGAGGTCCGGAGGAGAGCTCAGGGGAACTACGAAGCATTTCTATGGTTCTGTGACTCATCTTCGACAAAAAAAGAAAATAGAAAACAGGGTTTTTAGCGGTAGAATATGTCCCATAAATACTCATCTAAATTTTCGTAAGCTTGACCGCATAGCCCTGCTGCGTTTCTGCGAACTGACTTATGTTTCTCCTTTTTGATGAGATAGCTGTAAAGCTTTTGTTGTATTTTCTATGACATGCGCACACGAGCATGCTGTTCTATGGCTCGCATATTGGAAGAGCAAATATAGGTAGCTCCAAGAAGCCAACGATAAAAAAAAACGTGTTGAAAATAAAAGTTCACAAGTGTAACAGTACGATCGAAGTCTAGACGTGACGTCAGAATAATAGCTCAGGTAGCGCCATGCGTAACTGAAACCGATTCTTCCTAATAGCTGTTGCTGTTGCTTGTAACACTGTGAAAACTTCAGGGTGAAGAATGCCAGCCACGCGGGCACTGAAAATGATATGACGTACCCCTAGCGTTATTAAAGTGCTTGCTGACTTGTCTTCGTGGAGTAGAGTACTTATCTTACTCAAGGCGGCATCAATCCTGGAACTGTGGGTTCACTTGTGTAAATGTAGGCTCCTGCAACGTTTCTTTTTCATAGTTTCGTACATTGATACTTTCGTTCGTATAATACAAGGATTTTATTTACGTGTTACTAAAACTAATTGACTGATCACTTACTGCACTATAGGTGACTCAGCACCTTGTTCCTCTCGCTGAACTTGTGAAATCCAGTGTTGGCCCGTGTGGAGCTGCTTTTATTTCGCTTATTTCCACTCGCATTCTTTGATGGGAGTTCTTATATTGTTCCTGGCGCGCTTCCCTATTCTTTGCTATCAGCCGGTAAAGTTCGCTTAGAAAAACAAGAATTATATTTCCAATTTCTAAACACGAACTTTGTTATATTCGTTCTTTCAGAGACAGCAGTGCCGCGACATCCAATCCTCAAAAAGTAGTATTTATTTTTTTTCTATGACACTCCGTGATGAAGCAAAAGCGAGGAAAAAGCAACAAGAAAGACTAAAGCGGACACATAATAACGCTGTCAATTAAGAAAGAAACGTCCCTTCATTACTTCCCACGCGAAATCTTTTTTTCCTCACGACAGCTGAATAGAAAAACCCTACGAAGAAAGACTTCGAGGTAGGAACAGAATACGTTAAACTGTCAGAGAACCAAGCAAAAACCTGAAGCCCCGAAGGAAGTCAATGCCTTATTCACTCTCGTCGCGGATAATTTCGCCACGAGTCTGGCACTTTGGTCGGATATTCAGCTTGAGCAGCCTTCTTTCGAGAAGAGAAAAAAAAAAAGCCGTGACCATGGTTACGTTTTCTGCAGGATCGCAATGATCGCCTCTGATCTTGGAGCCACAAGCGTCGCGTCTTAGCGCTCTATACACCCGATAAGCGTCGAAGGAAACGTTGAAGAAAAAATCCCCATAGGGTCGGCACAAAAGGTGACACGAAGGTGGTGCCTTGTCAACCCCCCAACTTCTCCGGCTCGACGCGACGCTGAAGATTGTTACGGGGAGTATTCCTTTATTCTGTCCAGAGAGATAGCGTGAGCAGAACGGAAAATGTTACAAAATATTAAAAACAAAAATAAAACGTCGTGAAGAAGAGTGCTGATATACGTCACAAACGCTGCCGTGTCGGCCACGCAGCTTCCTGTAGAGGCATTCGACGGGACTTTCTGTCCCCTTTTTTCCTTGCCTTGGTGTATCGGGAACTCTTCCCTTATTTACCTCCACACTACCGTCTGAAATGGATAAAAAGGGAAGGTCCATAGAAAAGCCACCACCTTCTACAGCCTGCATGCCTCCGCAGCGAATGTCACGAGAGTGTATATACCAGTCGCTGCCTGCTGCTGCTTTTTCCCTTTCCTTCCCGATCCCCTGGACGCCAGGGCGGACTACTCTTCCATCATCTCTGATGCCACGAGTTCCTAAAAAACGAAGTAAGCGAAAGGTGCGCGCAAGGAAACTCAACACAAAGTCCAGTGTCCTGGCGTGACAGATAAGGAAGCGACGAAAAATGGCGACGACGGGGAAGTGTAGAGGGTAGGGAAAAAAGGGGAAATAGAAGCAAAAAAGTCGGGAACAACGAAGGGGATGCGAGGAGTCGGGCCAGGCAGGAGCACAAAGGAAGTGGCCGTGCAGCCGCCTCGTTTGTCCTCAAGGGGTTCTTCTTCTTCTCCAGATTGCTTCTTCTGGGAGGCATTTTTTCGCATACTCATCCCTGAGTATAGAGATACAGAAGGGAAAAAAGAGAGAAGCTGACTTCCCCTTCTCGTATTCATATTTTTTTATATTTTGACGTCCGTCGACCCCCTTCCGTACGAGCGCGAGGACGACAATGCCGAGCAAGCCATTATTGATTTCTCCGGGTTTTTTCTTCATGAACTCCTGGCTTATTTATACACCTATGTAGAAGCATCTTCACCTCTTATATCACTGTTTAGGGGTGGTGTGCATATTTGGCGATAGCCGTCACTGCTAATTTGCTTTTGTGTCCTCCATTTTTATTTACAGATTGATATGTATGTCTCTTCTTGCACATCCACTGCTTCGAGTTCTTTTTGCTCTTTTTGTAAGACCAGACAGGCAGGCCAGACAAAAGGCGGCCCCGATTAAAAACAAAAACAAAATGAGAGAAATCTCCCCTGCGTCGTGTTGTCGTCGGGTGCACGTGCCCGACAGCGTGCCGACCCTTTGACGAAGAGAAAAGCAAACAAAAAGAGAACAAAGCCCGAGAAAAAAAACACTTCCCCTCTCCTCCATCAAATTCGTAGGGAAGAGCCTTTCCAGTGCACGGCCTTTGCAGGGACACATCTCTAGCCAGTGTCTGTCTCCTTCTTTTCTTCTCTCTCCCGATATCCATCCTTGTGTCACACCACAGCTTTACAGAAAGCCCCGGCACCTATTTGTTTGGAGGTGCGAGAACGAGGCAGCGAGGGAGGTAGGGATGGGCAAGAGAAAACGCGGAAGAGAGAGGAGTTGGAGATTTTTAGGGATTGCTCGTCCTTCAAATTTCCCCTCGAGTTTTAGGCTTTTCCCTCACTTTTTCTTTTTACCGTATTCGCTGTCGTCATCTTCTTCGCTCCTTCTACTCTCTCCCTTGGCGGGCAATCCTTTCCCCAAAGCACTTCCTCCCTACCAACCCCCACCACTTCCCTAAAGAAAGCCTCCCCACGCGCCCGCACGCTTCACGTTTTTTGCATCCCTCGAAACGCGTGCCCACTCCTCTGAACTCCTTTTGTCTATCAACACATTCTCGATCTTCATTTTTGTTAAAATGCGGAAGCAGTCAAAAACAAAATCATACGAAACGGGGGCATTGTTGAGATTGAGGGATATAGGGAAAAGGCTCTATGAGGGAAGCGCGACTAAGTAAGGAAGAAGTACGCAAAAGTGAGAGAACAGAGGCAAGACAGACAGAGTGAGAGAGAGAGATAAGAGTGCATAAAAGGGAAAGATTGTACTCCTGTCCATGAGGGAGCCTTTTTTACATTTAATATGCTCATTTTTATCCTTTAATCAGTTTCTGTTCCGTTTCGGGATGTCGTTTGACGATGACGCTTCGTTTTGTGTACGTCTTCGTCCTGATAGGCTCATGCCCTTCTTTCCCGTTCCGTCTCCCCTTTTTTGGTTTTTCCCGATTTGTCTCGAAAACCGACGCGTGCTCAAGAAGGGGGTACAAAACGAACGACGCGTGCACGGGTTCGCGGAGGACTCCATCTTGATGGCTGGCAGCACGGTGATGAGATGAGTTAGCGTCGACTGGTCTATGGACCATGCGGGAAAGAAAAAAAAAGGTAGCAGCATGCTTGAGACCCGGTGTATGGACAAAATACAATTTTAGAAAATCATGAAAGGCAGAATCCTGGGGAGCCATAGTAATAAGAGAAGTGGAAGCGACAAACATAAAATGGACGGAGCGACGCCATACTGAGACGACTTCCAGTTTTGTCTTTGCTTCCCCGTTTATTATTCTGTTTTTCCAATGAGTACTTCTTGCATAACTTTCTTGCTTTTTTTATATATGTGTTTCTTTTCGGAAAAACTGGGTCGATAAGATGAGGCACTCTGAGTGCGTTTACTTGTCTTTGTCGTTTCCGGCTTTACTAGTTTACCTCATGAATTCTTTTATTTTTGGCAACAGGAGAAAACAATCGAGCCATTGGATGAAACAATCGAGTGGTTGTTCTGATGAAAATTGACGTTCAGATTCAGATGGCTAGTTCTTTTAATGAAAAAAAAATGCGTGGCCTTAACTGTCTTAACGTCGCATCTACGTATAGCAGAGCTGAGGGTCCAGCTTCATCCTCCGAGTGTCGCGAAGGTTGATAACGTCATCACTAACATCATATCACTTACGCTGAAGCACTGCCTTCTGCCACGCCAGACTCCACCCTTTCACCTTCCAGCTGCTCCTCCTCTCCACTTGACTGCCTGTACGCAACCTCCAGCTTGGCTCCCTTTTTTTCCACTCACTTTCGCTATACTATGCTGTAGCCTCCCGTCTCCCTCTTTTCCTCCCCACCCTCTTGTCACGCCCACTGTCTCACTTCTCTTTTCTACCGCTTGCTTGACCATAGTCATGGTTATGGTTTACGCTCTCCCATCCTCCTTACTTCCCTTTCCCACCCCCTTGCTACACAATAGATAGGTTGTGCGGACCTGCTTGAGGCACATATCCTCACCCCATTCGCCCCACCCCCACCCCCACCTTTAAAGAGCCAACATATATATAACCCAACAGAACGGCTAAGCTTCTCCCCTCGCCCCGCCTCGGTGGTCTAGTGACTAAGGTACTCGGCTGCTGACCCGCAAGTCGCGGGATCGAATCCCGGCTGCGGCCGCTGGATTTCCGAAGGAGGCGGAAATGTTGTAGGCCCGTGTGCTCAGATTTGGGTGCACGTTAAAGAACCCAGGTGGTCGAAATTTCCAGAGCCCTTCACTACGGCGTCTCTCATAATCATATGGTGGTTTTGAGACGTTAAAGCCCACAAATCAATAAATCAATCAATCATCAATCAATCAATCAAGCTTCTTCTCTACTAGCATCAACGAAATAACTCGTTTGTCGTTGGGTTTGTACCAACAGCAAGAGAAAAAAATTCTCGCAGCCCTATAGTGAACATGCCTTCTTCCTGCAACGCAAAGTAATGATGACGAACACATTGATGATAATTATGGTTATGATATCGTGATCCACCTAAGATAGCCAGTGACGTGGCAGGCACGGCCCGTTCCTGATTACCAGCCTTTAGGGATAATCTGGTCTGTGATTATTTGCTATCTTGAATTTTCTGTCTGTGATTTTACACATCTGCGATTTTGTAATAACAAATAATATTTTTCACTAGTCCTTAACGCTGTAATCTCCGACAAGATAGGCTGAAATCACAAATAAATAAATTAATTAATAGATAAATGAAAGGAAGCCAACTGAGTTTTTAATCATTAAGCTGGTGCGAATAGGTGCATCGCTTAAGAGTATGTTACGTAGACCAGACCTTAATATATGAAATAAAGCACTTGAAATAGCACCGTGACCAAACTATGACGCATTGCAATCTTTACATATTCCGTTCAAGCGATATGTTGTAGGTCAGCCAGAAAGCTTGCGCGAAATCCGAAAATAGAAGTTTCAAAAAAGCCCCGTGATCAAACTGCGTACCGTGCACTCCGCTCGTTCAACCGATCCGCTGAACGCCGGCTAATTTTCATCCCCCCCCCTCGTTCGGCACGTTAAATGGCTGCCCTCTCACATTCCCGTCGCTATTGTGTTTTTTTTTCTGTTATTGTTTCTACCATTTTGTGGTTATTGGGTTCCTTTTTTTGTATATGGGGCAAATGGCATTTAGTGTCTTCCAGCTGTTTCGCGAGTGCCGGCGATGAGTAGGAAAAACGAAAGAAATATGGATATAAGGCAAAAGAAAAAGAAGCGAAAGAATGTACAAAAAGCGGCCGCAACGAACGGAACAGAGCGGTCATGGCGACACAATGCGTAAGGCGCACAAATGAATTATTCAGGGCAATCAGGGCTTCTCTTTCTGAAAGCATGGTTTCACTTTACGCTTGGTTTCTCTGTTCCACGAAACTCTGTGCCCCTTCGCCTCAGCCGCTTCATTTCCCCCCCCCCTTCCCCCGGACGTTGTCGGAGAGAAAGTAGCGGTTCCCCGTGGCTCCTATTTATTATTCATTTGTATCTTTTCAAGGAGCCCAAGAAAAGTGGCGGAGGCAGGGTAGCGTTCTCGAGCCACATAAAAGTCAGGCCAAGCCGAAGTCAACGAGAGGCGAGAAACCTCATCGTTCTAACGTCATTATATGCTCTGACACATCCGCTGATCTTGCGGCTAGTAAGAGAGGCGAGGGTGGTGGCAAATAATAAGCACGGACGGAAAGTTAAACACGTCCAAAACGTTTATCGCCTACGTCGCTCTGTTTTTTTTTTTCGTTCACACTTAGGCTTTGCCTTTTGCTTTAACGCTGCGCGCTTGTGCTTCTACCACGTACACTGTCACCGTGAATGTAAAGAAAAACAATAATTAATACGGGTTTCTCCGTGCACGCTGGTTGTTGCGTTTCTGTAAACAAGCGCGAGCTTTGTTAAGTGAAAAGTTGTTCCGCTAGCGCGTAGCATGACAGCGCGAAACTTGATGCAATGCGCAATTACAGATAGTATCGCGTTGTAGCGTAAGAGACATCAAATTAAAGTGTCTCCTTTTTGGATTGTGGCGTCACTCATGAGGTGCTATAAATATTGGCAGTGTTAACATCCAGCTTTTTCAATTTAGGTTATATTATAGCGTAACTTATGCGTACATTTATAGAGACATCATTCTCGTGTTGGCACGTACGAACTGTTTGTTTTATATATACTGAATATTTGGCACGCATGATTATGTATTTCTGTAAGCATGCATGATGGTCAGCCTGTATAAAAAACAAATTTGTTGCGACACCCACCCATGAAAGCGTATTCTGCGAAGACAAGACGGGTTTGTTTGGGACACGAAAGTTGTGGTATATGTACTACCATTGCAAGAGTTCAGCAACAGCATTACGCTTGCCACTTCAGTGAGAGACTGTTCCTTAAGAGATAGCTTCAGTAATGTGTCTTTGCTGGTGACTTCGCACGAACTGTACGTACCGGATGTCAACTCAAGGACTTACGGACTGTAGCGACTCTCCGATGTCTTTCCACACAATCTACTCATCCTTACTAATCTCTTTTTGTCTCAACGTCACCAAGCCAAAAAAAAAGTTCTGTATAAGCTTCTCTGTATTATTTTGTCCGACCCAGCTTCACGACAGAAGAGCAGTTAAGTGCTCCATACACAGCCAAAGCCTCTCGAATTTCGGGCTTTCCCCATTGTAAATCTCGCCTTACTGGTTATCTTCGTCAGAAAGTCGCCATTCGGTCGTCTTAACTGGCTCGTTGTGAAGGGGCTCTTCTATCGAATGACGCTGTCGTGTCGTCTTCGTGAAAAAGGCACTGCAGTCGTACCACTGTCGAGATGTGATGTTTCTCACGTCTCGTGGCCTCGCTAGAGTTTTTCTACGTTTATTTCAACTTCATCCACGTATAGGGTATGTACACACGTAAGGTCCATACGGGCAAAAAAAATAGTGGCGCTGAAATAGTGGTGCTGGTGTCGCACCTCTTCATGGTACACGAGAGGACATCGAAGGAAAACCACGAGCATTAATTTCCAGAACCTAGTTACAGAATCAAGGTGTTTTCCCCTCAAAGCAGCGCTGCATATAGGCAAAAAAACACACACAAATACATGTTTGCGTTCGCTAATGTTTAGGGAGTGGTACAAATGCTTGCAGTCACTGATGATCTACTCAGTTGAAATGTGAAATGTGTCGTGCACTGTAATGTGAAACGTACTCTGCTACTTCACGGCAGAAAGAACCGGGAATCAATTTCAAGTTATGAAGAGTTTCCATTCTCTATCCTCTCATTTCACGAAAAGGAAGTAACGTGATTGATTGACTGATTGATTGATTTATCAATAGTGAGAAGCAGGCCGGCATGTCTGCGCTAATACACAGGCAGTGGAAACGATAACCGGTGAAAATAGTGCTGCGACAGAACCTCTCCAACTTGGAAAGCTTCGATGACATTAGCTGTCTCGGAAAAAAAAACAGATCAAGCGTCACGACGTTTATCTTTCGTCAGCTAACTGCGTTAGCCTTACGTTCAATATACCAGAATCTATCCAGAGTCCCTTGATAGGGCCTCTTAGCCAAAGGGCCCGGAAAATTTGATTACGATACCGTTTGAGCACGTCACAACGCCTGCTATGCACGCCCCATCTACCAGGCACCTCAGAAAAGTTCTGGCAGAAAAAAAAAACGTATATCGACGGATGCACGTTCCAGCTTTCATTTCGACGTTTGCGCAGTTATGGCACGCAAAACGCGTTCGATATCATTCTCATCACGGACACAGGGGCGAGGTTTACGAAACCAAAGAAACGAAAACAACAACAACAAAAAATCTTCTTGAGAGAGCATCGTTTGAAGCCTTTTCCAACCCATCCGCCACTGACGAAAAGTTTTGCTGTTCGTAAACTTCAAGAAGGCGTTTTTTTTTTTTAGCACCAAAGGCGAATACACAGACATGCATGCGACTGCATGATTAATAGAAGTCACGGCCACGGGCCAACCACATGCAGTCGACGAATACGTGTGATATTTTGGGGGTGGGGGGTGGGGTGGAAGATATAACAAAGAAGTTTCGGCAGTAGGCAAACAGGGTGTTCGAGAAGGAAACCACAGAGAGAGAGAAATGGAGAGAGAAGAAAAATAAGACACGTGCCACCAAATGGCGGAGAACGGGTCGAGGCGCAAAGTTGAGATCAAATTCGCGGGACGAAGCGGTGGCAGCGGCCTGTGTACGCTGCAGGGAGGCACATTAGAAGACGACTTTGCGCAGCGTGAAGCGCCAGGCATATTCAAAAATCGGGGCACGTGTGCGCTCCTCGCGAATCGAAATGCGAGGCTTCGGCGCCGCCAGATTCTATTCCCCCGAATCGTTCCTCTTTTTTTTTTTTGCTTTAGAGTCATTCCGGATTGAACTTCTTTTTAGCTTCTGTCATATCTCTCAATCTTTTCCTGTGAATTTCTAATACTTCTGTTATACTTCCGCCGTACTTCTGCCATACTTCAGCTGTACTTCAGCTGTACTTCTGCTGTACTTCTGTTATGTTTCTGCTACACTCCTCCTGTGCATCTGCTATGCTTGTGTTATACCTCGGCTGTACACTGTTGCTATACTTTCGACATCTACTTTTCTCGTGATTCTGGTGAGTTCTTCATGGCCATAGCGTCGTCTGCAACAAAAGGAAGGAGAAGAAGAAGAAGAAAAGAATGAATGGATGGATCAGAGGGGACAACGAGTTGTCAAAATGGAGGTACAGACGGGGTGACGCTAGGTGTTGCCTCCCTTCTGCATTCACTTCTTTCGCATACTGGGCAGGGCAGCCTCGTTGAAGTGACATCTCGTGGCACGAAAGGGAAATGACAGTCGAAATAAATGAGAATAAATGGGTCTTCGAAACGGGCCTTTGAGGAGGGAACACTGGAGGTTCAAAAAAGAAGAAGTGAGAAATCTGCAGTGCCCAGCTTGACTATAAATTACTTTTTTGGGCATACTCGTGTCACCCTGCTAGTAAAAAAAAAAGTCAAAACGAGTATTGGGGGACTGGCGGCGTTTAGAAACTCGAAAACAGCGTCGGAAAAGGCACGGTGGTAGTGACATTTGGAACTGAGGAGCTGGAAGACGGAGGCTGTCGTTTCGTTGCATCAGAATCATGAAACAATCAATACCACGCTCTCGCTTTCAATGGGATACGTACTGACACACACGACTCGCGCATAACCTACACGTACCGAGAACTCGTCGCCTTCGTACAGAAAAAAAAGCCTTCATTGTTGCGGCATTTCTTGTCGTTATACTGTAGCTATTGTCACCTGCTAGCTGTATACGGGGCTCCTGTCAAAATTTCTTCAACGTTTTCATCTTCCAAACATTCATTTTCTCCGCAACCCGCCACCCCGTGTCGATCCCTTTCACCCTGCATGCATTGTCGGTGGACGGGGACACGTACACAATGTCGTTTATATGATTATTTATCAAACATTTCTTTATATTAACGGCGCATCCCTTCATCTGCCCGTGTTTCGTCTGCTCGAAGCGCGCGTTTCCCGCGCGCGCGTCGTCTGTTCATTCGTTTTTAGCCTTACTTGTTTTTTTTTTTTTGCGTCACCTGCCATTGATGCCAGGTCACTTTGAAGTCATTTACCTAAAACCTTCTTACTATTTACAGCTTTACGAAGATACACTTTATCACCTTATTCGCTTCTCCTTGCTTATTTTTGCGCACACAACGAAACACTCTTGATAAATGAGGAATAAAAATTGAACACAAAAAATAAAACAGACTGACCTAAGAGATGTAAGAGACGCAGGTCTGTGGGTAATGGCAAAAATAAAAATATGTGAGTAAACGTAAGCTTTTTTGTTTCGGGTCTCACAATGAGGAGAACAAGGAGAAACCCCTGGAATTATAGAGGGATGTTGTTCATATAAGTATAAAAGGAGATATAGAAGCGAAGAGGAGGACTCTTGTCGAAAAAGTAGGCGAGATGAACAGAAAGAGCTCTACGAAACACACGAAAGAAAATAAAAATAAAGGGAGGAGCACTAGTGGCTTTGGACTTCAGAGAGTACAGCTAAAACGTGCAGTCAAGGCTGAACACACACACACACACAAAAAAGCACCCTCACCTGCAAGAACCCGGGAAAAACGCTAGCAGTGGTGCGAGTGGGTACCGCATAAATCACGACGCGCAATATCTTCGACCATGGCCCTTCGCCATTCTCGTCGAGAGGTGGCCACCATCGCTTCGCCTGCAGTGCCTTTGTGAGAAAAAATGTGACAAGATATTCAAAAGAAGTGCGCCAACGTTTTCTATCTTTTTCAATCATGAACAAGGCAGGAGTTAAGAAGCAGACGCAGACTTGAATACATGCAAAATCCTCGAAATGGGTGCGGTGTCACTGAAGCAAATGTTTGCACAAGGGGTCTTGTCTTCTTCAAGGTACCTGTTGCCTTGAATGTTGGCTGCAGCGATATCAGTGCCTTGAAGAGACAAGACCACTCCAAGGCAACAGCTGTCTCGAAGCAGACACGTCGGCTCCAGTGACAACACTGTCTCGATGCAGACAAGACCAGTACGAGGCTGCAACTGCATTGAAAAAGACCAGACCACCCGAAAAACGTTGGCACCTACAACACTGCTGTCACAAAGAAGCAAGATTTCTTAGAAGCAGACCCTGCCTTGAAGAAGATAACACCGGTTGTCGTAACTTGGGTTCCAGTGACACAATGGCTTTGAAGAAGACAAGACCATCTGTAGAAATATTGGCTCAAGTTAAACCACTGTGTGATGATGTAGATTGTGTGGCCCGTGACGGGGCGAAGAGAGAACGGCAGTTCTGCTCTGCGGTACGCCTTGGAGGCGAAGACGAGAAAAAGGAAGCGCGAGCGGGGCGTGCGGCTCGGGCAGTTGGAGCGTGACACGGTTCGAACGGCAGCTGCTGGTCGGCGGTTCGGGTCGCGACATCGCTTAACCAGGCGTCCGGCAGCCTTGCGGACCTGGTGAGCTGGCTTCCTGCTTCGGGCTGCGTCACTCAACTAGGTGTCCGGCAGCCTTGCGGACTTGGTGAGCTGGCTTCCCGCTCTGTGGACGGCGCTGACACGGGGACCGGTAGCATAGTCTGTTCGTGGCCTGAGGTCCTGGGGCCCGAGTGGTGGCACGAGGTGGCCGCGGCTCATGTTGGCGACGGGCCATTAACCTGCACTGCAGTGGCCTGGTGATCTACCGGCCTGCAGCACCACCATCACCACCACCACCACCTCACCACGGTCAAGGCAGCGTGACTGCACAAGGAACACCGGTGACGACCGACCTCGCCGCAGCGGCAACAGTCATAACGGCGAGTAGGACAGTTCGTGTGCCGAGGCGCGTAGGACGTTTGGCATGTAAATAAGGAACGCTATAGTGTGTTGTGTGTGAATTGTAAGAGTTATCGGTTGTGTTAAAGTCTATGTTGTGTGTACAGAGTCACCTGACTGCCGGTTGATTTGTTCCGGATTCTGGGCCCACATTACACCATAACACACTGCCTTGAAGAGACAACTTCAGGACTGCAACTGTCTTGAAGAATATAAGACCACCTGTCGAAGCGTTGTGTCCAGTGACAATCTCGAAGAGACAAGACCACTTCAAGGCAGAAACCGTCTCGAAGAATGCAGGTATATTTCTATAAATGTTGGCTCCCGTGACGCGACCGTCCGGAAAAAAGACCATAAGGCGGAAACAGCCTTAATGAAGAGAGGATCTTTTGTTGATATATTAACTTTAATAACACCTCTTGATCAATAGTTTTTCATCTATAAAGGCCGAAGAACTTCAGCAATTTGTTGTTACGCATTTTTTCTTACAATGCTGTCACGAGCTTTTGTGATAACGAATTATTGCTGAAACACCAAATGTCACTGCAGCCGACGTTTCAGCAGGAGGACTTCATCTTTGTAAGGAAAACAACTGCATTTCTTGCTATGTTCCTCAAACTTGCTGGAGGTTAAGGCGAAAATAACGCAGGACTTGTGATGAACCCTTCGACTAGCGTTTACCTGAAACGACTATTTATTTACCTATAAGTAACGCTTACAGCATGATCATTTCAAATGAACGGTAGTTGAAAGTTCAACAACCAATGTTTACATTAGTATTGCACGAGCCCGCTCACAAGCGCAAGGCCAACATTTGTGCCTCTCTCAATGAAACAGGACTATATATTGAAATAAATAGCTTCGGACATGCAGGCCATGTTATAAAGTGGTCCAGAGAACTACGCTCTTGATGGCGACTATGGTCAAAAAACATAAAATAAAACCAAGAAGCGACAACACTTATTTTTCAAGCAACCTATATATCTACTACAGTTTGGTCACACCAAAGCCTTTTGTATACAACATTGCAAATGCGTCGATAACGCAAAGGCGCGTAATATAGGTGCACGTTTCTGCAGTGCAGCAGTGGAATTTCCGGTAGCCATCTCATAGAGGAGGGTCACGTGGCGCGATCCCAAACGTTACGTATGGAGTAATACCACCGCCATATAAAGTGTGAATAAAAGGGCAGATTGGTGTTTTTTTTTTGCACTGAGAAGTTTATTAATGGATTACAAACCAGCACAATCGCACACTTTCCTTCAGGACAGATTGTGCCAGCCATTCCCTAAGTATCGCTATTTGTTCAAGTCTAATTGCTTGGCCCGTGTTCCTGAAGGGGAAGCAACCAACACCGCGCCGCTTCGAAGTTCTCAGTACTTTGCTAGCACCACAATACCACCCGAACAAGAGCAGATGGTAAGGCGCTGCCGTACCATTTACGTCGTAAATGACGTTCCTGCCATGGTCAAGTGAGTCTCACAGAAGCGATGGTGACCGAAAGTTCCGCTACTGCACTCTTTATTAGTTTACTCGTTTATCACTGGGCACCCCGCGTCATTGAGGCGTTACAGAGGGGGGTTACACAGAATATGATTAGAGATAATAACATAATCACGTGTCATCCTTCGAAATAAGAAAACACGTGGTTTGTCTAAAGTGAGGCTACTTGCCACTTTATGTATATTAGGTCGATTAGTCCTCGTACACGAACGCGCAGCAGTCGATTTCTCACCCTAAGGTCGTGAAGGCCGCACGTTGATGAAAGTCAAATGCTTAAGGCTTGTGTACTTAGATTTAGGTGTACGTTATGGAACCATCAGGTGGTCTAAATTTCCGCACACATCTACTATGGCGTATCTCATAACGATATCGTGTGTCTGTGACGTAAAACTTCAGCAATTACAAAAAGTTGCACCATCTCTCTCTAAAGGGAACCATATGTAGATGCGAAGCAACGGGTGCTAACGTTCACACTGGCGGCGACGTTGACGCTGGCGCTCATCAAGCGAAAGAGATGTAAATACGCCCTCGACTGAATTCCGAAGGCGCGATCCAGTGCCTACATATGCGAAGGGGCCACGGTTGTGCAGCGCGAGCAGTCCGTTTTTTACCAGCAGATCTACGCTGCCCACGACGGCCTTGCGAGGCGAATGTGGGGGCGGGTAGAGACAGTTCTGTGGGTGTCTTCCTGAGCCAGCACAATACGCGAGCAAGCGCAGTGGAGGTGGACGGAGGGACAGCGTTACGCAGGCAAGAGCTGCTTCGCATCTAATATTGCGCATACCAGTAGCACTCAGTCGAAGCGGTCACAGTGCAATGCAACGTGCTTGGCCCTGGAAGTCTTATTCATCGCAGTTGGGTTCACGATAGAACTCCAGAAACTATAAGTAGCTTGCAAACATGATACGACGAAAAGAAACGCAAGGCGCGCACAGCCGCAGACAAAAAAAGAAACAGACCACGAAAATTGAGGACAGAAAGGGAGTCGGTGCAGTGAGTGGGTATAGAACGGTTGAAAGAGAGAACAAGAGTTGGCCACTATAGGCAGTCCAAGCCACGGTCGAACGAACTTCATGCATGACGGCCACTCAGTCGAAGGCAACGCCACGGCGGGGTGATTCATGACATGTCGACTAAGATGCAAAAACCGACAAAATTTTGAAGTTTCAGCGAAAGATGAAACAAAAAATAAAGGGGGAAGGGCAACAAAGTTCTTTAAAATGAGGATGGAAAAAAGGGACAACTCTTTTTTTGGTGCGTCAGGCGTTGGGGGGACTGTGAGTGGGCAAGCTGGATAAAAATTGTAGCCTTTCTCCTTTCCCTTATTTATTTCTCTTTTTTTGCCCCTACAAAAGTTAGAGCGTTAGCGTAGAACATCAGAAATTAAAATAAGCGAGTAGAAGAACAGTGCTGTGGCTTCCCCCCCCCCTTTTTTTTTTTTTGCTGGGGCAGAGAGAGGGTTTCTCGCAGACCCGCTTTAAAAACGGGAAAAGGAGGAAAATAAATGAAAATAACAATGAAGGATCACTGCCGTACGCTCCCCTTTTTTCTACCCAACTCTCTTCTTAGAGAAAAGGATGAAAAAAAAAGCAATTTTTGTGCACGGCGGGGAAGAGTAAGCCAAAATAGGGGACACGGACCTCAAGAAATTCTGAAAATAAAGAGAAACGTATAGGAAAGGTGCACCGACTTCCACGGCGACTCGAACAAAGTAAATCAATCATACGTAGCTGTAATTTGTAGCTTCGGGGATTTAAAAAAAAGTTATGAAAGCCCAAACGTCAAATTTTGGCAAAAATTGTGACATAAACTTCATCCAGTTAAAATGATATTGCTTTAGCGCAGCTCAGTTTGAGCGTGAAAGAAAGATACTATGCAGTCAAGAAGGGGAAAAAACAGACGACAGTGTGAGTGCTAACTTCCAACTTTTGTTTATTGCGTACCCTTACAACACATTATGTAGGTCATTCCACGTGACGCCACCCACATGACAAAACCGAACACTACTGCTACTACTACTGCTGCTACAACTGCTAAATACTACTACTACTACTACTACTACTACTACTACTACTACTACTACTACTACTACTACTACTACTACTATGACGATGACGACGACGACGACGGTGTCACAGAGTTGACAAAGACAGCTTCACTCTAAACGAGCAGTTCGAAAAATTCGGCAGAAATGTGTTGTGTAATTTATTATTTCTTAATTTTCACATGCGTAGAGGGCAACCGTGTCAAATGTCTTCATCGTATACGCTGTTAATAACAGAGAGAACAGTAGGAAAACTGGCATACACCCGAGACAGAAAAACGTCGAAGTCGGGTACTACGTTTTTTTTTTTCCTGTGCTTCCAGAAGGGTCGCAATACGTAGTTGTACGGTGTTGCCTTCTGATGTTGTCCAGAAGCTAAAGAAACATTTTTAATCAGTGAGGCGGTCACTGAAATAAGTCAAAATATATAAGGACAGGATAAATTGCTCAAGAGGAACCATTTCATTTAGAAATGCGCCATACTTGGGACAAGATTTCGGAATGAATATTGTAGAGAAAGGCCTCACAGAAACGTCTAACGACTAAGGACCTCTCTCATTTTATGACGCTTAGTAAAAGGACGCCCGCAAAGGTATTGCAACAAACGGCTTCCGCTAGAACCACGAGCCGGACGCTGTTATAACGATAGAACTCCCATGCTAGGCTTGCCTCTCATTATGGACAAAGACAAAAACAAAGATGTCCTGATTCGGGAATCCACAGAAAAGACAGATCCCTGTGTTGGCAGCAGTAGGCGGACTTCAATGACGTAAGTGTGGGGCAATGATGTAAAAACATCTCGAAGTACGCACAGCGTCCACAGGCAGAACAAAATATGAATACAGGACTTTAAAAGGCGGAGATGGGAAAAGGGGAGAAGATTCTGTTCCTATACTCCCTCGATGACATTCGACGTTGTCAGTAAAGAGTGGGAAACGTAGAAGGCGGGCTGTAAGCGACATTCTCGTCGGCAGAAATGATCGAAATAGGGAAAAAGGGAAGGATGGGGGGACCAAGAGAAAAAAAAACAAAAGCTTATAACCAGAATAGGACGGAGAAACGTCCGGGGAAATAGAAGATAGGGAAACAAGAACGAACGGAGGGGTTCTTGTCGAAAAAATGGGGAGTTTGAGGGAAAGAAGACAGATTGGTAAGGAACGGGGGGGAGGCGTGGAGATGAGGCTTCGGGAATAAAAGGAGTCGCGGAGAAGCAGCGACTCGGGATTGCGTCTCCCCCTTCGCCAATCTCCCACACTCCCACTTTTCTTCTTCATTCGCTGTCCCACCGCAGAAGTCAGATTCGATGTGCGCGCTCCTGCTGGTCCACCCTTTTGCACGCCTCCCCACTTGGAGCTATTTTCTAGTCTCCCCATTTTTTAAACCCCTACCAGTCTGATTTTCTTTTTCTATTTCCTTTCAGACGCAGACAGTGAATAGTGAGGGACACGTTGCCTTTCTTTTTCTGTCATTTCGTCGACGTCGTCGTGACTTCTTCCTTATGGGGAGGATGAAACGAGGCGATGAATCCATGCCTCCGACACTTCCTAGGATGCTTCTCATGCGCCAATGTGTGTGTTTCTTTGGTCGACGCCGTGTTTCACACGGTTGCGATAGGTGCGCCGTGGTCCGTACAATCAGCGTCTCCACGGCTACTTTAGGGAACCAGTGTGATACGTGCGGTCGCACGTCGCTTGGTTTACAATTCTCTGCCATTGGTACTAGAAGCGGTGACCTTACGCAAATGAGGGCCACTTTGAGGCGCCTATAGCCGACGCAAGATGTATCTGCCTTTCTCTGCGTAGGAAATCTCGAGGCATTGAGCCCTTATACCACGGAAAGCCAAGTCAGGGCACCTCTCCTCATATGAGAAAAAGGAGTGAGTTTACAGCGGCAGTGAGAGTCGAACCCCGTACCAATAAATTTATACGCGGACCCTTGACGAGCACTCCCTTGACGAGCCCTTGACGAGCACTCAAGTTATTCCAGTACCGCTGGAGACAGACGCTCCCTCTCTGTGTCCTTCCCTTCTTTCTTTCTCCATTTCGCGCAAGTGTTAACAGTGGTAAACATAATGATCCAAGCGTCACCATTGTGTCGAGCCATTTTCCTAAATGCTTGCGCCAAGCATCAAGCTTAAGTGGGCGTCCTTTTGCAGAAGTCTTTTAACAATGGGCAACTAGTAACGCACGCTTCATTTGCTGACGAGGCTATCTCCGAAAACAACAAGACAATAAATCGAAATCGTTAGAGACGTTCTAAAATTGCTTCTACTTTGGTATCGAACACGCCAAACTAATTGCTATCGTTCAAGTTTAGCTAACAACCTGGTTCACTTTTGAAGCACGTGAACCGCCCCCCTCCTTTTTATTATATTCTCTCATGTTGCTCTCCCATCCCTCCATGTTTCTTGTATTACTTTATTAAGGAAAAAAAATATCTGCATATCTGAAACAGTCACAAACAACCACAACGCATCTCTTCCTTAGGTCGAAAAAAAAATTTCTTCGCGCTTCAAGAGGCATCGCACGCGGTAGTGTATGAACAAAATAAATGTTTATATGTACATACACGTTATTAAAGATTCAACGAGTTCCGCTCGTTCCCGCATCGCATACGCCCAACAAACATAAGAGAAAGAAACAGCCCACAGTAACAAAGGTAGAAAGAAGAATTAATTTTTTTCTTGACGACGTAAAGACACATCAGATTCCAATCTAGAACGGTGCCACCAGGTTCTGTCCCCAACTTTTTAATGTCGTCGTTTTGGTTTGCTAAACTTGAACAAAGAAATCATAAGACGGGAATAAAGAAGAAAGAGAGGAATAAGTGTATCTTTCTTTAGCCTGTGTACATTCTTCCAGAAGGAGAAACTGCTTCCCTATACACGCGGTATTGTCAAACTTTTTTTTTTAATCGGCCAACCACGATGATACCGCTGTGAACGATAAATTTGCAAAAGAAAACACCAGTACATTTCACCTGTATGCATTTGAAATAGAGGCAGATGAGCGATCTAATAAATTGTTTAGATATTTTTTTATAGTCGCATTCAATTGTTGGAAGAGAAAGTGCAAAGGATGGGCGGTAGAAGTAATCAGTAACTCAGAGCTCACTTTTGAGTATGAGTTATACTATTTTTAGACGCAATAAAAACTCGAGCGAGAGATACTAAAAATATATCCACAGCCAAGAAAGGGAAGAGGAAGCATGAACTGAAATAATTAAAA
Organism: Rhipicephalus microplus; assembly: GCF_043290135.1. Taxonomy (NCBI): domain Eukaryota; kingdom Metazoa; phylum Arthropoda; class Arachnida; order Ixodida; family Ixodidae; genus Rhipicephalus; species Rhipicephalus microplus. The sequence goes on from NC_134705.1 coordinate 182,087,067, forward strand.
AACCATGGCCTCGACCAAGGACCGCTAAGGGAGGTAGGAACGCGAAATTCAATGAGACCAAATGTTAAAAACTTTAAGAAACCACGAAATTAAAAAAAAAATACATGGCATCCTCCATAGTTCGGTAGCGGTGTTTCTTGCTGTTTGTGTGGTAGCGGTGTTTGCCTGTTTGGCAAACCGCAGAAAAAAAAAACTTTAAAAAAATCAATGCGCAGTGTATACTAGCAACACTGTGTGCTCACAATTTAGTTTCAATGCTGTGTCTTTAACATTGTGTTTCTTTATGTTTTGTTTCTTCATGGGTCGCTGAAACACGAACTTCGAATGGTGCATGGGCCGAGAGTGTCGTCTAACAAAAAAATTAAATACGCACAGCGCAAACAAAACACAATATGCAAGGCATCGTCGCAACGAAAGCGATGCGCTCGCCTGTTGCATCTTTCTTTTTTATACCATTTATGCGAACTCAATTTCGATGTATTAAGCCGCGTTATGCAGATAGGGTTTGCCCGCCATCGGGACTATGTTGTACGAACAACGCAAAAGATACATGCAAGAAAACAGAAAAAGAAACAGGAACGACGACTGCAGGTGAGAGTATATTACGAGATGAAATGCCTCGCTCCCCGCAGAGTAAATAAGAATTCCCAAATAAGGGTTGTCACGGGCAACGAGGTAGCTGCGCGTCCTGGCGGACTCCCTAATCTTATGCCTCCTTTTCCCGAATTCATCTTTACCGAGTTCCCCTAATATTTCTTCCCTCATTTTAAATACTCTTCCGACCCGTAGCGGCCTCGTGTTTGTCTATGGCTTGGCTCCTGCCGAAAATGCGTCCCAACGCAACGAGCTCACCGAAAAAAAAAGAACATCTTTTACCCATTTTTACTGTTTCATTACACCCCTTTCCTCTCTTACGTATCACAAGAGGATTTTTTTCCTTAAACATTTTTTATGTTTTACTTTATTCTACCCTTTCTTACCATATTCTTGCACACTTCTACGAAAGGGGTTTTTCAATTCATATGTAATTTACTCCATCTTGCCATTTTTACTCCTTTCTTACACGTTATTCGCATACTCTTGCGCGCCATCAGAGGAGAAGTTTTTTTTTTTTCATCTTCATTCCCAATTTGGTTTTTCTCGACTCTCTCTTTTCCTCTTTTTTTTTCGCGGTCCATGGGTTTTTTATTAATTTATTTTTACTTTTCTCGTTCCGTAGAGACACATCTCACTCATACGACTCAGAAAACAGTCGGCTCAAAGTGCCGCATACTTAATACAAAATTCATATTTGTACGTTTTCAGAGAGCGTTATTACGCATCGCCTTCGTCTTTTCTCGCGAAAAAAAAAAGAAGCAAGAAAACCTTCCGAGAAGGCCTGTCGCCTTAGCGCGCGCCGCTCACATTGGAATACGGTTATCGGGCTGCATCTTATTCGCAATTTCTAACATCTTCGTTATTCCGTGCTTTTTTTTTTCAGTTTTAGCCACTGGCGTATATCTTTTCGCTCGATGTTTGGAAAAAATGCCGCAACGAAAGCGTGGCGAGCCATCCTCCAGCGGGATTTCGTTTCCTTATATTTCACTTCGAAATACCGCGCGTGTGCTCATCGTACAAACATGCCATGAATTTTGCATACGCGTGCCAAACAGGTAACTGGAGTTCAACGGCGCACGCCACTTTTCGCTTCCGTCCTCGTCTCATCGGCTAAGCGTATTGGTATTTTGTTCTTCTCTTCTTCATTTGGTGTATTTTGTTTGTATTGTTTTTTTTTACATTCACATGCACGCTTTTTTTTTTCGCGTGCGATCCACCCGTGCAAAGTTTGTTGCTTGTTTCCTTTCTATTTGAATGGCTTGTCAAGCTGTGTGAGTGGCTTCATTTCTGCATCATGTATAGTTACAACCACACAAAGACAGATGCATAGGTCAGCAAAACTTGTGGAGCTCGCTCAGATTGATTGATTTATTTGTGGAATTTAACGTCCCAAAACCACCATATGATTACGAGAGACGCCGTAGTGGAGGGCTCCGGAAATTTCGACCACCTGGCGTTCTTTAACGTGCACCCAAATCTGAGTACACGGGCCTACAACACTTCCGCCTCCATCGGAAATGCAGCCGCCACAGCTGGGATTTGATCCCGCGACCTGCGGGTCAGCAGCCGAGTACCTTAGCCACTACACCACCGTGGCGGGGCGGAGCTCGCTCAGAGAAACTCACGAAATATAATTCAGGCTTCGGATTCACTATAGGACTCTGACTCGCGGAAACTTTCCCCAGCCGGACTTATACTCGGACTCAAGCTTACCGAAACCATACTCACCCTGACTCACTCAGACGTAGACTCACTGCTCGACCTGACACTGAGTGAGTCTGAGTTAGTCGACTCATGAGTCCGTCAAAATCAATTTGGCTGTTTTGACCTTAGTGTCAATGCTCTTAAACACCAATACCTCACGTAATCGGTGCTCTTCTTTGTGCCATTTGACATAGTATGCTTGAAAACTGGTTCTGAATGATTCCGAACCAGTAAGGTCATTGGAAGGGATAAGAGCATAACTTAAATTCATCAATAACATCCCCGAAAGAGTCGGTGCAGGGAAGGTGAAGGCACCCCTTTCGTAATTAACACCTCTAAACCATAACTTCTGCAATGTTGTATGCAGTGGCGTAACTAGATAGGACGGCGCCCAGGGCAAATATATTTCCGCGCCCCTCATTATGCCCGTGATAATGTTTGTTATTATTATTATTATTATTAATAATAATAATAATAATATTATTATTATTATTATTATTAATAATAATATTATTATTAATAATAATTATTACTACAGCTCCTATTAATAATAATATTATTATTATTAATAATAATAATATTATTATTAATAATAATTATTACTACAGCCCCCCCCCCCATTAAAAGCGCTAATGTAGGCTTCCGCGATTGCCTACTGGCGCGCGGCGGGCCATTTCGGAGGCCAAGGGCCACCAGTTCTGATTTCGATGAGCTACGCCCGCGTTTTTGTATAGTATTTTTCTTTTTTTATTCAAACTTCCGGAAGTCCCTTACCCGTCATTGTTCTCTTCCAGTCCACACTGCAAAAATCTTGACGGCACGGGCGCTTCCCAGGCCCAAGTTTCTCGTACCTAAGCTTTCGCGCTATTTGTGCATCCCAAGGAATGCAGGGTGAGTACAAAACAAAGCAACCAGCTAGACACCGCGCCCTCGGGTCTGGTATGGGGGTTAAACTGGTCGGAGTGTTCTGCCGTTTCGCTCCGTTCGCTGTTCCATTGATGGAGGTCATCCTTGTGCGGCCGCATTCTTTCAGGGAAGTTCTTGGTTTCTCCAACGTACGAAGCGGGGCAGTCGGCACATGCTGTCGGGTACACTACGCTCTGCGCTTTTTTCGCAGGTGCGTGTTCTTTGGGCCAAAGGATGAACCTGCCCATGGCGGTGGATGGCATGTGGGAAACGTTGACCCCCGCCCTTCTATTGCTTTGCTGGCGCCCGCGATGCAGGGAATCAACAAACGTCGCCGTCGTGTCACGCTTTCTCCGTCTTTCCTCCAGAGAACTCTGCGAATAAACGCCTTTGTTTAGCCTTTGGTGCCGAGGTCACGGATTATATTCGCCCTTCCTTCCGCCGCTGCGTGGACGATTAGTCGTTGGACGATCGGCTATTTCGTTGGAGTTTTCTGTTCTTACTCAAAAAAGGTGCATTCGAACTTTTTTATTTTATTTTGTTTACGTACGTGGTTGGTTTCAGGGAAGCTTTCAGTAAGTGGTTTGGGAGGCTGGTGGGGTTCGCTGAAACTCATCTAACCCAGTGCTGCGGAGCACAAAACAAAGCTTAGCCGAGGGTCATGGGAAGGCACGGAGGTAGCGCAGCAAAATGAAAATAGAGGATCCTTTTCCCGATGCAAAAGCCATTGCGGCAACCCTTTCCTTCACCACCATCCCCACTTCCAGTCGTACATTACAACCTCGCCCCTCCCCCCTTCCAGGCGGTTTTACGGAAAAAAACATTGACAACCTTTCCAGGGGGCGCCAACCCGAGGACTCGGCTTGGCGCCCCCTCCCTAGTGGCGCCCGGGGCACTTGTACCCCCTTGCCCCCCCCTAGTTACGCCACTGGTTGTATGAATGCTTAACTGCTTTGGAATACCTGTGAGTGGCCGTGAGTATAAACGTGAATACAGGTAAAGCTGAACAGTAATGCTGAAGACGACTAGAGAGGAACTGATGTCGGTAAAATAAACTCAGACTCACTCAAGAAATAAAGGCTGCGCTTTGGATTCACTCGGACTCAGTCTCACCAAAACTTTCCTGAGCCGAACTCGCTCGAACTCACACTCACGAAAAATTTTCTTCAACCGGACTCACTCGGAGTTGCACTCACGAAATTATTACTCACCCGGGCTCACACAGACTCTGACTGACGGCTTGATCTCATGAGTGACCCATCAGTCGACTCGGGAGAGAGTACGCCGATCTGTGGTCAGAGAACACAGACAAGCGTCTGTCTCTGTACGTTGCTGTCTTCCTTCATTTATTATTTTGTGGCAACAGTATATTTTGCAAAAGTATAACAGGTAAAACAAACGTGGTGGGAGACGAACGGAACACTGGGATAGTTTTTTTTAGTTATCACACTGTCGTGATATCTCACTATGCTTTTGTCCAAGATGGCTTAGGCCTCGAAGTAAGCGTACAGGCCAAAATCATGCTCAGATGTCACAAAGTACTGACAACAACAACAACAACAACAACAACAACAACAACAACAACAACAACAACAACAACAACAACAACAACAACAACAACAACAACAACAACAACAACAACAACAACAACGACGACGACGACGACGACGACGACGATGACGAAACAAGAAGTTTCAGTTAACCCTAACTTGTTCCTATTTAAAATGTACATGATTGCACATCGGCAACAAATGAGTTTTTATGTCTGCTTTATTTTTTTCATCGTGTTCTCAAATAAGTACAACCTAAACTAATTTCAATTAACCCAAACTTGTTCTTATTTTAATTGTACATGACTGTAAATGGGCGACAAGATGAGTTGCTTTGTCTGCTGTTTTTTTTTCCTTTCAGTTACATGTAAGAAGAAACCCCATGCCCATTCTTCGGCCGTAAGTAATGAAACACGCTTATGATCCATGGTTATGCCCCGTTAAACTTAAATATGCTTCTACATGCAGTCCGAACAAATTTAACCTTGTGTATTTAAAACAATTGAACAGTACTTGATTTCTGGATCCACGCGAATAATGCTTAGACTTTACGTTAGCCTTTCAGATTTCGAAAATATCCTAATTCCCTTAATAAAACAAGCGTGACGACAGGCTCAATGTTCTCATTTGTTTCCAGACGTATGTGACTGACCTAACTTGTAAACCAACGCAATAATGTTCATTAAAAATGGGCAGGTTTCTGTGACTCGTAAAAGCTTCAACTCACTTGTGCAAGCGACTTCGCGGCACGCTTCTCTTCAACAAAGGGAGAAACTCGGGGAAAGAAGGAATATTAAAGCGTGGAAAAATCAATTGATCGGGAGTGTTTCTGTTTTTTTTTAGAGGTTACTGCTTTGAACAGGGCATGACCACAAGCGAAATATTGGCTCTAGTGACATCCCGGGGTCATAAGTAACAATTTCTAGGGCTTTCCGCTCCGAAACAGCGATATGATTATGAGAGACGCTGTAGTGGAGGAGTCCGCAAATTTCGACCATCGGAAAATTGTTAATGTGCACTTAAATCGCACAGTACACGGGCCTCTATTATTATCTCTCCATCGAAATGCGTCCGCCATGACTGGGATCGAACCAGCGACCTAAGCGACAACAGCCGAGCATCGTACTGCTACACGACGACGTTCCAGCTGAGGCCAAAGAGTTTTCCATCACTGACATACCAACGAAATTCATTGGAAGCCGCATTCGGGGAAGGTTGGAAATGGCGGGAAATGACTCGGCTAATGCGACGTCTAGTTCTTTTGGATCAAAGGTGATTTAATTTCACTTTGTGACTAACACTGTACAATTTGCGGCAATAATTTATACCCTGACAACACTCTCTCTCTCTCTCTCTCGCAAAAACGAGAATCCTAGAGAGAGAAGAAGACCCCAATAGCAAAAAAAAGCGAGACCTGTCAAATAGTTATTTTTTCTGCAGTGAGCGCCTCCCTTCCCCCCCCCCCCCCCAAAATTTACGTTTGCCCAACCTGTCTTCATGATTGTTGGCTCAGCGCAAGGTTTTGTTTTACCATCCCCCACTTCCCCGTACACCCACTTTAACCCTTCCTTTCCGTTTCCCTATCAAGCGGCGTAACGTCGACGGCATCGTTTGTCTTACACGCGCAAAGAGCACGGGCCGGATGAATCTACCTTCATTTCCCCAATCCTTCTGTCGTAGCTCCCGTGGTCTCCCAGGCAAAGCGGAAAGGGAAAAGGAAAGCGTAACTGTAATAGGCTTTGCCCTTCGCAAGCCCTTCCTGTCTCCCGAACAACTTTCCTACTTTCCCCGAAGGACAGATCGTTTTCCTTTCCATGCATGCGCCATAGTTCCCATATGCGTTCGTTTGTTTCTTACGTAAGATACTACACACCCTCTAACACGCGTCCCGTTCCTTCTCCTGCCGCTCGCCTTTTCGCCAAATTCCTCCCCCTAAACGTTCATCGCAATAGAAGCACAAAAAAAGTTGAAATTAGGAGACACGTGACCTCATTTTCAATGTATTCTTTTCGAAATTTGTCCTATTTCTTTGCCTTGGTGAGTTTTTCCTTCCCTACATGCTCCGCCAAGCGGCCCAGAAACAGAACAATTGTTCAAGCATACTTTACTACAACTATCCCTCTACCCCGCAAGAAGCTTTCTTTCCTTCCCTGATGTTAGTATTTTTGTAACGAGAGAGAAATAAAACGGGGAAACATGTTTCCCCATCGCTTCATGTTCGTGTCTTTTTCCTTTGCTTCCTGTTATTGACGGGCATACGCGACGGTCGCGCCCCTAACGGAAAGAAATAACCCTGAGCTTCACGATTCGTAGTGTACGGAGACATACAGAGAGAGAGAGAGAGGGAGAGGAAGGCTGGCACATTCGCCGGCAAGACCCATCTATTCCACTAATGAAAAGCCTCTCAAAGGATTAAAGGAGAGAGAGAGCGCAAACCCCTTCCCCTATAACCCCAAACTTTTTCCCGCCGATTGGCGCCGCGCCTGCTTATTCCCCATACTCGTTGAGCGCAATGCGTTACGGGTCATTTGTTGACGGCACCGCGAGGACGGGGCAGAAGACGCCACCAGGGGGCGCGACAAAACACGACAAACTGTTACGCCAGCATGCACTCCACAAATGGGGAACGTGACATTGCCCTGCTCTTCCCTTTTCTTTCCTCCTCTCCGTATACCTTTCGTATTATACGCGCACGGACTGCGACTGTGTGTATCGCAAGCCTTTCTCCCTTGATAATTTGTACCCATTTTGCTCATCCCCCACCAATATGGCGGCACCCACCCTTGAAGCAATTACTCGCTCTTCATTTCTGTAGGAATAGTTGAACAATGTTACCTTCTTGTTACTTTTTCTTAACGCTTGTAAAGCAGTCACTCTCCTTCCATTTCTTCAGGGCTTGCATACGTCACTGTTCTTTTCTACCTCTTCCTTTTCCCTAAAGGAAAGCAGCCCACTGTGGCAACCTCGATAGCTATAACTCCCCTAGCTTTCATCTCTCCAGGGCCAGTTGCACGTTGAGGACGTTTACTAGTCATTTTCGTCGGAACCGATGGGTGTCTGGGGGCACTCGAACATGCTGCTCAGCAATAGAAGCGGTGGAAGAAAGGCAGTCGTCGAAATAGACGCTTCGCTATGAGCGTAGAGATTTGAGCCGTTACGTCAGGCTTTTCCCTCATGCAGCCTACACGTCATCACGACCACTTTATTTGTCTAGTGAGGAAGGATAACCTAACTTGCTTTTGTTTTGGTTAATCTAAGTATAGATGAACAACACAATGCATCACAGTCATGATTTCTCTAAACAGTTGGTGTCTTCAGCATCAACGTGCCACTACTGTGTGCGTCACAAGCCGCTCTCGTCCATTCGCCTTTTATCCACACAAAAAGAAAACGTTGGCACCTCTGAAACAATCACTCCTTTTGGTTGCTCAAGGGCCAAACATATCTACTTTTTTTTCTTTGTTAATATTATTTTCTAATCAGAGCATGCATAGGTGGCTCCTTCTCTCACAAGTTCCTTTGCATCCGTACGGAGCCACCCAAATTTTGGGTCTTTTTCCAGTCACTCTCCTCAGCTAATGGGCGTTTGGGGACACCGAGAAAGCATGGCTGAACAACTCAGCTCGAAAAAAAAATCGCGTTAGTATATGCGTAGGATGAGTTGCAAATTTGGGCCCAGCACAGCATCATATATCTCCGTCCCTTATAGAGGAAGTCTTAATGATGGGCTATTCAAGGGTGCCCAAGAGCCAGAAAAAAGCAACTGACAACCGCATATGTACCGTGAACGCTGTACACTATAGCATACACATGCGAGTACACCCATTTTACGTATGAAGTAACTCTTGCGGCTCGAATCCGAACGAGAGCTAGAAATAACACCTGAGATCTTAAAAACTAGGGGAAAAGAGTGTTGTATCTTCAATCTTGAGCAGTTTTTTTTTTCGTACTAAAGATGTTTTACCAACGGGAGTAACGCAAGGAATAAAAATATAATAAAAGGTAATCCCTCACGACACACACACACACACACACACACACACACAAACACACACACACACACACACACACACACACACACACACGCGCGCGCGCGCGTGCGCATGAGAGCGAGAGTAGGGAAGGGGGAAGAGAGACAGACACAGATAGATAGATAGATAGATAGATAGATAGATAGATAGATAGATAGATAGATAGATAGATAGATAGATAGATAGATAGATAGATAGATAGATAGATAGATAGATAGATAGATAGATAGATAGATAGATAGATAGATAGATAGATAGATAGATAAGATAGATAGAAATGCGAACAGACAGACAGACAGACAGACAGACAGACAGACAGACAGACAGACAGACAGACAGACAGACAGTTTCCGAATAAACCAGTTCTCGCCCATCTATGTCCTCTTATTTAAATCGCCTTTGCTTGCACCTCTACATTTCAGCACATTGTAGATAATATTAGGACGTTATTTTTGCAGTCGTCTTTACCCCTGCGCTTTACAGTTAGATAAGCTGAAATCCAGAGCGATAGCGTTCTTTTATTGCCGCTCGTTTCAACCAAGCCTTGCCAGACCGACAGAAAACAAAGAAAAACTTGCACAGCCGCCCACATTGAAACCGAAGTAACGGGCAAACTTTCTTCCCTGAAATGGGGAAATTAGGGTCTCCGTCATGCCACATGTGCTTTGTCAACGTGAACGCAAATGAAACAGTGATATGGCAAACAGACAGGCACAAGTGTGGAACGAATCAAATCTACAAAAGCGAGAGAGATATCAACGAAGAGAAACGTGAGGCTCAAAAGCAGACGGCTTGAAGCTGAAAACCTTTATTAGGATGTCTAGCTGTTTCAAATTCCTAATAACAACAAGCCACGTAAAAAAAGACCGAAAATGAAATGCAGATGATAAAGACACGCGTAGAGAAAGTGGAGCATAACTTGTACCGTTGTAGAATAGAAAAAAAAAAGGGGAGATGGCTGTATTGCGTCTACACTTCATGGGAAAACGGGTGAGAGAAACATCTCAAAACAAGAAATAAGTACAGCGCAACGAAGAAACAGCGATGAATGGGAAAAATGGAAAATGGGATTTGAAATGCTGGTTGCTGTCTTTCGTGCGCAGGATGGAACTGAGAAGGCTGAGCCTGCCAATGGGCATTTGTGCCGAATAGCAACATATTAGGGACCTAAAAAATGCGGGCGTATAGCGACATTACACTTGTAAGTAGGAATAGGAAAGTAAGGATAGAATGCCCACCCCTCCCTTCTTTCCACGTCTTGACAAGAATGAGGAAAATCAACGGCGTTACCATTTAGGAGTAGGAGAGAGAGAGAGAGAGAGAAACATTGTATGAGAAATGAGACGAGCAGCTCGTCTGTGTTCTCTCTCGTTTGGGTGAGTTCAGCGAGAATAGAAACGAAAAAATTAAAAGCTTTAAAAAGTAAAAAAACAAATACTTTAAATAGTTCGGTTATAGTACAGCACATGTGAGGAGTTTTCGAGCGGGAAGGTCCTCCAGAAATGCGTGTTTTGCACGCACAACTGAACGGTCGGTGCGAACCGCGGATGCGGAATGAGGAAAAGAGGTGGAGGGGAAGGGGGAAGCAGATGGGGAGTTGGGGAGAACGAGGCAGGGGATGCGGGACGAAATTGTTACCGCAAAGAGAACCAGAGGCGCGGTGCCGCTGAGGGTTCCCGAAAAAAAAAAACCAATGCCGTGCTCTCGGCGATTAAGATGGCTTAGGTCTAAAGTATGAAACTTAGAAAGTAAAGAAAGAAAAGGAAAAAAAGTATAAAGAAAGATGAGCGAAGTTTGAGGAGATGACGCGCAAGAGGACTTTGTCTCGAAAGGAAGCGTGGTGGACTGCACCATCGAGAGGACCTCAAGCAGAGCCGCGAACGCGTAAACATGGTACTCCTTGCATAAAGGCAGCGTCATAAAAAGGTGACAGTTTCATCACACGTCCAATGCGATGAATGCCATCGCTTCAGCTATCGCATTTATTTCATTTCGAAATTAGAAAAAAACCAAACACGCATACATTTCGTTCATGTGCCGTTCCACTGGGAGCGAAGGCATGGCATAGTCAGCCAAAGGGCCACAGGCTTTCTCCGAACCCACTTTGGATTTACAAGCTGTTCATTTTTTTCGTTTGTGTCCTTGGTGATTAGGCGAAAGCTATGGATACCTCGCCGAAAGTGTACATAAATAGTCCTGTGGTGCCCCTTGGCATTAAATCCAGTAATGAAAAAAAAAGAATGGCTGAATCCCCCGTCATATGAATCTGTATAACACGAAAGTGAAACGTGTCACCACAGAAGTATACATATAGTTTGTTGACTATAGTGCAGCGATATATGAGAGCTAGTGCAACGCCTACTGGTGTTTGGCAGATAACTAGCTGATGACGTTATCACATGACGCCATGACGTCCCAAACTGCCAAAAATTGGTGACACAATCATGCTGTCACATGATGGCGTCATATCGTGATATATATAGTCGCTTAGTTAGTAGTGGGCTGATCCCTGAGGCAGTGCAAGGCGCAAATAGAGTTTCATTCTACACAACCTAGAGGGGAATCTGGTGCTGGCGTCTAAGGTGAATTTCTTGGGCAGCAGTTCAACCACAGCGGTAAAGATGTGAAGTACAGGCTTCAAATCTGCTATGGTTGGATTGCGTTCTTAAGAATCGGGGTGTTTATCAAGCGTAAAAGAAACTTGATTCCAATGAAAGCCTAATTTGTTCTTTGTTATGTAAAGCTTACTACAAAAGCTTCGGGGTGAATGTGAGAATAAAGAGAAGCGTGGACGTGTTTAGTTGCCAGCACATGAAATGCTCTGGAGTTGTACAATGCATTACGAAATAATGCATTGTACTTTTGTAACAGTGAATTTAATCCCGTGTGCCTTTTTTTTTCAAAAATACGCATAATCTTTATATGCACATATACTAAGAAACACTAAGCCTATTGTCCGGTCAAAATCACGTTGGTGTTTGGAGCGGCATCCCTCCATCCCCCCATCCACGTAAAATCACAAATCCACACAATACTCGAATAGGTGTAGCGCGATTTAGACGAAGACAGGGGACACGCAGAACACAGATGTCTCGTGTCTTCGTCGAAATCACGCTAAACCTGTGCGAGTATACCAACCAAGGAGTGCCCATTCACCCAAGTCGAAGTGCTATTGCTCCTCACGCTATACCGTTCTCAAAACGGCCCTTGAGATAGGGTGCCCCTAGCGTCGTGAAGTGGAACCGGCTCACATTTTATAGATGGCTGTGGAAGGGATTGTGTTGAACACCTTCGAAAAGACCGTGACATTCCATACCAATGATTTAATCAGTGCCATGCACCACTGGTCAAAAATTAAAGACAGTGGTGACCCCAAGAGATATGAGCTCGACCGAGACATAGCGTTCATGCGTGGAGTCCCAAACAGTGTCAATTACTGACAGGAACGCGAGAAGTTCAATTTAGCTACTTTTCTTTTCATACTGAGTAATGAACAAATCTCATTATAATTAATGTGTCCGTTATCTTTACTAAATACTAACGCAGCTCATTTCGCGCTGCTTAACAACTTTATTCTGCCGAACGTAGGAACTAAATATGGCAAACAGACAGTTCACTTTGCGGCCATATCAATATGGGATACACTACTATTTCTAATAAATATTCAAGAAACCCATAAATTTTGCCACGAAATGAAAAGAAAATTTTTAGTTATAACAAGAGCCTGAAGAGTTATTCTGTCTTCAGTCTCTTGTCCCCCTCCCCACTCTCTGTTTATACTATTTATATAAACGTATTTTGTAGAGTTTATACTTCCAAAGACATATAGTTGACGTTAGCATCATCAATTCATTGTATCTGTATTTGATTCTTTCTAACCTTGTAATCTACTTTTTTTGCTACTATTGTTGCTCAACCAAATGCTTATGTTTGCATTCCATTGGAGGTCCCAGTTCCGTGTATGTTACGGAACCTCCTTCTGTATATCCTCCTGGTACATTGTGTTATGAAATAGTAAAACTTTACTCGAACTAATCTGAAAGGGGTGTTACGCAGATACAAGGCAAGGCGGGAAGCAAAAGGCATTCTTAACATTTGTCTGCCTCAGAAGTCGACTGGGACCGCTTAATCGGGCTGCTCGAACCAAGGAGGACTAAAAAAATTGCTGGAGTGGAAATGATTGCGCAGAAGTGAAGCCGTTCCTCTGGCAAGATGGCGGTTGTGGCGGCCATCTTACTAGGGGCATGATAAAGTATCACCTTTCAGCGATTAGAAAACAAAGCGTTTCCCTCGCACGCCCAACGAGTTTAATGTGGGAACTTTTTCGGGCCACATAGTGTTCAAAGTGCGTCTGAATGTTACTAGTTTTCCGTAGTGAGCCTCTGATTGGAGGCAAAGTTCTTTGAAGATTCAGTCATTCATACTTGTTTCTGTGTGTTATTTCGTCGGGAACAACTGTCCTTTAATATAGGACTAACGTAGCATTTAGATAACGTAACAAAGCCACTTGATCTTTAAGTGGGCACTATCAGAAAAGAGCATGTTTCCGCCATCGTGGCAGTGGCAAAAGGTGGCTTCACTTCTGCTGGCGAGGCATTGCGGGAGCTTCCACTCCAGCAATTTTTCTTTAACCCTCCTTGGCTCGAACGAATCAGTGCCTACAGGGCGACGACACGCACCACTGTTCCGTGCAGAAGATGGCGCTGCTCGACAACGTCGAACTTTTCAACATTGATGCTGTGGAGTGTACGATTTACGTCAACAACCTCTTTGACGTCACTCTAACAGCCCCAAATACCGGGGGATCTCACAGTCCGAAAATGAAACTGTCGGTATCAAGCCACTTCTTAACACCGTGGCCACGCGTTTAAGCTGCTCTCGTTAACCATCTGTACGGAGTGCCTAGGGGCTTTTTTGTTGTTTTTGTTGTTGTGGTTTAGAAGTCATGGAGTAATAGCTGAGTTCATTACTCCATCTAGAGGTTTCTATCACAAAAGTGCTATATTTATTTTCTTCAGGTATAAACTTGGCACTCCAACTTCAGCAAGAACGACGGTTTCTCGCGACGACATATCAGTTCTGCCATTGGGTAGTACCTTTTTTTTTTAAATCTGCCTGGTGATGTCGTCGCGGTACAGAGATAGTGCGTGATCCTTATTCACCGAGGGGTGAACAGCGGGACGGCTCAGTGCTCTCCCATAGTTGAGTACGAAGTACTCAAAATCGTTAAACATTTTCTCCAAACACATCTTACATTTCAGCCAAACTACTCTGTGAACCTTTAGCGGGACGGCTCAGTGCTCTCCCATAGTTGAGTACGAAGTACTCGAAATTGTTAAAATTTTTTCTAAACACATCTTACATTTGATGGTTGAAAACGCGACGGCTCTATTCTCTCCCATAGTAGAGTACCAAGTACTCCAAATCGTTAACCACTTTTTCTAAACACAAATAGATCTATGGGACGGATTTCTGCTCTCCCACAGTAGAGTACGACGTTTTCTAAATCGTTAATAACTTTTTATACACATATAGATCTGCCGAGCGTATGTGCCCATTACTGGAATGTTATGAATATTTTGTTTTTTGTACATAGTGTAAATAAACTTTTTCTAAACAAAGATCCGCAGTGAAGTCCCAGGGACGGCTCTCAGCTCTCCCATAGTAGAGTGCAGAGTACTCTAAATCGTTAACCACTTTTTCTAAAAAGATATTTTGCCTTGCCTGTCTAACTTTTGGATGACTTTAGAGACAGCATAATTTTTGTCAACAGGGCCTCATCAAGTGTGAGGCCCACGGCACGGCTTCGAGCTCTTTTTTAGTAGATTACCTAGTACTCCTAATTGTCACTCACTTTTTCTAAAGGAGAGGTTCCTAATTATACATGTGCACTACAGAGGGAACTCAGGTGCCAGTGTCTATGGGAGCGGCAATCCATGGCGCTCCAGCGAGCATGGGAATTATGGGCATGACATGGATTTGCCTATAGTCTTCGTACTTTACGTTCACTCTTGCTTCGCGAGGCTTGCAGCTGCTTTATTACGGAACAAAACTCAGCAAATTTTCAGCAATCACACTTCAATACCTGAGCCTTATAGGCTTACCACTTCAAATCGGGACACTAAGTTCAAAAGGGTTCGTCATTCTCTTTCAAAAGGAAACGCAAACACAGTAATAAACGAAGCAAAAAGTGCGTTCGCCACCCACAAGCACGAAGACTAGGCAAATCCATGTCATACCAATGATTCCCATGGTCACAGAACGATCGCAGCGCCACATTCCCCTCTAGTTATTTTTAGTAAAATATATGATGGGTCGGATATTGTCATGCTGTAGCAGTTCGATTGGGACGGCTTTATGCCCTTCCATAGCAGAGTACCAAGTACTCCAAATCGTTAAAAGCGTTTCTAAAGTCTGTGCTTTGTATATGCTGTTGCTCTCGCACAGTAGAGCACCAAGTACTCTGAATCATCAAATAAAATTTTTATACACAGTCTGCATCCAACCAAATTAAGAGGAACTGCTCACTGCTCTCCCATAGTTGAGTACGAAGTGCTCGAAACCATTATACGGTTTTTATAAACACACTTGATGTTGCCATTAAGTCATTGCCACGATTAGACTGGGACGCTTCCCGCCTCCCCATAGCAGAGTACCAAGTGCTATAAATCGTTAAACACTTTTTTCTAAACACAGAATGTGCTCTTCCCTAGTAGAGTGTGCATAGTATATCGTCTAAAACTTGCCTAATTTAGTAATCACATGCATCTCTGTAAGGTGTTGAAACTGGCGCAGCTTATTGCTCTCCCGTAGAAGAGTACATTGTACTCCAAATATTAAGAATAATATTTGCCTTTAGTTTTTTTCCGTACAAAAGGGTGGAGGGACCAGAGACAAAAAGCTACAAAACTGTATGATAGCTTGAGTGCGCCTGAGGCCCAACATAAATACTTTCATGTAAAATACATCATAGAATAAACTAAAACCTCAGTCACCAAGCAAACATTGAAGCCCATTGCACATACAGAGGCAACGTCACATACAATATACAAAGGAATTCCCCTATGCAAATTGCAACAAAATGAAAGAAGTAGTCTACTAGTAGGCGTACACAAAAACAAATAACTTATACAGCGTACCTTACAAAACATTCTTTGTGTTCTTTGGGTTTTAGTGTTAGCAGGTGAAAATCGTCTTTTTCTTATTTGTTTAAAATTATTGGTAGGAAAAATTGGGGGGTTTGATTTCCGTAGCCAGTGTTTGTATAGGGAAAGGTCCACTTTTCGGCACTTAAAGTACAGACAGCTTTGTCTTCCAAGGTTAAGCTTGCTAAAGATATCAAAGACTCTATTGCCACAGGTGATGAAAATCTGAAACAGTGCCGATGCCGATGTTTTGGTATAAGTGAGTAAACGCATGAAACGAAAATGCAGGTCAAGACGCGACCTTATGAATCCCGCAACGAACACTGTGACGTCAATGATTTTGACGGCGTTCACTGGATCCGGCGCAGGTTATAATCAGTAAAACTGAAGTACATTGCCCTAAATGGGTGCCATAAACCTAACATATAAAGTTTCAGAAAATTTCATCAAGCCCATACAGCGAAAATGCGAAAAGAAATTAGGAAAAAGAATTCCGAAATTAGTTCAGTTTAACGCGCAGCTTTCGGCGCGATATTTAAAAATGATTGATTGATTTGTGGGGTTTAACGTCCCAAAACCACCATTTGATTATGAGAGACGCCGTAGTGGAGGGCTCCGAAAATTTTGACCACCTGGGGTTCTTCAACGTGCACCCAAATCTGAGTACACGGGCCTACAACATTTCCGCCTCCATCGGAAATGCAGCCGCCACAGCCGGGAATCGAACCCGCGCCCTGCGGGTTAGTAGCCGAGTACCTTAGCCACTAGACCACCGCGGCGGGGCGATATTAAAAAAAAATGAAACTTCAACCTCGATTTTATATTCTAATATGAACTTATTACAGTTACAGTTGTGACATTAGGTTTCTGAGAGTACTTTGTAAATTTACACCAAGTCATTGTTTCACTTAAGGGTCTCTTTAGAGGCGCGACACTTTAGGCGTTAAGCAACTGTGGCAGCTTTAATCAGGTTTGGTTTGAATTATATGTGGGTTGTATACGTCCCAAAACCACCATATGATTATGAGAGACGCCGTAGTGGAGTGCTCCGGAAATTTCGACCACCTAGGTTTTTAACGTGCACCCAAATATGAGCACACGGGCCTACAGCATTTCCGCCTCCATCTAAAGTGCAGCCGCCGCAGCCGGGATGCGATCCCGCGACCTGCGGGTCAGCAGCCGAGTACCTTATAGCCACCAGACCACCGCGGCAGGGCAGCATCTTTAATCAGACTCTTGAGGAATATGAAGAGCAAATTTGCTCCGCGTGTTAACCTTGACCCACCTTTTCCGTACCGAAGCACCCGCGACGCAAAAACGACCGCTATTGAAAACGAAACAAAAGAAAAGAAAGGCAGAAAGGAAAGACAAAAAAAAATTGACGAGTAGAAAGGAACGCTCTTTAAGTGAAAGCTGGGAGAAGGTAGATGTGGCTGCATGCATGAGAATTAAAGCGACCAGCGGGGTGCCTAATTGCCAGCAGCACCCTTTTAGCACGTTCATAAGGACAGCGTCGACCAAAAGAGTGAAACAAAATCAAGTAAAAAGGAAAAAAAAGGCTAGGAGGGAAGTTGAAAGAGAATTAGGGAGGATGTAGAGGCGGGAAAAGAATAAAGAGGACCGTGAAAAGGGGAATGTAATCAAGACATTAAGAGAGGCCGACAATGAAAAGATGAGGAGAATAAATGAGAGAAAATGGGAAGAAAAAGAAGAAGAAGAAAGTGAAAGTGTGAAGGAAGGTCGCCTCCCTCTGGCTGTTCATAATGAATACGACCTTCCTGCGAAGCTGTGCGATCAACAAAAAAAAGGGGGGGGCGCAGGGGGGGGGAGCGCAGTCTGATGAGATTCTTATGCGTGAGAGTGTAGGCAGAAACGCTGTATAAAGCGCGGCAGTCTGTTGATATCTGGCCCTCGTATGTTTGCACATACTGCAGCACAGCCTTGAAAGCTGCTACAGTTGCGAATGCCTCGTTAGGTTTGATACTCGCGTTTCTTGGTATAAAGTGGCCGAAAGTGTGGCGTTGCCTGGACAAATACGTCAGGTTTAACTGTGGCTTGGTTATGTAGTGAATCAACAAAATCTGAAAGGGTCCCTTGTGAATTCACCAAAGATATGGCAGGCAAAAATACACACACTTTTTTCATCTTCTTTTTCATTGAAAAAGAATGTCGCAACAGCCATTCTTTCATCGTTTCATTAGTAAAAGAAATATCACTCCTTTCATTATACCTTTAATGGCTATTTTGTATACTTCCTAGTTGTTTGCTGTATGTGCGTTTGACGTAGTCAGTCGCTATAATCGCACTAATCAGTGGCATCATAATCACATGTGTTTGTTATATATGCTATAGTGATGCGCTTTCTTTCTTTTTTTCCGAAGAGATCGTGCAGATCATGTTTGCTACTTGAGCACATGTATTGACAAAAATAAACCAGTTGTCAAATTGCATTCGTTTGTTCTCTTGCATTCGCTCGGTTCATCTTCTTTTTCTTTCTGGTAAATGTGCTTAGATGCGTTGATCCTGCACCGCCACCCTCCAAAAACTTTTTTTGCACCTGACGCAAATTTGCATCACCTCCGGGATCTGAGCTACCACGTCTGGTTTCAGACGGCCTCCGTGATCGGCTAAACTTCAACGAAACAAGCATGCCATGTGATGACGTCACCATCTGG
Organism: Rhipicephalus microplus; assembly: GCF_043290135.1. Lineage (NCBI taxonomy): Eukaryota > Metazoa > Arthropoda > Arachnida > Ixodida > Ixodidae > Rhipicephalus > Rhipicephalus microplus. The sequence continues at coordinate 182,105,675 of NC_134705.1, forward strand.
CGTCCCGCTTTGTTGCGACATGATATCACAACTTCTGGCGATTGATGACGTCACCACATGACGTTATCGCGTGATGCTGTTTTTGTTTTTGCACCACTCGTGTGGAGGCCGACGGCAGAGGCCAATGCGGGACGACCGTCGAATTGCGCGTTTAATGAGGCATCTAAGGTTTTCACCTTAATGAGCATATGAGGAAGATTAATGTACAAGGTGGATAAATCCCATCTCTTCCATACGTATACCTTCACGGCACCAAGAACTGTAAAATTAGAGTATCGCACGGCAATAAACAACTTCGCACTTCGATTTCTGATATATATGGTGACTCTTGTGCGCGTATCAACAAACTACGAAAATTAAGGGGCAAAAAAAAGTGGCAGACGTTTAGAAGATCTTATCTTGAAGAAATCAAGAATTGGTGAACACCTAGTGTGGCTGGAGCCTAGATCGAAGTATACGTAAAAAACAGTGTGTGTGTGTGTGTGTGTGTGTGTGTGTGTGTGTGTGTGTGTGTGTGTGTGTGTGTGTGTGTGTGTGTGTGTGTGTGTGTGTGTGTGTGTGTGTGTGTGTGTGTGTGTGTGTGTGTAAAGCAGGTGAGGGATGTGAAAGCTACGCGTCCGTTGCGTTGTAGAATGTTGAAATAAAATTTCTGTAGCAGCTGGTCACATGACTTCATGTTTGATCGCCACTGATTTTCGCTGTGACGGTGCGCCGGCAAAGGTTGGGGACGTAAGACTTCTGGATTTTCCCTCAACAGACTCGGTTGTTGGTTTGCTCTAGTATTTCTCTATTCCTTTCTGCTGTGAAAGTCTCGTGGCGCCGCTCATGTTGACTTACTCTTTCCTTTTGAGTCGCCTAATCAGGCATGTAAGCCCTTCCCCCGTTTTTGCAGTTGACCTTTCCTCCACATCTCTTTGACCCTGAGGAGAGGGTACGAAGCATACACACGAGTGTTAAGCAAAGCGTATAAAGCAATAAGAAAACAGGGAGACTTGTCGATAAGTCGACTCTCGCGACACCCCGCGTTCAATGCTTTCGATGGTTGTTCATTGCATTCGCGAAAGCACTGCCGAGGTTTCTGCGGATAACTGGCTTCACTAAAGAACTACGACATTCTCCAGTTTGAGTGTATGCGCGTTTTCTAGTTTGTGTGTGCATATTTTTTTTTACCATCTCTCTCTTTTCTTCCTTATTTTTCTGTCTCCCTTACCTCTTCCGCAGTGCAGGGTAGCAGACCGAAAAATTTCTTCTGGTCAACCTCCCCATGTTTCACTTAACATTCTCTCTCTCTCTATTTTGTTGTGTTTAGCGGAATTTGATAGGGCCGCCTAAGATCTATTCTAAAAGGGCGCCACAAAAATAAATATGTGGGGTGTAACATCCCGAAACCACCACATGATTATGAGAGACGCCGTAGTTGAGGTATCCGAAAATTTCGACCACCTGGGGTTCTTTAACGTGCACCCAAATCTTAGAACATGGGCCTACAGCATTTTCGCCTCCATCGAAAACGCAGCCGCCGCTGCCAAGATTCGATTAAAAAAGAAAGAAAGAAAGAAAGGAAGGAAGGAAGGAAGGAAGGAAAAAAGAAAGAAAGAAAGAAAGAAAGAAAGAAAGAAAGAAAGAAAGAAAGAAAGAAAGAAAGAAAGAAAGAAAGAAAGAAAGAAACAAAGAAAGAAAGATAGAAGGCAGGAGCCGCATTGGCCCGTCCTCTTCTGTGCCCACAGCGGCGAAAGCTGCTCGAGGCTTATTAACATAGGCTGGCTAACAAGTTGCCTTTCGCTTTCCGCACTCCAGTCGTCCACGACGTGTCCTCGTCTATTTTTCTAGCTCTTCCACCCGTGAACGTGACTTTTTCGCACACCGGCCATTTTTCTTTACGCCTGCACACGCAGGATGAGAGCTTTCTGACTGACGCTCCGCCTTTTGAAACAGCAATGTGTTCGTTTGAGCGTCATTGTCGGCATTGTAGCTGCCGTTGCAGCAGCCGATGGTGAAGCAAAGAGAAAGAAAGAGGGGAGGGGAATTTCCTTTACTCTGCGGCGGTCATTATGGAAATTCGCTGGGGCCTGTATTGCGTTCTCTATGTACAGTCGCTTGTTCTAAGGGGGGCCTGTTACGGTAATATATAGCGATGAGCTGGAAAAGGGAAACGCCTGCTAATCATTAAAACAACTTGTGTGCGGAAACGTGTCTACTAGTTACGTAATTGGAGTTTACGGAAGCGTGAATTGATGTGGCCGAAGACGCAGTCAAGTATCTATTTTGCCCTTATCTTTCAATAAAGGTTGAAGATGTGGAGATGTGCTTGCTATAGAGCATTCGTGCTTTGAAGTGAGTGAGTGAGTGAATGAGTGAGTGAGCTTTATTTTATAAGCACTTGTTATTATTAGCGTACCGTTCTTGATAGCTCGCGGCAATCCTAAAGACAGTGCTTGCGCCTGAGATATTTTGGGCTTAAAAATATCCTTTCTGGTCCGCTTGACCACTAACTACCCACCTATTACCTGCACAGCACGCACATTTAGGGGTTACGTTCTGAAAAAAAAGCTTCATTCATGTTTAAGTGCAGGACAAAAGATATCACATAATTGATGTTACGGAAACACATAAAACTGTGCACCAAAAGCTAGAAGACGAACCATTCCACCTGTATTAGACCAATCTATGCCTAACACTTCACCAAATCCGGACTCCACAAATACCTAATCCAGACTTAAGAATTCACTTTGCAACGACTTCTCCGTTACTCAATGGGCCTTTCTTTTTCCACGAAGGTATCTGTGCTTCACAAAACTGCTCCCAGTAGCGAGTTGGCTCGTCCTTTCTCCAACGAACATTCGCGCGGGTTCCTCGCCGCTGCGTATACCTAACTGAATCCGTCCCTTTAAAACAGAGCTCTGAAAGAGAAGCCCGTAGTCGATCAAGCAATGTGAACCGAAAAAAAAGAAGTACCGAGCCCCTACGCCCTATCCTGCCGTGAGTGTGTTGACGGTGGCAATTACCCGAACGGCGGTGTTCTTGCTAATCGTCTCCCAAACTTCGGGCTGCTCTCACTTACTACGCCGAGAAACCTCCTCCCCACTCTTACTGTTCCTCGCGTTCTCCTACGCGAGCAGCAGGAATAGGCTCTCCCCCGAAACGATGTTTAAAGAACTCGTCAGCAGAAAAAACGAAAATGTCCTGGAGCATCGAATGGGTGCGCTATCTGCCGTACAAAAGCAATTAGCCCCCTAGTAGTATGCGCTTCCCCACTTCTCACTCTTGCCATTCGGTTTCGCAGACCTCGAGCACTCGAGAGGGCATTGCATAGGAAGGTATGTATGACGAAATAGGGAAGACAAAAGCAAGGGCCAGAATGACAGCGACTACGGAGAGCGAGAGAGAGCTCGGAAGTTAAGAAGATAGGCTGAAAACGGAGCTTGAAGCGACGATCTTCGTTCGCCTCTGCGAAGTCCCTCTTCTTTCGTTGTTTCCTCGGGAAACGAAAAACTGAGGGATAGCCTGCAGTGTAGTAGACGTTGAGACCAATCTCTACTCTGAAATTAAGAGATGGTGAGGAAACTAAAGGCGTAAAAAAATGTGTGACATAACCTGCAAGAAAGGTAAATCAAATAAAGTCAATACAATTCGTTCTCTTTATCCACCTTCGGTTAAAAAAAACGACAGAAGAAAAAAAGGGGTGAACGCCCCTTTTGGAACGACGAAGCCCGGTTGCTATTTTACATGAGGAAACTGGGGATGAGGAATTCGGTGATAAGTGGATGACTGAAGTAGTTGAGAGAGCAAGAAAGAGCACAGACGCTCAATCAAGGTCGATCACGACGGCCGCTCTTCAGCACAGTACCAAGATCTCACGTAAAGGCTAAACGACAAAAAAAAAATCAAAGATATGTTTAGGCAAGTCTCTTGCTGTTGAGAACCGAAATGGTGCTTTTGTCCCTATTCAGTGCCACGTCTGATGACGTCAGCGTTGGGAAATGGTTTGCTGTGATCGCTTATCAAAGCGAGATATTCGGCAAAATAAGCAAAAGCCGGCCCTGAAGGGTTCGTTTTCAGTCTTGCTGAGTTAATGAAATCTGTTAGCAAGTGGGAAAGGCTGGTTTAAATCGCTGCCTTTTTTTTTCTTCATATTCGCGCTTGATTTTTTTTTTGAAAGAGTCTAACCCTACAAGTGAGCATAATAATGAAAAAAAAATGGCGCTCCTTCACTGACTCTCAGCAGAAAGGTACGCATTTGGGATAGTCGGTTCGTAATTACACGCACGAAAACAGCAGTACAAGACTGCATCAAATAAAAGAACACAGACCAGGTTCGTGAGAGTTAGAACATTCACTCTCACATTTGTTTTATATTTTTCATCAGATTCCAGAACTCTGCGCTTTCAATACGAAGCGTTAATTGATCAATGGTGCAGCCAGAGGTGTTTTACTGTCTACCGCCAACTTTCACACCTAATTTACATTGCTTTTTAACGGGTCGTGTCAGTCTGAAGCAGCAAAGAGTTCACATCTTTGCCCTAATTTTGTGCCACCCCTACCTTCACACAGAGGCATCACAAGCAGGTATCCACTCCACAGAAAAATCATCACCTGCCTTGAATGTTGGGCTCACTTATTCTTCCTCCTACCTGGTGCATATACAAATTAATTAGAAAAAAAGAAGCAGTAATAAATGATCGCAATAATTATTGAAAGGCAAAGACAAACTCTATTACATGCGTATTTGGTGCACCTCTTTCCACTTACTTCAGCTCCTAATCTCTGCGTGTAAGCCATTCGGAGAAAACGCACGCCCAAGTAGAGAAAAACCTGCTTCTAGCACTCCGCACTGAGTGGGAGCTTCATCCTTTTCAAAACAACTCTTACGGGAAAGAAAAAAAAATTGTTCGTATAACACCCTTTTGCCTCTTTTCTTTGTTGGCGTAATCGGGCGAAGGAACACGACAGCCAAAACGTGCCACGGCACGAACCTCTTTCCATCTCTCTCCTTCTCTCTGAAAAACTTATTACCGTTCTCGCCTGAAGAGCTCCGCCGTCTTCCGCAGGAGTTGGCAATTCTCGTCAAAGGTCACTTCACAGAAAGTTGGGGCAAAACAGAGCCCGCACTTCGGCGCGTAAAACAGCTTGCTCTTTCTCTTCCCAGAAACCCCCGCGCGCACAACACGTGACACCACATACACGTGGCGTCTTTGTTCCCAAATTCACGCAGTCACCTCCCCAGAAGCAAGAACCTCGCAGGTCACGAAGCGAAATTCGAAAGTTCTGGAACCCAATTGAGAACACGAAGCAGCTCGTCGTTGCTCGATTGAGAATAAAGCAGAAAAAAAATTCCCTAGTTGGAACTGCTGAACTGTACTTTCTTAGATATCAAACCCACGCGCGACTTCACAACTCCAGTTTTGAACAAACATGTCAAGTCTTTCATCTTTTTCTCTCTTACTTCTGCCGTTTTTCGCATCACGCAGCGAAATTGACTTCGAATACAGCACTTTTCCGCAGCGACTCGTCAACTGTAGTCGCAAACAACTTCTGTTGGTACCGCCCCCGGAGCAGACGACAAAACGCTCAACTCGGCATACGCAGTGCTGTATAGCGTGTACAACAGACTCAATAAAGAAGGAGGCGCCATTTAGACATGGTTCAGACAGGTCGCATGGCTCAGGTAGGACAGGCAAACTTTACTAGGGGCTCATTGCAAGGAAAAAAGGCCGAGACTGTCAAGCATGAAATGTGACGAACGAAATGGTTAACTTGTCGTGCCAGTGTTACTTGGTTCTCAGTGTTCGGTTCGCCTATTGCAAGAGAAAGCAGTGCCGGCGCTAGTCGACGAAAGTTTCGTATAACTTGGGCGCTGCGGAGCGAGCGCTGCAGAACCAACGAAATCGTGCTCACGTGATCAGCCAAGCGTGCAAGGCTCTGAGCGAAAGTTTCGGATCGCGTGAAGACGGGTTGTGTGTTGCGATTCCCCTTGGGAACATTTAATGAGCGGATCAGCGAGTTGCAGGGTTTCCTATAGACTAGCCTGGTATGGGAATAACTTGAACTTTTATTCCATGTGGGTCGAACTTTGACGCCAATGAAAGTGTGGACGAGCCAGTTTGTTTTTGAAATAATCGTGTTGCTTGGCGCTTGAAAAAAAAAAAAAAACAGGTGCGCTAAGCTGATTGACGCGGGGAAACGTTTGAGAGAGCTATGAAGAATCAAACTAATTAGGCAGTGAAAAACGTTGCTTCAGTCAGAAAACTGTGTTCGATGTCGCGTCGAGTGGTGTTCTGCGATTGGATGTGTGTCCAAGGGGCTGCGGAGTTGTGTGAATTTGTTTATTCTCGCCTTCAACTCTCGGTCCCATTGATGTAGAGGCAAAGTTTGTTGGTAAGAAGAGCTGCCTGAAAAATTACATTTCTTTAAAATAATGATATTTCGCATGGAAGCTAGCTTTACAAACATCTAGTAACGGCGCGCAGTATTGCTGCCTGAAAAATATGGCTCTCTGCGACATTGATCTTTGTGTGGCTAAAAGAAGAAAAAAATTTCCCGCATGAGCATCACTGTGGTCGACTTGTGCATAGCGTTTCTTAAAATAAGCTAGAGAGGACTCTGACGCTACAATCGTTCAACGACCGTCAGAATGGTGGTACGGTACATTGGTTTGCCTAGTCCTCATGCTTGCGGGCTTCGAACGCACTCAGTGTGGTTTTGTTTACGGCAGTGTTTCGGTTTGCTTCGAATAAAACAACAAACCATTTTAAACTTCGTTACGCGATTTGAGTTGGTGAGCCTAAAAAAGTTACGGTGGTGAAGCATATTTGCTAAATCTTTGCTCCTTGTCCCATCGTAACAAAGCATGCTCCAGACAACGCGAAGCCGAACGGAGCCGAAAGTACAAAGATTAGAAATAATCCATGTACTACCCATTTTTCCTGGGCTCGCTGAAGCGCCACGCTTTGTTGCCATGCGTTGCCGCTCCCACAGACACAGGCCTCAGAGTTCCCTCTTGTGCATTAAATACCATTATGATATCTCAACACGGAAATTTTGGCCCTTCTGTCTGTCTGTCTGTCTGTCTGTCTGTCTATGTCCGTCCGTCCGTGCGTCAGTCTGTGTCTGTCTCTCTGTCTATGTCCGTCCGTCCGTGCGTCAGTCTGTGTCTGTCTCTCTGTCTATGTCCGTCCGTCCGTCCGTGCGTCAGTCTGTGTCTGTCTCTCTGTCTATGCCCGTCCGTCCGTCCGTCCGTCCGTCCGTCCGTCCGTCAGTCAGTCAGTCAGTCAGTCAGTCAGTCAGTCAGTCAGTCAGTCAGTCAGTCAGTTATTTTAAAACATTTGAAAGAACTTGGAAGGGTAATATCACATCATATTTTATATTTGGTTACCTGAAAGGGTGTACCGAAAAAATTGAGAATTTTTGCAATCCAACCAGAGCAAGTGGGACGGATTTCCATAATAGCATTTGTTTGAATAAAGGTCCACCAGCGCTGACGTAATGCGTTAACCCGTCGCTGCCAAGGTCAACAACAACGCCTGTAACTTACGTCTTCAATACATTTACTAAGTGACGGGACGGCTTTATGCTCTCCCATAGTAGAGTACGTAGTACTCTAAATCATGAACCACTTTTTCTGAACACACAAGCTGTGAGGTTCACGGGACGGCTTTACGCTCTGCCATAACCGAGTGCTTCGCACTTTAAATCGTTACCAACATTTAAATGCGAAGCATTTCTTAGCGAACTTCGGCGACTTTGAGCGTATATCTATCTATCTATCTATCTATCTATCTATCTATCTATCTATCTATCTATCTATCTATCTATCTATCTATCTATCTATCTATATGTCTGTCTGTCTGTCTGTCTGTCTATCTATCTATCTATCTATCTATCTATCTATCTATCTATCTATCTATCTATCCATCTATCTATCTATCCATCTATCTATCTATCTAGCCCGGCTGTGGCGGCTGCATTTCCGATGGAGGCGGAAATGTTGTAGGCCCGTGTGCTCAGATTTGCGTGCACGTTAAAGAACCCCAGGTGGTCAAAATTTCCGGAGCCCTCCACTACGGCGTCTCTCATAATCATATGGTGGTTTTGGGACGTTAAACCCCACAAACCAATCAATCTATCTATCTAGCCGCCTACGACTTTTAGCTCTACTGGCCGTTTCCATAATCGCATCGATACCAAGCTTAGTATGGCATACCATGACTGAATGAAGAACATATTTAACTAGTCATAACATAAAAATCATGGCATGTGTGTCAGGAATGTCATGATTTACATTTCATGGTCCTGCAGCTCTTGCGGTGGTTTCGTTCGCATGGCATGTTGCAAAACTGTTATGGTATGACATGCTTGCATGGAAAACACAAGCGACATACCCTAGAACGAAAATCATGACATGCGTGTCATGTAACAGCATAACTACGTTCCACGCTCATGATGCACTCGCGGCCGTTTCGCTGGGGTCAGATATACCAAATTTGGTATCACGGTACGTGAGTAGATGACAAAGGTATGTGACTGGTGCAAACATGATAATCATGAGATGCCCGTCATGTAATAACATGACTACATGCCACGTTCATGGTGCGCTGGCAGCCGTTTCGCTAGCGTCACACGTACCAAACTCGGTATTAAGTCACGCAAACGGACGACATGGGTAAATGACACATCCAAACATGATAATCACGACATGCGTGTCGTGTAACAACGTGACTACATGCCACACTGATGATGGGCTCGCGGCCGTTTCGCTAGCTTCCCGTATGCCAAATTTGGTGTTACGTGACGCCAATGGACGACGAAGGTGTGGGACTGGTGCAAACATGATAATTACGAGATGCGCGTCGTGTGAGAACATGACTACATGCCAAAGTCAAGACGTTATCACGTTTCGACGTGACCAGGTGCGCGTGCTTGCCGGTGTTCATTTCGTCGCGTCATGCCGGCGTTGCCACGCCAGGCGCCGGTCGTGCCATATGCTCGCAGGCACGCGCCGCGCTGCGTTGCTTTGACGCATGCGCGTTTCAGCGCGTCCGGCGTCGCTCCGTCACGAAATGAAGGAGCGCACGGATGCTGGTCACGCCTGTCGTCAGACCATGAGTGCTCGCGTTTTGATAACGTAGCGTCGTTGTGCCCAGCGTATACGCGCGCGTCAACGCTACAACGGAGTATATTGGGCCCTTCACGATGCGCTCGCGGCAATTTTGCTGGTTCCACGTTTACCAAAATTTGGTGTTACTTGACGTCAATGGTGACGAAATATATGACCGGTGCAAACATGATAATTCTGACACGCGTGTCATGTATAGGAACGAGACAAAATGCCACGTTCATGGCGTGCTCGCGGCCGTTTCGCTAGCTCCACAAATACCAAGTTTGGTATCACGTGACGCGAATAGATGACGAAGGTAAACTACACATCAAAATATGACAATCATGACACGGAAGTCATGTATGGCATCATTTACCTCCACCTCATAACGTTGTGCAGATCTTAAGGTGACATATTAACATTTCTCATTCGTGCTTCGCATATTATCATCAATTCTCACTGTACGTGGCATCTGCCGATTTTGTTTATAAACGCAACTGAGCGTTCCGTCAGTGGTTCATTGCGTGAGGCCCACGGTGTGGCTTTATGCTCTCCCATAGTACAGTACGAAGTAGTCAAAATCATTACCCATTTTTTAAAGTGCGAATGCACTTTATAAGCGACCCTGAATTCGCCGTCCACGGTGCGCCTCCTCCTCTCCCCTAGCAACGGTGCGAGGAGCGTCTGTAGCAACGGCGCAGCGACGTCACACACCACGTGATATCGCGCGCTCCGCTCTCCGCTCCGTGGCTGCGCGCGCCCGCGCAGCCACCACTTTGAAGAGATCGGCAAGCCGTCATAGGTATGGATCCATCGCTGGCATCAACCTCGACGGCGATACCTCCAACAACGAGTACAACGCAATCGAATGCGAGCGTCGCACGCATCGTTGAAGATGTCGCGCCGGTTGAAGACAAGGCAGTGCGGCGAAGGGCCCGTGATGCCGAGCGCAAGCGGGTGAAGCGGGCCGCGGACAAAAACATCATTATATATAGTGCAAATTTACTCTCACATAAACGCGTAAACTCACCAAGATTTCCCGAGAGGGTCTAATGGTTCCTGGAAACCGCAATGTGATCACATGGGGAAGTTTACGTTAACTCACTGGCGCATGCCAACCGATTTTAACTCTACTCCCCCTCATAGCATCCCCCCGTGCATTCGCACTTAACCATGCTCACCCTCGGAGAAATGCTTGGGAGTTGTTGTTTTTTTAACACACTGTAGCATCTTTTACGTCGGGCCCACATGTCTCTGCAGGAGCCTCGAAGGACCATTGCCCGCGCGCTCACTCTCTGGGTAACGCCTTCAGACCCTTCAGAAATGGATCTCTAAACAAATCCGGCATTTACATTTCGAGAAATTACGGAATTCTACAGGTACGGCCACTCAACTGATCCTAAACACTGTAAAAGATTTACAAAGGCGGAGGAGCGTTTACTGATCGACCTTTACACCAAAACATTGCTGTGCCCGATAGTTTTTAACACTCTCGATCCTGCCTGTACATGAAAATGCCCTCACTGTGCGGAGAAGTCATAGGACATCCTCCACATGGTGTGGGCATGCCAATCAACCCCTCGCCTCATCCAACAACTGAACCGCACCCGGGAGAACTGGGAGGCAGTCCTGCTCAGCTGCTTCGAACTGGCGAGTCAGGAGGCCCCGGCGAACCGAGCCCGGGTCGCATTGGATGCCAATGTGCTTGTGAGGAGTGGCTCACATCAGCCACCCCTCACAACCTAGAGTTTGTGAGGGGTGGCTCACATCAGGCCACCTTCCACCTACCCCATTTGTATAAATACAATAAAGTCTCTCTCTATGTCTCTCTCTCTCTCTCTCTCTCTCTCTCTCTCTGTAGTTTTGGAGAGCTTCGCACTCTCCCATATAGTAGAGTGCATTGTGCTCGAGATCGTCAACGATTTTTTTTTCTAAACACAGCGCTGTCTCTCTGAAACTGGGACAGATGATTGCTATACCATAGTAGAGTACACAATACTCTAAATCGTTTAACATTTGTTTTAAACAATTATTGAACACTCTTTCTAAACAACCAAACTCTCTCGCCACGATCGGTTCGTTCAACTGGTGCCCTGGACACGCATGGCTCGAAGGCTCTAGCTTGGGTGCTTTGTAACCAAGCGAGAATCTCTCTCTTGCTTTGACCGTACCAATTCTATACCTAGGCGGATTCTGGTTGACCAGAGGTTCAAGCGGCAAAAGTGTGTAACGCTTCACAGATCCCCCAAAAGGAAAGAGACCAACGGCTATCAAAAAAAAATGACGGCCGATCCACGAGGTGAATCATAATGAGATTCGACGAAGCTCCTGGAAGTAATACCATGAAATTTTCTTCCGTTAATTCGCCCGATAAAAAAAACCTGGCGTCTTTCGTTAAGCAGCTGGCGTCTTCTTTTTGTTTTGCTTTAGAAACATCTGGCGTCTTTACGTTTTGCTTTTAGAAAACTTCTGGTGTCTTTCGTTGGTTTATTTCATCAATCAATGGCGTTTTGAACAAAATTTTTTTTATTGTTAAATCACGCACAGGAGAAATCTCACCAGGAACTACCTTGAAGGTAAACAATGGCTGCTACTGGGAATGAGAGACATCAGAAGTCGGCTTTTAACACTTCTACTTCTACTAACGTTTCCTTCTGGAACATGCCAATGGCTGACAATGGAGAATGAGACACAGGAGCATTCGACTTTTAGTTAACGCGCATGCCGCGAAATTTTTATTGTTCAACAAAGCACAGGAGGAATCTCCCACCGGCAGCACCTTGTAGGTCATAATGTAACACTTGTTACACACTACGACTACGCCTACGAGGGACGAACAGGTGCCGCTTTAAGGAGCTTCGCCCCTAAAAAATGGCGGCCGATCCCCGAAGGAAATGGCGATGATGGAGCGAAGCTCGTAGGACATATATGAAATGCTTACGACAGTGCCACACTGGTGCGCCGACGGACGCCGGTCACGCCTCGGGTATAGGACTATCCAGCGCTGATGCTTTGCTTGCGCAGCGTCGCTGTTCCAAGCCACTTTTATACAGCGGCCGTGGCCCAACACCCACTGGGGCTTACAAAGTGATGGACCGATGGATTGACAGATATACAGACGGATTGATGGATCGATGGGGAGATGCACAGACAGACTATGGTACATTTTGTTTAAAACCATATGGGCTCTGTGGATGCTCATTGTACGGTATAGATGGACGACCGACGGGACCTGCGAATCCCAAAGGAATTCACTGATAAAAATTGTTTATTTTTTGTGCCAATGTTTAGAGATAAACATTGGCAGTTCAAAGACTGCCATACTGCTAGAAAACCATTTTTCGCAAGCTTATAGATGTTAAAGCTTGGCAGAACTCCAGGTCGCATTTGCCAGGAATTGCCGTCATTAAGAGCACGCTCTTCCTTCATCCTCATATTTATCTCTTGCTTTTCTTCCGAAGCGCTGGCATTTGGTGTATGCTATCTCACAGCACCGATTCGTCCGTTGGGGGATGCGCTAACTCGGATGACTACGACCACACACATGGAAAAATAAAAAAGCAGGAAAGAAAGTGAAAGACAAATATATATATATATATATATATATATATATATATATATATATATATATATATATATATATATATATATATGGAAAGAGAGAGAGAGAGAGAGAGAGAATAGACAAGAGAGATAGAAACACAAAGAAAGAAACGGATACAAAAAGAAAGAGGTTGAATTAGACACATGGCACTGTACAGTAGGGGGTCACGAAAATGAAATGGAAGAGGAAGGAATGCAAGGGTGAGGAGGGAAAGAGAAAGAGAAAGAAAGAGGTGACGTGGTACATAATTCGGAAACCGCACTCAGTATAGCTTAGCAAGGGGGTGAGGAAGAGGAGTGATATGAAAGTTAGGAGGAGAGGGAAAGAAGGAGAGAAATTAGAAAGAAGTAAAGAAAGAATTTGAACAGAACGGAACGAAGAAGGAACTCAATCTTCTTTTGCCAGATGGTGGCACTTGCTTGCCATGGTGCACCACCACTGTTTGCACTCATTGAGCAGGCGTGCAACTGGTTTTCATATTGTCTTTCGAAATATAGTGTTTCATTTGAAGAGACCGACTTTAGGGGAAAGTAATGAAAATATTCGGCACCGATACTGTGACTGAGACGGCCGATAAAGAAAATGATGACATGATCCTACGCGAGACAGCACAACTTAATTACTTATAAAGGTACTTGCTTGGGCGAGTTCTTAACTACTCATTGTTACCTTATTGCGCACTGCTTAAAAGACAAACTTTTGAGATGAAGGACTGGAAGAACACTAGCGCAAACTTCCAACTGAGTTTATTGGACAGACACATGATGATTTTGTGCAATCGTGCTTGATGGTTACAAAAGAGGTTTATAAAAATAAATCGCAAACATTTATTGTCATTCATTTGTGATTCAAAGATTATCCACCTGGAAGATGACTGTGTCAGTATGGTATCTTTGGCACTGACACAGAAAGAAATGGTGTATTTATGCAAAATGTTTCATAGGTGCGTGTTACTTCGGCATGACTGATCATTTGAATTGTACTGTATGAAAATTGTGATTCATTTTTGTAAACCTTTTTTTGTAGCCATGAAACGTGATTGCATAAAAGCACTATGTGTCGGTCCAATAAACTCAGTTTAAAGTTTGCCCTTGTGTCCCTCTAGTCCTTCGTCTTTTAATCAGTGTACAATAAGGTAACAATGAACTTACCTCCGTTCACAACGGCCTGAGTGCAATATATCTCCGTTCAGCGCAAGAACATTCCCAGTTTGCCGTCACCTTTTCAACAAATGCAGCAAGACTACAAACACGCTTGCCCTTTGTCTCCACATTATGTTTTCCCACAGCGCGACTGCCAAAGCGTAACTGTCAAAACGGTGTCGTTCACCATCTAGTCACTCTCAAGCAAATTTTCGAAGACCGGCGCCGACAAGAAACTTCGAGATAGAGGTATAGCAGTAGTGAAAGACGATTTCTCAACGAACTAGAAATTCCGCTGTATTCACCTTGAAGAAGAAAGGACTTCCTCACGTCGTGATTAGCATGCGTACAATACGAGGAAAAACAGGTGAAATCCGTTAATTCCGTGGCTATTTCGAGACGATCGAGGCCGCGAACGCTCAGCAAAGCGTGGTTGCCGCGGGCAGCCGTTGCAAACTAGGACATTTTTCATGTGCTTTTTTAATTCGAAGCCAACGCCTTCGCAATCGCTGGCCAGGCAGTGGGCATCCGTTATTTCTAAGCCTGCCACCACTTTATTTTCCCCTATTTTTCTCGGCCTCCTTTTCATCGTAGGCATCTTGCTCGCCGGCTTTTCCCGAATCCCCGACGGGAAACATCCCGACGTTTCCCGCCAAAGCGGTTCGCGTTTCCACCCCCCTCCCCTTCTCTCTAGCGGCCATCCATAACACAGGTAATGGGGTGTGCACACACGCCATCACAGCGTGGTAGGAAGGACACCCAGGAAGGGGGAGACGAGGATGTTGAATAGGGAAGATGGGGAGAAAGAAATGGGGAAGCTGCTCTATCCACGATACGTCCCCTTCTCTCCACAGTCCCTTCGGTTTCTTCCTTAGACCAATGGGCATTTCGGCCAACCAAGGGGAACCAAGACAGCTAGCCGAGGCCACGAGCTCACTTACTTTTTTCCCCCTTTTCGGGAAGGAATTATAGAATCATGTGTTATATCGAGTTTTTTTTTTTCTTTCAGATCTTCACGTCTTGCCTCATTTGGCGACAGGCCCCGCACCACCGAACTCTTCGATACGTACTTTCTTTCAGCTTTGAAGCTAGGTTGGAAGAGGTTGAACGCACGTTTCTGCACGTCGTATTGGGAATTGGTGCTGGGAGATGGAGAAAAAATAGGGAAAACAGGAGTACAGTTGGAAAGAAATGCGTGGAAATAAGTAAAAAAAAATAGGAAACGAAAGGAGGCAGTGGTTGGGAAGGTCATAGCTTCACGGATAGCCGGTGTTGTGGAGATCGAGCAATATATCTCTACGAGTCTTTCCTGCCAGGACCTTGCATCGAATACATACGCTCGGATGACCATTCCTATACGCTAGGCTGACTCTACAGTAGATCTGGCGATCAACTTTCACCTGTTCTGACATTTTCCTTGTCTTCTTGTCTCATCACTTTAGCCTACCACCTCAGTGACCATGACAACATCCTTCCTTTCACCTTCTTTTCGGTCTCCTTCCTTCTCATCTATCTTTGATACCCTCTCTCTGTTCTTGCTTATACAACTTCCTTTCCTTCGGTACTTGCTCTATTTCTCTATCACTCTATCGCTCAATATATTTCTTTACCATCTCGGAGTATGCAATACTTATACTCATATGACCTAGCATTCACTACACAGCACATCGCAGCACCACTTACACATGTTATTGCTCTTTTCACAGCCCAGCTGCTGTGGTCCAGGTTCTCCATTTGTCGTACACAGAAAAATATCGCATTTCCGTTTGTCACACGTAGAAAAATATTGCCATTACGAACCGGGAAATATTAAATCCTAATGTCCCTAGATATTTCACTCCCATTTCTTAAGTACTGACAGCCATCGAAGCACAACCGACTAATATCATGGGCTAACGGTAATTTTCAGTAGTCATGTTCTTACTGACGCTTTTTCAGCATCTGGTGAAGCGTGTCCCCTGCTTACTAACGGCGGGGGGCTGTAGTAAGCGTGGGGGACAGATAGCTGCCGAAAGGCCCGTCGTATTAGCATATTGACCACTGAAAAATGCGACCGTGGGCAGATGTACTTAGACGTGCGTAGCTTTCTAGATATTCCGTATTAGAAATAAAATGGCGGTACAAGCAAGCTGTGCGTGAGAGAGGGCCAGCAGATAAGGCAGTCGTCGGTACCTAAATGAACGGGAAACATCTTGTGATTTCGCTCAATCCCACAAGAGACGCTGAAACCTGCAGCCGTGGGGTTTATAAGGCAGGTTTAATTCCGATGATTCGTTTAAGTCTTCCTCAATTCAGAAGGCGGGAGACAGATCACAGAGAGAGATAAAGACAGGAACATTTACTTGTATATAAAAAAGAGTAAGAGATGACAAACAGAAGACCGACTTAAAAGATACAAAGTCATAGAAACACACATATCCATAGATAGGAAGATAAAAACCACAGATAATAAAAGATAAAGATAGAGACGAAGCATAGCCAAGTGTAGTGAGGTACGGCGAGGGTTGGGAAAGAGGCAGGTGAGAAGGTAAAAGTCTGGCCGATCCAGGGCAAGCTATGTGCGAACCAGCTTCGTGGAGCCTATTATTATTATTATTATTATTATTATTATTATTATTATTATTATTATTATTATTATTGCTTGTTTGAATTTGAGTTCACCACCCAACAAGCCGCGCTACTATTCCCACTTCCTCCACCAATTCCTCATAACCAGCTTCTTTCTTTTCCCTTTTGTTGTTCAAGGAGGAAGAGGAATAAACTATATTATAAGAAACCAGCAGGTTTAGATGGCAGGGCCTAGGCCTCCCAAGAGAGGGGACTTCAAGGGCTTGCCTCGACGCCGCCTCACAGGGCTGCTGGGTCGCCCAGGTTTGGTCGTCAAGAACGGGGCTCCGCAGAGCCCCATGGAGCTTCGACGAAAGGGTCGGGGCGTCAGTGTGTTTGTACTGTGCCGGGCACTTAACAAAAAATGCCGTCAGTCGCAAGCAAAATTATCCTCATCAACAGGCATGCGCTCTCTTCATCATCTTCATGATCGGCTTCGCTGCAAGTAAGAGATAGAAAGGAGAGAAATACAAAAATCAATAGAAACAGCGAAAAAAGGCAGCAGTAGATAGCGAAATAATACAAAAACAGAAACACGCGAGAAGAGAATAAAGAGACGAAGAAACAAAGTGAAAAATAAAGAGAAACATGCAAAGTATACCAAAAAAGTCAACTTGCTACTCGGCCGATTCCCCCAATCCCGAATGTGCCATGGCCGGAAGAGAACGACCACAGACGTAGATGGGGAGCAATAGCTCATGACTGCCTATAGTTCCGTACTTCCTTCAGGCTTGCCGTCACTGCAAAGCGGCTTTATTTTGCGTGTCGATCTTGTCTCTCTCCCTTACTTTCTATTGTGTCCAATCTCTCATTTTCTTTCCTTAGCTGCTTTTTTTTTCTCGACACAAACGCCGCCTCGATAGCGACAGTTCACCCACGAATGACGCGATTTTTCTCTGCCACGCTGTTTAGACACCGTCGCGTCGGCGAGCCTACGTCACACCCTCACCCTCACTGTGCCTTTTAAAGTTCCATCGCAGGCGACAGCCTCATAGGCTTTTCTCCTTCCCTCCTTTCCAGAAACACTATATAAAGGCATGCATGAGGCCCTGGAACTGCATGCCTGTGCGACGCGAAGCCACGGTGTATAGGCGATCACGGCCGACTTGGCAGATACAACGCGTTCGCTGGTGCGACGCGTGTGGCGCATAGATCACTTTGAGGAGATGGGCAATTTGGCACGAGATACGTTAATTGGAAGACCCGAGGATGCGGTGTTACACGAAGCGGGCGCGTTTCGAGTCGAAATTAGTTGTGTGCATCATGGTCTGGCTGCGTTAAGCGTTCTTAAGGGGCAAGGACTTGTTTGACCGACTGCCCCGCCGCGGTGGTCTAGTGGCTAAGGTACTCGGCTGCTGACCCGCAGGTCGCGGGTTCATATCCCGGCTGCGGCGGCTGCATTTCCGATGGAGGCGGAAATGTCGAGGCCCGTGTGCTCAGATTTGGGTGCACGTTAAAGAACCCCAGGTGGTCAAAATTTCCGGAGCCCTCCACTACGGCGTCTCTCATAACCATATGGTGGTTTTGGGACGTTAAACCCCACAAATCAATCAATTGTTTGACCGACTAGAGGATTGTTGCCGAAAAGTATGTGCCGTAACGTGCTAGTTACGATGCATATATGTCTGTTATGTGTGCTGACGCACAGCGAGACGCAAAGGTGACCTACAAACCAATGTACAATCGTCGGAACGACATCGTTTGGGATTGAGGCCATGAAGAGATTAATGAAGTGCACCGAGATTACTCTTTATAATTGTAAAAGCAGTCCAGAATATTGTCTACGGCTGCAAGCACTGATTCAGCTAGGTCTTCGATGCCATGCCCTACACTTCAATCAGTGATCGAAATAACAAAGTACTCGAGGAAAATATTGCATCAACCTATCAAGTTCCTTAAACTTGATTCTATTTGACACTCACTTGGCCCACTTATATTACCTTTGTGTAAGAAACAGCTTACTGGAAAGGAAGGTTTGAGTGAGTGAGTGGCAGGAATGAACGAGCGAGTTGTTTAGGCGCCCTGATAAAGTCTAGGCTCTACTGATTCAATATGACTGGCATCATTTTCATGCAAAGATACCAGTGCGACGCTACGCCTTAGAAAGTGTTCCGAACCATTGTTAATTCACGCTATGACCAGAAATAGACCGTCACTTTATCACTTTACTCTGAATGTTGTTAACTGGAAGGCGCCGTTGTTGGTGCGTGCTTTTCCAGCAAATGTAACATCTCGAGTGTGGAGATTTATCGCATGTTAGGCGTAGGCTTAGCTTTACAACCTACAGACCTGTATGAGAGACATGACTTTAACTTCGACGTTGATGCACAGAACTAACCAGCCATGCTTGCCATGCTTTAACGATTGGGGCACAATTTACCGTGCACACTTTTTAACGTTGAAGGTGGTTAACATCGCCCATTCTGCGGTGGTAATAGTATCACTTAGCTTCCGTACTATCGCACCGATAACGGGGCCTGGAGCATTCTGTTGGCAGATAAAACCCGTTCAACGTCAACTGGGTAGATGAAGTGCCTCTTGCGCTCCAGATATTACACGCCTTTCTTATTTATATATCACTTATTGGTTCTTCTTTAAGGCGGCAGAGTGTCGGTGATATAAACAAACAAAGTGTGACCTACATGGAGGTCACACATCGTCAAGCGGCAAACTTGCAGGCTTGCACTGACAGCGAACGAAAGTTTATTTTTCGGTCGCGAACGTTTATCTACAATGCAATATACGCGGGTGGGAGCACGTGGCTGTTTATTTTCCTTTTTCGAAATAGGGTGAAAAATGGCAGCAATTTAAAATGGCTGTCCTCTGATGGCGCTCGATGACAGTTCTTGCATTATCTATCCTAATTATATATGGCCCATCAAGAAATGACAGGTACTTTATGCTTATCTTTCCGGCTACTAGGTCCATACTGAGTGATTGAGTGAGTGAGTGGTGGTAGAATAAAGTATTAGTGTAAGTAAGAGTGCGAGCACAGTAAGTGTGAGTATGAGTGATCAACTGTGAGCAAATGTGAGTATGAGTAAACATGAGCGGGAGTATATGAATGAGCGTGGGTATAAGTCAGCGTGAGCATGTGTGACTGAGGGAGCAAGTGGGAGTAAGTATGAGCATGTTTGACTGAGGGAGCAAGTGTGAGCATAGGTGACTGAGGGAGCAAGTGGGAGCAAGTGTGAGCATGAGTGACTGAGGGAGCAAGTGTGAGCATGAGTGACTGAGGGAGCAAGTGGGAGCAAGTGTGAGCATGAGTGACTGAGGGAGCAAGTGGGAGCAAGTGGGAGTATGAGTGACTGAGGGAGCAAGTGGGAGCAAGGGTGAGCATGAGTGACTGAGGGAGCAAGTGGGAGCATGAGTGACCGAGGGAGCAAGTGGGAGCAAGTGGGAGCATGAGTGACCGAGGGAGCAAGTGTGAGCATGAGTGACTGAGGGAGCAAGTGTGAGCAAGTGTGAGCATGAGTGACTGAAGGAGCAAGTGGGAGCAAGTGGGAGCGTGAGTATGAGCTAGTGGGAGCTTAAGTGAATGTGAGTACGAGTGAATCTGAGTACGACTGAATACGTGTATACGAGGGAGTGTGTGTTTCAGTATAAGTGAGTGTGTGTTTGAGTCTCGTGTAGAGTGAGTGTGAGTGCGCAAGTGAGTGCGATTGAGTGGGAGTATTAAGCGTAAAGGTGAGTAAGAGTAAGAGTGATTGATTGATTGATTAATTGAGTGAGTGAGTGAGTGAGTGAGCGAGCGAGCGATTCTGTCTTATCTTGTAACCATGAAATCACAGCAGTGTGTAGTCCTGAAACTCCACTCAAATATATCAGCCATGTCTTCATTTCGCGCAAATAAGTTAGGTTAGGTTAATTTGGTTTTTATGGCGCAAAAGCAGGTAAGGTTATGCTGCGCCAGACACAAGACTTTCAAGAATGGACACTGAAAAGATGAGATTTTAAACCTTATTTAACAGATTACATTCGTTCAGAAAGTTTAGCAAGTCAGGCAGAGGTACTAGAGGGTCATCTCCTCAGAACAAAGCAGGGTGTAAAGGTACGTGTTGTTTGTGTAGCTTGCTAAAATGTTTTTGTGTCTGTGTTTCAATGGTAGGACATGTGATTAGGATGTGCGTAAGTGTTAACCCTTCTTGGCATTTTTCACACGTTGGTTGTTCTTCCTTTGCGAGTAAGAAGTTGTGTGTCAAGTGTGTGTGTCCAATGCGAAGTCGGTATAACACAACTTTAATAAACCGTTGCTGGTGACGGCAGGTCTTCCATTCCCTGAGTGTGGGTTTCACCAGGTGGAGCTTATTGTTCGTGCAGGTGTCCTATTGCTTTTGCCATTTTTCTAGTAGAGCCAGGCGAATTGTTCTCTGAATATCTTTAAGGGGAATTTTCCCTTTTGTTACTGTTTTATGGGATGCTTGAGAAGCATACTTATCTGCTTTTTTGTTTCCGGGTATCCCAACATGACTTGGGACCCAGCAGAAACGAATGGAGGCTGCCTGGCTGTTTAAGTATACCATGTTTAAAATGTCACCCACTATCGACTCACATTCGCATTTTATATGTAGTGCTTTTAGTGTACTTAGTGAGTCAGTGTATATGATTGCTTTCTTGTATTTTTCAGCGATGATTTTCCAAACTGCTACATTCAAGGCATAAGCTTCAGCTGAAAAAATGGGAAAAACTACGAGGTACTTTCACAGAAATTGCGCTTTTCGTCGTCGCAATCTCAATACCCACGTGGTTTTCCGTTTTTGAGCCAATGTGAAATTCTTCGTAATCCCTATATTCGTGCTGAAGTGTACAAAATTTTTGGATTATGTGTTCTGGTGGGGTGCCTTTTTTGTTAAAACGGCTTAGTGAAAATTCGCATAGCTGTGACAGGTTGAACCATGGCGGCAGTCTTGGTGGTTTATTAGCGACATCTAGTGATCCATCAGGGATGGTATAAAAGCGGCAGTATTCCTCGAAGCGTAGGACAAGTGGTTTGAATAGGTTCAGTTTGTTGAGGTAGTGTAATCGTGAGTCACATTTTGCAGCAATTTCGTAGCAGATGTGTTCAGGTGACGAACTTATTCTTAAAACATGACAAGGTTAGTAATGCTCTTCGATCACATAGAGGGGGCTCATTGCATTCTACGAATTGACTTTGCACAGGTGATGTTCTATAAGCACCACTGGACAGACGGAGACCGAGGTTGTGTATAGGGTCAAGACGGCGGAAGTATGAGTTTCGCGCCGAGTCGTAGACTACGCATCCGTAATCTAAAATGCTGCGTACAAGAGATCGGTAAATACGTATAAGGCAGAGTCGATCGGAACCCCAGTGCTTATGGGAGAGTACTTTGAGCACGCTGAGTGCTCTTCTTGCCTTAGTTTTCAGTGCGTTTATGTGTGGCAGAAAGTTTAGCTTTCGGTCGAATGTGATTCCTAGAAATTAGTGTTCTTGGTTTACCGGCAAGTTGATGTTGTATAGTTTGAGCGCGGTTTCAGGGAACAATCCTCTTTTTTGCGTAAAGAGAACAACCATAGTTTTTTGGCCTGAAAAGCGGAAACCATTTTGGTCAGCCCATTTCACAAGCCGATTTATTGTAATTTGGAGTTGCCTTTCGCTGGATGATAGGCAGGAGGCTCAGCATGCAATTTGGAGATCGTCAACATAGACGGAGTGCATGACTGTACGGCGTATAGCCCTGTTGATGGAGTTCATTTTCACTATAAACAGGGTGGTGCTCAAAACGCAGTCCTGTGGTACACCATTTTCTTGAACAAATATTCGTGATAGTACCGTACCCAAACGTACTTGAAAAGTTATATTCGATAAAAAATTGTGTAAGCAGTTCAGCATTGTTACGCGAATCCCTAAGTTAGCTAGATCTCTGAGAATTCCATATCTTCAAGTTGTGTCATATGCTTTCTCTAAGTCAAAGAAGACCGAGAGACAGAACTGTTTGTTTAGAAATGCTTGTCGTATTTCTTGTTCCAGCCTAACAATGTGATCAGTGGTGGAACAGTCCTTTTTGTATCCACACTGGTGTGCGTCCATTAGGTGCTCCGATTCCAGAGTGAAGGTAAGTCTAATATTTATGATGCTTTCGTAAGTTTTTGCAAGGCAACTTGTTAATGCAATGGGCCTGTAGCTAGTTGGGGTTGTTGGGGGTTTACCAGGTTTTAGGAATGGTATAACTATGGCTTTTTTTCCAATCTTCAGGCATTATGCCAGAGTCCCATATTTTGTTAAAGAATTGGAGAAGTGCTTTCGCCGATGCTTGGGATAGATGTGCCAACATTGCGTAGTGTATCTGATCAGACCCTGTTGCCGTTTTTTTACCGGCAGAAAGTACCCTGTTTAATTCGTGCAGCGTAAGCGGAAGGATATAACTTTCATTTGAGGTATCTGCTAGTAGGCAATCTTTGTCTTTCTGCATTTTCTTTATATTTCAGGAATGTATTGGTTTAATTTTCTGAGCATGATACCTTATAAAAGTGTTCTCCTAATAGGTTGGCCTGGTCTTCTAGTGTTGATTGTGTGTCTGTACTTATAAGCAGTGGTATTGTGTAGGAGGAGTACTCTCCCTTGAACTTCCTCACCTGGTCCCAGATGTGTGGCTGAAATTGAAGTGAGTGTCATTTCCGGTTCGTGCGGTTGTTACGCCAGTACAGGGCTGGAAATAAACGTCAACGTTGCTTTAGCGCGGGGGTTCACAAAGTCATTATAGCATACGCTATACCAGCTTCATTTGCTGGCCTACTCGAGAAGTTTTGCTTTATCCCGGTGCACAACGAGTTCTTAATTAGCTTCCGGGGTCCACCCTAAACTCGCATGGTCTGGACCACAAAGAAAGTAAAGGATATTTTCTCGCAATAAAGATCGTGGGCAGAAAAAAACAACTTCCACTGTGCCCAACAAACACGCTGCCGACGACGACGCCGAGACAGAACTCTTGTCCCAGGGGTGGTCGGTGCTGGTCTATTCCCATCCACCGCGAAATCCCGAGTAATTAAAGCAAGCCACCGTCAGTCTAGATGCAGAAAAGGGTCGTTCCACGGAGTGCACGAGGTCTTAACTAAGCTGGACTCGGCCACCAAACGAACTCGGCGTCTCCCGCCATTCTGAAGCACATGCATTCTTTCGTCGTCTGTTCGTTTGTGTGTGTGTGTGGGGGGGGGGGGGTCTACGTCTTTCATTTTCTTCGTAACAGCAGGTGAGCACTAGGAAGGGCCAAACAGGAAAATTGCGCAAACAGTATACCTGAAGTTTACTGTACGCTATATTTTTCACATGGCAGAACGTCGCAGAAGGATAACCGATCATTCTAAAAAGCTCCAAGCTCCCTGTGAATACACGTTCAAATAGTTTACGAACCAAAATGAGTACATAATAAACATAAGCATGGCTCGGTATTTAAATTTGGTCTTCATTACTGAACAGTTCCTGCCACTAAAAAAAAAATCGGAATACGCATGATTAACACAAGCGCATAACTAACACTTGAAGCAATAGCCATGATGTTGTCAACGAGTGTCTGCGAATGCTGGTGCTAGGTGAGTAAACGAGGCAGTTGAAGTCACGGGACTCAGTGTGACAATCTATTCAATTACACTGGCTTCAAGATTGGCCCATACCTTTCATAAGCCATTGGAACATTCAACCACGTCACAGAGTGGGAAAGCAGGAGGCCATAGAAGGCAGTGCCTTGAAAGCATTGCTGTCCATGCTGGGGCCTATATATCTCTTTTCCGATTGAAGGACTTGATCAGCCTAAATTGTGATTTACTTACTAAAGTGCCAGCTTACCTATAGGGTGTGTGATATAAGCAGTGAAGGGGCTGGCTAAAAAAAAAAAGGGGGGGGGGAGGCAGGGAACTAGGCACTCTCTTGCTTTACGGAGACAATCTCTTTTTCTTGCTCCATAATTGCCGTCCAGGACACTCTAGACCCTAAACTGTGTTTCCTTACCTCCCTTATTGAATTACAGTCATCATGACCACGACTATAGAGACAGTTGATCGTATATTAGATGGACTGCTTTAAGATTGTTCACCCATATGACAAACAAGTTTTATCGAGAAGTGTGTTAGGATAGATAGATAATGATAATTAGCATTAGACATATTATATTAATGCCCATCGCAAACAAAACGAAAATTGAAAGAGGGCTGGTCGTCTTTCTACCAAGACGCACACCTTTAACAGTTTTATTCGCACTGTCCCCGCGTGATACTCTTCTTCAACAGCTGCTTATTCATCACCTACATCTTTCTTCGTCGCCTAAGATGTGCAGCAACGTTCATAGACAGAACCATATAGTTAAATCCCGCTCCTACTCCTTCGAATAGTCTAAATAGCAAGCACGCAGAATCTACACGTTCTCTCTGCAGCACTTCAAAGTCAGTCTGCACTATACCTCTCCGAAGCCCTCACTTACATACAGAGCCTTAATTATATCTTCTTACATTCGTTTCTGCCTGAGGAGAGAAGTTTCAGCAGTCCTTAACCATTTAACCTACCAGCACAGCGCCTTAGATCCGCCGTTTTCCCCACATAACACCGAATCACAAGACGAATCTTTCCCGCGCGAAGAGGGAGAGATAGAGAGAAGACACACCCATTGTCTTCTGGTAGAGCCACGGTTCCTGTCGCATTGCTTAAACACGAGTGCACCGAACTACCAGCAGCAAGGCAGCCTAAACCTACCAACGGGCAGCTGTGATTCATTCCGGAGGTTCCTTCTCCTGCCTGTCTTTCTCAATCCAGGCTCGTGGCGTGCCTAAGTCCCCGGGTATTTGCGGTAATGAGTTCGCCTGCAGCATCACCACTGGCACTGCACACAGAGCGTACTTGCGCGCAGTGTGCAGTGCCAGTGCAGTGCCAGGACGCGAAGAACGAGAACTTAGTCCATGCGCGGCAAGTTCTTTGGCTTGAAGTGAAGGCTTCCACCGACCGGTAACACACATACTTAGGACAAACAAGCGCATGCCCTTATATATAGTATATCTCTATCTCACAAGGTGCGTGCAGTGCGGGGAAGCCTGTGAATCATTGCAGATGATCAGCATCGCAAAATCTAGGCTGTGTGTCTATTAAACACGATGGTATTGCTTGAGATACTTGAGCATAGAAATTTCGGCCTGTCTGTCTTGCTGCCCGTCACGCAATGCAGCCGCCCCGACAAAGTTTAAGCATTTGCGAAACACCCAGCCATCTTGAACTGGTGGCTGCCTTTATACTTGTAATATTGCCGATCAAAAAGCAAATGCTACGCATATCTGAGACCCAACGTCAATGCGTAAACACTAGATAGTTACTTTACTATATAATACATAGATACGGTATTCTAAAAACCCTAGTTTTTTCTACCCTGCGCTAAAAATGTGACGCTCTGCATGAAAAAAAAACAAAAAAACGAGAAACGCCAGGCCTGTGCGGAAGGCCCAACACAGTCACAGTGAAAGCTAAAAGAGCGGCATTACAGAGCCTTTTCTAAACACAGATTGGATAACTGCTGTAAGCGCACTTGCTTGATGCCCACTATGGTATTAATATCAAATTATTCTAAACACACTTGCTTGATGCCCACTATGGTATTAATATTAAAAAAATTGTTTGGTAGTAGGCCGGTATTCGCAATGCTATTTTAATCATTCTTTTGAGAAGCATGGTATCCGCTAAAGTATTGCGAGGAATTTCGTCCCAATTGTTCATGCAGCGACTGTCGACGATGAGAAATTATGCCTTGAATGGGTATGCACCACAGTTAATAGACGAACAAAAACAAGCTTTTGTAATGGGTTCGAATATTGGACGACCCACTCGTTATGCTATCCGCATTGTGCAACGACTGCTTGTTTTTCACTGTTTTAAGAAGCTTTATAAGTCGTATTAACGTGACTGCTTTCCCGACATCAAGCCTACTTAAGACAAATCTGCCAAGAAGTCCCAAGCATCGGCTTGCCTCAGCGGTAGAATACTGGGCTGGCACCAAGCGGATCGAAGTTCGAGCCACACTGTGTCATTGGTACTAGGGTTTTTTTTTTTTCTAATTTCGCGAGATGTGGTTACGGAGGCTGGCGGCGGCAGCGGCGACGGTGAACTACGGCGCTGCGGGAGACCCAAGTTGTGATCTCATAACAGCTTTCGCTGTAAAATAACACCATATTCACGAGTTGAATGATGACTAGTGGGGCGAAGCGAATAAACGAACGGATGGACGGACGGCTGCACGAACGGACGCACGGATGGACAAATGGAAGCACGGACGGATGAATGGACGGAAGGAAGAACGAACGGACAGACGAATGGAAGCACGGACGGGCTGATGGACGCTTCGTCCCATTCATCACCATCCACTCCGGGGATATGTTGTGATTTTCTTTTGTTATGCCTGACATCTCCGCCGTACTTTTTAAAGTCCTCCTTGTATGAAGACGAAGTCCGTACTTTTTTCCGCGCTGCACTGAAGTAATGTGGCAGAGCGTACTACCTAGCGTGCTAGGACGGAATAAATTATCCGTGCACATAAGCGAGCGGGCAACGCGAGCTTCCGTGGTCCTGCGACGCGTTCAACGTTCGCAAAGCTCGCGGGGTCCGGTTGTATTGCGTTTGTTACTCAAGGATGCAGCGGGAACCAACTCCGGTCTGCTGAACGTTAACTCAAGGGAAGTGGGTGATAGGAAAGAAGGAAAAGAAACGTTACAATAGAGGGGACCCCAAATTGCGCGTCGCGGTGGAAAAATGAGGTCCGTAGCGTGGTCCTTAGTTCCCTACGCGAGGATTCGCTCTTTCTCGATCGTCGCCCTGGTTAAGCATTTATTAGCGCCACGCAGCTTGGTCCCTTCCTATTAGTAGCGCGTTCGTTAGTTCCCTATACGAGGATATGGCAGGGAAATAAAAAAGAAACGATACAACGAACCACACGTGGAGCCACCCAGTCTTTTCGCACAATAAAGAAGCTAGTAGCCGTTACCGAGGCTTTGATGCGAAGCTAGAAATGAGGCGACGATGTTAACGATCATTACTTTTGTTGTATTCTTGCAATAATTTGCTCGTAATAGTTATACTAATACAAAGATGATAACAAGGCGGGGATGTTCGAAACATACACGTTGAATGTGCGACAGTGACTATTCGACAAATTCGCAAGCTTTTTTTGTTTATTTGTTTGGTGCATTCTGACAAAATTTATACATGTGAAACGAAGAGTGGAAACTACCATAGGACTAATTAACAAAGTAGGTGAACAATTAATAGACTTGATTTGTTATAAATTGACAATTATCTCTTTAAAACTATTCGAATCATGGCCTACACCTCTTGTCGGTTGAGATCGAAGAGTTCAAAGGACATCCATCGACAGGTCATTGTTGCATCCTGTACAAGGATGGTGGGGACTTCGGCAACTAGTCTGAGCGACAGACGGCAGTATCTTCAATTATTTTGCGTCAATTTTCTTTTCATTTATGCCTCTTGTCTCTCTCTCTCTTCCTTTTCGTACCACCTCTTTTCTATCGTCTGTCACTCCCCTTACCCACTTCCCCAGCACAGGGTAGTCAGCCAGTCTCAGAATTCACTAAACACCCTCTTCATTCACTTATTTCTTTCTTCATCCTTCCTTCGTACCAACCAAAGAATTTACCAACGGTCACAATATGACCTTATGCGAATTCTCAGCGCAGATGTTTATGGTTCCAGATTTTCGGCAAAGGTGAGCAAATACACATGCGTTTAAGGCGACGCGGAGTGGCGAGTGATTCGTTTGCGCGTCAACGGAACCTGGTGTCACGAACTTCCACCGCCGCTGACTAACAGGAAATTTGCGTGCGGTATCATAAAGATTCTAGCTCTAGGGGACTATCAAGCGGATCTCTAAGCGAATACATAACAGACCGGTGATCTAGTAGGCCTTTAAGCGTCCGCAAGAGCATTCCACACATGAAATGTCCCTACGATCAACCCACTTTCCCATGCCCGTGTGCAAGAGACGTGCGTTGAGCTGTCACAAGAGGCGCGGGGGGCACTGACATTGCAGTAGCTAAGACAACAGCTCGTTAACTCTCATCATACGAAACTACAAAGGGTTGGTTGGTTGTTCCTCAGAGTCCTGGCGCAACCCACCACGGGGGATCGGCCATGAAACGGACGGTGCCTCATTTGTGAGGTGGAGTTGTTTTACCAGCCGGATTATTTAGATAAGGCTGTTTAAACAAAGAACCAATTGGTAAACGATAGATTAGAAACAAAATAAATATTTTTAATCTATCGTTTACCAATTGGTTCTTTGTTTAAACAAAGGGGCAGTCTCGCTTTCGCTCTCTTTCGTCCTCGTCCAATCTATAGATTAAGCCGGCAACGGCGACGCCACTCAATGCAGGACGCTCGTTTTACAGCGAAAGCTATTAGACATCAAAACTGGGGTCATGCGTGACGCCGTAGTTGTCCGCCGCCGCCGCCGGTGTCCGTAACCACTATCGCGAAATAAAAAAAAACCTAGCACCAAGGACACAGTGGGGCTCGAACACGGGTACGCTGCGTGTCAGCCCAGTACTTTACCACTGAGCGAAGCCGGTGCTTGAGGCTTATTCGCAAACTTGTCTCCGGCAAGCTTAATTTCGGGAAAGAAATCGCGTTAATATGAGTAATAAAGCATTTTAGAACACCAAAGGAACAAGCGGGCCTCACAAAATGCGAATAGCGTAACAAGTGGGTTGTCCAATGTTGCAACCCATTACAATAGCTTGTTTTTGATCACCTATTAACTGTGGCGCACACGCACTTCCGGCATAATTTCTCATCGTCGTCAGCCACTGCATGAATTGACTGGTATGTGGGGTTTAACGTCCCAAAGCCACCATGTGATCATGAGAGACGCCGTAGTGGAGGGCTTCGGTAATTTCGACCACCTGGGGTTCTTTAACGTGCACCCAAATTTGAGCACACGGGCCTACAACATTTCCGCCTCCACTGAAAATGCAGTCGTCGCAGCCGGGATTCGATCCCGCGACCTGCGGGTCAGCAGCCGAGTACCTTAGCCACTAGACCACCCCGGCGGGGAAGCCACTGCATGAGCTATTGGCCTCCTGGAACGTGTTTAGCGGATACAACGCTTCTCAAAAGAATGACGAAAAATAGCGTAGCAAATGCTGGTCTACTACCCAGAAATTATTATTAATAATACCGTAGTGGGTACCCGGAGAGTGTGCTTGCAGCAGTTGCCCAATGAGCATTTAAAAAAGGCTCTGAAAGGCCGCTCTTCTAGCTTTAGCTGTGACTGTGCTGCGCGCAGGCCAGGCGTTTTTATTTGTTACACATAGAAATTGAGTCCCTAAATTTGCACTGCCCTCCTATGCTTTAATAAAGACACACGCGAAATTGTGTTGAGTTATTGTTGCGAAGGTATTCAAAGGTGTGCTCGTGTACAGCCTACAGAACATTGTGCCTGATTATTCAAACTCCATTCTGTTTCATCATCCGCCAACTCTTCCCCATCAGTCACTCTCAGACGCCTCGTGCCGCACGCCTGTGCTAAATGTCTGAAGCGGGGCTCCGCTTTGAAAGCTCCGGGCATGACGCCGACGCCAAAGCCGAGGGGTGACATAACGAGATCAAAGAAGGCTGCGCTAGAGCTCTCCTTAGTTGTTTGTTTGGCCTCTCTTATCCTCCTAGAGCTGGGGCTAGTAGGGGTTACGGGCTGTTATCACTCAGGACTGACCGAAATGTACAAAGTGAAGAAGAGGATAGGATTAATGTGATGATTGGGGTGGGGTTGGGGAGTCTGTAACGTCTTTAGCGTGCAGAACGCCGGCGCCACCACCGACCAGAACCTAAGGCGTCATCATTTCAGACAGGGATATTTTATTTTAGAGTAGTTATTTCTACGATCAACAGCCACTGTGTTCCTTCCATAGTTATGCACGTATGTATGTATGTATGTATGTATGTATGTATGTATGTATGTATGTATGCACGTATGCACGTATGCACGTATGTATGTATGCATGTATGCATGTATGCATGTATGCATGTATGTATGTATGTATGTATGTATGTATGTATGTATGTATGTATGTATGTATGTATGCATGCATGCATGCATGCATGCATGTATGTATGTATGTATGTATGTATGTATGTATGTATGTATGTATGTATGTATGTATGTATGTATGTATGTATGTATGTATGTATGTATGTATGCATGCATGCATGCATGCATGCATGTATGCATGTATGTATGTATGTATGTATGTATGTATGTATGTGACGCTACGATGAGTGGGAGACGTGGCCTGGCTCATACCCCATGTTTATTCCACTGTCTGACGAGGTGGACTTCCTTTGGAACCATGAGCCCGCTTTTCTTTGTAGGTTGATGTGACCAGCAAATAGTTGATACTTGTTAGGGTGTCGCGATTTGTGTCATGCAATGAAGATAGTGCGCCAGAATTGGCAGAAAAATCTGCTGAGGCTGTTGCAACGCCATTCTTGATGGGCGTTCCTGGCACAGGGCAGAGCTTCGGAGTTGATCCTTCCGAGCCTCCTGTGTTGGTTGGGCTCTCGGGTTGCTGTGAACTCGACGGTGACGCTGCGAGAGGCTTGGTTTGGTCAGATTTTACTTGGGGCTGTTTCTCTGTGTCCACAACTTTGGAGGTAAGCTGTTCTGACGCATGAATGTGGACGGTTGGCCCTGGACTTGGCTGAGTATATTCGGAGTTCCGAAGCTCTATCCCGACCGTAGTGGGCGTGTGAGAAGCGAGGTGGGCGTTGTGAGCGACGAAAGAGCGAAGTGATGTAAAACCAGGATTTTCACTCTTCGAGTAGTCATGACGTTGTTCGGTATTTTCTTCTTGCGTCAGCTGGTCTACCATGAGCAAGGCGTCCTTATAAGGAGAGTGGTGAGCGTTAGGAGCGCTTGAAGAACCGCGTGATGAAAACCCAGGTGGTGGACCACGTATGCCAGACGAAGAGGTAACGGCATCAGGTGGTTGGGCAACGTCTGGGGTCATATGCTGAAGCGATGACTTCGCAAATGCCGACTTTCGTGCAGAAGGGAGGCGCGCTCGATGGCTGTGTTTTTCCCAAAATACGCGTTGTCGTCTGCCACTGAACTCGTGTGCCACTTCGTCTTTTGTCAGAGGTCGAATCTTGTTGTGTGTTCGAATGGTTGAAGACTGCCTGTAAAATTGACGACTGAGTGCAGTTGTCTGTGGATGGTGGGTTACAAGCAAGTCTTCGTCGTAGTCGTCATCGTACTTTTTAAACCAAACGATCATTTCTTGTTTTATCTTTTGCCAAGACTCATCGTTGTCGAATATGTGGGTGTGGTAAAATTTAAATGCCTCACCGGTGACGTAGTCGCTGAAGTTCGTAACCATTTCCCGTTCCGACCACGATGCAGCGGTAGCGTGGAACTCGAAGAGGTCAAACCAGTCCTGTACTGGTCCATCGTCCGCTGCTCCAGTGTACTTGGGGATGGGAAGGTCGGTCGATGATTCTGTCATGGTGCTGGTCGCTGTGTGCGGCTAGGAGATGATTCCGTAGTCGATGTATGGTCAGGGCGTCTTGTGTAGAACTGCGTCGATGATGAGACACTGATGAAGTGGCTGGGAGGTCTTCATCCTGTCGACTTGTGTGACGCTACGATGAGTGGGAGACGTGGCCTGGCTCATACCCCATGTTTATTCCACTGTCACTTCTTCCTTCTCGGCTTCTACCAATCATCGCTTCATACGTCACACGATTCCCCCTCCCCCCGGAAGATGGCACTGGTTACAAACTATAACAAATTAAAGAAGTGAATGAACAAAACAATGCCCAAACTCACAGTTTCGCGTCCAGACGGAGTTCCACAATCTTACTAAATCTTCAAGGCCGATTGAGCAGTCCGATGAATTTTATGACAACTCTGGTGGGCGAGGTTGACTGTTGCGTTCTGGCACACTGAAGCACGCCTTGAACGTAGAAATTACTGATGACACAGCGATTCTCGTCATGAATGAACAAGGGTCGAAGTACTTGTAGCATTTGAGAGTCGGATGTAGGCACGAAGTTCTTCGTCGTAGACGCTGCTTTCTGTGTCGTAGCTGAGACAGAACGAGTGCTTGCAGCCTGCATGTGCGAGAACCGAAGCTGATGGTATGATGCCTTTGTTCCTTCATTGTACACGTGGTAGCTGCACGTCTCTTTCGTAGCTTTCTGTGGTCTTCTCTCAGTTTGTTGAATCGTAGACACGGCGTTGAGAACTGGTGCAGAAAACTTTGTCGACGTTGCTTTCTGCGAAGATGGCTTAGGCATCGACTTCGTCTTTGCTTCTTTAATTGATATTGTATCTGATGATCTTTCAGCCACAAGTGTACTCGTGAGGAGGTTTCACTTGATCGTTGTTCTTGTTCGAGTAGCCGTTGCAGTTCTTGGAGTTCGTGAAGTTGCCTTTGTTGAAATTGCTCGTCTTCTTGTGAAAGTTCGTCAGATGGGCCTCTTTCAGGAACATGAGTCTGCTTTTCTTTAGATGGTGATGTGATCAGTAGATTGTCGGTAGTCGACACAGTACTGCTAGGCTTGTTCTGCGATGAAAGCAGCGTGACAGGCTGATGAGAACGCTCCCAAGATGGTTGTGAGTCATCCTTGATTGTAAATGCTTCTGTCAGTTGACAACGCGCCGGCGTTGGTGGATCCGAAATTCCGGCAGTGCTTTGACTCACATGTGTGTTGTCACTTGACGATGAGAGCACAACAGACATGGCTTCAGGTGGTTCTGATGGCGTATGTTTTTCTTTTTGTAGCGTAGTTAGGCTGACAATGTCTGTCGAATGACCCTGGTCCGAAACGTCAGGGTAGGGGCTGGTATTGTGAGGATTCACTAGTTCGTCACGCGTGAATTCCGTCGCACGCTCGAAACCGTCTGGGCCTTCTGTGTGACACGAAGCATCAAGGAATTCGGGTGGTTCAGTAAAATGTGAAGTGTTGTGGTGCAGTGAACACGTTGAAAATGCCGATTTCATTGTTCTTGGGAAAGCCGGCTTTAGGTTTAGTCTTTTGCCGAAATGGTCTAAATTCCTTTCGGTATACGGAGGCTTTACCTTGTCTGTTGCGACGTGCAAGTTACCAGTCGGAGTTCAAATGCGTGACTTTTTTTCGGAAGAGTCATATGAAGGTACAATGGTGGTATATTTTCTCTGAGGTCTCGTTTGGAAAATAGGCTTACTGCGGGAAGACTTCGCGTAACTGTGATGGGTCAGTTGAAAAGCCTTCCGCTGATGTGGTATGAACAGGTCTTCATCGTATTTTTTGAAACGAATGATCATTTCTTCTTTGATCTTTTTCCAAGAGTCATCGTTCTCAAAGATATGGGTGAGGTAAAATTTGAATGCCTCACCTGAGATGTAGTCAGTAAAGTTGATGACCATTTCCCGTTCTGACCATGATGCAGCGGTAGCGTGGAGCTCAAACAGGTCGAACCAGTCTTTTACGGGTCCATCGTCCGCTGCTCCGGTGTACTTGGGGATGGGAAGGTCAGTAGATGCTTCTGACATGGTGCTGGTCGCTGTGTGCGGCTAGGAGATGATTCCGTAGTCGATGTATGGTCAGGGCGTCTTGTGTAGAACTGCGTCGATGATGAGACACTGATGAAGTGGCTGGGAGGTCTTCATCCTGTCGACTTGTGTGACGCTACGATGAGTGGGAGACGTGGCCTGGCTCATACCCCATGTTTATTCCACTGTCCCTTCTTCCTTCTCGGCTTCTACCAATCATCGCTTCATACGTCACATGTATGTATGTATGTATGTATGTATGTATGTATGTATGTATGTATGTATGTATGTATGTATGTATGTATGTATGTATGTATGTATGTATGTATGTATGTATGTATGTATGTATGCATGTATGTATGTACATATGTATGTATGTATGCATGTATGTATGTACATATGCATGCATGTATGTATGTATGTATGTATATATGTATGTATGTATGTATGTACGTATGCATGCATGTATGTATGTATGTATGTATGTATGTATGTATGTATGTATGTATGTATGTATGTATGTATGTATGTATGTATGTATGTATGTACGTATGCATGCATGCATGCATGTATGTATGTATGTATGTGTGTATGTATGTATGTATGTATGTATGTATGTATGTATGTATGTATGTATGTATGTATGTATGTATGTATTTATGTGTGTATGTATGTATGTATGTATGTATGTATGTATGTATGTATGTATGTATGTATGTATGTATGTATGTATGTATGTATGTATGTATGTATGTATGTATGTATGTATGTATGTGTGTTTAAAAAGCACTATGACGCGTTCTGTAGCTGTGGGTTCCAGTTCGATTCCATTTTGATGCAATTTAAATCGAACGCGTACATGATTGGCTCACGCCTAATTTGGGTAAATCGTGGAGAAGTCAATCGTGTAACAACAAATGACATAGATGAATTATATGGCTGTCGGAAAAGAACATGATAGCCCATAAAAATTAATATTGGTGCTTTAACAACTTCGACCCAAACCGCTTTGATTCGGATAAAATTTCGACCGTGC
The DNA here is from genome assembly GCF_043290135.1 of Rhipicephalus microplus. Lineage (NCBI taxonomy): Eukaryota > Metazoa > Arthropoda > Arachnida > Ixodida > Ixodidae > Rhipicephalus > Rhipicephalus microplus. Next base: position 182,140,690 of record NC_134705.1, read on the forward strand.
AGCAAGCATTTCTGTGACACTGTCCTGATGGGGACGCTTGAAATAGCTATCTTCAGTTTCAGTTTCAGTTTTTCAGTTTCAGTTTCAGTTTTATTGAGCATTTTCTTCACAGAGTTGCGAAAAAGAAAACGCAAGGATAGGAGCAAAAAGCTGCTATATTAGCAGCTTGACGAGGCTCCTACCCCTTTTCACTTGGCATTACAGAATCAGCAGAGCACAAAACATGAAAAAACAATTTGACGTCGATTTTCAATACTTCAATAAATAAAAAGAAAGTGCATCAAAATTACATCAGTTTCAGGTTTACATAAAATAAGCAAACCACATAGAGAGAAAAACAACATAAAACAAAAGAAAACAGCGTGCGGCCAATCATGAAACAATGCACACGTTGCTAAACGGCTACCAAAGTATTACAAAATGATTATACAACGTTTACAACACTGGGTATGCGAAAAGCACGAGTTTTAATGCACAAGGGAAACACTGACGAGTGAAATGTTGTATGTTTTACTCGTAAAAAAAAGCAACGAAAAAAAAATGTCAAAGAAAGCAAACATTATACGATGCCATGTTACACAAGCACTATTATAGGGTGTTTCTTTTACATATAGTACTGTAGCCGGACAACTAGAAGATGCTAAACTACACGGCGCCATTTTGGATGAGAAGGTTTTTAAGTTGTTTTTTATGTATATTAAAGATGTCGATGTTTTTATTTTCAAACAAGTTAAAACAAGCTGGAATACAGTGTTCAAGTCTTCTCAAACCGTGATTAGTTCGCGAATAAGGAACAAACCAGGAAGGCCTTTTCCGAATGTCATAATAGGATTGTGTATTTTTCCTGAGGTTACACAGTTTAAGAAAACAAGCATTGTTTGATAGCCAGCTTTGTTTGTATTTCATAATAAGGTTGAAACTGTGTATGTGATCGATCGGTAAAATCTTATATTCTCTGAATAAATGACTTGTATGTGCGTCGTATGGTACGTTTGCAATATGACGAATCGCTTTTTTCTGCAGTAAAAATATTTTGTTCCAATTTGCTTTAGATGTATCTGCCCACACTAGACTACAATAGTTTATGTGAGATGAAAACAACGTATTATAGAGTAAAAGTTTAATGTTTGCTGGAAGTATCTGTCGAAGTTTAGAGAGAGCACCACACGTCCTAGCTATATTTCTAGTTACTTTATTAACGTGTTCATCCCAATTAAGATTTTCATTAAAAATTACTCCTAAGGATGAAACTTCTTTGACAACCTCAATTTTTTCGGGCCCGAGATATATATCCAAACCACGACAGACAGCCTTCTGAACCGGTGCGAATACCACAGCTTTGGATTTTTTTGTGTTGATCGTTAAATAACTTGCAGTACTCCAAATGAAGATGTCGTTAAGAATGTTGTTGGCTGAGTATGCAAGCTTACCTAAATCATTACCATGAAAAAATATACTAGTGTCATCTGCATAAATTATAAAGTCCACATATTTGCTGACACTTGTTATGTCATTTATATAAATATTAAACAGTAGGGGCCCTAATATGCTGCCCTGAGGTACACCTGACGTTATGGTTAGTAGGGAGGATTGGCTGTCATTTATAACTACAGATTGCTTTCTTTGTGATAAATAAGATTTCAGAAAGTCAAGTGGGGTTCCCCGAAAACCATAATGACGCAATTTTGCATAGAGTACTTCGTGGTTGATTCTATCGAACGCTTTGGAATAGTCAATAAAAACACCCAATGTTAACAGTTTCTTTTCAAATGAGTTAAGTATGAGTTCTTTTTGTGTGAGGAGAGCCAGTTCCGTGGACATGCCCCGTCGGAAGCCAAATTGATGCGGTGATAATATAGAGTACTTTTCACAAAAAGACATGACACGTTGATATATTATTTTCTCTAGCCCTTTAGATATAACAGGAAGTATCGAGATCGGACGATAATTAGAAAAAATATTTCGGTCACCAGATTTGTATAAGACACTAAATCTTCAATTTATTTAGATTAAATGGTGACTTGTTTTTTTTAAAACACGCGTGTTTTTTGTCCACTGCTATGGCCTGTTACGTGAAGCGTTCCTTTTGTTGACCGCAGGGTATTTATATAAACGTCACTTACCGGACAGTGTCATGTACGCGGTGACTTCGCAGATTTTCGCAGTCAGAACACCGACAAAGCAAGTCTTTACATTCTACCCCTACAGCAACAGCTATTGCTCAAACACTACAACAACTACTATCTAGAATACAACTAGTACTGCTACTACTGCTATACTACTACTTCGATAACTACAGTTAATACCTGAACAACAATAACTACCGCTATTTTACTATTGCTAGTACTGGAATAAAACAACTAATACGGCTACTCCTTTTATAAATATTTTTATTATTACAAACACTACTAACACACACAAACACACATACGGCTACTTAGAATAGAACTTCTTAAAGAGTTCGGTATGCCAACTGAACGTATAGAGCAAATTAAAACACACGATAACTACCGTTCACAGCACGAGCCATAGTGTATAGTAGTGGTCATCGGGGTTCTTTAGCAATTTAGAAAAATAGCAGCCATTTATGCCTCCGGTAAAGCATAGCTACATGCTTCAACATTCGTTTGAAAATGTAGCTGAACTGCTCTACATCTGGTTAAAGCGTGTCTGAACGCCTTCACCTCCCGTTGAAGCGGGTTGAATAAAAATTCACAGGTTTTTAAAGCATTCGCTCAAGAAAGAGATATGCTTCTTTTTTTTTCTCCGTCGGTGCATTGGTTTTTCTCTGCGCCACCACTCTTCCTAAAGCGTTCTGCTGCTAATATAACATTGCAGTGCCTCCGGGATCGGAGACACTGCGAGCTCTTTTTCACCTAATATAACTTGCACTGCCTCCTATAGATTCGCACACCGTTGACCAAACGACGATGTCATGCAACAATGTCATGTCAAGTTTGGTTGCACAACGTCATAGAGGTGTCACGATGACGTCCCAAAGTATTTCGATCTGTGGTGTCACAAATTATTACGCTTGTCTTTTCCTCGTGTTTTTTTTTTCGCGCCATACGCTACGTTAAGAATGAACCAACTCGCCCAACAAGTCACTACACTGTGATGTCAGAAGCAGTCATATAGAGACGTCCTCAAGTGACGTCAGGTTCGAAAACGTCACGGTGACGCCACGATAGGTGCGAATCGGGATGTCAGAAGCCATCATACGGTGACATCATCCTGTGACTTCAGGATATACAACGTCATAGCGACATCATGATGACGTCACAAATTACTGCAATCGGTGACGTCAGAAGTCGTCATATTGCGACGTCATCACGGGATGACGTAAACGATTGACGACTGCCGACGTGACTCGTGTTGACGCCAACGGCAAATGTTTGCGCTTCATGAGGCATTTAAGGCATTCTCCTTGGGAATATTAGTTAGGGCTGATGTCACAAAACTACGATGTGATTAAGAGAGACGCCTTACTGGAAGGCTCCGGAAATTTAGACCACCAGGGGTTGTTTAACGCGTGCCTAAACTTTAGCACACGGGCTTCTACAGCTTCGCTCTCCATTGAAAACGCGCCTGCCGTGGCTAAAAGGCGGTGCGACCGGATAAGGAACCGAGACGGTGCTCTGCTAGACAAACCACGCTTGAAACCGCCGACACGCTTCTTTTCCCAACATCCACCCTTCTAACTCCACCTCCCCCCCCCCCCAGGCTTTATTATTTCGAACCCCCCTGACTCACTAAAAGACACCAACCATCGCCCGCAGCACTGAGCTTCATGGAGCAGGCGATATGCCATGGTCGGGTTGAGAAGCCACGGATCGCATGGGCCCCCAAGCGGTTCAACACGAGGCGCATACATGGCGACAAACAACAACAACAACAACAACAACAAATCCAGAAGTAATGACAAGAGCAACTGTAGGAGCGACAAATCGTATCAGCGACCGCATCCACCCACCGAAAGGGCTACGGGAAATGACGTGCATGTCTGCAACAGGAACAAATGTAAGAACACACAACAACGGCAACGACAAAATAACAACAACAAACAACGACTACAAACCGTATCTGCGGCCGTAAACACCACCCCGCGAAAAGGCTACGGCAAACGATGTGGAACGAAGCGGGTGAGGTTGAAATCTAAAACCTCGGAGTGTTATTACTTTTTTTTCAGCTTTTTTGTATTTTGCTTTTTATGTTTTGGCTTACTCCTGAGGCCAGTGTGAGTACCCCCGCTTTGTGGGAGGCGAGCAGATGTTTCTTGTTTACATGTTTATCGAAGCTGACGACTAAAGAAAATATAAGTTTGAAAAGTGGCAGCAGACTATAAAGAAGCAGAGTGTAGACTACCAGATATTCATAGCGGTGCAGCAAAGTTGAAGGATACCGGGGGCTTCAACGAAGAAGTGTATACAGGATCGTCGGAAAGTTGAAGTGAACTAAAAAGGTAAACTATATCTCACTTCCTAGGGAAAGATAGTTATATTAAAGTATATTAAAATTATTGAACAATGAAGACGAAGTCGCTGAGCTATTATGCTATTGTGCTCGTGAACAACTGTGTCACAATTTCATCTGCGAAGATTTTGGTTTATATTGGAAGTACACCATTTGCAAATAAAACAACTTTGCTACGTAATCTTTCTTGTTGGTTTTTCTTTTTTTTTCTCTCACGCCCGCAATTAGCGAGCCATACGGCGCTATAAAATCACGTATTTATAACGCACATACAAGGTCAAAATTTTTTCGTAATTCAATTTCGCGTTATGTAGGGCACGACGTTGCTACAGCTTCCGGTTGTGAATTATTATTCAATTTTTTATTTCTTCTTAACTGTTAGTTGTCGCCTCCATACATAGATGGCGACGGTGGCAACGAGCCGCCAACTACAGGATACGTGAGCTTCTACGGAAGTTTCACTACCAGTTTACATATACCTCGAAATTTCTGCAAAATACAAATGGCGCAGTTCACTTACCGGAGGAGCTATCCGAATGCAGCTACGACGCCACGGCACAGGAGTTCCCGGATGGACGCCGGCTACAAATGAACGCATTTTGTGCTTCAATAGGGGGAAAGAAGAAGCAAACGTGTGACATAAAATTTTCCCCGTTAAACTATACTCGGGACTAAATATAACTTATAACACTAATTAGGCTTTCAAATAAATGTATCATCACCTTTATTACTACCATTGTCTATACATGTGAAACCCAAGCACCAGCAAATGTTGACCCTTTATTGGCTAAGGTGAGTAATTTATTGCTTTATTGGTTCCAGTGAGTAAATCTTACGTATTTCGCGATGTCCTTTTCTCGTTTGTTTTTTTCTCGCTGTTCTTGTATGATTTAACACTCATATATACCCAATAATGGTAGAAGGCCCCTCTGACAGTTTGTAAGTTAGGCACCTCCTGATAGCATCTAAGTCGATTTCCTTGACCATGTCATCATTAAAACTGAACTTTGATTGAATAACAAAAACTATATATGACATAACCTTGACTGTACGCTGTTGTACAAAGCAGTAAAGTGTTTCACATGCACTGCTAAACAACTGATCTCCGCATTACACGTCTCCCAGAATACCGCTGCAGTTCCCGTAAAAAAAAAAGTTAGAATGGCGTTTTTTTTTTTTGTAGACTGTGTTGCCGTTGTCCACGCGGAACAAGGCTCTGTACGTCAGTACAAAACTGTCAAAACGAGGAACTGCGTCACCTTACGCTAGAATAAGTATGCATAAACGCGTTTCCTTGCAGATACAGAGGCGTGGTGCTCCTTTCCACAGAGGAAACACCAGTGTCGATCCATCAGAAAAAAAAATGTTTTTTTTTAAGAACGGGAAAGAAGCAACAAAGCACAGAAGAGAGACAGAATACCGGTGATAGGACCTCGCGACAAGTCGAAGCGTTTTCGCAACGCCAACATAGACGGCGTGTATCACAGCGTGCCGGAAGGAGTACACGGAAGCGTAAACAACGCCACGTACACCCAAAGAGGAGTTCGGTACACATGCGCGCTGACGCGTCCGAGCAACATTTGGTTCTGACTTGTTTACCATGTGCCCCCCCCCCTTCCCGCCACACCGAAAAAAAAATAAACAAAATAACGCGGTTACGTAACACTATTCTTCAAGAGCCTCAATATGTCGTTGCTTCGAATACTGCGAGCCATTGTGAATTACCTTGTTTTCAGTTTTTTTTTAACTTTCTATTCCTTCAGCTGGTGGCTGGATATGCTTCGAGGCTTCGGATATTCATCCTGCCTCTTTTGAAGGTCTTCTTTTCTTCAAAATATTCACTTGCAAAAAAGTCAACTTGAAACGCGAAATAAAAAAAAAGGGTAGGTGCATGTGTGTACTATTTCCTTGGTAAGCCACTACAACTTATATTGGGTAGCAGCTTATAGTAAACAACGGCGCAGCTGTCAAATAAACACAACGGGAAGAAGCGTTTCTGGATGTGTGCTTACATTGTTATACTCGCCCCCCCCCCCCCCCACACACACACAACCAGCCGGGTTCCAAACTGGGTTCTGAAACGCATTTCGTGGCCAAACAACGCGGTATGCGCGGTTGTCCTTTCCGCTGTCGCACAGCATGTGTCGAGAAGCTCTCTGCTTCGCGCCGTGACGCAAACACCTCTTGTCGTACCAGGTAGCGGAAGCCGTTCTGAGGTTTTGTGCGATGCAATATTTAAATACGTTTCCATGCGTATCGATACCAATGTTGTTGTGTTTTTTTTTTTGTATGGGGCGAAGCTAAGGCACACACGATGTCCGACCGTTCTGGTCGAGGCTCGTCAGAGTCTCTATAGTCGAAGCGCAGGTACGAAACATCTGCGCGCGATACCGTCTACAAAACGTACATAGCACGCATACGGTTTAAAACATGATCTGTGTGCAGTACGGTCTACAGAGCGTACATGGCGCGCATGTGGTTTAAGAACCGACATTGTTTACACCGTTTATCATTTCGCCAATTGTGAATCCCTATTCACCGTCACTTCGTGAATCTGCATCAGTTCTTTTATTTATTTATTTTTTGCTTTCTGTCGTGGTCGACGACCCATTAGGGTCAGCTAAACTGATTGCGCTGCCGGCAAGAAAGAACAAGTGACACAATAATTGTATCTCGGGTATTAGGCGCCAATACCAGGGCATATGGTTAACGCTCATGAGGCACACCCAAGCGGAGCGCGGAGCAGGAATAAACGTTTGTTGTTCAAAGACAGACAGACACAGACAGACATAGACCGACAGACAGACACAGACAGACATAGACAGACAGACACAGACAGACATAGACAGACAGACACAGACAGACATAGACAGACATACATCGACATACATCGACATACAGATCTATACAGACACACAGACACAAACAGATATATACAGACATATACAGACAGACACAAACAGATATATACAGACAGACATAGACAGACAGACATATACAGACAGACATAGACAGACAGACATAGACAGACAGACATAGACAGACAGACACAGACACAGACAGACAGACAGACAGACAGACAGACAGACAGACAGACACAGACAGACAGACAGACAGACAGACAGACAGACACAGACAGACACAGACAGACACAGACAGATAAATAGATAAATAGATAGATAAATAGATAGATAAATAGATAGATAAATAGATAGATAAATAGATAAATAGATAGATAAATAGATAGATAAATAGATAGATAGATAGATAGATAGATAGATAGATAGATAGATAGATAGATAGATAGATAGATAGATAGATAGATAGATAGATAGATAGATAGATAGATAGATAGATAGATAGATAGATAGATAGATAGATAGATAGATAGATAGATAGATAGATAGATAGATAGATAGATAGATAGATAGTGAATTGAGTGAATATGCCTCAAGGGTAATGCTAAGGAGATAAATGTCTGAAGATTACAAGCCAAGCGAGTTGGTTAGAGTTCACGAATTTCGTGCTGTGCTCAGTTGTAGGGCGCCGGACGGAAGAAGCACACGCACGTGACAGGCACTGACTCCCTTGTTGTAGCGGTTTAAATTTTTAATATAGAGTGTGCTAATCTTTCGAAATTAGCTTCACTTTGCGAAATAAAAATACTTTGCGAAATATACTTCACTAACAAATCTGCGCCTGTCTTGTCTCCTTCTATCCGACGTCCTAATAATGAGCGCTGCACGCAATTCATTGTGAAGATAAGAGCTGCCCGATTTGTCATTTCACCTGCACTGTGTTGTCTTGGTAATTATCGTAAGCGCGTTAATTATAATATACCTTTGGCACCTAATTAAGTAAGCGAGGCAAACCCCTTTTGATATTGTGCTACATCAAAAGGCAACCCGTGTAACAAGGACTCGAACGTACGACCTCCGGTTATGGTGGAGAGCACTTCCTATACGCCATCCCACACTGGAGAATGTCTGATGCAACGAAATGATATACTCCCATTCGAAGCGCTCTGCCCGAAATATACATACGGAGCTTCCATTAGCAGCGCGCGGTTGGTGGTGGTCTTCGACAATGCGAATCTCGAGTCTGGATCGGAAGGCGCTCCACCCTTACGGCGTGTTTCGCAGCAAGCAAGGACCGAACACGGAAAATCAATTAGAACAGGCAGTATGCGAATCTATCTATCTATCTATCTATCTATCTATCTATCTATCTATCTATCTATCTATCTATCTATCTATCTATCTATCTATCTATCTATCTATCTATCTATCTATCTATCTATCTATCTATCTATCTATCCGTCTGTCTGTCTATTCGTCTGTCTGTCTATCCGTCTGTCTGTCTGTCCGTCTGTCTGTCTATCTATCTATCCGTCTGTCTGTCTATTTATCTATCCGTCTCTCTGCCTGTCTATATCTATCCGTCTATCTATCTATCCGTCTGTCTGTCTGTCTGTCTGTCTGTCTATCTATCTATCCGACGGTCCGTCCGTCCGTCCGTCTGTATGTATGTCTCTCTGTCTGTCTGTCTGTCTGTCTGTCTGTCTGTCTGTCTGTCTGTCTGTCTGTCTGTCTGTCTGTCCGCGTTTCCTGGCTTAGGCATTGAGGTCACGTGCACCGACACGTACATATCATCGCACATAGAGAATGGCAAAAAGGGGGTTCGCAGCAAATGCAATTGACATGTCATGTGCTAGGTGGCGAAACGTGTCCTCCCACCCTCCCCGCTTATTCTCCAGTGCTCATGCGCACTCTATATACATATCTTTTGTCGAGGCGTGCAGACGAGTCGCAGAACAAGTAGCAGACGACGAAGAGGCGTTCCAGCCGTGAAATTCAATATCGTCTGCATGACCGAGGTGACACGTGCGGGCCTATGTGTAGTTCTGGTGCTAGCATTTTTTTTACGTGCTTCCTTGCTTCTCTTGCTGATATGAGCGCAGTTACTTTCTGCATATCATACGCGCTCTTTGTTCCTTCATGTTGTCTTCTATGCGCTGCTGATGCAAGCAAGCACGCGGAGGAATTTTGGTGTGAATCGACAAAAAAAAAAAAAGAAGGATTGCGAGGGCGCTGATAACAAGTGCTTTGAACCGTACAACTATGACATCCCCCCCCCCAAAAAAAAAAAAAAAAAACTAAGGCAGACTCTTCGATCTGATTTTCGTTTGAGTACACTATACACACAATCGATATGTACACGCAGTGCAGTAGAGTTGGCGAAAATAGTCATTCTTGACTTCAAGCTATCTGCATCTGTGTGAATGTACAAAAGGCTCACCCGCACAGTTGAAGCAAACTCGGCGCATAACTTCTCCTAAATGGCAACAAATCTTCGCTAAGGGCTTTTTAGCAGCACTCTCTTCATGCGGCTGCTACTACACTGTAAGAAAATGAAGAGAATCGTTTGACACCTTGTTATGAATCCCAATAAATAGAAGGGAGGCGAAGAAAGCTTTAAATGCATCCTGTCGCGGAGGCAATGCAAAGTCGCGTTTGGTTCGCAAATATTTCAGGTGGTGTAAAGGGGGGGGGGGGGGAGGGGGATCAGTGCAATTGACTGAAAAGAAAACAGATGAAAACGACTTACGTCTGAGAGTCGTCTCAGGCAAATACGTCTAAAAAACCGCGCGATTTTTCTATTCTTTTTACGTTGTAGTGCGGGAAAGGACCTTTCTACAAGCATTACTTCTTCATTAGCTTTTCTTCTGTATATCGTACAACCTTCTGTTTATTACTTAAATTCATTCGCGCGGTTTAAGTGCACGAAATGATTCTTCCGTTCGCGCTCCAATTTATACTCGCAAAACAACATTAGTCGTGACAATGTGTTACGAAAATTTTGTTGCCCTTTTTATCGAAAGGTAGAGCTAACCACATTTTATTCTTGAACAGAAAATCGCGAAAAGCAATGGGCGCCTATGTAGCTAAATCATTATCATCATCATCGTCATCATCTTCAGCCTGACTACGTCCAGTGCAGGACAAAGGCCTCTCTCGTGTTCTGCTGGTCAACTTGGTCCTGTGCTTGCTGCTGCCAATTTATACCCGCAAATTTCTTAATCTCATCTGCTCACCTAGCCTTCTGTCTTCCCCTAACCCGCTTGCCTCCTCTGGGAATCCAGTTAGTTACCCTTAATGACCAGCGGTTATCCTGTCTACGCGCTACATGCCCGGCCCATGTCCATTTTCTCTTTTTGATTTCAGATATGATATCCTTAACCGCGGTTTGTTCCCTAATCCACTCTGCTCTCTTCTTGTCTCTTAAGGTTACACCTACCATTTTCCTTTCCACTGCTCGCTGCGTCGTCCTCGATTTAAGCGGAACCCTCTTTGTAAGTTTCCAGGTTTCTGCTCCGTAGCTAAGTACCGGCAAGCTGCAGCAGGTATATACCTTCTTCTCGAGGGATAGTGCCAATCTACCTGTCATGATTTGAGAGCGCTTGCCAAATGTGTTCCACCCCATTCTTATTCTAGCTGCTTCAGTCTCGTGGTTCGGCTCCGTGGTTATTACCTGTCTTAAGTAGACATGGTCTTTTACAACTTCAAGTGCACTATTACATATCTCGAAGCGCTGTTCTCTACCGAGGTTGTTGTACATTACTTTTGTTTTCTGCAGATTAATTTTATGACCTACTTTTCTCCTCTTCTTGTCTAACTTCGTAATCATGAGTTGCAATTCGTCCCCTGAGTTACACAGCAATGCAATGTCATCGGCGAAGCGCAGGTTACTAAGGTACTCTCCATTAACTTTTATCCCTAACTGTTCTCATTCTAGGCCTCTGAAAACCTCCTGTAAGCACGCGGTAAATAGCATTTGGGAGATTGTGTCCCCGTGCCTTACACCCTTCTTGATTGGTATTTTGTTGCTTTCTTTATGAAGCACTATGGTAGCAGTTGATCTCCTGTAGATTTTTTCCAGGATGTTTATATATGCTTCTTCGACACACAACACGTACATAAGTAACACGTACAAAAAAAACTCGGCTTAGCACAAGACCTCCAAAGCATTTTCATATAAATGTAGGATGTTTACAAGGTATATTCGCCCATTTGTAGATGACGCCAGTTGCTCTTCTTCAGAGACAATCAAATATAATGAGTGCCGAATCCACGAGAACAAAATCACAGAAAACTGCACTCAAACTGGATGTCTTCGCGCGCAAATAACTCAACCACTCGGTCTCAAAGTCCTCATTCGTCCCCGTGTGTGTCGTCAAATGATACATGTGCGCTCGTTAAATCACGGGGATCATAGATCAAATGCGACAGTTCTCACAGACAACGAAATTGGGACGATCGTGTCAGCAGAAAATATGGGCATACAAATCAAAACAACTATGCAAAGGCAGCTCCGAAAGAAAAAAGTTAAACACCAACAAACCCTGAAGGCTCAAAAGCAACAAAAAAATATCACACAAAACCAAACGCAGACACACATGTGCGGATTAAACGAAGTTTCAATCGATTATTGCAATTGCACTTACGCGAGCAGAAGGCGCATTCGTTAGACAATAACGGACGACTGCGAATGACGTCATATATTTCCTTCTGATGTTCTTGTGCACAAATCCAACTTTTTAGGGGCGTGCAAAGTAGGGAAATGGTGTCGGCAACAGCAAAACTAAACAAAAAAGTCTAAAACAAGGTTCAATTATGAATGCAGCTACTCCAAGAGGGAAACATACGGTAGCTACTGCCTTAACCCCTGACTCAGTACCTCCGTGTTCTTTAATCGCATTACCGTCGAGGACAATTGAAACACGTTAACGTGGACCCCCGTTTTTGTTCTTTATTTCTCAAATCTTCTTCTAATCTCTTCCGTAGTAATCTCGATGTAGATTTTGTGCTCTTCAAGTTGACAAATGTACGTTCCTTGACTTCATAGATAAAAATCTCCGGCACCGATTATCTGGTCGTTATAGTGTTCGTTTCTATGCTCTTGTTTTTTCTAAATCTGAGCACCAGCCCAGACCTCGATCTAACACTAAGAAGCGAAAGAAAATAAACACACATAAGGGGTGAGATGAAGGGATCGAGGAACACCGACAGTGGGTTTTGAATTATAACGAGCCAATTAAAGAACAAATATATTCACCCTTCGGGGCGTCCGCACAAGGTTCACAAGGAAACTGAAAACAGAAGTCACAAAAACAGGTTTAACGTAAGATCAAGCGAATGACGTGTCCCAAGGCAGCAGCGAAGCCACTTACGGAACAATTTAGAACCGAGCTAGACACTTGTACAGAAAAAAAATTGGCCACCAGAGGGGGCGGTTTTTCTATTGTTTTAAAGCTAAGCCTTACCTCTCGCCTGTTTCCTTCCCTATACTTTTTTTCCCACTCTGCTATACAGAGTCTGAGCCTTTTTTTTAACGTGGACCGGACCTTACATATTTTTCTTAGGTCCCTACAAGCCATAAAAAATTAGAAAAAAAAAACAAAGTGCAAAATAAAGTGAAATTGCGACCCTAAAATGAAGGGCAGTCTAGCGATTACCGCATAAAAAATCTGAAAAAAAAAGACAAAGAATAACAGCTCGGAAGAATTTGTACTTGCCTTGGTAATCGCATTAAAAACTTCCGCCTGCACCGTCGAGACAGTGCTATCGAAAGCTTTTTCATTATGGTGCCGCGACGGATTGTTCCCCATTCGCTATTTAGAGTGCATGTCAAGCGCTTGCCTGATGGCCTCGTAGCTTTTCGCTTACAACCTACCGAGTCCGACAAGTTCAATTTCCATTTGTTTCAAACGTTCTCTGCCGCGTTTGAATGACAAAAAAAAAACAATGAGCAAAGCTGTGCCGGCGATTATTCACCGTAAGCGCACCGTTTCATCATTTTTTATGGCCTCGTCTGAGCGCGAAGTACTTTGGAGTGAGAAAAAAAAAATAAAAGTTTAAACAAAGAAGCCAACGTGCGATGACGGATCGTGCCAGTACATACAGCAGAACGTTTGATTCCTGCTGCTCAGACCATGCAAGTAAATGCACGTGCTTGCGCAAGTACACACGCACACAGTACAAGCAAGAAAAACAAAAACAAAAGCTCGACACAATGACGCGCATGCACATACGTTGCCATATAATAGCATTTTTTTTTCAAAGCCCACAACGCTGAAGGGTCTATTTCGAAATTTTAGGTTATAGTAACTCGTGTTTGTAGGAGAGAAAAGTTTTAGTTTAGTTAGAGCAGCGCCTCCTTTATTTCTTTCAATGCCAGTGCAAACGCACGCTTCTAAAGGGGAGTCATCGCCTGACGATAGTTACAGCGCGAGAACAGAACGACGACAAAGGGACAAGAAGGAGACGTTTGTCGTCGTAGTCATCGTTCTGTTCGCGTTTGTCGCCTTTGTCGTCGTTCTGTTCTCGCGCTATAACTGTAGTCATGTCATGCCAACTAGCCCAAACCGCCACACTTCCAAAGGGTCATCGTCAGTCCGCCTTAGTTCAGGGAGTAATCGTGATGCGGTGCCACATGCATAGGTCCGTCTGAGCACTTTCCGCCGATGACGCGATCGACGTGTTTCCCACTCCAATATCATACGTCCGTCAGATTCGTTCCTTCGGGGGTCCTTCTTTGTGTCTCGAAGCAATGCCGCCGCTGCATCACAGTGCCCTCGAAGTCAGCGCATGAAGTACCGTTGCAGTGACGCTTCCCCATTGGTTGCTCGCAGCGCACCATGAACGCTGACACGCGATCTCAAAACACTATATATTTCACAGGGCGAGCGGGACAGTCCACGTCACGAACACGAGGAATGCAAAGCAACGCCCCACGGATCTGTACACAACTGAACAAAAAAAAATCCCAAGCATTTCCCCGAGGGTGAACGTGGTTAAGTGCGAATACACGGGGTGATGCTATGAGGGGTATTTATTAATTCGCCCTATTATATTTTTTAATCACACTATGGTGCCTTTATGGTGTAATGGTTCCTGAGAATCGCAATTTGATCACACGGGGGAGTTTACGTTAACTCACTGGCGAATGCCAACGGATTTTAACTTTACTCCCCCTCACGACCCGCTCTCGACGGGAGACTGAGAGAGAAGGCGGGCGCGCGAAAGAGAGGGGTGCGCGCACAGCTGCAGCGAGCGAGGAGAGCAGAGGAGCGAGCGAAGGGGGAGGGATATAAGGCGCGTTACTGACACCGATATCAGCGTCGCGTCCGTGACTTATTCGGTAGAGCGTCGCGCTGCGGCCCGCCAAGTCCTCTTTCTTTTAAAGATAGAGAGAAGACTGCGGACGCCGCCGACGGCGGTGGATGGTTTGAGGTCGCTTATAAAGTGTATTCACACTTAAAAAATATTTCTTCATATGATTTCCGTCGTGAGGAACTATACATGATGGGCTCTCTCCTCCCCCATCACCGTAAAGCACTCGTGAATGCTAGGCAATGGGGGAGAGCAAGAAAGGGCTAGAGGAGAGGGTCGTGAATGGGTGTATCGAGCGCATCTGGCTGGCATTGATAAAATTGAGGAGGCGCTAGTTGGAGGAACAGGTGTAAGCACTGGGACGGGAAAGGGGGCGTCGTCACCTTAATTCTTATAAAGTGTCGTGAAGCCTGCCCCATACCGTTACTCAGTCTCTCGAAAGCTCACTCTACTTGTCATTGTTGGAAGTGCAGAGTTGGGCAGGTTTTTGTTCATAATGGGGGTTGAGGGGCCCTTATATGTTTAATTCCAAGAAATGTTGCTCCCCACACAGGGATGGAACAGCGCAGAAGACGGGTCAAAGAGCTCCCTGTCTTGTCTGCTTCTTGCTCCGTTTTTCGCGCTGTCCTGCCAAAATGTTCGTGAATCGAATGGCCTACTTAAGTGGCCCTGCAATACATTTTCGTAATATTTAGTAAACGCTGCCCATTGGTCGTTGAGGATCGTGAGAACACGCGAGACCAACATTACGGCGCATTGCGTGGCCTAAAATTTACAATAGGGTGTTTTCGAATAGCGTGCGCTAAGCTAGCGGGCGTTGCAATCGCCCGCTATTTCCGTCACATAATGGGAACACAAGTGATTAACTTATACGTCGAGTGCGCAGGGACGCGAAACGCTAGCGCGAAGCAACTGATGCTGATAGCAACTGTATCACCCCGGAATTCGCTCTCGGCCGTTCAAGCACTCGTCATGAACGGCTTGATGGAGAGCACAGCTGACAGTAATCAGTCAAGACCCTTTGTTCATTTTTAAGAGGCCACTGACAAGGGCTGTCCGAAAATTCTGGCCAGGATTGCAACAGTATCAGCTGACTGTTAAGAGGTCATCGAGCCTTAGTCATCCGAGCGATCGAACATGCACCGATGGTGCTAGATTGATGAGTGATATGAGCGTCCCATTCAGAACGGAGAGGTGACCTACATGTCACCATGCCAAAAATGTTTATGGTGAAAAACAGGCTGCCAGAGGTGCCTCACCAAGCGTTGAATGACCACTTTGGTGTCAACACGCGAGCTGAGAAAAAACATGGGATGATGCCGTCAGCATGACGTGACGGGTCACCGTAGCTGTGACTTAATCATGGCGTCAATGTGACGTCACTAAATGACGTAGTCACATCACATCACCGCTGGTTTAAAAATGAGCCGTTCCCGGAGATACTACAAGAAAGACCCTTTGATGTGCACACAGCTTCCTGAAGGGGCAGAGGAGGTCAATGCAATTTACTGTGAAGAAAAAAAAAAGTGGATTCATACTTTGAGTCGCCTTAAGCCAATGCATAAAACATCCTGTGAGCTCTACTTCTACTTCAGGACCTCGTCGTGTGGAAGCTGAGGAAGACGTAAAGTCGGTAGCGAAATATTAGCGCAAGTGACGGCATTCTCTGACCAACGATTTCTCGCCATGGAGCAGCACTCGGGAGCAAAGCACTGCTGCTTGTGCCTCCCATCTCTGTGAGTGTGTTTTGCGTTTATTGCGGCAGACGCGTTATTCAAGACAAAGTTGACTACCACTCGTTTCTACAGACTATTTTACCTAAGACATATGGGCGCTGCCAGCCATCTTGGGTTCTTAAGTCGATGGTATTTTGTTCTTGTATATTGATATGTGAATTACTAAGGCCTATGAATCATCGTTGGCATAATGTGAGTCTACCATTGCACTGTTCGTTTAGTTGTTAAAGATACCAACCACAAACATGACTAGCCCAACATTACGGCTAGTAGTCTATACAAGGCTATGGAAGGATACGCAACTGATCAGCAATATCCAGCGTTCGAATACGCTATTCGCTATACGCTGTTCGAATATTCGAATACGCTATTCGAAAACACCCTAATCAATTCTCAATGTCGACTGGAAACGGTTCCTTCTTCTCTCGACAAAGGACGCCGTACACCAGTGACCACGCATGTGCATCGCGAGCTGCACACCTACATTCGGGCGCCGCAAGAGGCCGCCACCAGCCCGCGCGCGCGCTCCTTATTGCACTGTTAGTAACGCGCGCTTTCGAGGACAAGAGAGAGCGAGAGAGAGGCAGATATCGGGTACTCACGCGCGCCCGACGTACTTTATTTCCCCATGCCAACCCTCCTTGTATAGCTTGTACCACACTTGTTGGGACGAGAGGGGAAGGAGCAATTATAGCGTGTGACTATAGTATCCGTAACTGCGCTATTAGTCGATGGAGTCCATTGTGAACATGGAGGAAATAAGAAGAAAGAAGGTAGCATGACGTCACGCAGCCATCCTCGGCAAGCCAACCCGTACTGAAGCCAGCAGTGTCGGCCGAACAACTAACTTTTCGTATAGTGCCTAGAATATTCTAGGCACCATACTTTTGGCGTCAAGACCGCGCAAGCAACGAGACTTGCCGAGACTTCGTGGTGTGGCTCCCGGTAGCTTTTAATGAAACCCCGCCTGTTTCAAGAACGGCCGCTACACGAGACGCCCGCTAGAACACTAAAACCTACCGCACGCTCTCCCGTTTTGATCACGTATTAGGCCGACATAATGGACTTCCCTAGCGTGGCGTACTGCTCCCTTCTTTATTTTTTTTCTTCTTCCACGATTGCAAAGCTTATATTTTGGACTCACCATTCGGGAGGTGTCAATCCCCATGAGGGACTCACCATTCGCCTGCCTTTCCACTGGAAATGCGGGCGCTGCATTTTAGACTTTGCCCCCCCCCCCTCTTACCTATCCTCCTCCTAATGGATCACCTTGTGCACTGTTACGTTTGGCCCGGCAATTCGTCTGGGCAGACGCCATTGTGCGTAAGCCGGTCTACTGGGGAGGCTCTCAACCCCTTCGGCGCTCAGTATGCCAGACGCCGTCGGAGATTTCGGCAATTACCCAGACCATGCGGCAAGCAAAGGCGAGTTCCTGGCTTTCAAATGCGGACCCTTTCATCGTCCCTTCGAGCAGCAGCGGTGCCTGATGACCTCGGCGACTCATCTGGCGAGGGGGAAGCTGTTGTGACCGGCGCCAGAGCTGACTGGGAACCGCCGCTCTTTTAATCCTTAATCAAGTAGCCGACCAGCCGGCTGCCTGTGCCCGTCAGGCATCGTCCCTGCTAGCCGGATGAGACGTCGTGTCGCCACGACGCCGTAAACCGTCCGAGAGAGGACAACAAAGACAGCATCTTCCTTGGAAGAGACCGTGGCGGCCGCCGCAAATCGCCCCGCTAATTGAGCGAACAGATTGGCGGACCCTTTGATGTATGCTGTCAGGAGCTTGGGACCTCTCGACTAGCGGTACACACACACGATGAGGAATAGCCCCACTGGCGCCACTAGTGCAGTGATCACGACTCAATATTGGACGTTCACGTGGACGGTGCATGCTCGTCCCCCCTCATTTGTTGTGTGTGTGTGACTGGTGTTCCACTCGGAGAGAAGGAGCCCGACAGGGCTTAAAACGACGCCGCAGAGTGCTGGACGTCGCTCTGAACCATGTAATGGTTCAACCACCACGCTCGTGGTTTGTAAAACCACTAACCTTTCTTTGCTGTAAATAAGTCTGAATAGCGCCATAAACCTGTTTGTTTTTCGTATCCCCATCTTGTCAGCATTCGTTTCCTCCACCCGGTTACACCACGCTACCACAAGAGACCGGGTAGACCCCCGTTCGCAACAACTGGTGGCAGCGGTGGGATGCCATCAGCGAACTTCCTCCTTCCCACCCTAACAGCACGCACAATGGCACACTGGACGAGTGAGTAACATCAGCTCATATAACGAAAAGTGCAAACGGACAAGGACGGAGCAAGGAATACGGGCTCGTCCGCTTTGCTTGTTCCGTACTTGTCCGTTTGCGCTTTAAGTTAAAATGTGGTACACGTCTAAAATGCTTCAAGTATACAAACTGAGAAGGCATTCACACTCTCGACTATTTTATTAAGGTTGGTCTAGTTGGCGACAATATTATACAGTATGGTGATGTATAGTGCACGTTTGGCAGGTACAAATAAGACAAAATGTAGCGAGTGTCATGCACATCTTGTCTCCAATATATCTGTCCAAAGTGTGCCACTAAACTATTCGGTATAACAATCTCGACACTTTGCCCATTGCTCAACAGCGAACTCTGGAAAGCAGGGGTGTCGTGCCCGTCATATATTACGATATAAGGAGCCTTATGTCGAGGATATATGTGGGGTACTTCAAGCACGTAATTGGTCAATTCTTATATCAACGTAAGTACTGTAAGTAAGTCGGACGAAAGCCCGCAAGATGACGGAAGAGACATGCAAGAGCAAGTTGACAATCACTCGTTTGTAACACGAAGCTACAACATAATCCATTGGGATGATCACAAACACTGCTTCTCAGTTGCCGAACGTCCTGGTCTGGTGATCGAACCCGGAACCAACTTCCTTCAGGGGTGGTCGCTATACCAAGTAAGCTAACTCGAAGGCTAGCAAACGGCAGCGCGAGGGTGAATCAGCCGAAAAATTGAAGCCCGTGAACACTGAATACTGCTGATGAGTTGCGTATCCTTTTAGCCTTGTATAGACTACTGTTGGGCTAATAACCTTTGTGTTTCGCATATTTAACAACTAAACGAACAGTGTATTGGTAGACTCATACGCGTGCAAACGATTGAGTTGGTGCACACGATGCTTCATATATAGGCCTTGGTAATTCACATAGCAATATATAAGAACAAAATACCATCGACTTAAGAACCCAAGATGGCTGGCAGCGCCCATATGTCTTACGTAAAATAGTCTATAGAAACGAGTGGTAGTCAACTTTGCCTTGAATAACGCTTCTGCCACAATAAACGCAAAACACACTCACAAACATGGGAGGCACAAGCAGCAGTGCTTTGCTCCCGAGTGTTGCTCCGTGGTAAGAAATTGTTGATCAGAGATTGCCGTCACTTGCGCTAATATTTCGCCACCGACTTTACGTCTTCCTCAGCTTCCTCACGACAAGGTCCTAAAGTAGGAATATAGCTCACAGGATGTTTTATGCATTGGCTTAAGGCGACTCAAAGTATGAATCCACTTTTTTTTTCTTCACAGTAAATTGCATTGACCTCCTCTGCCCCTTCAGGTAGCTTTGTGCACATCAAAGGGTCTTTCTTGTAGTATCTCCGGGAACGGCTCACTTTTAAACCAGCGGTGATGTGATGTGACTACGTCATTTAGTGACGTCACATTGACGCCATGATTAAGTCACAGCTACGGTTACCCGTCACATCACGCTGACGGCATCATCCCATGGTTTTTCTCAGCTCGCCTGTTGACACCAAAGTTGTCATTCAACGCTTGGTGAGGCACCTCTGGCAGCCTGTTTTTCACCATAAACATTTTTGGCAAGGTGACATGTAGGTCACCTCTCCGTTATGAATCCGACGCTCATATCACTCATCAATCTAGCACCATCGGCGCATGTTCGATCACTCGGATGACTAAGGCTCGATGACCTCTTAACTGTCAGCTGAGACTGTTGCACTCCTGGCCAGAATTTTCGGACAGCCCTTGTCAGTGGCCTCTTCAAAATGAAAAAGGGACTTGACTGATTACTGTCAGCTTTGCTCTCTATTAAGCCGTTTATAACCAGTGGTAAAGCCGTTCATGTCCACTGCTTGAACGGCCGAGAGCGAATTCCGGTGTGATACAGTTGCTATCAGCATGAGCCCAACCCATCAAAACAGAAGTCAATACGTTAGCTAATATAACAGCTACTCGGCCACCGCTCCATGCCAATTCAACATTCTCCGTCAAAACCAAGTCTGGCCAAGTCAAGCCAATATGCCCTCCGTTGCCGATCAATAGCTCGAGGCACTTCTTTTCTTTTTTTTTAAATGAAAGACAGCAAGAAGCAAATTTGAACGTCGAACGAGTTGGGTGAGCTATGACGGAATGGCTGTCTAAAAAAAAGTTTGCTATAATAAATTTAAAATTGGCAGAAGGAAAGAACCACATGCCCCTTTCAGCTCCAAAAAATAATAATAAAACTCGCGAGGAAAGCTCGGCGTTAGCGCCGGCGCTGCAACAGCGGTGGCGTTGTGTCGGATACCTCGTGACATCAGTGCTCGTTTCGAACGACAGAAAGGGTTTTACCTCCATTTTATTTATTTTATCTGTCCCCCCCCTTCCCAACTCACTTCCCATTCCATCGCGCAACGAACAGCCACCACGCGGCAGTGGATGCGTTTCTCTATAGCACATATCGTAGTATAGCGTTCCCTCTTTCCCGATCAGTTCTTTCCCCTTTTTCTTTCCACCCACCTTTATCAATCCAGTCGGGAAGCAGAAGAACTCGGGGACCTTCCCGACTCGCACTACTCCCCCCTTTCTTTCCTTCGGTGCACGAACTAAGTACGCATATATATTTTAAAAAGACAAGATGTAGCTGCCGAGGAAAGCAAAGAAAAAGGGCCGGCAGGGCCGGCGGGTCCCCGAACATGCAAATTCCATCAACGATGCGTCCGTTCATGTCTCCATTTTCGTTGTTCCTCTTTTTTTCCCCTTCTCGTCTGCTATCGTGACCCTTTTTTTTCGTCTGCTACATTTCGCCTGCTTTCCCATACTCTTTTTCTGGCCATGGCGTGTTCGAGCAAGAAGACGCCGCGTTACATCCAGAAAGGGGAAGCGTTGGGGACGGTAAGTTGGAATGGAGCTGTAGGGAAGGAGAGGAAACGACGTGGGATAAAGGGGAAGAACGCTCCTTTTATTTTCGTTTTGTCGTCTGCTCTCGCATCGGCGTCGTCTGCTGTTGTCGCTCACGAACGCAGCGCCACCAGCCTGCGCGTAGACGAACTACGCTCGCACTTTCTTTTTTTCTTTTAACCCATTCGCTTCAACGCGCCGATGCTCCCTTCACATCCCGGCTTGGCCGTTATAAAGGAGTTGGCGCTAAAGAGACAGAAAAAGAAAGTAAAATGTGCAGAGCTCCCGAAGAAGGCCAGCCGACGCGTAACCTCGTATAACGAAGCTCGCCTGCCCTCGTCTTGTTTCGCCCCCTTTTGTATTTCCTACATACCTTTGCCACACTCCCCCATATCCTTGAAGCCTATTTCTTCCCCCCCCCCTTTTTTTTTACCGCATTCGGAGAAGCGAGCTAGCCCTCCTGCTTATAGACGTTTCCCCTATATTGCGTCCCTTTTCGAGAAGAGGTCTTCAGGAGACCGAGTAGCAGATGCTACCCACGACAGTGGGCGCAGGACTCCAGTTCTCCGTTTCCGCCTGTTTCCCCGCCCCCATTTCTGTCTTCTATCTTTCGGTTGTTCTTTCACATTGCCTCGGAAACGAAAGGGTTAAATCCGAACATCCCAACGCTCAACCGCTGCTAGGACCACAGCCGAGCGCTTCGGGAGTGTGAAGCAAGAATACATACAGAAGAAGAGCTACCTCGAAACCAAGGTGGCACGGACTTTAGGCGCACTGCCGGCTTGTTAGCTCTCAAGCTTTTTCCCGTCTCTTTTGTTAAACCACGCCACAACGCCGAATGTGTCTCTACTAAACAACCGGCTTTTTTTTTTTCGTCTTTCGGCTTGGTTTAGCTCCAGTGGGTTCAGTTCTTCCATTCTCCTCATGCAGTTCTTTATTTTCCTCTCTTTAGTAACCCTGACGAAGTCGCAGTCGTCTGTTTCCAGTAACATGGTCGTCTGCTCGAAGGCGATATTGGACTCGGCGCCCTTCCTTTTTCTCTCGATAGGCTTAGCGACGAGCACGAGCGGACGCGTACCATGCCTGGACGAGAGGCGTTCGAAGCGACCGGGAAAGAAAGGCGGCGCGGGCCGTGTTTAGGGACGCCACTGCAACTGCTACAACGAATGCTATATACGTATGCACAAAGGGATAGCGAAAAAAAAAAAGCAGTGGGGTTGAGGCAACCGCGAGGCTTAGCAGAAAGTGTGGGCACGCATCGCACCACTGTCGCGGCCGATTGGTCCCTTTCTTTTGACGCTACTCTCGTTTTCTTTATTGGCAGTCTTGCATTTCGTCTCGCACCCGGCTTCCTTTCCAGCAGTAGTGAGGTCGAGCTTCGTACTTTTCATCCCACGAACACACTTACACACAAAATACAAGGTGAAAAGAAATGTCCCTACAGGAAGGACAAAAATCATACCACCATCCCCCTTCTCCCCTTCCGACCAACAGCAGGCCTAACAGCGTGGCACGTTTTGGGGAAGCCGTAGCGCATACGGAAATACGCAAACCCTTCTATCCCCTATAGCAGCACCGCACACGTAAGTTGAGGACCGTGCCGCGCCTTCCTAAACAGGTCTACGCCGCTTGTTTATTTTGACTCCCAAGGCAAGGAGCATACCCCCCATACTTCTCCGGCGTTTCTCCGACTTCGTACTTTGTATGCCTTCTTCTTCAGTGCTTTTCGCATCGGCTCCGTTATACCCCTACCGCGCCAGTCACCGATTCCATTCCTGGAGACTTCCACGATTGTGTTTATTTTCTCGCGCACGCGCAGTACCCCATTCGGGAGGACGGACTCACTCCCCCACCCCGTCCACGGCGAGAAAGATGCGTGCGTGGCGAGACACTGATAGCGTGGTCCGGAAAAGCGAACGCACGGGAAAAGCGTGCGGTGTCGCTCATGTGCGGCGAGTCACCCCTTTTGTGACCACTTCATTCTGTTTTTATTTGGTGTACCGTCCCCTCTATTGTGTCACCAATACTTTGTGATTCGCATTAGGAAGGAACCGAAGAGCTCCCTTCGAGAAGAACAGGGGAAAAAATGAAATAATGAAAAATCGAAAAGCTAAAAGCCGTTTTGGGATGGTATATAGAATTTCCGCCTCGCTGTGCCGTCCGGAGTATACTTTCGTTTTGCATATCGGAAAGCTAGATTCGGTTTCGTCGAAAATATGAGCTCAACAGCATGTTTACGCTGTGCCTGCAAGACTGAAGTACTGAAAGCGGGGAAATGGCGAAAAAAAACCAAATTCAGTTGTCACAAATAGAAGGCAGGACAAATGTGGCCGTGCATGAGCTTGTGCAACACCATGTGCATGGCGGTCAACAAGGAACCAAAGGGGCAGTGCCCCCCTCGAGACACACCAGCACTTGTCCCCACCCAGGGTACACTACACCTTCACCCAGCCACTCGCAAGAAAAGTTTGAACTGCTCCTTTTTATACCCCACAAGGCTCAATCCAGCTGACGTCTTTTGCCGTTTGTGGTCTATGTGCGCCCACAGTTGTCCTGTCTTGTGTGTGCTACAAGGAAGCCTACTGAAGATGTGTTAGCGACAAGCCCGCCAAACACATCTTTCGTCGTCTGCATGGGCTTTTTTACGCACTCAAACCATAACAACGTGAATATAAGGCACGCCGAAATGAAATAATTTTGACCCGTGAGCAGAAAGTACTGCTGACCAGCAGTCGATACTCCTTTGAGCACGCAAGTCAAACATTGTAGTACTGCACCTGGCAGACACTTAACGATGAGATCTTTCATAACATTAACAACATCATTACATTCGGCTCGCTGCAACAAAAGAAAAAGACTTGCTTTGGACACACTGTGAGCGTCATCCCAACTGTTGCGAGCTAAATTTAAGCGAAGTAGAAATAAAACTAATGCTGTGATTCCCTCTGCTAAACGATTTCGTTTCGAAGCGTGGAAACTTGGGCAAGTTGGTAGGACATATAACTGAATGCAGGAACAGCGCAACCTAGAAGTAGTTACTTCGGAACTACGGAAGCGAAAAAAACAAGAACAGAAAAGAGCGCCGTTTTTGTCCTTGTTTTTGTTCTTGTTTTTTTCGCTTCCGTAGTTCCGAAGTAACTACTTCTAGGTTGCGCTGTTCCTGCATTCAGTCATTTCGTTTCCGATCAAAATTTAGGGATGCCAGTAAAAACATTAAAAAAACCCTAGGCGTTAGTTTACCCCTTCAGAGGCGTAAATACTCGTGTCAATATTTTGAATAATGCTTTTTTCAGATGTATAAGGAACAGCGTACAGAACATTGCTGATGAATTTACCAGCTGTTTCTCTCGGACAATTAAAAACGCAAACTCGCAGTTGTGCCCGTGCACTTCACGTCACAGTCTCAGCGAATCGGCCTACCAGCCTTCAATTTCTAAAGAGGACGGCCAATCTATCATTTTTCTGTTTAAAGTGTAACAAATCTATTGGTATGGGTGGTATTTCTACAACTAACTTGCACCGCACGTTTCAATACACCTATGAAGTTCTGCTAGCACTACTGAGTTGCATTATCTCTAGACGGGAAATTCTCATTAACTCAAAAACAACAATAGTTATATCTCTACACAAAAGCGGTACACGTGATAAAATTCAAAATCTTCGTCCGATATCGATTCTTCCTTCTATAGCACAAGTACTAGAAAAAACATTTGTTGTTAACGATGACAAGCTATCTTGATAGCCACAGCAATTTATCGCACCGTCTGTATGGTTTTCGGTCGAGGAAAAACATTCACTCTTGGAAGTCTTATCTGATTAGTTGAATGCAGCGTTTGATGAGAACAAGGTTGCTTGTGCGCTCCCTCTTGATTTCAGCAAGGCGTTTGATAGTGTCGATAGCACCTTGTTACTGAGTAGACTTTTCCCATTCAGATTTAAAGGTGCTTTCTGGTGTTTACTGGCTAATTTTCTACAAGACAGGCATCAACATACATCCGTTGCGCAGTCTTGTAGCGCTTATTAAGCAATCAATACCGGTGTTGTGAACAGATAGATTCTCAGTCTATTGTCATTCAATATTTTGTACAAGTTCCTTTTATATCACGATACCGGTTTTTCCATATCAATATGCCGATGACACGATAATCTGGACGTCTGCCAATGACATCTATGAGGCCATTACTCTTTTGCAGTCAGCTGCCACTAAAGTTAGTGATTGGTTTTGAGATAACATTATTAACATAAACGTGTCTAAAACTAATGTAACCCGCTTTCATAAACTATTGAAGAAAGTAGCCCTTGACTATCCTTACATTCTGCATTGTTCTGATTGTTCATTCTGCTCTTGTGAACCGGTGCAGTATCCGTTGTGAAGTACCTCGGCTTGTACATTGATAGCGACCTTTCTTGAAATAGTCGTCTTGCTCATGTTTGCAACAGTGTTGGGGCTGTGTCATGTTTGATATATGATACCAAATACTGTATGCCATTTTCAGTACGAAAGATGGCACATGCTCAAGGGTACAATCTACTGCGTTACGAAATAACTATTTATGGACATTGTGCTGTCCAATGGCTCAACAGAATAGATAGTACACATTCCATCTTAGAAATCTGAGAAATCTTAAAATAGATAGTACTAAATTCGATCTTAGAAAATCTATCTTATGACCTGAACATGAATTCTGAGAGAGACATTTTCAAAATGCTGGTAATGCCTAAATTCAACGATCTATGAATACAAACGGTTGTCCTGAAACATTTCTTGTCTAAAGAATCCGTAGTTCCATGTGTTACTTCCAGTTCATTAAGGCCCAAATTCCAGTATTGGAGACCAATATGTTCAGCAAGGTATGGAACTAGGACATGATCACATTATGTTCCAAATTATTTTAATGTTTTCAATGTTCCAAATCATTTCAACAGATCTTGCGATTTCTTCACTTACAGGCTGTTGTATACCGCGCATGGTACCCAACGGGCCTTATGAAATCGCAGTATGGTTTCTTTGAGCAAATGTAATTCAACGGGATAACCCTTAATTACTCGTAGCCCTGGCAAAAACAGATCGGTATATCCCTCTTTCAGTGCCACAGCAACGGAAGTTTCGTCAGCAAATCGTGGCTTACCGTTGATGCCGTGCGTGTTGAGCACTGGTCCTCCGGTCAGCTGCAATGCTTGAATTACACCCCGCCCACACAAGTTTGGGACTCAGCATCACGGCTTTCCCAGAGTACAGTCGACAGTAAAAGTTTGCGGGATGTGCAGCGTGTGGCGAAGCAGCGGAAAAATTGCATTGCTGCGCAGCCTACCGTGACGTGCACCAAGGTGTTGAAGTTGTCTACCACGGCTTCCGAGATTAGATCCAGCAGTGGCGCGTTGTCTAAACGCACCGTTACCAATTACCGAGGCCGTGTTGTATCCTGTACACCACGCCACGCCACACTATAGACGGCGCAGCAAGGCAGTTTTCCGCCACGTGCTACACATCCGGCAAACTTTTGCTGTCGACTCGACGTGACTGTAACTTTAAGCTGTCCTTTCACCGATCTTCCGAGAAAGCAACTCAACTGCAAAGACGACTTGACGAGCCCGGGCCAGCGATGACGGTGCAAGGCATAAGTCGGCCAGGTCACTTTTGACACTGGTGATCCTGTGGCCACTTGCATCTTCACGGGCAACAACATGGGCTGCAACATTTGCAGTAACGGCCCGGCCAACCCTGCCGACAACTCACATAGGTGTAGCAAAAACTGTCCGTAGTACTCACTGGCCGAGGTTGGTTCCTCATGGTGAGCTAAGTTGGCGTGGCTTGTATTTGGACCTTGAAGCTAGGTGTCCCTTCTTCCGAGAATAGAAACACTCTGCGTGGCGGAACCTGCACTTCTTCGTCTTGTGGGCTTCGTCTCAGCAAAGGCAGCTGGTCTGGCTGTCGTCGCGGGACGCGTCATGCATTTTGGCGGCGGCATTGTGGAGAAATTTTGGCGTTCTTGCTTTGTTCCTATACGTCATCGCTGATTGGCCCACCTCGCTTCTGTCGTGCGTTACGGGCCGCCGTCTCAGCCGCATCCTCTGCTTCCTGCAGCGTGGCCATATAGACCCTGCGAGCACAGTACGACGAACTGCAGAATACAGCAGCCCACAGACAAGCCTGTCGCGCCGCATTCTATCAAGCGCCTATACCTTTGAGCTATCTTCCGTAGCTCGTCGACTCGTCAACTTGCCGATTTTCGGTGAAAAAAAAACGATAACACTCCGCTATCTCGTTGGCTTTCGGCGAAAAATACTCGGCAAATTCTTGAACTAGTGCTTCGGACGTCGAATTCTCATTTTTGTCAGACGCACAGCGACCTGGCAGAAGGTCTGCCGTTTTGGTACTAAGGGCGCTAACCACCAGGGCCTGACGCTTCTCCGGATCGTCGGCCCCGTGCGCTTCAAAGAAACGTTATAATCGTACCTGATATGCTTCCCAGTTTTCTGGAGGCGCTGCGTCATGGTATTCTGGAGGCGCTGCGTCAGAGTGCCTGGAGCGTGCAGCGAAGGCGAACGAGCACACTAAGTCACGTCACACATGAGACATGAGCGCTATCTTTTGTCTTGGAAAACGAAACGCGCGGCTTTGAGACGGGCGTGCGTGCCCGTCTCAGAGATTATAAGGTGTAGAACGCAAGGCAATGGGTAGGTGCCGCCACCGTGTCGTCTTAGCACAGCGTCGGAAACGCTTCCCTTTTCGTGCAAGCGTTGCACGCTCAGTGCAGTGTGATAAACACTACGGTCCTTAATTAGAATAACTCAGTATGTACGCCTTTTCTAGTAAAAGACACACATACAGAATATATACGTGTTGTTATGGTGCCTCAGTTATACACGATAATTGCTTTTTAGTTGACAATCGCACAAATATGAACCCCAATTCTTGAGCATCATTGTTGGTCGCTGTGGATGGGGTCGGCCATTTGGGTTATCCACTGGTGCCGTTTAAAGTGCCCGGTACCGTTAAGACTAGACAGACAGACAGACAGACAGACAGACAGACAGACAGACAGACAGACAGACAGACAGACAGACAGACAGACAGACAGGCAGACAAAGAAACAGGCCAAAATTTTTGCGTCGAAGGTCCCCAGGAAAGACTATCGTCTTTGAAAATGCTCATTCTTACGAAAGGCGCATGACTTATTTTCTTCCCCATGCCATCCCTCCATGTTAGCTTCCATCGCTTTTGTCAGGACGAGACAAAAAATAATGCAACTGCAGCGTGACAAATTTTTTCAACTCCAGTCGTACTGAACGGATTCTAAACAAAATTGTGGCGATTGATTCGTGACGCAGTAAGTTTCCTCATTGAATCCACGTCGTGACTACTTGAAAAATGTGTTGTAAGGCCCTTTTAATAAAGATTTTCTGTAACAAATTGCCAAGGAAGACGGCGCTGTGTTTAACGCTATAGCGTGCTTCTGCTTCCAAGTAAGCGAGTTCGCAGCGCAGCACTGAAATGGCCAAATAGCTCGCTGACTCTTTTTGTTATTATTTTGCGGACGCTCATCAATCATTGCACGCAACCTGTGTGAGGATATAAGCTGCCCTTCTAAGGCAAACAAATGTTCCCTGGTGGTACAAGTTCCTTTTTTTTCCCCTCCAACAATGTTCACGTCGTCCCTTACTTTTCGTTATACGAGTGGGCTTCGGGCTACACACCATCGTCGCTACCCAGGCCACGCCAAAACACTTCCTGTTATGCCCCTTGGATCTCAGCGTCAACGGGTCATTTTTCTTTTATTATCCACCACACTCTCTCTTTCCTTCTCCCCCTCACACGCCTAGTTTGCGTGTTCCTGTCTCCAAAGCCAGTGTAAAGAAATAAAGGTTGACTTGTCCGAGCCAACAATAGAGTCTAGGTTGCGCACGAGAAGTTTGATAAGTATTTATGTAAAAAAACGCTCCGCTTTGTACAGGGAGGTATCGGTCGCCCTGCGCAGGAAGCAACGCGCGCGTTATACGCAAAATAGGGGGGCATAGACACGAGCTATTTTGCATGGCCCGGAATGGCGTGCCATAGAAAGAAATGAACGAAGGGAAATCCGCTGGCCGCTCCAGACAGTAGCGTGCAGTGGGTTCAAATGATACGTGAATAAGATCACGGGTGTGTGCACGAGTGAGGGGGACACTTACCCCTTGATCCCCAAGGTGGGTGGGGGGGGGGGGGCGTAAAGTCTGCTCTATATTTTTACTCGGTCGGACATGTGCCGTCATTGTTTATGGAACAAGGTAAGGCCCAAGCTGGTTTTTGACAATGATGTTGGTCGAAGGACTCTGATGTGGCATTCCCACAATTGTTTCTTCTCATCGTTATGCCTGAAACGCAAGGTACCGAAGGCTGCAGGAGGTCATTGAGCGTGATATCTCATTTTCTCTCTTCATTCATTGTGAAGTATTTTGTCTCTTAAACTCGACCAACGGGAAAGGGGGTGTTCAAACTTTGCATGCAATGGGGCCGTCGTTCCTATAAAACGCAATGAGCAGAGGTAATTGTGGTCAGCTAGCAGAAATTGCACCTAATTCATTCGCTTGATGAGAATAATAGTAAGCATTATAACAATTATGACAGTTGTGCTGTCTTGGTGTTCGTGGCGCATTAGCCACGTGTGATCGGAGAGGAACCTATAGACAACGGTGGTGCCATTTAAGCACAGTAACTAGTACTCTAAATCATTACCCACTTTTTCTAAACACATCGCAGTTTCGATGTGTGTGACAACCTCTTATTCACTCGCATGGTTGGCAAGTGGTCCTAGCGATTAGTGAAGCCTACAAAAATATATCTCAAGGCAACGCTAATTTTCACCTTTGGCATTTGTTAGTTGGACTCGCATGTCGGTGTTTGTGTGCTACGGTGTACCCCTTGGGCTAACTTTTTTGCCGTCGCGCTGCCTAAGGTGATCTTGGAGGCCACATAGGAAGAAACACTTGGCTGAGGTTCACTCCACCAGGTGCCGCATTCATTCCAGTTTCTTGCAACCTTTCAGTGAACTCAATAAATTCATATTCGATACACTTAACTCACCCTTTTCACAAGTCGAGCTAGGCTTCAATATCATATTTATCCGATGTAACTTGAACGAGAGCCATCGACTTCTATATTCACGAAACATTTTACGAATATTCAGGAAACCGGAAGTAAGTGCCCGATCGGATGTGCTTGGAATAGAAACAAGACAAGAGATCCACTTGGCGCTCGTGGCTCTAATAAAGTTACATTCGTTAGTCAGGCTCGTATGTAAGGTAATATTGTTGCACGACATCGGCAACGAAAGAGCATCATAGACGACGAAGACGATGAAAGCGACCGTGCTCGTGTTGTTGCTGTTGGGCCTCCATCTTGGCTGCAGCTGCCTCTGACTCTCCCTGCATATTTTGCAAAAATATTTATTTCATTCTTTCTGTCACTCCCGCCCCGCCGCGGTGGTCTAGTGGCTAAGGTACTCGGCTGCTGACCCGCAGGTCGCGGGTTCGATTCCCGGCTGCGGCGGCTTCATTTCCGATGGAGGCGGAAATGTTGGAGGCCCATGTACTCAGATTTGGGTGCACGTTAAAGAACCCCAGGTGGTCAAAATTTCCGGAGTCCTCCACTACGGCGTCTCTCATAATCAAATGGTGGTTTTGGGACGTTAAACCCCACAAATCAATCAATCAATCATTCTGTCACCCCCGTGACATTATGATCGCGATCGAAACAAGCAGCAGGTACGACACTGCCACGGCCAGCCGTAAAGAAATACGGCAACGTTCAGGCTGCGTTTCTGGACAATGTCAAATTCTGCCATGCTGTACGATTTCATGATAGCAGCTATCTTAAGCCGATCAGAGAGGCCATAGCAGCCCTCTGAGAAATCAAAGTTGACCGGTGACAGAGTTTTACAACCTGGTGAAATTCAACACTACCCAGAATACCAGCCTCCAATGCAAATCTACCGCTGTTGAGAATAGCCGAAGGGAGTGTATAGGACACTGGGATGTGGCGTCGGTAAAACTCGCGGTTGTCCGGATGGTAAATCTTGCTGCATACGTGCGTATATATTATCATTTGGTAACGAGTACAGCATGGCGAACGCTTGCTTTGTGGTTCATGCATGCAAGAGAAGTGTAAACGCAGTGCTGTTCGCTGTAAAATAGACTCTTAGTAGACTTCGCGTCCACTTGAACAAATTCGCAATTTGGACCTAGTTGGTACACAATCCTGAGGCTAAAGATACATCGCCAATGCACCGGACGTCCCGAGAAGAAAAGACACTACAAACGCTATCGACGGCTGTGTTCCTTCACACTTCAATGCATATACAAGCCGAAGACAACCCTCCTGTGCATGCGCACTAAAATAGTTAGTATCTTATCAAAAATCGAAGCACGGGAAATCATCCTTGTCTAGACTGCATCCAGCCGTTTCTCTTTTTTTTTTTGGGGGGGGGGGGGTGGGGGTGGGTTGAGCCATTTGTTGAAGGCCTTGGTGAACACTTATGTTCATTGCTTTCATTATTTATTCTAAATAAAACGTCCCCTCCAGCCAAATTTCAAGGGAAGCACTAGTCCTTAGCCCCCCCCCCCCCCCCCCCAAAGGGCAACTGCCCAGATCTTTAGTTTCATTTCTCACTATAGGGCTATTGCGTACGCATGAGCGATAGCGTTGCCTGAAATATGTGTATATATGCATCGACGTACGAAAGAATGAAACAAAAAAAGTCTACATTGTTCACCTCTGCATCACCAGGGGATGCTACTAATGTCGTTCAAAGATATACGGAACACACTAGCCAGTCAGCTCTTCCAATGCACCGAATTGAACGGGGGCTGCGTAGCATGGTCACACACCAAGACAACGACCGCGAGCCCGCGTGTGCCGTCGCCTTCAATAGGCAGATACTGCACCAACAACAAGAGCGCACTCCACCGGAGGGTGTTTTACTTTTTGGACAACGGGATGGAAGGGGGACGGGGCGAGGACGCCGTCATTATTTATCCAATGACATGCCTCCCTTGGAATCGACGATGCTGAGCTCTATGCGCGTACGCGCAGAGGCATACCGAAGAGGGCCTTCGCTAGTACACTCGCGAGGGCACGAGCTTGCATAATCTCGAAGGGGCATCAAGGAGTATAGGGAACGGCCGGGGAGCATGCCTTTCTACGTGGGCATAGGGAAAAAAAAGGAAAGGCGCGATCGAACTCTCTGGCCGCTCGAGCGGTCACCACCACCGTCGTGTATGCATGCATGACTGAGGACTTTGAAGAAAAGTGCGTGTTAGAAAAGAAGCGTGGCGGGAAGAGGGATTTTGTTAGCTCGTTTCTGAGGAGCAGCTCCCTAAAATGGGAGAGCCTTCAAATGGGGAAGGTCGGAAAAATTGAGGGTACACCTTGCGATAAGAACGAAAAGAGATTGAGTAGTGGACATGGGTATCTTGCCGAGGTAGGAACAGTGACCTAGCTGCCTCTCGACGGGGACATAGGGAATAAAGAAAACAGAAATCGGGAAGAATGTTCGCAGGGAAGAAGAGAGAAGTCTCTAGAAGAGCGATCGAGCTTGCTGGCCGCTCGAGCGGTCTCCAGCGGCGTTCCGTAAGCATGCATGACTGAGGACATTGATGAAAAAAAAAAAATGCGTGGTGGAAAGCAAGCAGGGTAGAGGAGGAATTCCGTTATCTCGTTTTCAAGGAGATCTTCAAAAAGAGGAATTGTATCTAAATGTGGGAGAAGGAGGGAAATGTGCGATAACACGAGCGGTAAAAAGAGCGACAAGCGAATAAACAGTGGACTCAGATGTTCTGGCGATAAGGTGCGTTGGCCATTAGCGCCCCTATTCCAAGTCACCTTAGAGTAGAAGCGCAAGGTCTTCTCCATATATTGGCTTATTAGGGGAAGTGGCCACTGTGGCAAGCATTCGCCCCTCCTGAAGGGGAACCCTTCGCGAACTTATGGCTGCTAGGTATTAGCCATGGGGTATGCTCGGTGTTTTTCAGGTTGATTCTGAGCGCAGAGATGTTCCAGGTTAACCGCAGACGATCATATTCATGACATGGTTGCCCATACTGCCGAGAGAGAGAGACTTGCGCTGAAACCGAGTGTTAGAACTTCCCATAAGGCCTATACGGGCTCGTTATCGTTCACGTGTGGCTTCCGGCGTTGCCTTTCCCCTTCATTCTCTCAATGAACGTACCGCTGAAGCACTCAGTGCATATACTTCAGCCAAGCTGAAACATGTGGCCACGGTGTTGATCCCGATGGTTCACTGAAGCTTTTCTCGGTCACGGGTAATGTTAGTCTAGAAATATGGACTGATGTTTGCTTGGCGTCTGTTGCCTTCTTCATTTGTGGTGGACCAGTGTTGAGTAGGGGCACTTTCTCTGATTTCTGTAGCACATGCTCCCTCTGACTGAGGGTGATAGGTTTTTGTACACAACGATCTTTTGACCGCCCACCCAAATAATTTCGGTTTTAAAGCCCACTTTATATGTAACGCTACAGAGTACGATGAAAAAAAAAATTTCGAACGAGTGTGTCGCTAGTGTGAATGTTTCGACAGGCAGATTTGTCCTTGAGAACGTAGCAACAGTTAGCGCCTTCACCAGGACAAGTTTCGGAATGCTGGCGACACCCCTGCTCGAAAATTTTCTGTTACTTTCTCCAAGCTTCCACCTTCTTATCATTATTGAATTCGGAGTAACGGAATTCGATTTAGTCCCGATATCACAGCAGGAAAACAGGCATTACGGTATCAGACCGTCAGCGAATCAAATATGAACGTATTGGAAGAAATCTACGGTGGCTTGGCCTTCGATAAAGAAAGTGACAGAATCACTAGAAAAGTGGGTGTGAGGGAGTCATGATTTCCGCAATGCTGTTAACCTCCTGCTTACAAAAAGGTTTCACGTCCCTATAGATTGGGAAGAGTTGGGAATATGAGCTAATGGAGAGTACCTCAGTCAACTGCTACTCATCGCAAGCTTACAGAGGTTTTCGCGGCCATGTAGATTGGGAAGAGTTATGGATATGAGCCAATGAAGAGTACCTTGGTAAACTTCTATTTATCGCCACCTTACAGGGGGCATTCACGGCCATAGGTTGGGAAGGGTTATGGATATGTGCTAATGGAGAGTAGCTCTGTAATTTGCCTTGTAAAGAATGTCTCACATGAGTCGATACTTTATACAATAATGTCCTGAGTGAATTTGGACCACCGATAGCTCGTATTTAACGATACGAGATCAAAGGTAACAAGAAGAGCACCGATTGTGCGGGAAATTGCTGTTAAAACGCAATGGCACATTGGAAGAAACAGCTAATAGTCCGCTGACGAACTCATGAATCGATTCTTTCAGACTCGGTACGGCTGTGAGTCTGAGTGAGTTCGAGTGAGTCCAGCAACGAAAAACAATGGTGACTGTGAGTCCAACAGAGCCTCAAAGGCGAGGTACGTAGTGTGAGTGGATCTGAGTGAGCTCTAAGTTTATTGCCGACCTATGATGGTAGGTATGAAAATTATTATGCAGAAAGCAGAAGTAGTGTAAAACAGCCTCGGAAGAGAACCGCGCTTCGCGACCGGTAGCAATGCACTGGAAGATGTAAAGGAACGCTTCTATGCTCATGAGAGGTAACCGCGGAGCTATACCAGGAAACTTAATTGATTAGAAGAATAATGATATACTGGAGCGCATCCACAGGCATCCTACTCATGAGTGGTAGTCAGTCTACCACTACCCTCAAGAGGAAGGTGTACAGCAGCTGAATATGACTGGTGCCTAAATAAGGAGCAAAAAAAACTGGAGGTTTTAAAAATGATTAAGCTTAAAGTGAGGATGACGCAAAGAGAAATATAAAGTAAGATGATAGCTGCAACCTTTAAAAGACAAAAAAAGCAGCAGAGTGACCGAATGCGTGTTAACAAAAGCGTGTTCAAGACATCACTGCCGAAATCGAGAAGATTTGGACATGGGTGGGGCATGCAGCGCGTAGAAAAGATAAGCGCTGGTCCTTAAGAGTATCTGACTGGATTCGCAACGAATGGATATACCTCCGGCAAGGATCCTATCTCAGCAACTTGATTTTTCGTGTAGTTTAATTCACATCCTTTCATGTCATAATTACCATGACACAGTTAAAAGATGCAAGTAATACCCGTTAAACGTTTAGCGGTTTCCATTACTGTTGGTTTTGCATGGTCACTACAAAAAAGAGTAATTAAACTACCACAATATTATTGCTACCGAGTTTGGTTCAAAGATATGTAAAGTCACTCCTCACGCGCACAGAAGCCAGCTGTAGAAAGCTACCGATGAACATGCCCTTCTTCAGCAAAGGTATGGTGGCGTTATCTATTGGTGAAAACTGGCAACCAACACGCGGGAAAGCCCACGCCCCGCCGGCAGAGTTCGCTGTTGTCGGAGAAAGCAGAACTGCGTGGAGGGTGGCGCAAAAATCAAATCCTCGAGTTGAGTGTTCAACACGCGAACGTCTGTATAGGCAAGTTTCAGGGAAGTAGCCGATTGCAAGTTTAGGACAAATCGCAACCTCAAAATATTCGCGTATGCTTGCAGATGTCAGCTTCTTTTCTGCAGTTATTTTTCGTCCTCTTTATGCCCTTTCTTCATTTTTTTAGGCGGTTGTATTTTAAACACATTCAGGAGCCCTTCTTTCTCTTTTTTTTCTTTCTTTCTTACTTTCCTTCTTTCTTTCCTTGTTATTTACTTCTTTCTTCCTTTCTTTCTTTCACTCAATTTTTTTCCTCTTTCCAAATTTCTCTCTCTTCCCTCTCTCTTTCACACTGAGCAATGCTTCCTACCAACTGTTTTCCTCCGTCATGCTGCCAACTGAACCTTCATTTACGTACCAGCCCGCTAAACACTACTGTTGAAATAGGCAACAATAACTGGGCTGCAGGTACATAACGCGTTAAATGTACAGCCAACAACAAAGTGTGGAAACTCGATATGACAAGTATACTCTTTAAAAGATCAGACTTTCGTATCAGAAATGGCTGATCGTTGACAAGCGCATGATGAGGAGAACATCGAGTAGTGGAAAAACAACATACATACATACATACATACATACATACATACATACATACATACATACATACATACATACATACATACATACATACATACATACATACATACATACATACATACATACATACATACATACATACATACATACATACATACATACATACATACATACATACATACATACATACATACATACATACATACATACATACATACATACATACATACATACATACATACATACATACATACATACATACATACATACATACATACATACATACATACATACATACATACATACATACATACATACATACATACATACATACATACATACATACATAGCTCGTTCTGTAGGGTGCTTGAGTAAAATTGCTTTCCTCCTCCCTTCATGGTTATGTAAATCATTATATTATAGCATGTTTTACTCCAAACTTCTATACGGAATGCTTGTATGGGGAACAACAACTAAGACCAATTACGATCGAATATTAATCTTGCAAAAGCGCGCGCTCCGTGTAATAGAAAAATATAAAGGTCACCCCAAGGACTTAGACACTCAGCCGCTTTTTCTTAAACATGGAATTCTATCTGCTAGGAAAGTATATAATCTTAAACTGATGCAACACATCCACAAACATAAACTACAGGATTCCTTTCCACGCACTGTATCAACAACATATGGCTTCAGAAATTCTACCCGCAAAACTAAGAAAACACGCACGAACTATGGCAAGCAGGCTATTGATTATAAGATCATACAATTGCTAAACCTTCACGAATCGAATATAGACTTTACTCTGAAAACTAAACAATTTAAAAGTCATCATAAATCCTTTCTTCTTTTGACTAAAGACATAGTAGATCCATAGGCTTTTATATTTAGGAATACTTGTATACTGAGTTGATTTTTTCTTACTGTGAACAATGATACTTAAACAGAATCGTTTGATACCAAAATTGTTTCCTGTTTATGTAAAACATATTCTGAATGTATATCATGTAGAAATAAGCTATGTAACTAAATAAGATATGTATAATGTCACTTATTTGTATATGTATGTTACTGATGTGTGAATATGTGTAATATGGCACTGATGCAGACTGTATCAGGAGGTCAAGACCTCGTCAGGCTTAGTCTTTGCCTTTAGTCTTTGCCTCCCGCAGGGAAGTTTTTGTATTTTTTTTCCTGCAAATAAACTTTGAAACTTTGAAACTTTGAAACATACATACATACATACATACATACATACATACATACATACATACATACATACATACATACATACATACATACATACATACATACATACATACATACATACATACATACATACATACATACATACATACATGCATACATACATACATGCATACATGCATGCATGCAAACATGCATACATACATACATACATACATACATACATACATACATACATACATACATACATACATACATACATACATACATACATACATACATTAAACTCCCTAAGAATTATTACTAGGGACTCAAACATTCATACATACGCAACTCCCTCAGGTCAGTGGACGGCGCCTACACCAACTAGCCCAGCATTGCGGTCGCCATTTCAACCTCAAAAAAGTATCCCCCCCCCCCAAAAAAAAAACAGAGCAACGAATAACTTACAGGCTTTCTTATGCATTCGCCTAAGACGCCTCCACGGCCAAAGCCATTTTTGCTTCTCAGTTGATGAACTGGTCCTACAACGCCCTCTGCAAAGGCTTTCTGCTCCTAACGTGGTTTTGCGTAGCCTCCGTGATCGTTACCAACAGAAGACGTCATGTGAGAACGTCATCGTATTACTGTCACTTTATGGGAAGCCATGATGACACCACCGCTTTTATCGAAGCTGTGACATCACTGCGACGTCTTGTGCCGACGTCATCACGTGATAACGATTTTTGCCATCAGTCATGTTGGCGCCACCAATGGTCAATTTTAGCGTTTCATGAAGCATCCAAGGCTCTGGCCTATACCACCTCGTGGACACCTATTTTCTGTGATCGTATCTGTAGGTCGCATCTGTATGTGACACTTGCTCGCTGAATTACGTGTCGAACGGTTGTGCCCCCGCGACCTCCGACGAAAGCACAGCTCTGGCCAACCGGCTCGCCCTCCGCCATCTCCTGACGCCGAAAATCTCTCGCGGAGTGGTGCCCCGTCCTCAGACTCCTTCGACCATGTCCCCATCTTTCTCTGTCTTATCTTTACTTCTCACTCTATCCTTTTTAATCTCTGCTTACCCACTTCCCTGGGTAGTGGGCGTCAGATCGGGTCTGACCGGCACTGCAAGCGAGTCCTCGTGCCAGGTCATTCGTCACCTCATTAAGGTTGACCCGAGTTTCGTCCACTTGTCCCATATGCGCAGGAAACCATCGAATTTCAGTATCGATAGGATTGACTTTGTTCAAAAGTTTAACCACAGTCCCAGCGACATAGTCCTTGTCAAAGCTCGTAATTGCTGCTTCGGAGTCGCTATAGACGTATGACCATTTTCTGTTCCTGATAGTTAAAGCAATCGCGGCTTGTTCCGCAACCGTGGAATCCTTAGTGAGTATAGTCAGGGCGTCCCGTACCTCTCCCTGGCTGTCGACCACCACAGCCGTGTAGGCATCTTGGTCTTTCACCCAGGCTTCGTCCATGACGGCCACCTGTTGTCGTACCTGTTCAATTTCTTTCAATAAAGCTTTCGCTCTCGCTCTTCGCCTGCTGACATTGTGTTCCGGATACATGTTTCTCGGCAGGGAAGTGGTTCTGATCACGTCCCTAAGCTTCGCGTTCAGTTCGACCTCGACCTCCTTCGGGTTCTTCGATCTATTGGGGACTGACCCGATTGCCCTGAGTATCAGCCTACCCGCACGTGTCCTCGTTAGTTTTTCCTGCTGCGCCATCTGTTGCGCTTCAGCCATTTCTTGCATGGTATTGTGCACGCCTAAGCTCACGAGTTTCTCGTTCGACGCACTGTTGGGTATACCTGTGGCAGCCTTCACTAACTTTTTGATAATGGTGTTGAGCTTGTCCAGCTCGGCCTGCGACCATTGGAGGAGACCTGCCACGTAGGTGAAGTGACAGAGAGCGCAGGCGTGTAGTAGCCTTAAAGCGCTGCCCTCACCAAGGCCCCTGTGTCGGCTGGTGATTCTCTTTAGAATCCCGAGTTCTTGGTTAGTTTTTTTTTTTTTTGAAGTATGCTGAATATGCTGGAAATATGCCGGGAGGTTGCTACCTCCCGCTTCTATGTAGAAGTCTAGAACTTTAATTTTTTCGACCTGCTTGATCGCGGATCCGTCCAGACAGCGCAAGATAATGTTGGGTTCTTCACCTGGGACATAGCCCTTGGGTCTTCGACCCTTACCTTGATTTTTTATAACCAAATGTTCTGACTTCGCCGCCGAACAATTTAGCCCTATTTCGCCGAGAGTGCTTTCCACGATGTCTACACTCTCCTGAAGTCTAGTCGCCGTTTGACCTATGTTTCCGTTGGCGCTCCATATGGTTATATCGTCGGAATATATTGCGAAGTGTATACCTTCTATCCGCTCCAAATCCCTCGCAACTCTAGTCATTGCTAAATTATATAACATGGGTGAGAGCACAGTTCCTTGTGGGGTGCCTCTGTTGCCCAGTGCCCCCAACTTAGATTTTAGTTCTCCTATTGTGAGGCTCGCTTGTCTACCACTAAGAAACGACTTGACCATGCGGAAAAGCCTCTCGCCCAGATCCATCGTGGATAGGACCTCGAGGATGGCCTTATGCTCTATGCGGTCAAAAGCTTTTTCGACGTTGAGACCTAGGAGCGCTTTAGTATGCACTGGGCGAACCTGTATGAACTGGTGCTTGATCAGGAGCATGGCGTACTGAGTCGACAGCCCGGGACGGAAACTGATCATGTTATATGGGAGTATGTCATGTTGTTCGACGTAGCGCAGATTCTGTTGAGAATGACGTGTTCCATAGCCTTACCTAGGCATGACGTCAGTGAGATTGGACGGAGGTTATCTAGGCTGAGTGGTTTACCTGGTTTGGATATGAGAATAGTATTGACTTCCTTCCATTCCTCCGGATATTCTCCTGTTTTTCAAAAGTCGCTGAAGTGATCCGTCAAGTAAATGATAGAGTTATCGTCCAGATTCATTAACAGTTTGTTAGTAGTGCCGTCGGGCCCGGCTGCCAATCTGCTAAAAATACCATGGAGGGCAGCTCGCACTTCACCCTCAGTGAAATCACGATCCATTTACTCGCACGGTGGCCCAGAGTACTCTATGTGTTCATCGCTATCCTCCGGTTGTCTCAGCGGGAGATATTTTTCCGCAAGCTCCTGCATGATTACCTCTTAAGTCCTGGACTGGCTCGCCTGGTGTAATAGTTTCGCAGTGGCCATTCGCTTGTTAGACTTAGTTTCGTTCTCTTTCACTAGGTGTTAGAGGAGGTTTCAACTGCCCCCACGTTTGACTCTACCGTCTGCCTGGTTGCAAGCTTTGTCCCACTGTTGTTTTGTGAGGGTTTGTGAGTGCTCCTCTATCTGTCTATTCAGCAACGCTATCTTTTTCCTGAGCTTTCGATTAAGTCTTTGTGTGTTCCATTTTTGCCGGATGGATTGCTTGGCCTTGATCAGATGTGCGAGCCTACTATCTGTGGTCTCTATGCTGTCTTTCGTCGTAATATTCCTAGTGCCTCCTGCAGGTCCTCGGCGAGCTGGTTGATCCAGGTCTGGAAGGACTGTCTGCCAGTTTCTATGGGTTCCAACTCTAGTCGCTTTGCTCTAGATTTCCTAAAAAGGTCCCAGTCGGTGCACCGAAAGGTTTTAGTCTGTTGTTTCGGCATTCCTATACCAATGTGTATGATATAGTGATCGCTACCTAGATCTGTGCCTGAATTTTCCCAGCTAGCTTCGTTTAAGTTCTTCACAAAAGTGAGGTCTGGTGTAAGAGTCTGCACGTGTACGTACCACAGCGGGTGGGAAAAGCCAGATCGGTGATCAGGCTCAGTCCGAGATCTGCGGCGAGGTCCCATAGCCCTTTTCCTTTCTTTGTATTCCAAGTGTATCCCAATGTCTGGTAGGGGGGATTAAAGTCACCAAGTCACCTCCTAATATAAGCGGGGAGCTCTTGGCGATGGCGAGTGCCTTGGTGAATAGTGTCCTGAAGTTCTGTTTCCTGGCTCTGGGACTGCTGTAAATGTTTAAGCAGAAGATGCTGCGCCCCTTGCCCCCCTGCCTTTTAAGTATGACTTCTACTAAGGTATACTCGATATTAGTCAATCCGAGCGGGATATTGTGTTCGATAAAACGTAGCTTTTTGTCAACGAGGGTAGTTAATCCTCTCCCGCAATGTTTTCCTCTTCATACCGACTTGTAGCCGGTTAGTTCGATCTCATCCGATAAAGTTTCCTGCAGCATAATTACCTTTGGTTTGTCCCCCATTGACCTGATTAATTGGCACAGCGATGCCTTTTGTTGAGGAATCCGCGACAATTCCACTTACGCACACGAAAACTGTGCGTGCTAGCCATATATATTCGATGAGTTTAGTTTGCTGTTACCCGCCGTCGTTCTTTTTGGAGTACTCCCTGACGGTCCAGAGAGTGAATTTAGACTTTCCGAGTCTGACGGCAACAATTCGTCGTCGTCATTTTTCATTTCGAGTTTCTTGAATCTCTTTTCTGCCGTCAACCTTCATTTCCATAGTTTGTCCACTTTAAAGTTAGTCCTTTCTGTCGTCTCTTTGATTTATTTAATTACCTCTTTCATTTCAGTAAGGACTGAGAAAACTGAATGACTTTTGGGGCTAACTGCTCTCTTTTTAGGAGCGGGGGAGCAGTCCCCCTCTCATGATTCATTATTTTCACTTACTGGCCTGACTGTTACTACGCTCGCAGGGCATGGCTGCGCCTTCTTATTGAGTTCGATTACCTGTTTGGTCAGTTCTTCGTTAGGCTTCCGCAAAGAGTTTACGTCCCTAAATAATTGATCTATTCTGGCATCATTGCTGTCAGTCACCGCTGGTGCAGCAGTGCTACCAGCGACTCTCACGGTACCTTTTGCTTTATCGGCCCAAGTTGTCCCTGCAGCCAGCGTGGCACCAGGCACTCCGAATTCTGAGCTCTCCGGCACTCCTCTCGACTTGGAGCGGCTGTTCTTCCTGGGTAGCGAGCGGCGTCTGGATCTCGAGCAACTCCGAGAGCGTGAGTGGTTTATGTGACTCTTTTGTAGGCTTGGCGTCTTCATGGGCGCCTTCGTTGCCGATCGCGACCGGTCACGTTCCCTTCAGCGGACCAGCACCACATAGGGTACACTAAACCACTTCCTGCACGTTTTGTCTCCGGTGGGGTGACCTCCTCCGCAAAACTTGCACGTGGGTGTGCAGATGTGGTTCTCTGGCGGGTTGAGTGCTCCACACCCTCGACACTGAACAGAGTCCGGCGTCGGGCACACATCCAAGCGGTGTCCTACCCTACCACAAGTGAAACACACATCAAATTGTGTCCTGTAGAGGTAGCATCTTAGCAAGGTCGGTCCGTAACGCACAAACTTTGACACACACAGTCCGTCGAAGAGGACGAGGACTGAGCCCGAAGTCTTGATACACTTTGCAGCCAAAGCTAGTGGATTGCGCTCGTGCACGATGTTTGTTCTTATAGTGGACTGGGAGTCCCTGATGTCGACTCGTCTAACCACACCTTTGCAAGTGGCGTGTGGGGCCTGTTCGTACTCATTGACTTCACATTCCGCTTCCACGATATTGAAGGACTTGATTCTGCCATACCTTGCCGCATTATCTGGTTCAGGCATGCTAACCATTGTGATATTTTGCGTGAAGTTGGGGCACACTGCGTCTTCATTTGCTTGCTCTGCCGTCGGGCCAGAAGCCTCGATCACTGCAGTTCCGATCGCCATGGTGCTCACTTTGCTCAAAGTCAGTACTCCCCGTGGTCAGATTATAATCGTGTGATGCTCATCGGGAAGCTGGGGCATCCTCGAGGCTTTGACAACATGATTCTTGAACGCGCCGGTGGCGTTTGCGGCTCTCCTGCCACCGCCGGTGGCGGCGTCTCCACTGGACGCTTGTGAGTTGCAATGACATCGCGTTGGCCGCTGTGCTGCTCTTCTTCTTAGCACGGGATCGTAGGCCGGCAGCAACTCGCCAGCCGAAATCCTTCTCGTCGTTCACGGATACGTCGGAAGCCTTATCGTGCATACGGAAGTCCGTCATGTCCGAGGGGAACGTAGGCCGGCTAGGCCTAACGGGCCCTACTCCTCGGTATGGATCGCTCCGCACGTAGTGGAGTGAACAGGAGAGGTCCGGTAATATTGACAAAAAAGGCTGCCCACCTCGTCACTTGTTATCAGTCCATTTTCGGCAACATCATGAATTGAATGGTGTGCTGGAAGTGGTCGCACAATGAGAAAATGTCCAGTGGAACAACAAAAAAGACGGAGCCGATGTGAGACGCGTCTGCTCCCAATGGCAACCACAGCGCCTCCCCGAGTGGAATTGAAGTCTTGGCTGAATATAAGCAGCGCTGGACAGACGGTCATTCTAACTAAATATAAAAAAAAATCGTCACACAAGAGTGGCACACTTCGTAGGTGACTGTAGCAATTAGCAGACACGGCTTGAAAGATCAGGGCCTGAACAAAAAGCGCCGTCCAGAAAAGCCGGCGTGGGAGTGGTTATGATTTGTGGCCTCCTATATAGAATAAGGAGTACACATCAAAGCGCTGGCAATAATCAACCTTTGTTTCCTCGTTATTCTAGTCAATCAATGAACCAACCAATCGTTCAATCAAGCTGGAAAGTGCCAATGTTAATGCGTAATCATTGCAAGCGCCTCTGCGGTAACGTTTCTGTGTGGTCA
The DNA here is from genome assembly GCF_043290135.1 of Rhipicephalus microplus. NCBI lineage: Eukaryota > Metazoa > Arthropoda > Arachnida > Ixodida > Ixodidae > Rhipicephalus > Rhipicephalus microplus. The sequence continues at coordinate 182,185,184 of NC_134705.1, forward strand.
CGCAATCAAACAATCGAAATATTACTAAAGATGTGCGTGCTGTGGGAATGTCATGCCCAATGCGGAAACGAGCAAGACCCCGACTCTGTCTCACCAAGCTGCGGAGCTCAGCCTGCAGCCACTAACCCGGGGCCGTGCAGTTAAATTTGAAGTTGAAATTTATTTGCATCATAAAAATGCGGAAACGTTCGCGTGAAAAGTGAAATTGGTTTATTGATATGTGGGGGTTTATCGTCCCAAAACCACGATATGATTATGAGAGACGCCATAGTGGAGGGCTCCGGAAATTTCGACCACCTGGGTTCTTTAACGTGCACCCAAATCTGAGCACACGGGCCTACAACATTTCCGCCTCCATCGAGAATGCAGCCGCCGCAACCGGGATTCGATCCCGTGACCTGGGGCGAGCAGCCGAGTGCCTTAGCCACTAGACCACTGCGGCGGAGCGAAAAGTGAAATTCGAAGCACTTGAGAAGTGACCCAGCCCCCATATACAAGGCATACAGAAAGGGCTACGATATACGCTAACAAGACATAATTACTATTTAACATTGCATAGCAACCTCCAGACCTGTGCAGTGTCATACAATATTAGCAGCTTGACAGTGTTCACAAGTACATAAAAAACACTTATAGCACAGGAGAAACAATACTGACTACCGACATTATGACAACAAATGAGGGTTTTTTTTAAGAGCCAAAAGCACGTTATGCACGTTAAATAGAACTGAGAAAACTCACTTTTTTTTCCTACTGGCAATATGACTCGGCCTGCTGAAACATCTTTTCGCCACTGTGTTCATCTCCCTTAAATACCACAAATCTATATTGTGTCTAAAATCTGCATAACCAAATGTTATCAGTACTGTGGAGTAAAGTTTGTATTTGGCTCATATAGATTTAAACATTTCATTTAGGTGTGAATTAGCTTGTAAAAAAGTGTAAAACGGTTCAAATGTATACGGTAGAGCACTATTTTACGATATAGAATTGGCATCATACTTGTGCTTTCGTCGGTGCCGTGCTTCGACGCATGGGCCTAATGGCGATTACTAGATTTGAAGAGCGAGTGGCCCTTCCTGCCAAAAGGCACACCATTCTGTTTTCTTGTACCTGGCATCTACTGAAGGCCTTGAAATTCATTCCTGTAAGTTTTATGCCATGCCATTTTTGACCTCTTCTTCTTCTGTAGGCAATAAATAGACACGCAACATCTTTACTTCATGCCTATTTTATTTCAAATTTCCGTGTTGGACTGGACGGAGGACAAGATACTGTTGCGCTTAAGTCGTAAAGAATCACTAAGATTCAATAAGAAATAGGCAAGTGAGACGTTTACTCTTTCAAATCAAGTTTTGTCATTAAACATGATGTCCTCAAGCAAGTGCCAACTCAAGAAAACCCAATTTCGGAACGCAAACACGATAACAAAGCAACTAAGACACAAATGAAACCTTTTGAGTGAGACCATGTTGGTTTTTGGATCATGTGTGTTGGCTCAGTGCTGCTTTAATGAATGTGGCTCACTTTAATTGAAACGGTTGGAGTATTGGCTAATTTTTTATTATAAACTGCCTTTTTGAGCTCATTTTACAATAAGGAGTTTTCCCATTTTCATTCAAACAGTTCTAGAAATTGAAGATACCTAGGCATGTTTAGGTTGCAGTGAAATTTAGCCTACTTTCGGTTCCTGCATTTGGCTCGTTTAAAAAAAATGATGCAGTGAACCCGGGATGCCACACTGAAGCAAGACATCGACGCCCCGCTGTGGGATACCTCAGCCTGGTCATCTAAAACTTAATCTTTGAATAAAGTCATGTCCATTCATTTACGAAACATACATGCTACTGTGGCCTCGTTCTTGTTCGCCTTCTACTGTGGCCCATACCCACTCTTGGGGATTGATCTAGAATTCAGTTCTCTTATAAAATGTTATGGAACTTTAGAGGGCGGAAGGTTTTAGAACAAAAACATTACAAATGATATACAAAATTTCACGCTCGCTCACATCTATAAAACAAAAACAAAAACAGAATGTTACTTCTTGCGAAGAAACTTCAGGGCTTTCTTTTTGGAACCTCGGACACCCAACTGTTGCTCTGACGGTTGAGCTCTGCTACAGTAGTCTATTATTTGCAGTCTCGGATAGGAAGGTGCGGACGTTAAAAGTCAGAATTGGAACGGGTGTTGAAAAACCAGACGTACTTCAGAAGAACCTGGCTATTAGACCATCGACCTGATTTGATAATCAGATTTTAAGGCATTAAAGTTACGGCATCGACACCGAAGAAGACGATAGGAAAGCCAGTAACCGCCAACTAAACGCGCCACGCAGCGCGCGCAAAAAACCGGTAAACCGATTTCGCGGGCTATATTAACCGCCAAACCCGGATACCTGTTCATTCGGCTCTCGCTCACACTAGCGTACGGCTGTTCCTGGTCGCTCCGGTCCCAGTGCCCGAAGATCGAAGTTTGTCCGCGGACTCCTTCCTCCTCCTGGTTGGCCTAAACCAGCTTCCCGTCTATCGATCTTTCGTGGACATTGCCGCAGATGTGTGCCCCCGTTGCAGCCGAGATGAAGGATTCTACCGTCAACGGTGCGGACAACAAGGACGACATGCTCACAGCGTCCTTCCAGGCGACGCAGCTCTTTACCGACGATGGCCGACAGCGGGAGTTCACGCCGGCCGCCGCGGCGAGGGCCATGCCAGGACTGCGGGAACAGCGAAAGACGCGCCAGTTTTGTGACGTCCTTTTCCGCGCCACCAACGGCCCGGAAGTTTGGGCGCATCGCTTCGTGATGTGTGCCAAGTAAGTGCCGTCGATTGCGATGCTTTTATTTGTCATGGTTGTTGCCTTTGTGAGCTACTTGAGTACCTTGGACAATTGCCTCCTTTATTAAGATGCCTTACGAATGGCGGGTGCTCTAGACGGAGAGATCTGCAACTCGGGGGCTATGCAAAATATCGAGTTGTTGCACCGTCCGCCACAGGTAATGCTAGCGATCGACATTATTACAAAAAAAAAGGGAGGGAACGGGTGTGGGAGCTGGTTTCTCTCTCACGTGGCAGGCATCTAGCCTAGGAAGCATTGGTTGGACCTTCTGTTCCGGAATGCTTCAGTCACTGGTCAGAATTGTTTCGCATCTAGCCGCCGTCTTTCCAAATGTATACCTGCTTGGCGCCATCAATCCACCCTTGTGTATATGCAGGCCAAGAATTCTGACCCGACTTCATATCTTGGGGTTTTCCCCTAAATTCACTGGTTGGAATTCCTAATGCGGTGTTCTTACCTCAATGTTCACCTGGGATATGACGTCCTCCGTTTATATTGGCACACATGCGACTCGATGTGATTAGGTGTTTCTTTATTTTTCTAGGAATATCTGGCAATGTGCAACCATGTAGATTCGGTGGCGACGGCACGACGTGTAAACAATGCTTACCACGGAGAGTTGTTTCGGCATGTACAGTCAGCATCAGATGTTTTTCCGCAGTTTGTGGCTTTATTCAGTCGAATGACGCTGGTCATGTCGTGAACGCGTTTTAGAGCAAGCCGGAGTTGTATATTCGGCACATTTGGCATTTCCTTTTGTAGTGGTCCACAATGTACGGATACTAACAGCATGCCCTATTCTAAACCATATTATTCTTTTCTGTGAACAAGCAGATATTCCAGTTGCTACACTCTTTTCGCTATTGCCAAAGAGGCCATGGCTCCAGAGCAAAGGAAAGAGGTGGGGTGCCCACCCGTCCGAGCTCTGATCGAGGACCTGGAAGGCGACATGATCGAGCTGCTCGTCGACTTCGCCTACCTCATACCGATGCACGAGCGTATCGGCACGCACAACATCGTCAGGGTGCTTGAACTCGCCGAGAAACTCAAGGTTAGTCGGAACAGACCTGTGAAAGAGTTGGAAAACGGGTTTCCTGTAACTACGTCCATTGGTGAAAACACTGCTGGTACGTACGAAGGGCGTGAGCAAAGTTTCCACACAAGAGCACAATTTAAGTTGAAGCTCCTGTGTGAGAGCCGAAAAGTCAGTAAACATTGTTTTTCACCTTGGTCGGGGTCCATCATTATTTTCGCCAGTGTTTCGTCCCGACTATGTCGGATCGATGAAGCAAACATGACCTCTATCCTGTCTTGCACACATCGTCGCTTCCATTGCAAGTCACCAATGTCCAGTCTCCTCGGCCCTAATTATTTGTGCTGATAGTAATTTGGTGGTAATGTAGCAGTAACGTAGTAATTTGGAAGGTGGTAGATTTCGATTGCTAACGCTAGGCTCGTATCCCAGACGCTGCGACTGCTGCTACTCCCATCGAACACGTTTCACAGCCCGAACGTCTTGCTGAAAGTGGGTCATTTAGCCGAGCCATGCATTTGCATAGCTAATGGGCTGGTCCTCCAGTGTCGCCATTGTGACTATTCAAGAGGGTGGCCGCATGAACCCCTACACGACTCTTGCCACTAATTTTGAGGGTTTACAAGAAAAAAATTGGAGACGAGGCTTTGATAATTTCCGACGGAGATTTAGGCATTGGGCCAATTAAAGTCATTTCCATAGCAACTCTCTCCTTCCCACTGCCTCCTCGGTTAAAAAGAATTAGCGTGACAAAAGAGTGGTGGTAATGTAGTAATGAAGGGGTGGGGAGGTAGCCTGATCATGTATTTCGATAGCTACTGGTTCTGTCGTTAATTGGGGAGATATGCAATGAAAGATGCGGTAGTGTAGCATAGAGCTTCCGTCTGCCTTTTAGTCTTCAAATAAATAGCCAATGACCGAATACACTACTTTTCATGCTATTTCTTCAGAGCGCAAAAATTTTCATAGGCGTTAGTGTTCGCGCAGCTTTTAGAAGCGGAAGAAGAAGAAGAAAACAGCGGAACGTTTGCATGACAATCTTCTTACAACGTAGCTGATCCAGATTCGAGATCACTGCCTGAAGACCCTCAAGCAGAATCTCGAGCCGGAAAACTGCATCCAAACGTACCACCTGGCCACCAGCTGCGGATACGAGTACCTCGCCGGAGAAGCCCTTCGCTACCTGATCCGCAGCTTCGATGCGGTAGGAGTTTACTTTCACTCCCTGTGACTCCTGGGGCGTTTCTTTGCCCCTTTCTCTATTTAGAGTAGATAGAGAGTAGCATACGAGAGAGACCGGAATGAAACGCGCTTTTCAGAAACAACTGTAAAAAAAAACATGCGGGAATAAAAAAAAAGTAGCCAGTAAATTGCCATGGTACCGACTGCAAATTTTCGTCACCAAACCAATCGAAAAGTCGCTAATTTGGCGCAAAGTAGGCACCAACGGCAACCCTGACTGTATAGATCCCGAGTCGGCCGAGAAATATATAAACCCCTCTATGACGTCGGCGTGAAGTGATGCTCCCTCTCAGCTGGCTCCTCTCTCAGATGCTCCCTCTCAGCGTCGAACGTCGACCGCAATATCGTTTGGGCGACAAAGTAGCCTGCACCGCCTATGGTGTTGCCTTAGCCAAACTAGCTCACGTAACGTTTTACGTGGCCGCCGCTCTCCGCCTAGGTGACTGCCTGGTGTTTACGGCAACACGCCTATACAAATATACATTCGCGACGCAGGTGTGGAAGAGCAACGCTCACTTCGAAGCCCTCACGCCCGAGGAGATGCAGTCCATCCTGGAAGACGACCGGCTGAACGCGCCGAGCGAGGTGGATGAGACCTTCAAGGCCATCCTCAAGTGGATCTCCGCCGACGCAGCCACGAGGAAGGAGTACCTCGCCAAGTTCCTGCCCCTGGTTCGCTTCGTACGGTGCAGCGTCACGTGAGTGACACGCCCGACGTCACAGCCACGCGTGTAGACGGGATGGCATGTTCATATTTCAAGAGACCCCAAAGGCGCATTTTCAGAATGGACAGAAAGCACTCTCGATGGGTAGTCGAGCGTTCGGGTATCAATCAATCGTCGAAATACGCGAGAAATAGTTCCACCTTTTCTATAAATGACACCATATATCGAGGTTAGCGGTCAATGGCTTAGGTAAACATCCTGAGCTCCATAGTTAGCCATGCGCTCCGTTCGTATTTACTTAAGAGATTGTAAACATTTTTTTTGTGGTGGTCGAGTCCAAGGCAAGCGCTTTTAATCAAGCCATTGGATGGTCAATCTCAGCTAGCGACCTAGTCGTCGAACGTCGACCGCAATATTGTTTGGGCAACAAAGTAGCCTGCACCGTCTATGGTGTTGCCTTAGCCAAACTAGGTGTACAGCCGCTTCAACAGAAATTTCGTTATAGTCGTCAAAGTATGAATGTCATTACATACCGAAAGCTTTTGTGCATGCACATTCATGAGAATCCGTGAGATAATGTAAACGTGAACGTTGTTTATAAATCGGGAGATGATATAACACTGTGATACACTTTTGAAAGCCCGACCTTGCAAAATGAGGAGAAATAGAGCAATGCCATGCCGGGAATTTTACCTTGAACATGCGAGTACGGCAGACGTTGTTTACCAGATAGTTTAACACGAGCCGCGATGAAAGATTAACTCGCCAAGTTCCTGCCTTTGGTTCGCTTCGTACGTAATCAAAGTAGAAGTGCTCATGTCACTTCTGCTCACTTCGCTTCATGCCTCCACAACTTATTTTGAACAGCTGAAGAAACATCACTCATGCGTTCTTGCAGAGAGTTCGAGAAGGTCTTGTCATACCCGCAAGTCCAGGGAGACCAAAGCAGCCTGAAAGTGCTCACCGTCATCCATAAGGTTAGTCAAGATACTTCTTTGCTTACCGGGCGTGATTTGCTCGGGCATCGTTCTGGTTCACAGGTCACAACTCGAGTCTTGAAAAGCAGAAATCCATTTGCCTTGTGCAAGGCCGCATTAGCTAAAGGCTTGCAGCTAGCAAGCAACAACCTTATGGGCAAAATGTCTAAAGCACTTTCGAGCATTTTCCTATCGCTATCAAGGACTCCTCATGTATGAGATGTTCAGCTTAGCCGAATATCAAGCAAGCGAGACGTCGTGAGAATGCTTCTGAAAAGTCGTACCATGCACCCCTCACGAACAAGCGGACTTTCTGGAGTAAATGAAAGAAGCTTTTTTTTTCTCCGCGCAGACGCTAACTCGGCCCTCGATGGAGGTGGGCAACGTTGCCGGCATCGACCTGTCCTCGAAGCAGTGGCTCAGGCCCCGCATACCCAAGGACATCCTGTTCGTCTTCGGTGGGTGGACGTCGGGTGCCACGAACAGCATGCACACGTTCAACAGCCGCGCCCAGAAGTGGCGCGTCATGGGCAGCCAATACACCCCACCAAGGTGACTTGTGCTTTCTTGCGCTCTGCAGTTTGCAACGGGTATACTTGTCTCGACGCACTTAATTCGACAGAATCCTGTCCTGCCTGGGTCAAACATAGAGCAATATAGAAATGTCGACTAGGTCAATGTGATCAAATCTACCGCGTCGGCATTTTCTATTAGACTAAAGAATAAATGGTTCAAATAGCGGCATACAGTGCAGATGAATTGCAGGATTAGTAATATGGTGCAATGAGATCTTGTATGATGACACATATACCAGACACAAGGAAAAGCACAGGTCCTGTGTCTGATCTGGGTAATGACTAAGCTTAATATGTGGTCTGTGTGACGCAACGACGAGTTCGTGCTTGTGTACGAGTGGGCAAAATCAAAATTTCGTGTGGACCTAGTTGGCACATATTCCTGAACTAGATGCAACCGCGCACTCAGACTAGGTGCTCCGCATAGAAAACAGGTGACACGCATGGGTACTGACTATGAACTGCTTTATCATTTTTTTTTCGGCTGTCGATGCATATATACGCTCAAGCCAGCCACACCGCTTATGCACAAACGTAAGTACTTTTAAAGGTAAAGCAGTCATGAAATTGGCGGATTACCTACGCTAAGAAAAATAATTCGTATTCACAAGAGTGCAGGAACTCATCTGAATATGAAGTCTGTGTTCACTGTTTAGACTTTGCTTAGAACGAGTGTAGTGCGATTATGTGCGCTAAGGCTGCCTTAGGCGTATATAAGTATTGACAGCCGAAGCAATAAAGCAGTTGGTAGTCGGCTTTATCGTGCATTTTCGATGCGGAGCGAACCATGGGAGAATTCACATACGTATATGGTATGCGAGCTGATGGGCGCACACATGTCGCGGGATATTCACAGAAATGCTGACGCATTCTACGACGACGTGACATAATGCATGCTGACAACTTAGGTGACCATTCCTGCACCTGTCAGTAAGTGCATGATGGAGCGAAGTAGGACGCAGAGTTCAAGCGCGAAGCTTTGCAAACAACGAAGGACAGCGATTGTGAGGAGGGGGCAATGACACTAGCGAGATTGCAGGTTAGCGAGGTAGCCGCGCTACACGGCTCTGTGGCCACCGATGTCTAATGGTATGCACAAAATTCTCCACCCCGTTCACATGCTCACGACGTTCTCAATGTCAACCATGACGCAACTGGTGAAGTGCGTTGCATTGTGCTGCTCAACGCCGCCGCCATCGCTGTGCGAAATTTCAATGACAATGATAATGTCAGATCAGTTTGCCCACTTGTCTAGGCATCAATTATAGGGGCGTACCCTATAGTTCATCCCGCAACCAATCAGAGCACTTGGCAAGGTTCGCTGTCTTGAGAGACAGCGGCAATGGTGTAATGGCTGCCCGATGACGACCGTTTCACTATTGCAACACGAGAGAAGCATATCGATTGTACGGCAAACGTTAGGGTGCAGTACACTCACTGCACGCATAGGCGCGCACATGTACCGTGATATTTTTTTATTTGTGGTTATCGCGGGCATCTGCATAGGTTCATCAATTGCAGGGTTAATCGGCTATCTCTAGCCAAATTTCAAAGATATGCCAACGCACTTCATGAAGACGCGACCAAATGCATGTCAATGTCCAACGTTCCTGCGCCCGTAGGCCTAACCGAAAGAGTAAACGAGGACGAAAGAGAGTGAACGCGGAGCTGAGAGGAGGATCTAAATCTTTCAAATTAGAGTTTCTCGGCCAGCTTTGTCAGTTACGAAGCAGGCCTCATGCATATAGTGAGCAACGTTTACGGTCACGTCGTTATTAATAGATGTTTGAGCGAAATTAGACCTCTTAATCCAAGAGGGTATGTCCGAACGTATCCATAAAATTCGCCGTCAACCACCGCAGGGCGTACCACGGCGCGGCAGTAATCGATTCCCGCATTTACATCGTGGGCGGCTTCAACGGCCGCGAGTGCTACCACTCGGTCGTGTGTTTCGACGTGCCCCTCGCCAGGTGGAGCGCCAAAGCGAACATGGAATACGCACGCTGCTACGTCAGCGTTGCCGTTCTGCAGGCAAGTGCCGAACACAAGCCGTAGGGAGTTAGCAGCAGGTATACGATTGCGATACCTATAGTTTCATTCGGCATAGTACAGTACCTTCATTGCAGTCAATTTTGGTGACGTGTGTTGTCTGGCGTCGCTGGCGTTTGTACGTGCTGTTGCACACAGTGTGGATCGAGCGGGATTTGAAACTCTATAGGCCGCGAGGGCCTCCACTATAGAGAGGCCAGCACTGCGATCGTTTTGACGTGACAGATATGTAGTAGTTGTGGAATACGGTGGCTTTGCTTTCGGGACACCACTTCCATCGTCCTTCATGGCTGCACCGGTTCCTAGTCGTGATTTTACGATGCAAATGAGACACGAGAGTGACACTGATTTGTAGTTTTTTTTGCCCGTATTATCAGGTCCTACCGCTTCTTTGGGCACTGAGCTTCAAAACAATGGGAAGCACACACGGTGTCCTCGGCAAAAAGCACATAAAAGGTGGTGTCCCCGCAGACAACACGACCAGTTATCCTATGATTGACGTCATCACGTAGGTGGCGCCACGGAATATCCTCGAGGGTGTCGCATCGAGCGTCATACAATTCAAATGGCATCGGCCCCTTTGGAGTGACGGTGGCGACCGTGGTCGCATTTTGGTGCACGGGAAATTCAATAGACCTAATGCGAAGGGCATAGCAGGTCATTGTTTCAGTGTTCTGTTCCTAAATACGTCTGGATGTGTGCCTTCCGACATGCAGTTCTTAACGTATACTAACAGTAGTAGTTTCACTACAGTAAACTGTGTCCAAAAGTAGTATGCCACGTTCTTAACCTGCCAGCGAACAAAATACAAACGAGGAAGCAGCAGCCCTCGTTCCAGCGCCTTTGTGACCTTACCGGTCTATTGAGTAGTCAGAGCGATATTACAATTGTCGTTTACAACCTAAGGATAAATGTAAGCGCCACCTACAACCACAACTTTTCCACCCGAAAAAGTTTGCGTAAGTGACTCATCAAATCACATTTGCACATTTACTTATGTGGCGCTAACTGCCATCGCTAACTTCATATCAGTGTTTCTTTGTGCAGAAACACATTGGTGCCACTGGTTTTCGGTGAAAAAAAAACGTTACCTTCCTCGCAATGCACTCTCTGTGAAACGTAATGCTTCAAGAAGGGACGACGAACTTAAATACTATTCCGCATAGTATTTTGCGTTAGCAGCGAAAAAGCATGTGCACTGATGTCTGCAACGGGGACCACGTAGCGTGACTATCGCGCAGATGAATGGCACGTGAGCCGCAGTTGTTGGGGCGGCCCTCGTATGTGTTCTTTAGTTGTAACCGCCTATAGCGATCAACGACAGAGTGCTTAGCTGGGAATAACTTCTGGTTGTCTTGCAGGGCAACATCTACGCCATGGGAGGTTTCGACGGGCGGTCGCGGACCAAGACCGTGGAGCGTTACGACATCAAGGCGAACCAGTGGTCCTTGGTGGCGGACATGGTCGAGGTGCGCAGCGATGCCAGCGCCGCATCTGCTCACGGCCGCATCTACATGTGAGTCGGTTTCCTCATAGAGTTTCCCAAAGTTAACTAGAGTGGACACCAGCGCTGCGATCGTTCAGCGACCATGGGAATTAAGGGTGGGACATGGATTCGCCTATAGTCTTCGTGCTTGCAGCCGGTGAACGCACTTGTAGCTTCGTTTATTGGTGTGTTTTGTCTAAAAGGAAAACATAAACCGTTTTTCACTTCGTCACCAGATTGGAAGTAGTAAGCCTAAAGTGTTAAGGTGGTGAAGTGTAACTTCCGAACATTTGCCGATTGTTGTTTCGCGACAAAGCAGCTTCAAGCCACACGAAGCCAGAACGAACGTTAAAGGTAAAGACTAGGCAAACACGTCACACCCTTAAATCTCATGCTCGCTTAAGCGCTATGCGTTGCAGCTCTCATAGACACTAGCACCAGTGTTCCCTCTTGTGTATAATTAGGAAACTCTATCGGTTTCCTGACTGCACTGCTTTGTGGAGTCTGTACACCTCACAATCGTGTTGTCACTCTAGCTCGACTGCTATCTGTAGTTTTTTTTTTTTGTGGTGGCCGTCACACCTACAAAGCTATTCAGTGGGGCATAATCGAAGAGAGCTGTTAATGTCGTACTGCAGTCATGACGTACCTCGTGCGGGTAACCTCCATAGCTACCAGGGAATCCTATCGTGGAGCATGCTCCACTTGTACGTGATCAGTGCTTTCGACGTTTCCATTGGCTATCTCTGCTTGTGCATTAGCACTCCAGGTTGCGCAAATGAGGTACTCAAGTCAAAATTAGCATAATGTCACGTGCTTCACTCGCCAGTGAGAAAGAGGCAGATGAAGACGCAGTAGTCCTCGTGCCAGGGAGAGGTTGCGCTCGGCGACTATTTCATTGTCACTTGTCCCTTCGGAAGTGACACTGTCATAGGAAACCCGAAGGCTAGTGTTCTGTGGTGGTGGCAGGTGTCATTTGACGTAGCCTATATTAAACGTAGGAAACTGATCGTCACGCAATAACGTAATGGACCAATTGCGTGCTACTGCATTATAATTATATCGCAGCGCTGGCGGCTTCACGGGTGTGGCGGTTCTGGACAGCGTCGAGTCTTACGACCCATCGACCAACGCTTGGACCCGGATCGTCACCATGTCATCTCCACGCAGCGGTGCTAAGGTGGTCGCCCACGAGGACATGCTGTACATCATCGGAGGCTACAATGGTGTCACACGACTTTCCAGTAGTACGTCTCTTTACGTTGCGATTGCATAACCTTGATGTGGCACAAGATCGCCACAGGGGTACAGCTCCCACGAATTGCAACGAAGCTACACGCATGCTATGTCATCAATGCGGCGGGGCCACAGTAAGATGACATCGGTGTACACAAAGAAACCTTTTCTCGCTTGGTGTCCACTTTAGCGCTTTTTGTTGAAGCACCATTATATGGGTGCTCTACATATTATGCATGGTGCATGGCCTCAATCATATTCTCTCCGTCGGCCATGATGGCCATGGTGGTACAGTGGTATTGTTGCTCATAGTCGGAAGGCAGGCTGGGCGTGCAAGACAGGACCAAGGCAGACCTGAAAGCTATACGCCTGCTCGACCTTGAGCAGTGGGCGAGTCGGCTGAATTTATAGATGGAGCCTGTCTTGATCGCAGTTCTTCAGGCGCCATGCAATGGATACCGGAAAGCTGTATTTATTATGGCGTCGAGTATTTTCGTTTCTTCCGCCATGGTGGTTCACTGGTAAGGGCGCTCGAAATAGGAGTAGGACCACGGAAGGAAAGACGGGAATAGTATACAAAAACAGGTCTTTCCTTTTTTTTGTCTAATATTATGCGCCGTTGTGCAAGCACCATGTAAGAATAGCCTCACGGCCGGTTAAATGGTTTGAGCGTCCGCTTCCAATACGGGAGGTACCGGCTTAAATTTCGAGGGCCGACCAGGAACCCACCGTTTTTTCCAATTTGTAGAGAAGTACACCGACTTGGCGCTAGGCTGTTTCTGGGTACCCATCTCGAGAGGTAGCCCCAGAAAGTTCTGCGAAAGCCCCTGGGCATACAATAATCCACCATGGCTTTTGTTAAATAGTTGAGCATCCGCCGCTGCTGTGGAAGGCAGAGAATATCTGCCGCCAGGCACCTACTGGCTAAGGAGGTCCCAGCGCACTTCTGGCTTGGTGTTCGGCAAAACGAAGGTCGTAGTCGCTTGAAAGGGACCCCCTTCCCCTGTGGGAAATTGGTGGCATTGGACCATTATACTGCCAGACTTAAAATTAATGACATCCTTTTTCCCCATTGGTCTTGCTCATTGTTCTTCAAGCAGCATAGATGTCAACCAAAATAACCAGAGAACTATACGCATGATGACCTTGAGGAATTTCTTTTCATCTGCCGCGGTAGTACAAAGACAATAATAATCAGTGAGCCTCGATTGTTGAACTTCATAGCGCTTGAACAACTGCGCATCAGACCAGACCAAAGAACGAGAGACAAACATTATTGTCTCTATCGCTCCTCGGTCCAGCTTTAGGCACGTCTCAAGAACCCTTTCCGTGCTGCTTTTGACGTCCTTGCAAATAACGTTTTTATCGTATGCAGCGCACTAGCACTTGGCAGCACGCATTCTGCAGCTTGTTCATTCTTTGCAGTGGAGCAACTCGATGTCAGGAGAGCTCGCACAACCGAGCTACCCAGCATGCTCCAAGCAAAAAGCAACTTCGCCGCCATCGTCCTTGATGGCTGCATTTACACCATCGGCGGTTTCGATGGTGAGTCTGATCAACGCCCCATACAGTAACTGTCACTGTGGTGGTACTCATAAGCATGTCGAGTCTGCGGAATGCCGCAAGGTGACAGACCGGAATAAGAACATCCACCCGTTCGTCATCGACATGAGAGATCAGAAATTCTTACGCGTTTTTTTTTTCACAAAAGTTCACCCAATGGCATACAGAATTAAATATACAGATGGAGGCAGGTTTCGGCTGTATACATCAACAGTGCTATATGGTAACGACCATAGAGTCACACGTCATAGTCTGATGGTGTCGTCGGATGAAGTCCCACTGTTCTGAAGTAGCGCCGCGTCGACGAATTTCACATATTTCCTTATCCTTCACCAGCTACAAACCAGTTGCCGTCACTAATCTCCTTCGTGGAGGAGATCAAACCACGAACTTCCCACGATATCAGGCCGTTGTGTGGCACAGAAAATAAACCCACATGTCCTGTGCGAGGAGTACGCAAAACTCTACCACATGTCATGTGTTACGCGCATGGGCTGACTATATTGTATTTGTTCTCTCTGCGTCGGATTGCGGTGTGCCTTATGAACGCAGTGCGATTTGGCGAAAATTTCACGCCAGCAGGCTGATATACAAAAAGGTGAAAAAAAGCCAGAACGTTATAAGGCTCTGTAGTCCTGGTACAACCAGTCAACGAATCGAAGGACGAAAACAACTACCATACAATGCACACCCCATGTCGAATTTTTCTTCTTTCTGCTCCAAGAAATTGATGTGCATTCCTCGTGAATTTCTGCAAACCCGTTTGCCATAGCTCTCGAGTGAACCATCTCCTGTCTACGTAAACGGGAGACTATGGATGTGTGGTATTGAGTGGCATTGGCCCTTAATAAGATTTCCCTTTGTATCTCCTCTGATGGCTCCCGTATGCTGAAACATAGCGACAAGACAAGTATAACCCGATTATTCTGGTCCCGCATGATTCAGCTGATACAAGAGAGGCGCCAATAGCACTAATTACCTTGCCTGCCTATCTCTCAAACAGGCATCACGACGATTCAGCTAGTGGAAAAATACGACATCACCGCACGCGGATGGTACACGGCTCCTCAGATATCGACCAACTGCAGCGCCTCCACTGCATGCGTCGTTGAGGACATCGCCGACCCGAGTAAGTGTTTCGTGAATGCAGAGGCTTATAATCATCTCCTCTGTATCAACCTGCTTGGAAGGTGGCAGTGAACTTTGGTGGCAATCGTTCCGAACACACTTGGACGACAGGCTTGGACGGTATGGGTTAACTATTCCTCGAAATAGCATGCACCACCCAGCAAAGACCTTCGGCAGCACCCACGTACCACGGGAATCGATGTTAAGCGACGCGTGTTCGGAGAAAGTGACGGTGGCGTGATTTTTCATCGACGTGCCGCCTGTATCGTAGGAATACGTATGTACTGTTTATAAAACTATAGATCATCAGTACTGCAACCTCAACTTACGTTTCACCGTCACCTCCTTCGCACTGGGCCTTTTCCAAAGCAGGTTTTGAGTCTGGCGTAGCCTGTGGTAGAATAGTTGGTGGCCACGCAAAATGCGATGGGTTCTGTTTCTGTTAGGACCCGTATGGTTATTCTTAAGGCCTGCCTCAAGTTAAGAACGCGTTTACATACGAAAACACCCAGACTAAATAGGGAAGTAGATAGAAACGCTTCAACTGCCTCCAGTTCGTCAACAAACGCTTTGCCTTTAAAAGTGGTGCAAGGTGTAAGGAGCCACAGAAGGAACGCCATTATGAACCATGATGGTTTACTTTTATAGCGTTCGACTAGAACGAAAAATACGACATCACCGCACGCGGATGGTACACGGCTCCTCAGATATCGACCAACTGCAGCGCCTCCACTGCATGGTCACGGGATCGAATTCCGCAGCAGCCCCATTTCGATGAAAGCGTACGTTAACCAACTCCTGCATGGCCTCCCTCATATTCATATCGTTGCCTTTGGGAAGTAACACGCCAACAAATAAGCACGCTGGTCTAAACCCTCAGCACGGTGGCCAGATTCATGTTCCTCCGCAAGTGGAGAGCAGGTGTATATATCTACACCATTTCCTTCGCCATTTGGCGTTCCGGCCTTCTTCCAATCGCTGTATTTCGTCCAGTTCAAATCAAACCGTTGTCACTCTTACTCTTGTTACAGCTCGTCAGGTACAAGATTTATTGTTTATTGTATGTTTATTTTTATGTTTGTTTCTTTATGTCTCTTTGCAGCGTCCTGGATATAGCTGTGCACCAGCCACTTACAACACTGGTGGCACAGAAGGGCGCACTCGCTCACCAGCACGGGCGTGAGCAGCGCCTTATCGAAGCACCGCGATTCAAAAGAAGCTTGGCACCAGGAGCCTGACGTAGAAAAAAGTGCGAATAAAGGGGCCTGCCGAACCTTCGTAGCGGGTGTCTATTTTTACGATGAATGGATGGATGGATGGATATGGCTGTACCCTTTGGGTCGGGCGGCGGCTAGCGCCACCAAGCCGTAATACCTAATGAACCAAAAACTATTTTTTTTCCTTAAAAGTGAGTTTGAGGATTCGTACTTTGCAGTGAAGAGTTTAATTTTCACTCGTGCCTTGACTTTAGCCACCAATCAGATAACCTCCTTCTAGTTAAGTCTACCCGCTTAAAGTTTATTTTGCCCTCCCGGTCCCTAAACCCCAGTGTTTTGAAAAACTCTGCGCCATCATCCTGAACTATAGGGTGAAGCCCTTTACAGAACATTATCAAGTGTTCGGCAGTTTCTTCTTCCTCTCCACACGCACTGCATACTGTGTCTACCCCTTCGTATTTGGCCCGATATGTTTTTGTTCGCAGTACTCCCGTCCTGGCCTCAAACAGTAGAGAACTACCCCGAGTATTATCATAGATCCTTTCCTTGGCAATTTCCTGCTTAAAAGTTCGATAGATCTCTAGTGCGGACTTCTTAGTCATGCCCATTCTCCACATGTCAGTCTCTGTTTGCTTCACTTTCTTCTTAACCGATAGTTCTTTTTGGTTTGGCCACCTGCTGTTTTCTAAGTATTTACCAGTCAACTTTCTGGTTCGCTTCCTCCATTTTGTATCGACATTCTTCATGTACAAGTAGCTGAAAACCTTCCTAGCCCAACGCTCTTCCCCCATTTCTCTCAATCGCTTCTCAAATTTTATCTTGCTGCTAGCTTCCCTGCCCTCAAATGATGTCCATCCCATATCACCTTGTACTCCCTGATTTGGTGTATTCCCGTGAGCTCCTAAAGCAAGCCTACCTATTCCACGTTGCTTAATTTCTAATCTTGCTTGAACTTCTGATCTCATGCACAAGACCGCATTGCCGAACGTCAGCCCAGGAACCATGACCCCTTTCCATATTCCTCTCACAACATCATACCTATTGTAATTCCACAGTGCCCTATTTTTCATGACTGCTGCATTCCTGTTACCTTTAGTCGTCACGTATATTTCGTGTTCACTCAGATACTCGGTCCCATTGCTTATCCATACGCCCAGATATTTGTATTTATCTGTTATCTCTAGTGTGACCTCCTGTATTCTAAGCTCACTATCTTCGTTGTCATTGAAAATCATGACTGCTGATTTTTCCTTCCTTACTGAATTCCCAGCGTGTGCGTAATATAAGGAAAAAATTGTGGGACTCGGCGAAACCAAATAAGAAATCCGGGCAAAAGGTACATTTTGTCTACGACAAAATTAGTATAGACCGTATTCTTTATCGCTGGGATGACACCGTAAACGATAAAGTGATGATTGGCGAGGCAAAAAATCCCTCAACTGGAAAAAAAAACCTGCCAAGCAACGGGCCGGCGTCTCGCACTCAAAACCGCCCCAGTTGAGGTTTATAAATGTGAATTGCCGAAGTGTCTTAAACAAATTAGAATCTCTTGAATGCCTACTTCTCGACCTTGAGCCAGACTTTGTTGCTCTAACCGATACCTGGTTAAATAATGACATTTTAGATAGTGAAGTAACGCCCCCAAATTACAATATAATACGGAAGGACAGACCGACACGAGGCGGTGGAGTAGCGTTAATGATAAAACGCGAAATACAATACACTGTGCTGCCAGAGGTTGAAGGTGTAGAAGCTGTCTTTTTGAAACTAAAATTTGGCCTTCACACAACAATTGTGGGCTGCTGCTATCGCAGTCCTACTTCTGGCGAAGATAGCATGCAATCGCTCTACAACTACATTGAACAAAACATACAAAGCGCAAGATTCATCTTGTTGGGTGATTTTAACCTTCCTGATATCGACTGGCAATCCATGAAATTTCATTCCGCATGCTCAGATGTCCTTATCGACACAATGCTGCGATTTAATCTTCGCCAAGTAGTCAACCAATCAACACGGGTCCAGGGAGAAACTTCAAATATTCTTGACCTTATATTCTTGAGTAACCACTTCCCAGCCGATGAAACAAAGATTGAAGTTATGGATGGCATATCTGATCACAAGCTCACTTTGTGCACTGTCCCCTTTCGTGATAAAATAGAACCAACGAACATAAAAATTACTTACCCTGATTATAAATATGCCGACGACACCAGCATACTAAATTATCTAATTATAAAGTTTCCGTCCTTCGAAGAATTGTCGAATGATAGTTCCACGACCATTGAAATATTATAGTCTCAGTTAAAAGAAATTATGCACCACTGTATTAATACCTTTGTACCTCTTAGAGTGAAAAAAATTAAGAAACACAACCCGTGGATAACACGTGAGGTAATACATGCGAAACGCAAAGTAAAGCGAATACGAAAGAGAATGAAACGAAATCCCGGAGCAGTAACAGTAAATAATTTGACTGCTGCTGTGAGTGACCTAAAAACAAAAATCAAAACAGCGAAGAGCAACTATTTCACTAAAACGTTGCCAAACTTTCTAAAAAATTCACCCAGCAAGTTTTGGAGCTTTCCGGGGGTGTGTTGCTTTTGTTGCAAAAAACAACAAAAGCAACACACCCCCGGAAAAAGATAACCCGATCACTGCAGACAAAATGAACAACTATTTCAAGTCTGTATTCACTGTCGATGACGGAAACATTCCAGACATCGACACTAGTGCGGAAGGTACCCTGGAATCGATTATTGTCAATGAGGCCGGTGTCATAAATCTCTTGTTAAACTTGGACACAAAAAAAAGAGCAGGGCCTGACAACATTCCTAACATTTTTCTTGTAAGATATGCAGAGGTGCTAGCTAAATATCTGTGCGTTATGTTTAACAAATCACTATCAACGTGCTCTTTACCTGTGGAGGGGAAAAAAGCCAAAGTTGTTCCTGTGCATAAAGGAGGATGCGGAAATGACATATCTAACTTTAGACCTATATCCCTGACATGTACAATCTGTAAAATCTTGGAGCACATAATTCTTAAACAAATAGCTGTTTTCCTAGAAGAAAAACGTATATTATCTCCCTATCAGCATGGCTCTCGCCAAGGTCTTTCAACCATAACTCAATTAGTGGAATTAACACATGAGGTATCCCAGAGTATTGACAACCAAAAACAAACTGATCTAATCTTCCTCGATTTTGCCAAAGCATTCGACAAGGTATCACACAAGAAACTACTTCAAAAACTTGAGGCCACCTTAGGAAATTCTACTGTTCTTAACTGGATCAAAAATTATCTTACTGATCGTACACAGTATGTGGTATTTAACGATGAACCTCCGTCACATCTGGAGTTCTGCAGGGCTGTTTGCTGGCGCCAATTTTGTTTCTTCTCTTTATTAACGATTTACCTACAAATATTAAGGAAAAAATCAAATTATTCGCGGATGACTGCGTGCTATATCGAGAAATAAACTCAACGGAGGACCATGTAGCTTTAAATAGTGCTTTACAAGATGTTTCCTGCTGGTGCCGTAAATGGCAGATGTCACTTAATGCAAACAAGTGTACAATTTTATCAGTAAGTCGAAAAAAAAACTAGGTCAAATTTTCTTTACACCATTAATGACATTCCCATAACTAGAGTAAGTCAGCATAAATATCTTGGAATTATTATAACTGAAGATCTAAGATGCGATGCACACATAAGTTGCGTTACTTCAGCTGCACTACGCCGCTTGTTTACACTCAGATACCGGCTTCGCCAGGCCCCGCCTTCTCTAAAACTGCTTGCATACACTTCCCTTGTGCGATCATTACTTGAATACGGTAATATTATTTGGTCACCATTCACAAAACAGCAAATCACGAAACTGGAAGGAATACAAAGGAAAGCTATGAGGTTCATTTACAACAAGTACAGACATACAGATTCTCCGACTAAACTAATGAAAAAAGCTGGATTACTTACTCTAATGAATAGAACAAGGTTAGCACGTGCAAAATTCATACATGAATTAATACATGGTCATTTAAACATTGATGTATCCGCCTATCTTACGTTTGATCAAACTAGAACAACACGCCAAAAACACCCAATGAGACTTAACGAATACTCCTTCAACACAAACTGCTTTAAGTACTCCTTCTTTCCGTTAGCCACTAATGAATGGAATAAACTGGATCCGAGTATCTCCATCACTACCGAATTAGCGAAATTTCTAACCCTTGTCGAAAATGAACTTTGTATTATGCAAACGGAATCACCTGGTTGATTTTAATATGTATGTTCGTGTGAACATTGTACGAGCGAAGTATCATGTCATCATATTTTTTCTTTAAGCAATTTTTAGTACTGAATCCAGGTGAAGAGAAATCGCTCTGTTGATTCTTGAACATGTTTCTGTTTTTCAGTGTGTATCAATTTGCCCTTCCTTGAAATACTTCGCCATATTGTAGGGTAGTTTCTTATTGCTGTGATTTCTTGTTGTGTTTCTTGATGCATATGCCAATATGTCAACCAATGTGTCAACCAAGTCGCTGCATTTATTTTCTTCTGACAACTTTTCTTTTCACTAATGTTTTATGCCTTCTTTGATCTGAAATTGTTAAATGATCCGATTCTGTTAGTTTCATTCTGTACTTTATCGCGATGTATGTCTTTATTGTGTACCTATTCGAATTTTTATGTTCACGCCCTTCCTGCTAAAATCCCTGATGGGATTGGCAGTATATCGAAATAAATAAATAAATAAATAAAATCTAACCTATCTCCCTCATTACCGCAGATGTCCATCAATCTCTGCAAATCTTCCTTGTTGTTGGCCATTAGCACTATATCATCTGCGTACATTAATGCTGGTAGTGCCTGATCAATAAGTTTTCCTTGTTTGACTAAAGAGAGGTTGAAGCCCAGTCCACTTCCCTCTAATTTTGCCTCTAATCCTTGTAGGTACATCATGAATAATAAGGGTGACAGGGGGCACCCCTGCCTAAGCCCCCGTTTTACCTCTGCAGGCTTGGATACCTGTTTTTCCCACTTTATAACTGCCTTGTTACCTTTATAGATACCCTTTAAAAGATTAGTGACTACATGTTCCACGCCTAGTGTGTCCAGTATTCCCCACAATTCCTCTTGAACCACGCTATCGTACGCTCCCTTGATATCCAAAAATGCTAGCCACAGGGGCCTGTGTTCCTTTTCTGCTATTTCGATGCACTGCGTCAGTGAGAACAGATTGCCTTCCAACCTCCTGTGTTTCCGAATTCCATTCTGCAGTTCCCCCAGCACCCCCTCATCCTCTATCCACGCCTGCAGTCTTTCCTTTATAATCTGCATCGCCAGCCTGTAGACCACTGATGTCACTGTTATAGGACGGTAGTTGTTTATGTCAGCTTTGTCCCCTTTTCCTTTATAGATCATGCTCATCCTGCTAAGTTTCCATCCATCGGGAACTTCACCATCGATTATTATTGTGCTCACTGCCTCTCTCAAAGCCTGCTTAGACTTCGGACCTAATGTCTTTATCAGCCTAATTGGAATGCCATCTGGGCCTGTTGATGTACTACTAGGAACCCTTTTATCAGCCCTTTCCCACTCTTGTTGTGAAAATGGAGCCATTGCACTTGATTCGTCCTTGTCTATTGTGGTGCATAAAGTACTTTGTTGAAATTTTTCTGTCACCCTTGTTCTTATATATTCAATAGCTTCGTCCCCTTCTAGCCTAGCACCTTGGGCTGTAGTTATAAAACTCTGCTCTAGGCTCGTCTCATTTCTTAGGGAGTTTAGATGGTTCCAAAACTTCGCAGCTGCCTTTCTATCTTTTTTATGTACTTCTGCCAGCCACTGAGCTCCCTTCCTTCTAATCTTTTCATTGATAAGAAAGGATACATCCCTTCTACAGCTTAGAAAGGTTGCCCATTTTCTTTCAACATCATCTGTCGGTTCACCCCGCTGCTTAGCATGTCTATGTTCCCTAGAGGCTTCCTGACGTTTTGCTATGGCTCTTTTAACTTCCTCATCCCACCAACTTTTGGGTTTGTGTCTTCTTTTCCTGGGTGACTTGTCACGCGTCTTAGCAAGCTCTAGCTCAAAGAGTCTAATTAGATTCGTGTATGTCCACACTGTCTTATTATCCTCCTTGATTACTTTCTCAATTTGTTTAGTGGCTATTTCAATTTGCCTTGCTGGATAAAAATTTTCCTGTAGTTGCTCATCTTGTCTCCTTCCCACTTTCACTGCTCTTCCAAAACTTAGCTTGATACGTTTGTGATCGCTACCCAGACTTCTGGAGCCACCTTCATCTATGTGCATTCCCCTGAGCTTATCATACATCCTATGTGACATCAGTGCATAATCTATCGTCGATTGAAGCCTTCCTACCTCCCATGTTATTTGCCCTTCACACTTCTCGGTACTGTTGCACATGATCGAATCAAGCCTTTCACACATATCCATGATCATTTTGCCTGTCGGGTCGGTATACCCATCTATATCTTCTATGTGCGCATTCATGTCTCCTAGTATAATTATCTCGCACTCTCTTCCTAACTCCTGAATGTCCTTTGATATACACTCTACCATTGCCTGGTTTTCCTCTCTGGCCTTTGCTCCCGTCCACAAGTACACGAAACCAAGGAGTGTCATTTGACCTGCCACTTTCTCTTTTAGCCATAAATGTTCCTTGCACTCCTGCTTGACCCTTTGCCAGTCTGTACTTTTATGAATGAATGCCCCAATACCACCCCCCTTCCTGCTGCCTTCTGTTCAATAGAACAATATTCCCACGCGTAGTCCGGATTGTTCGGAGGTTGTTTCATGTCCCTTAGATGTGTTTCTACAGAACCGTATACCATCGGCCTCTCTTCCCTTAGCTGTTCTTCTATCTCTTCCCACTTCAGCCTGCTCCTACCACCCTGCATGTTAATATACCCTATGTCTGAATTCGCTCGGCGCTCGTGGCTACGTCTATTTATGCCCCGGACTCTACCTATCTTAGATATTGGTGCCACTTTGGAATCGTATCTGTCCATACCACCTGTCGAAGAGTCTCCCTGGTTGTTTTCCTCGTTACTAGCTATCCTGCACCCCGAAGGGCTCGCTTGCCCCCCAAAAAAGCTACTGTGCGTCCTGCAAGTCGCCAACCCACCTCATGACCTAGCCGCCCATCGAAGTGAATTCTGTCTCGTTGAAAACCCCCCCACCTATGCACCTCTCTGTTTATTTCCACCACCTCAAAGCCTTTCTCTCGACTCATCCGCCATATCTCTTGGTTTGCGTTGACCACCGCTCTTTGCAGGTTGCTATCACGCACCGGTACCTCCGGTATCGTGCATATCACTACCTGTACCTTAGGGGAAGTGGCGCGCATGTCATCGACGCCTTTCGCCAGTGTGGCTGCTAGTCCTGCTGCATCTTCATTTAGGACATCGTTTAAACCGCCTGAAATTATCACGAGGTTTCGTCCATCAGCTGTCGTTTTGAGCTTTGCGCTCGCTTGCCTCATGACTGCTTCCAACTTGCGTCCTGGGAACGCCCCTACTGCAACCCTCTTGTCACCTCTTACCCTCTCTTTGATGGCTTCTATGCATCGATTTAAATTCGAGTCTCCGGCAATTATCACATGCTGGGACTTTTCAGCTGGAGCGTTCTGCACCTGGGGGCTACTTGCACCTGCGACGCCGGCTGCTTTGTTCCCTTCCTGCCCTACCACTACCTCGCTGAAGCTGGGCCTTGCGACAGTTGAACCGGCTAAACCTGTTTTTTCCAAACTTGCTTGCTTTTCCTTCTCCACCGTTCTGGTTGCCGGTTCCCTACTGTTCTCTCGGTAGGTCGCTTCTTTGTTCAGCTTCGCTAGCGCTTCCTCGGTGGACTTCAGTCTTTCTCCCATTGCTCTCGTTTTCTCTTGCTCTGTCGCCAACGCAGTCTCGAGCTCGGCGATTCTCATCAGCAGTTCACTCTGGGCAACCATCATTTTCTCAATTTTTAGATGCGGAGCATCTTATACTCGCGCCTTGTAGTGCGCCGTCCGCACCGCTTCTCGAACATTCGACAGCTGACGCGCGCGCATGCGCCGTCGCCCACTCTTCCACCATCTGTGCATCCCTTCCTCCTCTACACACCGCGCGCGCTTCACTCCTCCACCATCTGTGCACCCTTCCTCCTCTACACACCGCGTTCGACATCTACAATTCTCCTGATTCTCCAGTGGACGCGCATGTGGCGTCGCGCTTCGAGAACATTCAACAGCTGACAGTGCATGCGCCGTCGTGCTGTATATATACTCAAAGTCGGCGCTCGCTCGCTCAGTTGCCGCTCATCGGTTGGTTTGTACGGCGCGTCGACGTCCAAGGTCGCGGTGAAATGAATTCCAACGAATCCACAAACACAATGATCGACGTCCCTTCGACCAGCGCCGCCCTTTCGCATACGTGTGTACGTGTTCACTCATTTAACACCCCCTCCTACAACCACGTTAACCAATTTAGCCATCGACCCAAGTAAGTCGCAATTTAACACCCCATTTCACAACCACGTTAACCAATTTAGCCATCGACCCAAGTAAGTCGCACTTTAACACCCCGTTAACCAATTATATGGTCCGCATCCTCCTCAGTGTTCCCCCGAGGGAAGCTGCGGGCAATTTTTTTCTTCCGCCTCACATTGCCTACACTTCGCGTCAGCCTCTACAGGGGGCGCCTACGCTGCTCTACAGGGGGCGCCTCCAAGCGACCATGTCGGCCATGACGTATATGGTCTGACGTGTGGTGCGATCTTGCGCGTTCTCAGCGCCTAGTGGTGTAGTAACGAACAATATGATATGACCTCTGCAATCATCATCAGAATCATCATCATCAGTCTGACACGCTCACTGTATGGAAAAGGCCTCTCCCACTTTCCGCCAGTTAACTCGGTCCTGAGCATGCTGCTGCCATTTATACCCGCAAAGTTCCTAGTTTCCTCTGCACACCTAACTTTGTCTCCCCTTCGTGCGTTTTCTTTCTCTGGGAATCCAGACCAGTTTCTCTGAATATCCAGGTAGTAGCAGCGGAGCCGAGCTAGAAGATTAAGAATTGGGTGAAGCACATTCGGCAAGCATTCTCAAGTCATAACTGGTATAGATTACCACTATCCCTCAAGGGGAAGGTATATAACGGCTGCATTTTGCCGGTACTTCCCTATAGAGCAGAAACCTGGAGAAGAAACAAAGAAGTTTCAGCTTAAAATTGAGGAAGGAGGAGCAAGCGATGGAAAGAGAAACTACAGGTGGAACCTTAAGAGACAAGAAGAGAGCAGAGTGGGGTAGGGAATAAATTGGCGTTAAGTATACTATAGTTGAAATCAAGAAGAATAAATTGACATGGGCCGGGAACGCAGCGCATAGGCAGGATAACCGCTGGTCATTAAGGGTAACTGTCCGGATTCCCAAAGAAGACGTCTGCAATAGCGCTGTTTAACTGACCAATACACACAAACCTTTTCGAAACGAGGAACAACTTTATACATGCGATCTTCCGTGTTTTTTTTTTTAACCTTGCTGGCTTGGCCTAGAAGCCAGCGTGACTGAGTTTTATAGTGGCGGCCAGAACATTATATTTTTGGGTGCAATACATTCTTTATTTTGTAAAAAAAAAACGCGTGCGCTAAATTCTGATGAAGCAGAGCTCTTTCTGTGCCTGTAGTTATGTCGTCTTCCATCGTTTTTATTTCTTCCCTTTATCTCTATTCCTATATGTACTCTTCCTTTCCTCCTTTTTACACTCCTCCTCACCATCAAATATATACTCGTCACTCTCGCTTCCCTATGCTAAGTTATGCTGTGCCAACCTCATTGGATTGCCGACATGATAAGATGCTTGCCTTAGGACTTGCAGCACGCAGACTCGAATCTCGCTTCTCTTTTTCTCTCTAAGTACTTCTTTCGCCCATCGGAATTATCGCATCCCACGCCGGAGGAAATGGCGCACGCGTTCTAGCCCAGAAAACAAAATGGTGGCATTTTTTTCTTTTTCTTGTTTTTAATAAATGTATGTAAGGAGAGGTTGGTGCCAATGCGTGGCGCCGGCTACTCCTCTTCTTTTTCTTTTCATGCATTAAGGTAATCAGTTAATTATAAAACTATCTGTCGCTAAACAATTTGTGAATATATTTTCATATATGTAAGGGTACCACCCGGTCAATCGCTTATGTGAGTTATGCTAGTGTAATAAGCGTCAGCCATCCAACCAATATTTTCTGTTTGGTCTGCACAGGCTAGTGAACGGCTTCCACAGCTCAACCATAGAAAAAAAAAATGTCACATTTGCACGAACTGCGACACATGATACAACTGTTCAATTCTGGCTGCAGAACCCTCCTAAAAGCTCAAATATCAGTCTTCCTGCACTGAAGGCACATCGCAGCTCTGTTTAGTGCGACAAACCAATGGCTGCTCACCCGTAACACGTAACCAGGGCTGCGAGTGGTCCGAAGTCAGCTCTTTCCGCCGGACCCATAGTTAGCAGACCACGTGGATAAACCCTTGTCTTCCAAAGCGTGAACACGTCTGCCACGATTGATCAGTGGCTTAGGTGCTCGGCTGCTGTAACGAAGCTGGCATTGCAGGGGAGGTAAAATGGTAGAGGCTCGTGTACTGTGCTCTGTCTTCGCACAGTACACGATTTCGATTACTTGGTACTCTACTATGGGAGAACATAAATTAGCCGTCCTGTGGGCCCTGTTGGCCAAAATTGCGGCGTATGCCATGAGGACAACAGCGTTCAGCTCACACGCAAAAGAATTTTGCCGTGGATACCGGCCAAAAAGAGACGAAAAAGGTATTCGGAGAAGCTATTACCAGTTTAGGGTGCTTAGTCTTCTATTATGAGGGAGCAAAAAGCCGTCCCGTGGAGCTCACATTTCACGAGCTTTTAATCGAACTATTGAGCTGACTGTGTTTAGAAAATGTGGTGAATTAGTTTGACTTTCAGTACCAGGTACTCTACTATGAGAGAACGTAACACTTCCCGTGCGCCTCCCACTTGATGAAGTCCCATCGACGAAAATTACGCGGTGAACCAGTTCACGTCATTGAACGTACAAGGTGGAGATGCAGTAACGTTCACCGGTCACTTCGATCTTAACGTTAATCTACCTGTTCAAGCCTTGTTTGTGGGATAAATTGTGAGTCTACACAAATAGGCCTTTGAATGCAGGCTAGGCACTTGCGAAATAGTATGCGCTATTTTGCAATAAGTAAGGTACCCTCATTTGTACGCTTCTCTGTTATTAGCAGCTTTTCACACAGACGTTTGATCTTTCATTGGTATTGTTATTTCACGTTGCCACATTTTATTCTTTCCGGAATATTTATGTAAAACCTTCGTTGTAGCCAGAAGCTCAAAAATACTTTATCGACGTTGAAACAAAGCACTAAATAAAGTCATTACAAAAGTAGATAGAAAGATGGAGATTCTGGACCAAAACCAATCCAGACAGAACACAACAAATTCATGATCGTCATGCGAAAGCATGCCACAGGCGCCAACGTCAGAGAAAAAGCTGTGATAATTTCCAACAGGTCCAGACTGTCGGCCATGAACCAGGAGACGCATAATGGCTCAATATCAAATGCAGCAATCGGAAGAGTGCGAAATTTGGCAGTGGAACTACCGTGGTTTCCAGCGTAACTATAGAACTGAGGACGGATAATGGAAAGTTGCAACATTATTCGATAAGGCAATTACAACAATATCCCATAAGCCCATAGGAGGGACGCATATCCTGCATCTCATACAGAATCCAGCTATGAAAGGAGTTGTGGAAAGAGTGTCTTCGTACTTAATATATTTATCCTCCGAGACAAGCGGGAGCAACTTTAGACAAGCTCTTTCAAGAGACAGCCAAACTGGCGAAAGTAAACCCACTCATCATAGTTCGCGACTCTAATGGCGAGCATTCAAGCTGGAGATATGAGCCAAGACAACAAATGAAAATAATATTGCAAGAACTATAGAGGCACTGCCAATGACAGTGTTAACGGACCTTGCAAACTCTACGAGAATAGAGAACAGCATATCCAAGGACAAAAGCCCAGATTTAACGATAGTGCAAAACTGCCACAGCGCAGACTGGTACGATACCATTGGCACACGAAACAACCTCCTTGATGACACCTATACCAAGTGTCTTGGAGCAGAAACCATCACAGCTCCTTACCAGGCTAAATACACTGGCTCCCAAACTCAAAACTGGATGCTCCTCGCACTCATGCCGGAGCGATCATTAAATACTAAGCACCACACTCCGCACGGGCCGAATTCGCAAACACGTCGACACGACTGAAGTAACAGGCTAGCATGCTTATAGAAGATCGCTAAAAATTTAAATGATTGCCCCAGACGACTCGGACGAGTGGAGCAAAGTCATCCGAAATGGAAAGCAAATGTACACCAATTCAGTCGCTAGAAAAGACACCCCGGAAGAAGACGCTCACCTTCTCCACCTGTGGGAAGCAAGAAGGAACCTTACTAAATGATGGAAAAGTCAAAAACGAAATAGCAAACTGAATGAATTAATTAACTTTATTTCAAATCTGGCCGTTTCCTCTGGGCGAGGTGGGAGAAGAGGTGATTAACCCCTGCCCCTTCCCACCTTCCGTTGATTATGAGGCCGGTGCCTCATGCGACCACTCGAAGTCCTTCGACCCTGGCAGCATCTTTGGCTTGCCGGACGGCGCAAAGAAACTCAAATCGAAAATTAAAGATATAACGCAGCAAGCTGAAGAGTACGCTAATAAACTTTCCACAGCCAACTTGAAACAATTCGGCGATTCGATAAAAGGAACCCTAGGAACAGCAAAGGCATGGGATGTCCCCAGAACCATGACTGACCCACTTAAAACAAAACGCGAAGGACAAAACTTTTTAGACAGTTTATTGCACACACAACCAGGCACACGAGACGACCTCCATCATAACATCTATATATACCAAGTGTTTCGGAGCCCAAGCCATCACAGGCCCTTGCCAGGCTAAATACACTGCACTTTCAAACTCGGAACTGGATGCACCTTTCACGCATGCCCGGGTCTTGGATGTGCCACTTTCTTCATCCTTCCCGGTCCGCGCTTTGTGCGCTGGGCCTCGCGTTCTCCGTACCTTGCGTCCGACGCACGACTCAACAGTTATGGTCTGCAATCACCGCCAGTCGACAGACTGCTTCATGCTGCGTTTTTGGTGAGGTGGTGGAAGGACGCAGTTCTGCAATTCGCAGTGTTGTGTTATACCATTAAATCTTGACATGCGATCATCCCATTCCCAGTCCTCTCATTCCTCCAGCTGTCAGCAGCCGAGAACAGTTGCCACTCATCCACCGTGTTGGTGCATAATGCATAGGGAAACCACCGGGGATATATATATGAATTATTTGTTAAACGGACGTTCGTACTAGTTACAAGTGAAAGTTCACTTACGGAGCTTCGCTTGAATGCGTACCCTACCTTGGGACAGCGTGTTTCGAACGACAGATAATCTTCCGGCTTCGGGCACAATTTACTCTAGCACACGAGAGCTACGTGTAGTTCCATACAGGGGAGCGGGTGCGTTTTGAACCAATGTTCAACGATTTAAAGTTATACGACGTACTACTATGGGAGAGCAATAAGCTGTCCCAGTTTCAACGCACATGTGTTGAGAAAAGGAGTTTAACAATTTAGAGTACTTGGTACTCTACAATGGGAAGGCAGAAAGCTGGTACTTTATGAAGGTAACAGATGCATTTTAGATGCGAAGCAGCTCTTTGGCTCACGTGTGTAACGCCGGAGGTAAGTACGTGCATCCATACAAACGCGCCGCAACGCGCTCCCCCCGCTGCAGGTGTTGGAGCGGTGCCAAGTAGGTCACGCCGCAGCTGTGCGTTGACGTCGCGCTCCCTTCTCACGCTTTCCTCGCAGGTGCGCACTGACGTCACTCTCTTCCTCACCGTAGCACGTTCACCGCAGCCCCCGCAGTTGCTGGCTCCTCCACCCACTCGCAGCAAACTTCTCTCTCACTTCACCCTCTCCACCGCCCGCAACGCTCAACCACACGTCGAGTGGAAACACTTTTTCAGCTTGTTTATCTGCGATGAAAATTACACAAAACCGAACTTACTCGAGTAGAGGCTACACCAAGTTTTGCTTCAAACCGATCTTACAGCACCCGCGTGGACGCCCGTTTCAAGCGGGTCAACGCCGTTCGCAGCGCTGCTGCTTCGCATCCCATCAGGGTTCCCTGTGTGTTTAGAAAAAGTGGTTAACGGTATAGAGTACTTAGTACACTGTTATTTAAGAACATAAAGTCGTCCCGTCGGCCTCACACTTCATGAGGCCGTGTTCGCAAAAATTACGCCGAAGTCACGAATGACTAGGCCATAAATATCAGATGGTCCACAATTTTTTTTAATGCGGAGCATTTCTTAGTCGCACAATGTCGCGCTTCGGCGTTGGCGGTGGCGCCGTCCACACCTGTCCTCCTGCGCGTGCTCGCGTCTCCGGCCGGCCTAGGAAGACACCAGCAAAACTGTTGCTCCCCTCCCTATCTCTTGCCTCGCAAGGCCGACGCAGTCAACGTCTGCTAGTAAAGAAACAGCTGCTCACGCTGCGCAACTGCTCACTGGCCGCATTGTATATGTAGGCACTGGATCGCGCGTTCGGAATTGAGTCAAGGACGTCTTTACTTGGCTTTCACCTGACGTTCAAGGCAACACTTCCGCTTCAGTCAATAAGTAAGAATGATAAACACGAAATAGCAATTAAACATTCGCAAACCCTGCCCTATAACGCAACATTCACGTGATACCCCCCATTACTCTGCGACGCATTTACTCGAGTTCCACCCGCGGGTGTTTAAAAAAAGTGGCTAACGATTTAGAGTACTCGGTATTCTATTATTGGATAACTGAAAGCCGTCCCTTGTGCCTTATCCTCCTAGCAGTGCGGGCAACGGCCTCACATGGGAAGATGATGGGGTGCGTGGGAAGACGCACTCAACAGTTTTAAATGCAAAGCATTTTTAGCGAACTTCAGCGACATTGAGCGTATCTACCTATCTATCTTTCTATCTAGCCACTTACGTTTGGGTGGTCTCGTGGTCACCCCCTTAACTTGACGTGAACCAAAATTACCATGGGCGGGTAAGATGGTTCGACGAACATGACGCGCTCGTCAAGACATGAATAATCTGACAATCCAGTTGCGTACGTCATCAAACACTTCCCGTCAGACAGCGCCACATACCCACGGGCGTGTATGTGCCGCCGGTATGCGGGTATGTGCCACAGGTGATTGGCACTTAGTATCTACTTAGGAAGGACGAGAACACACATGGGCAATTTTAACGCGTAAGCGTTAAGAAATAACTGACATCGGTAGCGTCGACCTAATGATGGCATAGAATAAATGCCAGTGTTAAGAAAAACCTGACATAGGCAGCGTTGACACCCTGATTAATGCAAATAATGAATTTCCGGGTACCAGCAGGATTCGAACCCAAGCATTATGCGTGGGACTCTGAGGAGTATTATACTCGCCGAAAGTTACATAGCAGGGCAGTGCGCGTTCAAAAAGATGAAAGGAAAGAGGGCTTTTCAAAGAAACCTGTCAAGTATTCTACCACAGAGCTACGCCAGGTCTCGGAACTACTTTTCAAATAGACGCTAATATTCATGAAGCGTCAATAATGGTTGCAGTGCTGCCTGCCTAATTTTATAAAAATTACATGTGTATTTCTTTGATACAGCCATCACGTCGGATGAACGTCAATTGTGGTTAGGTGCTGTGCACTGAGGTTGACTTTTGTAGCAGTGTCCCAACTTCAATGTAGCAGTGTCCAGGGCCAGCATCTTTGCGAGCATCAGCGCTTCATATCAGCTTCTGGTGGTGCTAATACGCATGTTCTAGTTGACATCGTTGCGCAAGGGCAAACAACTGGTTATATATACATCTGCAACTCTTCAACATATATCTGTGCGTGCAAGATTTGTACATATATACTTGTTGTATATGTACGTGTACATATGTACGTGTTGCTCAATAAAAAAAAACTGCAACTAGGACATCTTACCTCCGCATGCTTCGCATAACGTCGTTTCCCACGCCCGTGGGTGTTTGGAGAAAGCTGGTGAACGATTTGGAGTACTTGGTCCTTCACTATGGGTAAGCACTAGGCCGTCCCGTGGGCCTCCGATACACACAGGATGATAATCCTGTGTTTAGAAAAAGTCGTTAACGATTTAGAGCACTTGGTACTCTACTATGAGAGAGCTGATCCTTACATGCCGCTATGGGTTCTGCCGATTTTTCGTTATGTCTACTAGAGATAATGCTAATGAGCAGCATCAACAAGGGTGATCGTGATAACCCGTCATACTTGCTCTGGTTTGGCTTCAAGATATGCATGCAAAAATAAACATTTCTCATTAGGAAAAACTAAGTAGCATAAACTTCCATCAATTTCCTTGATTGAGGCTTCACAGCCTTTAGTCTGGTATTTTTATTATGGCAAATTTGTGGCAAATTTTGTTTCACAGTTTATGGTTGCAATGGCATTAGGTCTAGGGTGTCGGAGGGCTCATTTTGAACAGGGGTGTGCAAATATTCGAAAATTTTAATAACAAATTGAATAGCGCATATCTTTCAAATACTTTTCGAATAATAGGCACTGACGGGGAGAATTCACAAGAACAGAACATTGGAAAACAATTGACTATTTGTGACGCTTTAATTTTTTGAATAGCAAAGTAAATGTTGGCGTCTCTGAACCAAGTCTCTCCTCATTATAGTATTCAAGATGAGGATGATGCATCAAACAATGTTTAATTCCTTTTTTAGGGGCGCAGCTCCTTGTAGCGGCACCCGGTCGTCCCTCGTGGCCATAGTAGTAGTGTGTAACAAGTATGACATTTTGACCTGCAAGGTGGTGCTGGTGATTTCTTCTGTGTGTTGTTGAACAATAAAAAAGTGCTCATTGTACATGCCAATGGCTGCTAAGGGGGAATGAGAGACAGGAGAATTCGGCTTTTAGCTAACGCGCACACTGCGAATTTTTTATTGTTCAACAACGCACAGAAGACAAGAAAGGGTTGCTACGTTATACTCGCTGGGCGTAACCTCCTTTGTTTTAGAAAGGTTTAGCGAGCCGTGGGCCGCAGTGCCATGACTACAGTGAAGAAGTATATACCATGAACTCGAGGTGGTTAAAGGTGGGAAGTAGACCCAAAACGCAAGCCGTAAGAAAGTGTGCGTGTGCCACCTCTCGTTTAGTCCTTGGAATGTCCGCTGGATGGCGGTGCTTCTATATGGGGAATATATGATGAAAAGATCCGAGATGGTGGTACTTGGAGTGTTGAATAGATGGACGAACGGACACACAGACAGATGCATGGATGGACTCATGAACGGACGCAGGGGCGGATGCATGGACGAACGCAAGGACGGACGTACGAACAGACGCACGCACGGACGGGTAGATGGACGCATGGACGGTCACACAGACGGACACATGGACGGACGGAAGCAAGAACGAATGGACGGACGGATGCTTCACCCCACTCTCCATCATTCACTCCATTGGTATGCTGCCAATTTTTTTTCTTCTCAGTCTATGCACTGGTACGCACGCCGTACACCTCATGCTTGCTGCACCAAATGTAGTTTTGAAATATAGCTCCCGAAATAGAGGCATTGCAAACTTTCTGCCCCCTCGCCTTGTTTTGCCCGGCATGCGTGATCGGCCCATCGAAGAGAAGATGCCAAGTGATTACGACCCCATCTGACCTCATGACGTCACAAGTTTAATGATCTGCAACGTCATAAAGTGAGTTCCAGCACCATGACGATCATATTTTGAATTACTCTTCTCGACGCCGACACCCCGTGACGTTGACGCCGCCAGCATTCCAAGTTCGTGCTTGTTCAGACATTGAAGGCTCGCGGATAACCATCCTGGCCACGTTTTTGCCTGAGTGAGATGGTTAGCGCAGTATAGAAGTTAATCCGCCACGCTCACGTCGTCATAATGTGTCATGTTGTAGTTGCCGTACAGAAGTGAAAATTCTAAGGGCTCGCTTTTGTTTGTAAGGCAAAATATGAATGATTGCTAACAGACAACACTGCCGATGAAAGCAACTTTCCTTGGCAGTGTTTTCAGTTAAAATTACTGTCGTAGCGCCAGTGCGTTATGAAGCGCAGTCCGCGACGCGACTCGGACGTAATCGTCAATACAGCGTCGTCGTCTTGCATACCTTTAGAACTGTGTGAACTCCACTGTAAAAACGGACAACCGAAGACATGAATGCAACACACGCGCAGTCTTCTCTTGTGCTTGCCGTCTTTCTATAGCGCTGTCAAAACGGTTTTAAGATGAACTTACACCAACTGTCAAAACTACGTGCTCTACGAAAGTTGCGTCACTCACCGTACGTTCTTCCATGGTGATCCCGCGTTGACGTTGAGTTGTATGATGGAGTTCGTGTCGCAGTACACTCCCTTCCACGTTTCACAATCCCTGCCAAGCAAGACTAGCTGGCGACATCGCCGCAAATGAGTGGTATCTCAGTAGACGTACTTTTTCAGAAGGCGCGAGCCACACAGAGACACCTCTTGTGAGACTATGCGCCACCGCCGGGTTACCAAGAAGCAATGCCAACTGCCATCAGCAGCAAATTCATCAGCCTAGAGCTGCAGGCAACGAAGAAGACGTGGTCCAGCACGTGCTTCAACATCCTGGAACAGTGGGCGAAAGCGGCGCCCCCACGGGTTTGACGCGAGTATTATAGGTTGCTGCTCCGGGACGTCGAGCACGCTATAGTGACTCACTTTAATTCCCTTGCCCATTCCCCTTTTATGCCGGATCGTCAGCAAAGTTGTTTCACTTACTCGAAGTGGACACCTGATGGTTTGCTTGGAAGCCACAGTCAATCGGATGAAGTACGACAACGGCGCGAGCCAAATCGATCCTGGGGCTTCAGCGGATACCTAGCGGCGTTACAACGAAACCTTCGAAACAAGAAAGGTTTTTTTTTGTTTTGTTTTGTGCATCTTAACAAGCTGATAGCAGCTATCAGAAAAGAAAAAGACACGCAAACAGGACGGGTGTATATATCAAACGTTTAGCGGCCGTCCAGTTGACGTGTCTCCGCATGTCCGATGCTGTGCATCTCCGATTCCAAACTGCACACGTGTGTTGGCCGTCCTGTCTCTTCGTTCAGCGATTGTTGCTTCCCGTCCTTCTTAAGATGATCCAGTTCTGTTATCACCGACTACGCCGAATTTCGGCGCTGAATACGTTCTTATCTCCGGTTGCTATAGCAACCGGCGCTTCGTGAAGAAAGCCGCAGCGGTTGTGCCGCGAGGCTTTCTTCACGTATAAGTCGGTGGTGGACAGGCGAAGGTGAATGCGCCAACAGCTGCAGAGTTTCGACACGACACCGTCTATCATGGATTTAGGTCGTCCCGCGAAGTGTCAGTTGCTATAACGCGACGAAGCGTTATTCACCGATGTTTCCTCGAGACCCCGATCAAGAGGCACTTCCGCCACCAGCACAATGTCTGCTGTAATACCTACGATAAAGAGTGCTTACCAGAGCAAACGACAGGGCAGGAGGGGACAGGAGAAGAGACGAGACAGAGCACTGAACTGCCAACAATTTATTTCTTGCGAAGGTCTTCGCTTTTATACAGTTATCAGTTTATACAGTTATAAAGGGTTATTATAAGCACTCTTTATCACGTTATACCAACACGCCCAATCCTACTGTCTCTTGAGCTACAATACCTATACTCGAAGAACCTATGGCATTGCGATCGTTCAGCCACTGTGGTAATTATGAGTATTTTATACGTAAAACCACGAAATTTATTTTAATTACTAGTTTTTGCAAGTTATGTGCAGCCTCGAAATCTTCAACTATCGTGCACGAGCGGTGACTTTTCTGTGCCTAAGCGCCGTACGACGAAGCCTCCGTAGTGGCAAACAAGGCGTGGGCATTCGAATGGTTTCGGTCGTATTTTCTTCTCAGAACATTAACTTTGCCGCCACAATTCGAAGACCTAGCATTACTATATGCACCCACTCCCACACTTATGAGATAAGCAGTAGAACGTGGTTCATCTGCTCAGCGCCGACAATAAGGAAGAGCCTGGCAGACGACAGGCTCGGACCTGAACGTGCTTCGTGGGCACGTGTTGATCCTCATCCTGTTTGCAACTTGGCTCCGTCGTACGGCGCTGACGCGCAGAAGAGTAGCCGCTCGGACAGTACAGTTAAAGATTTGGGCGGATGTACAGTGTCAACATTCATGAAAGGGAACACGTCGACGCGTGGCCTGCGCACTCCGGCAGCTGCTGGCAGCGCGTTCAAGCGGTAGCGATAGCAACCACATTCTCTTCTCGCGTCATCTCGCGGCGAGCAAAACAAGATGTCAGTGCTGATGCGGAACCGCTGGCAAGATTGCAACCCCCTCCCGCTTCAAGGCCATTACCGGCTCTCGCGTAATCGCCTTCAAGGGGGAGGGGGTCGCAATCTTGCCAGCGGTTCCGCATCAGCACTAACATCTTGTTTTGCTCGCCGCGAGATGACGCGAGAAGAGAATAGGGAGTTTTACTGCTGGGTACGCATTCTCTTGGGGCGTTGCGGGCCAGCAGCCGCCGGAGCGCGTAAGCCACGCGTCGCCGTGTTCCCTTTCATGAAAATTGACACTGTACATCTTCCACTCGTCTTGTCGTATCTTATGCGGAGAGTCTGTTATACTCTTCCGAGAGAAGAAGTACGCCACATAAATCTGTTTCAGGTCACTGTCTGCCTCGCGTAAGAAAGTCGTAAACCTGAAATTCAGCTGCCGTCATAACTTACCCCGCTGCTATGCTCGTTGCTGCTTACCAAGCTACTATGCTCGAGGGTATGGGTTTGACTCTTCGCCACTGCTGCCACGTTTCATAGGGGTCGAACAGCAAAATGAAACCTCCTGCTCAGGCTTAGGTGCGAGTTAAAAAGACCCAGGTGCTCAAATTATTCCGCAGCCCCCCACAACCGCATTTACTACCGGTCTCCCCAATGTTGCTAAAAAATCTTCTGAAAACTGACATTGGCAGAAAATAGATGGTACTAGTTCAAGCTGTGACTCATATTTGATGTATATGACATCGAATTTTCCAAAACAATTACCTGCCAGAAAAAATAATGAAAAGTAATTCTATGAGTTGAGTGACAGAAGAGATGGTGTTCTTTTGAGCCTCCAGGGTCGTTGCGACACCTGGTGGAGAGGTCTGAACCAAGCGCTTCCATCTGTGTGGCCCCCGAGATCTGTTTCGGCAGTGTGACAAAACACAAAGCTAACACCCGAGAAATACACCAGAAGGAAAGAACTAATCGTTCGGGTTTTACCCTCTCAAACCACGACGCGGTTATAAGAGAGGCCACAGGGGTGGTCTCAGGAATTTTCAGCCACCTCATGATGATCCTCAGCGTGCATACAAATCTAAGAAGACGGGCTTAAAGCATATCGCCTCCCCCAAGCATGTGGCCGCCGCGGTCGGGTTTCGATCCCGTGGCCTTCGAGTCAGCACTCAAGTACTGTGACTGGTCATCGTGATGGGTACAGCTTATTCATGCCCAGGTATACGATCGAGTGTCACTACCGGATGCATAAGTAATTATATTTAATGATATTTCTCGGGGTTTGATGTCACAAAACAACACACGATTATAAGAGAAGCCATATAGTAGAGGGCTCCGGAAATTTTCGACCACCTGGGGATCTTTGTCATCATCATCATCAGCCTGAGGACGCCCACTGCATGGCAAAGGTCCCTCCCATGATCCGCCAATCAACCCGGTCTCGTGCTTTCTGCTGCCACGTTATACCTGCGAACTTTATAATCTCATGAGCCCACCTAACTTTCTCTCTCTCCTTTGCGTGTTTGTGTTTTCTAAGAATTCAGTCAGTTTTCTTTACTGACCAGCGGTTATCCTGAATATGTGCTACGTGCCCAGCCCATGTCCATTTCTTCTTCTTGATTTCAACTGTTATCCTTAACCCCGGTTTGATTTATTTATTTATTTATTTTGATTGATTGATTGATTGATTGATTGGTTGATTGATATGTTGGATTGAACGTTCCAAAACCACCATATGATTGTGAGAGACGTCGTAGTGGAGGACTCCGGGAATTTCAACCACCTGGGTTTCTTTAACGTGCACCCAAACCTGGGTTTGTTCCCTCCCCCACTCTGCTCCCTTCTTGTCTCTTACGGTTACACCTTTAATTTTCCTTTCCATCGTTCGCTGCATCGTCTTTGTTTTAAGTTGAACCCTCTTTGTAAGCCTCCAGGCGTCAGCTCCGCAGGCAAGTACCGGCAAGATGCAGCTGTTATATACTTTCCCCTAGAGGGTTAGAGGTATATTATCATTCATGATTTGAGAATGCTTGCCGAATTGGATTCACTCCACCCATATACCCATATTCTTCTAGTTATTTCACTCTCATAGTTCGGGTCCACGGTTACTACCTGTCCTAGGTAGACATATTTCTTTACAACTTCGATCGCCTCTCCACCAATCGCAAATCG
Organism: Rhipicephalus microplus; assembly: GCF_043290135.1. Taxonomy (NCBI): domain Eukaryota; kingdom Metazoa; phylum Arthropoda; class Arachnida; order Ixodida; family Ixodidae; genus Rhipicephalus; species Rhipicephalus microplus. The sequence goes on from NC_134705.1 coordinate 182,223,782, forward strand.
CTGCTTTTTGCCAAGAATGTTTCACATTACTTTAGTTTTGTGCATATTAATTTTCGGACCTACTCTTCTGCTTTCCGTGTCCGGTTCAGTAATTATACGATGTGATTCGTCCCCCGAGTTACTCGTTGAAGCAATGTAAGTCTTTGACGTCTCCTTTCTTATTGATTGAGATGATGCTGGTGTTCTCCCAAGATTCTCATACTCTTTTCGCCAGGAGACACTCCGTATATAAGCCACTTTTTCTAACACAGTTTATCTTCCACCTTCCAGCAGCTCCGTTGTTGCCTCATTTTGACCAGCGGTTTTGCCCTTTTGCATTCCTTCTGAAGCTTTCATTACTTTCCCTTTCGCTACCTGTTACTACTGGTAGGATCTTGAATTTCTGTGGTCTATTCTTGCTTCTTACAATATCATCTTGGTCTTCTCGGCTTCCATACAGGTCACTGTAGAACTCCTCCGCCCCCTCTACTATCCTATCCATATTGGTTATGACATTGCCTCTCTTGTATTTTAATGCACCCATTCGATTTTTGGCCATGCGAAAGTTTGCCTTCGCGTACTTAAGGCTTCTGTCGTTTTTTTACAACCAGCACGATTCTCTTCATGTTACACCGTCTGATGTCGGCTACCTTACGCCTACTGATTAACTTCAAAAGCTCCGCTAGCTCAATTTTTACGGTTGCATTTGAGGCTTTCATGGTTTGTCGTCTCTCGATTTTTCGCATCCTGAGATAGCTTTGCAGTGTCCTGTCTAGCGACTACCTCCGACTTCCATTCCACGCTCTTTGATCATACTAGTAAGATCATCATCCATTGTGTTAGCGTTAACGTGGGTTACATCGGTTAGAGCTGCAAATCTATTCTGAAGCAAAACTCTCAATTCCTCTACTTTCGGTCTCACCACTATCTCAATAATTGGCTTCTTGCGTATAAGTTTTTACCTTTGATTTTTTAGAGGCTAATCTCCTTATGGCGTGGCTTGTGCGTCCCCTGTTGTCGTAGTGCGTAACCTGTAACACACACCCGCATTCCAGTGGCACATACCCGCCCTCGGGCACATATCCGCATGTCCACATGTTACGAAAAACGTAGCACCGCGTCATTATCACGCTCTCGGTGTTAACAAAGCGCTGACATCAGAAATGTGGTACGTACCCTCTTTAGTACTTGGATTGTCCGCTGCATGGCGACACTTGTATATGATGAATATATGATAAAAAGAAGTGAGATGGTGGTACTTGAAGTGTTCACTAGATTAACGGACGCACGGACGGACAGACAGACAAGCAGATGGACAGGCGCACAGACGGACGGATGAGCGAACGGACGCATAGATGGGCGCACGAACGGGCACACGTACGAACGGATGGAAGCGCGGACGGATTGATGGATGCTTTGCCCCACTCATAATCTTCATTTCGTATAGATATGCTGTGATTTTTTTTTTCCATGTAGGTGATTGAGCTCTGACCATTCGATGGTCACTGCATAGGATCTTGCTAACTACTTCTACATCCTATGAATTGCATGGGTGTGCACGTAGCTTGAAGTTTATTTCGTTTTTTTTTTTTAGATTCACCATATGAACTTCAGCCCGTCCACTTAGGGTTAGCTCGTTTTCTTAAGAAAGTGTTCAAGATCCGTAAACTTAAATTATATCGTTCTGCGAAAACTACCAATAACTATCTTCTGGCATTTCTAGAGTCGGTGCGATATTTCCCCACTGCATGGTCTGCAGGCCTCTTTTTTCCCTACTTTGGCATTACAGTCACTCATCAGTATTGTTTACTCTGTTTTCACTTTATTAATTGCAGACTCTATGTCTCGTAAAAGCGTTCAACCAGGTGGTCATCGTGACCTGATGTAGGTGTGTAGGGCTGTACCACCTCCATTCTGTACCTTTTGTTAAACTTAATTACGACACTTGTCAATCTTTCACTGATGCTATAGTATTCCTCTATGTTGCCGGCCATATTCTTGTGTATAGTAGAGGGTTCTGGTTTAACGTGCGCCTAAACCTGTCTCAAGCATTCTCGGATACACCTCGGTGGGCACAAAAGCAGACGAGAAAACGAAAGGCGAGAAGGCCTCAAACATTTTCGCCTCCATCGAACAGGCTGCGGGCACGGCCGGGAATCGATTCCGCAACCTGCGGGTCCAGTACTTTAGCCACTATACCAACGCCAGCCCAGTACTTTAGTACTTTAGCCACTATACCAACGTGGCTAAAGTCCAGCCCAGTACTTTAGCCACTATACCAACGTGGCAGGTGACACCCAAGTAAATATTTAGGGTATCTTGAATTTTTTTTTCAGCTCGCAGCCACGCCAGCTTTCATCAACGCTGTACTTGAGGATAAATCCTTGAGCTTTGTCGCGTTCAGGGTGAAAGCCGTGGACGACGGAAACTTCACGACGCATCGACGATGTTGTAGAGCGCGTTGAAGAGCCGGTGACGCTCGCCGCAGACGCCCAGGTAGTCGTCGAAGTTGAGGTCGACCACGGCAAGGCCGTTCTGGAAGTGTCTATTCACCACGTTGCCCTGCGTTTACAAGGTGCGGAAGCCGCAACACCGAGGTCAAGCCTTTGTGTGGACTGTTCTACGGATAGATTTCCGTGGCACATCGAACTGTTAACTTTGCCGTTTCGTACCTACCGGGTGGTTCCTTTCGAACTGACCTAATTCAGTGGACGGTATTTGCGTTACAATGATCCTGATTGTAATACAATTCGCATCAAAATAAATAGGAACAACGAAAATTCAATAGACCTTTCTGTTTTTCCACGTGAAATTTGAATAGAAGGGAGCAAATAAGGAATAACGAGAACAGGAACATTGTGCGAGGGAAGTGCACACTGTTGAATTAGGAACAGGTTTACGTTTAACAAGTGTCCGCATATTCCTTATTTTTGTGTGTGTTTGTGTGTGTTTTTTCCTAATAATCCGTTCTCTCGCTATAAGCCACGGACAATTCAAGAAATATAAAAGCAAGCATTTCTAGCGAAATTGCAAATGTTACTGCCCTCACATTTCGGAGAGTGCTACATGCAACGTCAAGGGTCGAGTTTGGTTACACGCCTACAACATGAAGGGTGGTCATGTTCAACACCTCTTGTGCGGAAAGTGATTATAAACCTTTACAACATTTATTAGTCACGTTTGGTGTACCACTTGGCAATTACAAATTTTGGGAATGTTTCATAGGCACAAGCCATCCCTCCGAGTATGGCATTTCGTAGTTGTCGCAAACTCTTGGTTATTCTTTATATCGGCGTCGCACGTCTCGAGACGGGACGGGGCATGAACTTATCGTTTCCCTTGAATATTCTGCCACAAACCACATTCAAATTTGACTATCGCGAACAAAACTATGGCCCAAATAAATAGATTGGCTTTGTCATTTACATATTGTTTGCACGTGACGTCATGGTAACGGTTTCATAACGTACTGGTGTAACAGCATGGCGGCTTAACGATGTAAAGGCAACATAATCCCATCGTGCTTAAACGGCTTCATATGACAAGGATGCAGCGAGAATACTATTGGCCTCAGTGAGTCAATAACAAAAGAACTTGCAATCGATATAAAGATAACATTCAAATGCGACGTCCCGAAAATCTCGTGAGTCATGAATGCACCATCATGGTAGTTTCAGTGACGCCAGTGCAAGCCATTCATAACGAACATTGCTGCGATGGGCGCATACGAACGAAAACGGTCGGGTTCTGTGGTGTTCTAGACGTTTTGAGACTTTGTTGATTTCACATCGCGACACAGGAGAGCTTTCATTCAACAGCTAAAGATGATGGCGTCTATGTGTCGAAAGTAAAATCTTCTATTGGTTTTCTCTTGGTAAGCGGCGATTTTAACGAGAAATTCGTCACCATTGCAGGCATACGTTTAGATTTGCCACAAGACGAAGGCTTCTTGAAGTGCTACGACTTCAACCGGCGTGAGTTTATTCACTCCCAATCTATCTACCGCTTACAAACTACTTGATTTCAATTTCGACCAAATGCGGAAAATCTCATCCAAACACCCCGAAATATCAGCTATGGCTTTAGTAACAGTAATATCGCAGACCTTAAGTGCCAAAACAAGTATAGGATTTGACATAGAAACCATCATTCATAGCGCAACTAAACAGGACACACAGAAAGGAACCGATGAGCCGAGGCGCATGCTAACAACTGATTTCGTTGAAGGAAAGTCTCCACTTTCATACAGTTAATTCAATAAAATCAACTATTAGCTTGTGCCTGTGCTCGTCGGTTCTTTCTTGTGTGTCCTGTTTAGTTGAGCTACTCACGACGGCTTTTATATCAAAACACCAACTCTCTCAGCAGTCAACTTTTGTCAAATGACAGGGGCTATGAGACGCACCAAAGAGGCGGGATTCGGAAGTTTCTTTCACCCAATCTTCTCAGTGCTGACTGACATCGCAAAGTAAACGCCACGTTGACGGTTGATTATTGCAACTTGGTCTACATTCTGCGCTACTCACAATGACGGTGAGCGCCTTGGAGGAAAACGTGACGTAACAGTCACGCTCGTCGTGGTAGACGTGACAGGAAGTCGTCGGTAGCGGTTCTTCAGCTGTCATGTCCGGTACCTTGAGGCACACCTGCGCCCGTGCGAGTGGAAGGTTTGTTCCTGAAGACTTCTTTAAAACATGGGTAGTGGTTGCTCCCCCCCCCCCCCCAACGACCACTGCCGACGCGCACTTACCCGAACCTCGCACCATTTGACAAACTCTACCCTAATTCATACCCGACCAGTTTGTTCAAGTCCTGTCGAACAGAGGTCACCACATTAACCCACGTGCTCTGGTATTGTACGAAATACCCGCGAGGTGTCAACTCTGCCAATTCTTCCGCCGCGTTGGGCCGCTGCCTTGCGCAGGCCCCAGCTTCGGTGAACTTTGGGTGTCCAGAAGGCCCGGGAGGTGGCGGTGGCCCAAGGACTGAATATCCTCACGTTGGAGACCTAAGGCCCGGTCAGCAAAAGCTCTGCTGCACTACTAATTAAGTTCTTTTTACCAGCCAGACCAACAGAAGCACTCACCCCTTTGCGCCCCGGAAACACCATCAAAACAAGACGCTCAAGTTCCCCGCGTCTGTGGGTCGCCACCTCCTCTGCCCTTTCCAGGAACTTGCTTCTTGCAGGTGCCATCCTGAATGCCCCCCCCCCCCCCCAAGAAAAAGAATCCGGGTGCCGAACCTAGTTTAGAACTTGGAGTCAAAGAACATGATATGAGCCTCAAACAAGAAAGAAGTTTAGGGTTTAAAAAAATGGAGGCTTGGATAGATGAAAAATGCATCGGAAAGTCAATGTTGCCCTATCAAACGTTGAATGGCTCTCAGTGAGTGTGTGTTTTCAACCTGTCATCCCATTCCAAAGCGACGAGTTATAATTCATAATCACTTGCAGAAGCGTATAGGCAATTGGGCTTGTTTCTGTTTATTTTCAATACTCGTAATTACCATCATCCGCAGCAACTGCGCTGACACGTCGGCATGCGCTTATTGTCTAACGACGTCCCACTAACGCTATCACGCTCCACTCTCGAAAGCGAGGCACGAGTGTCCTCGAAGCCGGCGTAGCCGCCTCTGGCCACTTGAGCCCAAACGGCTACTTTTCGACCCGTTGTGCGACGAAAACTTATAGTTGGCACCATGGTTATTTTCTGCATACTTTTAAACTCCTGGTTTTACTCATCGAAAATGGCTTCACTTACTCGTCAACAGTGAAAACTCCGCTCTTTACACCACTCCGGTTCTATTTGGCTACAAACTGGCGATATTATTAAATGACATGGCTACTTTGGCTACTTTTGGCTTAAGTTCTCGCTCCTCTTCAAGTCCACGCAACTGCAACTGTGCTCGAAGCTTTCGTCGCTGTTTCTCGCGAAAAAAATATGGGCGTGAAGTGAAGGCAGTACAGTCTTGATCTACGGCATTTACTTCTGTATTCGCAGCGACGGTTAGCGCCGGCTGCTGTGTTGTGCTGGCTTTTGCCATGGATAAACAATTTACAATGTCCACTGCGCGTTGTTACATTATTCAATTCTTTTTCATTAAATCTGAATCCAAAAGCCAGATGTATACACTCGGTAATACATTAAGCTATACAAACTGCGACCAGACTTCCAAGACAGAACCCCTCAGTGCGAGAGGCCCACATTAAATTACTCTGATGTACTCAGTCGATTCAAATGTTCCTCCTCCCAATACGTGAGCTCTCTTCACGTCACGTGGTACGGAGCTGTGAATTGATAACGTCACCATTTAGTGATGTCTTGATTACTTTATGACGATGACACAAAATTTGGCTGACTTCATGATACCATCAGATGACGATGTCACGATGTGGCGTCATAGTGAACAGTCTGGCGATGTAAATTTGTTTGTCAGCGTAACCTTTCTACGTGTGACGTCATCACTCCCTGGGAGATGGTCACCTGATTTTCTTTACTCAAGACTCGTGAAACTCTCTCGGATTCGCGCAAACTCTCGCAAGGTCTCGTTGAAGTCTCGCGAATGCCAACGCAAACATAGCCTCTTGAAGAGACACTAAAGGGCAAAACGATTTTTCGCGTATTAATAAAGTACAATTTCATAATCCTGAAAACACCCATCTTTACCGCGACGTGACGCTTGGTAAGCCAGAAAACGCGCTAAAAGAAAATGCAGGCGGCGACGCCACCGTGCGATTCTCGCAACAATCACGACGACCTATTAAACTTTGAAGGTGACGTGCCGCGCGTACGTTTCAGCGCGAAATTTAAATGTGTAACTCTGACCTTGCCATTCTGCGGTAATAATGAGCTCATGAAATTCAAACTTATGGCTTTAGAGTTCTGAGATTACAGTTTATCACTACAAACGAAGTCATTATTTCTGTTTAGTGTCTAACAACATGTTTTTTTTTTTCCTTTGTTACTTAGGCCGTTGTACTGCTGCCCACCTGCGCGAAGGGAACCTTCTGCGGCTTCACCATAGATTCCTTGTGGAAGCAACTGCGGCCTGCCTGGTCGGGCAACATGGTGTAGCGAAGCGGGGCCAGGCTCAGCGACAGCAGGCTCTTGGTGGCCACCGACAGAGGCTTGCGCTTGAGCCACTCGAACCACGGTTCCTGGGCCGAGGCAAGCACACGGAGCATTCATGATTACTGGACACGGCTCTGCTTCGGTAGACTATCAGCAAAGGATATCTCACAGAAGTGTGGCAGCTTGGGCTAGTATGTATGACATGACGATAGTTATAGCGCGAGAACAGAACGACGACAAAGAGACAAGGCAAAGAGACAAAGCTGATGCTGATGGTGATGATCTCAGTAGATGGTGCTCACCCACAGAGGGGGATGGGCCAAGAACCGGGCGGAAGGATACTTAAATGAAACTAAAATGAAATTGCTCGTGTCCTTCTTGTATCTTTGTCGTCGTTCTCTTCTCGCGCTATAAATATCGTGATATCTCACAGGTTTAGTTCACGACTTTGCGTGCTTTGCTGTATGTACATCGTGGTTGCTAGATTGAGAGCATGAAATCCTGACAATTTGAAATTTTCAAGCAATGATGATATGTGATGATGATGATGGTGGTGGTGACCACGACGATGATATGATGATATGTGATGATAGTGATGATGATGATGATGACGACGATGGTGGTGGTGGTGGTGGTGGTGGTGGTGATGATGATGATGATGTGGGGTTTAGCGTCTAAAAACCACCATATAGTTAGAGACACCATAGTGGATGGAGGGGGCACCTGGCGAAATTTTCGAAGCAGGTGAGTAAAAAAAATGTGTATGTTGATGACACGTGGGTCACAGTAGAGTGAGCAGTAGTGGCGTAGCCAGGAGGCGGCCCAACAGGCCCATGCCTCGCTCCCCAAATATTTTTCGCCATAGTATACAAAGAAAAAATTGACCGTATGAAGGTGGTGCCCCCTACCTCCTTCGAAATTACAAAACTGCCTCCCCCCCCCCTTACCACCTTAAAAAAATTCTGCACATGCCCCTTAGTTCTATAGTAGAGCATGGGCCTAGTGTGGCCGTATTACGCTATGTCTAATGATGTTATTTCGATGCATTTCCAGTGCTCAACTGGAACCGCAAAAATAATATATGCGGACACGGAAAGATAAAGGGATCGTACACTAACACCTTTTTTTCGTATCTGCACGTTCTTTTTCTTGTTTCTTTTTTTCTTGTTTCTTTTTTTGTCATTTCGCTTTAACAGCTAATATTCATCAAAGTTCATCATTCCAACTGGCCCAGAAAACTGTTTTCAATTATGGTGTTATATCAATATAAACTGACTCATTCTTTGACTTCCGTGTCTTTTTAAAGTATATTCACACACACACACACATACCCACACACACACCACTATACACAATACTACACACAACACTGAATACTCACAAAGGAGCCGCTGTCGAAACCGCAGGCGGCGTGGCTCATGTTTGGAATGTGAGCCCACACCACCACATTCTTAAGGACCCTGCAGTTGAAAGAGAAAGGTGTTGTCAAGTAAGCATCGAAGTAAAAGAAATAGCACGTAGCTGTGATTGATCCCCACGATAGAGCAATCGACAAGCCAGAAATATTTATTCAAGAAGATTTGCAAAAAAAAAAATTAATGCCACGCAACAAATAGACACTGCAGCCTGCGCTCAGCATTTCCTCGCCTTCTTTCGTCAACCAGGTGTAGCTTGATATGTGAAAACGCACCAACTATTGGTGTTAACTATAACTTAGTGCCGTTGCTAGCAGACTTAGCAAACGTCCCTCCATGATTTATTTCTATCAGCTCTATCATTCCGATGCTAGTTAAATCAGTGTCAACTGTTTTCTAGTTCCGATAGAGTACTTGACGTCGATCGTATAGAAGCGATAGCTTACGCCGCTGGCACAGCATACACAGTATAAGCTCTTCGTAGTCATCCTAAATACAGGCCCCTGATCACTTGGTATGTGTTCGTATTTGAGCTATAGAGTTTAACTACTAGCCCGCTATGAGCGCGCTACCAGCTCGAGTGTGGTTTATCACGATCATTGGCTGTTATAACAGATAATTACACATAATACTAGCGCTCTTATCTCTCAGTTACCGCTTAAACATCACTGAATTTCCTATTATTTCGCTGGAGGAGAGTAAGTGCTTTTGTTCGCTGAAGCGAACACTGGAGCGTATCGTAGCGTTTCCCTTACATAGGTTAATACATACACTGCGTTTTCGGGACGGAATGAGGAAGGCATATTTCAAAAACAAATCAACTGAAATTTTACAACAACGTACAGTAGCTGCTGAGGGATCGTGGTCAAAAAGACAGCAATGCTCGACGTGATTCGCGGCCCCATTTCACAAGCAGAAGCATTGCAACAAAGGATGAACACAATGTAACGCGAAGAAATAGAATATAAAATTTCCAACCAAATGACAGTTCAATTAAAAGAGACATTAGAAAAAAATTATTTACAGCATGTACAGAACACAAAGGCTTCATACCATTCCAGTAACAGGGCATATACACCTCGGCACATCTATATTTCACGACTAACATCACTACGTTACTGTGAAGACATTTGCTCTAATATACATGACAATGTTGGCATATATGTACACAAGAACTCAATGCGATATCTTGATACAATGGTATAACGATACAAAATATGCAATGAAACACGATATGTAACAAATGAAATCATATAAAACAACTCAACGGGCGCTGCTTAGCACCAAGTCGGTTGAAAAATGAGTTGTATCCTTTCGTGTTCCACCTTGACGAAAGGGCACGACCAATGCCGCAGAAACTCTTGCTCCCCGAGGAAGAAAAGTTCCTCGGAGAGGAACGCGAGGATCTCTCGTCTCATTCTCCCCAGTATCGGCCACAAAGCACGCCGGCGGCAATTGGCAGCTACGGCCTCACATCGGTTTCTCCAAAAGCTGAACGTAAAGCTCCTTATAGCGGCACCCGTTCGTCCCTCGTAGTCGTAGTAGTAGTGTGTAACCAGTCTTACATTCTGACCTCCAAAGTGTCGCCGGTGAGAGATTTCTTCTGTGCGTTGTTGAACAATCGAAAATTCGCCGGCGTGCGCGTTAACTAAAAGCAGAATTCTCCTGTTTCTCATTCCCCTTAGCAGCCATTGGCATGTACATTGAGTAGCACCTGACAAGAAAGGGTTGCTACGTTATACTCGCTGGGCGTAACCTCCTTGGTTTTAGAAAAGTTTAGGGAGCGTTGGGCCACAGTGCCATGAATACAGTGAACTAGTATATACCATGAACTCGAGGAGGTAAAAGGTGGGAAGTAGACACGAAGCACAAGCCGTAAGAAAGTGTGCGTGTGCCTCCTCTCGTTCAGTCCTTGGAATGTCTGCTGGATGGCGGTGCTTCCATATGAGGAATATATGATGAAAAGATGCGAGAGGGTGATATTTGGAGCGTTGAATTGGTGGACGAATGGACCCACGGACAGATGCATGGACGGACGCACGAATGGCTGCACGGACGGATGGACGCATGGACGGACGGAGGAGCTGATGCATGGACGAACGCAGGGACGGACGCACGGATGGACGTACGAGCGCACAAACAGATGCACGCACGGACGGGCGGATGGACGCACGGGCGGCCACACAGACGCGCGCATGGGTGGACGGAAGCATGAACGAATGCAAGGACGGATGCTTCGCCCCATTCTCCATCATTCACTCCGTGGATATGCTGCCTTTTTTTATATAATGTGCTTGGACGTGGCTTGGGCTGCGAGTAGCTCCTTGCCCCAGCCTTCTACTTCAGTGCTCGACCTTTTGACCGCCGCTCGCACGTCACTCTTTGTTTCAGCGGCATACTCTTTTACTGTTTTGAGTGTTCGCGATAGCAGTGCACAAAACACCGACGTGGTGCTTCAGTGCATCAGTTCGACAGAGTTGAGATAAAAGGCACGCGTAAATTTAAATACTAATATCCATAGCCGGTAATCGACCATATTCGTTCATTTTCTATTATAACATTTTACAGTAAACGTGGCATGCCCTTTGCGCAAGAATTGTGGTCCCAAAAGTTCACTATGCAGCAGCGTATACCTCGCAGTTATAGCAACATTTCACCGTAACCTCTTCACACACGAGTTCGGGACGGCTCAGTGCTCTCCCATAGTAGAGTACCCTGTACTCTAAATCGTTACCCCCTTTTTCTAATCCCTCCCCCCCCGGGCGCGTTTAGTCGTCGACTTTTATTCTCTTAGCGGGACGGCTTAGTGCTCTCCCATAGTTGAGTACGAAGTACTCAAAATCGTTAAACATTTTAGATGCGGAGCATCTAATACTCGAGGCTTGTAGTGCTGCGCCGTCCGCAAGCTCCTTCCTCCTTCTTCCACCATCTGTGCATCCCTTCCTCCTCTACACACCGCGCGCGCTTCACTCCTCCACCATCTGTGCACCCTTCCTCCTCTACACACCGCGTGCGCTTCTCCTCTTCACGAACATTCGCTAGCTGTATAATGTAGCGCGCATGCGCCGTCACGCTTCGAGAGCATCGGCAGCTGACGCGCGCGCATGCGCCGTCGCGCTTCGAGAACATCGGCAGCTGACGCGTGCGCGCGCATGCGCCGTTGCGCTTCTCCCCCTTCTCGAACATTCGACAGCTGACAGTGCATGCGCCGTCGCGCTGTATATATACTCAAGGTCGGTGCTCGCTCGCTCAGTTGCCGCTCGTCGGTTGGTTCGTACGGCGCGTCGACGTCCGATGTACCTCGCGCCAAACCTCTCTCGTGCCGCCGTACAAAAGTACGTCGACGAGGCCGTGCAAGATTACAGAAAACAACAACCGCAACATCGACCGTTCATGCTAGTTTGCGACTTCAACGTCGACGTCATCAAGGACGATTGGATAGTCGAATACATGGCGTCGCGACACTCGCTGAAACGCGCAACGCACGACGACTGCAAACACCACCAGCCGACCACCATTCGCGGAACCTGCATCGACCACGTCTTAGCAAATTTCGACCTACGACCGCTGCAACCCGATCCACTCACTCTTCACTTTACCGACCAAAAAGCCATCGTGCTCAAAGTTCGTCGCAATAAATAAACACCGCCCTTTCGCATACGTGTCGTACGTGTTCACTCATTTAACACCCCTCCTACAACCACGTTAACCAATTTAGCCAGCGACCCAAGTAAGTCGCAATTTAACACCCTATTTCACAACCACGTTAACCAATTTAGCCATCGACCCAAGTAAGTCGCGCTTTAACACCCCTTTAACCAATTATATGCTCCGCATCCTCCTCAGTGTTCCCCCGAGGGAAGCTGCGTGCAATTTTTTTTCTAAACACGAGTTCGGGCGGCAGTGAGGCCCACGGGACGGCTCTTAGCTCTCTCATAGTAGAGTAGCTAGTACTCGAAATCGTAACCCACTTTCTTATACACAGATTGGACCATAATGCACTCATCGTGAGTGACGTTGCTGGGGCGGCTTTCTGCTCTCCCATTGTAGAGTACCAAGTGCTGTAAATTAATAAACACTTTTAGGGGCAAAGCTCCTTAACGCGGCACCCCTTCGTCCCTCGTCGTAGTACGCAACATGTCTTACGCTTTGACCTGCAAGGTGGCGCCGGTGGGAGATTTCTCCTGCATGTGCGTTGTTGAACAATGAAAAAATCGCAGTGTGCGCGTTAACTAAAAGCCGAATTCTGCCTGTCTCTCATTCCCAATTAGCAGCCATTGGCATGTACATTGAGCACTATCTGACAAGAAAGGGTTGCTAAGTTATACTCGCTCGGCGTAACTTCCTTGGTTTTAGAAAGGTTTAGCGAGCGTTGGTCCGCAGTGCCATGAATACAGTGAACTAGTATATACCATGAACTCGAGGTGCTTAAAGGTGGGAAGTAGACACGAAGCGCAAGCCGTAAGAAAGTGTGCGTGTGCCACCTCTCGTTTAGTCCTTGGAATGACCGCTGGATGGCGGTGCTTCTATATGCGGAATATATGATGAAAAGATGCGAGATGGTGGTACTTGGAGTGTTGACTGGATGGTCGAACAGACACACAGAAAGATGCATGGACGGGCGCACGGATGGCTGCATGGACTGATAGACGCATGGACGGATGCAGGGGTGGATGCATGGACGAACGCATAGATGGACGCATGAACAGACGCACGCACGGCCGGGTGGAAGGACGCATGGACGTTCACACAGACGCACGCATGGATGGATGGAAGCAAGAACGAATGGACGGACGGATGCTTCGCCCCACTCTCCATCATTCACCCCGTGGATATGCTGCCATTTTTTTTAGTAATGCGTAACCTGCGTTCGTAACGACATTGCGTATATATGTCAGAGCTCTGCATATCGCATAGAACGCATGAGCCAATGTATTTGGCGCGTCTTATGCGAAAAGCAGCTTACATACAAACGCCGCGCCGTTACGAACAATACGCTGTGCCAAAACTCACTACTAAGTACAACTATGGGAAAATATTAAGAAACAGAATAATATCGCATGCATAATGACTGTTTCTCAAAGATACAGTTAAAAACTGATTACACAAGGTTGCTCATTAACATCGCGGTAATGAACGTTTCCTCACCTGTAGTAAGCTTCGTACTTGAAGAAGGCCCTGTCGTCGATGGCGTCTTCTGGGATGACAACGCTGACCTCAATGTCAAATGCGCCGAGACATTCATTGAGGTTCTGTGTGAAGAAAAAAAAAGAAAGAAAACATCTCGAGAACTGCACCAACAGCACGCATCAAACTAGCTTGTCAGAAGTTGTTTCAATCTATAACCTTTCAGGTGCGTCTAGCCGATATCACGAATGCCACAATTTAGGCGAGATCAATGTTCCACCTATGTGTCTTTAATGACGCTCGCCCATTGCATTTGGTGAAATTCTTGCTGACGTGGATAGACGCGATTATGAGTACTTGGTACTCATAATCGCGGTATTCATAATCACGCGACATGGTACTCATGTCGCCTGATTTATTGCTCTTGAGAAGTTCCACTGTCTCTCAAGAATTGGCCTGAGATAACCTTTCCTTTTTCTTCTTAGTCGCTCAACTAATCCTCCCACCCCTGCACTCTCTTGAGGTTTAACCACGCGAAAAAAACACACGGTGGACAGGAAAAAGACGAGACAAACGCTGACTTCCAACTAAATTTTTATTGACAAGAAGGCTGTCAATATACCCGAGCGAACAGAAGAAAAAAACTGGGATAAAATGACAGATGTAAAGATACGAAATATTGTCAACAATCACTGAGCCTGCTACTCCGACCCTCGCACCTCAAAAAACATAGCTCTTTTTCTGACAGAGCAACTGATCGCTTGCTTAAGCATGCGCTCCTTTTTTTTTTTTTTGGAAGGGGGGGGGGGGGGCTAGTTGGCTAAGCAAACTAACCCAGTCAGCCACTTTGTTAGGCTGCATTCTCTGGAAGTTTTCTACACCCAGCATGGTTTTGCGCTGCCGCCGTGATGGGAGGCGTTCAAAGCTTTCTGCACCACCCGTGGTTTTACATAGCCTCGGGGATCGGTATTCACCTTTGAATAAGTAACAACGCCGTGTGAAGACGTTGCTATCTGACATGACGTTATCTGACGTCGCTGTGGCGTGATAGCTATGTCCTAATGACGTCGCAAAGTCAGGGGATCTGTTGCCTCATAATGACGTCATATGGTGACGCCACAAAGTGAGCGTTGCATCGTTCGAGTCGACTTTGTTTCGTGTCACTATTACGGATTGGTAAGGCATATGAGGCTTTCGCATTAATGAGTTTTCAGCTTGAATGAGTAAGACCTAGCGCAATTGCCCATTTCACCGTAGATGGACGTTGCTGTTAGCGAAAAAGGCTCACCACGATGAACTGGTGGTAGGAGCCGTCGGTGCCAGCCGGCGGGTGGAAAAGCACGCCTCCGCCGCCCGTGCGCTCCGAGAACTTGTGCAGGCTGCGGCAGAGGCGCACCACGGTCATGTTGGTGACGTCGGCCGAGGCGAGGGCGCGGAAGCCGTCTTTCATGGCCCGCGGCCCACCGATGCCCACGAATAACCGCACCCAGGGGTAGGCCTTGCGACGCTCGGCGATGGCGCTGTACCGTTCTGTTGGCCGGAAGAGTTAGTGAGTGAGTGAGTGAGTGAGTGAGTGAGTGAGTGAGTGAGTGAGTGAGTGAGTGAGTGGTTCGCCGTGCCAGAGCTACCAAATATCGATAGAAAATTGGGGGACCCTTAAGCTTCGCCTTAAGAAGTGAACGCGATATCGAAATCCGGCCTCTAGTGCACAATTCAACCACTAAGTGCATACTTATGCATATGTTTTGTGACAAACACACGCACGCACACAAACGCCCACACAGTAGATTGAACCAGCGCGTGCTATTATCACCGAATGGCCTCGTTTTCGTCGTGACACCTGTCGAACAAAATGCGTTAAATGGGCCCTGAAACACTTTTTTCAAGTAAACATGGAACGAATTCGCAAGAAGAGCTTATTGCCTCACGAATTCAACGCCGCAAAAAATTTAAGAATTCGTCCAGTGCGAGTGGAGTTACAAAGGTTTGTCGCATGCTGCAATTGCCTTCTCTCTTCTGTCGTCCCGACGAAAGCGCTGGACGCTAAGCAGGGAGGGGTGGCAGGGCAAAGAAACCACCGCGCCTCGTGACCTTGAGCACTTTTTGTTCGAATGCGCGGCTTTTCGGTGTGATCGCGCGCGCACGCGTGGACAAGTAGCGGCCTCCCACGGCTATCTCGGTAACTTGATTTTTCGGTCGCAGACCCACTGACAATTTTTCGCTCACAACCAACGTGGCCGACGCCGGCAGCGGGTTTTCTGAGGTACTAGCTCTTTAATGTTATCACGTTAATACAATAACTGAACCCACTTACAGTCGATCAACACAATAACTGAGCCCAGTTGAAAATTATGTGTGACCTCTGTATTGTGTGCTTCGAGGCGCAGCTGGTCATCCACTTTCGCAAAGCAGAATGGCTCCTCCATTTTCAACAGCACAGCCATTCTAGAGCTGGGCTTGACGACAGATGAAAATGTGCGTCGCACTTTGTGTGACCGGTTCCCCAGATAAACCCGTATATGGTGTCACTGCCTTGATTGCGGACAAAGCGGCCACCACCCAGTGATGCGGAGAAGGGAACTTGTGGAACGTGAATAGGACAGCATGGCGCGTATTCCAGGAGCTTTAAAAAATATTTTTAGACCTTTTTGCGTGTTTCACTGCAGCGGGGGCGTGTGTGATAGGGGCTGCCACATAACCAGTCCTTAGTTGCCCGTGCATCTCTAGCGATAACCTAATCACAGACACACACGCAAGATGACGTCTCGGAAAATCACAAGAAAAACAGTGAGAACCACAGCTCCACTGCTCCACTGTTACTCACGATTTCACGAAGTGAGATAAAATTTTATTCTTGCTTTTTTTTCTTTTACAAAGGAATCAGGATAGTCTTTCTTGGGATACTTGTGGTGCTTAGAAAAAGTGGTTAACGATTTAGAGTACTTGGTACTCTATTATGGGGGAGCATAAAGCCGTCCAGTGGACCTCAAAAACCCGGGAAACAGAGGCGCTTCAACGCCAAAATATTGGTCTGTTCGTCTGTTCCAGGACTCGGAGAGCTGGCCACAGTTTAAGCACTCGCTGAAGGCCCAGCCATCATGAACTGGTGGCTGCGTTCATACGTGTGAACATTGTCGATCAAAAAGCAAACATTACGTATATCTGAGACGCTACATTAATACGTAAGTTAGGTGGTATTTTCCTTTACTGGAAAATAAATGAATACGTAATTCTAAAGATCCTAGAGTTTCCCGACGCTGCGCTGGACATGGGACGCTATGCACGAAAAAGACTGCCGCTTTATTATTACCGTCTTCCTACGGCATTTGTAGCGAAGCGAGCAGATACACGGTCATTTTTCAACTTACGCGTCTCTTTTCAGAACATCGAACAGGCTCACTACCGGAAGGACGCTAAACCTTCGGATAAGACTACAAACCTTCATCGGCCGCCATGACTGCGACGCTGTCACCTCCTTGGGTGAGATCGAGGCAGCAGAAGACGACGGCCGAGCAGAGTTCCAGCGGCAGGCTGCTCACCGCGTAGGTGAAGTCCTTGGAGTCGAAGAAGCACCAGATGGGCTTCCTGGGTACGTCTGAAACGCAGTATAGTACGCGAGCAATGTGAATTCGTATCGGGCTGGTTGGTTTTTCGTGATTGAAAAAAAAAATTGCGCAACTGTAGCGCAATTTTTCTCCCGAAATTCGGTTTCGCCATGTCATAGAGAGTGAAAAATGACGACTTTAAGGGTATGCCTCAAGAAACTAAGGAGGTGCCACCCCCCTCCCTCCCCTTCCCAGAAAAGATTTCTGGCTCGCCCCTGTTTTCAATGTTTAGCCTAGTCACACATCTACGCCCGCGTCTTCCGGGGAACTATTCGCAACTCCAGCTATTCACGCGGCGCCTAGCGGCAATATAGGGAAGCTGCGTACTGATGTTCAAGGAGTCCACGCGTTAGTCGTATACGGTAGGAGCACGGTACGATGATGCCGCCCGTGAAGAAAAAACGAACTGTCAAGCAGATTTCTTCTTTCCAGGTGAGGCACCAGTGTTAACTTGTTAACTCGAACCTATTAAATGACCATTGAATCCAGTGACTACATGTCGCTGCGGTGCCCGAAGTATGTAAACAAATTTTTTCGCAGAGACGCGGTGCGCCATGTGCATTATACACACAACGCGACAACTTCGAAACGCCGCTCGTGTTTGCGGAACCACTGGTGCCGACTAAAGATAAGATTCTCCGCGTCAACAATCCGCTTCCCTTCCACAAAGCAGCGCACAAACTCCAATCACACTGCAGAAAACTCAATAATTGTGTTGGCGACAGCGGACGCGGTGACATACGTGAATCCGCCATGCTGCAACTTCGCAGCGCCCTCTCATGTTCATTTGAGTTGCGAATAGGTATAAGCCACTCTCCATTCCCCTCAACATGTAGAAGAGGCTCCAAGCCTATAGACCGCATGTTCTTGCTCAGTCGTACCTAATTTGTCGTCTCTTCAAGTAGAGGAATAAAGCCACAAGGGATATTAATAATAATCACAGGCCATAGATTCGCCCACGGTGCTAGAGTAGTTACCGTGCTCGAATTCATGCCCGAAGCTCGTGGGTTCAGTCTCGGTCCACGGCGGTCGCAATTAAATGGAGGATAAGTGCTAGAAGCCCATGTACTGTGCAATGTTAATGCACGTTAAAAAACAAGAGATGGCAAAAATTTCCGCAGCCTTCTAATAAGGCATCCCTTATAATGATATCATGGATCTTGGACTCAAAACCCCACATAGTATTGTGATATATTCAGCCGAGGACCATTGGTACATTGATCTCCAAAAACTGTCTGTTCCTCATCTTTACCTCCATCAGGCCCCTGGATGTGGAATTCGCGTCGTCATTTTATTTAAATCTTACGCTCGATCGAAAGCTTTCCTTTCTTTCTGTTGACTTCTTGTTTCTATTCCACTCTCAACATTGATTGATTTATATGTTGGGTTTAATGTCCCGAAACCACGATATGATTATGAGAGACGCCGTAGCGGAGGGCTCCGGAAATTTCCACCACCTGGGGTTCTTCAACGTGCACCCAAATCTGAGCACACGGGCCTACAACACTTCCGCCTCCGCCAGAAATGCAGCCGCCGCAGCTGGTATTCGATCCCACGACCTGCGGGTCCGCAGCCGAGTAACTTAGCCACTATACCACCGCGGCGGGGCCACTCTCGATATTTATGAAACAAGCAGCGCCTTTGCAATTATGATGCTCAGAATTACGTTGTGCACGTATTTCTTCATTGCATTGTGTCTATCATAGAATCTTCATTCCTAGAAATAACCCTCTTATAGATTTAACAGCATTAAACAACGAACACTCAACCAAAGAGGAGAAAAAGAGAAAGAGAAACGGGGTGCTTCGTTCAGACTTTGCTCACCCAAACCAGGAACCCAGGATACGCCCATGCTTCCATATAGCTCAAAATTCAGGAGCGGGCTTCATTTCATACCCGGTCAATTCTGCTGACAGCTGGCCGGCTGAGTATAATCACATTGCCTTCGTTAGTGTACAGCGCAGAGGTATGATTGGGCAATAAAGCGTCTTAAGAAACTCCCAGACTTCTCACCGTCATCGATGGTCCTTTGGTCCTCCTTATTCTATCTTTAGAGGCCGCGTTGATATCTGAGGAACAACGGCTGCATATCAAGGCAAAATTCTTAGCTATAGATGCCTCATCAAAAGCGAAGAATTGCCATCGGTATCTTCGAGACTTGGCGAGACCTGACAGTACATCGCAGAGACCGGCGTCGGCGTCAACACAAATTATGCGAAAAAGTGCAGAGTTACAAAAGTCGGTGAAAAGTCACTTGATGCTTGGGTATACGCGGGTGTCAAGCCGGCGCACTACAAAGTCGCACGACCTATGCGTAACACTGCGCCCACCAATGACGTCGACCTGTTATGTCACTGTGACGCCACAGACCACCAGAATTTGTTGCATCAATATAACGATACAATATCACGTATACTATGACGATGTCAATGCAAGGAATCGTGGCTAGGTCCCCGGCGGCCCCATTACGGAGCCAGTTTGAAACCCTGTTAACTTCAGAAAGCTTTCGAAGGCGGAAGGGGGAGGGAAAATATGTCCATAAGGGAGAAAAAGACAATCGCCTGCGCCTTCGAATCATCTGAAGCGAATGACAATCTGGGACCCTGCGAGGGCTTTAAGGTGTCCTCACGTGCTGCCCAAGACACCTTGGCGACATCCGAGGAAGTCGTGCCGTTGTCCGGTGACGTGGTCGTGACTTGCAGCATTGCACGGGGTCCGTCCACTATCCCGGGACGAGCCACATACCTGTTGTGCAAGAAAAAAACAAACGGCGACATAAATTTTCGAAAAGGCCCCGGAAATCATATGCCCAAGATGGCCCCTAATAGGGCAGCGTATACAACTGTCACATCAGAAGTTAGTTTACGTTACTTTATGGGCGAGAAAGTCGTCGAGCCTCTTATTACATGCCAACATGACTTGATGACGGAAGCCATTAGTAGGAATTGTAGCTGGTTCACGTTATGAAACAACGATGTGATTGCGAGGGACGCTGCAGTGAAGGGCGCCCGCATATTCAAAGAATTGTATAGTTCTTTAACGTGTACTAAAGTCAAAGAACGTGAGCCTAAAACATTTACACCTGCAGTGAAAATGAGCCTGCCTTGGCCGGGAATTGATTCTGCGCGACTTTCATTAACCAGCTGAGCACCATAAGCACTAAACCATCGTGGCGGGTACGTTCAGTCGCTATGACTGAATTGCTTCCAATTACATACCGTATTTCTTTGGGATCATTATCTGTCAGTTCTAATTATTGTTGGGTGTAACAAAGAAAACGAGCTCTTGGGTTAACCTTTCTTTCCTTCATTCATAGAGGCGGTTTCGTTGTGACAGACCTGACGCTTTCGGGTAGTATGCGAGTGATTATCAGTCAACTGCCAGATCGTATATTATCACCTACTACGTGCCACCAACATGCAGAAAAGGTGTTCTACATTCGCCGAAATGGCTACTGGTGGCGCTGAGTGACGCTCCCACGTTTAAATGCGCATGTAAACACTATAAACTAGATGGAGTGACGACCGCCGCCATAACTCAGTGCTAGAGCATCGGAGGCGTTATGCGAAGACTCGCAAGTTTGTTCCCTGCCAGTCGATATTCATCTCTTCGTGGACTTTTTTCTTACAATAACGTTGAAATTGCTTCTAACAGAGCGAGAGAGAGAGAGAGAGAGAAAACTTTATTTAGGCTTCTAACAACAAACAACCCCTATACTTTCCTTGGCATCATTGTCGGTTTTCATTTAGCGTCACATATATTGATGTGTGGCGCCAAAATTCCATCTTATACTCTTCATGAATACATTTGACATCATTTATCTAGACGCCCACACTAAATTCCGCGTCATTAGAGGCGTGAAAGACTTCCGGTCAACAACTCCATAAATAACTCATTCATGCAAAATGGCGCATGCTTCGATATAAAGCTTCTGTGTTTAGACAAAGCATTCAACGATCTTATGTACTTCGTATTCAACTATGGGAGAGCAGTGAACCGTCCCTGTTGTAGATGTCACCTGATCAGACCATTTAAAGAAAAAAAAAAGCCTTTAACCACAGGGAAATATAATAAATCAAGAGTGGCCACTCGAGCGTTTTCACGGCGAAGCAAGGAAGAGTCTGACCAACCGCTAGGTGGCGTACCCCTGCTGGCTTTTACTCGTTAGTCAACACATGTAGTATATAGCCACCTCAGGGGGACCATGAAGACTCACGATTGGTATAAAAATTTTTCAGAAAAAAAATTATTGACATGCGCCAATCGCTATATTGGCTTTACATCGTGTCCCGCTGAAGGCGCTAAATGGTTATCACCAAAATGTGTAAAATCTTACTAGATAGTGTTGTCTTTCTGCATTTGTTTTGCACAAAGCGTGCACGTATATGTGTTTCAAGTGTACTGGACATGTATTCCCTTTATGGAAGCATGGGTGTGTTTTCCTAGACAGGAAAACAAGTCCTCGCACGTAGGCTACGTGCAATGTCGTCCGCGAGGCTTAACCAAGTATTATACTGTTGCAAATGTATCCTATCGCGGAAAGCCACCATTTTTGCTCGCCTTAATCTGCAAGATATTTCGATATCTGTAATGCAAAGTTTCATTGATTGATATGTGGGGTTTAACGTCCCAAAACCACCATATGATTATGAGAGACGCCGTAGTGGAGGGCTCGCAAAATTTCGACCACGTGGCGTTCGTTAACGCGTGCCCAAATCTGAGCACACGGGCCTACGTCATTTTCGCTTCCATCGAAAATGCAGCTGCCAGAGCCGGGATTCGATCCCGCGACCTACGGGTTAGCAGCCGAGCACCTTAGTCACTATAGACCACCACGGCGGGGCAATACTAAATTTCCAGAAGTGATAGTTAAAAAAAAGAACAAAGCTACATTATAATGTTCCTTCACACCTTTTAGAGTAACATTTTTTTTAATATACACAGGTGCAAGTCAAAGTATGGTTACGTTCACGTTAGTTACCACATATACCATCGGCGCGAATTTATCCCGTTCGCCGCTTCCATTTCAGTTTCGTTACTCTGAAGAAAGCTCAGTTTTTTTTTGTTTTTTTTTGTCTATTCCGTAGCGAAATTAAATTAAGTCAGCTGCACAATGATTGCGTCAAGCCTGAGAGAAACGTGGAGCTGGGCGGCTTGCCTTGTTTTCTTTCCATTTCGCATTTTGTTTCCTCTTCTCTTTGTTTTTTTCTTTGTTTTAACAATGAAGCTGATTTTGCTCGACATAAGAGGTCTGTAGAACCTGCACGTGCTCTTCACTCATCTTCCATCTGGCTTCCTTCACAGTCTTCCATTCCTCTCTCTCTCTTTATCTTACTCTCTCTCTCTCTTTCTTTTCTTCTCTGTGCTCGTTGTCTCGGCCATCAGAGTGATGGTGTCCCCCAGAGGCAGATTTGGAGCACCTGCAGTAGCACTTTTTTCTGCTCCATGCGGAACACGTCTATTCTATGGGCGCCTAGGCTATGGCTTGACTCGTCTCGGCACCGTTACTCTCTGGATACGCCAGCAAGGCTAAGTCACCGAAAACGTCACTATACGCGTTATCACGGACGCGCCGAGTAGCGGGACACGTCATTTCTGTCATGAAGTGTAGGCAGCAAAACCACGTCACTCCAAAATTTTATTGACTTGGAAACTGCGTGCACGGCTGCATGAGCACGCTGAAACGTTTCTCACGACACGCTTACGAGCACGGGATTATTGTGTCATCGAAGCCAGCGCCATTTTAAAGCATACTATGAACACGAGCCAATCAAGGAGCCAATGGATACATTTTATGGAGTGTTATCTTTCAATATAGAAAAGCCAGTAATATCTCAATACTAATAAAAAATCGTCGACCACGTACAGCTACCAACGTTCTCGAATACTTCAAGTATTTGCCACCAGAGGTGTCCCAGGTGGTTTTTCACGACCTTAAATGAAGATCCCCGGCTTTCTGAAGCTAACATGGTTTTGCAAGACCTCCAAGATCCGAGGCGTTGAAATCTTTTTGCAGCTCACGTGGTTTCACAGTGCCTCCGAGATGGGCCCACCTTTGGCCAAGTAGCAATGCCATGTGGTGACGTTGTATGACGCCATAGTGACATCGCAAACATTCGCGATTATGATGTAATGATGACGTCACCAATTGATAATGACTTCTTTGCATCACTTCGCGTTGAAGCCGTATCTAAAGTTATCGTCTAAATAATTAAAATTAGTTTTGATTTTACTATCTGTCAGATTTTGTTCACATACTATGCCACCATCTGTGTCAAACTAACACTGCTGCAATTTTTGTGCAAGTGAGGCGCTACGTATGAAATAGATAATAGAGAGTTTTAGTACTGCGTACGCTGCGTACGTGGCGGCGTTGCGTACGTAAGGACGCCACGTTCTGCGTAGTGCACATGCGCAGACCGCAACGCGCACGTATCGCGCTACGTACGCAGCCGCTACGTACGCACTAATGAGATGCGTGCGTGCGTACGTATGAGGTGATCGCGCCGCTCTCGAACAAGTTCGCGACAGCGCGAGACTTCGTTTTGCAAAATGGCGGCATCGAAGCCAAGCACCGACCGGCTCTGTCGCTTAAAATATGGCCATACTCTGGCTATAACACTTGGATTGGCTCACATTGGCTGTCAACAACACGGGCTTCTATTTTGATCTACCAGATGGGGCAACACGCTTCACGCTCGTTACGTACGCGGGTACTACGGCGTACTAAAAGCCGATTAGTGGCAAACAACGCCACGTAACGCAAGGCGCTTGCGTGATGCGTACGTAGCACCATTCCGCAGTACTAAAACTCTCTAATCACATTGCGTGTTTTGTTTGCGGGCGTTGAACGGCCGCTAAGTTGTGTGATATTCTGTCGTTTATAGTACGCCGCAAGTAGAGGGGCACCCAGCCAGGTGTTGATAGCGTGCACTGTCATGTGATGACGTAATCATGCGATGCGACTTTGCGTGGCACCTAAGTTAGGTCACAAATGTTCGCGATTATGATTTCATGATTACGTCATCAAATTACAACAATTTTTTTTACTACTGCGCGTTGAAGAGGCCGATGGTCACATCTCGCTTTTGACGAGGCTTTCGTATGAACAATTAGTCTTTATTTTGTGACCTCTCAGTTTCATGTTCTCAGACTGTCACCTTCTGTTAGGAACACATGGCCGCAACATAAGTTTGTCTAATTGATACTGTTGCGATTTCTGTGTAAATCAGCGACTGTGTGTGAGATAAGTACATTGTGTCTTTTGCTCGCAGGCTATGAGCGTCCACTAGGGTGTGTAAAATGGTGTTTTTATGGGACGTTGCAGGTGCAGAGGCCCCCAGCAAAGTGTCCATCCCTGTTTGCTCTTTTAGGTATCTAGACATCGTATTTGAAAAAAAAAATGACCACCCAAGCACTCCTTGCGGGTGGTTAACCAGTAAAGCAGAAGCTTGCGGCCACAGGACGTTGCAGACGTCGCAGCCGAAGCCGCTCGAGAAACGTGCCGCCAAAAGCGGGCGTCCACTCAAGCGAACGCTTTCTGTCATAGCCTCGTTGACGCTGCTTTCTGAGAACGCCACTTCCTGGGCTCGCTGCATGTTGTCGCTTGCATTCGGCTTGAAAGGCTGCGGATCCGAGGTGTGCAGTTGCGGTTTGCGCTTCGCCACTGGAGTCTGTTTCGATTCCCGGACTGCAGCATCAGCCCGGCAAGCATGAATTTTCTCGTGGACCAGCCGTCGGCGCTGTTCTTGGAAAGTCGTCAGCTTTCCGGGCGCTCGAACGATCCGTGCCCTCAGCATGAGAGAGAGAAACAACATTTATTCACGCATCCGGCGTGCGGGAAGTTACCGGCCACACAGGGCGCGGGTATTCCCTATCTGAAGACTATGGCTAATAGTCCAATAGTCCCAGGCCCTAGATTTTGAGGACGTTGTGCTCCGGCTAGGCGTTGGATACTCGGGCTCCTCCGCTCCCGTTGTCCGGGGCGTTGGCTACCTTTCTCCTCTGGTTTGCCAGGGCCTCCTCAAGGCGCTGGATGGCCCTTCGTTGCGTGCCCTCAGCATGAGGAAGTCGTAACTTGAACCTTCTTGTTACGCCTAACTCTTCCCGTGACCATGAGCACTCCTTTGCTTGTCGACCTGCCGGATTACCTCCTTTACCATCATCTTTTTTCCCTTCTCTCCTGCCTTTCTTTCTCTCTCACTCCCCACCCCACTGTTGAGGTAATCTTCACTGACAGACGGCGCTGCACTTGTTTCCTCAATCTTCTCCCTTTCAAAGCCACTCCATTGAAAGTGCCGCGTGCGGGTTCGCCGGTGCGGCTGCGCAGGAAATCACTGACGACGCTGCTAATGGCGCACCCTCTTGATTGATTGATTGATTTGTAGGGTTTAACGTACCAAAACCACGATACGATTATGAGAGACGCCGTAGTGGAGGGCTCCGGAAATTTTGACCACCTGGGGTTCTTTAACGTGCACCCAAATCTGAGCACACGGGCCTACAACATTTCCGCCTCCATCGGAAATGCAGCCGGGATTCGAACCCGCGTCCTGCGGGTCAGCAGCCGAGTACCTTAGCCACTAGACCACCGCGGCGGTGCGTTTTGGGTGCGATGTAAATAATGACGTAACTGGCAGAGCAGCTAATGGACAGGTTTGCCGTTTCGCGTAACGAACGGCTTTTCGTTTCATATAGCCATGTCTAGCTTTTCTGGCAAAACGTATAAAAATTCACTCATTCCTATAGATGTATACGCACCTGTAACGCGGGATTGGTCTGCCCGGGCTGACAACAGATGCTGGAGCGCTTGTGGATGCCGCCAGGAGTGTCGAGTTCCGCGTCCCATTTGGCGTGCGAGAAGCTGCCAGAAAGCATTAGAAGCGCTCAACTCGGATCTGAATAACCAAATTGTTACGCGTAGCTTAGGCTGACTCCTCACATCATCCTAACATACTAGGAACTATATTAATGGGGTGTCTTCTCTTTCATCAATGCATTGATAGCAAATAATAAGCAGGCAGTCTAGCGTTTCTTTCTAGACTCCATATTTTATCCTACAACCAGACCCTAGGAGGCAAGGGGTAAATGGTACCGTGATTCTGATGCAGATATTTTTCAATTTCGTACCACGCCCGCGCCTTTTTAGTACACGTTTTACATTTTCACTTTGTGAGGGACGCAATACTGATCACACTAGCACAGCCGCTTTGTGTTTTCACAGCAGAGAAGAAACACCTTTCAAGACCGTACCCTATAGTAGTGCAGAGGCTGACATCACTGCCTCCACAGTTCATTCTCGGGGGGACACGCAAATTTAACGCAGCTCAAAAAGTAAAATCACGGCGCCCAAAGAGCCTTCGGTGAACTGCAGCGTAAATCCAAGGACGCGCTCACGTGCTACGCGCATCCCTCCTGGTTCTTTTCTTTCTCTGGTGCACCCCATGTTCACTGTTTTTAACAAGGGTCTACATCCATACTATCTATGACCCTGCCGCACTTTCTCAGCATGGTAAGAAAACACAGCCGATCGGTAGTCGGGGCCGCTGAGAACACGCAAGCAAAACATTACAGCGCAATATGTGGCCTGGAATTTGGAAATAATGTTGAAATTCGGCCAGGAATCGTTTTACAGCTTCTTTCAGCAAACGGTGTCGCAAACAGAAATGACCGCCCCATCAATCCACCACCTACGGCCATTGCCTGATTATAGCATTGTGGGCTGCATAGTTCCCACAGCCGCCGCAGGATGTCGTCACGTGCTCGTGGGCTACCCGCGATCGCAGTGAAATTAGGCCGCGCGTTCGTAGAAAAGTAAACAGTTGTTCCGTGTACGAGAATGAAACTGACGAGCGAATGCTCTTGAGGAGTGTGACGCAAACGACCGAGTGCCTGATCTCACTGCCAGCGTTCATGAAAGCGGTAGAGTGGGGAGCGGGTGGGGAGAGCGTTTGCTCCACTCGGTGGCGGAACAACTGATCGAGTGAGTGTGTGGCGCGCGCGGAGAAGCGTGAGGCACCTGGCGGGAGTGCGCGCCTGTTGTTTCACTGCGGCGCGCTTGCCCAGCGCAGGGAGCTTCGACGGCGACAGCCGCGGGGTAGGACAGACCTAGGAAGTTTCGCTCCAAAAAAAAAAAAAAAAGTGTTTGGGAGCGTGCGCGCGTTGGCGAAAGGGTGCATCTTCTTACCCCCTTGCCATCCTCCTCCCTGTACAGCTTTCAGCGCGCTCGTTGGTACGAAACGAGAAAGCAATTGAAGCGCCCGACGTATCCCAGTAACTCCTCCCGGTTGAGCATTTGACGGATTCTCAAAATACATTGAGGTAGTTGATTCGTGAGAAAATAGGCTTCTTTTATGAATCCATTCGATGAATAACTGTAAAATTGTAGCAGAGCTCCTAAAACTGAAATATTCAACAATGATTGAAAGGGACCCTTTTCCTATGAATCATCAAACGGCTTCATAAAATGAGTAAAGGAAATTAAAAGTAACCGCTTGCTGGTGAGTTGCCTTTTCGTCCACTTTCTTCGTATCTATATACAAATTATCAGAACACACTTAAAGCAATACAGTTACCTTGTCTGTATTTTCTTTGGCTTCATTATCTGCTGATTTTCAATATTAAAAATGTGGTCTGCGACAAGGAGCGTCATTGGCGATGGGAACATCGTTTTTATTTTAGTGTATGAAATATACAAGAACCCTTAAAATGGCCGTGAACCATTCCCAAGCGCATGTGAAAAAAAAAAACACATTCTGCAGAGAGCCGACCCTGCTAACAACATCTGCCAAGTCTTGCAGCCCTGAGCGTCGAGGCGAGTTTAGAAGCGAAGAGCGAAGTGGCCATCTTTACTCTTTGCATACAGATTTCTGTGCTCACTCTCTTCAGAGCCACCGGCGCCTGTTGTTTGAAGTCCAAAAAACTGATTACATGATATTGGCCGATAACTGACATAAATTAATTGATTGATCTTTTAACTGAATAAGGGCGCGCGCACAGACACGGACACAAGAACAATAAAATGCACACAACATTGGCGCCCCTCGCAACTAAACTTCATTCGAAAGAAAGGTAGGTACATAAATATCAATTCTCTCACTTGACCTGGCAGGTGAAAAGGCAACAACATATCGATTGATATGTGGGGTTTAACGTCCCAAAACCACCGTATGATTATGAGACGCCGCAGTGGAGGGCTCCAGAAATTTCGACCACCTGGGTTTCTTTAACGTGCATCCAAATCTGGGCACACGGGCCTACAACATTTCCGCCTTCATCGGAAACGCAGCCGCCGCAGCTGGGATTCAAACCCGCGACCTGCGGGTCAGCAGCCGGGTACCTTAGCCACTAGACCACCGTGGCGGGACAGCAAAAGCGCATGTTGAATTCGAATGGCAGATCCAGATCAAGTTTTTTTTTTTCTCCTCTGAGCGGAGCAATCACATTTCAATGGCAGATTGGGAGCGTGAACTGTGTCTTCCAATGGCAGATTCAGAGCAATCGCAGATGACGGATTGCTCCGCATAGCGAGAATTCTTCGTCCGCCGAAATCGGCGGATTTAACCGGAAGTGACGTATTCTGTGCGCCCGCCTTTCGTCCAATCCCCGATGGACGTCCGGAAAACGCTTCGCACTTCCTCGCGCCCTCTCGTGCTCCCTCGCTAGATTTCGGCTCTCAAAGAGCTCCCGTCGTGATGCGCACGTTCCAATCAGAGATTTGGCGAGAGCATTCCCGCTCGGATCTGCACGCTCAATTCGCAATCCGGCCCAGCGCTCGCGATCTGCCGTTGGAATTCGACATTAAATGGGTTGTAAAAACACGTGACTCAGATCAGACCCTCAGGGTGCTGATGAGATATGAAAATTTGTTTTCTGTAA
This sequence comes from Rhipicephalus microplus, assembly GCF_043290135.1. NCBI lineage: Eukaryota > Metazoa > Arthropoda > Arachnida > Ixodida > Ixodidae > Rhipicephalus > Rhipicephalus microplus. The sequence continues at coordinate 182,252,855 of NC_134705.1, forward strand.
ACGTGATACAGGGTGCGCTTACGCAATTCTTCCCACTTCTCCTAATGTGAAACGCCTCTATCAGGTCTGTAGTCGTCAGATCTGGGTGTTTTGATATAAAAATAGCATCACAAAAAAGGGGGTTGCAACCGCTTGAGCTGCCATGTTTGGGCAAGTGTAGAATATCTTTTGTGTCCAACGATCTCCTATGTTCTTGTACCCATGAGTTGACATCTTCTCGTTTGGCCTATGTAGATGTGACCACACAAAAGTGGTACCAAATATACAACACGTATTTCTCACTTCACATACGACTGCCTATATGATTCACGTCGTATCCTCCTCGGTTTCGAACCTTTGCGTTTTTCGCTAGTTTTTAGGGGCGAAGCTCCTTATAGCGTGGCTTGTGCGTCCCGTTGTCGTATGTAAGCACCAGTGGCACATACCCGAGAGAGTCGTCTTTAGAATGAGAATGTCCGCTAGATGGCGGTACTTGTATCTGATGAATACATGACGGAAAGATGGGAGATAGCGGTACTTAGAGTGTTCACTAAATAGACCGACGGACAGATGGACGGATGGAGGGACATACCCGAGAGAGCGGTCCTTAGAATGTGCGCTGGATGGTGGTACTTGTGTATGATGAATACATGATGGAAAGATGGGAGATAGCGGTACTTGAAGCGTTCACTAGATAGAAGGATTGATGGAAGGATATACCCAAGAGAGCGGTCCTTATAAATGTCCCCAGGATGGCGGTACTTGTATATGATGTATACAAATGGAAAGATTTGAAATAGCGGAACTTGGAGTGTTCACTATATAGACGAACGCATGGACATACAAATGGGTGGACGGACTGACGGATGCATTGACGCATGGACAGAAAACAGAGGGGCACACGGACGGATGAATGGACATACAAACAGACAAACGAACGAACGGACGCATTGGTGGACGCACCAACGGTAACACGGATGGACGGACGCATGGATGGACGCATGGACGGTTTGACGAACACTCCGCTTTACCAATCATTATTCACCCCATGGATATGCTGTGATTTTTAATCTATTCGGCTACGCAGCTTGCTTATTTTGTTTGGGGCCGAAAATACTACCCCAACGTCATATCGATTCGCAACGTTTTTTTTATACCTCGTGTCAGCTTGTGCATGTAGGGGATGACAGAGGGCTTTTTAACTGATTCCTTACTTTTATCGTTCACTTGGTCCACCAGTTTTTCTGTTTTTAGTAGCTTCTGCACCACCTTGCGTAGGACGGGCTGAGGGAAGCCAGGGCTGCTCAGTCTTTCAAGCTGATTTGAGAAACTTTCTGCCCTTTCGTACGAGCACGATTTTTTGATGGAATCTTTTTTAAAGATGAACCAATACCAACTAGCCCAATTATCCGTTGTACTGCATTAATTGATTGACTGATAGTTTTAGTGAGCTACATGCAATGTTATCTCGCTTGTTGACTTCAGCACCATGGTTATCGCTTGACCTCTGCCAATATGTTATGACCGCACCACAAGAGGCAGGACTGGGTTGTGGGGTGCGGGCTTGTCCCCGGGACAGAGCAGAGTAGAACAGGCAGCCAAGCTACCGGAGGCTGTCTCTCTGTTCTCTTTACTACAATGGCGCTGTCGACTGTGCCATTGTGGTGAATCAGAGATACGAGAGACAACGGCCGTATGCCACCCGTCTGTTCTTTATCTGGCCTCGTCTTCCTTTTAGTCGGGCTAGCCGAGCTCGCATCAGTGACTGAGCGCGGGCTCTTTCTTCCTTACGAAGCATCTCAAGACTACGTTGCGATGTCATTGTGAATGCAACAACTGCAGACTCGTCTGTACGTATCTCGACCACTAGGCTTGACCACTGACCTGGTATGGCTGTCAGGTAAGCGACTGCGATGATGCCGAAGAAGCCGAGGGGAATGAGGCACAACGACAGCCGGTACTTGCCGAACAACCGGGGCCGCCGGGTGATGTCTTCCTCGAACCTCTGCCTCAGGTGGGGTGGCACGACACTGAAAGGTCGCAGATAGATAGATAGATAGATAGATAGATAGATAGATAGATAGATAGATAGATAGATAGATAGATAGATAGATAGATAGATAGATAGATAGATAGATAGATAGATAGATAGATAGATAGATAGATAGATAGATAGATAGATAGATAGATAGATAGATAGATAGATAGATAGATAGATAGATAGATAGATAGATAGATAGATAGATAGATAGATAGATAGATAGATAGATAGATAGATAGATAGATAGATAGATAGATAGATAGATAGATAGATAGATAGATAGATATGCGAGACAATGTGCCGTGGGAAAGTGCACCAGGGTTGCAGCACATGAACTTACACGAGGCGACGAACGCTTCGGAGGTCTGTAAGCAAGTGAGACGTAAACATTTACAATTAACAAAACACCATCATGAGGTAGGTGAAGTCAATAGTGATGCAGAACTACTGAAAGAACCGAACAGAACAGAACTACTGAAAATGCAGCAGTTGAAAGAACAACTATCGCGAATATCGGTAGTCCATTTACCGATAGTTCTGCGGAGAACAGTCATGACAGGATATACTATTCGCAGTAATCAGCTCTTTTTATTTATGAACATCTTTAGCATTTATTTAGAACATTTAGAAATCACCTCGATGAAAATGCCGGAAATTGCCTATTAAGAAATTATTGCTTAAAACAAAGCAGTCAACTTTACCAACAAAAGTTCGTGATTTTCTTTTTGTCATTTTAGACCACAAACACAAAATAAATTTGAGGTCTTGCAGTTCCGTGACATGAACGGCTTCCTTGCCGCTACCGCGGAACCGTTCAATTTAATTATCATTTGTAAGCCAAGCATTTTGGTGAAGGAACACAACCATTGTCGACCTTCGCTCCATTTAACCTGCTCCTTCTTTCTGAAACTATCTTTCTGAAACTATCCGTCCACCAGCAACTGAGGACTCGCATTGTGCAGGTACGGACGTTGCTGTGATGCGCAAGTACTTCCTAGCCTTCTGAGAGAGCGGCGTTGTTGTGCATTTCCAAGAGTGCCAGAATGCTAAAGGATTGCTCTTCCTTTCCTCTGGAGGTAACTCTAAGTACTGGCAACTCATTGGTTTTGCGTTTGAAGTGGAAGTTTCGGGCTTTGTTGTTGCCTCTCAAGAGAGCGCATAATTCAGCTTCCTGCCGGGACTTCGTTATGAAACACATGCTGATGATATGGGGGGTTTAACGTCCCAAAATCACCATATGATTTGAGAGGCGCCGTAGTAGAGGGCTCCAGAAATTTTGACCACCGGGGGTTCTTTAACGTGCGCCCAAATCTGAGCACAGGGGCCTACACCACCTCTGCCTCCATGGGTAACGCAGCTGCCGCGGCCGAAATTCGAACCCGCGACCCGCGAGTCAGCAGCTGAATGAAACACATGCTGTCTAGTTGGTTCAGGTACAGGACAAACTAGCTTTGTGCTTCGAAGTAGTGTCCCAATGTCGTCTTCAGAATTCGTTGCGTAAACTAAGTGCTGCAGCACCGAGGACAGATAGGCTTGGGGCACATAGACATCGCTAACTTCCTTACGAGCACGTGCTTGCGACCGAGGTCACTTGAAAAGTTCATTTCTGTGTCCAAAAATGCAGCGCCCTCCCTTGAATGAACGAAGAATCACAAAGCCACATGATAGGAGCTACCGACGTTGATTTCCTTGCTCGCGTTTGTGAGCCCTGGGCGGATAGTTTTGTTTCAAATTCTAGGACGAATATACCTCTACCGTTCGCAATTTCCGCTTTGATTTGCTTGCTTTATTGCCGATCTAGTAGGTCCGAAGCTACATAAGAGGCAAACGAAGAAACACTCATTGCCCTGTCCGCTTCATGTTCTAGTAAATAATCTCGAGCTATAGCGCTTACTTGCCGATCCCGCCATGGTTATCCCCACAACCACAGATTACGTCCACGGAGAACCAAGTTTACGCGGCGATGAGTTCGCGCGGTTGGCTTGCCCCTTCAAGGTGATTATCAGCCCCTCGCGCAATCGTCTTGAAGCGGGGAGGGTTCCAATCTTATCACCAATGACTGCTTGTTTTGCTTGCCCCGAGATGGCGCGAGAAAAGGCTGTAGTTGCTCTTGCTCCCAATTGAACACGCTGCCCGCAGCCGCAGGCCACGCGCTCGCGTGTTCCCTTTCATAACAAAAAATTGAAAGTGTACTTCACAAGTTAAAGGGCCCTTGAACAATCTCTCTAGGCACAAAGAAAGAGCGTGTTTGAATTTGCAGTCTTTGGGGCACAATTTACGGCACCAGCCGTCTGATCACATGACATTATAAGGAAATAAGATCTTTATTGGTTCGCATAATAAGAGTTATCAGTTGTGAATAGCCTCATACCCTGTTTTACTATTCAGTCTCGCGCCCGCTCTGCTTCTTCTCGCATGATTTTCATGCGTCATCAACTGATTTCACTTCGTTTTGTGCGTTTTCGAGTGTACAAGTGGAGGCAACACCATGTAGTTGTCATTGGCTTAACGCTTAGCGCGCTAAAGTCGTCGCCGCGTTTTAAGAACCTCTTCACAACCTGGCAAACGCGAAGAACGAGTGCGTTACACTCTCTTGACGTTTCCCGTCTATTGAGCAACATGCCTGACGCCAGCAGCTTGTTCGCGTGACGACGGGGTGTAGTAGGCACTCGATTGGTCGATATACGAAAGATATCTGTTGTCAATAGGTCTCCTGCTCTGCTTCGCCATGCAGTCGTGTGACCGTTCTGTCTCGTCTCGTATGACCGTCGTGCGCGAGAAACTGGTACGATAACACTTTCTGCGCTTACGACTGCGCAAGCGGAGTTAGCACCTTGTAGTCGAAAAGGTGCGAAATCCTGTCTGGCTCAATGCTTATAGTACTGGAATTCCACGCGCTTTATGAAGAAATAAGTGGGGAGGAGGACATAGCGCTTGTAGGAATAGTAGCGAAGTCAGAAACCGTGGTCTCTCATTTGAACTCGCTTTGGTTTACGGGGCCCGAAACGAGCGACAAGAAGAAGATGACGCCTTTACGAAGGATATTGAAGGTGGGAAAGAAAATGCCCTTCCATCTCTGAACTGGCAGTGATTCCGGTGTCCATAGGGGAACAAAGTTTAGCAAACTTGGTACCAACGCTGAACGCACCGACTAGCAGATTGAATCCCGGCTGCGGCGGCTGCGTTTCCGATGGAGGCGGAAATGTTGTATACGCCCGTGTGCTCAGATTTGGGTGCACGTTAAAGAACCCCAGGGGGTCGAAATTTCCGTAGCCTTTCACTACGGCGTCTCTTATAACCATATCGTGGTTTTGGGACGTTAAACCCCACAAATCAATTAATCAACGCACTGAATAGTAATTTTTGAATTGTTTGAAAATTTTTTCTACACACCGTATTCAGACAAATCCATTGATATGCGGGGTTTAATGTCCAAAAACCATTGAAATACATTAAAAGAAGGCTCACCTCCGTCAAGCGTCGCTGCGCATTCTGTTGCTCTTCCTTCTGCAAGTGAACGAAACAAGAGCCTGTATCTATAGACAGCACGATGTTAGCGTGATGGCAACATACACACGTGGTAGGTTGCTCTTACCGCTAAGTGTTCATGACTCATTCGTGGCCACATTTCGAACTGTTATACTAGTCACGCTTACCACCACGGTGGTCCAGTGGTTATGATGGTTGACTGACGACGCGCAGGTCGTGGGATCGAACCCCGGCCGCGTTTGCCGTGAAGGCGCAAATGCTTGAGGAACATGTACTTAGATTTAGATGCATGTTAAAGGGCCCCTAAACCACACCGAGTTCAAAGTCGAGACCGCAGTTTCGCACCTCCGCTGCCCTTTCCACAAGTGCCATCTCCTCCTCGCCACATATTTATTCGTGAAACACGTGGAATAACAGAACTAAGCGTTGGGCCAATCAGAATTTGGAGCTTTTCGACTACCCGCTGCTATTTCTTCTTGCGCAGTTGCTAACGCAGAAAGCAAAGTTAACTCAGTTTATGGCGCACAGTCAGTCATGCGAGACAAGGCAGAACAACGGGAAGAGCAAAAAATTCACCCCGAATCTCTCATATATCGACCAATCGAGAGCTTATACTTCATTCTGACGTCACGTGGCGTCACGAAGTCTGCCGCAAGGACGGTGGACGCCAGGAGAAAATAATGCGCTGGTTCCCCGTATTTTCAGAGGTTATTAGGGTTCCTTGAAAGAACCCGAAGTGATCGAAATTTCTGAAGCTTTCAACTGCGGCGTCTCTCGTAATCATAATCTGTCTTCTGCAGTGAATATAGCAGACCGTAGAAAAAAAAACTATAGCCATGACACATTGTAGTGGTACAGTGGACGTACTATCGCAATCATTAATAGAGGAAACACGTGACCGCATGACACGGATAGCCTCAACCACTGGGTCCCTCCCCCGCACTCCTATTTTTCCTACACAGTAATCACTCTTGAATAGCCACGCGTCGGGTTTGGGTAGGGTTACTGCACGTGTCGCTTTAAAGCAGCATGTACTTGTACGCATGCTACATGTACGTACGCAGTTAGCATGTACGCATAGTCCCGCTATAATGTGCTCATGACAGTGCGTGTGTTACCCTTACCGACACTGAATAATATTTATCCTAAAGGTGCTTCAATAAAAACTGATGATAGAGCAGTTTTTAATGTCAGATACCAATCGATCTTTTAATAAACCTGAAAAAAATTATACACACTTGACGTGACAAACAAATTGAACGAAATAGTTATACAGTATTGATGAAACACAGTACTTATAAAGACGCAGTAGTCCTCCGAAGTCGTCAGTCGAGGCACGGGCACTCAGCTGCAGACTGTTACTACTGTCACTTGAGGCTACACAAAACATGATAGTTTTGTTCTGTTTTTTTTTTTACGTAATAAAACGACGATATCATTTGAGGGGCCACCGTCCACGCTCCGGAAATTTCTACCACGTTGGGTTCTTAGCACTCTATTCATGAGTTTCCTGGCCTCTACCATCTCGCCTTCATCTAAATGCAGCCGTTATTCGATCCTGTGACCTTTTGGGACAGCACTGGAGAACAAACGAACAAACACTTAGGATCATGAGTCACGAAGACCGATCTATCTATCTATCTATCTATCTATCTATCTATCTATCTATCTATCTATCTATCTATCTATCTATCTATCTATCTATCTATCTATCTATCTATCTATCTATCTATCTATCTATCTATCTATCTATCTATCTATCTATCTATCTATTCGTGCCAGCCAGACATGAAGAACCGAGTATCGGACTCTTGTCCATTCACGCGAATGATGAGGCTTTACCCAAAAGACACTGTTGAAATAAAACAAGAAGATTACCAGCGTCCTCCGCAAGTGCTTCGGCGGCAAAGCGTATCTTCCTTTCGCGCTTGTCGACTGCTTTCTCAAGCTGCTGCTCTTCCTCGGCCATTTTCTTTCTTCTTCTGCCTCCTCATCCACTCCCGGGGCTTTGTCTGTCTGTCTGTTCGTGTACCTTTATAAGTGACTCACACCCATTACGAGGAATTAACGGAGGAACCGGTAGGTAGTAAAGATGATTGGTGGCATACGAACAGATGAATACACAGAAATATTGCTGAATGCATCATAGTAGCACAAAGCTTGATAAAAAAAAGACAGGAAACAGAAGCAAGAAGGGAAAAAAGGACAGGGGCTACACTTACAACCGTTGAAGGGTTTCTGTGAATGCATGTACATGTAAAAGCGTAGACGCATGACCAAAATAGAGAAATGGGACAGACACATACACGTGTCCCCCCTTTCAAATACTCAGAAATCCCGTTTCAGCGTCACAGAGCTTAACAGGTGCTTTCCTCAAGCATTCAGGACCGATGTGTGTTTGTGTGTGTGTTTGTTTGTGTTTGTGCTTTGCGATGGCAATCAAATCGGCAGTCTTGACGGGGTTTTTTATCGCCGTCTCCGTGGCCGTCACCGTGATGTCCCATATATAGTCCAAATAGGTAAGATCCCGCAGTTCATCGTACGTTATACGCGCGGGTAATATATCCTTGTCCTGCTTCTACTACCCCCCCCCCCCCCACTGCCTCAAATGATTCTTTCATGAATCAATAAACATGTTTACCTAGAAAGACATGCCGTCGAATGCTCAAGCAAAGCGCAAAAGCCCCACCCATTCTTAACGAGCATGGAAAGACGCCAGGGGCGAAGGACGGTTGCTCGAGCAGCAGCCGTGAACTTTCATTTTACGGACGCGGTCGCCATCGCCGGTGATCGTCAGCCATCAGCGGCCGACTCGTGCGGCGCTCTCAACGCAGAGACTGCGCGAAAAGTGTGCCCCTGGAGCGCCCGTATTCTCTTTCACCAGCGTTTTGTCGTGAGGTCGTATCCAAAAGAGTTAGCTGCCAGCGTCACTTCGTATAACGTTACAACGTGTTACTATCACACACGTTGCTTCACCCTTGCAGGAAGGGGTGACCTTTTTTTTTCTTTCCACTTTTCTTTCCTCTTCTCTCCCTTTCCTTGTTTTTACCCTACCAGAAAGAATAGGCAGCACAGTTGTGAGCCTCTTGTCTGCTATTTCCTCTCTGTCTACGTGTTTCCTGTTCATGCAAACCACAAAATATATTCAATATAATAATAATAATAATAATAATAATAATAATAATAATAATATAACATAATATTAGTGGTCTGGATGATAGACAACAGCAGAGGTTGTGATTTCTGCAATTATCGTCATTCCATAAGAAACTACTAAGCAACTTCCCAAACATTCCCGGGATGCTCTTCCTGCGACTAAACGTTTTTACAAACACTGTGCGAATTATTCAGCAAAACAATTCGTTCTATTACTTCGTGAGGGAGGAGGCATAAAAGGTCCCAATGACAGCAAAATAGTTCCAGGGTTCTCTTCACTCACTCATCATCATCACTAAATGATAAGTGAAATGTAGAGGGCTCCACACTGACTGTTTTGCTCTGAAAATTTATGTTATTGCAAAAACAATTATATAAACACTCTCCGCTGCTTTTTTCGTCACCGTCATGCCTCGTATATATATATATATATATATATATATATATATATATATATATATATATATATATATTGACGTATGCCCTGACGAAGGCCTGTCCCCGGCCGTAACGTTGGCAATAAAGCATCGTTTTTCGTTTGCTCGTTCGCTTCTTCTGGTGACTTATATCTATATATATATATATATATATATATATATATATATATATATATATATATATATATATATATATATATATATATATATATATATATATATTGACGTATGCCCTGACGAAGGCCTGTCCCCGGCCGTAACGTTGGCAATAAAGCATCGTTTTTCGTTTGCTCGTTCGCTTCTTCTGGTGACTTATATATAGACGAGTCTGATAAGCGCGCGCGGGCAGGACAAACCCCGCTGCATGGAGGTGGCACTTCGTGGAGGCGACGGCCATTAGAGCGCGCCTAACGTGCGTCTGTCGCATCATCTCGGCAGTGATAATGAAAACGAGCTAATGTTTCGAAGCTTTGAGGACTGGAAAACGGCGTATGGTGTACGAGTATACAACTAGCTTGCCGTTAGCATTCCAGGCAACGCACGCTCTACGGCGTAGTGCGTGCCAGCCCCAGCATTCTACCACTGAGCCACGCCGGTGCTTGTGTAGTTAGTGCAGCGCGCTGGGAGTCGAGAGTTCGCTGGTTCGATTCCGCGCAACAAATGCTTGCCTTCTATTTTTTTTCTTGGAATATTTTGTACACATTTCCAACATTACTTCAGTGACGGAAGTACGTCAGGGGAGTCGTGGTGGGCCCTGGCCTAAAACACTTTTTTGTTAAAACAACTAATGTACGATTTTCTAATCTAGCACCAATGTATTGACTTCAATCTGTGTCCAATATAGGGCCAAGCCATTTTTGTATTTCCTCAAAAGTGCTGCCTTTTCTTCTGGAGTAGTCTTCTACCTGAAAAATAAACAAAATGATCTCAAAATATACATATGAGACATAACTTTGGAATATGTAAATGAAAGAAGTGAACGCTTATCGCTTGCGAGAGGACAGGCCATTTACATTTAATCCTTTACAAGTATCTTGTAGCAGGACAATGTACCTCCATCGAATAAGTGCGCTTCTGTCAAGGTCATGTTTGTAAATTGTGCACCTGCATTATTGCTGCTGTTATAAATATTCTGGGCATTTTGCATTCGCATCTCTGAATTTAGAAATCGGCACCGACTTAAAAATTACGGGGCTGTGTGAAAGTGCAATTTAGGCCTGTCCACTTATATCCGCCAATTAAATCGATAAAGTAATCTGCTTTTTTGTCTTTATTGTGCACGATCGAACATATGTGGCAAACAAAAAGCCTGATTTGCCTCGTCTCCCCCAATGCCAGAGCGCGCATGCTAACCTTTAATATTGATTATGCACGCGTAGCACGCCGAATAAGCTGCCAGACTAACGCATTTAAATGTAATTTCTTCCCAGGAAGATAAGGCAGTGTAAAAGGTTGTCTTCTGAAGTTGCAGAAATTATTTCACGTGAATTATTTTCAAGTTCACTGCAGGGTCTCCAGCAGTGCACTCGCACGGTTGTGTAAGACCAAATTGTACTATATACCTGCTTTATATTGTGTATGTCTTAATGTGTCCCTTCGAAAGATCAAAATGAATTGCGTTTATTGTAATGTTGATGTGTTGTAAACTGTAATTGTCTAGTGTAATGATGCATTCTTCCCCCTCCCACACTGTAAAGCCATTAGGCGCTGTTCGTACTATGATTGAAAAATAAAAAATCACGCGACTAGCAACCAATGTTAATTAACCTTACATTAACTTCACGACATAACCCAGAGTAAGGACACCGTTAGGGTAAGGCACGCACACACACACATCACAGGTGATGTGATGCTTCCGTTCTGATATTACGGTGCATTGTCATTTCATAAGGGTCGGAATCACTGTGCTGTTTTGTTCCTGTTAATACTGTCGTTGCAATTCCCAAAAAAGTGGCATATTTAACGAAGAAAATCAGTACTGAGCATGGCAGCGTATACAAAAAAAAAACAATTAACAAGAAATACACGCGTGATCATTTCAGTATATCCTATCTCTCTTAATTAAATGCCTGCGTATAGCTACAAACATGTAATGTGCCGAGCGTATAGGTATGCGCATCTAATCTATCAAACACGTACCTGCACGCTTTAAGCGACGTTTTGCAACGATGGCTTCAAGCACGTTTCGCATCGATTTAGATTGTACGAGTACTGCAGATCAAGCGAGTAGGTGCATTTTTATATCACTGAGCTGCTGCGCAACTCAGTTCGAGTATCAGCCGCGAGCTCCTTTTGGAAACGCGGCCGTGGCAGCGTGCGAAGCGACCTTCGTCCTCTCCCGAGATGAGCCTGATAGGCGCACAGAAAAGATGAAAAGAAAAGATGAAAGAATGAAGAAGAGAAAAACAGACAGCATGAATGCTCTTGTTTGTTTGTTTCTTCTTCACCGTTCCATCTTTTCTGTATGCTCCAACTGCGCTGCGATGTAGCTATACGATATTAGATTACGCAACACTTCGCTGCATCTCCAAAGTTCTTGTTCGTGAACTTGCTCAAGGAAGGAGACGCTCGATTAGCGAATCCAGAGGATCCCTCGGTAACACTCGCGTTGCCCCAACGAGAAGTGCATCGGCCGCACACCAACCTGCTCACGCGTGACCCGACCGACGGCAAAGTAGGCGGCCTGAGGATGCGCCAGGTAGAGACCGCACACGGACGCGGCCGGACGCATGGCCAGGGTGTCGGTCAGCTCGATGCCCACCTCCTCGCGGACGTTCATCAGTCGCCACAGCGTCAGCTTCTCCGAGTGGTCCGGTTGGCAGGGATACCCTGGCGCGGGTCTGATGCCCTGCGATTTGACCATTCTTGGGTGCCCGAAAAAGCGGCTCATGGAGTACCGCGTCTCCATAGCAACAATTATTAAGTCGGTTTTAAGGTGTATTCAAATTGTATTGTATTGTTGTATTGTATTGAAATTAAGACGGTTTTTAATGGTGTATCGAAAGGGTGATAAAAACCTAAGAAGAAAGTGCATACATAAATCCGACGTTGCTTTCCTTTTTTATATCTTCCTTGCTTTAGCGTTTTTTAAGTATGTCACCATGCAACTTAAGTAACCCACCCTATTGCGGCAGTTGTTAGTTCTCAATGAATCGATTAGCAACAAATGTCAACCATGTGTTTATTTTAACATTAAAAAATGTCAATTGTTGTTGTTGTTTGTTTGTTCTTGTTGTTGTTGTTGTTGTAGTTGTTGTTGTTGTAGTTGTTGTTCTTGTAATTCTTGTAGTTGTTGTAGTTCTTGTAGTTCTTGTAGTTCTTGTTCTTGTTGTTGTTCTTGTTGTTGTTGTTGTTGTTGTTGTTGTTGTTGTTGTTGTTGTTGTTGTTGTTGTTGTTGTTGTTGTTGTTGTTGTTGTTGTACGAACGCACAATTCCGCAATAAAAAACTGCGATCAGTGCAAAGGAGTGGCCGAAGTTTATTTCACACCCGCTACACTGCACAATTAAAGATCGTGACAAAACCAGGGCATCGGTGAAAACTAACAATGCACCCATCACATGTAAGACGAAGGAAGCGCGAGAATACAAATACGCGCCAAATCTGCAATACTGAAAACCTGAACATATCGCTGCATGATCGTTTCTATCTCTTCACAATTAGGTAAACCTTAACATCCCTTAAAAACTAGTTGGCCCATGCGTTCCGCAGTGGCGTTAGCCATTAAATACTCACACTTGGAATAAACCAAAATCTGGACATTCCCACCGCAACACGAAACGTATGCAACCTTTGAGCTTGAGTTTGAATTTACTGTATCCCACACAGAGTTTCACAGTGAGTGGTTGGAACAAGGGTGAAAATCCAAATGTTCCAGCCAGACACCCACACGCTACACACACAAAAAAAAATCCACATCAAGAGCCCGAAAATGCTAAAGAGCCTGGCTGTGGCAACAAGACAGCAAAAGCAGAACAAATTTCAAGGCAGTTTAAACGAGCAATATAGATGCTATGCGTTGGGGGGAAAATATACAAATAGAGAACATTTACTACTGACATACGTCACGAAGCGTATTCTGAATAGGAATATTAGTCAGAGTAGGTACATTTCCACGAGTAATTTTGAAATTATTTCGCATATTTGGCAAGCAATAACACTATGCCTCTAAACTAAAATTTCCAAAACCTTTAAATATAGTGAACAGCCACCACTACCATCCTTTGACGTTTTCTGCATGTGTACACGCCAAGCGGGAAATAGTGCCCATCGGAGTAGCCGGGTGACGCGGGACAATCTATAGACGCGTCTGCTTTGGACTTTAATAGTCATAATTTCTCTCTCGCGTTATAGAGATGTAGTCGGCAACACTTGCCTTGTATTTGACGGAATGCAGTTCCGCTCCCTCCAGAGATTCGTGCGGCGAGTAGCCCCAGTAGAGTTTCCTGACCATGACGTGAAGCATTTCGGCGAATGCCTGAAAAAAAGAAAGTAAACGCAGACAGGATTGTCGTTCAGCGAAACCTTGGAGTGGGCTTGTCCAAACGTTGGCTCTGACGACATTCCTTGTTTGGCGATCTCTCATCACGGAAAAGGGAACTGTCACGTGCTGTGCCACGCAGATCGACTCCGGATATAATGAACCCGGTCGAAGCGAATTGTTCTCTATATCGCATGCGCGAAACTCATGTCAAACTGAACGCTACATAAAACGTACTCGCTATTTCGGTGACAGCGCCATCCTGCTCTTGGAGGTGGGGAGGAGCCCTCTGTCCCTACGCATGCAACATGACGAACTTCGTAATAGGCAGTTCAGTTGCAGAAGCGTTTGGCTATATCACCATCAAACATTCATTGATTTGAATATGTGGAGCTGTGAATAAGACATATACGGGAGGGCGTAATCATATTGGAACCTGTTTCGATAGTGCTCCACGCAGTGTTATTTCGTTATATATATCGTTCGCCAGTAAAAAATTACGAACGGTTACACAGTAATAAGTAAAAAGTCGATTTTCCACTAGGGCTATCGCAATGGATGCGATAGCAATGAATGCGATAGCAATCACACGGAGAACGAGAAGCAGCTCGATACTTTCAGCACGCCGCTACAGCACAAAGAAAGACGCTCAAAAACAACGCATAGGTATAAACTGGACAAATGTAAACTAAAAACCATCATAATTCTTACGCGTTTGCATCTGAGCAACGCGCTGAAAATTTTAACAATGCAGAAACCGGTGCTGATTGATTTTTTTGTTCCTTCTAAACTGCGGCACGTGTAATTAGCGCTCTGCGGTTCCCGCTACGTGGTGGCGTCTGACGCCTAATGTGCCCCGTATTTTTTTTTTCACATCATTAGTCGTACAGAAGGCAGCCACTTTTTCTTGCATATGGCATGGGCAGTTTTCAATTTGAAAGAAAATTTAAAAGCGTTGGCCATATAAAATACGCCCAAGTTGTTCAGAGATCTCCATACCGTGAACGGTAAGTGGTGCGTATGAATAGCACGCCGCGACATCACCCGCACAAGCATGGCGAGTGGCTGTGTTGACTTGCGCTGTGGACTGTGGAGCGAGTGTTCACTGGTTCGAATGCCCGCAATCTTAATTTCGATTTTTTCCCTACTGGTTCATTTTTCTTCATGCCTCGTATATAAGTTGTACATATCCCGGACATGACGGCGACGGCGAAAATCAGCCGAGAGTGTCTGTATAATTGCTATCGCAATAAAAGATTACCTCTGCCAGTCGGTCAGCGAGGGCTTCTACCATGATCACTCTGAAGTCGTCGTTCTTCTCTCGATAACTGGAACGGAGAAGAGACAGGAACAATCCACTGGTCAATTATTTTCAAACTTTATACTCATTTTTAGTGTGTCTATGAATTTGCAACCACAAAAGCAACAGCTAAAGAACCAGAATAACGTACTTAGAGGAGCGCTTAAAAGGGCCTGACATCTTTACTCGAGAAGAGGATCTAGCTCATCGTGTAATTTACTTGCACAATTTGTTTGTCGCTGACTCTCCAAAACTTTGTTGGTATCCGCCGAAAAATTGGGTTAACGCTTGTTGCTCATAAAAAAAAAGAAAGTTCTGAATTTAAAGCTCTCCCTCGTGAGTGACGAAAACCGATATCGGCCAGCCGGTGGCAAGCACTTGCAAAAAGCGGGAAAAAAACTCTAACAGCTTACAAGTACTATATATTTTCCTTGAGCCATAACTAGTATATATAATAGGGTACGAATGGTTTATCGCCAAGGACCACAGTCTCTAACTTTGGGTTGAATACCTAGATGTCTCGTCTCATTGTCGCAATCACGCCCGGCTGATCTCGTTTGAGTGCCCGTCCGACCATAGGGTTTTAAATATACACTAGAGTCAACTCGGCTGCTAGTGCCTATGGGAGCTGCAACGCAAGGCGCTTCAGCGAGCATGGGATTTATGGGTATAGTACATCAATTTGTCTAGTCTTCGTACTTTACGTTCCTTCTAGTTTCACGTGGCTTAAAGCTGCTTTGTCACGAAACAACAATCGGCAAATGTACGGCAGTTACGCTTTACAAATATTTTAGGCTTACCACTTCAAATCGGGTCGCGAAGTTCAAGGGCCGGGTTCGTTTTTTTGTCCTCCGAACCAAAACCCAAAAACAGCAACAGACGAAGCCACAAGTGCGATTCGCCGCCCGCACTGAGTACGAAGACTAGGCAAATTCATGTCATACCCATAATTCTCGTGGTCGCTGAACGATCGCAGCGCCACAGTCCCCACTAGTTAATTTTTTGGAAACTCTATATTCGTCCGACCTTGTTTGAAGAACCCGGATGTCTCATTTCAGTGCCAGAATAACGATGCTTGCTTTAGACAGAAGATCACTCGAATGTCGCCCACAACAGGAAGAAGCTTTCCATGTTTAGAAACGATCAGAGTGCTAGCTCAGATTCGCTGCCTGGCCCGTACCGAGCGCAGGCTTTCTCGCATCCGAATCCGGCGGACACCACGAAGAGGCCCACGAAGTCTTGGATGCCGCTCTCCAAGGGTGCCACAAAGTCTGACAGGCAGTAGAAGGGCGAAGGCTTGCTCTTCGCGGCCTGGTTTCACGAAAAGCCACACGGGCATGTTAACAAGGGCAACAAAAGAAGCATAAGAAATGCTGGGCCTTAACCCCTCTCCACCACTCGAAAATAATATCTCACGTTTACATTTCGTAAAACTGCGACAGCACATTGGACTCGGTAGACATACAAAGAGTCTTGGATACATTGCGCGTTTAGGTGTACTGGAATAATAATAATATTAATAATAATAATAATAATAATAATAATAATAATAATAATAATAATAATAATAATAATAATAATAATAAAGTATTGGTTGAAGTTCCTGAACTTCCCTGTACTGTGCAATATGAGTGCACGTTGAAGTACACCGTATGATCGAAATTTTCGGTGCCCTCCGCTATATACGGCGTACCTCAATCATGTCGTGGTTACGTGGCGTAAGAACTAAATATATTATTATTATTATTATTATTATTATTATTATTTAGTTCTTACGCCACGTAACCACGACATGATTGAGGTACGCCGTATATAGCAGAGGGCACCGAAAATTTCGATCATACGGTGTTCTTCAACGTGCACTCACATCGCACAGTACAGGGATTTCAGGAATTTCAAGCAATACTTGAACATATACGATTACCCTAGCCGAAACAGAGAGAGAGGGACATTTAATATTTGTGAAACCTGAGGTTGGATCGATGTTTTTACCAGCTACTCAAGGTGGAGGAAGCGTAGGGGTGCAAGAGAGAGGAGAGAGAGGGAAGGAGCAGAGGGTGAAGAATGGAACAAAACTCTACAACATGTTCGTTTTGGACAAGAAAAGAAAAAAAAATGGCAATCGAAAAAGACTCGCACAAGAATACACAGTTTATCTAGTGTTTACATATCACACGTTAAAGTGTTTAAATTTTCAGCTTTAACACTTGATACGCGAAGAGAAACACGTTACGGAAAAGGAAAAGAGAGTACCTGCTGGCGAAGCCCATACAATGTGCCAACTGCATGTCTCCTGGGAAAACCGTCGTCAGCGTAGAGATGGATATCATCGCCGACACTGTTGGCCGAGTAAAATCCGACGACACCACGCGCTTGAAGCAATCGGCTATCGATGATCTTCGCAAGCATCTGATTGGCTTCGTGAAACAACCTTTTCGCTTCTTGGCCTGAAAAGGGAAAATAAAATCCACGCATATCCACGAAGTTAATTCAGATGATAGGAGCAGGGCACTGAGCATCGGATCGTTAATCGTGGCCTTTTACATTGTTCTGGTAAACAGACTTTTATTTTGTTTTTTCTAACCTTTGCTTCTGTCATATGCTTTGATTGCTGGTTGGTTAAATGTCGCTGTTTTGGGGGCGAAGCTCCTTACGCCGTGGGTCGTATGTCTCGTGTCTTCGTAGTAGCCAGTTCCATTGCATTGCATGTCAATAAAAACAGTGACACAGCATATTCACGGAGTGAATGATAATGAGTGGGGCGAAGCGTCCGTCAGTCCGTGCATGCTTCTGTGCGACCGTCCGTCCGCCCATTTGTTTGCCCATCCGTACGTCCGTACGTCCGTCCACTTCGCCCCACTAGTTATCATTCACGTCGCGGATTTTCTGTGATGTTCTTTTACGCTGTGGCCTTTTATTTGTTCTGGTTAACAGTCTTTTGATAGTGTTTTTCTTGTTCAGATATGTTATCGTTTCTACATCTGTTGTTGCCGACGGGCGGCGGTTTATGGACGGAGGGACTTGTGCGATCTTAAGGTGCTTAGCTCCTAAAAGGAAGGGGGACGACGACGACGCAAAATTGTATATTTCCTTTGGTACTGAAGTATATCAACGTAAATTACTTCGGCATGGGAAGAGTGACAGTGAGAGAGCGCGCTGATTTCCGGTTTCGGATTCCACGACATACCTAAGCATGGGAAATTTGCAAAGAAATGCAATTTAAAACATCGGCGCATCCGCAATTGCGCTGTGCGAATAATAACTTTGAATTTCCTTGCTATCGCGTCAAAATCGCGCTCCCGATATCTTCTCCCGTTCAAAAGAATTAGGTAATGAAATATATTACGTTAATATCTACAATATCAAAAAAAAAAGCTAGTCATATCGGCACCATCTCAAATGCGAATACCAGGCCCCCTAACTAACTGCCGCCTTATAGGCAGGCTTCACTGCGTGGTTCTAATACATAATGCAGCTGTTTTTTAAATGACAGAATTTTTTTTCCCCTTAAGGGGAGCACTTTTCTACAGACGAACAATGTCCTCGTCGAGAAAATTTTGTAGCATCTAACGTTCTTTTTTTTTCTGAGGCCTCAACATTTTATGCGAGCTAGACTGTTGCTTGTGCTTGTATTGTGGAGCTGCTTTTCTTTATTAGAAGTACTTACCCACATGATCATCTTCAAATATTTTCGGGTACCGCTGGTTCGGATATTTCCCTTTCAGCTGCCACACGTCAAAAAACGGTTTCCAATCGATGTAAGGCACCAGCTCCTCAATGTTGACGTCGTGAAAAATCTTGGTACCCAAGAACTGTGGCTTTGCTGTTCACACAAGCAGAGGGACATTTTCACACATTTCACACATTTTAAAGAGATGTCACATTTTAGAAAAAAAAGTCACATGAAAGAATCTGCCAGCTTGAGTATCGGTAGTATATGAGGAGTACAATGAGGTATTTATATTGAGAAAACGATAATACACTTGTGTTGATGGTGTTTGCACACTTTAAGGTCGTAGTTGAATAACCTAAACAACTCAAGAGACCAGAATAACACGCTAATTTTCAGAATTAATGTGGCAGGAATATATTACGTTACAACCTTGAGGGCACCGTCTCAGGCACTTGAAAATGGTGCGATCAGGTTCATACTTGGGCTAAAGTCAGCGTTCCAGTTGAGCCGAAGTTTGTTCTGCCTGGCATATTCCAGAGAGACGTATTTCCTTTCCTGAGATAAAAGGAGGAAAAGCGAACAAATACATTCTAGAAATGAAAATATCATAACTTGGCAAGATAGCATGGAATAAAATGCGTACTGCGCACCTTGATCCTCGTTCATTGCAAAGTTCTTGAAAGTGCACAATGCAGGTGCCCGAAAAGTCTTTATAGTTACGGATTGCGACAACAAAGACGTGGGCTGGCTTGTGCCAATTAAGTGTAAGTTACCGTCTGCGGGTTGGCGAGGGTAAGTCGCCTTTGGGAGTTCGCAAGTGCAAGTCACACTTTGCAAATTCCCAAACGTAAGTCACTCTCAGCAACTCTACAAGTGTAAGCTATTTCCTGCGAGAACGCAGTTGCGAGTTACTCTTTGTGAGTTTAGGGTGTAAGCTTGGGTTCGCCAATTCTCAAATATAAGCTACCGTTTGTGGGAGTTAACATGTGTATCTCATCACTTGCGTGTTCAAAAGTGAAAGTTCTCTTTTACGAGCTTGCAGGTGTAGTTTGCCCTTTTCAAGTACTCAAGTGGCGCTTTGCGATTTTGCCAGTGTTACCGTATGCCAGTTCGCAAAAGTGAGGCATTGAAAGCCCACGAGTTACATTTCACGATTTTCAAATGTTCCCCTGTGCAAGTTGAGAGAGTTTGCGCACAAGCCCACAAGTGCAAGTACCGTATGCGTTTTAGCCTGTGTTACGTTTCGCCAGTTCGCCAGGGTTACGAATCACGAGTTCACAAGATGCGTTACCCTTTGCGAGTCCATGTAGTCCTCTCTGAGTTCCTCGTACTCCTCGTCAATGTCTTCGACAAGCACACTTTTTTTCTTGGCGTCCAGCAGAGCAGTGCACTGGAGAGCAAACCATTGGGATACGTCAAAATATATACTGATTACGGACATCAGTGAAATGCAAATGAGTCTTTACTTCGCAGCGCTTTTAGAAACGTATTAAACTGCAGCAGCTCAACAGGTTACACCTCTAAACGAATTGAGGAGTTAGGTATAACAACGCGACCGTTTTCTATGCTAATTCTGTGATGAAGCCATGACGTTAACAACATAATTTAACCAGGAACACAAGAACATGTGTTGATACGCATCTCTATTTTACATGTCTTTGACGAGTGGCGCCACGGTGGCAGCCGCACGAACTAGTCATATCCCGTTGCTTCCGGCACGCATAGCAGGCCACCCATTTTCGTACAACGTCTGTGCGGTGCTTGAAGTAGATATTCAACATTGTGGAAACCGATATCTTACCACAACGACACTCTTCGAAGCGTCGGGAACGTAGATCACCGGCTGGCGGTAACGTGGCGCTATCTTCACAGCGGTGTGGCGCCTGCAGTAGTGACATAAGAGAGTCACTTCAAGCAGGTCACCTCGCCGTCAAATCAACTCCAACACTTACTTCGATGTCGTGGCGCCTCCTATGAGCAGCGGGACGGAGAACTTCTGTCGTTCCAACTCCGTTGCGACGTGAATCATTTCGTTCAAGGATGGGGTGATGAGACCGGATAGGCCTAGGATGTCTTCGCGAAGAGCAATTTTACCAATTCAAAGAAAAGAGAGATATAAATCAGTCTGCAATGATATGCAAAGTCAGTTCCTGCTGTGGTAGCTGGCGTTTTGCAAGTTTTGATGATGAAGACGTGCAGATTACGACATGTTTAGCCGCGAAATAGCCCACACACAGAGCAAAGAAACACACAACAGTACGGAATGGCTGTGTATGCGCGATTTCGCGGCTAAAATATGTTCTTAGGCAAGTACCAACCAAGCCAACAGTCTTGTTAAAACATGCAGATTACGCAGACATGCGAACTACGGAACTGTTCGCGAAAATCGGGAGAAGTGAATGAGAGACATTCAGGACGATAGACAAGGTAAATAAAAACAGTGTTTAGATATCTAATAAACATTCATAATTAACTATACATTACTAAGAACTTGTGCTACTGTGTGCAGTACGGATAAATTGAACTTCAACTGCGAACGATTCGCTGTCTCGTTAGGACAAGGTGTTTCAGGAAAACAAAAGCTACTCCAAGAACAGATGGCGACACCACAATAACGTTTCGGCACTATAGCACTCTATGACGTTATGAATTCTGGCTGACCCTATACGAAATGAGATACATGGTTATCAAAAAGGAGCCTTACGCTGCGTTGAAGCGAGCTAAGCTCTCGAAGTGATAAGCTCACATCAGTATTTCTGCAAGACAGAAAACAAACATTGGGAAGGCCGTTTGAAACCACCTCACTACGTCAGGCCCCCTGGTGCAGTGTTCTCGACAAAGACACACACACACACGGGCCTTCCGCACCGCGGTCCGTGTTCGACAGTATGATTAAAATTACCGGCATTTTCCTCTCGAACGACGTCCAGGATCTTATCGCACGGGACCATGACGCCGAGGTC
This sequence comes from Rhipicephalus microplus, assembly GCF_043290135.1. Classification (NCBI taxonomy): domain Eukaryota; kingdom Metazoa; phylum Arthropoda; class Arachnida; order Ixodida; family Ixodidae; genus Rhipicephalus; species Rhipicephalus microplus. Next base: position 182,274,371 of record NC_134705.1, read on the forward strand.
AATAACCCTGCGAAGGAAAAATGCACGCCAAGTTACTGCCCATATTAAATATCCCTAAGAGCAGCGATGAGTCGCTAGCTTACTTGAAGTTATTGCAGCCCAAGACGACTGCCACGATGTTCTTTCCGATGTCGTGCACGTCACCGCGAACCGTAGCCAGAACAACGACACCGGAGTGGCTAACCTGTACGAGTCACGCATATTACGTTTACGCGCAGCACAGCTGCTATGCTCGATGTTTGCAGCGTGTCATAGAGGAAAAGCAATAACATCATGAACGAGCAAGCGCTCCGTTTCAACTCTTCCACTTCGCTTCCAAAACACGTGCGCTGATTTGTCCGACGTGTGATGCAACAACGCAAACTAATGAGAGAACATGGACAGAGAGGGAAAAAGAAAGAGTGAGACAGGTTACACACACACACACACACACATATATATATATATATATATATATATATATATATATATATATATATATATATATATATATATATATATATATATATATATATATATATATATATATATATATATATATATCGGACAAAGCATAGCATAGCCTTGTATAGTACCGCAAAGAGGTTGCGAAAGTGAGGTTGATCAGAAGAGATATGAAGTGAGGAGGAGGGAAAGATGAGGGGAGAACGAGTGAGGTATGAAAGAAAGGAACGGAACAAATTTTCAAAAAAAAAAAAACAGAAAAGAAAGCAAGCATAGTCATATTAGGTATACTATAGTATAATATGGTACAGCACAGTATAATAGGGAAAGGAAATTTTCCTTGCATGGCTAAAGAAAGCCGCAATATCTTTCTTTTTCTCTCTCTCTCTCTCTTTAGTCTTGAGCGCCTCTCGTCAACAACTTATGCTCGACACAACTTCCAGTTAGAAGAGACCTAGCTCTTCTGTAGGTTTTTCAGTAGAAAAAAAAAATTCGACTTGGTCCGAAATTGTCGTCGTCCCCACGTACTCATAACAGAATATGAGGTTGTGAGACACATGGAATGCATGTAGTCTTCAAAAGGAATTAGGCATGCAGGAAGAAACGCAGACAGAGTAGATTGGACTAGCCATCTGTCATGAGTTGGTGCGTGAATATTCGAAAACATTGAATAACGAAACGAGCAGCACTCTATTCGATGACGACGCTTCTATGGAATAGAGCACAGTCAACCTATACCTAACATTTTTCGAATACTTTTCAAACAATCAGAAGCGACAGAAAAACCTCTGAGGAACAAAAAGTTGGAAGAATGAAGAATCCTATTTCTTGATTCAATTAATGAATTGCGGAGATTGGGCAGTTCAGGGTTCTACTGGACGATCTAAGCTTTACTCAGCAGCAGAGTAACAAATTCTCTTTTAAACTTCAGGGTCGCCGAAGCGAATGTGTTTCTAATTGAATATAATTATCAGGAGACTGATGAGAAACATGAAATACTACTTGATTTTTGAGTCTGAGGGTTACTTATAAACTGGTTACAAAGTGACATTTAAAAATCATACCTGCTGTGTTCATCCTACAATTAAAAAACACTTCGAAATCTGTAGTCGTTGTTGTATGTGAGGTTACATCAATTTATATGATTGTAGTATATTTTGTCGGTCAAGCGTAACGGTAATTTTAATTTTTCAAAGTTGGTCAATACTTGTTTCAAATAAAGTGTTTCGGGATTCATGGCCTGTCTTGAAAAGGTTGCCTTAGTATTCGAAAATTATTCGAATAGTATTCTCTATACATGTTCGATTGGGTATGATCACTCTTCGATTCATATTCGATTCGGTTCTAAATTTCACTATTCGCACAACCCTATAGTTATAAGCCAACACTTTATCCCTGCCTATTTTCGTTGTGGTCTCTAGGAACTCTTATGCAAACGAGTTTTACGGAAACCCGCTATAGGTGACGGAAGGCTTAAGCTGGGGAAATAGACAACATCCCGTTTGTGGAACGAAGCTACAGGGAAATCCCTAGGGATTTCTCAGAAAAAGAAGTTTCTTTAGTTGCCGAAATATTCGTCCTGGTCCGAGGATCGAACCCGGAACCAACCAACGCCTTTCGGGGCGCTGGCTCTACCAACTGAGCTAACGAGGAAGCTATAGCAAATGGTAGTGCGAGGGCGATTTCGTCGACAGGTCGAAGCACATGTACACAAGTAATGCAAATGAGTTTCGCGGAGATTCGCGAGGTGGCGGTACACGGTTAAGACGGGGAAGTCAACGAGCTCCCGGGTGGTTGTCTAATTTCCCCTTCTCGGAAACTCTGGTGCGGCAAAATCAGTAACGCCAACAATAGCCCCACATTTCTACCCTCTACAGTTTATAACAGTTAGGCCTCGTCGCAATTTTTCACCTGGTTTGTCGCCGTGCTCCCTAAGGACTTCCTTGCTTCCTCCTTCTCGCGCTCCATAAAAGGTATTAGGTAGGCGACGGCCTTCTTCATCACTCGCGCCGACTTGATCACTTGGGGCAGGAACATCTTTCCTTCGCCGAATAGGTCACCAACGATGCTCATGCCCTGAGGATGTAAATGTTCACAGAAGCGTAGCAGTTCGAATAAACATTAACTGGTGTTTGCAAGTGTAAAGCGCTATAGTCTCACTTTAAAGCGTCTTCTCTTTAGATAGTCTGGTCATAATAACTGCAATTACTAACTACCATAAATAAACCGACAACCAGTTATTATTTTTTTTGGCTCGCAAGCTGGCTTGTAAGGTGTAGATACACAAAGATCTTCTGCTATTTATTGTCACACCTTGCATTACAACGAATGGGTCGTAGAGTACAGAGTAAGGAGACGAGGATCAACTGTTATCGAACAATTGAGACACCTGTATTCGAATGGTTTTTGCTCGTTAAAGCTGCATTCACACGACGGACCAAATCATGATACGACCCCAGAGATCGCGTACTACGTCACCATACGTCACCCGCTTCCGCGTCTCCGCTTCGGTCTGCGCGGAGCTATTTTGGGATCCTCGCGCAGAAACACCGAAATCTTCGCTTGCAGCGTGAATTCTTCCCTGATGGAGGCTCAAATGCTGTCGGACCGTGTGCTAAGCTTTGGGTGCTCGTTAAAGAATTGTGGTCTAAATTTCCGGAGCCCCCCGCCCCCCCCCCCCCCTTAACTATACGGCGTCTCTCATAATCATATGGTGGTCCTGGGACGTTTAACCCCACATATTCATTTATTTATTCAAAATACCTTACAGACCCAACAGGGCATTGTGTAAGGGGAGCATAGAAGAAATACATGCACGAATTCGTACCATTTCCATGCAAACAATACATTGAACTAATTGTCAATTATTATACAAGTCCTCTCAATCAATCAATTCTCTCCTGTCGTATATATACATGTGACGCGATTCGGTTGCGGAGGGATCCGAATCACGTCACATGTCACGTGACTGATCCGTCCGCAATCATTTCCGTCGTGTGAATACAGCTTTTAGTGCAAGTATGGGCTACGCCATCTTCCGCATCTTCCGTTTCCTTAGTACGGAAGTTGCTTGTATCCTGTTCGACGATCTGTACAAAACCCGCTGGCCGTTAACGGAAAGATCGTTCTTATGTTAGGGAAAAAAGTGCTCAGCCACAATGTACCATTAACTTGTCGTAAAGTAGGGCCATATTTTTATGCAGTGTGCTTTCTAGCGCAACGTGACAGCTTACCGGTCGGAGTGTCTAACCACAGATGGCAAGACCATGACACAATTACAAAATCAAATTTTTGATCTGCGAAAAGTGAAGCCGCATACGGGTAACACATGCAGCAAACAATGCGAGGAAGGCGAGAGCGTGAGCGGTTCGTCTTTGTGCGTGGCGCGAATGAGATGCGCGATACGCTGGTTTCTTATGTCATTTAAACGCCATATAAACATCTGAGTCCTATGTGCATCGCAAAAGGGATGATTGAATCTGTTGCTATAATACGGGGTCTCCTCATTTTCGCCCGGACTTCAGCATATGTATGATGTTCGGGCCAGTTGTCCGTCCATTTGAAGGGCCTTTACCAAGCATAGCTGGAAATTCAGTGGTTTACAGATGCAGCTGTGCCCGAATCTTCAACGAAAACGTAGCCGCGAGAATGTCACGCAACGGAGCCGCAATAGCGAAGTTACTCGCGTTTGATGGTCCAACGCCACCCTCGCTTTCTTCGCTTTTTTTTCTCTTCGCTTTGTTCATTTCGTCCACTCTTCTCTTCTCCTCACCAAGTGCTACTGCTCGCCGCGAGGAGAAAAAGCGGGAAAATGTGTGTACTGCGAACACGGCAACCGATCATTTTTGTGGGTGACAGGAGCAGACGCGGATTATGATGTAACGGCCAATGCTGGGGACGCCCAACGGTCCGGAGAGTAAATCGGATTGTTTCTCCGAATTTCGTTGAGCACCCGCTAGTATGGCGCTGCCACGCTTTGCGCTGCTGATCGTGACGGTTCTTAACTCAAATCGCTTGAAATGTCAAGAACCCATTGGAGGTGCTTGGGGGCCTTTGAGAATGGAGTGATGGTGCAGTGTTTTTATCTGAGTTTAGCTTCACTCACATGCTATGTCTTCACACAGTAACTGCACACAAAAGCGATAGCAAGCAGGTAGGGCCGCTTGTGGGACAACGCCCTGGTGGCCCCCTCTAGCAACAACAAACCGTCATCAATGGTCCTTCGATGAGATTTAGGGCGAGCGGGTAGGCGTCTTTCTTTTGGCGGGCTTCCTCCACGTCCTCTTCTATGCGAGAGTCCAAGCCCTGGATAAACAATATTTACGTTTAAATATCAGGCACAAAAACATCGCGAACGTATCTGTACATACTGGTCTACTATTCTGGTATTAACAAAGCATATTGGCGTAGTGTTGCCTTTCGTGTCTACGCTACTACCTGCCAAACTGTTATCACACGGGAAAACTCTGCTTGTACGCGCAAACGACGGGAAGTGATACCGATAAAGATATAACGAGTAATCTAATGTTTAAGTCATGCGAGAACGGTAGCGCGCATCGTGTGAGAAGGGCATCACGCATCGTAGATAAGTCATCTGACAAAGTCCATCACATTCACGTGGTTCGTAATATCTCTGAAGCCGTATATCGTGCTATTATTTTTTATCAGTGAATATTGTTATTGCTCACCTTGATTAATGCTGTCTTCAGTCTCTCTTCAACAGAACAGTTGCGCCAGCTGTCCTCAGCCTCTTTGCGATTGCCTTCTTTGTTCATGCCCTACATGTAAACAATTATTAGTATAGTACTTACATACCTCACCAACAACATTAGAAACCTGGTCTAAAAGGAACCAAGTCAGGTTAATAATAACAAACTTCACATAACGACTGTTTTCTTTCTGTTGTCTCATTCTTGTGTATTACAGCCTTCCTGGCAATACCTTTTATCATACCCCTTATTCATTGTTTTTGATACTTCTACAATGTAATTATTCGCTACCATCATTAACAAATCGTACGAGCTCGCACAAATTTCAGTTTATCAGCAAAAATTCGTCTGAAGCTAACCTCTCGAACACGTCACTGATGGACATTAGAGACTTCCAATGTTTCATACGCTGTTCTAGCACTTCCTTACGGCCACAGGCTTTTCGAGGCTATAGCCTCTTTTTTTATCCCCTTAGCTATATAACATCACTCCGATAACATATATTGGTGATGCCGTCTGATAAGACGTAACAACTTCGCACGCGTAAGGGCTTAGAAACTATTCCTTGCATTGGTTCCCTTCCGAACACTTCCATGCCTAAGGCGAAGAACGTAATCTTCGAGACTACAAGCGAAGTTCTATTGTGTGGCGACTCTTTTTTGAGAAACAGGCACGATCATTTGACCTGCACACAACACGATAACTGCACCAAGTAAAGCTTTATTAGCATATCTATGTCATACACACACGTTGGATATATAAGTGTGCCCCAGGTGATGATAATTAAAAACAATTTTTCTAATGTCATACTTTCAGCGTGCTGTCGTGCGCAATGAGCTGTTTTGGTTTTTTTTTTTTGGTTTTTTTTTTTGCAATCTTAGGAGTAAAGTTGTCTTCAGCGGGACAAGCTGCACCAAAAATGGCGTAGAAAGTTTAACGTAAAATCGAGAAGGTCGGCACTAACCTTAGAGTATTCCAGAAGCTTCTCCGTGGCTTCTGGATCCGTGTTCATGACGACTGCTTCGCAGAGCTTGAGAAGTTCAGGGTCTATGGTGTCGTAGACGGGAAGACATCCGGCATTGACGATACCCATGTCCATGCCAGCCTACGTTTAATACTTTAATTAACGAGAAAGAAAGAAAGAAAGAAAGAAAGAGAGAAAGAAGGAAAGAAAGAAAAAAAGAAGGAAAGAAAGAAAGAAAGAAAGAAAGAAAGAAATAAAGAAAGAAAGAAAGGGAAACTGAGCAAGCACTTGCCGTCCTGAGGTTTTTTTCATAACCTGAAATGTAAATTTTCATTCGAACAAGCCCTTTATAGGTAACGGTAACAATTACTATTAATAAAAGAGTCGCAAACATTTGCAGTTGCTTCAGCTTCCATACACAGCAGATGACTTGGCAAGAACACAGCACGCTGACGTGCCTTTCAACTCTCTTCGCATCAATTCCGGAATTGAGAAATGCATCTTGTTATAATCGCCATCTTGTTCTAGCTTGAATATCACCGAAAGATCTATCCCGACAATTACTACGTAGTAACATATAAAGCAACTGCGGTTTCTCGTACAAGCTGTGTTTAAGAGTACCTTAGTTGCGCTACATATTCAAAACAAACCTCTTTCTTTCAGTATTGTTCTATCTAAACGACGAGGCAACATTCTCTTGGAATGACAAATATAGCAATCTTGTGTCACGCGCGTACTTTTTCTGTATATGCGATCGATATACATACCACAGTCGTGACCCGCCACATCCATTAACCGCGCTAGCATGTCCGGGGTGAAATCTTTAAAAAAAATTGTGATATTAAATAAAGTTTGTTCATCATCTATCTATCTATCTATCTATCTATCTATCTATCTATCTATCTATCTATCTATCTATCTATCTATATTTATCTATCTATCTACCATTAGGCCTACGCTAGCGATTCAGATGCTTTTCTACAAGCGTCACCAGTTTCGTTATTGATTCACTTCAAATTCAAGCGTATCATGTGCTATCTTGTACACAGGTAAAGCTTCATCCAAAGGGAGTGCAAGTACATGAGGCTCCTGCCCGCGTATCAACGTCTATTGACTACCCGAATGTCGCAGGATCAAATCTCGGCCGAGGTAGAGGCATTTCCTATGGAAACGAGGATTCTTAAGGTTCTTGTACTTAGAATAAGGTGCGCGTTAAAAAACCGCAGCTGGCCGAAATTTCTTGAGCCTTCCCCTGCGGCGTATCTTTGTTTTGGGACGCTAAACGCCAACATTTATTACGATTATTGTTCCTCTAATTGTGAATAACTGCAATCGTAGGGAATATATTCAAAGAGAATTCATCCACTTCGGACAATGTCTAGTGCGACAAAGCAGTAGATAGACTAAGTATTTAATAAATAATTATTTAATAATTTATACGTAAAAGACCACTCACGTCAATAGCGTGGAGAAGGAAGACGCTGTGCATCGCTTCCCGAATCCGGTCGTGGCCACGAAACGCGAAAGACAAGTTGGACACTCCTCCGCTGACTCTGACTCCCGGCAGGGTCGCCTGTGGGGACACAACAGCGCATCCTAGGGCTTAGGTAGTCTTCCGACGCTTCAAGGATACAATAAATACAAAGCAAGCAAACGACAATCATGTGTTAAAGAAACATTATTTGGAGTTATGCTGGGTTGCAAGCTAAGAAATAATGACCGCTCCTCTCACAACCATCGTGGTCCCTCTGACATAGAATTTTCATAAGTGCCCTGTCCAATAGCGCTCTCTTTTCCGTGACGATAATTATTTGTAGGGTATATAATAGCTGACTATATATCCCATGCCAACCAACCTTTTTTTTTAATCGGTATGTGAATAGGAGAGGCCGCTGCCATTATGGTTGCACTGCTTACTACGTGTAGAAAAAAAAAGAGAGCTGGAGGGCATACAGCGTCAACAAGAAAATCTCCTATGAAGCGGCTACCTGCTCGTGTTCAGGCCACAATTTCCATCCATGCTTCTTGTCCCCATTTATGGGTGGGAGGGGGGGGGGGGTAATTGACGAGAGAGCGCGTTTAACGCACGGTGTTCATAAAATGCAACCTCCTCCGACACCATTTCGGCATCGTGTACCGTGCTCATGTTTTTTTTTTTTTATGCGAATGCATTTCTTGGTCGGGCTATGTCAGGCGTCCGTCGGGATCCGTCCACCACCATCTCCCATAGCAACAGCTGCGCGCGCGCTTATCCTCGCCCCCAGCAAGTGGAGCATTTATTGCGAGAGAGTGTGGTGGTGGCGGTAGTGGTTAGAATAGTATGGAAACACCTAATTTCTGCAGCCCTGTAGGGAACATGAGCATAGGAGAGGGTAGGTGAAGTGCTTCGCCGCTCCTTCTGGCGTCGTTCGTTCTCTCTCCTCCCGGCGCCCCACACTCCCTTCCGCTCGCTCCTCACTCAACCGTTCGCTGAATACGGAGGACAATGTAGTGCACAATTCATTTTCTCCTTATTTTGACGGTGTTTGGCTTTTTACGAACGCCGCCATGCAAATTCGACACTTTGCTCTAGCTGCTGCGCCCCGCCATCTCTAAGCCAAGTACTCCAAAGTGGCCATGGTGCCACAGACTCAGAGAAACGCACTCGTTTGTATCTGGTGGCAGAAGGCCGGCGCAATGAAAAAAAAAAAAAAACTAAGAATGAGCCTGCATATAAAGAAATGCTGTTGTCACTTCTGGGCATCGCTGATTGGTTCCAGCAGCTTTGCCACTGCAGTCACACGAATGAAAAATCGGTCAGGAAGCGACTAGCCAAAACAGTCCCTCTGCGACCATTCGCAACTGTTTGCGACCAGTCGCAAATGGTCGCGCGACCACTGCTAGTCGCCGGTGTGAACCAGGGAGGTTTAAAAAAAATTCTGGAGTAGAAGTCATTACCAAGGATTGAAGCCATGCCTCTGGCAAGATGGCGGCTGTGGTGACCATCTTACTAGGGGCATGATAACGTATTACCATTGAGCGATTGGAACGGAGCGTTTCCTTTGCGACTGGTCGCAAACAGTTTCAAATGGTCGCGCGACCGCTGCTAGCCGCTGGTGTGAACCAGGGAGGTTTTAAAAAAATTGCTAGAGGGGAAATCATTGCCTAAGAGTGAGGCCATGCCTCTGGCAAGATGGCGGCTGCGGCGGCCATCTTACTAAGCATGATAACGTATCACCGTTGAGCGGGCACAATCAGAAAAGCTGGCTTCACTTCTGCTGGCAAGGCATTGCGGGAGCTTCCACTCCAGCAATTTTTCTTTAAACCTCCTTGGTGTGAGCCAACCAATAGCCTGGTTACTGGAACGAAGAAAGTTTGTTCTGTCTGTCTGTCTGCCTGTCTGTCTGCCTGTCTGTCTGCCTGTCTGTCACACTAAACCATTCAGCCACCCGGCTAAAGTTTAAGCACTTGCTGAACACCCAGCCATCTTGTACAAGTGGCTTCGTTAATATATGTGAACACAGTCCTTCAAAAATCAATTACGCATATCTGAGGCGCAATATCAATACGTAAATATGAAACGGCGTGTTCCTTTACTAAAAAATAGATATGTAACTCCAAAGACCGTAATGTTTTTTTAGCCTGCGCTGAAAGTCTGACGCTACGCACGAAAGAAGGCTGGCAGAAGAATATATCGTTCCTCGACGACATTTGCAGCTAAGCACGCAGATACGCGGCTAACGTTTTAGGGGCGAAGTTCATTACGCCGTGGCTGGAATGTCCCATGTTCTCGTCATCGTAGTAGCCACCTCTTGTTTAGTCCTTGGAATGTCCGCTGGACGGCGCTGCTTGTCATGTTCAATATATGATGAAAAGACACGAAATGGCGGTACTTGGGGTGCATCCGTCTGTCTGTCCGCCCACTTCGCTCCGCTCGTCATCATTCACCTCGCAGATATGCTGTAATTTGGGGGGGGGGGTGTTGTAGCCATGCGTGGATAGACAAATCCATCACTTCACTTATTTTGCGCTTGGATTAACGTTGTGAAAACTGAGGTGATTATTAGAACAATTTGTATGCATTATACGGACGAAAGGACTGCGCTGTTTTACCGAATAGAATGGCAGCATATCCACGGGGTGCATGATGGATAGCGCGGCAAAGCATCCGTCCGTCCATTCGTTCTTGCTTCCATCCGTCCATGCGTCCGTCTGTGACCGTCCGTGCGTCCGCACGTCCATCCATGCGTCCGTCCCTGCGTCCATCCGACCGTGCTGCCATACGTGCGTCCGTCCATGCATCTGTCTGTGTGTCCGTTAGTCCATCTAGTCAACCCTCCAAGTACCGCGATCTCGCATCTTTTCATCATATATTCTGCATAGAGAAGCACCGCCATCCAACGGACATTCCAAGGACTAAACGAGAAGGTGGCACACGCACACTTTCTTACGGCTTGTGCTTTGTGTCTACTTCCCACCTTTAACCACCTCGAGTTGATGTTATATACTAGTTAACTGTATTCATGGCACTGCGGCCCCCCAAAGCTTGGTAAACCTTTCTAAAACCAAGGAGTTTACGCCCAGCGTTTATAACGTAGCAACCCTTTCTTGTCAGATAGTGCTCAATGTACATACCAATGGCTGCTAACGGGGAATGAGAAACAGGAGAATTCAGCTTTTAGTTAACGCGCACGCTGCGAATTTTTATTGTTCAACAACGCACAGAAGAAATCTCTCACCAGCAGCACCTTGGAGGTCAAAATGTAAGACATGTTATGTACTACGACGAGGGACGAACGGGTGCCGCTTCAAGGATCTTCGCCCCTAAAAAGAGTCCTTTACCGGCAATATTGGCTTCAGGCCTGTCCGTTTATTACCCACACTATTTTATTTTATTTTAATGAAGTAATGCTAGAGACAAGTTAAATCATGATATTCATTATTACTCACTTGCGGCTCCAAAAGGCGGGAAGAAGTCTAAAGGCTCTGACCTCCCCGCCTCTCTAGAAATTTGGAATGAGTACCGCGAAGAACAGAAATATCATGTATTCCGATTATTTAATCCCCCCTCCCCAGCTCCAATGGAAAACCTTATGATCCACTGTGGCTTCTATTGGGAAGACAGTGGATAGCTATGTAAAATTTCATCTGTTTCTGTGTTTTCACGTGTCAAACCTATATACTATGCGAATGCTGCCCCGCCGCGGTGGTCTAGAGTGGCTAAGTTACTCGGCTGCTGACCCGCAGGTCGCGGGATCGAGCCCCAGCTGCAGCGGCTGCATTTCCGATGGAGGCAGAAATGATGTAGGCCCGTGTGTTCAGACTTGGGTGCACGTTAAAGAACCCCAGGTGGTGAAAATTTCCGGAGCGCTCCACTGTGGCGTCTCTCATGATCATGTGGTGGTTTTGGGACGTTAAACCTCACATATCTATCTTTATACTATGCGAATGCGACGATGCCGAACGACCAGGGCACGGGGTTAATGTTGGAACATTAAAGCTCAGATGCGTGCAAACTTAACTACGAGAGGGCTTTCGCAACTCGCGCGCGTTAAGCCGCGGTCTCCTTTGGCAAGAAACTCGCCCTTTCGTGCTCGACAGCGCCAATCCGCCCCCGCTGTCACTTTTAAATGCAGAACATAGGGTGGGGCAGGTTGTCTTATTCTGTGGTCGTCGTCACTGGCGTAACGCGGTCAGAAGCACATTGGGCACGCAGTAGACTATAGACGTAGATTCTAAACGTCTGGTTCATCCACCCACCACTTCCCTCCTGGGCGATTGGCCAGAAACTGGGTAGCTTCTATTTGACGCGAGCGCCAAATAGAAGTCTTCTTTTCCCCCTTCAGGCGCTTTGCTGAGGACTTAAACTGAAACCTTCTTTTTCTCGTTCTTCGGGCATCTTGATGGTGATCCCTTATCATCATCAGCAAAACAAAAAAGAAAAATAAACTAGCGCGCTCCACGTAAGGCAGGCGAGACTACTTTTAAAAATCGACAAAAAATGAGGAAACAAGTGCGAAGTAGAGAGAGAGAAAGGGGAAAGATAAAGGCAGAGGAAGAAATAAATGAATACAAAGAGAGCAAAGAAGACACAAAAGATGGAAAGGAAGAAGAAGAGAGAAGGGGGAAAAGGAAAACGAAACAGAAGCAAAGATTACTGCCAGCTCAGCTCTTCGGTCAGGTTTCGCAACCTTTGTGCGAAGGTCCCTTAACTGTTTTTTTTTTTTACTTACAGAGGCGTTTCGCAGTGTCGCCCCACCCGAGCCTGCAGCTGATTTATCGCTTTTTCTTTTCATTTTACAAAGCTACGCGTCTTTTTGTTTTGCAATAGATTGGCGAGACATTCGTTATGAAGCGAACCCTAAAAGTATTAAAGATTTCGCTCACTTTAATTCGACGGGTGGCGTTGATGAAGTCCACCGCGTAATTGGCGTGCTCCGACAAGCCCGTTGCGACTGTCAGGATGTTAGGGTCGAAGATGACGTCGCTGGGATCCAATCCTGCGTCCCGAACTAGGATCTCGTACGACCTCGTGCATATCTCCACTTTGCGGTCCTCATCGGTCGCCTGAAATAACATTTTCAATAACATTTCCAACAAGAAATATGAGGCGTTTCTAATGTTCATATATCCATATATACCAACCATCGATATAAGGACACACACGCGCACGGGCAGCTCATCCATAGAGAAATGAAGGCTGTGTTTATTTTTTTATTGATCACAGTATGAAAGTACTGAAATCGATGGGCTCTTATCGAACACAATCTTTTAGTGATAAACAGCAGACAATCAAGCTTATGAAAGTTTTGGAGGCTCTGTAGTAATTACGTGATAAATGTGAAGAAATTAAAGTGACCAAGCAGTCAACTAACTTGCCATCGCCGGCAGCGACCGCGGACGTATACGTTCGAATAACGCGTCCGACGCTCCACCAATCGAGTGTTCGCACCCTGCCGGCAGACGCATGCCTTTTCGTCCGCTTCGATTTCTTCTCATTTGTCGCGTGATCAAAGCAAAGGATGTCCCGCTAAACTTCCCCAGGCTAACTGTCTGTTGACTGTAAGTGAAAAGTTGTTCACAGTCAGTGGCACGGAAGTGTCTAATACACTGTCAACTGCAAAAGGATAATGCAAAAGGATAATGCCAATTTGTATTTGCATATAAGTAGTATCATTGGTTTAAACATTCTTTACTGTATAGCAAACTATGGTTATTCGTGCGCGAAAACGTGCACCCCCACTCGCTTGTTACCCCCTCATACATACATACATACATACATACATACATACATACATACATACATACATACATACATACATACATACATACATACATACATACATACATACATACATACATACATACATACATACATACATACATACATACATACATACATACATACATACATACATACATACATACATACATACATACATACATACATACATACATACATACATACATACATACATACATACATACATACATACATACATACATACATACATACATACATACATACATACATACATACATACATACATACATACATACATACATAAACGAACGCGCGCGCATGCGTGCGATTGAGGGTTCCATTCACGCGCATAAGTTCTAGTCTATCCCAAATAATGTTGCCAGACATTTTGTGCATCTACGCCTTTCTTAGTATACAAGCTCCTCAAAAGCTAAGTTCTCATATAATGAACCCAAATAACACAAATTTTACTATACACGTGCATTATTTCACGGTTCACGGAGCAGCAAAGTTGGGGACGTACAACTCACCTGACCCAGTTCGTCGAAAGCCATGACCACCACCGCCGCGCCGAACTTCTTAATCGCGAGCGCCTGCCTCAGAAATGCCTCCCTGCCTTCTTTGAGGCTGATAGAGTTGACGATACCTTTTCCCTGGGTGCACTTAAGGCCAGCCAGAATCACGTCAAAGTTCGACGAGTCGATGCAGATGGGAACCTGAAAAAAAAATTTACGTTACATTTATCACCATTTTTTTTTCTTTTTTTCTGTCACTGCTGTGCCTGTTTCGTCGGCTATACTTGGGCGGGGCATGCATCAGATGTCTCCAAACGCATGACACAACGTTTCTCGAGCAAATATATTACACGGGTGAGTTGGTGCACACTTAGCTGGAAAAACACTGCTAAACGGAGGGACAAGCACGAAGGAACACAGTACACAGTTCAGCGCTCGTCCTGTGTGCTGTGTTCTTTCGTTCTCGTTCTTTGGGTGCGGCGTGTTCACCCGAATAAGTTCAGAGAAGCCAGTTGAACCTTGGTGGGCTCGGTGGCTGTGCCACGGGACAGTTGCCTAAGCTGCTACTTTTCAATATGCAGGTCGTCGCCATCGCAGTGATCTGCGCAGCTCTGCCCGCTACCATACTGGCCATCCCGCACGCACCCTCAACCTGTGTGGAACCATGCATTGGCCGTATATCGGTTGCTTTCTCATATGATAAGCTAACCGCCCCTGACACGGATTTCGTCATCATTGCCACCTGGGATACGCCTATGTCAGCAACATCAATCGCCTCTTCGGCTATAAAGGAGCGACACCCTCGCGCGCCCAACTGTGGGCTCGGCGGCTGTGCCACACTCTAAGCCGAAATTCGGCAAAGTTGGACTAACTGCAGTCGTTAAACCAATGGACGAACGGTTCGTCCAACAGGGACTAAATGTGTGACAATGCGTGTCTTGCGCAAACGCCCGGCAATGAAGGGACCAACGGGGAGGGCAACTGCGCCGCGATCGCCTCCTGTCGATGCTGCACTGCAATGCTCGGCGTGGTTGGCGATCATGAAAACAAGTTAAATAGGCTATACGCCACTGTGAAAGGGAAGCACTATGAAACGAACAGAAGATGTTATGAGAGGAAAGTAGTACAACACGCTGTCAGTGCACACAGCAAGTGCCCTCGCGTTTCCACCATGCCGGCACGGGCGAGCCGAAGCCAAGTGAAAGTCTCCGCAAACACGGGCAATGCCGAGAACTCGCTTTAATGTGCTGAATAAGTTCGAACAACGGTGAACACTGACAATGCTAATAAAGGTAAGCTGTGCATCAGCGGTCGTGTACCCACACAGTGACCACAAGTTCAAAGCGATATATAGGAAAAGTAGGCTTCGTACGTCATCGGTATGAAGCGGGCTGCCGGTGTGAGTGCATTGCCGGCACAAGCGAAGGAAGCGTCGCGTACAAGTTCACAAAAATAGTAGCTCAGGCAAACTTATGTCTTTTTATCCATCCGACAATCGTTATCAAAAATCCAACGTGTAGGCGATCGCGGATACGACTAATCGTGCGGCCAGCGGTACACAGGTTGTGCCTTACCAGCACGATGAAAGAACCGTGCCTGCGAACGGTCTCGTCGCTGTAAGTATACGGATATCTACATCACTCCGTAAGACACAGCGAACATGGGGCACTTACCTATTGTTCATTTGTGACTATACAATAACGACGACGAAAATTTCACGCGAGCCGCATGTTGCGATCGCCGGCGGTCGTTCAGCCGTACTCGTCGTAAGCCTAGCGACGCCGTCGGCAAGCCGACACGGTATGGCATCGGCGGGGCGCCTCGCTGCTTCGCCGGCTTTCCCGCATAAGCGCCGCTGCTATGTTTGTGTTTGCGGACTCGTGCGCCAGCACTGCGAACGCTGGTTCGGCCGACATGATCGAATACCAGCTGATAATTCGTATTCTCGGGCTGGAGGCATGTTGAAGATTAGATGGATCCATATTAAAAGATCGATGCGCATCGGTGCTACGAATAAGCCCATGTAAATTTTCGCGTTACGGTGTCAATATTTATTGTTTTCTTAAGCCGAGTAAAAGTCGCCCGCTGGCACTAGATGGGAGGTCAAAATACTGTGCTATATATACCCGAGAGTCTGTTCTCTGTAGTACAGCGCGGGCAGTCAGTGTTTGCAGTGTGTTACTTTGAAATAGTAGTGCGCATGTATGTGTGTGTGTGTGTGTGTTGCATGAATAACATACTATGATCTTCAGTGCTCATTAAATTGGAATAAACATAAAATATACTGCACAAACGTAGTGTCGCCATTTTTTTTGCCATTGGTCCAGACGGTTCAACTGTTAGTCCCGCTGGAGCATTCTACTGGGGTCAACATTTAAACCAAGCGGAGTAAGTGCTTGGGGTAACAGTTGAGCCCTTGCAGTTACTCCCGCAGTTAGTCCAAAATTGGTTCAAAATCTGTGGCAGCGCATTTAAACCCCTAAAGGACCAATGGCATACCCCACTTTAGTCTTTTTCGGCTTAGAGTGCACGGGACAGTTGCCTAAGCTGCTACTTTTCAATATGCAGGTCGTCGCCATCGCAGTGATCTGCGCAGCTCTGCCCGCTACCATACTGGCCATCCCGCACGCACCCTCAACCTGTGTGGAACCATGCATTGGCCGTATATCGGTTGCTTTCTCATATGATAAGCTAACCGCCCCTGACACGGATTTCGTCATCATTGCCACCTGGGATACGCCTATGTCAGCAACATCAATCGCCTCTTCGGCTATAAAGGAGCGACACCCTCGCGCGCCCAACTGTGGGCTCGGCGGCTGTGCCACGGGACAGTTGCCTAAGCTGCTACTTTTCAATATGCAGGTTAGTCGACCTTTGAGTCTTTACGCTAAGAAATCGAGCGACTTGTTTCTGGTACTGCTGCCGAGCCCCCAGTGTTTGTTATCCATTATTGTAGAGTGTATTGATGTCTTGTGTGCCTTGCTATTGCTGTCAGGCGACATTGAAACTAACCCCGGCCCTGAATCTAACGCTATACTAACCGAATTGCAAAAACTGTCAGCAGGGCAATCACAGCTAATAATCGAACTGAAGGGTTTAAAAACCGAACTCGCCGAAAATAGCAGCATAATAGGTGAACTTAGCAGAAGAATCAATATCGTTGAGAGCCACTGTCAACGCATCGAATCCCTGCAACAACAGGTCAAAACCATCACGTCTACTACTGCCGAGACAACCCAGGCAATCTCAGACATAGAAGCACGAATTGATGACGCCGAAAATCGAGCCCGCCGTAACAATCTAATCTTTTTCGGTATTCCCGACCCTGGCGCATCGGAATCTGCCTCTCAGATAGAAGAAAAAATCATTCGCCTTTGCTCAGATCAGTTGGGCTTAACTGTGAATCCCGACGAGATTGAGCGTGCGCATCGTCTCGGCCGCCACAATACTAGCCGTAACCGCCCCATAATTGCGAAATTTGCTCGCTTTAAAACCAAAGAACAAATCCTGTCTAATGGACCCAAGCTCAAAGGCAGTAACTGCAGAATTGGTCAGGACTACTCCCGCGCAGTACAAAATGCCCGGAAACACCTTCTTGCTTTTGCAAAGGCGAAAGCTGTCGCCTTTTCTCTACGTTATAAAACCCTGTACATAGGATCCGCGAAGTATATGTACGATGACGCAGCGAAGCGTGTTAAAGAAATCAGATAGCAATTGCCACATCATCGACAGCCATCACAGCGCTCGATAACAATACGCCCAAGCACTGCTATTTCAGCAATTTTTACTAACATACGGAGTTTTCTTCCTAAACGCGACGTCGTATGTAATATTGCCCTATCGTCTGGGTGTAATTTGTTAATACTTACCGAAACATGGCTTACTGCCGACGTATCCGACGCAGAGGTTATGGATGACCTACCGGGCTTTCATGTTTTCCGCAAAGATCGTCAGAACTCCAGAGGTGGTGGTGTGCTCATTGCCGTCAGTGATACCTTGCCTTGCACCATTGTTCATACACCCAGTGATCTTGAAATACTATGGCTACTTTTCCGTTCCTCTCCTCATACTATTTTACTTGGTGTATGCTACCGCCCGCCGCGAACAGATACGGACTTCATTGAAAAGCTTAGCTGCGTCTTGAACACACTCACGACAAAATACATTAACGCTCAGATATTGTTCTTTGGGGATTTTAACTTCCCTCACATAAATTGGAATAGTAATCCGCCTTCATCACTGAGTAAAGCCGATAATGATTTCCTCGATCTCTGTTTTAACTTTAATTTAAGTCAGCTTGTGTTACAACCAACACGCGTTGCGCATGGCTCAGCCAGCGTTTTAGATCTTATACTAACCAATAGTCCAAATAGCCTATCTTCGATGTCTTACCTCCGCGAAATTAGCGACCATAAAATAATCCACGCAGTCTTTAGCTTTACCTTGCTGAAACGAGAATCGTGGAGAAAAACAATACGCTTATACGGCAAAGGCAACTACGATGCCATAAACAACGAACTTATCGCTTTTTACTCGACTTTTTGCACCGATTTTCACAGCCGCACACTTCATGCAAACTGGTCGATCTTCCAACAAAAGTTTACTGAGCTCGCCACCAACCACATTCCAGTTACTTCAGTACAAGCTAACCGCAATAAACCTTGGTTCAATAGGAAATTAAAATCTCTAGAAAATAAGAAAAAACGACTTTACCGATTCGCAAGGCAACAAAATTGTACCACGGCCTGGGAAAAATATTACGTAGCTGAGAAAGTTTACTTATCAGCTATACGTCATGACAAGCACTCTTTCTTTTATGACACCTTACCCTGTGTACTCAAGAGCAACCCCCAAAAATTCTGGCAAATTTTAAACCCCAAGCCACCTACTGCTGTTGTCATTACCGACCATAACGACATTGCGATTCCTGAGCAAGAATGTGCTGATGTATTTAACCTTGCTTTTTCATCTGTATTTACCACTGAACCTGATGCTCCTCTACCAGTGCCCCCACCCCCTGTCCAAGGTGTCATGCCAGCAATCCAATTCAGCGAACAAGGAATAATTGCCATAATTGAAAATCTTAAACTTTCATCAACTTCAGGGGCAGATGATATCAATACAAAACTGTTAAAAACACCAAGAACATCTGCGCAGCCTATTTCAGAATTATTTTCGAGCAGTCCTTATCATCCGGTAGCATCCCCCTCTCCTGGAAGGAAGGGCAGGTCGTTCCAATCTTCAAATCAGGCAACAAAAGCTCTCCTCTCAACTATCGACCGATTTCCCTGACTAGTGTACCTTGCAAGATAATGGAGCACGTCATCTACACGCAAATCATGCAGTTTCTTGACAGGCACAACTTTTTTCACGCATCTCAACATGGATTCCGGAAGGGCCTCTCATGCGAAACGCAACTTGCCATGTTCATCCACGACTTGCACATCAACCTCGATACTAACAAACAGGTAGATGCCATTTTTCTTGATTACGCAAAAGCTTTTGATAAGTTACCCCACCAACGGCTGTTACTTAAGCTCTCTCAGTTGAATCTACATCCCGATATTTTCCATTGGATTAAGGAATTTCTTGCTAGCCGATCACAGTCAGTACATATCAATAATTCCATTTCCGCCCCCCTCCCTGTAACATCTGGCGTTCCACAGGGCAGCGTCTTAGGCCCTCTGCTGTTTCTTATTTATATAAATGACCTCCCTCTACATGTTTCCTCTCAAATCCGAATGTTCGCAGATGATTGTGTCATCTACCGTACAATCACTAACAATGCTGACCACGCTATTCTGCAAGAAGATCTCAACAATATTCAGGATTGGTGCAACGAATGGCTGATGACCCTCAACCCCAACAAATGCAAGGTAGTATGTTTCACTCGCCGTCTTCAGCCATTATACACACCTTACACTATTGCTAACACTTCATTAGAAACAGTGGATACATTCAAGTACCTTGGTGTCACACTCTCACATGACTTAAACTGGTCGCCTCATATAGCATGCATTACCGCCTCGGCCAACCAAACCCTGGGATTTCTAAAACGCCACCTGCGTCATGCACCACGCCACGTAAAACTTCTAGCATATAAGTCACTCGTACTCCCGAAACTAGAATACGCTTCTCCCATATGGTCACCTCATCAAGCATGTCTTATCAATACCCTAGAAGCCATTCAGAATCGCGCAGTAAGGTTTATTCAATCGTCATATTCCTATAACATCAGCATATCATTACTAAAAACACAGTCTGGTTTAAACACGCTATCATACCGGCGCCGCATTGATTCATTAATCCTTTTTCACAAGTTTTTCTACAGCTCGCTTCATCATGCCCCATATATTTTGGCCCCGCCACCGCGCACATCGCTGCGCACAGGGCACCACTTGCAAGTTTCTCGTCCACGCAGCCGCACTACAACATTTTCTGCATCTTTCTTTTGTCGATCATCAGTTGACTGGAACGGCCTGCCCCGCCATATCGTCGAAACCACCTGCTCATCATCATTTTCGGTAAAACTAAAATCTGCTGTTTTTCAATAAATGTATGTAGCCACTATTTTGTAAAAAAATGTGTGTTAACCCCACCCCTTATGTAATACCTCCAGTGCGGGGTCTTTAAGGTAAATAAAAAAAGAAAAAAAAGAAAAAAAAGAAAGCGAAAGCAGTAAAAAGTTCAGATTGGTTGGTTGATCGATTGATCGATTGATTGATTGATTGATTGATTGATTGATTTGTGGGGTTTAACGTCCCAAAACCATCATATGATTATAAGAGCCACCATGGTGAAGGGCTCCGGAAATCTCGACCATGGCACCGGGGTTCTTTAACGTGCACACAAATCTGAGCACACGGGCCTACAACATTTCCGCCTCCATCGGAAATGCAGCCGCCGCAGCCGGGATTCGATCCCGCGACCTGCGGGTCAGCAACCGAGTACCTTACCCACTAGACCACCACTGCGGAGCAAAAAATTCGGAGCATTTCTTCGCCAGGCTTTCTTTTGTGCTTATCGCCATTGCTGCTGTTGCGTGTTCTTTTCTTGAGTTTACCTTCGCTTACATATTTTTCTCTTCTCTCGTGATTATCTGATTAGTTTAGACGAGTCGGAAAAATATCAGCAACACTATAAAAAGTCCGCTGTTGCCTCGCTGCGGTGGTCTAGCAGCTAAGGTACTCGGCTGCTGACCCGCAGGTCGCGGGATCGAGTCCCGACTGCGGCGTCTGGACTTTCCATGGAGGCGATAATGTCGAGGCCCGCTTACTTGTATTTAGGTGCACGTCAAAGAACTCCAGGAGGTCGAAATTTCCGGAGCCCTCCACTACGGCGTGTCTCATAATCATGTCGTTGCTTTGGTACATTAAACACCAGATATTATTATTAGTCACTTGGGCAAAGACGTCCACCCGCCGCAACCCAACCTCAACGAAACGGCTCATGATCGAGCGCGAGAACAGACCCGCCACGACAATTAATCATTTTGACAGCACTATCCCGAGCCCGGCCCGGGGCGTAATTTATACGTAGATGCGGCCTCATCAAGTGTAAGACCCGCGGGACGGCCTTAAGCTACTACTCAAAATCGTTAACCACTTAGTCTAAACGACGCTTCACACCTAAAACATGGAAGAACACGGCGCTGGTGCGAGTGAAAAGAAATATGAACACGATACAGAGCTCTCATTTCTCTGCAAAACATTTCATGTGATCCCGGTAGTATGCTGCCCAGCCAAATGCTTATGCACGATGGGGGCCTTTGGCTGCTTGCTGTACATAAACAGAGGCGGTGCTACAACAAATCCTTGTATGTAAGTCGTGTCTATCTTCTATTTTATGGCCTCCTTTCCACTGTTTTCCTCTCCTTACTGCTCCTAGTGCAATGCGAACTCTCTTCGGTGGCGTTCCACATCCGCTTCTTTTTTCCATTCATCTGTGTCTGACTTCGCCGTCGTTTCATTCTAACTTCACTGGCTCGGACAGGCAAGTCATACCCCTGTCACAAGTGGCAACTTAAGTGCTCTTTGAGCGAGTGTGCTTACATTCACGAAGTCTCATTTTGGCGGTTCGCTGCTACACGATAAAGTGAAGTGAACTTTGGAAATCATGGCAGTGGCGATTGACGGATTTGTAGCACAACGTTTGTTTGTTATTTCTGCGCCTGTGTCTTATCTTCGGACCACGTTGTCTTCGTGAAAGTAGCACATGTGTCACATGCCATCTTGAATGACTAGAGAACAAGTCACCTACACATGTGCAAGTGTACCTGGAAGTAAACTACGCGACGGACGCAGTTATTGCTGTGCATGTGCTGCCGCTTCCGCCTAGCGGACGTGGCCGCATATAGCCCGACGGTGAAAGTAGCGAGGTTATTGTTGTTTTTATTATTGTTTTATACATAACAATATCCATCATGACAAAAACAGTGGTTTAAATATATTACGAGCGCCACTTTAGGCAACAACGTCTTTCTGTACAAGCCACTGGTACCGAGGCTACACAATTCATCGCAGCCGTCGCAGTGAAGTGAGGTCGGGAAACGCACTTGCCGGCAAGTGTACTTTGCAGCGAAAGACACTAAACTTGCTCCTGTGACAGCGCGCGAATGACACTCGCGGCTAAGTGTACTCGCTCAAAGTGCACTTCAGTTGCTACGGGTGACAAGGATGTTAAGCCTTCGGGAATGATGGCGTTCACGGGCAAGCAAGCTCTGGCCTTTCAAACGTGCAGCCTACTCGGCTTACGTGAGACCTGAGTGACGCCGACGCGAGACATGAGGCGGCGACAGGACGGTACCTAAAGGTGTTCCGCGGTGAATAGTTCGGTTGCTTGATACACCTCCTGTAACAATCGAAGGCGAAAGCCTGCTTCACTCTTATTAATGTATTAGCTTAATTGGAGACATTTCTTGCAGCACGTCACGAGCCGAACTGTGGAAGGCACACATTAGACAGATTTAATGAAGCGTGGAAATCAGCCCTGCGGACGCAGTCTGTCATAAAAGCAGGCGGTGTCAACACCTCTTTTTTTATATATACATATAGAAGGTGTTGGCTGTGTTCGCATGGCTTCTGCGGACGCCCAACTAAATGTGTCCATTAAGCAACCCTCATTTTCCAAGTCGAGCAAACTGGCCCCGTGAATACGCTGTCATGCCACTTCCATTTTCCACCGTTATGCATCATGTTACCAACCTTGGACACTTCAGGCTCGCTGGCGATCAAGTTGAGAAACTTTGTCATCGCTTTCACTCCGTCAATCATTCCGTCGTCGACGTTGATGTCCAATATCTGCGCCCCCATCTCCACCTGCTCCTTTGCCACTTGTAGGGCATCCTTGCAGGGGATAGAAAAAAAGAGTCGAAACAGTAACCATGTAACAATACCTTGGTTGCGTAGATGCTTCTCATTTTTTTTCATTATATTTTTCACGTTTATCGCTCCGTTCCGCCACAGATGGCGACAGCAACAGTGACGGCGGCACCGCTCAACACAGGAACGGGCGTCTAAAGGCCTGACCACAAGAGCGCGTTGCAGCGTATGAGCGCATGGCTTTCCGACGCGGCGCCGCACCCTCCCCCTACGGAGAGAGGGGGAGTGGAGCTTCACGTAGCCGCGCACTCTTTCTCTCTCCATACGGAGAGAGCGCGGCGCCGCGTCAAAACACCACGCGCTGACGCGCTGCAGCGCGCGCGTCTGGTCCGGCCTTAAAAGCTGCATGCGCTCCAAAAAAAAAACGTCTGGCTTGTGCAAAACACGCAGCACAGACAACAAAAACTCACAGAGTGGTCTCTCAGAGCACGTTCTATGCCATCTTGGGGTAACAATTACACTTGCATGGCAACCGGTACGCCATAAATCATCATTAATTATGTGACGTAGAGAAACAACTACTAGGCAATTATTCGTTATTCTGTGGAGAGGCGGGGTGCCTGCAACACATCTGTAAGGCATTCGGAGTCAGATGACGATCAGATGAGGTTCATCGCATAGGCGGGCAAACTGACTCGTTAGTCGACTCACACAGACTCTGATCGAGTCGTGAGTCAGAGTCTGGGTGAGTCCCGCTAATATTTCGGTGAGCTTGATTCCGAGTGAGTCTGATAAAGAAAAATTTTAGCGAGACGAAGTCCGAGATAGTCCGGTTGACTTAAACATTAGTTAGCATGAGTCTGAGTGAGCTCCACATTGTTTTTCCGACCTCTCGTTCTACGAACGCAACTTCAGCGTTACTGTTACCCTTATATGTCAGCTCTGGTTTATTCTAATTATGTCTACACAACATCAACGCAGTAGCCTTCATACGCCAGCTATGTATAAATTCAATAGGGACGTGTGTGAGTTACGGGGAAATGGTTTGACCATCCCTACATTCTTTTTTCAAACGAAGGTGTTAAAAACATCTCAAGGGAGTCATCACCTTCAATAACAATGCCCTTTAGGATTGCAACCACGGGCAACTTGTACTTAAATATAGAATTAAGATCTAAAGTGCCAAATAGAACATCAATTATGCGACACATCGATGTTGAAAACCACTGATATCTTGGGCAAAACAGATAATTGTACGCTAACAAACTCGCCACTCAACTTGCTCTGACTCACTCACTCAGAGCCAGTAGTCTGGGCGACTCCAAGTAAGTGCACGTTAAAGAACCTCAGGTGGCCGAAATTTCCGAAGTCTTCCAGTACGGCGTCTCTCGTAATCATATGGTGGTTTTGGAACATTAAACCTCACATATAAAATCAATTTCATGTAAGTAATATTTTGGTAAGTCTGAGTCCTAGTGAGTCTGACAGAGGAAGATTTCAGTGAATCTGAGTCTGAGTGAGCTCTAAATTTTTGAGGTTCACAGCGTTTTGCTTCTTCGCTAGCACTTCGTAAAAGACCTTGATGTAAACTCTTATCACCTCTTCTAAACCATTATTGGTAATGCACACAATTCAGCCCTTACTGTGATTGGCCGCAGTTTCTTGTAGGGTGATTAAACTTGCTATTAATTTGCTATTCTTTTCCAAATCTTTTACTCAGAGAAAAAGGGAGCATTCAAGAAATTTAGGGGGCTCAAGTAGTCTTTGCCCGCTTTTGTGAGCTGTCTAGCTACGCTGCCTATAGCTACGTACGTGCGAATTGTGAAACATGAGCGCTCATAGTGTGCGTCTCCTTCTCTCTTCTTGTATTTAAGATGTTTACCATGTGTGCCGCTGATATCCCAGCCGTGATTTGCAGCGTGCTTCAACTAAGTACGCGTAAGCGTGCAAAGCAAACGATCCGTCACCGTACCTGGTATTTCCCCTGTCGGAGCATTTCGGCAAACCTTCGAGATCCGGCTATGTTGCAGCGTTCGCCGACGTTCACAAACAGCGTCTCCGACGTGATTACCACCGCTTCGAGTCCTGTTTGCAAAATAAGAACGGGTCCACGTCTATGCCGAACCGACACCAAACAAGAGGAACACGTGTATATACGTATATCTGCTTTAAAGGGACCCTACAACGCTTTTTGAACATGGCCAGAAAATGATGCCATATATATACATTGTCAAGTAGATCCTCCGTGAGTGGTCAAAACGTGGTTTATTTCGACGTTTCAGCCTAGAGTCTGGCCATCATCAGGATACTTCATCCTGAAGGATCCTTCATCCTTCACGATGAAGAATGAATGATCCTGATATATATATATATATATATATATATATATATATATATCGAGAGAGAGAGAGGACATTGCAGTGACGGCAACGACAAAAACCAGCTGAGAGTGTCCATATAATTGCTATCGCAATAAAACAGTCCTCGGCCATTGGCTTATTGGACCACCGTAAGCTACACAGTTACAGCACCCGCCGCCGTGTGCCGCTACGTGTCCGCAGTGCGTAAAGCCCCCTGATGCTGCACTGTTTAGTGAGCGTGCTCGTGACCACGCTGAAAGTCAGCTGCGCGTTCATAGAAAACCAGAAAAGGAAGTCTTCAGGGTTTTATAATGTATATAATAATAATACTAATAGCATAGATACTACTAATAATAATAATTACTGTTGCGGCTTAACGTCCCAAACGTGCTCAGGGTGTAGTATGGACGTATCTTCTTGCTCCCTCGTTATTCCCTCTATCTGCAGCTTTCAGAACGCTCGCTGGGACGAACCGAAAAAAGGGCGCTTTGAGTGTGCAGCGACTGTCTAACTCTGTTCTTTCTGTTCTTGCTTGACAGATTCAATTTTTTTACAGCGCTTGATTCGTAAGGTAATAAGCTCCTATAGTGGGGCAATTAATTGGATGGTTACTTGGAAAAGTATTGCAGGGCTCCTTTAAGGAAGACTCACATTCACTCAGTCAAATATGAATGCAGTTTTAATTGCTGCTACTGACCTCTATAGAAGCTTAACCTACAGGTGAACTAGTAATGGTGGGACGTGGTGACGCACATAGAAACACGGGCAACACAGAAGAATTATTAAACACGAGATTTGTGCGCCCACAGTTGGAAGTACTTTTTTGCGATTCATCAGTGTCCGGCACATCCAATCGAAAGTACTTCGTCGCGTGATGCGTGACACAAGAAAATTAACACTCTCATAAGAGCTTACACCTATTGCCCCTGAACCCCTCCGCGATCAGTCTTTTTCATTTTCCAGTTCTGCCTTCTGCCGTTTTTGTAGGGGGTTCGGTGGCGGAGTAAGCGTGGCAGTGTGATCCGGGACAAACAGGATCACCAGAACAAAAGCCTCCGAAATCGGGAACCCTACCTATAGCATTTCGTGACGTTGCCGCCAGACCCAAGACGCATGCACCATGGCAGGTATTTACGTTATTAATGGAAGTCCTATATGCTACCCCACATATGAGGAGCGTAGGTATTTTGAGATGACTGGGCAAGGTCGTCCTCCTACAGGAGACGTAGATGACGACAATGACAGTGGCATAGGAAGAGAGGATGGGGAGATGTAACGGAATAATGAAAACATTCCTGGACTTATCGAAGCGGATGGCTCACCGGAAAGACTGAGGCAACCTCTTCTGACCGCCACGGGTGGCGACCTCGGTTTCAAACCTCTCACGGCATCCGCAATGGCGCGGACATGTTCCGGCGTCGTCCCACAGCAGCCGCCTACTACGTTCACCAAACCGCTCTCGGCAAACTCCTGGGCAAGAAACAAAGACGGCGTGTCACGGATCCCTTTAGCTGTGCTGTTTGGTAGTGACCTAAAGAATCCACGTAACTAGGGAACACACACTACAGACTACACAAGATGACACATGATAATCACTAGTGGATGTCCAGTAAGTCAAAATTATTAGCCCTTTCATAGGTACTCAGCTTCTCGGCATCTTCTGTCGTCCCGGTCCATCATGTAGTTATGGTCTGTCATAAATGGGCATACGCCAAAAAATATTGCGTAAATTACACTACTCACAATCGGTCCCCTGAATATGAAGGGGGGCCACAGTTAGCCTAACAAATAGCCGACAGTATTAATGGTGCTAAAACACCCTTGCCTACACGCCTGAGAGTACTGAAACCGTGGGCATGTAAAAAATAAAAAAAGTAAGTAGTAGGACCTTAGGGCAAGCTACATTCCTTCCTCCTTCCTTTCTCCTCCTCCTCGACGCAGTTTCCCGACGACGTTAGTGACGCTTTGAAACACCCTTTTCTACATGCTTCGCCCATCCACAGTGTCTTTCTTCTTCTATAAATCTGATTCTCTTTTCGATATACTCTAGTGATGTAGCGCGAAAATCGCACGCTGAAAAGTCCTACAATCCGTTACGTAGTTGTCCTAGACGACTCGGTGGAAAAGGCCATATTTTGTTTATTTTTGCAGCACGTCATTTCATTTCTGCTTTTAATTATCGATCACCCTGATTCCCCCCTTTCCTTGAGTTTTCTGCAAATTACGTGGTGTTGCACCACCTCCGGCACTGACGCACCTCTGCAGCAAGTGACAACGTCCAGCGGTGATGACGCCATCATATGGCACCATATATGACGTTGCCAAGAAGTCATTTGAAGCGATGGCCAGGTTAGGCCTGATGGCTTCGGCGTATGTTTTGGCTGGCGAAGGAGCGTCGTGTTCCGACCTCCTCTCCATCGCAGATAAACGAGCCTAAAAGAGTGTTACCACTCGATGTGCTCTCGAGAATCGCGAGAGGTCGAGAGAGTAAAGCGAGAGAGAGAGGTGACCCGAACAGACATGTTTCAATGCTTACGTTAGGCGGACGTCAGGTTTCTTGCGCGTGAACCGACGAGTCGGTGGTGTAGTGAGCGGCGGTATCGGGGCGCTGTTGCGGGTGAACGGACGAGTCGGCAGCTGCGGGCGCTGCGACGTAAAGCCCCTGGCTTTACTGCGACGAGCGCACGGTATGCGAGAGAGAGTGACGTCAGCGCACACTGCGAGGGGAGCGTGACGTCATCGCGCAGCTGCGGCGGGACCATCGCTTAAAATACAAACAATTGTTTGTATATTCTACCATGGGCTTGACCTACTTGGAGCCGCTCCGACACCTGCGGCGAGGGGAGCTCGTTGCGGTGCGTACGCACAGACGCACGGAGGGACAGCGTTACACAGGCTAGTCAAAGAGCTGCTTCGCATCTAAAAAGGTACACACAACACTGTTAGCTCCTCCTTTCTAGTATTTTCTAGAATAGCCTATTCGCTGTTACAACAGTGTGCATAATAAAATAATAACAAGCACTATTAGTTCATATTTGGATTTGTAACCCACCTTAATTCTATCTGCCATGGCTTCTGGAGTCTCGTCATACTCGCCAAACTCATTAGGCAATCCTGCACGGAAAGATTTATTTATTTATTTATTTATTTATTTACGAAAAATACCTGCAGCGCCCGAGAGCATTATTGCAGGAAGAGGAGAGAATACGCAACGTAAAATACGTTCACACAAAAAAAAACTATTCAAAAACAAGATGGTCGCAAAAACAGATCATAAAAATGCAGCTATGACAGTACCAATATGTCCCTGAAAGATGTTTCAGTGCGGAAGTCTGCAACCTCCTGTGGGAGCCGATTCCACTGAGAAATTGTGAGCGGGGAAAAGAAGTTTTCATAAATGTTTGTTCTGCACAAAATTTCTCCTAATTTTGGGGGGTCGTGAGTTTTATTAAAGAAAAAAAATGGGGAGGTGAAAGGTAAGATTCTTTATATATTTTGAACAACCCATGAAATGTTTTGAATATTATTTCTAATCTCAAGTGTTTCCTACGTATTACCCAAAAATTCCCACCCTAACCTATCTTCAAGCACAGTGACTCTGACACTGAAGTTGTAGTTGCTAATCACAAAACGAGCTGCGCGGTTTTGAACGTTCTCAAGCATATTAGACAAAATTTTTGTTTGTGGGTCGCACGCCACAGTAAGTGTTACGCATGAGAATATTAAATGCTGCACGCAAGTGCACTCAAAATAATGACGCAGTGGCGGATAACAGCATGCAATGCACAACACTCCCAGTAAGTCTCACCAGCGTTAGGGTAGCAGATCACGTATGCATCGGTGAAAACAGACGTGTCTTTCAAGTACGGTCGCATTTCACTGGCTCCGAGGGCGCAGTTGAGGCCGATGCTGCGGGGAAAACGTTTCACATACGAGACCTCTAATCGCGATCCGAGACGAACAGAAGAAAGAAAGGAAGAGAGAAAGAGCTATGCACAAGTTCAGTTATTCGGCGGCAAGTTATCTCTTCGTTCACATTTCTTCCTTCACGTTTGCATCACATTTCTTATATCCCCTAGACTTTCCTAAGCATCACTGGTAGTTTCCATTACTACTGTGTCTAACCAAAAAAAAAAAAAAGACAGCCCTCGAATTCACACTTCTTTCTTCACTCATAGCGAGGGTCTCGTTTTGGCAGACTTTATGCTTTCAAATCTCATGCGAAGGATTTTTTATCAACTGCCAGCTCGTAATAAGATAAGATGCTACGTGACGCCAACAGGCAAAAACTGTTCCACACTCTCCGTAATAGCTACTTGCGGCGCTGACTGACGCTGCCACGTTTAAATGAGCATATAAACCTTTTAAAGTGGACACAGGGATTACATCCCGCCGCCTGAGTGCATCGGACGGGTTATTCGAAGGTCTCCGGATCGGTCCTTGCCAGCGACAGCTTATCTTTCCGTCCACTTTTCTTCACATATACATCAGGATTACTTCTAACAAAATCTCTTATACTTTCCCAGGCATAATTGTCTGTTAGTTCCCGTTAATATCACGACTACTACTGGACCACTGCTTCTTTTACAGTTTCACTCTAAAACAGGTAGAAGACAGCGTATATGTCGCCAGATCATATCTTGTCTTCCAATATTTTTATTCTTATTTCTCTTTGCCCCTCAGATACATTTCTTATTATTTGACAACTTCCCCATGAAATCAGTCCTTCGATTGGTCGACCTAAGACGTAGCACCTTTCCCATAGAAACGCATGTAGCTCCACCGCGAAATACATGGATAAATACATATCGTCAGCAATGAACGACCAAACAGTGTCAAGAACTGCTACAAAGGCTGTTTTAGACTTTATCAAAAGCACTGGACGAGATACTAGAGTTTAGGCTACTACTATGCTAAGTGGCTACTGTACATACACACCACCTCTTCTTGTCCTCACCATCACCCTTCATCCCTCTTTCCTTCCCCCTTCCTTTATCCCCTGTGTAGAGTAGCAGGCTCGGGCGAACTAGCTCAGGCCGACCTCTCTGCCTTCTAATAAATCCTCACGCACTCTACATGGATAGTATATTGCAGTAAATTTTGAATAACGACTGGACTCAGCAGCTTATCAAATGTGTCGAGGCTTGAACTTAAGGCGATAGTTACAGCGCGAGAAGAAAACGACGACAAAGAGACAAGAAGGACACGAGCGCGTGTCCTTCTTGTCTCTGTGTCGTCGTTTTGTTATCGCGCTGTAACTATCGTCATGCCATACCAACTCGCCCAAGCTGCCACACTTGAACCTAAGACCTCATGAACATATGCAGTATTCAACTCTGACCTTCTGTAGCATACAAGTCCGAAATGCGCAAGTTATCACAGTCCACGACTTAACACCCAACGTGCGTAGATCTATCTATCTATCTGTCTATCTATCTATCTATCTATCTATCTATCTATCTATCTATCTATCTATCTATCTATCTATCTATCTATCTATCTATCTATCTGTCTGTATCTCTATCTATCTATCTATCTATCTATCTATCTATCTATCTATCTATCTATCTATCTATCTATCTATCTATCTATCTATCTATCTATCTATCTATCTATCTATCTATCTATCTGCCTGTGTCTGTCTGCCTATGCCTAATATCCAAGTTTACAGCACACTGTACATACCAGAGGGGCCTTACGTGGCTGACGCTCAGAATGAATGCCTCGCAAGTTTGTCCCGACAGATTTCGTCCACTTTTGTCGACGATAGTCCCTGAAATCTGCAGCAAAAGAAGAATCAAAATGAAATATTACACCAGAAAGAGATAAGAAAAAAAAAGATCTCGTTCTGCAACGTACGCCACCCGAATTATGGTAATAAACATGCGCAAGTATCATCGTTTGATCGCTTCATTGATTGGCTGATTTAAACGGAAGGGCTTTTTGGCGCTAGTTGGTTGAATTGCATGTTCATAGGAGTTGCAGCGCGGGGACGAAAGTGTCGAAATAAAAGCGTAACGGAAGGCAAGGCGGGGAACGGAAAGCAAAGAGGGACGACACGAGACGGTCCAACTGATCTATCTTTCGAAATTTCTTTGCCTTGCGTTCCGGCTTTCCTTTAGCGCATTCGTGCTTGCGCTGCTACCCCTATAAACATAGGCTGATTCGTTTCAATGATTTGAAGCCGAACAATCGCCCACAATCTAAAATAGAAAGAAACGTACACGAGATGTCCATGTTGAATTTTATCGTCTAGGTTCACCAGCATGTGCGTCCAAGTTATGTACGCAAATATTCTTGTATTTCTTCTGAATATAGTTATGTACTTAATCACTTTATTTTTATCTTCCTTCCACACCACCCGCGGAAAATATTGCAGGTAGCACCATTACTGCGCACTGTATGGTGGCCACACGATTACCGGCGTACTTCGCTATAAGGCATGCACTAGTTGTTTATACAAAAAAAAAAACAATATCTTTTTTAGGGTACTTACAAAGACGGGGAGGCTCTCTCCGGATGCTTCGAAGTATTCTTGTATCGCGACCAGGGCTGCCTTGAGTAGCAGGCAAAAACACAAATTGCCAACGTTACAAAGATGTTTATCGCAGATTTTTCACATGGAAAAAATTTCAAAATGTCTTTTTAGTATTTTCTCCACATTGGCTCGATGAAATTTTCCTAAACCTAGCTCGTATGCTAGGTGTATGGCATCGTCAGACGACAATGCGCTTCATTTTGATTGATTAGAAGCAATGTAGTACCCATTAGGCGCCTTCGAAATCTATGACGTCACGGTGTTAGGTGCGGGAATCTCAGTGTGGCGTCTCTAGCCACATTTTTTAGCTCTCTTGTGCTTCTTAAAGGGTCCCTGAAACGGTTTATTCACATTCCCTTTTTTTATTAGACCACTACTGGAGCAAATCATTGGCATTCATAGTTCAATCGAAACTTTAACTATTAACGGAGCTACGAGTACTTAAAAAAATTGGCCCCGTATTTGCATGTTAGTCTGCAAATTTCGTCGAAAGACGATAGTCTTGTTTGTGGAGAGACAAAACATTTATTTGATGTTCGGCGCAAGAAAATCGGTGAATGGTATTCTGGAGGCGCTGCGCTAGAGTGCCTCAAGCGTGCAGCGGAGGCGAACAAGCACGTCAAGTCACGTCACACGTGAGACATGAGCGCCATCTGGCAGTTTTCTTGGAAAACGAAACGCGTGGCTCTGATACGGGTGTGCGCACCCGTCTCAAAGGTGGTAAGGTGTAGAACGCTAGGTGACGGGTAGGTGCCACCACCGTCTCGTCTTAGCAAATTAAGCGTTGAAAACAGTCGCCTTTCCGTGCAAGCGTGGCATGGTCAGCACAGCGTGATAAGCGCTACGGTCCTTCGAGTTACGTATGTATGCTTTTTTAGTAAAAGATGTACATGCAGAATATATACGTTTTATGGTGCCCCAGACATGCGCAATATTTTTTTTTAAATTCACAATTGCATAAGTATGAACGCCAAAGTTTGAGCAAGATTGGTGGGCACTGCGGATGGGGTCAGCCGTATCAATTATACCTGATGCTGTTAAGAGTGAACAAACATACAAATGTACAGACAGACAGACAGACAGACAGACAGACAGACAGACAGACAGACAGACAGACAGACAGACAGACAGACAGACAGAATTTTTTGCGTCGAAGGTCCCCAAGAAAGACTATCGTCTTTAAAGTTATCCTCCTCCTCCGCTCCACCTTTCACCCTCAACTGCCCTCAACGCTTCCTTCGAGCGCTCGGGGCTAAGCTCCGCCTTCGCGGCACCTGCGCCACGATGTGGCGCGAGAACGCATACGCGTAAATCCCACCGCCGATCCGATACCAGCAGTCTGTGCTGCGCGTTCCACAGCCAATCAGATCAGCTGGAAACAATGACGTCAGTGGGGCAGAGCGTGTCGCTTGGTGTATGGGCGGTTGAAAACGCGTTCGGCCGAGTCGCAGCGATCTGGAGCGATTCGCAGCTTTAAAGCTTTGTAATAAATTACACAGTTTACGCAGCGAGCTCAAATCGGCCTCTAATTACCATTGTAACTTGGCCTACCGGCCCAATGTGTTTGTACAAATCGTCAAAACCGTTTCAGGGTCCATTTAAGAACCACCGGACTTAACGACTGCTTGAGAAAAAGCAGCGTGAGACCATGCTGGGTAATATCGAGCTGTCTATTTATCCATCTCTTTCTTACTCTTCTTTTCTCCCTATACTTTCCATTATTACATCTTTCCTTCACCCCAAGTGCAGGGCAGCCAACCGATCCAAGCTTGGCTAACCTTCCTGCTTTTACTCTCTTTCTCTCTCTCTCGGCGCGCGCGTTTTCTCACTTCCCAATCATCGAGTCATGCTTAAAAGGGATTAAGAAATTGTACTTAACTAATAGGCTAAAAATTGTCTTACTCTTCAGTGTCTCTATGTTTTCCCTTCTCACCACAGCGTCGCCCCTATCTCCACCCTCTCATTGGTCGACGCTGGATAAAAAAAAAAGCTTCGCTATTGACGCAACAGAAAAAATGTAACAAAAACTTGCTTCTAACAGATAAAAACAAGATGTAAACAGTTCTCTTAATGCAAAATAATGAATCCCCAGAAGTCATTATCGTGCAAGACCTTCATGGTCACAGCCCTGCAATGACGGGGCGGGAACCGCTGAATAAAGGTTCACAGGTGCAGAAGCTTCGGCTAGTTGGCCTGGGTTCGTGATCACGAATTTCACAGAGCGAAAACATAAGAAAATTGGCACAAAATAGAAAAGAGCGCTGAATTCAAACCCGTCGTAAGTCAGCGCCCTTTTCTGTCCCATTTTTCCTTGTGTTCTCGCGTTGTGGAATTCGTCATCATGAATAAAGGTGTCGGGGTGGGCCTGACTACCCCTTTCGATTATCAGGGGCGACCGCCTCACGCATAGCCACTTCCTTGATACGCAGCTTTGCTTTGAAAACACAATCGCAACGAAAGGAAGCAAACTAACGTGTGACATTATGTACAAATGCGTTACCTTGCAGTTGGCAGTGTCGAAGACAGTTTCGACAAGAAGCACGTCCACGCCACCGCCGACGAGACCGCGCACTTGTTCCCCGTAGGCGGCGCTTAGTTCGTCGAAAGCTGCGTCACAGAAAATGGCTTTCACGTGTTGAGCACAGTTGAGCATCACTTTTTTTCTTTTCTTAAAGCAAGGTCCCACTACCACCGCAGCGCTCATGTCAAGAGCGCAGGCTCATGTACACTGTCGTACTTTATGAAAGGGAACACGCGAGCGCGTGGCCTGCGCTCTGCGGCGGCTGCCTACAGCGCCATCAACGGACAGCAAAAGCAAACACGTTCGCTTTCGGCGTCATCTGTTGCCAAAACAAAATAATAATATCGAGTTATGGCCGGCAGACAAGCGCTGCTGGAATGCACTCCATCTCGGTTCACGCCTGTAGTGCGTAGTCCGCTGCCAACATAACAAACGTTGTGCGCGACCACGGCGCAGGCTGCAGCAATCGCTCGATGTCGCTCGCCGCGCGAGCGGTGAGGGATCGTAATGTAGCAGCGCCTGTCTGCCGGCCATGACTCGTTATCTAGCTTGGCAATAGATGACGCCAAAAGCGAACGTGCTTTCTTCACTTGTCGCTTGATGGTGCTGTAGGCAGCCACCGCAGAGCGTAGGCCACGCGCTCGCGTGTTCCCTTTCATAAAGAACGACAGTGTACACTCTGCGAGTTGTGTTCGCATACTACTATGGAAAAATAAAATGGCGACACGTTTAAGCAAAGACGTTCTTGTTCGATTACGCAAAACTTACGCTTCACTTGACCAGAGTAAAGTGTCTGCACACCGCTCCTGTTTCTGTTGCAAGATTATCGGAGGGATAACGCAGGTTTTCTTTGGCTCCTAAAGTTTCCTCATTAAATTGCAGTATCGGTACATCGGGAGACACGAGCACCTTCGCATTACGATGCTCTCTCGTTATACCACATTATAAGGTAGAATCACGCATGCAAAACCTGGGACTGTTGGCAGAAATGTCATCGTATTATATGATGTGGCATTATTATACCAAACTCCGCCAACACTCGCGGCGTACATCTGGCTATACACCTATATCAATACAAATGGCACCGCCCCTCTCAGTGGGCGTGGGCAGGTCGGCATTGGTGGCGACCTCGCTGCCCACGGACCGGACCTATACACTTATATTGAGAGTGCAGTCACAAA
The DNA here is from genome assembly GCF_043290135.1 of Rhipicephalus microplus. NCBI lineage: Eukaryota > Metazoa > Arthropoda > Arachnida > Ixodida > Ixodidae > Rhipicephalus > Rhipicephalus microplus. Next base: position 182,310,166 of record NC_134705.1, read on the forward strand.
GAGGGCTCCCTACACCAGGCTTGCACTCTTGGTACAACCCCGCTTGTACAATAAGTTGCAGACGTATACCGAACCCTACGACAGAATCACCACTTGGTGACGTGAATCACATGTACAGCACGTGACCTGAAACGGAACTTCAAGGCAGGCATCCCACGTTCGCGCTTTCGCAAACGAGCGCTGACGATTGCCTTGTTATATTTCTTTAAGATACTTTTAATAATCTTTCGCTGCTCATAACAGGCCAACCTGGACCGCAATGCCACCGGCGTATATCTAGCCATGGCTCTTAAAAGCTCCGAGCTCTCAGTCCAGAACTTGGCAGTCCAGGAGGCCTGCGAACGAGTGGATGGCCACGGTCTTGATTTATTAATATGTGGGGTTTACCATCCCAAAACCACCATATGATTATGAGAGACGCCGTAGCGGAGGGCTCCGACCACCTGGGGTTCTTTAACGTGCACCCAAACTGGAGCACACGGGCCTACAACATTTCCGCCTCCATCGAAAATGCAGCCGCCGCAGCCGGGAATCGAACCCGCGACCTGCGGGTCACCAGCCGAGTACCTTAGAGACCAGCGCGGCGGGGCAAGCCACGTTCTTCCAGTCCCAGCTTGGGCGCGGCCAGCAACTGCGGCGGACCCCTTTTAGAGGGTGTCTGACCAGTTCTCCAGGACCAAATAGAGTTCATTTCATTTCGCTTCACCCGCAGCCGTGGCTTCCATCACATTGACGGGGTTATTCCAACTTGCTCCAACAGTCTTCTGCAGTTACCAGCTGCATGGTTACGGAGCACATACATATGCATAAGTTCACCGCTGTGGAGAAGTGGTTACAATCCTCGGATGGTGACCCGAGTTTGTGGGTTCGATACAGGCCACGGCGGTCGCATTTCGATTGAGACAAAATGACAGAGGCTTGTGTACTGAGCGATGGCAGTGCACATTAAATTACACCAGTTGGTGAAATTTTCCAGAGCTTTGCACGCACTTGATAAGCATATCCTGCTTTTGGCGCGTAATACCCCAGATGTAAGAAGAGCAATTTGGCGAGCTTGTAGGAATACATAAATGTACATGTAGCGCAAAATTAATTGATATGTGGGGTTTAACGTCCCAAAACCACCATATGATTATGAGAGACGCCGTAGTGGAGAGCTCCGGGAATTTCAACCACCTGGGGTTCTTTAACGTGCGCTTATATCTCAGCACACGGGCCTACAACGTTTCCGCCTGCATCGGAAATGCAGCCGCCGAAGCCGGGATTCGATCCCGCGACCTGCGGGTCAGCAGCCGAGTACCTTAGCCTCCAGACCACCGCGGTGGGGCATGTAGCGCAAAAGACAGGCATACAATATAACAGGAAGACCAGACGAGTGCCAACCTTCAAATCCGATATATGTGTAGATGATCAAGACATGCCCTAGCTTTAATGTTCCATGCTTGAAAACAAGCCTAATGATGTAAAGTAGTGGACGTCGATGAAGCAACGCGAGTATACGTTCTAGCTAATTAAGTCATTATTAAATTCACAAAAGAGACATATATTCAGCAAGTATGCATAAAAGCAAGAAAAAACTTGCTCTTACATATATATGAACTATTTTTCTTTCTTTTTTCCGTTTACTATATAGGTGATATATATCCGTCTACTTTATAGGTCCACTTTATATTCCGTCTTTATATCCGTCTGCTTTATATTCCGTCTGCTTTATAGGTGATACGTACATACATTGCGTTCATGCGGTCTGTCAACATACGGCGATATTGACAGTGTCCGGTTGGTCGGTCCCAGCGCCCCGCACACGAACCTCGGAATGCCTGAAAGTGGGCGTTTGTAGAGAGTTAGAATATGCTTCGTGTGTGAACCGATGCTGTTTACGAAGGCGCGCACAGCACGTGGCGCACTGTAGTCGGCTACAACCTCAGAATTATTACATAATGTCCACCCACAGCCATAGCTGCCCCTCCCCGCGAAGAAAGAAACGTTTAGGAGGTGCAACACCACTCCTTGAGGCGACCAGATAATGTCACATGTAGCCAAAGAGCCAATTCATGCTGGCGGTGTCTTGCGGCGGAAAAGGGAATTCTCGCCGTTTTATTCGTTGGCGAGCGAACAGGTCCGCAGTGTTCGCGTTCCGCGCACTCAAGGAGTTGGGGACGCGGGGCGCGTTCGGCCGTGATCAGCCAATAGCGTTGCCTTTTAAAGACGATAGGCCAACCCCATTCGCAGCACCCACCAATATTCCTCAAGGTTTAGCGTTCATAGTTGTGCGATCGCCAATTAAAGAGCAATTATTGCGCATATCTCAGGCACCGTAACAACGCTTCGAAGTTTTGTATGTCTGCCTTTATACTAGAAGAGGCACACACAAGTAACTCTAAGGAATGTAGCGTTTATCGCGCTGTGCTGACAGTGCAGCGCGATGCTCAAAAAGGTGTTTCCAACGCTTTGCTACGACGTCACGGTGGTGGCATCTGCCCGTCGCTTTGCGTTCTACACCTCATCACTTCCGAGACTGCAGGCGCGCATCTTTCTCCGCGAGCTGCACGCCTTCGTTTTCGAAGATAACTGCCAGATGACTCTTGTGTCTAACGTGCCTCGATGCGCTCGTTCGCCTCCGCTGCACGCTCGAGGCACTCTAACGCAGCGCCTCCAGAATACCATTCACCGATTTTCTTGCGCAGAACATCAAATAAACGTTTTGTTCGCTCTCTCCAGAAGCAAGACTATCGTCTTTCGACTACATTTGCGGTGTAACATGTAAATTTCGAACCAACTTTCTTTAATTTTTTCGTGGTGGTGGCTTTGCGCCGCTGGGCGCCGCCAATTGAAATGTATTCGTCGGCGCATGTTATTTCTGTATTTTACGGGACGTTCTCTGGACGCCTGCGGACGCCCGTTCCAACGAGAGTTTCACCCCAAAAATGTTTCTGCGCCCATGGCTCTCGAGTTTAGAAAATGTGGTAAACGATTTTAAAGTACTCGGTACTCTACTATAGAAGAGCCGAAAGCCTTCCGATGGACCTCACAATTGATGAGGTCACATTGCCAATCATTAGCCGCAAAGCTACTTATGGCCCGCTGAAACAGTCATTCAACGGACTGTAACGATTTTGATCCCGTCCTTCTTCGCCTTGATTTGCCTTTTTTTCATACAGAAATAAGTTAGTCTCCCTGATTTTAGATCGAAAACTTGAACGCGCCGGTAAATTTTGTCATTTTTTTCAAATAAACGAATGTTTTATACGTACGTCCGCATCATTTTCGGCCAGCTCCCGCACTTCAGCGGCGAGATGCAATAAGAGGTTCGACCATTATTGAAAGCCACCGTGCTAGGTTCGGCATGGAGGGGCGAGATTATGCGTACGTCCATTCGACGTTCTGGCGCAACACTACTGTTAGGCACAAGCGGGAAGACTGGATACTTGAAGAGGTTAAACCACGGCTCTTTGTAAAGACACACTATAGGTTTCTTGCAGTGAATAAGAAAGAAACTATCGGTAACAAGCGTAGGGCAAAGTTTTGCACTAACCTGTTTGGGCTTCTACTTGCTGGCAGGCTTGGCGGGCTAGCCTGGCGCCTTCCAGGTTAAGACGGTAAGCCTAACAAGGTATCGAAATAAAGAAAGTTTAGAAATTTCCCACCAGCCAGCTAGTCATACCACTGGCTCATTTTATTAACGTAAACCCAGAAGTTGTTTAGCGAGTCCTTGTGTGCGCCACGCTACACTATAGGAGATAGGAATGGATTCTGTTACTTTTAACTGCTTCCCAGTAAGTAGAACTGGTTTATATTGACTATATAGCAACACCGAACCCTGTATTCGAAAGAAATTATTCCGTAGAGTCAGTGGCGTAGCCAGGCGGTGGCACACCGCGCATCTGTTCTCTCTCTCTGCCATGAGATAGAGCACAAAGAGAGAGAGAGAGAGAGAATAAGAATGAAAAAAAGCAGAAAGGTTAACCATGGCTGAGCCCGGCAGGCTACCTTACACCGAGGAAGGGGGTAAGGGGAATAAAAGTTAGAGAGAGAGTGAAGGAGAGAAAAGAAAGACACCCGAACACACGCACGTGGCTCCCACATTGTATTGATTGATTTGTGGGGTTTAACGTCCCAAAACCACCATATGATTATGAGAGACGCAGTAGTGGAGGGCTCCGGAAATTTTGACCACCTGGGGTTCTTTAACGTGCACCCAAATCTGAGCACACGGGCCTCGACATTTCCGCCTCCATCGGAAATGCAGCCGCCGCAGCCGGGATTCGAACCCGCGACCTGCGGGTCAGCAGCCGAGTACCTTAGCCACTAGACCACCGCGGCGGGGCTCCCACATTGTATTAAAGGGGCCGTGACACGGTCACCCACCGAATTGCTGTTTTCAGCAAAAAAGAAATAGAAGTAGAGGGTCTGTTGTGCCCGTACATTTAAAAAAAAGATTTACTGTAGAAGAATATTTCATTGCCAATTGAGCCCTCCGAATTCCCGCCTGTAAATCCCGCTCATTACCGACGACTGCAATTCTGCCATGGCGTGTGTGACGTCATGCACTTCACGTAGCAGCGGAGTCGTCGTCTTCTACCGAAGTTCCTGTCACTTCAAATCGTTCAATGTTTCAGTGCCGAAGTCAAGCAAGCTCTAATAGCTCCATTATCCGCACGGGGGAGCACGAAACAATAGGGAGTTTTAGAATAACGTTTGCAGGGGCAGCGGGCGTTGCGGGCATTGCGTGCGCCTTACGAGTTTTGAGGTGTGTTCCAATACTCACGGTAGACGGCTAAATAGACAGCTAAATGGACGGCGGTCATCTTAAGTCCCATTCCAAATCTCACGTAGCCAGCAAAATAGACAGCTGCGAGAAGACCGCATTAGGGTGCTAATCTAGCCACCCTAACCGCATCGTAGACGAATACGATGCCGGCTACTTTGCTGTCTAAACAAGATGGCGGCTCAGCGAATCGATCAGATAAATCAAATCTCGCCGAAATGGTCGTCTGCACACGAGCAGACGCTTTGACAGACGCTAAATGTGAGGAACGTTTGTGGGGGAGATCGGCATCGCATAAGTCGCCTATGCGTACCCTCATTGGCCCTAAATTGTGTGCCACTGTATAGCGCTAAACGGAATTATACATAACGTGTTTTTGCGAGGCTCGGACGGAAACAATGTGCAAGCACACAGATCTCACCAGATGGCTCAGTCCGTAATCGGCTTGGGCTACAGCTGTCGAAGTGAAAGTGTTCGTTTCCACGAAGTCGGCTCCAGCTTCCAGGTAGCGCTGCCACAATAAATAAATAAATAAATAAATAAATAAATAAATAAATAAAGCACGGCAAACGAACCAATTTTACCCACAAAGAGAGGTCTGCAGATACGTATTAGAAAACTTCAACTGATATTAGTGTAAAGCGCGTGACAATACCTGTATGGTATAGATAAATGGTATGCGATTAAATTGTAAGATTTGTGTTTGTGTTTGTGCGTGTGCGTCTGTGTGTGTGTGTGTGCGTGCGTGTTCATATTTGCTGGGGTTTTCTCAAAGCCTACGATACTTGATACCACGAGTACCTGGCTCCATGGTGTTTTCCTATGTGTTTTGAAAAAAATGTTTAACGATTTCGAGTACTTCGTACTCAACTATGGGAGAGCACTGAGTTGTCCCGCTAAAACCTTGTATATTCAAGAAATTAATTTACAGAAAAAAAATCCACGCATATTCACGAAGCCAATGCTACACTAGAGGAAGACTGGCGCTATAGTTTTTAAGGGAGCTGCAACGCACGGCGCTTCAGCCACCATTATAATCACGAGAAGTACATAAATTTGCCTAGTGTTGCCTATAGCATTCGTTCTTTCGGCTCCGCGTGACGAGAATCCGCAACACAAAGCCCGTCGAAGGTTTAGCAGTTACGCTTCACAACCTTGACCTTTTCTTTAAGCTCGTCGTTTCAAATTGGCTCACGAAGTTCCCAACAATTCCTTCTTTTATCCGAAACCAAACGGCAACACAGCAACAAACAAAGCCGCAAGTATATTCGAAGCACGAGGACCAATTTTCGTACTATCCATCATTCCCCAGGTAGCTGAACGATCGCAGCGCCAGGGTCTGCTCTATAGTTAACTTGGGGAAACTCTATGCCTCGTAACTACAGTACTGCGCGAAAAACTGACAAGAAACAGAGAGGGCACACACACAAGCGCAGACAATAGCAAGTGAAAGTTTATTGAAGGATACATATATATACCTAGCGAAAAAATATGCCGTGAAACATTGGAGGTTGGCAGTGAGATAATCTATCTCTATATTTCGTGCAATGTGACCAAAGGCCTCGCAACACACTTGTTGTCATACTTGTGTATATAAAATGCCTCCGGAACTCCTCTCGCTGTCCTATCCCTGTGCCGGGACAACACCCTTGTTTCGCGAACTAATGGGAAACACTTGCAATCCCTGCAATGTAGGCACAGATTCGACGAAGGGTGGGCCTTCAGCGATGCCCTGTGATCCATTAGTCGGTTATTCAAACATCTTCCAGTTTGCCCAATATCGCACTTACCACATGACAAGGCCTTGGACAAAATACACCGCACCCATTCCACATTCAACAAACATTTCCCAGTGATTGACCTCACAATCACACTACTTTTTTGTTTTCCTTGCCTTTAACTTTCCTTTCCATCACTGCGCAAACTCGGCCCAACTTATTTCTGGACGAAAAAAACCACATTAACACCGAATCTATTTCCCACCTTTTTTATACGGGGGGAGAAGGCATGAAGATATGGAATGGACGAGAAAGGCAAACCTTTATCGATGCCCGCCCTGTCATTACCGTCCTGTTTGAGCTTCTTTATTAATCCTTCCCTGAGAAGACTCAGCTTTCCTCCTGGAAAAATCGATAACTTAAGCCTAGTAAGCTGGTCATCAAAAGCCTATGACATTTGATGCGGGCACGATTGCGCAAAACAGATTCGAGACATGAAGTGGCGACACCATTCTTGACTAACTTTGAGTGACAGGAATGAAAATCAAGAATGGGCTTAACCAACCTAGGCGAATACCGCCAGCACGTGTGCTCCTGCTCAATCCTAAATTTCAAATCCAGAGACTGAATGCAGGCATCTTTCGAGACCTCAAAGGTAAATTTCAAACCCTCAAAGGTAAATTTCTATGCCTCGGTCGCGGGAGCCAGAACCACATCATGCCTGCATGTTGCAGATGCCATTTACACTGTGAGCGTATAGAGAACCATGTAAAAAAGCTGAGTAAATTGTAAATTCTGGACAAGCAACCTTGTGTATCTCCATAACAATGTCCGGTCTGGTCAGGTTCAGTAGGTCATTGTTGCCTTGCAGAGGCCTGCCGTGGTGGGCGAACTCCGATCCTCGGTACGACGCCTCGTCCAGGCCGAACTGCTGAATCATCGTGCCCATCGCACCGTCCAGGATCATGACTCGCTCTTCCAGAACACCCTTGATCATAGTCGTTCTGTGCGCTCTCATTGCGTCATTTTTGGGGTCCACGTCTGCAAGAATACATGGCGCATATATCTTAATTTTTTTTTGTCTCTGTTATCCATGGCCAGAACTCGATGCTGGTGGTACATTAATAAATTAAGCCGGAGCGCGAAGGGAATATTCAGTGTGGGGGGAGGGGGGCTAAGGGACAGCCACACGTCCCCTTTTCATATTTCTTGGCTGCCCCTTTCCCATGCTTTGCCTCCTCCCTAGAAGAAATATAGCCAATCACAACGCATGAGTTTCTCGCGTATACCTGCGTATACCTGCGTACACCTGGCGCCACCCTGTGTTAAAATAGTTATGTCGTGATGACTGGCATTGTGCATTGAGGCCCTGTGTTAAAATGGCGCCACCCTGTCCTTGAAATAGATGTTATGTCGTGATGACTGGCATTGTGCATACTAGCCCTCAATTGGGGCTGTAGCAATCATCATGGTATGTGCTCCTACACCAAGTATGAGCAGGCTTTCAGCAATTTTCTTTAAAATGTAACACCGTACTGACTGACTATCCTGATTATCACTGTTTTGATTCATTGATATGTGGGGTTTAACGTCCCAAAACCACTATATGATTATGAGAGACGCCGTAGTGGAGGGCTCCGGAAATTTAGACCACCTGGGGTTCTTTAACGTGCACCCAAATCTGAGCACACGGGCCTACAACATTTCCGCCTCCATCGGAAATGCAGCCGCCGCAGCCGGGATTCGAACCCGCGCCCCGCGGGTCAGCAGCCGAGTACCTTAGCCACTAGACCACCGCGGCTGCATGCGTAGTGGTAACAAAGTGTGGAAAAAAATAAACGAGGAACTAAACCAGAATACCAAGGATTATACGATCGACAACCTCGTCATAAATGACAAAACGATTGGTGGGACCAAACTCGCCAACCTTTTCAACAATTTCTTTGTTGAAATCGGAAGTAGCACCTACTGTCACGAAGCTGTTAATCGTATCCCGAGACTATCCCACTCAATGTACTTGCAGCCAACATCTGTCCCTGAAGTGACAATGCTGTATCAGAAGCTTAGGAACAGTCGTAGCCGCGATGTGGATGATTTAGAAATAATACCAATCAAATACGTTATAGACCTAATTGCACCAGTGCTTACACACATATATAACGTCGCTATCTCTACTGGGCTTTTTCCAGACAGCATGCAGGTTGCTAGAGTTTCAGTGATTTACAAGAATAGAGACAAAAATAGCTTAAGCAACTATCGTCCTGTGTCAATATTGCCTATCTTTTCAAAGGGACTTGAGAAAGTAATAAATTGTCGTATTGAGAAATTTATTACAAAATACAACCTATTAACAGATCACCAGTTTGGCTTCAGAAAGGGACGTTGCACTGAGACAGCACTTCTTGTTCAAAAAGAGGAAATATTACACAACTTTGAAAATAAAGTCATGACACTGGGTATATTTCTAGATTTTAGTAAAGCTTTCGATCGGGTAAACCACTCAAGTTTATTTGAAAAGTTAGAACATTATGGGTTACGTGGGACAGTGTTACAACTTATTAAATCTTAATTGAAAACGCGCAACCAACACGTTGAACTAAATAAATTTAAATCACACCTTAGGCCTATTGAATATGGGGTTCCTCAGGGTAGCATATTAGGACCGATTCTCTTCCTTTTCTATATTAATGATATTGTAAGAATCTATGAGGATTGTAAATATATTATATATGCCGACGATTGCTCGGTACTTCTTGAGGGAAGAGACTTGGAGACCATGACACGAAAGGGTGATACATTCTGTCATAACTTACAGATCTGGTGCAAGTTCAATAGGCTTACTTTAAACGAATCGAAAACTAAATGTGTGTTGTTCCGTGCCCCGGGCATTTTAAGAAGCATCGACGATTATATAACTCTTGGGCCATTTCAAATCAAAATCGAGAAACATATTAAGATTCTTGGTGTAATTTTTTCAGAAAATATGTCCTGGAATGAACATGTCAGGACCTTATTGCCAAAATTAAGCAGAGCAGCCGGTGTATTAAGCCGAAACCGTCACACTTTTTTTGTTAGCATTAAAAGAATGTTATATTTCGCGCTCCTCAGCTCTCACCTATATTATTGCACGCTAATATGGGGAAACACAACATTATCAAACTTGCAGCAAATATTCTTGGTCCAAAAAAAAGCACTTCGTTCAATAGAAAACGTCTCGTTTCTAGAACACACAGAACCTTTATTCCACAAACATAAAATTATGAAGATTCACAACATATACAAGCATAAACTACTGAGAACATACAAAAATGCCACATTAGGAAGAACACAGCTATTCGAAGAAATTGCAAATCTTTAAGCAAATACAATTTCCTATCCTTTCAGGTATCACCCACCATACCACGTTCCTTTCTCGCGTACCCATTATGGGAAAGAAAAACTTGACTATGTACTCGCAACCACACTAAATGAACTAGAACAAAGAAATGTTGACGTTCTTAACTTTACTAACAAAGCCTTACTAGATCTGTTTATGTAAATGTATTAGAACTACTCATGTTTGTATAATTACAGTAGCTGGTTTTACTAAAATGATTGTAACTTAAAACATACATTGATGTTTTTTTTTTTCATTAGAACACCGTAGTCTGCATAACCACTTTGGTAATCACATTGTATATACTGTAGCTATATAGACTTGTTAGATGTTTTGCCCTGTCACTACTGCTTTACGGGTGACCAGAGCTTAGTCAAGCTGCGCAAGCGCAGCTTTTTTCTCTGGTCGCCTATTTTCGCAGTGACAATGCGCTGTATTGTCTGAACCGAAAATAAAATTTGATTTGATTGATTGAATTGAAAACGAAATCCGGTTTATCTAATCTCTGTCTTTGTCGTCGCATTGCCACGCTATCTTTATTCCCGAAATTTTATTACAGTAATCTCCGTCATCCACCTTACATCGTTCACCTTACGCACATACCTCGTCGCCGCAGACATGAACTGCAAGTGTCACGCCCACGTGCTCGAAACATCACATTTTCCTCTTTATTTTTCCTCCGAGCAGCAACAAATTCGAATGGCCTTTCCCACACCATCGCGGCCATTGCTAATCCATCAAACTTCTTGGACAATGTAACAAACTTTCTTTCCGAGTGAATTCACCTGGCTACACTGTATACCCACCCCTTATGTAATACCCCCTTGAGGGGCCTTTAAGGAAATAAAGTGATGTGATGAGTGATCGAAATAACTGTTGCGTGCCACGTCTCATCAGCAAGTGCGACAAAATTGTGCCAACAGCCCTAATAAGGATTCGAACTGCTACTCGCATACGCACCTGAGTGTGGAATTCGGCCGTCACCCATGATAGGAGGGACACCGTCCGTGCTACCGTTGACAAGCCGGAGTGACCACATCGTAACGAGCGTAAGGCAGCATGTCCGCCAACAGCGAGCGCGGCGAAAATAAGCGCGGCCAAGGCACAGGCGCTTCGCTGCCCGCCCCCGTTATCTCCTTATCGTACAAGCGAGAGGGGGCTCACGATAACGATAAGAGGAAGACGCCCTATTGAATGAACATACACACAAAAGTTACGGGGTATCTTGACGACGTTCCATCTCGACTTGCCGCGTCACGATCGCGTAAATATATATAAAAAAAGATAACATGTGCAACGGACAGTATGGTGAGCTGCGGATCATTCCAATAGCTACACCGATACAATTACAACCTATCAATCAAACTCTAATTATAGCTACCCAACGAAAAGTCAGTGAGGGACATTTAGAAAAGCGCACATAGCACAGGACAATCACTTATTAGCGCTCTGCAGTTTAGACAGACATGTGGGGCTTAACGTTCCAAAACGCCCCGCCACGGTGGTCTAGTGGCTAAGGTACTCGGCTGCTGACCCGCAGGTCGCGGGATCAAATTCCGGCTGTGGCGGCTGCATTTCCGATGGAGGCGGAAATGTTGTAGGCCCGTGTACTCAGATTTGGGTGCACGTTAAAGAACCCCAGGTGGTCAAAATTTCCGGAGCCCTCCACTACGGCGTCTCTCATAATCATATGGTGGTTTGGGGACGTTGAACCCCACAAATCAATCAATCAATTAACGTTCCAAAACCCATCATATGATTATGAGAGACGCCGTAGTGGAGGGATCAGGAAATTCTGACCACTTGGAGTTCTTTAACGTGCACCCAAATCTGAGCGCACTGGCCTACAGCATTTCTGCCTCCATCGAAAATGCAGCCGTCACAACCGGAATTCGATCCCGCGACCTGCGGGTCAGCAGCTGAGTACCATAGCCACTAGACCAGCGCGGCGGGGTTGCGCTCTGCAGTTTAGCATTATTAACTGCATTAGTAACAAAATGTTAGTCGCCTCGTCACAGTATGACATATGCAGCCTCAGCTTGGGTTCCTACATAACGGCGTATGGAAACAAACCCAGTACTTTAGCATAGGCGACGACCCTTCAATGAGGTAACAAACAATTCAATCGAGATTAAATAAATTAACATATTTTTTTGTTTTCGAGAACTTATTACTACTTCAAAAAGAGTGAGAAATTGTTCTATGGAGAATGTCGCTGGAGCCAAATTTTCGACAAGTTGACGTCGACATGAAAACCACTTGAAACGCAGGTCCCAGCGACATTCCCTGTTCAATTATTTCTCATCATTCGAAGAACATGTTTTCCCCTTAAACTCAAAGCCCAGCCATAAAAGTTTAGTTCGTACATTTCTTATACATAAACTAGATTTCTCCAGATGACCACTTTGTCCTTCATCTATCCCCTGTACATTTATTACCTTAATTTCTGTTACCTAATAGCAGGACACACTTGTATAAGGCATATTTTTCGCCCGAACTTTCAATGGGATATCATACATTGTACTGATGACCTCAGCATGCCCATGACAATAGAGCATACACTTTTTTCAAACAGAACGCAGTCTACAGTGACAATTCCTAAATACATGTGTCAATATGTATGTAGAGCTTTTATTTATTCAAATGAAGAAAATAAATAAGAAACTGTGGTAAGTTTTCCAGAAGCAAGCAACGTAATTCATTAATGAACAAGGAAGCAATAATGATTCGGGTCACGTGAGAAAACTTTAAAAGAAGAATGTTTCGAAGAGATCAAGTATGGAAACTCTGTTGCTCATTCAACACTCTCAGGCGCCACTTTAACCTTTTCCACCTTTTTGAAAGTCTTACGCCCCTTGTTGGAAGCCGACACCTTTCCGAAAGCAGCGTCGAAGTGTTCACTGCCAACCAGGATCGTGCCTTCAGCTCCGTCCTTCAAGTACTTGGTCAGCGCAATCACCGACGCCTGGCGGACGAGCGCCGCCAAGTCAGCGCCTGAGAATCCCTCGCACCTCTGGTCCTTGCCGACGCTTTCGAGAGAGACCGTCTCCTCCAGAAGCGGTCTCGTTCCATTTCTCGTCAACGTCTTCAGAATCTCCACGCGCTCGTTGGGACTGGGCAGGCCGACGTAAAGTACTTCGTCCAGACGACCCGGTCGTAACATGGCCGGATCGATTATGTCCGGCCTGTTGGTCGCGGCCAAAACGAACACCTGCTTCCTGGGTTCCAGGCCGTCCATCTCGGTCAAGAGCTGGTTCACAACTCGCGACGCCGAGCCGCCGTCCGCCGAGTCCGAACGTCGAGGACACAGGGCGTCCAGTTCGTCGAAGAAGATGACGCACGGAGCCGAGTTGCGGGCCCTCTGGAAACACTGTCGCACGGCCCGCTCACTCTCGCCCACGTACATGTTGAGCAACTCGGGTCCCTTCACGGAAATGAAGTTGATTCCGGACTCGTTGGCAATGGCCTTCGCTAACAGGGTCTTCCCGCAACCCGGAGGTCCGTGCAGCAAGATTCCCGTCGGCGTGACAAGACCCAGGGACTCGTACTTGTCTCGATGTCGCACGGGAGCCAAGATGGCGACCTGAAGCGCTTCTCGGATTGAAGAGAGGGCGCCCACGTCCTCCCACGTAACGTCCGGTACGGTGGCGAACCCTTCGCGCTTGGCCGAGGGCTGGACCAGCTTAAGGGCGCTCTCGAAGTCCGTGACGTCCACGCAGAGGTTCTTGAGCTGCTCGTCGTCCAGAGGAGGGACTTCTTTCAGCAGGGAGACGGCGACGTCGAGGCGATTCCGTGGTCCTTCCCCGGTCGCCTTGACGCTCTCCTCGATACCGCGAAAGATTCTGTTTATCGCAGACATGGTGGCCTCCCGAGTCAGGGCCATCAGGTCGGCGCCGACGTAGCCCGGCGTCCTGTGGGCGACCACGCTCAGCTCAACCTCCGGTGCGAGCGTCAGCTTCCGGCAGAGTACTGCGAGAATCCTTTCACGCGCTGCTTCGTCCGGAATGCCGAGGCATATCTCGCGGTCGAATCGTCCGGCTCTCCTCAGGGCGGGGTCCAGGGCGTCGGGTCTGTTCGTGGCTCCTATGACGAGGACTTCTGCGGGCAGCTCTCGTTGCGACAGGTCGTCGAGACTGGAGAGGAGCTGGGCGACGATGCGTCGCTCCATCTCGCGCTGCGCCGTCTCGCGCTTGGGCGTCACGGCGTCTATCTCGTCGATGAAGAAGATGCACGGGGCGCTGTTGACGGCCCTGTCGAACAGCTCTCGTATGCGTTCCTCCGACTCTCCGGATACGCCAGCTACGATCTCGGGCGCCGCTACGCGGATCATGGGGAGTTCCAACTCACCCGCTATGGCGTGAGCCAGCAGAGTCTTCCCGCTACCGGGAGGTCCGTGCAACAGGAACCCCCGAGGCGGCACGACCCCCAACTTCTTGTAGACCTCAGGATGCTTCAGGTGCATGAGCATGTTGCATATCTCTTCCAGGGGTCCTTCCATCCCTCCCAGGTCCGCGAACCGAGCCGTCGGGTTAATAAGAGCGATCTCTTTCTCCTTGGCCATGCGCTTCTTGAGGTTGTCTTGGATGGCGGCGTCAACGTCGTTAGACTTGGGCTTCTTGGGAGTCTTGCGCGCTTTCTCGGAACCCTTGTCATTGGGAACCGCAGACTTGGTGTCGGGCGTCTTGTAAAGGTCGTTGATGGACTTGTTCATCGTATTCTGATCGGGATACGGCACAACGTCTTCGTCGGTGACGCTACTGTCGTCGAGATCTTCTTGCCCCGCCGTGTCCGTACCCGGTTGCGGGTCTTCCTGTATGATTACCTCCAGCGCATTCGTCACGGAGTACAGCAGAGCTTTCCTCTTCTTGCGTCGGTACTCGGGATGCCGTCGCTGTAGCCTGGCTACGATGCTCTCGGCATCCAGGTCGTCGTTTTCGCTCAGAACTTGTCGGACGCGAGGCAAGAGCCTCTGGTCTCCGCCGAAAGAATGCCGCTTGCGCTTCTGTGGCGGCTCGCTCATGCTTACAGGCCAGTCACTTTATAACATTTACGCGCTTGTGACCTTCTCCGATAGATGAAACGACCGGGAAGCAAAGAAATTATGCGCTGACACCGACACGCTTTAAAACGACGTGTAAACAACGCGCACTCGTGGGCGCTGCCATCTTGGTCTCATTGTTGCCCGGTGTCAAGCTTGTGTTTCGGCCGTTATGAAAATAACTATACCCTAACTTCACTTTTTGTTCAAAAAACTGTTTGAAGTAAAAATCAACATATAATAGTTTTATAATAATTATTTCATTTTATTTATTATTTGTTTTTTAATAAACAAACTTTTTTACGTACATAGACTGATTCAGTAAAGCGTCGGTCTCGAATTTTGAAGATGGCCGCGCCCATGATGTTGTCAACGTGAGCTCGCGCAGAGTCCACTCAGGAGTCAACAGTGCCGAAATCCGCGTTGACTGCTGTAGCAACTAGCTATCGCGATGGCTCCCAAGGGCAAAGAAAAGAGAAAAGAAAATAAGCGACAGAGATGGAAGCCTGTGGATGCCGAAACGAAGCAGCCCACGCAGGAATCGGAACCCGCTGACTGCGGTGGAGACGCGCCCAAAGCGACGGAAAGCAAAAGTTCGTCTGCCGGAACGTCCGCTCGCGCACCGGTAAAATTGCGATTCTGTCGCTCGTGGAACTCGGAGAGATCGATTTTAACTAAATAAAACAATCTCGGGCATCGCGTGTCGTTCGTTCATTACAGATAGAACCAACGTGCGATCCGCAGTTTAGGAAGAGGGGACTGACCAGCAATTGGGGCAGGTACGACGAACCGGTCGAAGTTGAAACCGAGTACAACAGGAAGCGCGGCGAGGACTTTGAGCTCCTGCTGAGCGCGTCAGGCGAGTAGTCCTTCTGCTGGAGTTTTCAGGGAACTGAAATGTCCCGTTTTTCTACTCTGTTGCAGTGTGGTCAAACACACAACTAGATGGTCAAACACACAAATAGATGCGCGCGTTTGACACTACATTGTGCGCATTAACGTCAGTTGAGCGTCTTGAGGGGGTAGCAAATCCGTGTTGCATCACTGTGAAGGGGAGGGGGGTCAAGTGCCTTTTTTTTTCACCCCCTCCCCCCTTGCGCCCGGCCAAATCCATTGCTAGCCGATAGTTATAGCGCGAGAACAAAACGACGACACAGAGACAAGAAGGACACGAAAGACACGAGCGCTCGTGTCTTTCGTGTCCTTCTTGTCTCTGTGTCGTCGTTTTGTTCTCGCGCTATAACTATCGTCATGCCATACCAACTAGCCCAAGCTGCCACACTTCCATTGCTAGCGGCGCGCTACCTGGTGCCACTGCACCGGAACGGTGGGACATCGTTCAGTTGAGGGAGCATTCGACAATTCGTGCGTTTCAGGTGGCACTTCCGAATTTTTTTTACCAAGTCGTTTCCGAAGAAAAACAAGGAAAAAAATTTTTAGAAAGTACACTGTCGAGTGCGGCAGCGCTATGATTTCTACTTAGTTACCGAGTATAAATTCGGTAGTTTCGTTATTATTGCCCAGCATTGCTGCCTTAGGAATTGCTTTTTGCAGAGAAAACCTTGCCTTGTGAAATTTTTTTAGGGGTGGGTCATAATTCTTTAGGATATATATTGCATGTGTAAATAGCTTGCTAAAATTACTGCTGACTTTGTTAGTATGCTCGATATAAGAGCAAAATGCATGCTTGCTTGTTTACACCATTTTCTGAGGGTCTGCAACAGGTTCGGGCAGTAGAGATTTAATTGCACCAAAGAAGCATACGGTAATGACGCCTATAGAGAGAGCTTAAATTTAAGAACGGCATAAAATATTCAGGCATTGAACAATACTGCTCAACTACAGAAATTATCTGCTGTGATCAAACTACACAAGAACATTGCACGCAAAGCTGAAAAATTTCGTACAGCGCTTGGTCTCCATCTGTCAGGACTATATCTCTGTGACAGTATTACATATCTAATGAAACAAGACCAATTCGCCAACCGAGTTTTTAAACGCTTAAAGTCATTTTGTTTCGCAGCTGGAGCAAGTGCGCACTTTCGCTTCAAGGAGCAGCAGGACTGGCAAGATGAACCGGCCGAGCTCAACGAGTTTTTCTCGATCGACTGCGACAAGATCGTTGATGCTCTGCTAACGATTCCTGTGCACGAGCGCCTCGGCTTGCCCGAGGACATTTTCCCGGTGAGGAATTCTGCACGCTACTCGTCATGCTTTATCTGTATCCTGCACAGTCAACGAGAAATCGTTCTTGCAGCTTTACACTAGCTCCGGGCACTGTGCAAACTGTCACTGCTGCACATTTTTGTGTGTGAACAAAACGCTAAACGCCTACACTCATTTTTTTGGTTAAGCATGTTTCCCATTTCATGTTTCGAAAAAAAAAAAGAATGACCTGTCGTAAATGTCAATACTTCAACTTCATTTAGTGCATGCAGGTCCCCCTTGCGTCTGTTTCAGTGCAGAAGAAAAGAGTTGAATATCCCTGCAAGTATTTCGTTGGTGAAATATCGCATGGTTAGAACAAGTCCACGAAAGGATTCAGTGAGTGAGGGCATGTATCAGCGTTGAATATTCTCGTACCTGCTCGGGAATTCCGGGTTTTCGTGTGACCAACGTATGGTTTCATGGTACAGAATAGTGCGAGACTATAGGTTAACATCAACAACTCAAGTGTTCTTTAACACGCTCATACATCTAAGTAGACAGGTATTTCCATAAATGTCATGTAAATGTAAATTTCTATAAATGCCAATACTTCAACTTCATTTAGTGCATGCGGGTCCCCCTTGCGTCTCTTTCAGTGCAGAAGAAAATGGTTGAATGTCCCTGCAAGTATTTCGTTGGTGAAATATCGCATGGTTAGAACAAGTCCATGAAAGGATTCAGTGAGTGAGGGCATTTATCAGCCTTGAATATTCTCGTACCTGCTCGTGAATTCTGGGGTTTCGTGTGACTGGCATATGGTTTCATGGTACAGAATAGTGCGAGACTATAGGTTAACATCAACAACTCAAGTGTTCTTTAACACGCTCATACATCTAAGTGGGCAGGTATTTCAGCATTTTGCCCACATCAAAGTGAGACTGCCGTGGTTTGGAATCAAACCCATGACCTTGTACATTGCAGTGGTGCGTTATATTTCCTAAGCTGTTACGTCTAGTAGGCCTGCTCATTCCTGCGAGAGTTATTGTACAGCAATAAATGTTACTGGTTTCACACGCCTTGCTTCCTTCTAGGCTCACATTATACAGGAGTTTAAGGACGAGGCAGCCGCCTGCACCGAAAGGTACGAAGCGTTTCTCCGTACGGGAAAGCGACAGGACAAGAAAATGCCGGACGTTGGGGAGTCACTGACGAACACGCTGCAAGCGGCCATAATTGCGGCGGCCAAGTCGAAGCCCAAGCCGAAGGACGAAGACGACTTGGAGGAATTGCTCAACCTGTCCCTCAAGTCCCCTCAGTCAGACAAACCCTCGAGGAAGGACAAGAAAAAGGACGACGATGAAAGAAGCCTCGAGTTCCTGCTCTCACTTACAGAGGAACGCGCCGAGAAAGGTTTGCTGTGTTATTCTGTGAAATCTTTTGACTCAGTAACAGAATTTTTTTATGGACATTGTCTTAAGGTAGTTTCTGAAATAGATTAAGCATACTTTGTGGGCTCGCTCAACGTAAGATATGCAAAACGAGGGAAACAAGTGAAATAAGCGGAAAAAACAAATTAGCCGTTCAAAAAGAACACAGGTGCAACTTCTGCACACTTGTAGCACAGGGCTCACATGCTGCAGCAAACGTTCCGTGGATGTGTTAGGCATACTTCAATTTCATCATTTGATTATAGAGAGATGAACTTATTGCGCCCTTTTTTGAACTTTGACGTCTAGTGATGTCGTGGCATGTCTTGCATGTTGCAGCTGTCTTATACAAGCCCGTCTTGTTCTGTAACAAAGCTACACCTCCCATCAACTCTTTGAAACACTCAACTTTTTGGTGGTTGGTGCCTCGTGCATGCGTCGTGAATCCTAATCCGTGTTCTAGAAACTATGTTCAATAAAGTGTGTGCTTTTGCTAGGAGTGGACACAGAAGAGAAAAATGTAGCCACTTGTATGCATTGGGAAACCCCGCCGCGGTGGTCTAACGGCTAAGGTACTCGGCTGCTGACCCGCAGGTGGCGTGATTGAGTCTCGGCTGCAACGGCGGCATTTTTGATGGAGGCGAAAATGCTGTAGGCCTGTGTGCTCAGATTTGGGTGCACGTCAACGAACCCCAGCTGGTCAAAATTTCGCCGAGCCCTCCACTACGGCGTCTCTTGTAATCATATGGTAGTTTTGGGACGTTAAACTCCACATATCAGTCAATCAATTAATCAAACTACCCTTTCACAATATTGTAGTGAGCACTGTTGTCATGACAGGGCACTTCACATGATAGGTGAACAAAGACAGCTGGTTCCACTGTCTTAGAAATTTCCTTGCTAGCATGTCACGACATTGCAAAATTTTGACAGTGTATAGTAGGGCTTTCAGTATGGATGAAGATATACTCAAACCTCATTATGACAAAGTTGTATCTTACACGAAAGTATGTTCATTATATCCAAAAATTCATTATAAAGGCTTATTTCTGATGCTATATTTATTGCAAGTTATTTCTCATTTACTTCATTATAACCAATGTTTCGTTATATGAAGGTTACTTCATCTTTTAGAGCAGGAGTTGGCAACCTTCGGAGGTGGAGGGCCGAGTTGCATAGTGCTGACACAGTGGGGCCCATACAGCTAATCAAGGGGGCAGTGTCTTTGCAGAAAAAAAAAAAGAACAAGTTTGGCAAACTGCAATGGTCAATGTAAAAAACTGGAATAGAAATGTTTTTTTCGGCAAACATGTCACGACAATGCAATTTGAAAAAACATAGGTTACAGGCAGAAACCCATTTTAGTTCAAAAACTGGCAGGTGTGCCTTGAGAGAGTGTGACAAGGGGAAGGGGGAGGGTCATTCTGACATTTTGCCGGGTGCCGCGTAGTACTGTGATGCGGGCTGCAAGCGGCCGAGTGTTGCTCTAGAGTAACCAAAAAAGTAAAGCGACAGCTTTCAAAAACTGTCACTGAGCTATCACAGACATAATATGAGAGAGAAAAAGACACTCCAAGGTCTTCATGGTATAAAAAAGAATAGGAGGTTTCAGCATAAGATTCAATAAATGTAGCTTCGAACTGCAGTTTCTCTTGAAATTATGAGCTTCTGATCACTAACTTAACACCAAGATAGTTGTTTAAAAACTATCTATTAACCTATCTAGCATTCATCTTCAGTGTTCCTTTAATTCTACCCAGATCTGGTTCCTGCAGCTGAAGAGGCCGCCACTACAACCGTTGCTGAACCTGAGCCCAAAGCAATGGAGGAACCCGTCAAACCACCGCCTCGTAAGACTTGTTTGAAAGTACTACATACTCCGTTTTCTACGGCGGATACAATGCTGTGGAGGCTATGCAAGAATTTTGGTCATCAGAAATGTACAAGTCCACACATCTTGCGCTTGAATTTTATCATCGTAACTTCTGCTACACGGAACATAATTTCCCGGTCCCTTCAGGTTCCCCTTACAGAGATGCTATTGTATTAACGTTTTGTATGCATGGTTTCGTTACTAGTGACTTGCTCACAAGGCCTATGAACAACACAGGAGCACACGTAAGTCTAAACGATAGGATGTTTGTGGCTATTAATATTAAGGAGCTACAATTAAGTAGCGAATCATGTTTCCAACAATGCAGTTGTCTTCAGCAGACGACTGCCTAGCAGCAAACTTCAGGCAGCTTGTAATGTGATGAGTTAAGTAGAACTATAAAGTAGCCAGGTTACATCTGAGGGGTTGCCAGAGCTGAAGGCTAGGAGAACAATGTGATCATTGTCTTTATTCAACGTTACAAACGAATTTTCTTTACGTTCATTTGCAGAACCTCAGAAGCCGACTGTCGACCTAGAAGACTGGTTAGACAGCGTTTTGCAAGATTGAATGCACACATCGTACTATTTATATAAAGTACCTTATTTCGCAAAAGCAATCTCTCCAGGCTAGTTTTCGTCCACCTATGAAGCCCGCTGCCACAAGTGTTCACAACTCCAGTCGAGCAGGATGAAAAACTTGGCCAATCATCCACATTCAGGGTGGAAAGCGTGGGTGTTTGAAAGCACAGAGTGCATTGATCATGAATTACATATTTTTTCAATGCAATATTGTAAAGTAGAAAATGGGACGTCTGCTGGCCAGCATTCAGCGAGCACTGGCGTTGCCGCTCAATGACAAGAAAACTGACGCAACCAACTGGTAATGACATAAAATGAAGTGTCAGTAATCGTGTCATGTGATTATGCCTTGCGATATGGACACAGAAATAGTGGGGACATTGCTACAATTGTAACACCAAGATGCACTGTGCTTTCACATTCAGTCTATGAAAGGATTCTTAAGCGTGCTTGTAACTTTATCCTGGGTCTGTCCATTTTTTGATAACATTATTTTGCCATTGAGGCTAACAGAAGGGACATTACTACACTTTAACCTCAATAGAGCTAACCCGGATATAACAAAATATTTGTTGTAAGAAAGTAAATGAGAAATAGTCTTGCCATAGGAATAAATTGAGGAATAAACCTTTATAACGAATTTTTGGATAGAACGAACTTATTTTCGTGTAAGATGCCACTTTTTTTATAATGATGCTCGAGTCTTCAAGACAGATTCTGTGTTGCTCGATGCAGCAGCCCTGCCACAAAATGGAACTGCACGACCACATGTCTGTGTAGAAGGGCGTAAATTGACGAGCTATTTTACATGGGCTGCCAGTTCAGATTCAGTCATCAGGCACAGCTTTTCTTTTGGGCGAGGTGCAGAACGAGGCAGTGCTGAGACATATCTACCTGCCACGTAGCAAACCATACTCCTTATAAAGAATTTCCCTGGACAGATTTGTTTCAAGATTTTATTGCAAAGCACTAACTAATGACTTGCAACAAAAGGACAGAGGTATCTACAAGAAACCCTCTTCAATGTGCTGCCAACAAGAGTTAATAAAAGAGGCGAGTCAATGTAAAAGTAAAAAACAACTGTGCAGGTGAAACATCAATCATTCACGCCACATTTGTTTCCTCTTCTTCATAGCACCGCAAAATCAGCAAAGACAAACGCTGCAGTATCCAACTGTGGCGTGCCCGTGCGTTGGCACAGTCAGCCTCTTTATCCAACAGTGTTCAAAAGGAGTGCTGACACACTTTTTCAAAGTTGTACAAACGTTACTACAGCACGTTTATTGCACGTGTAGCACGTGAAATATTGAAAACACTTATGGTATTTTGGTTTTGCACTTAATATTAATGCCGCACATACTACCATCCTCATCATTACATCATGACAAAGAGCGAAATACGATTGCTATGTGTAATACAAGCACATATGTGATGATGATGCTCATAACAACAGCTTGGCAGAACTGGTGGGTATGTTTTTTTCCAGGCTGTGCATTTAAGTAGGGCAGTGACTGAAGAGATTGCAAGACGACAGCGACATCGTGACGAATCCATTTCTTTGATACCAAAACTGAAACTGGCTTGCAGGAACGTGTTATGGTACCATATTTAAACTGTCCAAACACTTGGCAGTAAACGCGAAAAGTGCGGCGCAGTACTGAACGAGGACAAGAGAAGAGGACGACGACACAGTCACACTGTTCTCTTATCCCTGTTCCGCACTGCACGGAATGGGGCAAGCAAAGAGAGCAATACCAGTGCCCCCTTTCGTACTGCACGGAACAGTACGGAATGGGCACAAGAGAAAATGGGTGCCCCTGTTCCGTACAGCACAGAAAAGTACAGAACAGGGACAAAAAAAGAGAACAACGCAAGTGCCCCTGTTCCATACTGTGCAGAACAGGGACAAGAGAACAACAACACAGGCACACTGTTCTCTTGTCCCTGTCCCATACTGTGACCCACTTTTTGCATATAGAATGAATAGCTACCAACTAGCCCAAATGGCTGATTTGCTGCATAGCAGTACTTTTTTATGTTTAGGGTTTAGATATGTGGCCTATGACCTCTGTTGAGTACCAATATATCAAAAACGTCATGTCAGCACTCCTTTTGACATTCAATACAGCAGAAACAATTGCAACAAGCTGGAGAGTCAGGCTAGTGCCTTAAATGTTTCAACGAATCTGGAAGCGTACGTTAGCACACAATCTGTGCGATGGTTTGCTTCAAGACCCATTAAATTGCGGAAGCAATCCCTTTGCATATATCAACAGGAGAATCTAAGAACTTGAGTATACAAAGAATTGCATAGTTTGGTTATGAGGAAAAGATGGACACAGTGTTTCGTCGGCGTACACGATGTTTGCATTTCTTTGTCGCCTTCTCCATTTGTTCGGAAAGTTAACAACCAGCGATTAACTATACGTACAAATCCTGCATTCTGCAGGTGTCAAGCATAAAATAGAGAAGTAAAAATAAAACGCAAGTTGCCGATTGCTAAAACTACTAAAATCCACAATCACGGGCAGGGACGGCATGAAAGGTGGAACCTCGACGAGCGCGCATTTGGTAATTGCCATTTGGAAGACGGGTCAAAACTATGTATCTAACTATAATAGGCATAACCTTTACAAAATGAGCTTTCAGGTTATACAAAGCCACTGCCATCTACACATCTTTCTTTCTTATAGGGCATAGATCAACGTTTGCAAAGACAGCAAAAAATGAGTTATCAGGGCATATATATGGAGCACCCTTGAAACATGATTTAAGTACAAGAAACAGTTTGTTCACTCAACAAATTAGTGTGGCTGAATATAGCTTGGTCTAAATGTGTCACACACACTTTTGAAAGTCTTCATAGATAGCATGGGTGTCAAGTTTAAATATTGTGACCAAGTACATGGTAATAGACAATTGTTTTTCTTTCTAAGAGTTAAAACAGCTATAAGATGGTTTGCTGTGCAAAGCACCAAAATCGGTGCAAATGCAATATTGGGCCCGACATAATAATATCATCCAACTTATTATTGTCATTCAGATAATACAATAGATACAGCATGTCAGATTAGCATAGAGATACATACTTTGTGAATATTTTGTAAAGTAACTATCACATTGCTGAAAATAAAACTGCTTCATGCTGTTTTACTCGCACAGTCATGAAGCTGCTGAAATATGTGAAAACCGAGAGCTGTGCTACTGAGCAATCAGTAAAAAGTCTATCTAGCAAAGAATCACAGCTATCACTGGCATGTGTGACACAACGCGGCTTTTCTCTTGAAAACTGTGCTGCATACGTAAAAACACACTGTGGCAATGTCATCTGTGAGGCTAAATTAAATTACACTAAGCAGCACATGTTAATATCGTCCCTAAACAATGTTCTTTGGCTCTCGCGTCAAATGTACAACTCATAAGCACGACATACCGTTTGAAGCAATTGTTTGCTTGTGCAGACACCACAAAAGCATTTCCTTGCAGCAGCAAAGAGGGAGATCCGAAACCTTGCATCCAAAACATTGGCAGCTGTGTCGCGTAAGTACAAAGCACTGTAGCAATAGAACAATTTTACATTAAAATGTATGCCACCAATCGAAATGGTACGATTGCTTCCTGCAGTGCATACGCGAAAGCGTGAGCGCCGCCTATGACAATGAAGCACCACGATTAGTGAGCTCTTAATAGTAACTTGTGGGTTGGCCTGCCTTCGTGACAAGTGTAAGAAAAACTACGACCATAGCTACATTACGACACTGTCGTAGTAGTGATACGCAGAGTCTGAAAAAAAAGTTTTAAAACCACGCTGTAGCGAGAGGATTCCCAGAAACTGCTTAGTGCATGTGTTCATTATTCTTTTTCTTGCTGTGTTGAGAGGGCTGTGCACTTGCACTGACATCTGTGTGTGAAAGTCTGAATTGTGAAACAGGGTTGTACGGCGCAGCATTGTAAAAAACTGAAGAAAACATTGCAGTTTTTTGAACCCGCAGAACAGTACTGATACTGTGCAGCCATTTCAAACAGCACATTCTAAAACATTTCAAAAGCGCACAACAATTGTGAAAGAATGTCGTGTTTTTAGTACAGCGAGATCACTTGAAATTCAACTGTGATCAGAAGACATATCTATTAAGATCTAGTACACAGCAAGCATTTCAGCAGACTTTGCAAGTCATTTTCAAGGTGATTGAAGAATCTATGGGCACGAAGATACTTTTTTCTTGTTATGATAGAAAAGTGGGAAGTTAATTATGCATACTTTGTGTCTAAGTAGTTCCAGTTAAGTATTAAGCGCAAGGTATCGAGTATTCAAAAACGACATGTACGAAAACCGCGCTTCCAGTGCAACTAGATAATGTCATGTCCGTGACTTTACCTGGCAAGTGCCACAGCTCAAGATGACGTTGCACATATGCTAATGCTACATTTATAACTTGTCTGGTTGATTGTGACCAGTTAACGTTACAGTACTAGTCTGAAACAACCCAAATCCTGTAGTGAGGCAGTAAGCGTCACCAGTTGAAGTCGCAGTACCATGACATCTACGCATGTGACAAGCACTGCTAAGTCTCATCGATGCCATCAAGCGGCCGAAAGAACGCAAAGAACACTGGTCACAGCCGTGCTTTGCACTATGTGCCATCAGACGGCACATGCTCACGCTTCTGCCTTTTCACGCTCAATTTGCTTTGAAGACACTTATAAAACACTTTTCATTTTGGGGTGCCAGCATCCTCAGTTTCTACAATCAAAATTTCACAATTCTGTGCGTGGTAGTATCAAATTGGCGCATCTACGAAACAACAAATGCGTCTTTTCCATGCATGCGAACCAACCATCCTACCATGCAATGGCTATCTGAAATAGAACTGCCTACTGTGTCACTGAATGTCGAAGATGTTAGCACTCCAACTACTTTAATCAATTAAGTCTAAAGGCAGTTTTCATTTTCCCTCTTTATGCCTTAAAGGGTACCTGAAATGGTTTCCTGAAATTATTTGCACCATAATTTAAGCTATCAAGATAGCCACCATGCAACTTAAGGTCTGCATTGTCTCAAGTCAAGTTTTTCACCTCGACTTCATTACTGAGCTGTTTGGGCTACGCCCCATTTTCTAGTGGACCGTAGACTGCAAAACACATTTTGCGTCTGTCTCATTGATCTCTGTGCCACCAAAAACCCAGCCTCTCAAGCTTCATTCGCCATTTCAAGTGCCAAAATGACGATAGGATCATTGCACTAGAGATGTACCAAAACAGTGCCATTTCCCGAGTATAGGTGACTGAAGACTTTGTGCGATGCAACACTGCAACTTGAAGTGAAGTGCGCATTTGAAATATTATAACTGATTACACACTCCATGCAAATATCTTAAATCTGTACGTTTAAAGATTCAAATGACCTGTGCTACTGGCTCAGTATGTATAGAAAAAATCATTAAAATCATTTCAGGCTACCCTCAAATGCATCGCTCATGTGTGCGGGCATCTTAAAATCATTAAATTATGCTAACAATGACAAAAAACATAAGCTACCCCACTGAACACGAACAAACGTCACAGAAGCACAATGTAAAAGATTGTTAACACTGCCAATGAGCCCAAATGATAGAAAGATAAACACTAATTGCTTAGAGCATGGCGTTGTGACACTGTAAGCATCACGGATTACTGTACTAGTAAATAAACGTTGGTATTCTAAAAGAATGCATGTCACATACGTTCGTGTAGGAATAAAAGAAATAGGAAGAGAGAGAGAACAAGCAAAACAACTGAATCGACTAGTGCTTCGGTGGGACTACGGCGGACAACGGCATCTGGTTGACACCGCAGGTACCATCGCCACGATAAACCCTGTAGTAGCCCTGAAACGAAAGAAAATAGATGCGTCAAGCAGGTTTGAAAAATTAAACAGCTTTACTTTCATTTTTATTTTTCATTTATTTATTAAAGTACCCTAAAGGCCCACTAGGTTCAATTACCAAGCATCATGCTTGCACAGAGCGATCTCTGTATACAGAAGATTTGTGTGGCAGAGTAAACTCGGTCAGTACCCTTTTCTCACCTTTTCTCCCCAGTACTTGCCCCAGCTGTTCTTCACGATCCAGTAGGGCACAGGCTTGCGACGGAAACTTCGTTCTGCAAGGAGTACAAAGAGAGTCGCTACAGCTGGAAAAGACAACGCTCGAAGAAAGAAGCACGAGCTTGTCCTCTACTGCCGCACACTTGCAGATTGTGCCGTTCATTACCCTATCTCGTATTGCCACAAGCTTTGAAAAATGAGAGCTCTGTGCACAGTCACAGTATTAGGAGACACTTGCTTGCATGTGCATACCAATAGAGCCAAGCATTGACCCCTCTTAGAAGCCTGTGTACCTATTGGCAGTGATGACCGTTCTTGACATTTAATTTGAGCCACCATGTACAGCCGCTATGTAACGCACGAATGATAGTCCACAAGAGCATCGATAATCATGATAAGTCTGTTAAGGTATGACCGATTGTCGATTAAGAGATAACAGTAGATGATTAGGTGACCGTGCTGTCAATGTCACAGTACGGCCAAACCTGGCTATGATGCAGTCATAGTTTCACTGGGAAACTTTGTCACAAATGTATCATAAATTTTGGTCAATTCGATTTCTTTTTTCACTACCAGCTGCCAACATTTCCATGTGAAAGGTTGCCTACAGAAGATCGATTCTCTCTATCAAAGTTTACCAATCTTCTAATTTGTCACAGAGACAATGAGTGAATGTACACAATACGGTACAGTACACAAGGTGTTCAATGAATCGAACCTGCAGCATAAAATATACTTGGCTAAATTCAGAAATACATATATGTGGTTTGCAACAGAACTAATACAGTGGACTACTCTTAAACGGAACTCGAAGGGGCAAGAAAATATGTTCCATTTATGAGAAGTTTCATTTAAGCAAAGCCCACAAAATGAATGAAATATGACTTTATTTCAATAGCACCAACTGTGGCTGACTGAAAAAAAAACCATCTTGAAGTATACAATACTACTATAGTTGATTAGAAAAAAAAATTTTGCTAATATATTACTGACTCAGAAAAAAAAAGGAGGTGATAACAGTTTGCTTGGCTGTGTTCAAGCATTTTTTCACAAAGTAAGAGTGCATGGGCAAAAGACTGGGCAGGAAATCTGTGCCACCATCATATTCAAAGTAGCACTGCAACAAGATGACAGCATCTCTTGCTGCACTGTCTGTCACTGAAATGGGCTCAGGATCACACACCACCTCATCACCACTGGAGCACAGGTCATCATCTCGAACTTCAGCAATGAGTTCCTCAAGACTGTCCTCATGACATGTGGCGATGTTTTCATCAAGTGTTTCATAGTCCACATACGTGAAAGAAGTAGACTGTCACCTGACTGAAGAGAATATCAGCCTCCTCAGCCTCGGCAATGTTGTCTTCGTCATCTGGAAGGACTTCTTGTCTTGAAAATCCTGCATGATGGAAGCACCTTTGCACAGTTGACATTCACGCATTCCCAGGCATTGGTTAGAATGTGAAGAGCTGAGAGCAAGTCCACATTGTAATCTTTTCTGTTGTCTGCACAAAGAAGCATTCGCTGGAGGACTTGGCGGCGATAGAGAACCTTCAAGTTTTGAATTATGCCCTAGTCTATCGGTTGAAGGATTGCAGTCCCATTTGGTGGCAGGAACTCCAGGCTGATCGATTTGAGTCTATCGACTTGACCATGAGCAGGGCATTGATCAACAATAAAAATAACCTTCCTGTTCTGCTGGGTAAGTCTTCTATTCTCTTCCCGCAAGGATGTCTCGAAGATTGCTTGTGCTTTCCTGTTCGCGTGGTACGTGACAGGCAGCGTGCGCACACCTTTGAAGCCGCAAGGGTGCTTCGACTTCCCTATGACTAGCATCTTCAACTTTTCGCTACCGTCCATGTTGGCACCTACTAGCACCGTAATACGATCTTTGCTTCGCTTTCCCCCCTGCACAGGTTTCGCTCCTGTAAGCGAGAGTCTTAGTAGGGAGTGCTTTGCAAAACAACCCCATTTCATCAACATTAAACACGTCCTGTTGATCGTAGGCTTCCAAAATTTCTTGCAACCTCCCCTGTTGCCAGTGGCTACACATATCTCTATTTACAGCCGCACTTTCTCCACAAACTGTCTTAAAGATAAGACCATGCCGCTTTTTAAAACTGCTCAGCCAGCCATTGCTCACCCGGAAGTCCTCGATCCCCATCCGAATAGCAATCTCTTTGGTCTTCTCTTCCAAAATGGGGCCGCTGATCCGGAAGTTTGCACTGCGCACTCGCTTGAACCAAAGGAAAAGAACATCTTAGATTTCTTTGTATGCTGTCGTTCTCACCCGTATTCTGTCCGCAGCGAAGTTCCCAAGCTTTACAGCTTCTTCAATCTTCTCTTTGTTCTTGGGTGTCCTTGACAGCATGGACTTAGTAATATTGAACTTTTTCGCGATATCCGTCTTTGAAAGGATGTTGCGGTCAAGTTCTTAAATGATTTTTTTTTACTTTCGTTGCGAGCGAAAATGCGAGCGAAAATGCATTGTGCTGCCATATTTAGGTTCCATCTCAAGTTCACAACGAGACGTCCATCGCTGCTCGGCGTGCGCGGACATGTGCGATCGCTGGAATGGCTTGGCTAGACTAGCTTCCGTATATGTTTCATGGTTGCAAGACTGCCGTGGCCACTTTCACTGTTCATGAATTTTTGCCCGTTTTAGTTTTATTTAACCGATGTAAGCGAAAAAAAAATGTTTCGATTACCCTAAACTTTTATCATTAAATATATAAAAGACCAACCAAATGTGCCTAGATATGATGACAGTTATAGCACGAGAACAGAACAACAACAGATAGACAAGAAGGACACCTTGTCTTTGTGTCGTCATTCTGTTCTTGCGCTATAACTATCGTCATGTCATACCAACTAGCCCAAGCTGCCACACTTCCAAGTGCCTAGATAGTTTTGTTAATGCGACTTTTCCGTTAAACCGAGTTTTTTTTAATGGGAGTCCACTGTATTGAGAAACCAGAATAAATCATATCACAAATTTCGTTATACAAACAAACGAATGTAGGCAGTTTTTACACATTTGCCAAAGCTGGCTGTTGCGCATCAAGAAAAACAAAGGAGCCATCTGGAACTTACTGTCCACGCCAAATCCAACGAGAAGAACCCCATGATCCAAGTCCGTAGGACTGCAGAGGAACTTCCATGGGTGTGATATGCCACCAAAATAGAACTGAAAGCAAGGTAACAAAAAAAATTTTTTTTCACTTTTGAATTACAATTACTGAGGCTTGAGAATGGATATGGAGACAAAAAAACAAGACATATGTGAAACATTACAGGCGTGTTGTGTATTGCTACAGTAGTTATTCATGTAATCAGCTTTCTACAGGCCTTTGACATTTTGGTTGCAGTAGTACGCGAATTATTTCAGTGATTTAATTGATCAAAGCCATTCTGGTCCAACTTCTAGAGCAGCTAAAACCTTGCTTTAGAGCAGCATAACTACCTTTTGGAGCAGTAATTTGTAACACATTTTCGAACGCAAACATTCATGTCACCCGGGCACTGTGGCAGTTGTACCACATGTAGTAGCATCACTAAGTCGATTTACGGCCACATGCAAGCATGTTTACTTGAAATACTCATAAAGATGAAATTCAGACACTGCTCTTAGTTTTTCTGTCGATAGATATTTTTAGGTTTCCTGAATCCCTAGACCTTGGATTACCTCACACTTCTCTGAAATTCACTTCATGTTTGCAAACGATTTTGATTTTTTCTGACACTTCAGCTTGTGTACTGGAAGCACGAGCACAAGCTCCTTTCACTGCAGCATAGACCGTCGTTCAATGGATAAGTGCTTGCCGCCGTATTTAAAGGCCAGATTTGCTACTACCCTGGTTCGTGACCAGTTATAATAACAAAAAGGGTTTCGTAACTGGTCCTTCGTGCTTGAAATCTAAACCACACTCCAGAAAGTTTGTTGTAATGAGAGGGTACATACAATATTTACTTTTGAATACCCTTTTTAACATGTAATGTCATCCTTAGACAAGAAGCCCGTTGTATTGCCGCTGTATGGCATTAAGCTTTAAGGGTTCTGCTTAAAATCTCATAGAAGTGAACTGCAGCAAAGAGTACTGCAATTTCTCTAAAACAAGCAAACTAAACCATAATGGTCCGGTCTTTGTTCAAGTACCGCACTAAACCATAATGGTCCGGTCTTTGTTCAAGTACCGCTCACCCTATGGAGTCAACAAGTCAAGTAAGATTGTCGTCCTCAAGACGCACAAATCATAACATTTCTCTAACTTGATCTATCGCAGTTAGAAACTATTACATTGAACTTAATATAATGTAATCTCACAGTATGCTCTATTGGTACTACAAAACACTGATTATGCTATACGAGTGCATTAAAAATGTGTGACAGGTTTGTGCCTAGGTCAATAACACTCACCTGTCTATTCTCATAAACACTAAGTATTACAGTGGTAACATTGTCTCGAGTGCCTGCCATATTCTTTTTCTCTGAAAAACTGCGAAAATGCTGTCTTCGTGCACGATTGGCGCGAGCTACGATATTTCGGCCAAAATGTAGCATGGCGTAGCAGGTTTCACCTTTTGGTGCAGTTTGGCGCAATTGGCACAGTTATCGCACCACTTCGACAGTGTTTTCAGTTCATTAAGCCATCTCAAGAACAGCACCTCCATGGCTCCAAAAATGTAAAATCTGCGAACGTCAGCATAGCTCAGAATTTCTGCATTATGTCTACTAAGGAGCGTGTTCCTTCCCCCCTGAATGTTTCAGTGAAAAGCAACACGACAATGTGCTGCCTCATTGACAAACCTGCATTGCGTTGGCATTGATTCCGATCGAAATTGGTCCATGCTTCATCAACCAGTAGGCCAGCTCTGGAAGACAGAAAGAAAGAGACGGTGACTTCAGCTCTAACGAAAAAGAAGCGCGAATAATTGAGACACATCAGAGGTACGTGGCTGTAAGAATCTCCATTATCAGCTCTCCATAACGCTTTCGTCATGGGAAACGAAGAGCATCTCGACAAAGGCCCTAAACATGATAAGAAGACGTCGGATCCATGGCATCTTTGGCATGATGGTCATTTTTAGCCACACCCAACGACAACATTGTAATGGGCTGCTCAATGCTTTGCGAAGACAGAACCGTGAAACCACTGCGAGCATCAATTAGGTAGACTCAAGAAATTGAGGCTGTAAAGTTTCACTTTGAATAAAACCTGCTACATTTCTTCTGACTTCACTCTCGTTTGAAAAGCGAACATCTTGAAAGCAAGCAAGCAGGAAATACTGAATGTGGATGAACAAATCAATGAATGAATCAATCAGTCATTGAATCAGTCAATCTACAGAAAGCCACAAAAGCTGACTGCTTTCTCACCGGTTTCATTTTGGGGCAAGCCGACGAAGCTCTGCACTTGGGCCTTGGACTCTGTCTTGTTAAACTCGCACGTGCCGTCTACGCCTCGATAAGGGTACTCAGACTCGGTCTCCAGACCTCCTGAAGGAAATGCATTTGAGTGAGGCTGTGTTAATCAAAAATTTGCATTCACTTCATGCAGACCAAGAAAATTAAAGTAAGAAAAGAAAAACCGCCAGGCATGTGCGGAATCTGCAGCTCGGTCACAAGAAAAGCTGGAAGAGTGGCCATTCTGGAGCCTTTTCTAAAACACTCTTGGGGCAACTACAACAAGCACACTTGCATGGTGCCCACTATGCCATCAATCATGATAATTTTCTTGCAGTAGGGAAGCATCCGTGGTGCTATTATTAGACATTTTTTTGGAGAAGCATGGTACTTGCTACACTCTTGTAAGGCATCATGTTCACTTTGTTGATTCTGCGGTTGATGACCATGAGGAATTAGGCTGAAACTTTTGCAATGTGTTGGAGCGTTCAAGGATCCACTTGTCACACAATTCACTTAGTGCGACACCTGATTGTAACTTTACTGTTTTGAAACGCTTTGTTACACATGTCAATGCGATTCCTTACCCAACATAAAGTCTACCTAGGGTCAGTTTGCAACGGATTTTCAAACACCGGCGTGGCTCAGTGGTAGAATGCTGGGCTGCCACGTAGATGGCCCCGTTTGATATCTCATTCTATCCTCAGCATTTTTATTTAGTTCGTTTTTGCCCCTTATTTCACATGATAGTGATTACATGTACTGGAAGTGGCACACAATTACAAAATCGGCCCTTGTAGCGATCTCATAACAGCTTTCGCTGTAAAACGAGGAGACAAAACGAGACATTTTCAAGCAGTCCCCTCAGTGCCAAAGTTCTGTATCATCACAGCTAAATGAAAACTCCAGAGCTAGTGTCTATCATATGTCGTGGGAACGACAGTTAGTACAGTAGAACGACCCTGCAACGACCTGTTCTGTACAACAGTTTTACTCGCTCTGGCTTAGTTCCTAATTTTCATATGCAGTGTGGACAGCGAGGATCACCACAGCGGAAGAAATCGACAATTTTGGCAACTAACTCGCTGCTCTGAAATGAACACGCTGCTTCACCATGTCCTGCACAACCTCCAATGATGATTCCCTATACATATCCATATGCATTATATTGAGGCTTCACCATGCCTCAAATTCATTCTACATAATAAATTTTCACAGCGAAAGACGCTTTGCGTGCTCTAGTCTAGTGTGAGCGGCAAAGAGCGCGCGCAATCTTACCACCAAAGTGATCTATAGCGCAAAGGAAGTTGGAGCACCTAGCACAATGTTGTACACACACAGCTCCAACGTTTTAAGTCTGTACTCAATATGAGCAGCCTTGTCATCCACCTACCGAAGTGTCTACACATATCAAAACTTCACTGAATACACAGAGGCAACATATAGAGTATATATAGAGTATGTTGAAGTGTTAGTGTAATAGAGGCACAGGAAGAGGTGTGTGAACTAGAACATTTTTATGTACGTCATGATAGTGTCACAGCAATAATCGTACCCATTTCAATAACAGCTTTCATGGCTTGGCCCATGTAACCACCCTTGCATCCATGGTCCCCGTGATCGCAGTCAACAAGCTCTGAAGTGAAACAAGCAGAAATGCGTGTGCATAAGAGAAATCATTGTCGATGATAACAGTATTACCAAGGAATTGGTAAGTTCAGAATTCTCAGTGATGAAAAGACAAATGGTGACTTAGCAGGAGAGAAAAATACTACACAATAAAAACAAATACAAATAGATTTGTCCATTTGCAATGTGTAATCCACACATATACCTTTGCCAATACATTTAGCCCTTTAAAGGCATGAAGTCAGGTAGTAAAATTCCTAACATAAGAAAACATGTGGTCTGATCAGATGTTGTAAACTGCCCAACAAGCAGTTGTGATGCGTTTTTTTTCTTTTCTCTCGACTTTTTTTTTTTTTTTTCGATACCTTTCGAACACTTCTCCCAGTATCAACAGTATTGACTTCAGTGTTGATGATAAACAGTGCTTACGAAGCAAAACGTGTCAATTTAGCACTAAGCAGTGGACACAGAACTTTCCTATTTTCAACGTCTTCAGTTTACACCATGTCAGTGCAATATCGCCTCATATGCTTGCATCAGAGTCCGCTTTGATGACCACATTCGTGGCGAAAGAATTCACTTATCTCCGTCTATAGTGCATACCAATTGTTGCTACACTTAAGGGGAGATGCGAGTCGAAAAATCGCGTTTTTAGCAAAATTTCTCGTATTTCTCATTTTTATTGCATTGCAATCTTCAAACCTTCTTCTTTCATCTGTGAAAATTTCAAAACGGAATTCGGACCGCAAAATGCAAAAAAATGTGTATGAAGGCATTGCGGTGGCTCAAAATTTCGTGAATTTGCGCCGATATTGGCCATCTTTGACTGCGCGCTGCTCCCCGTCGCAGTGCCGCCGGCCATCGCGATCGGTTGGGAAAGTTGCGCTGGCCTTCTTCTTGCAGCTCCGACGACCGCCAGTTTCGTACGTGGGCAAAAAAAATAAAAAACGAGGCCTTTTTATCACGTGGTTTGAGCGGTTTGAAACGCGCGGCACCCTAAGCTGCATCGCCATTGGCTACCGAGTCATTGTCAGCTGTGTTGGTGGCGGCCATCGTCATTTGGTCCGTCTGCTTTTCTGCGCGTCTACGCACATTTCCGCGATGACAAGCCCGAAAAAGTGCAACGTGAGACCGCAGAAGTTTCGAACGAAGCACAAGTTCAAGGGAAGGCGGCGTAAAGCGCCCCGAACGACGGCGACGAACGAGAACGCGCCTACGGGTGCTAGGCCTGACGGCGGCATCGACGAGTGCGAGAGCGACAGTGGCTGCGATGAAGGGATTGACGCTGCGCTTTCTTTCGTCAGTGCTTCGAAAAAGAAGCTCGGCTTCTTCGAAAAAGACGAAAGACAGCGCGATGAGGTTTGTGCAACGACAGTTTTGTGCGACACCCTCTTGCTGACAGCACTTGTGGCAGGTGCGGCATGCCCTGCTTGCGGTATTCAAAAACTTGCCGTTCGGGAGCCGGCAGAAAAGCGCAAGGGACTTTCGTCGCTCCTCGAACTTCATTGCGAAAGCAGCGAATGCTCAGTGACTGTTCTTTCGTGCTCCTATACGTCACTGCGTGTTACGGCAGACGGCAGCAGCCGAGTGAGCCAACGGTACGACAGTGGGAGCTCCCGAGATAGTTTCGCTGTAAATGTGAAGGCGGTGGTGGCTGCACGCGCTGTCGGCATTGGGCATGAGCAATTGTCGAGATTTTGCTCCATTATTGGACTCCCAAAGCCAATGCACCACCGAGGATTTTTTTCGATAGCAAAGAAGGTGCACACCGCTGCCATGGCAGCTGTGAGTGAAAACTTGCGCCAATCCAGAGAGTTGACGAAAGAAGTAGCAGGGGAAACTGATGTGGCTGTTATGTTCGACGGCACTTGGCAGAAGAGGGGCCACAAAAGCCACAACGGGATTGGCGCAGTTATCTCCTTAGATACTGGCCTCTGCTTAGACTTCGAGGTCATATCAAATTACTGCCCGACATGCAGTAGGCACAAGGATATGGGCCCAGACGAAGAAGTGTCGCAGGCATTCCATGGCCCAGTCTGTGAAAAAAATGCAGACTGTTCCTCCCATGCCATGGAAACGGAGGCTGCGATGCGCATTTGGCAGAGAACATTGACTTATGACACCCCACTGCATTTCATGACATTCTTGAGTGACGGTGACAGCAAAGCATATAGTGCAGTTGCAGAGTCAAAAGTCTATGGTGCTGTCAATATAGAAAAAGAAGACTGCACTAATCATGTGGTCAAGAGACTTGGCACCGCGCTACGGAAGCTGCATGTGCCATTACGAGGGCAGAAAATGAAAGAGCCAGCCATTCACAAGCTCCAAACATACTATCAGATTGCCATAACAAGCAACAGGGGGAGTGTACGGGATATGTACACTACAGTATGGGCTTCGTACTTCCACTCATGCTCAACTGACAATGCTGGCAGCCACAAGTTTTGCCCTGCAGGAACAGAGACGTGGTGCAAACATCAACGCGCTGAAGCACTTGGTGAACCTGCACCACGCCACACACCTCTCCTGACAAAAGCACAGAGATTGGCTGTTTTGCCCATTTATAAGCGGCTAATGGATGAGAAGCTCCTTGCTCGATGCATCAAAGGGAAAACCCAAAACGCATCGGAATCCCTGAACAGCAAAATTTGGCTACTTTGCCCCAAGACTAAGTTTGTCTCCCGAACGGTTGTCGAGACTGCCGCAGCTATGGCAATCCTGTGGTTCAACAAGGGTCATGCTACTTTCCAGCACATCCTGGAAGAGCTCAACATACTGCCATCTAGAGATCTAGTTACTTTCAGTGATTCCCGCGATGCGAGGCGCATCAAGAGAATGTCCGAGCGTCTGACAGCAGAAGCAAGGGCCCACCGTCGTTGTGAAGTGAAAAGGGCACGGCTAGAAGAGAGTGCTCGCAAGGACCGTGAGGGCACAACCTATGCTGCAGGACAGTTCTAGTAACTTGCAGTGCTTTTCAAAGTTCTGTTGAACATTATGGCCAAAGATTATGCATTTCTAACAACTCTGTGATAAAAAAAAAGGTTTCAAACTTTCAAATGCGTTTTTCTCCTTTTGCAGTTTTGTGTGATCTGTGCTTCTTATACACGCTAGTTCGTATACTTAGAATTGTCATACCTCTATGAAATTTTGCACATAGCATGATGAAGGCCCATAGAGTTCAAGTATCTATTCAGATTGTCAGTGCTGCTTGATTATTTTTTTCAAAAATTACATAACATTGAAAGCCCATGGCAACTAGAGCCATAGTAAATTTTTCTATTTTATTATTGTATTTCACCTTTTTACACACAAAATTAATATAGTTTTTCGCACTCTACAGTTCCAAAGGATCATAGTCAGTTATATCTGCATGCTTTATCTCAAATTTTTATAGGTCAGAATTGTTGCATAACAATGGCCATAATTTTGCAGTATCTGACCTGCAGAAAGAAAACCAAGCAATCTACATGAAAATAAATGACATATTTGAAAAGAGGAGAAAAAACTCTATTAGCATGCCAATTTGTGTTAAATTCACTCTTATTAAAGAAAATCGTTTTTCGAGTAGCATCTCCCCTTAAGGTTTCCAAGTTACCTTACCTTGCACGGACACTGAACACATACACACATACAATCTCGTGAACCGTGTTAAACCCCAACACAAATCAGTATAGGCCTGCTGAGCATTTGACGGAGACATACGTTAGAAAGGCCCGGGTAAAAAAAGCCTCACCCTGTTCGGAGAGCGAGACAAGCTTGTTGCGTGACAGGAACCACTGGCCTTCCACGTTGCCAGTCACCGAGAAGGCCCAGCAGGAACCACACGCACCCTGAAGGCAAGTTAGGAGAGTAGTTGGCAGCTTCTTCTCACATAACGAAAGATTAGAAAGGCCAGACTTTACAGTTCAATGCCTTAGATCAGTCGTTCTCAGCCCTGGATGTGTTGAGGACATCTTGTGAACTGGCGGAAGTGATGGGGGACCCCTTGCACCGGTTGGGAGGGAGGGAGGGGGGGGGGTACGTAGGCAAGTTGAAACTGAAATGACTAAGGCTAGTCAAAACACAACTGAAGCGTGAAACAGGTGCCATTTATTGCTACTTAAAACATCAAACAAACGTGCCACATCGCTTCATTTTGGACAGTTCATCAATACGTGGCACAGTCATGCTTAAAGAAAAATGCAAGTGAGGGTTTCGTAGATCATAGAAATGGCTTCGCGGACCCCCATTTGAGAACCACTGCCTTAGATAGTCTTACTGTGCACCCGAGGGCAAAACGTTAGCGTTGTACAAGATGCGATCTCTTAAACCAGGCATGAATTGCATTTTTCAAATTACGAAATACCAAGTGGCTGTCCTTTGCCGCAAGGCGATCTCGTGCTGAAGCCATCTTCTGATGATGGCGACAATGAAACAATGAAAGTATTTTGCGTGGCACTTCAAAGCGCCATTTTAGGAGACTTTCAAAGGCGGTAATTTTTTTTTTTTTTTACCATGCTACAGTCATGAACAAGCCAGAAATTGCAAAGGAGTTACTTCTCAGCAGTGACTTCGTTCTCTTTAGAAAGTGGTGCGTCAAAGCCTACGGTCAAAACGAAAATGTGTGCATGACAAGCACTGTCATGGCAGTAGTTTTGATTCATCAAGTTCTGTGAAACACTAATGGAGAGTCAAGAAAGACTTGAATGTGCAGCACATTTCGTTGAAGCGACACATCTTGTGCAGGAATTAAACTGAAACAATATGCAGTCATTACATGTACAGTCGAGCCCTCATATAACGGCTCCACTTAAAACAAACTTTCGCTTAAAACGAACAATATCCGCGTGACCGTGAAAATATACATTAGTTCAATGGCACAAAATAGCACTTACAACGAGCGTCTCGTCTCCGAGCGCCGCTGATCGGTTACAGTGAACGGAGTCAGCGGTCTGCCGACTTCCCGAGAAACCAATTTCGACCACCGATCAGGCATCGGCGAAGTGCCCATACATTCTTATTGTTAAACGTCGGCCCTGCCTCCGCAACCCTCGGGTCGTCGCTTTCCCCAACCCATGGAGAAAGGAAAACTGGTTCCTTCCTCCATGCCCCGACTGCTTTTTGTTACACACCCCTCCGTCCTTTGTCCCCCCCGCTACTCTGAGTACCCCGCATCGCCAGACAAGGCCCGTCGTGTTTTCGCACTGCCACCGATCTTTCGAAGACCAGTGGGCTATCTACCCCGTTTTTGATTGCTGGCACTGTCGTTGGCGTCACCGGCCTGGAATGATCAGACTATTTGCCAACATCGTTGGCCACTGACTGTATCCAATAGTCTGCGTCTAGTACGCTACCCCACCGATTCTGATAATTTGCGATTCGTTTCGTGTTTAGGACTTGCTTTCGCTCACTTTGCACTCAACTCGGTATGCCTTCCGCGTGCGTGCGAAAGTGCAAAAACGGCTGTTAATTTGCGTGGCATGAATCGCGAAATATCGAAGTTCATGAGGCCACGCAAACCCACCAGCGCAACAAAATAATTTTTTGACCACGGCCGCCGATTCTTCGAACATCGCCACGCATACTAATCCAGGCAGCCATGCTTTCACTTCAGCGCGCGCAGGCACTCTTTCCAAGTTTTTCTACGTGCGAGTTTCGCGGACCTTTCAAGCAACCTACCCAACCTGCATCCTTCCCG
The DNA here is from genome assembly GCF_043290135.1 of Rhipicephalus microplus. Lineage (NCBI taxonomy): Eukaryota > Metazoa > Arthropoda > Arachnida > Ixodida > Ixodidae > Rhipicephalus > Rhipicephalus microplus. The sequence continues at coordinate 182,349,890 of NC_134705.1, forward strand.
TGCGTTTTAATTTTCAAGGTCGCCCTGTTACCACATCCTCCCCTCTTTTTATCGCAACTCCTTGCCCTTCTCTCGCAAGTCTGCCCTCCTCTCTTGATCACAACACCTTCGCCCGTCTCCATTGCTCCACGACGCCTGCCACGCTGGCTCAAATTAGTTTGTTTTCCGACTGGAAACTGGCCCAGAGCTGTTCCACGCGTACTGGCATGTGTGTCGCGTGTGCGCGACTTGCTCTCTTTTGGTGTGCGTGTGTGGTCATGATGGCCGACGAAAGGACTAGCACGTTTTTTCCTGCCGCTGAACAAAACGTCTAAAGTGTATTCACTTGGCTTGAGCGTAAGCCGCACGTTAGGTGCCGCGTTGCATAGCGCTTGCTCATAGCTGTTGACCACCTGGCAGCCAACTTGCCGCTTTGGGCGTCCCTGTATTCAGCTGTGGAGATGGTGAATATTTTGTGGGCGGCGGTGACGGCTAAACTGTTTTTGCGAGGCTAACTTCGTCGGCGTAGGGCCCGATGCCGAGCCTGAAGCTTCCGAACTGCGGCGGCGATTTGTGGCAGCGCGTCATCGACTCCGACCTGGGAGAGCGGATGGGACATCTGTTGCGATGGTTTAATTACGGCCGATGATGATGCCGACACAGCGGAACCGTGCACGGGTTGGGGCATTGTGAATGAAGTACGTGACGAGAGCGATTTGGAGGAATCATATTGCGAGAACGACGAAACTTTGGAGCAAGTGCCTCATGCAGCTTATGCCACGGGCCTCGGCGAACGAGCACCCTTCCGTTTTAAATGAACTTGAGACCACCTTTATCGCTTCTGCTCTTCGAAACACGTGCATCACGGACTATCTGGTGCAAAAAAGTTTGTTTTTCACTCACAACTTTTTTTAAAAGCTGTGTTTCATTTACTACGAACTTTGGGATACAGAGAACGAATGCCCCGTCACGCTCAGGTTCGTTATAAGCAGGCTCTACTGTAGCTATAGGTCTTTTCCAGCATTATTAACCTGCCATTCATAACCTGAAAATGCTGCTAAATTTTTTTTTCAGTGCTTTGCCTCACTTGCCATCAATTCACTTCACACCATAAGAACTGACAAAAAAAAAGGAACTTTTGGAGCACCCTATTTTTTTCACTCAAACCCAATTTTATTATTGTGGAGAACTCTCCAGGTCTCCTGTGACCCCATCCTGTATGCACACCCCAAAAATATTTGTACACGTGCTAATGATACACTTCTCCAATGCTTACTTACCTGGTTTTTCACTTCCGTCACAGCTCCCTTGGTCCTCCAGTCAAAAAGGTCTGGCAGCGGTTCGTTCACGGGTCCCACTTTAATTGGCTTGACTTCGGCCTTGTGTTCAGCGAGATCTTTCTTCAGGCCGAGGTAGTGACGCTCAAACTCGCTCGCTGCGATACAGACGTCTCCGATTAAGAGATTGTGCTTTAAAAAATGCAGATGAAGACACTGCCCCATGACGACGACAAACAAGCACGGGCGATACGAGCAAAACACAACGTGTGGCTGCACATGCAGTTCCACGGCGCAGTCCTCTTTTAGAGTGAACACATAGGCTTACAGGGCACACAAATATTTTTCTACATGGCAAATATGAAACATAGTAACTTAGCCGACTGGGGTATTGCATATTGATAATAAGGAGTGTAAAGAAGCGCAGAGAGTGTTCAGCATCAACTTTCACTGCGTTTCTAAGCGGTGTTCATTAGCGGGCAAAAATGCAATTGTCCAGTTCACACCAGGTGACTTGCGGTTGGTACATCCTGGTACCTTTCTACACATCTAAGCAGCTTATGAACACAAAGCTTGAAATTCATTACGCAAGGCTGCGACGCTCAGTCTGGGTGTGTTCCAACATTCGCTGTATGTCATTTTTTTTCTCATGCATAACGCTGACAAAATAATATACAGAAAATTTGGAGCTAGAGTTGAAATAAAAGTTATACGTGAATTTTGGTGCGCAAGGTGGCTTTGTGGTGTGGCTTCACAGTAATACAAGCAAGGGAGTTTCCGAACACTACGCAGGAATATAGATATGAATATATTTACAAGCTTTTACGCAGTTTCGACTTGTGAATACCGGTTACATACAGGAACGGGTTATACGCGAGAAAATATGATGCCCCTTAAGAGGAGGAAAACAGAACAGCAACTAATTCTGTTGGCATTTTTTATTATTATGTTTAATTCATCGTTTCGGTGGAGGTAACATGCCAAGGCACCGCATGTTGTGTCGTTATAAGATATTGAACACTGAGGAAGCTTTTGCCATTGTAAGAAATAAATATGATAACAAGATAAACGACTGTTGAAAATGCCAGTTCTCTTACGGGACAGGTCTGAGAATTCCGTAAGGCCGTAGTGTGCAGTTCCTTCTTCCAGTCGGTTAAAAAGTGCAATCCTCTTCAAGTTGTTCTTGAAGATCATGAATCGAGCTTCGTGCTCTGGAAAAATAAAAAAGTAGCAGCAGGTGAGACCTCCTCAATTGTTCAAAAACAATAGAAGCATTGCCATCATCATCACAGGTAATTCACTGGACATATATGTCATGTGCAGAATGAAGGATCTATGATTTCTATGCTTTAGACCCTCATTATTCATTCTTTAGCCATGACTTGGAGGTTTCATACGGCTTTTTAAAACAATAAATGCAGAGAAAAATCTCACATATACTCAAAGTAGAAAATTGAGTGCCTCCTTACCTTCCTTGTCCTTGTATGTCTTGTTGTACGTCCGGGCAAACACGCTGAAAAGCGACCGCTCTTGGGAGAGCTTCAGGTGCTTCGACAGGTAGGCGAACGTAAGATCCTGGAGGAAAAAACAAACAAATGACCACATTCACATCAGCCTGTCAAGTAATGCCCAATCACAGTATCCTGGGCCCCCATTGAATTAAGGTCGAGTTGTTATGTAACAGGCTATCAGTTTGGCTAAGTTCATTATGAGTGAATGGTACAAGAGAACTCGTAGATGGAGGCATGTTTTTTTTGTTCTGAACTGTCTTGCACTGGTCCTCCATTTTAGAAAGCTGAACTGTATAGCTGCTTACACAATGTAAAACTGCAACCTCTACACCAACACTTAGTTCTCAAGGATAATTTATCTTGTCAGAGAACATCTGATGCACATATTCAAGATACAACATAATTGCCGTCCATGTCAGGATGTAACTGGATAAAACAACTTATCACAAGATACAGTAGAGTTGTCCCAAAATGTAACACTACTTGGTTGAAAAAGTATGCGAATTGTCTTATTAGTCAATAGGTTTACTTTTTGTTGAAGAATTTTACAAGTTAGTTTCATATGCTGCAAAAGGGCGAATCAGTCACCGAAAATGTGTGTTCAAAAATGTCTTTGTAAAAAAATTTTCATAACCATGGCAAAAATATTATAGAAGCTGTACATAACTGTTGCTCTAGCGTATAAGGGGACATTTTTGCAGGCAGGTAACAAATAATGAAGCTAGAATAAATATCAGATGGAAAAGTCCAAGGTGAAGTGGCTGCATATTGCTTTTTTTTATTGTTAGAATACATGTTCATAGTTCAAAGCTTAATTAGATGCAAATGAAGCATCATAAAGTAGTACTGTTATGCTAATTCTTATAGGTTGCGAAGATTAAATACTTTACAATGTAACTGTAACCATTTTTGACAGGCACACAATACACACCTTGGGGTCAAGAACTCCGGATATTCGTGTGACGATTGACATTGCCTGGGACAAGAAGCAAATGTCAAATTATTAGACAACAGAAACCGAGGTGATTGAGCATCGCTTTTAACTGCAATCTTTTCATTTCAGCAGAAAAGAAAGTGACTCGCTGATGGGAATCACTTACAGGTGCGAGCGCTGCAATATGAAATGCCAGTTAATCGACGGTACTGTTGAAGCGCTACATTGGGAAAGAAAACTGTTGCACACGCAATAAATATACGTCACGAGAGCTCATGCCGAGCGGACAAATGGAGAACATAAAAAGAAGAGCAAAAGCCATGGCTGAGAATATGCAAAAAAAGAAAGAGTTGTGCGAACAGCAAAACTTTGGACGGGAATCGAATTTGAATATTGGTGTGTGAACACGATTGGAATAGAAAATTTTTTTAGTTGATACCCACTTGTGATATGGAATGAAAAAAACTGACCGCATATCTGCGTGATTCACTGCAAATGTCCTCAAAAGATGAGAGATAGTCCTCTGTCAGCAGTCTTTCGTGTGCGTAGCGTCACATTTCCTGTGCGGCCTAATAAACACTAGGGTCAGTATAATTGGGTATCTATGCATTTTCTATTAAACGAACACACCATTTAGTACTTACGTATTGATGTTGCGCCTCAAATATAGGTAATGTTTGCTTTTTGACTGACAATGTTCACAAGTCCGAATGCAGCCACCAGTTCAAAATGGCTTGGGGTTCAGCAAGTGTTTAAACTTTGGCCGGGTGGCCAAATCGTGCGACGGAGACAGAAAGACGGACCAAACTTTCTGCGTTCAAGTACCCCAAAAAATAGTATCGTCTTTAAAAGATAAGGGCAAAGAAAGGTGTGCCTACCGCTTCGCATGTGAAGGAATTGACATTCCGATAGTTCTCCCAGTCTCTGCTGTAGATTTCAGCTTCACAGATCTTCACTGGCTGCAGAAAAACAAGGGCAGATGAATAAATGGTAGTAAAAAAAAATGAAGAAAGAATTATGTCCCACTTTTACCTGAAAGCTTAAACTTTCACGATATCAAGGTCTAGCACCTCCCTTCAACTTCTCAGATGTTCGTGCTTACAGACTTAAAAATGTGTTCGGACTCTCAGTACCACGTGTTTTATTGTCCCACTGCCACAATCGCCACAGCTTGCTTTTGTTTCCTTTCTCAAAAACCTGACACCCACCGCTTTGCTTTCAAGAATGCCAGGTCATGCAGGCAGTTCATGACCTGAACATACCAGACGCACAAAGATAATGCAAGGTAAAGCACATTAAATAGGCAATGATCATTGCAACAAGTCTCTTTAACTCTGAAGTGAATGAAGGTGTGAAACAATAGTGCGATGGCGAACGCGAAGCAACTCCTGTTATGCAGAAGGCACAAAACCATGGCAGCGAGCAGACATCCAACAATGGTGGTGCGATGAGTGACCCCAGAAACATAGCAGACATTGGACTGAAACAGCATGCAAGGTAAGACCAAAGGCAAACTGTCAGATTTTGCAAGTGTACAGGAAAGTAAGAAATGTCGGCTTGATGTTAAGCATCATCTTTTTTCTTCAGGCCATAACATATGCATGCATGTTCAGTGGGAGCACTAGTGTTTTTATAGTATGCCTGTGCACAACACTTACATCTACAGCTAGATGCAGATGCATCACATTGGTTCCCGCCCCCTTTCCAAGTGAATTGAACGGAACATTGCGAACGCACCTGCTTCACTTTATAAGATTTCTTGACGAATGCATGTACCTTTTTTTTTTTGGAGATCCTCTAAATTAGCAGGCAAATGGTGTGTGTGCCGTTCATAGGGTGGTGGCTTTACAATGATTATACCATGACAATGATACAAGCTTCTGCGTAGCATCTCCGTAACAGCTATCATAATCTTTTAACAATTTGAGGAGTCATTCCACACTGTGAAGGTCGACGACCAGCGCAGCTGTTAATTACGTAACACAGAGGTCACGCAGAATTTTGAACTTTAATCAGTTACACACATTCCGATATTAAATTCAATATGTCTGCCCAAAAATTCCCCATTGAACTTCTTGCTCACTACTTTGAATTTTTCATCTGACCGGCACGTACGTTTCTGCTGTGGCACGTGTCGTCTTGTTTGGCTTCACACATAAGCTAGGCATTTCAGGCGTGATCCAAACTGTAAGAAGTGTTTGCCTTTTTTCAGTGGCACAAACATTTCTCGCCCCTTAACAACTTCTTCGTTACTTTAAGTGAACCAGTGCTGAATAGCTGGGTTTGCCCAATTTATGTGGCATACTTCTGTGTTGGGGGTTTTTTCATGACGAGAGACGCAGCCCAGACATGCACAGCTTCTTTTTAAAATGCGAAATAAAGCAAAACGTTGTGATACATCTTACCTTCCCCTTCTTTGGAGTGCAGAGCTCTTTGGTGTAGTTGCCTTTCGACACCTTGCAGACCGATTCCGTCATCTTCATCTTGAGTCTGATTATGAGACCAGAGACAACCTGTGGGCATTGAGAGTGAGAGAGAAGTAATAAGCATTTAAGCATGCAGTTGCAATAACTATGCCATTCAGAGTGACACTATAACAAAAGATTAAAATGAAATAATGGTGTTTCAAATACCAAGGGAGGGACATTTTATTGCAGTACAGCATGTATTTGCAATGGAAGAGGGCTTCTTCGGTCTATGCTGCTTTTCTTGTGGAGCTGCTGAACTATACTGCTTCAGTACAGCATTTTAATTCAGCCTATCAAATAAAACACCAGAGTAAATGTTTGATTATGCTATATATATATATATATATATATATATATATAGTTATAAACTTCGAGAATAGTGCAGTATAGGAAACAAAACAATAAAATATTTATTTAATCTTAACAGTTTCGGCTGGTGGACCAGCCTTCTTCGGAGGATCTTACATCCTCCGAAGAAGGCTGGTCCACCAGCCGAAACTGTTAGGATTAAATAAATATTTTATTGTTTTGTTTCCTATACTGCACTATTCTCGAAGTTTATAACTTTTATTACGGTAGCCGGAAGAAACTCTCATCATCTATTTCATCTATATATATATATATATATATATATATATATATATATATATATATATATATATATATATATATATATATATATATATATATATATATATATACACTTTTTTCATTAGATTCATAATGCAGTGTAGCTTTTTCTACAATATTATTTATATTTTTTCCCAGAGAAATGCTGGTTTGTGTTGATGTTATACAACGTAATGTTCTTGGAGTGTATGTATCTCCCTATAGAAATTATACTCTCACACAATTTCGACTACAAGGCTTGTTAGTATCTTCATATAATAATAACAAATAAGATGTTGAGTTGAAGGTGGCCAGAAATTTTATAATAAGCAAGCGCATACTAGATCATAATGGGCCCCGAGAGAGAGAAGCTTAGTGCCACAGTTTGATCAATGCCGGAGCACATTTCACAATTAATACCGCAGTTATCACCACCACCACGTTTGCTGTGCATGTCATACTTACAGTTTTGGCTTATAGTTAGTTAAATGGCATAGAAAAATTTCCAGAGGTGTGGGTGTTCCACAGGCCTTTTAATATAGATGCGTTATTCGACCAATCGCCAGATCAATGGCAATGAGTAGTGCAGAAAAATAAGTGTCTCGTGGCATGTGTCTGCGTAGTATACTTTTTTATAAAACAGTTTGTCGACACGTTCCTGAAAAACAAAAGGGCACAATTGTAACAATACTGATGAGCGTACAACTGAATATATTGATCGTGTATAATCACAAGACTATAAATACATCAAATATATAAGTATATAGATAAAACTTACAATAATTGTTGGAGTTTCATGTCCTGAAACCACAATACGATTACCAGAGATCTCATAGTGGAGGGCTCTCGATACTTTTATTCAATAAACCTATTTTATTGATAAGACTGTTTAACGTCTGCAGCAGAGTTTACATTAAATAAGTTCTAGAAGAAGACAGTGTCATGGTGAGTATATATCTTTTTTTTTTTTTCTGAAACGAAGCTTCAAGACATGTTTCCACAAAATGAGAAAGTACTGTTGTTTAGACAATTTAGACAGCAGGCTTTTCATTTGAGAGCTGGCTCTGGTGTAACTACTCCTAGTGAAACGATGTATCTATTCAAATAATTGCAGTGTAAAAAAAAACAAGACAGAAACGATCAGCCCTGAACTTTTCTGTCATCTTTGTTTCGTTTTTGTCTGCTATGTTATCGTGCTGCAGTTATTTGAAAAGATGTACCAACACGCCCAGTTTGCAACTAATTATGTTTCCGTTCTGGCGTGTTTACGTGGGAGCTGCAAGGACGGCGCTTTGCTGCAAGCCCATAAATGGCACCCGAGAATACACAGTACAAGCAATGGGATCCACGAACAATCACCGAGCTAAAGCATTGCAGGATTACTTTTTCATAAAGTTCTCTGGTACTGTTTTCAAGCCATGACAGTTCATTCAGACTATTTACTCAATTTGTCAGACCAAGTGAGTAGAGAAAAAATCACAACATATCCACAGAGTAAATGTAAACGGTGGGGCGAAGCGTTCATCAGTCCGTCCATCCATTTGTTCTTGATTCCAGTAAAGCTTGCAGCTGGGTGAGTCGGTTCATAATTCTGGGTCGTTTGTATTTACGCACACCACTTTTCCCAGAGTTCTTCCTTCCGTCTGTCCGTTCGTGCGTTCACCCCTATGTCTGTCTGTCTGTCAGTCCGTCCTTTCGTCTATCTAGTTAACACTCCAAGTACAGCCTCACATCTCACATCTTTTCATCATGTATTCATCATATACAAGTGCTGCCATTCAGTGGACATTCTAAGGACCCCTCTTTCTGGTATGTGCCACCTGTGGTTACGCAGTACAACGAGGGACGCAGAAGCCACCCCATAAGGAGCTTCACCCCTAATAATGTTGCACATTTTATATATGGTAAATACAACATATATTTTTTGTTTTACTTTAACCTCTTCAGTGCAAATATTATATTCTTTCAGCCCGTTACCATGTTGATAGTTCCTGCGCTCTCTAATTTAGCTCATCACACATCAGTTTTTTATACATGTGTCTTGAGTTTGCTGATCCTTCCTGTACTTATAGCTGTCAAGGACTAAACCTTTTAGCATTGCATACAATTGAGCAAACATGTTCAAACTTGGTCTTTCACACTCAACAATTGAAAGCTGCAATTCTTCGGATGGAGATGTTTGTGCATTGCCATATTATGACTTTTTGGTGTGCAAGTGATTTACGATCCCCACTGATGCAGCTATATAGGGATGCAGCTATGTCAATATATGGAAAAGTGTACAACAATTATTTTTCCTCTATTCCTTTTGTAAGAGGATTGCCGACTTTTGCCAGATAGATGCCGTGCACTCGCAGCTCTTTTGCTGCTTAGAGGCAGTGAAAAAAGTGTGCTCCATATCGCAGCTTGTCTTGACAGTTTGGTTGACCCATACATTTTGAAAACAGCTGCCAGAAAGTGTAGTCTTCAATTAGCCAAAGTTCGATTCATTTGTGTTCCGAATCAGACTATCAGACTTTATCAAACTTCAGAACAGACATTCACCTATACCACATACCATGTTCATCCTTCGGTTGTTTCTATAGCACTCAGGTCTCGGGTCTGTTATGGGTTTGCAGTATGTTTGGAATAATGAAAAATTAAACTAAGTTTGACTTTTGCAAGGATGCAACAAAAAAAAGCAACAAAGGAATGAAAAAGAATGCCCTTGCATGCAGCAGTAGTCAAAGACCTCCTGTTTGTTCTGGGTGTGGTGTGTGAAGGTGCCACCACGTCTCTTTATACGCATGAAGAAAACAAAAAAAAAATCAAAGTTTACCAAAAATAAAGTCTCAGGAAATGGAAGGCGCATACGCACTTCGCCCGGCAGCGCTACCAGAAGAAAAAAAATCAAGCAAGGACTCAAACAAAAAAGAAAGAAAATAAATAAAGAGGCACGGAGGTAAGCCCTGCATTACACGATAGGCAGGAAAATATCGGGTGTGGCGTCGCTCCAGTAAATCAACTAGACGGGCAGGAAACACCTGGGAGCCTCCGCCCTGTAGGCAACGCGTGGTAATGACGGCATGCTTGGCGCCTCCCTTTGTGCACAACACCCAAAACACGCCTTACTTTCGCAGACATGCAAATTTCGGCTGGGCTGCGTGAAGCATGGTGTATGCCAAGAGCCATGTGGTGTGTACCGCATCGACAAATCTGCATGTACTACAGATACCTCTGCAGATGCAGTGGCTGCTTCGCTTGTTTTACTGCTTAGAAGTTTATGAATACTTGCTCTACAAAACATTTTGAGATGTTTTCATTGCTTCGGGAGGCAATTGAGGAAAGATGGTGTTGATATTTGAGTGATTTCACCACAGTAAACTCTATAGATTATAGTCTATAGACTAACCTAGCACTACTAATGTTAATGATTGGTAACATGGAGTTTTCAATCAGTTATTAAATATATTTTTATCAATGTTGCTAAACATGACTGGCTGCATCTTGTTTGCTTAACCCTTTACTGCCGAGTGTCGCGAATCCGCGACATGCCGAAAAACTTCGGAGCGAGCGAGTGACGAAACGCATGCCACCTTTAACGCCGGCTGTCAAGTACTCACGGGGAACATAGCTTTCAGCACGAAAAACCTGGCGCCGTCCCGTCTAGGATATTTTATGCACTACTAATGTTGAGGATTGGGTAAGTTGGAATTTTCAATCGGTTATTAAATATTTTTTAGCAATGTTGCCAGACATGACTCGCTGCATCTTTTTTTACTTAACCCTTTACTGCCAAGCTGATAGTATAAATCATGAAGCGCGTGCTACAGCTCTCACTGCTACATTGTTTTTCGCCTGAGTGACGCAAGTTCTATCTTCAATAATTTTCCTTATTTGGTGTGTACGCACCCAATAGGTGGCACATGACATGTTATGTAGTAATGAAGTGTGTTTTTTGCTGCAAGGTCCTCGCTTCTCTGGTGTACGGCGAATTTGCAACGTACATAAAAGTATGCATTATGGCTGCATTTTAGATGATCTAATGGTGCAATCATTAAAAGGCTGCTATTTAAAGCTGGAAAAAGAAAACTTTTATTTTGTTGGGTAGTTTTACAATTGAGGCATTAAAGGGTTGAGAAGCTACTATTAGAGTTTAAAACCAGCTGAGCTATCTTTGAGAGATTTGTGACAGAAGGATTTCCTGGTGTGTTGGCCACATGCTTATGCATTAAAGGTATTTTAAATTAAATATTGAAATGTAGCAGCGAATGCCACTTTAATACACCTGAAATACACGGCGAACCAGTCATATTTAAAGCACAGAACAATCTCAAGAGAAGTCCCCGCAAGCGATGATGTTGAAAAACCCCATGGGATGACCAATGTACAGATGATGAAAAAGTGCCTGATAACTGCCTACAGTATAACCCTTGTGGAACCGATAATGTACACAGCAACTGCAATTGGAAAGCTGCCCAGCTTTCTGCTGGAAAAAGTTATTTCTGGCACAGCATGGGCTTTGTGGCCGAATCTCAACATCAGGCGATTCTTCCCAAGTAGGTTTATCACGAAAGCCTTTGTCTGATGAACACACGGCTACGATATGCGTGACTTGTGCCAATCCAATAAGGCTTTCAAGCACTGCACATTCTGCAGATAAGATATGTACACAGCTCAGCGTTTCTATACGAACAATGCGCAACGGCGGTGTAAGTATGTAATTTCTCGAAAGTAGTCTTTTTTTTTTCATGCTGCTATAAGAGAGATGGCTTATGGTACAATGTGAAGACCTTAGCATTTCGTTATCAAATGTGTGCTTATGAATTGTTTCAAGTGTCTATCCTGGGGTCGATCTGAACAATATACATTAATCAGACATAGACATATGGCATGATCACATGAAAGCTGCCCTGCTAAGCTCCGCAAGTATCACTATGGCTTTCTTGAAACAAGGACCCCTCCCTCGCTTGCACTAGCATGATTAATTAAATTAAATGTATTTCTTTCTGTCTCTTGCTCCCTCTCTGTACCAGTTCACCCGGTGGTATCGGTACCGCTGGTGTCAACGGTCCTCAGAATAAGTTACACGGTCAATCCATGCACCCGCACAATCCTCATATGTCGCGGCTCCCGCTCAGAAAGACCGACATTAATTGTTTTTCACGACTTAACAACATTGCCAGCTCGTTATATTCCTCACAACGCGACATTTCAGCTTCAATAATATTCCTCATAACGCGCATTTAATTAAGCTATATCTGAACGGTGCAAGAACAACTATTTATACGGAGGCGGTAGATATTTTCGAGCACTAATAAGAACGCGAATCACCCATGTAATTACGCGAATGAATTCATGCGCGCATCATGCACGTTCACAGTGTTGCTTAATTAAAGTACACTTATTAACGTCTCTAACCCCCGCGTTATATATAAACGGTTAGAGGTATATACAGTATGAAACACGGTTTCGTTTCTTCATGCGTGCAGTCGGCTATCATGCGTACACTTAACTTCGCGTGCACAGGAAGGATTCGACCTCGAAACCTCAAGCGCGCTAGCAAACTTTCTCAACACCGCAGTCTTTAATTAGCAACTCGCTTGCACGGCAGCGAGTCGCGCCCTTTTGCTTAGTCACCGTCACCCCATTTGACGGCAGTCCAAAAGGATCGCACGACGCTAGAATCACGTGCGAGTGAGTGAGCATGCAATCGTGCGTCAGTGGCGCGACTCCGTCGCAACCGCGCGCGACAGCGAAACAATCGCCGATACCTGCCGAGAGGCTCACCTGCGTTTCGGCTTCCAGGATTTCGACCACGGTGTCGTAGAATTCGCGGCCGTCCACCTGCGTCGCCGCCACATAGTGAGCTTCGTCGAGATAGTTTTCAAAGTCTTTAGCGTCGTGCTTCATCGGTGCGCCCAGTAGAGCCGCTGAACCGAGCGCCAGCAGGGCGCAGAGCGCGGCGACAGCTGTCGCAATGGACAACTTCATTGCGTTCAAATCCTTCCGTGAGACGAGTCACTTGATTGAAGAAGTCGTCTGCGGACTCCGCAAAACCGCGTATACGGACCTCCACCACAGGCACAGCGGTGGGACGGAGGCTCAATCAACGCGCAGCTGACAGCAAAAACTGACGCTTTCGCCACGGATACCTCGCTTTCCCCAGTGTTTATGTTTTCCTGTGGCTGCGCACGCAGCGCCACCTACTCGCCTTTCAAGTTTCAAACCTTTTCCTGCTGGAGAGAGTAGCGACAACTTTGCCAACTTGCCTCCTCCCCTTCTCTTTCTCAACCAACGCTGCGTTGCCTCTCTCTGCACACTTCTTTAGGCAGTGCGCCGTGCTCCCGACCGGGTTGCAGAAATTAGGTGCCTTTTCTCATCTTCTAACCACTACCACCACCACCACCACTTGTGTTATGCGGAGAAGCCGTCACGCATCGTCGGCTCTCGAGATCGGTAAATGCGTAGAAGACAAAGACTGACACAGCAGACGAGCACATTGGTCTTCGTCCTCGTATTTTGCGCACTTGTGTCACGTCACACCAGCAAGCCCATACATTAGTCACATGGGCGTCTGAGAAAATTTGCAAGCACCCTACCCCTACCCCCAACGTTGCCCTCGCCGGAAGTTTTGGATATATTACATTATATGCAGTAGCAATAAGATACACATATTGGTAAGCATTACGAGTGGCTGCATATTCGTGTGAAATGTCCTTCTGCATTGACTAACCTGTCGGTCTCGTCATGGCCGGCATTGGGGCGCCCCCTCTCTTACACCCCCCCCCCCTTTCCTGTAGATTCTGCCTGCGGCTCTGTTTTCTTTCTCATTTTTCTCGAGTAACTATGCTCTTGTATTCTTTTATTATTTTCCGACAAAAGCGTCGACGTGTAATCGTTACATGAAGTGTACATAAAAACATCAATACCATATATCCCACGTTTTCTTGCCAAAAGGTTGCGTCACAGGTGCAAGAATACAGACTCAGTATCTGTCATTGTAACAAGCGCCAGTGAGCAATCGCATTCAGGCTCCGATGACAATATCAACTTGCAAGGCAGGCTAACGGGCTGCCTCGAATATATGCTTTGTCAGCTCGACAATGGGTTGCCCATTCACAAAACTACAAGCCTCTATAAGTTTGTTGCCGCGTTGAGCCATTTCGCTGCCAAGAATTTAATGGGTTGTGTGCCATATATTATTAGATTTAATAGAGTCACACGAATTTTGAGCATCCCCGAAATACACAAGGAAGCAGTTATCTGACGCGCAAAATTTTCGAACGTAATAGTTCGCTGCGAATGGCATTGCCTTTCGAGGGATAGTCCGCTCAAAGGGCAATACACTAAAAATATATACTATTTGTTTTGACTTCTTCACTGAGGCAAATCATTTCTTCCAACACAACAACGAAACATATCATACAACGCTGCAGAATTTTCCACGGCGTCTGCTGAAACAAGTGAAACAGATGACGCATAAATCAAAAATTATTTCACCAAAATTACAAACGTAACTTAATTAAAGTTCCGCGGAAAATAAACAGATTGCGCTGCCACAAAGATGGCGGCGCCCGGCTCATGAGTAACGCTAGGGTGGCTAGTAACGCGTGGCGAGTAGAAAGCCGCCGGCAGGTGGACGACCCGACTTCTCGCGCGCAGCCTCCGTGACGACGCGTCAGAAAGCGTCCAGAATCTCGGAGGACATGACAAGCCATCCTAGACGCTTGGTTTGGTGACCGATCCCAGGAAGACGACGCTGCTGGGGTCCTTGCCGAGCACCAGAAACAGGAAGGGTCGGTCCACCGTGAACTCCAGGTTGCGGCCGTCCGCACAGTCGGCGATGGGCGGAAGACCGGTCAACCGCGCCTCACTTCTCGCCGCCGCCGAACGCAGACCCAGCCGGAACACGGCGAAGTGCTTGGCGGCCGACACCTTCAGCCGTCCTGCAGCGCCTGTTTCGCATAGAAATGTTAAAGATTGGAAAGATGGCGAGCTGAAGAATGCATACATTGTAGGCATTTTTATTATGCTGATATTCATCTGTACATTACCATCAACATAATGCTTTCGTAATGCATTCTCAACGCTGTCGTGTATGATCATTGTCATCCTGAGTGGATCGTAGCTGTTGGTCATCGGGATCTCAGCCAGAACCTCAAAATAAGTATATTTCTGACTCTTCTGAGGTCTCTTCAACCCCCATTTCGTGATGGTCTGCAACGGCGTATACGAGATATGGGCGTAGGAAAGGGGAGACAAAATAGGCGCTTGTCCACTCCCCTGTACCCCTTTACAATGCAAAATAGTTTTGCACCCCTAAGACAAAGCCCTGCTACGCCCATGGTTGAGGTGCTGTGTCGAACAATATTAATAAAAGGTGGGGTTTTCCCATCAAAAAACCACCATATATTTATGAAAAAACGCCGTAGTATGGGGCTCCAGAAATTGTTTTACGATCTGGCATACGTGCACTGACATGGCACAGCACACGGGTCTGTACCATCGCGCCTCCATCAAAATGCGACCCCCGCGGCGGGGATCTAACCCGCTACCTTCAGTTCAGCAGCCGAGCACCCTAGCCACTGATTCACCGAGGAGAGCGCGGTGCAATATCTTATGAGCGAGATGCGATTGCTGACCGAAATGGACTACTACATTAAGCACTAAACAAATATTGTGAAAATAACTTCTTAAGGATACACATTCTTGCGATTTCCACTTCTTCACACGTTTCCGAATACGAAGCGTCCGCGCCAGAATGAAAAGAACAACCATGCATTCGTTCAATCTCAATTCGAAGAATAAATTGAGATTGTAGTGCGCTTACCATAAAATAGGGAGATGGGCAGCCACCCGCTCGCAGTACGACGATACGAAGAAAGCCGTGCGGATTCCCCCGGACCAGGAGACGTTTTTGTTAGCTTAGAAGATTTTTTTCTATTGTCTAGATTTTCACGGAAGTAGTACAGTACGAAAGTCCGTATCTTGAGTTACCGTGTATGCCCCCTTGCTCCCTGAGGGCGCGTATACTAGCCATTTATTAAGCTTTCTGCACCGATTGCCACGTGGCCATAATATGGAAAGATGATCATGAATGTTACATTTGGTTTCGTCATTATCCGTTTACCCTTCTTGTTTCCGGCTTAAAATGTTGAAAACTTCTCATCGACAGTCGAAGAGCCGTAACTCGAAAAGGGACGTACCTGCTCCGGTCATGTCGGAGAAGTCCGCCGCGTCTCCGAACGCGTCCCGAACGCCCATCGCAGGCAGAAGTCGAGCGAAGTCCATGGCGCAGCAAAGTCTCAGCCTCGGCAGCGTGACATCGACGAGACCACGCTGCTCAAGGCGGTCCAGGCATTCCATGATCTTGTCCTTGGAGAGACTCCGCTCGAGCGACGCGAGTCCGCCGAACGGAGAGTCCGGCAGGAACACGACCAGGGACTCCAGGAGCGGCGAGTTGTACGGGACCTCGAGCACGGTCGCCGCGATGTCGTCGCACCTGGGACGCCGATGAATCGAAATGAATGAGAAGACGAATGACGAGAACGTGGACGTGAGCACGTGGGTGGAGTAAGGTTTTCAACGCACTGTCCCCTCCCCACGCAACTGGAAGAGTCCAAAAGAAGACGAGTTTCTCATTGGATGCAAAAACGAAAATGAAGCAATGACGTGCTGCACACAACTGACAGCCTTTGGTCCCTTTTCGGGAGCTAAATTGGGGAGTAAACCATTCTATGAATTGCAGCAGAATCGAAAGTTGGGCTAGTTTGGCTAGATGCGTGGTATAACTGTCCGTTCAAATGCACGAATAAACACTTTCTTTTTTGCCTGCACAGGCATGCGTTTTTTTTTGGATTGGCTGTTTTTTGATTGCCTAGTTATATATTCTTCTCTATTTAATAAATCGTTTAGTTGCGAGAAAGCGCTTGTCCTCTCTTCCTTTCTGTTTATTCGTGCGCTTGAACGGACAGTTATACTATTCTACGAATGCAACATTTGGGGTCCTCTGCGAAAAGTATTGCCAAAATTTGCATAGCCATAACCTGAACGTCGGACGATGCTGGGACAAATTCGAATAAGTAAATATAGGTGTTTCATTCCGGCGCCTGGCTACAGATGTGATTATGAGTCTGGAACGCCCTTAATCGGTCGACAAAACACTACGAAGAGTAAGATATCGCGGAATGAGGCCTTAGAATGCGGTGTGGCAGTACCGTGGACAGGATTATTTCATGGTTTGACTAAGACAGGAATGCCATATATCGCACAGGTACAGTAGTGGCGTAGCCACGGGGAGGGGTTGGGGGATTAAGCTCCTCCCTCACCCACTAAAGTATGCATGGGATGCAGAGAAGGTGAAGGACTGATCCCAACGTTAAACGTAACGATGTTTATTAACGTGGTAGCAACAGCAGGGCAAGCGTGCCGATGCTGCGCTCGAACGTTTAGAGAAACAATCATTCAAACCAAGCTTGGTAGCTAGGGATATATAGCCGTCTGTGGTGACGTCCGCCTCCGGTGAAAGAACAGTGGCGCTGTCCGTTATCGGACGCGCGTGTTGCAGGAAGTGGCCGTGTCACGCCGGGCTTATCAGTGGTGAGACAAAGGACGCACAGGACTGTGCGCAGTGGTCGCCATATCATCCCCCCTTCCCCCTCACGGAGTACAGAGCCCTCAGGGTCTGTAAAGATTTGGGAGTCGTACGAGTAGGCACTGCGCCGTGTCGCCTGTAGGCAGACAGAAATTAGGTGCCTTCTTCCTTTTCCACATGAACCACTACCACCACCAGTCGTACGAGAAGTCCTGATCGTGTCGTGAAAGAGCGGCCTGCGATGTCGGTGGCTGTGGAATTCGGATGCCTGAGGAACGAGTGGCGCTGCCCGGTTCGTTCACCGTGATGTATGCGGGCTTGAGTCGGTCAATCGAGACGCGGACGTCATTCCCGTTTAGGCGCAGAGTAAAGGTCTTGTCACGATGTACTACTAGGTAGGGCCCGCTATAGGGTGGCTGGAAGGGCCAGCGGACGATGTCGTCGCGGAGGAAAGCGTGCGTGCACGATGCCAGCTCCTTGAACTCAAAAGGTGTAGGCTTGGTGTGGCGGGCGGCAGGCGATGGGCGTAAGGCAGCGATTGTGCGCCGGAGCCAAGCGACAAAGTCGGTGGGGTCTGACGTCGTAGTGCTAAATGGCAGAGCTGCGAGAAATTCAGCTGCGAGACGGAGTGGTTCTCCGTAGACGAGCTCTGCTGGCGTAGCGAGGATGTCCAGCTTGAAGCTGGCGCGAAGTCCTAGAATGACAGCCGGGATGGCCTCGAGCCAGGTTGATTCCAGGTGGCACATAATGTCTGCCTTGAACTGTTGGTGAAAACGCTCGATCATTCCGTTGGCACAGGGGTGGTAAGTGGTGGTCCTCAAGCGTTAAAAACCGATAGTCAGTCCGAGGTGCGACTCAAACTGTCGTCCTTGGTCGGTGGTTACACGGCGGGGGGCGCCGAAACGAGCAATCCAGCTAGTGAAGAAAGCCGAGGCGACGAATTCCGTGGTGATTCCCTCGAAAGTCATGCCTCGGGCCATCGAGTTTAGCGGTTGATGGCATTGAGGCATCAGCGGTAGTGTCCAGCCGGGGGAAAAGGTCCTATGATCTCAAAGTGAACATGTTCGAAATCTCCAGAGGCAATTTTCCGAGTGGGGACGTGACGTGCTGGCGACTTTAGCGCGTTGGCAGTGAATGCAGGAGCGCACCCACGTGCGAAAATCTTGCTGCATGGAGGGCCAGACATAACGGTCAGCCACGATGCATGTAGAGGCACGTATGCCAGGATGGCTGCGGTTGTGGAGCTGGTTTAAAAGACCTCGGCGACGGCACAGGGGCACAGAATATTGTTTTTGCCGACCCTGGAATGGGGACTTCTTTTAGCTGAAGTGAGGACATGCCCTTGAGAAGTTCCTGCAGCTCGGCGTCTGTGATCTGAGCCTCGGCGAGGATGTCTACTGTTATTTGCACCGAGCTGATGGTGGCCACACGTGAAAGCGGTCGGCGACCACGTTGTCTTTCCCGCTGATATGTTGGATGTCGGTGGTGTACTGTGCAATGAACGAAAATTGGTTCTGCTGAACAGGCGGGAATTTGTCGTGGCGTCGAGAGAAGGCGTAGGTTAAAGGCTGGTGGTCGGTATAGATGGTGCAGTGTTGCGCTTTGAGAACGTGGCGAAAGTGCTCAACTGCTTCGTATATCGCCAGAAGTTCTCTGTAGTAAGCTGGCGAACTTGAAGGCGCAGTGGTCCTGGTTTCGTAGGTGGAACTGGCCACTGAAGGGGTGTCCTTCCGAGCTGAGAAGAATGCCAAGGGGTGTCAGGTGTTCTCCACGCGTTGCACGAGAGTGGCGCCGGCTGCGAAACCAGAGGCGTCCGTGAAGAGTCCTGAGGGAACATCAGCCACGGGATGAGAGAGGAGCGTAGCAGTACAGCAGTGCCTTGCATTTCTCGAAAGTTTGCACCAAAGTCGGTGTCCACGTCACGGGTTGGTTTCCTCGTAGACCAGCCAAGACATCATGAAGGGGCGCCTGGTAGTCGGCGGCGTGTGGTAAGAAACACCTATAGAAATTCAGCATGCCGCGGAAACGGCGAAGGTCTTTAGCGGAGGAGGGTTGAGGGTACTTCTGCAAGTCAGAGATACGATCAGAAAAGGATCGAGTTCCCTCAGATGAAACTTCGTGGCCAAAAAATGAACGGTGGAAGCGCCGAGCGTGCTCTTCTGAACGTTGACGAGCAGGCCGTGGTCGTTGAGGCGCTGGAGCAACAGACGAAGGTACCCGTGGTGTTCTTCGGCTTCATGTGAAAATACCAATATGTTGTCAAGATAGACGAAGCAGAAGTCAAGGCCACGAACGACTTCGTCGATGAAGCGCTGAAAAGTTTGCCCTGCGTTCCTTAGCCCAATGCTCATGAAAGAAAACACGAACAAGCCAAACGGTGATAATTGCAGTTTTCGGGACGTCGTCCCAATTGACATGTATTTGCGTGTAAGCCTTCACCAAGTCCAGCACGGAGACGATGTGACAGCCGTGAAAGCGGTGGACGAAGTCCTGTATGTGCTGGGCGGGGTACCTGTCCGGGATGGTGCGCGCGTGTTGAGGGCGCGGTAGTCCCCACATGGTCGCCAGCCAGCGGTATTCTTCGGGACAAGGTGAAGTGGCGAGGCCCATGGGCCATCGGAGCGATGGGCGATGCCTTCTCGGAGCATGGCCTCGAACTCTGCCTTGGCTATGCGCATGCGCTTTGGGACCCGGGGGGGAGGGGGCAGAGTTGTCCGGATATAGTACATGGTGGTGCGCTGCACTGTGCGTGGTAGGCTGCTGGGGCGCGTCAAACCGGGAAACTCAACGAGGATGGTATGGTACGGCGAGTGATTGTCGACACTGAGGACCTTGATGCTTGGCTGTTGGGTGGTCGTCCACTAGCCATGTGTGAGGTGTCCTGTTGTCGCGTCGGTGAGCGAGTCGTTGCGGCAGTTCGGACGGAGGTTGTAGTGAGCCAGAAAGTCTGAGCCGATGATTGGCTCGGCGACGTCAACAATGACAAAATTCCAGTGAAGGTCGTGGTGTATATTCTTGAGCTGAACGTGCAGGCGCAGTGAGCCGTACGTATTGATTGTGGACCGGTTAGCCGCGCTAAGCTCGAAAAATGGTGGCCGAGGACCTTGAAGGTGGGACCGCGGGTAGCAGCAGATGTCGGAACCACTGTTTTGCGACTTTGTCGGTGACGAAGATACGGTGGCCTCCAGGTTGGCAGCTTGCGGTCGTCTCCACCAGCTGCCGTCAGTGCTTCTCGTTGGCGGAGCAGAGTGGTCGAATTTGCCGGGCCCTGTCACCGACGTGCCGATGGTAGTAGCACCGGCCATGCTCCAGGCTGCTGTGACGAGGCGTTGACACAGTCACTGCTTTGCTATTGGTATCGCTGACGCGTTGAAATTCACTCACCTACGCGTTACTCAATGTAGCCGAGTTGTTGATCGATGTTGTCAATGCGGCGCGCAAGCTCTGTGGTATTGAGTGGTGCGGTGACAGCCTGAATGGTGGGCAGTGACTGCGGCACAGAGACCTCGATGACGCAGTCTGCGATCTCGGTAAGGTCGTTGGGAGGAAACCTGGACTGAGCCTGCAAAATTGCTTGGACATGCGGTGCGGTGGAAGTTGTTCAATCCAAATCACTTTCAGCAAGGAATCCGGGACTTCTATTCTGCCCGTGAGAGCACGCATGTGGCGGAGCAGCTGTGAGGTTTTGCGTTACCCATGTTCTAAAAGGCATCGCCGACGATGCCTTCACCATGCTCCTGGCCAAGAACCCTCGCACTGTGGCGGAGATCATTACACTTTGCCAAAGTTACGAGGAGCTACGACGGCAGCGCTCGATGACCCGTCGACCATCCTCACGTGACGCTGATCTCTCGGCCTTGTCAACACTTCCTGACCACACCGCCTTGCTTGCTGAAATCAAGTCATTCGTGCGTGAGGAAGTTGCCCGCCAATTCTCTTTACTGGCCTTTGCTTCCCCGAAATGTGCTGAACAGTCGTCAAGCACACTTCTGCCTCCCCTCCGCCGAGCCATTCAGCAGGAAATCGCGGAGGTCGTTCCAGAATATCACCAGCCGCCTCCAGTATCTACACCACTCAGTTACGCCCAAGTTGTCGCCAGGCCACCCCCACCGATTCCTGTGACTGGCCCCCTTGGTTACACCGAAACCATCGCCAGACCCCAGGCCTTCGGAGAAACTGTGCCTCCTACATATACCGACGTCATCCACGTGCCCCGTGTGCCGCCCACTATGCAGTTATATCAGCAGCCGGCTCGCCCATCGCGTTCTTCGACATGGATGGGACCCGCGAACCGATGGCGCACTGTGGACAATCGCCCCATCTGCTTTGCTTCTGGTTGCGTCGGTCACGTAGCACGCTACTGCAATCGTGTGCAGCGATCACAGGTCGCCTCCAATTTTCCCAGCCAATCGAGCCGCTTTTATGACCAACCGCCACCTACGTCACCGTCGTCCCGCCCCGCTCCATCTACCCGCCGTTCACATTCTCCGCGACGTCGCTCAATGTCGCCGATGCGGCCACGTCCACTAGAGGGTGACCAGGAAAACTAGTCGTCGCAGTCCACGAGGCAAGGGCTGCGACGCTGTCGAACTGCGGAAGCCCTCAGCAAAGACCATCGAACGTGATAGACGTGCTTGTGGATGGTGTTCGTGCATCTGCCCTTGTAGATACTGGAGCCGCCGTATCCGTCATGGACGCAAAGCTTAGCCGATTACTGCGCAAAATGACCACGCCACTTTCCGGGCTCTCCCTCCGTACAGCCAGCGCCCAAAGCATTCACCCTACAGCGATGTGTACAGCCCGCCTTATGATTCAGGACGTGATGTATGCCGTCGAATTCATCATAATTCCTTCATGCTCTCACGACGTCATCCTAGGATGGGATTTTCTCTCCCGCCACGACGCCGTCATTCATTGCGCACCAGCAGAAATAGAGCTCACACCATTCTCTTTTTTGACGCCGGCCGACAGTCCATCTGCTGCAAGCAAGTTACTCGTCAGGGACGACACGCAAGTGCCTGCAAACTCGTCCGTGGTGGTGTCGGTCTACTGCGCAAGTCTTTCCGACACCGCTGCACTCCTCTCACCATCTCATCGTGTTTTCACCAGAAAAGGTTTGCTGGTTCCTTTCGCGACCGTGCAAGTAACTCGCGGCAGCACCACCATTTTTGTTCTGAACTCATCCCCGTACAGTGTTACGTTGGTGCGAGGGGAATGTCTCGGCAGCGTGTAACCCATCGAAGACGCACAAGTCATGGATCAACCTGATGACACGCACTGCCGAAGCTCCAATACGCTTAGTGCTGTTTCTACATCTGTTTCATCATGCGCTGATGTATTCGGTCCTTCCATTGCCGACAACCTTACGCCGGTCCAGTGCTCCCAGCTTCTGGCCCTGTTGGAAGAATTCCGCTCTTCTTTCGATGTCGCTCAACCTTCTCTCGGCCGCACATCCACTGTTACGCATCGCATTGACACAGGCGCCCAACCACCACTACGGCAACGTCCGAATCGCGTATCTCCCACAGAACGCCGTGTAATCAACGAGCAAGTGGACGACATGCTACGCTGCGATGTTATTCGACCCTCTAACAGCCCCTGGGCGTCTCCTGTCGTTCTCGTCGCGAAGAAGGACGGTTCTGTGCGGTTCTGTGTGGACTACCGACGTCTCAACAAGATCACTCGTAAGGACGTGTACCCACTACCGCGTGTGGATGACGCGATTGACAGCCTGCAAGGAGCCGAATTCTTTTCATCTCTAGATTTGCGCTCAGGGTACTGGCAAGTACCTATGGCTGAGGACGCTCGACCTAAGACCGCTTTCGTCACTCCCGACGGCTTGTACGAATTCAACATCATGCCGTTTGGGCTGTGCAATGCGCCCGCCACCTTTGAGCGCATGATGGATACCGTTCTGCGTGACCTGAAATGGCACACGTGCCTGTGCTACCTCGATGACGTCGTCGTTTTCGCTCCGGACTTCTCCACGCACTTTCAACGCCAGCGGCTTGTTTTAACGCGTCTGAGTGACGCCAGTCTGCAACTAAACCTAAAGAAGTGCCGATTTGCAGCTCGGCAGTTGACAATACTCGGCTACGTCGTGTCCAAGGACGGAATTCTCCCCGATCCAGCCAAGCTTCGAGCCGTGACCGAGTTCTCCAAGCTGACATCCGTCAAGGAACTGCGCAGTTTCATAGGACTGTGTTCCTACTTTCGGCGCTTCATCCGAAACTTCGCGTCTATCGCATCGCCGCTGACAAAGCTCCTCGGTAGTAACGGGCCTCTCCATTCGTGGTCATCACAGTGTGACGACGCATTCACAACGCTACGTCGTTTGTTGACGTCGCCTCCCATACTCCGCCACTACGACCCCACTGCCCCTACAGAGGTACACACGGACGCCAGTGGTGTCGGTCTCGGCGCTGTCCTTGCGCAGCGCAAACCAGGGTTCCCGGAATATGTCGTGGCGTATGCAAGCCGTACGCTTACAAAAGCCGAGAATAATTACACCGTCACTGAGAAAGAATGTCTGGCAATCGTCTGGGCCCTTACCAAGTTCCGACCTTATTTATATGGTCGCCCATTTGATGTAGTCACCGACCATCACGCACTATGCTGGTTGTCATCATTGAAAGATCCCTCAGGCCGTCTCGCCCGGTGGGCACTTCGCCTGCAAGACTACGACATCCGCGTGCTGTACCGCAACGGAAGGCAACATGCTGACGCCGACGCTCTGTCACGCTCTCTCTTGCCTGACGACAATGCCCACGACTCAGCGTCTCACCTTGCCGTTTCTTCCATTAGCATTCATGCCGTTGCTACTGAACAGCGCAAGGATCAATGAATTGCCTCACTGATAGACTTGCTGACTGATCCATCCACTCCATCCACTCGCGCGTTGCGTCGTCAAGCCCACCATTTCGCCGTTCGCGACGACCTTCTCCACCGACGCAACGGTGACGGCCGCCAGTGGCTACTAGTCATACCCCGCAGTCTGCGCTCTGACATATGCGAATTCTTTCATACTGATCCGCAATGTGCGCACTCCGGGGTATCGAAGACTTACCAGCGCATTCGCCAACGGTACTTTTGGCGCGGCATGTACCGCTATGTGCAGAAATTCGTTCGCTCCTGCATAGAATGTCAGCGCCGCAAAACTTCAACGCACCTGTCGCCGGTAGGTCTGCAACCTCTACCTTGCCCTGCCAGGCCGTTTGGGCGCGTTGGCATCGATTTGTATGGGCCAGTTCCACTAACGTCGGCTGGTAACCGCTGGGCCATTGTTGCTGTGGACCACGTCACGCGATACGCCGAAACTGCCGCTCTCCCCGCGGCTACAGCGAGCGATGTGGCCTCCTTCCTGCTCCAACGATTCATGCTGCGACACGGTCCACCTCAGGAGCTGCTCAGTGATCGAGGCCGCGTCTTCCTGTCTGAAGTCGTCGAAGCCATTCTCAAAGAGTGCAACGTTGTTCACCGCAAAACTGCTGCTTACCACCCGCAGACGAATGGCCTCACTGAACGCTTCAACCGCACGCTCGGCGACATGCTCTCCAAGTACGTCGCCGCCGATCACACAAATTGGGATTCCATTCTACCCTTCGTCACCTACGCATATAACACCGCCCCTCAGAGCACTACTGGCTTTTCACCTTTCTTTTTATTATATGGAAGGCACCCGTCGCACACCATCGACACTATACTTCCGTACAAGCCAGATCCGTCAGAGTGGGCGCCTATTTCTGCTACAGCCAAGCTTGCTGAAGAGTGTCGAGAGCTTGCAAGGACCTTTACAGCGCATGATCAAGAGCGGCAAAAAGGCATTCGCGCTGACACCAGCACTACTGCGCCCACGTTCCTCCCTGGAGCGCTGGTCTGGCTCTCGATCCCTTCCACTTCAACTGGCCTATCTTCAAAACTATTGCCCAAATACGAAGGCCCCTACCGTGTCGTCGAACGCACTTCCCCTGTAAATTACTTGATCGAACCCATCGAACCATCTTCGGACATGCGCCGTCGAGGGCGCGACATTGTCAACGTGGAGCGCCTCAAAGCCTACCACGACCCGCTCATAGTAGCCAGCTGTTAGGTCGCCAGGCGGCTCCCTCTTCGTACCCGGGGTAGTTGTGGCGAAGCCTTCGAACAGTGGGTCGTCCTCTTCAGCGCCTTCTAGTGGGTTGCCCTTTTTAGCAAAAAGAAGAGCAGCTCGTGCAGAGAGTCGGTACCCGCATTGACTGTCGCTGTCAAGCATCGTCGACAAGTGTCCGCCAATAAACGTCTCAACAGTTAACAAGCATATAGCAATAGCAGGGCAACCATGCCGATGCTGCGCTCGAACGGTTGGAGAAACAATCATTGAAACCAAGCTTGGTAGCCACCTGTGGTGACGTCAGCATCCGGTGAAAGAGCGGTGGTGCTGTCCATTATCCGACGCGCGCGTTGCAGCATGTGGCCGTGTCACGCCGCTCTTATCAGTGGCGAGACAGCGGCTGCGCCGGACTGTGCGCAGTGGTCACCATATATATATATATATATATATATATATATATATATATATATATATATATATATATATATATATTGCAACGAGCAAGGTTGCGTAAAAACACAGGTTATTATTCCAGAAACGTTAGCCGCAACAAGCTGGTACAGGCAGGAACCCGGCCAGCACGAGCCACACACGGACGTCAACGTCTTCTTTCACGCTGGCACAGAGCTGGCGCCACTATGCTTCGGTACAATTACTCCCCGCGCAGAAAGGAGCCAACCTGGTGACCTAGGGAAAGGACACGACAAGGGGGTCATAGCACGGTTTGAGGCGTGATACGTGTACTGTTTCACGCCCACGGCAGCGTTGGTCCGAGGGTGGATCAATGGGCTCAACTTCATAGTTGACAGGAGATGTTTGCCGCACCACACGGTAGGGGCCATGGTATTTCGACGAAAGCTTCGGGGAAAGACCGGGAGGGGTAGACGGGACCCAGAGCCAAACCAGCATTCCTGGGTTATAGTGTACAGTAGACGCAGAGGAATCGTGGTCAGTTTTCTGGCGCCATTGGTCTTGTGCGGTAAATGAGCGAGCGAGTTGACGACACTCTTCGGCATAAGCAGCTGCTTCGGAAACAGGCGTCGCTTCGGAAACATCAGGCCTGTAAGGGAGAATGGTGTCCATGGAGCATGATGGCTCACGTCCGTACAGAAGGAAGATAGGAGAAAAGCCAGTGGTTGTTTGTGGCGCAGAGTTGTACACGTACGTGACAAAAGGGAGCACTTGGTCCCAATTAGTGTGGTCGTCAGAGGCGTACATGGCAAGCATATCTCCAAGGGTACGGTTAAAGCGTTCTGTCATGCCATTGGTTTGGGGATGGTATGCCGAGGATTTCCTATGGACGGTGCGACATGCCTTGAGTAGCTCGTCGACGGCGCTCGAGAGAAACACGCGTCCACGGTCACTGAGTAATTCACGAGGTGCACCGTGTCGCAAAATGAGATGGTGAAGAAGAAAGGACGCAACGTCTTTCGCAGTGGTAGCAGGCAGCGCAGATGTTTCAGCGTAGCGTGTTTTAATGATCCACGGCGACGATAATCCACCGGTTGCCTCGAAGAGAGTTGGGTAGAGGACCATAAATATCAATTCCGACGCGGTCGAATGGTCTCGCTGGGCAGGTTAAGGGTTGCAAAGGGCCAGCAGTGTTGTGAGAAGGCGTCTTGCGTCGTTGACACGTGGTGCATGACCGAACGTACTGGTGAACGTGCCGATACATGCCGCGCCAGTAGTATCTCAGACGAAGGCGAGAGTAAGTCTTAAATACTCCAGCGTGGCCACACTGGGGGTCATCGTGAAAGGCAGCGCAGATGTCCGAACGCAAATGACGAGGGATGACAAGGAGCCACCTACGGCCATCCGTCACGTAATTGCGGCGATACAACAAGCCTTCACGGACAGCAAAGTGTCTTGCTTGACGAGAGAGGGAGCGTGAAGTCGTTTCTGATGAACTGTGAGAGAGGACGTCGAGCAAAGAATTGATCCAGGGATCCTTGCGCTGTTCGGATGGCATGTCAGTGATGCTCAACGATGACGAATCGCAAATGGCAGTTGATAAGTAGGCAAGGTCAGGAGGCAGTGGAGAACGGGATAGTGCATCGGCGTCTGAATGTCTGCGTCCTGAGCGATAAACAACACGGATATCGTATTCCTGAAGGCGTAAAGCCCAACGAGCGAGGCGGCCAGTAGGATCTTTCATGGACGCTAACCAGCATAAGGCATGGTGATCTGTGACAACATCAAACTGGCGTCCGTAAAGGTAGGTGCGAAATTTTTCTATAGCCCAAATGATAGCCAAGCACTCCTTTTCCGTGACGGAATAGTTGGACTCTGCCTTCGTTAGTGTACGGCTGGCACAGGCGACAACGTACTCGTCGCAGCCATCCTTGCGTTGAGCGAGAATGGCACCGAGGCCGACACCGCTTGCATCCGTGTGAATTTCAGTGGGTGCATTGGGATCGAAGTGGCGGAGAACTGGCGGAGAGATAAGTAGCCGGCGTAGCGCCGTGAATGCCTCATCGCAGTGGGAATTCCAGCCAGAGAGGTCCGTGCTACGGGAGAGAAGCTGAGTCAGAGGGGCAATTATAGAGGCAAAATTGCGAATGAAACGCCGAAAATAGGAACACAAGCCTATGAAACTACGAAGCTCCTTTAGGGTAGTAGGCTTGGGGTACTCGGAAACGGCACGCAGTTTGGCAGGATCTGGCGATATTCCTTCTTTTGAAACGACGTGGCCGAGAATTGTGAGTTTGCGGGCGCCAAAACGACATTTCTTGAAGTTAAGTTGCAACCCGGCTGCCGTAAGGCACTGGAGAACTTGTTCCAGACGGGAAAGATGAGTTTCGAAATTCGCCGAGAATACAACTATGTCGTCTAAATAGCAAAGACAGATGTGCCATTGAAGTCCCCTGAGGACACTGTCCATCATTCTTTCAAAAGTCGCAGGCGCATTGCAAAGACCGAAGGGCATTACATTAAATTCATATAAGCCGTCAGGGGTCACAAACGCCGTTTTTGGACGGTCTGGTTCAGCCATTGGTACTTGCCAATATCCAGAGCGCAGATTCAGTGAAGAGAAAAACTCCGCACCTTGAAGGCAATCCAAGGCGTCATCAATGCGTGGCAGAGGATAAACATCCTTGCGTGTGATGTTGTTTAGTCGACGATAATCCACGCAAAACCTGATGGAGCCATCCTTTTTTCGCACGAGGACCACTGGCGAAGCCCAAGGACTGTGTGAGTGCTGAATAACACCACGTTGCAGCATCTCGTCGACGTGTTGAGTGATGACGTCACGCTCGGCCTGCGAGACGCGGTAGGGGCGCTGACGAAGTGGAGTATGATGACCGGTGTCGATATGGTGAGCGACAACTGACGTGCGTCCCAAGGGAGGTTGTCCGTTGTCGAAGGAGGCGCGGAAACGGTCAAGTAGTTGAATGAGCTGATTGCGCTGGTCTTGCGTAAGGCCGGTGTCTACGCTGCGCAACAGAACGTCTTCGTCAGGTAGTGAGGGCGCGGTGCCAGCTGTGACAGCATCCACGGACATCGGTGTCGTATCAGAACGGGCATCGAAAGGAAAAATGTCATCATAAGTGTCAAGACTCCCAATGCATTCGCCATGCAATAAGGTAGCGGGACAAGGGAACGGATTGCACACGTACACGGCACTGGAGCCATCGGCAAGTGTTATGACGGCAAACGGGACGACAAGGTTCCGGCGACGAGCGCATTCTTGTGACGGCATAAATAGGGCAGTTGAATCGGAAACGGAGTTGCACAAAAGAGATACCGCGGTGACCGAAAAAGCAGAAATGACGACGTCAGCGGCGACGATCACCTTTTTGGGTGAGCGAGGGAGATCTATGAATGTCGTGCTGAATGGAGACAAAACGAGTTGAGCACGAGCGCAGTCGACAACCGCATGATTAGCGGAAAGAAAGTTCCATCCCAGGATGATTTCATGAGACGCATGCGGAAGGACGACAAATTCTACGATGTCAATTCGAGCAGCACCGCGCTCGACTTCTGCTAGGCTCGGTTCCTTCCGTTAATTAAAACGGAATTGAAACGGCCTCTTAATTGCACAGCAGCACCGCGCTCGACTTCTGCTAGGCTCCGCACCGAAGAAGTGCACCGCGGATAGCACCAAACTCTTGCGGAGAAGCCACAACTACAGAAAAACATTTTCTGCCATATTTAGCGGCCGTCTGGCAACAACCTTCCTTCCAGTCTGGCAACCACTTATGCAACGCCAAATAGAACCTTGCCTATATATATATATATATATATATATATATATATATATATATATATATATATATATATACCATCACGGATGTACTTATTGATGTAGCGCGCGACACATATAAAATGAAAATGACCTCCCCCCTTTCTTACTACGTCCTACCGAGATAGATAATATACCTGGCAGTTCGGTAAGGCGCCCCCAGACGGCGCAACGTGCGCACGGCGCTGGCGCTGCCGGAAGCGTCGCGGAACCATCCGCGAGACGGCTGGAACTGGGCGGGCAGTTTTGAGTCAAACAGCGCCACGCTGGCGAACACGAGCCGCGAGTCGGGACCCACGCAGTCGCCTGAAAACATGGGGCTCTGGAAGCTGAATTCGGACAGCGCCTGGAACAGGCCGTCGATGTAGAGGCGGCACTCTTCGGCGCACGTGGCGAAGTCCCTGAAACAGCAATTCACAGCGAAATAAGAGGGAGAGAAAGAAACACTTATTGTGTTCAGAAAAAATTATTGTCATGAATGTACGAACGTCAATAACACTCAACAGAACATTTTCTTCTTAGGCATACAATAACGACGATGACAAAAGAGACGTCATTTACATGAACATGTATAGAGATGACGTTGAAAGAACATGTACACACGATGGTTCATACAAACAGAACCACAAAAAATATTCACTTATTACACGACATCGCAGCTGGACTCGCACGCTGCACGAGTTTAAGACGGCTAGTTTCGGCTCTGTAGTTTTGTGTAAGTCTCGCGACGTTGGCGAATTTCGTTAAAGTGAATTGCATTGGAGATCACATTACCAACTGATCCACATACGTTCTTTTTGTCGGAAATAGCAACCTTTTATCATATAATTATACCATAACATTTACATCAGTGAAACGAATAAGTGAGGTTTAACTTCCCAAAGCCACCATACGATTATGAACGATGCCGTATATAGTGGAGGGCTACGGAAATTTCGACCACCTGCGGTTCTGTAACGTGCACCCAAATATGGGAACACGGGCCTACAGTATATTCACCTCCCACTAAAATGCAGCCGCTGCAGCCGGGATTCGATCCCCATTAGCGAAACAAAAGCCCTTCATTCAGTGTGACCGTGTATCACACTGGCGTATTTGTACGAGGATAAAGTACGGAGCATTCGCGTGACCAGAAATATTTTTCGAGGGGGGGGGGGGCACCTTGATTTTGGGAGCCCCCTTCCCCCCTTAGAATGGCCATTTCTCGCTCTCCATGCATTGGCGAAAAAAATTTCGGGGGCAGGGGGAGGGGGGGGGGGCACGTGCCCGGTGTGCCACCGCCCCCGAGTACGAGTACATGCTCTCTTCCCAGCCTTTTGGCGTAACATTTCAGAAATTGCGGGGGCTTCTACTCTGGAACTAGGCGAAGCTTTTATAACTCGGATTTCGGCGTCGTAGGGGGGAAAAACCGGGCGCCGTTGAGCGTGCAAAAGATGCTGCCTCAGAATGCGCGCTGGTGACCCGTTATCTGGAAGCGCACCATTATGCAATTATTGAAGGTTCTCTCTCATTCTTGGGCTCGTCGGCCACCAACCGTTTCCGATATGGCAGCCTGGTCTTTTCGTTCAGGTGTCTTATCATTGCCTGTTGCCACATTTCATTGTTTTCTGGATACGAACGCACGACTGTCGTCGTTTTATACAGCAACTGGAGTGTGGCACTGCTCAAAGAGTTGTCAATGGTTCAGTTCCAGACATGGAGAAAAGATAAGAAGGGGCGTTTCGCAGTTAGATATACAGACAGACAAACATACATGTTAGAGATAGATAGATAGATAGATAGATAGATAGATAGATAGATAGATAGAAAAGTTGTATATCAGGCACTTAAACCGCAAGTATCGCTTCTCATTTTCCCGGTAGGGCATTATTACGACCTCCCTGATTGCCTTGGACTCGGCATACATCGTTTATGCGTGTACGTACATGACGTGAATCTGGGGCGAGAACATAGCCAGCGGCTTGTGGTAGCGGGTGGCGAGGTGTACGCTGGCATCGTGACACAACGCTAGGTAGCTGGTCATCGCGCCTGCCGCTCCCAACTTCCTCCTGGGCCTATGGAAGTCGCAGCAGAACAGCATGCAGGCGTGCAGTCCGAAGACGTCCATGAGCGAACTCTGGCGGCGGCCAACTCCGCACGCGGCAGCGTCCCTGTGACAGGGAATGAAATATTATTCGTTCATGGTGATGGTACCACATCAGTATGAACCTTCACGTGAACGAGAGATCAACAACTACTTCGTCAAAAAAATCGATTAACCCACAAGGGCGACGCAATGAACGCGATGCAACAAATTGGAATGTAATAAAATGTAATCATCTCTTTTGGATGCGATCTCCCGTAGCTCTACAAGAGAATACGGCCACTTCAAGGAGCAAAGGGTTTTTCGCGTTGTCCGTCACCATAGCAGTGAAACTGCAGCAGCTGTGAGAGTATACTAGCAGTCTACTGATGGCTCACTCGAGTGATAGCATACTTTTAAGCAAAGTTCACGATTGCTTCATACTTCTTCGCCTGACGAAAGCCGTCAACAGCAAGCCTTGCTCGCGAGACGACGTTATCGATTTGTGAACATGACGGCGACACCAAAAACCCACTGATAGCATCCGTATAATTATATTGCAATAGTAAAAACGAACGAAATGTCTTTCGAGAGGTTCTGGACGTAGATAAAGCACGTAGTCCAGGACTCCACAAACCATGGTAGCTGTGCGAGCTTTCTCCGACAACATTGGTAGTTGATATGGAAATACGACGCCTTATAGCGAGGGTTCCCACTGGGGCACTTCGAAGCAAGCCATCTTCAGAACCAGTTGTCCTCCAACATTGCACCTTAAGGGTGTGACATGGTGTCATCCTCATGTCGAAATCTCCCAAGTAATCTTGGCGGCATGTAATGACGCCTTCTGATAAGAATATGACACCTTCGGCTATTCTGGCCTCTCGAAACGTGTTTAAAATGCTTGTAAGCTTCGAAGATTCTTAATTAACAGTGTAGATCTACGACCAGCTATAGAGGCCATCGCGGAAGGTAGGAAAAAGTGGCCTAACTTGGCCAGCCCCCTTCGCATGACTATCGTACAAGCGCGATTCGATTAAAAGCTACCGTGCAGAAAACCTCGAAGTCTGCATATCTCATTTCTTGTGCAATCTTGGCGCGGAGTCGCGTGTTGGGCCGACACTGCTGTTTACCCGAAGCGTTCGATTGCCAAGGCCCTCACGTATTTTGAAATGCGAAATGAAAGGCGTTCTGCGATCGCTTTTCAGAATACTACTTCGCTGTGCCGTAGGGGCCCGCTGTGTGGGTGAAGCGCCAGGTATGAACTGTCTATGAATGCGTTAAATCTTTCAATGTTATTTCAAGGCACTGGATATTCTGTTGCAGCAAAAATTATGTCATGCTTGTAAGTTTCGAATCAAGTCTGTTGCTTCGAACTACCAGCGGTTGTCTTGCCTGAAGCCCCTCCATGCGTTTCCCGCCGGAAGTAGACTCGATGGAGAGCTTTTAGTCTTGCCTATTCGCGCAACGTGCCCTGCCCTTGCGCATTTCTACTTGGTTTCCATTAAGATGTCCTTAACAGCCGTTTGCTACCCGTCACACTCTGCTCTCTTCTTATGCTATCACCTATCATTTTCTTTTCCATCGCTCGCTGCGTCGACCTCAATTCAAGTAGCACGTACTCGGTGACAGCTTCCCCTGGCGAGTCGTCACCGGCTAAACCGAGGAGGCGTCCGAGCTGCCGCTTCGTCTCGCCAGCTGCGCCGTGGTGCATCATGATGAGCGTGCAGGCAGTGTGGTGTGGTGACAGCAGGACGGTGCCCTGGTGTCTCGGTTCCTCTCGCATGGCATTGCACAGGTCCAAGGGCAGCTGCAGCAAGGGCCCTCGAAGCTCAGCTTCCAGCGAGAAGGGCAGAGGGTGCGACACACTGCGCGGGATAAGAGCCGTATATTTGGTTGAACGGTTCGGTGGTTCGTGGTTCTTCAAAGAACTTGAGAGCTCGAGAAGGGGGGTGACAGACGACGTAGAAAAGGGTGCTCGTGTTGTGTGGTGGTTCTGTCGTCAGTGCACTATCGACCACGGTTCTTTGAACTATATACCACGACATATACACTATAGTAAGCAAGCAAGCACGCAGGTTTTGTGCGCATCATTCGCACCGGTGACCTATAAGAGAAGGCGCCGGTGCATGCACCTATTGCTGTACTGCAAAGCACGTACCTCATGGTGAACAGTCCGCTCCAGCCCATTGGCCGGTAAATGAGAGGGACCTTCGCGGAATGCATATCGTGGTGGCTTGACCTGCGAGGAAAGCGAATTAGCAGTAAATGCAAAATGAAAAGTTTTAGCATTAACTTTTAATATATCTAATTACATTTAGTTACCGTGATAGCCATCGGTGGGCACACTTACCAGCAGTGCTCGTAATATACAAGTAAATACGAAAATTGTCGTAAAACACGAGTGAATAGCTGAAATCTTTACAATAACTCTTACAATGTCTGCTTTCAAGTTTAGAGCCTAAAACACTGTGCAGTACGTTCACGGCGAAGGAGACTTGTAGATTACATATGTATACATGAAAAATATGATAGAGATGGAAGTAGATCAAGGCTGTGTCACTATGTCTCCTACGGGATTCGGAGTAATGTTACTTGCAAGAGCACGAACGAAACTGCCATTTTCTCAACGAACCGTAATGTTCTGGCCCTCGATAAACCTTAAATTTGTACTGCAGCATCCGGCAGAGAAGTTACGACGGTACAACGTGGCTTCACTGCTGCAGCTTGTTAACAACCTTAAACGTCGAGACAAAACTCACCTTTTTTCACGCCTTTTTGCCTCCAGGTGGCATCCAGACGATGCCGCCGAGTGGCCCGACATCAGCGAGTGCGAGGTAGTGCTCGACGTCGCCGTAAAGGTGCTGCTATCCTCCGAAGTCGAAGACATGACGCTGGAAGCCTCCAACCTGGTCTGCCTGCGACGCCGTCGCGACTGCAGTAGCTCCTCTTGAAGTCGCTGCTGGTGCTGTTGAGCCTCTCGAAGTGGTTGAACCGGTACCGTCTGCTCATGAGCGTGCTGGTGGGCATGTTGGCATTGGTGCCGTTGTTCCTGCTGCGGCAAGTGCCTCGAAGCCGGCTGGACTTCTGGGCTGTGTACCCGATCATTTTGTTCCTGTACCCGCCGTGTGTCCGAACCTTGGCTACCACCGCCTTCAGTGGACAAACCTGGACGTTCCATTGGGTTGTGTACACGGTCGCTTTGTTCCTGTACGCGCTGTTGGTCCGAACCCGGGCTACTGCCGCCTTCAGTGGACAAACACGGACGTTCCATTGGGCTGTGTACAAGGTCGCTTTGTTCCTGTCCTCGTTGTTCGTCCGAACCCGGAATACCACCGCCTTCAGTGGACAAAGCCGGACGCTCCATCTACACTCGGCCTCGGTCAGCCGGTGTCTATTCTGTAGCCTTGGAGGAACGACCGGCAGAGGGATAGGTTCGCGTACTCGGAACTTTTTTTTTCAGGAAGACAGTGATCTATCTCAGGGCGTTGCCGATGGCCGTTCGGTGGAGCGTGCAGGCGCGTGGCAGTCAAAGAGCGCGTTGCGGGCAGCTCTAGCTCGTGCGATGGCGATCCGGCTATACCCTTTGGATCGGGTCGCCAGCGCTCCATGCGCGGCGTAGCCTGAACAGCGCGGCGGTAGCGATGATGATTGCGGCGTAACCTTCTGTAAGTGTATTAGAGCGCAGCAGATTCTTGTATCTGTGACACAACCATAATATGACATTGGCCGAGACACAGTCAGTTTTAAAGGAAATCCTTGATATGGGCTATGCTTCTCCATATATAAAAAAGATGAAAGTAGAAACTGAACACGATCACAAAATATTAGGTATAGCTAAAAAGGAAAATGTGAATATAGGTGATCAAGCGAATAATCTGAAGACAAAAAATAGAGCAATTGTGGAAATCAGGAGTAAACATTGATTCTAAAACCTAAATCTTTTCGAACTTATTAGAAACTCCACCAGGGTTCGGCAACCTTTCCTTCACTGTGCTCAAGTAAAGTAGATTAGAGTATGTTCTTATATTCGTGGCACGCACCCACGCTGGGGGACTGGCCAAGAACAAGGTAGTAATCCAAAAAAAATTTAACCTATGTCAAATTGTGTCTATCAAAAAGGTGAATGAAATAAAAATTTAACTACAATATAAAATATTAGGAATAAATTATTAGGATAACAGTCAGCGAAGCCTGCACTAAGCCAGGCAGGGCTTCAAAACGGCGAAAATAGACGATTGTGAAGATTCATCCATGCTTGCTTTCAGGTTGTCTTAGCCACCAGCCACGTTGGTCTAATGGCTAAGGCACTCGGCTGCTGACCCGCATGCAGCGGGATCTAATCCCGGCCGCGGCTGTCACGTTTTCAGTGGAGGCGAAAACGCTTGGTGCCCGTGCGCTTGCATTTAGGTGCCCGATAAAGAACCCCCAGTAATCGAAATTTCCGGAGTCCTCCACTACGGCGTCTCTCATAATCATATGGCGGTTTGGGAACGCTAAACCCCGACAATTGTTATAGCTGGTGCAGGAGAAGGTTGTTGTTTTCAGATTTGTTTAAGTATATAGGCTGCTTGGCTGCTTCTATATATTGATTCCCTGATTAGAGTGATTAGAACTAAACCACAGACAGTCCCACACACGACGCGAGCACGTCGTCGTTTCCTCGAAGCCGCTGATGCCTTTCCCGTTCCCTAGTGTTCTCTTGCACGTACTCGAGGTCTTCGGCTCACCGCCGTTGCATGCCCCGCCGTGGTGGTCTAAGGTACTCGGCTGCTGACCCGCATGTCGCGGGATCGAATCCCGGCTGCATTTCCGATGGAGGCGGAAATGTTGTAGGCCCGTGTGCTCAGATTTGGGTGCACGTTAAAGAACCACAGGTGGTCGAAGTTTCCGGAGCGCTCTACTACGGCGTCTCTCATAACCCCGTGGTGGTTTTGGGACGTTAAACCCCACATATCAATCAACCGCCGTTGCATCGCAGCCCACTATACGGGGCACCGGCGGCTGGGCTAACCGTTGCCATCTGTCGGTTGTGTGTAGTGAGATTTACCACAATATTTGTGACACGTTTCCATTTATGATTGATTGATTGATTGATTGATTGATTGATATGTGGAGTTTAACGTCTCCAAACAAGCATATCATCATGAGAGACGCCGTAGTGGAGGGCTCCGCAAATTTCGTCCACCCGAGGTTCTTTAACGTGCACCCAAATCTGAGCACACGGGCGTATACAGCATTTTCGCCTCCATCGGAAATGCAGCCACTGCAGCCGGGATTCGATCCCGTGACCTTCGGGTCAGCAGCCGAGTACCTTAGCCATTAGACCACCGCGGCGGGGCCTGTTTATGACGATGACGGTTTTCTGGTAGGTCTTACAAATTTCTCTCGAGCGTATACAAGTTTGTTGGGTACTTCTTCCTGACCAGTGACGTGTCTTGGGCCTTACCAAATTTCTGCGGTGGGTTCCCGTTTATGATTCCAGCAACGGCGACAACGTCGTCGGGTATATACGCGCACGTTTTATTTTTTTAAAATCGGGGAAGAATTCATCGAGGACATTAAATTAGGCAACAGGGGGACACCTCAGGGCTCGGTGTTATCACCCACCCTTTTCAACATTGTGATGTTGAAACTGCCTGAACAGTTGAAGGATATTGAGAATTTAAATCACACCATTTACGCGGATGACATAACATTGTGGATGAACAAGGGCAGTGACGGCCAAATTGAAGGCTCTCTGCAAATCGCCATTGATAAAATCGTGGAGTACCTGGAGCCCAAAGGACTTAAATGCTCGGCCGAAAAGTCGGAAGCACTCTTCCTCATGCCCGCCGGAAAACGGCGGCTCCACAACAGGCCTGAAGTGGACATCCACTTGTATGTTAACGGCGCAGAGATCCCCGCGGTCGACAGTATCCGTGTCCTTGGACGAAGGATTCAGGCGAACCGTAAGAATTCTGAAACTCTTGCTAGGTTGGAAGCCAGTTCTAATCAGACATGTCGTCTCATCAGACGAATAGCGAACAGGCATGCTGGGATGAAGGAGGCGAACCTTCTTAGATTAGTGCAGACCTTCATAATAAGTAGGATAGTGTACGTGGCACCTTATTTAAAATTAAACCAAGCGGAGCGGGGCAAACTCGACACCATTATCAGGAAAAGTGTGAAAGTCGCGCTCGGACTTCCCCCAAACACGTCAACTGACAGACTTATGAAGTTGGGGGTATCTAACACACTCGATGAGCTAATTGAGGCTACTGTGACTGCACAACATCAAAGACTACTCGGATCTAAAACGGGGAGAGCAATATTAAAGAGATTGGGCTATGAGCCCACGCGTGAGCAAGCGCGTTCAAAAGACATACCAATACAGATCAGGGACAGGATAAAGATACCTCCGCTACCCAGAAATATGAACCCTAACTTTCACGAAGGCAGGCGTAAAGCCAGGGCAGAGGCATTACAATCTAGGTACACTGGTCGACAGGACGTCGCGTATACAGACGCTGCGGAATATAAAAGCAAAGCGGCACACACGGCAGTGGCGGTCAGGGGAGATGGTGGCCTAATTGCGTGCTGCACAGTACTTGGTGTCGAGACTGTAGAGGCCGAGGAAGTGGCCATAGCTTTGGCCATCAGCCAAAAGGGGATCAGGGTGGTCATCAGCGACTCCAAAAACGCTGTGAGAAATTACGAATCGGGAAGGGTGACGGAGACTGCCGTCCGTATATTAAACATGGTAGGAGTACCCAAAGAGCAGATTCTGCTTGTCTGGGCTCCAGCTCACCAAGGACTTAGAGGGAACGAGGAGGCTCATTCCGTCGCCCGAGGTCTCACCTACCGGTCGACCCCTGGAACCTCCCAAGTTACCGAACAAAGAAGCGAGTATATGCGCACATACCATGAAATCGTCGCACACTACAGGCTGAATCGGCAAGTATACCCGAGAGCGGACAACTCACTAAGTAAGAAAAACGAGATTTTGTGGCGAAAGTTACAGACCGGGGTTTTTCCAAACCCTGCACTTTACAGCAAGTGGCACCCCGCAGTTTTCCAGTCCCAGTGTAAATTTTGTGATGACGTAGCGAATTTGGTCCACATGGTGTGGACATGTCCAAGTAAAAACGATGGTTCTCGCACTGTAGAATCCTGGGAGGCCCTGCTCTGCAGCCCAGATCCCAACGTCCAGCGCGACATCATCAGTCAAGCCCTTGCTGCTGCCGCGTCCCAAGGGATTCCGGCCGACAGCTAGGGGCAACGGGCCATGCCTGAGCAATTGACTGACCTTTTAATAAAGTTTTCTCTCTCTCTCTTAATCAATCAGTCTAAAAGAATATTCGGCTGAATTCTTCATCTTTAAAATAACTCATCATCATTAATTCGTACTTAAATTTGTTGTATTAGTTAGTTCTAACTTGAATTATTAGTATACTAAAAACACCGAAAAAAATTCACCTACTACTCGGCCAATGCCCCCTGCATTGGGTGTGAGCCATCAGAGAAGGAGGAGAAGGAGAATACTTCAGCGTGAAGCGGTTGGGCTCCGCCGTTGACTCCGCGCCGTTCCTGCCGCAACGAAATGAGGCCACCTTCGAACAAACTGCCAGCGGTGAGTGGAGACGTCCATAATGCAGTTAAGCTTTCCAAGGAAAGGTAACGAAGATAAAGTAGGGGAGTTTTGGTTTGCGAGATCAGGATGCGGGAACACCGCATTGTAAGGCTTAAGCTTACAGTTGCGACACGCAGGTTGCGGGATCAAATACCGACTGCGGCGGCTGCATTTCCGATGGAGGCGGAAATGTTGTAGGCCCGTGTGCTCAGATTCGAGTGCACGTTAAAGAACTATAGGTGGTCGAAATTTCCGAAGCTATCCACTACGGCGTCTCTAATAATCATATGGTGGTATTAGGACGTTTAAACCCACATATCAATCAAGCTTATATTTCCGACCCTGGTTGATTCTTCTTATTTTTTCCTCACTTCAACACGAATCTGAGAACGCAAAATTTCACCTTAGTTCGCTCCCACTGAAATGCGACAGACATAAGAGCACGATTCAAACCCGTGCCTTCGCGCTACTAAAATGATCTAGTATCCACTAAGATCTACTAAGATCTACTGATATGATCTATTATCTTTTTATTCCTGTCATACTTCCTCTTCTTTTCTATTTTTATGCGTGGCTTTGTCTACGTCACGCTAGGCGACAACAACATGCGTCAAACGGGGCCGCTCTCGGGTACTCCCGCATCATCGTGAAGGCGCTCGAAAAACACGTAGAGGAGGTCTTGTCCTTGGTGCCACCGCACGCTCAGCATGCTACAGATGACTATGCTATCCGTGGTTGTGTCAGCGTTAAGCCAACCCACACGAGACAGTGGCGTGCTCAGGGGCTGGCTTACCAGGCACCTGCCCTTCCCAAAACTTACTCTTCCCGCAATTGGACAATGTTCTTACGTTACTTTTGATGGCGCAAGAGCCATGCTTGACCAAAGAGTGCCTGCCGCTGGACACAAAGCACAAGATGGCACTTGACCACTTGCAATTGACTTCCTTGCACCCACTTCGTATCAGAGATGGGCCAGAGTTGCTGGCACGTGCATCTTTGGGGGAGTATACTGTGGGGGCATGCTGTCTGTGCCACTGACATGAGACGACAGCGTATACAACAGACTAAGCCTTCAAAGTGTTCCGACTTTTAAAAAGTTGCTGGATCGAGGAATTGAACCTCCTGATGCACGAGTTTTCTTTGTATCGATTTCAGGATCGGTCGTGCGACGCAGCACCCGTCCCTTACTCCAAGCGTCTTGTGTGCTTGGTCGTGTTCGCCGTCGTCGCCGCCTTTGCGGCCGCCATGGTGCTCCTCTTCTACGTCTCCACTACGGTCATCCGTACCTACGCCAGAAAACGCGACGGTGACGGTCCGAAGGATCACGTGAGCCTCTCGTGTCACACCGACGGCTGCTCCCGGTTCGAGGCGCTGCTCGCGGACACCCTCAACACCAGCGTCGACCCGTGCCACGACTTCAAGGCGTACGTCAGCTCGCGCTGGCTGCCCGACCCGTCCAAGGAGCTGGACGCCCAGTGGTGTTACGAGTGGAACGTCAAGTACGCCTGGATGCGCATGATGGTCGGCGAGATACGACTGCGTTCCAATACGTCGTCGCTGGACCGCCTGATGGCCGATTCCTTCGCAGCATGTGTGCACAGGTCGGAATTGCCCGGGTCTTTCTAGTTTTATGGCGAAGCCATTAGGTGCTTCAGTAGTAAGACCGGAAAAACCCACTGAAGACCAGAAGTATGCCTAAGCAAGGTTGCCCTGGTGCATGGGTGTCGGCAGGGCGGTGCAAAAGGGGCACTACCCCCCCCCCCCAAAAAAAAAATCATGCCGTCGAACAATGCATTGATCCCCAAAGAACTGGCATTCCTCGACTATATGAAAGCCATGACACACACTTTAGACGCGTATTTGGTTTTTTTTTCTGCTCGTGCATTTGTGCATCATGTCCACTGTTACGTCCAACGATAAGGTTTTTCTGCTAACCTTTCTGACACTTCTTAATAGACGGAGAAAAAAAAGAAAATTGTTCAAGCAGCTTTGCACTAGCTCTCTCAAGCCTGAAGGAATATATGCACGGCAAAGTTGTCGACCTTCTTTCTTTGCATCTGTTGTTTCAATTTATTTCTATTTTTCTATCCTTTTTCGTACTTTCTTCCCTTTCCCTTATTCGTTCTTTCTTTTTATCTTTCTTCTTTTTCTAATATGTTTTGCTCTGTCTTTTTTCTATCTCCCATATGTATATCTTCCTCTGATTCTTTATCGCTCTTTCTTTCTATTAGCCTTGTGACGATCAGGAAAATGAATTCCTGTAGCTGCCTTGCATGCTTGATTGATATGTGGGGTTAAACGTCTCAAAACTACCATATCATTATGAGAGACGCCGTAGTAGGGCTCCGAAAATTTCGACCACCTGGGGTTCTTTAACGTGCACTCAAAACTGAGCACATGAGCCTACAACATTTCCGCCTCCATTGGAAATGCAGCCGCCGCAGCCGGGATTCGATCCCGCGACCTGCGGGTCAGCAGCCGAGTACCTTAGCCTCTAGACCACGACGGCGGGGCTGTCTTGCACGCTCACTCCAATACAGAGTATGGTGACATCCCATTTTTTTAATAAAAATTATGGCTCACTTCTATCGGCGCGCACGCTCCCAAATAGAGCCTTTAGATTGCACGATGCTAACGTCTATATATTCTTGCACAGCGTTAAACAGCTGTAGTGTAGGGTTTGCTTATTGATGTATATTGTCAGTTATATTGCCTAATTGATAGCTAACGTTGCCATAGTAATGGCTAGTCTTGATTGTTTAGTGTTACGATCTGTCTCCACGCGGTTTCAAACCAGTGGTTCAGCTGCCAACTGAATGCTTTATCCAGCATCTTTTGTTTTTGCGAACAGGGCCGATGAGGATTCCAAGGAAACGCGCAACAAGTTTAAGCAATTGATGCGCGACCTGAGCATTCCTTGGCCCGAACAGCCACCCAGTGACGTCGACCCGTTCGAAGCCCACCTCAACCTGAGCATTCGCTGGAACGTGGCACTCTGGTTCGACGTCAAGATGCTTCCCGCCCGTACAGCAAGCGGTCGTAAGGTGATTTACATCTACCCGAGCGCGTACGCCAAGTTCTGGAGGGAACAGTACCTCACCATGACTAGCCAGGCCTCGATGCGCCAATACGTGGACCAGTACTTGGCCTCCTTCTACGACACGTCGACACGGAACGCAAGCGGCGAGCCGGAACAACTTTGCCAGTACGACGCGGTGTTCAACTTCACCAGGCAAGTTGTCTTTCAACTTGCCGGCGTCATCATGAAGGACAAGTCTGTCGCGGTCCTCGGGTTTGACTCCCTGGCACGAGCGTTCGGTCAGAAGACGGATCGCTTCGTTTCGTTGATGAACAAGTACTTCTTTCCCGGGAACTTCTCCTCGTTCGAGCCGGAGGACAGCGCCATTGTGAAGGCGACGGACACATTGGACGTCGTTCGTCAAGTCGTTACCGGCACGGATGCCTCGACTGTGTTGAACCACTTGGGCTGGTGGATGCTGCAGGTGTTCGCTCCCATAGCGGACAACCATTTCTTCGTCGAGAAGTACGGAAGCGTTGAGAAGGCCGAGCTGCTGCGCCCGCTGTTCTGCGAGACCCAGGTCGAGTCTTCCTTTAAGATT
Organism: Rhipicephalus microplus; assembly: GCF_043290135.1. Lineage (NCBI taxonomy): Eukaryota > Metazoa > Arthropoda > Arachnida > Ixodida > Ixodidae > Rhipicephalus > Rhipicephalus microplus. The sequence continues at coordinate 182,392,867 of NC_134705.1, forward strand.
CTGCTCCTCGCCAGACATATGGCCGCCCGCTTTCGAGATCACCAGATCCAACGCATCTACGAACTCCTGAACAGCGTACGCCAGGCTACCGTGGCCGAGATCGGCAAGTTGGATCTGCCGGTTAATACCAAGGTGGTGCTGACGAGAACGCTTAAGCACTTGCGCGTCAACCTGTTGCCCAGGCCACAGTACCGGTCTGAGACGTTGCTCCGGCACATCTACTCGTTCGAGTACGCGAGCAAGAAGACCACGCTCGACTACTGGATCTCGGAGAGGAAAGGCAACGCAGCACTCATCGGTGGCAGCGCGTACTTCGAGGACAAGCGGCTGCCACACAACTACTTCAAGGAACTCTTCTCCTACGACAGCATCCTGGACACCATCAGCATGTCCATGGTCGTGGTGCACGAGCCGTTTTACTACCTTGACGACGAATTCGGCGCCATAAACTACGGTGGTTTGGGCGCGGGCTTCGCCAAGACCCTCATAGAAGGCCTCGTAAGTGACCCAATGTTACGTGCCGCCGTCGCCAGTGACGCGTCAAGCGGCGCTGACGAAAGAAACGCGAGACCGCTCTGGGGCGCTGCGACCGGCAACGATACTAATGGCTCGCCACAGCCCGAACTCGGTCTGATCGCTCCGGTCTTTCTGCCGGCGTTTCGCGCGTTCCAGGCGAAGATGCGTGGGGCCGGCCCCGTTAACGCGGGCCTATTCTCGCCAGCAAAAGTGTTCTTCGTCAACTTCTGTCACAGTCAGACGCGCATGGCGGCAGGCTTCGACTGCAACTCCGCGCTGCGAGGAACAGCCGATTTCGTTTCCGCGTTTCACTGCAAACGTGGTAGCAGCATGAACCCTTGATATTTTTTCAATCCTAATAGAAAGAGTACAAGACTATTGTCTTAACACTTCTGAATATTCATTATAATTATTAGTCCGTTTATTTGGTTGCTAGGACATGTGTGTTTCTGCATAATTGTGCGTGTGCCGTGTACGGTGTCGTGAAAAGCGTGTTCCACTTGTTTAGATCCACGATGACCGAAATTTTATATCAACAAAATAACTGTACGGGTCTCATCACACGATACTTCTCGATTACTCCAAATCATAGGAATTGCTGTGAATCTTTCTGATGGCAGTAGTAGCTTATATTCACATCCAGCTTTATTTCGCTGTTTGCCTCCTTTATTTTTTACCAGGGATATATATGTAAAGGAAATTACCAAGAACCCGCAAAGAAGCAGACTGATGAAAATTTGAATGCTAGTAAGTACGTTAACAAGACGAGTGAAGTTCGCGTAATGCATTGACAAAAACCACGTACGCTTCATTGGCTGACTGCTTATTTAAAGGCCGACTCCGGCGATTTTGCAAGGTCAATGTATCTCGATGAATTTCACTGCCTATACGTTCATTTGCACGTTTGCACCACTCGTTCATGCAGAACTGCAGGTTTGAGAGTTTTCGCAGATTATTTTCTAGCGAATTTTATAGCTTGCCTCTAAACGCTCACCTCGCTTGACCCTATAATGACACCATAGTGTGTGTGACGTTGATTTTTTGCAAAACGGACGTGACGAAACTGATGTGCCACTGCAGCGTCTGCTTGTCTGCTGGAGTGTGTGGGATCGGCCGGTGCCTCCTTGATTGAGCGTGCGATTTCCCTTTCCGTGTTGGTGGATGTGCGATGGGTGGCAAGTGATGTTGCGTTGTGGGCCGCACACCGTTCGCCGCATATTCACCATAACAGCGTAGGCGTTTTAACCGATATCGTTGCAGGCGCACACTCGGACGACCCGGACAAGTACTGCTATCTGGCTGCGTTATGCGCAACCATGGCAGGTTCTGGCCAAGTGTGTCGTCATACGTAGAAGCACACTCAGTTGGGTTTTGGCATTGCCGTTTTGGCCTCTTAAAAATTATTTGAGCTTGTCGAGCATTTCAGTTATCGGGCGCAGGACAAATGTGTCTCGGGAACATGAAAGCCCCTTTACCCTGACATGGACGAAAAATCGCAGGAGTTGGCCTGTAATTCCGTTGCTTTGTATACGTACTGTCAGAGATAAACATTTCTGGGATTGATAGATTTGTTAATTGGCTAACCTAGCTGGTTTAGATAGCCTTGACTATGTGATGCAGGTTGTTTCCAGGTTGCTTCTAGGGCACTGCTATGCTATAGGTGATGCTAGTTCCTTTTTTACGTTTTAGAGCAGACAGATTCGAGTTGAACTACACGCAGTCACCGACACGATGCGCGTCCACAAACTTTGGAGACGGAACCTCGCACTGAAACCACGCTCTCGCACTTCTAGGGGATCTACACGTCGCTGGCGTAGGGCACTCCATCCCTTTGTGGTCTTCTCAGAGCCCCCATCATACCTTTCTTGTCTTCTAAGATTCCCTAACATTCTAACGTACTCGAAGTCTTGGATCACCGCCGCTGTTTTGTAGCCATTCGGACGGCTGTCATACTAATTTTTAGTAAAGTAGTGGGATTCCATTTTCGTGGCACATTTTATGGTTAGTTGGGATAACTATCGCCTCGATCATATTAAGTGAACCAATTGCAATTAGTGCGTTTTGCTCAATATCTGTGGCACTTGACCGTTTATGATGAGGATAGTTTACTGACAGTATAGCACGCACAGATCCCTGCCAGCTTAAGCAGCTTCGCCTTTCTAAAGACGAGTTCAAAGCAAGTCTGGCCACCCTGAGCCCCATATAAAACATTCAACCTGTAGTACACAAGTTTCGCGATCAATTTGCAAAATTATCCACCAAAGGGGAAGGGGTCGTGCATTAAGTGGGCAGACATTCGTTATTTACCACATTACCACAGAGGCCGTGTCCAGTGCACGTTTGTCCCCGGGTGTACTTCGTGCGAATTGGAAGCGTTCCATCCCGCGATTACCCAAACACTACGAGGTAAAAAAAAAAACACAGTTGTACCTATCAGACGCGAACGACAGTGTCGCAGACTCGCTACAGGAAGTTACTTCGAGCACCGAAAGAACCGCTGCCTTCTGAAGGCCGAAAATGGAAAGCTGAGAGTGACAGAGAAAGTCCATCGCTATACGCCGAAGGCGTCAAGGAGAGACGGAGTGATGGGGATCTGGTGTCGCGTCTTGTTCTTTGGCAAATGTATTTATTTAGTTAATTTTAAAGCACAAGGAGCTAACTTGGCCCAAGCAGGAGGGGCAGTGCACATCCATGAAGTTCAGCTTGGTCAGCGCCCGAGCAGCCGGTTCTTGCTGTGCAGGGAAAAAACCTTGGGGTGGTTTCGGGCTCTGGAGCTGTGTATCCGGACCATGCACAGCCTACGGTTTTCAGGCTGACCACATCAGAACCTGATTCCCTCTCAAGGTTTCGCCCCGCAGAGCAATTACGGGCTGCTCACGTGCTCTACACAGACGTGGCCACGGCTGTACATAACACGGTCAAGTTATTTAATGGACAGTATAACTCTCACGGAGCTCACGTTATCACTCACTCAAAAGGCTATGCCAACAGGCAAAGACATCCTTTGACGACGAAACCTTTATTTGACTTTCCTATAGAACTATCGTTGAGTGGAATAGACTTACCAATAACGTTGCAAGCGAAGGTTCATTGTATCTCCTTCAGAATTGCTATTGATCCTTTGCAGTATCGATCCTGATTATGTAATTGATATGTGGGGTCACGGCCGCCTGGAACGGAGCACGCGTCCGATCCAGGCGGTTGCGGTAGGGTTTAACGCCCCAAAACCTCCATATAAATAAAAGACACGGCAGTCCTGATTATGTAATAATTAAGCATTGGTGGTACTGGATAGTTCTTTTTTGTATTTATTTAAAAAAATTTTTGGGATTTTCTCATTTTTCACTCTTCACGTCAATTATTTATACTACTGATTATCTGATTTTACTCTTTTCATCTTCGATACTTCTTGTATTCATATGACTCTACGTGTATTCCTTATGTTTATAATGCCTGTGGTTCTTTTCCTTGCAATTTATTTTTCTGTATCACAGCTGTCATAATTTTTTTGAGAGATAAGTACCTCAAAATTAACATTCAGAAGCCTTTCCGCGAATCGTAAAAACCGAGCCAATCAAAGCTTCGCACGTGCGAGCCCCACCTATTATATTTATTTTCTTTCACTGTATACCGCTTTACGCAAATGGTCCCTCCCAACAGTTTCCTTCCTCCATGCCATGCATGGGGCCTTCATCCACGTAGCACAACGCTTCAACTGGCAGGCAACAACGATGGTAATGCACTCATATCCAAGCAACAATGAAATGTCGCTAAGTGAAATGACAATTTTCGAAAGAATTTGATTTCTTAGTGCGCAGGGAACAGTAGCTTGTCACGATTGGCAAGTCACTGAGCCAATTGTGGGTGCACTCCAAAGTTTGATAAATGCCGAGTAATGGCAAGATATAGGGACAAGAAGGCATGTGGAATAATGAAGCGTTTTATTTTATTCGCAAAGCAGGAACTGAGTGTGTATAAGAGCCCCGTCCGTCAATATGTTGGACAATGAATACCAGTATCTTTTCAATTAATTTTTCATTTCAAGATACGAATGGGATGTTGTTGTTGTTTTTGTTTCCCTGTGCAAATGGCTCGTACCCAAAGAAGGTGATTGGCCGAATATAAGGTGAATTTGCCCTAAACTTTCAGCATTGCGTCATTCCTACAATTTTTTGTAACTTAATTTTGATTTAAAATACCGATATCAAGTTTGCAGAAAAAAAACGAAGAAAAATATTGAGACAGCAATTTAGCAAGAAAATCGTTTAGTCGCAGTGACATAGAGAAAGAAGAAGACTTTATTTCTCTATGGCAGTGATGTATTCTTGAACGGCGAATAAACCATCCCTGTGGCTGAAACCCAGTGTAGAGGCTCCCAATGAAAGAAGATCAGGTTGTGATAGTTGCAAGCCCAGTCTTTGAAGAGGTGGTACTAGTATGTTTTGCCTAAATAAATCGAAACGGCGACAATGTAATAAAAAATGACTGATCGTTTCCTCTTGATTACAGTAAATTCACATAGGGGAATTCAATATGCCTGATCTATGCAAGTAAAAATTGAGGGAGGTAACGCGGCAACGAAATTTCGTGATGACAACTTCTATCATCCTTGATTTAGTCAGTTCACTGCGCCAGGGAAATAACAAGTGTTTGTACTCTGGAGAAGCCGTCAGTGCAGGGTCAGATAAATTTCTGGCGCACGTGTTATCATTTCTTCCTTTTTTGTGTGTGTGCCTGTGTGTCATCTTCCCGCCCTCTTGACTGTGTATATAGCCACGATCTGTGCAATAAAACGGTCGTAAGCGCGTGCTCTGTCCTATCCGTCTTCTTTCTGAAACGTTCCCGGCTCACTAAGAGAGTATATTTCTTTCAAAAATGCAGTACCAACCAGCCCTAGTATAGCCGCTCTTTTGAAATGATCAGTCAGCTCGATAAAAGAATAGTGTTCCGTTGTGGTTTCGTTGCGTCCAGTTTCGGTTCGGTTATCGGACTTGCTGGGTGGCGCCTCACTCGGCAACGAGGATTCACGCACCGTGAGTGCATTCGTGAGGCGATTCGTAAACGAAGTGTTGAAGTGTTTCAAAAGTGAATGACGAGCTCTCGTGTCGAGTAAACGTTCTTCTTCGCGCTCTGCGCCAAGCCCGCCGTGCAAAGGCTAGCTGGTGCACCCGCCGGCCGCCTCGGCAGTCGCCGAAGCCACTTAGCCACTATACCACAATAAGATTGCCTATTATAAGAAACGTGTAATATTCGACAATCCCATGACCGAGAGGGCATAATTTATTGAAAAAAAAGCACACAAATGCGCACGCGACTAAAACACCTTTGAGCGACGCATTTACACACGTTTGCCATTGCCGAGTTTTTCGCGTGCGACGTGCTCGTCAAAATCTCCGAGTTATGTAAGCTATTTTTTTAACAGCTGGGCTATACCTCTAACTTACAGCAGCTGTGTTTACGTTCTTTTTAATATGATCCGCCGAAGAGACAACGACAACGTTCTCACACGCGCTTGCCTGCGTCACGAGACGAGAAGAAGAACAAGAACGACGTGGTTGGTCTCCGCCATCGAATATACGCATCCTTCAAGCAGCAATGAAGATGGCATCGCCTCCTGGCGCAACGCCAAGGGTGAGTAGAGATGTTAACAAAGCCAATGAGGCTTTCGAACAAGCGCTGTGTGTAGTTTCGGCGGGCGCCAGCCTACGACCCTTGCGTAGACACTGTAGTTAGACGCGACGGTTACCTGCAACAGCCCGCGATACGTAAGCACTGAGACCCTTACTGTCCGAACCCCTAACGACGACTCGACCGACCAGCGGCCGTTCACTCACGCAACACACATCGGAAAACGCGTACACACGTGATTGGCTGTAGTGAATCACGTGTACCGCTCAATAACGGCAACTGTAGAAAGACACACAACTAAAAGGCACACAGCTAGCGCCCATACCCCTCACGGATGGCGCCACATATATCACGCTGTCTGAGCTTAAAGTATAGTGCCTAGGCACTATACGTAAAGTACGGAGACCCTGATTGATTGATATGATTGATATGTGGGGTTTAGCGTCCCAAAACCACTATACGACGCCGTAGTGGAGGGCTCCGGAAATTTAGACCGCCTGGGGTTCTTACGCGTGCACCCAAATCTGAGTACACGGGCCTACAACATTTCCGCCTCCATCGGAAATGCAACCGCCGCAGCCGGGATTCGAACCCGCGACCTGCGGGTCAGCAGCCGAGTACCTAACCACTATAGACCACCACGGCGGGGCAAGTACGGAGACCCTAACACGGGGAAAGTGCTCTTGCAAGGCTGCAGATTTTGGACCACCGTGGGCTGGTTTTATATTTTACATGCGCGTAAGTTTAGGTGCACTAACAATTCATTTTTGTTTACACAGTATGCGTATACTTGTACCTCTTTATGAAGGCATCGAAACAGACTCCCTATAAACGTGCGTATGCCCGTTTCACTATGGTGGTGTCAAAAATTTATTCCATTACGTCTGTGCTCGCTGTATTGGCGTTCGAAATGTCGTTCGTTCACCGTATTAAGTATATACCACATGAACTATTTTAACGCAAAAAGTGTTGTTTTGCCAGGATCCGCAAGGAATACTACCGAGACCATCAAGCGCGCGTTATTTCTGCCATTTCCCCGACGGAAATGAGGTAGTCTATTCTTTGTGGACCCCATTTCCGTTACGGAAACGACGTCAATAAAAGAAAAAGTGGCAGTTAGCTCGAGAAAAAAAGTTACACGACCTGTAAATCAAACCTCTTGATGCATGAGTTTTTTTTTTCTAATCCGCGAGCTTCTTTGCACACTGCAATAGAGGACCCAACGCCCCCAGACCATAACTTTGGTATAATTCTTCAGTATTGCAGGGACAATAAAAAACTGTATCCAGCACCACATAAGAACCTCACACGAATGGAATCAGTGGCATTACGCAGAATTTAAACATACACATACACGAACTTACACAAGCTATACATGTAGTCGACCCCAGAACACACAGAGGTAATATGTCCGTGGTGTGGGGCCACACCAACTCTGTTTCACATCACGTGGGAGTGTACACATCACAATAAAGAACACCACAACATGAACAACACAGAGGAACAATGGGAGGCACTGCTGTCCAGCTCGGCCATTGCTGATCAGCGCTGGCTGGTCCAACGGGTAGAGATAATGGCTAGGGCCAGCGGAGCCCTGGAATAGGGGCCCGACCATTCGGAATGCTCCGCGTTATGCGCAAATAATGTTCTCTCTCTCTCTCTCTCTGCCAGTCTCCCGGTTCGTCGCAAGACGTGGCGCCCGTCCGTTACTCCAAGCGCCTGGTGTGCGTGGTCGTGTTCGCCGTCGCCGCAGGTCTCGTGGTGTCCGTGGTGGCCCTCTTCTATGTTTTGGCGATGGTCACGCAGATTTCCACGAAGAACGGTGACGGCGACCGCTCGGGGGAACGCGTGAACCTCTCGTGTCGCACCGACGGCTGCTCCCGGTTCGAGGCGCTGCTTGCAGACACCCTCAACACCAGCGTCGACCCGTGCCACGACTTCAAGGCGTACGTCAGCTCGCGTTGGCTGCGCGACCCGTCCAGCGAGCCGGACTACCAATGGCGTTACAAGTGGGACGTCAAGTACGCCTGGATGCGCATGATGGCCGACGAGATACGACTGCTTTCCGACACGTCGATGCTGGAACGACTGATGGCCGACTCCTTCGGAGCATGCGCGCACAGGTTGGTTGCCTACGTCATTCTAGTTTAGGGTGACAGCCTAATCAAGACTCTGGCATTGTGCCTCATAAGACGGCTGGCGTCTGCTACAAAAACCCACGCGACGTGAGCCAGTTCGATTATAGAATCGGATGAAAACGAGGGCTCGAGTCTTTATCGAACACAGGTGTTCTGCGTGGGAGTCAAGCACTCTACTAAAGAGCCCCACAAATTGATTTATTGCCTGCTTATTAAACGCAATGAAACTCAGTATAAGAATACAATGCGATTTCACAATTTTGAGTGTTGTTAATGTCAGTCACTTGATTGCAGGGCTCGAGCACACGTCGCACATCACTTTGCTCAGCAGCCACTGCACTTTCATGGTCACATCTTCGTTGCACGGGTCAATAACAGGATAACGGTAGTTTTTAACTATTAGGCCTCCATGCGCGAGCATCTTCTTTACCACGCTCATGTTTTTGAAAGTCACCGCACACACATGATTCATTCTACACGTCCTTAACGCAACCATTTCGGGCGGCAATCGGAGGCTTGCCAGAGGCAGTGTCACAAAATCTTCCACCCGATATGGTCAGCCTTCTAAGTCGGCATACAATAACATCACATTTCTAAAACAATACGTCCGTGTAGGAAGGCTCGCCAATACAATTTCAACGTCCTCGTTATCTTCAAAAGAACTGTTTCCACAACTTAAACAGGCTGTTCTCACCACTTCACTGGACCTTGCACACGCACGCCCGTTCGCGTCAGTGGCTGGAAATGGCATCCACAAAGCCACTTAGTTTCTGGAAGCGCTTCAGAAAAAAGCGTTATTCATGTCGTCATGACGGGCGAGAAATCATGTAAATGGGTTTAATATTGATCAGCCGAAGACTACTCGAGTACAAATATCTACCAGTCAAACTACGTCACAACCACCATACGCCGAAGCAGCAAAAGCACAAGAGTTCGAGAGTAGACAAATACAGCTTAGTCTCACGACAACTATCATTATTAGAATTTATTATCATCATCCTATTAATGAAACATGTAACCATCGTGATCATCATCATCTCGATATATCGATTTGTTTATTAACTCCCCCCTCTGCTACATGAGTTGCGAAACGCATTCTACTATAGGACTATACGATGACGGCAAAAGGAAGACTATGAAACCTCTTATAGCTATGAAAATGATCGGCTATATTGTTGACCTAACTGTGCGTAGCAGGTGTAACGTTGGCTAATTGATAGGTAATGTTATCTACCATAGTAATGTTGCAATAATGTGATTATTGATCTTCACTCTTACAAAAATGGCAGCATAACCACGGAGTGAATGATGGAGTGTGGGGCGAAGCATTCATCCGTCTATTCGTTCTTGCTTCCGTCGGTCCATGCGTCCACCTGTGTGACCGTCCATGCGTCCATCCGACCATCCGTCTACCCGTCCGGGCGTGCGTCCGTCCCTGCGTTCGCCCGTGCATCCACTCTTGCGTCCGTTCATGCGTCCATCCATGCATGTCTCTGTTTGTCCGTTCCTCCGTCTATTCAACACTCCAAGTACCACCATCTCGCATCTTTTCATCATATATTCCCCATATAGAAGCACCACCATCCAGCGGACATTTGAAGGTCTAAACGAGAGGTGGCACACGCACACTTTCTTACGGCTTGTGCTTCGGGTCTACTTCCCACCTTTAACCACATCGAGTTCTTGGTATATACTAGTTCACTGTATTCATGGCACTACGGCCTAACGTTCGCTAAACCTATCTAAAACCAAGGAGGCTACACCCAGCGAGTATAACGTACGTAGCAACCCTTTCTTGTCAGATAGTGCTCAATGCTCATGTATATGGCTGCTAATGGAACCTGAGAGACAGGAGAATTCAGCTTTTACTTTCTTACGGCTTGCGCTTCGTATCTACTTCCCACCTTTCACCACCTAGAGTTCGTGGTATATATTAGTTCATTGTATTCATGGCACTGCGGCTCAACGCTCGCTAAACCTTTCTAAAACTAAGGAGGTTACACCCAGCGAGTATAGCGCAGAAACCCTTTCTTGTCATATAGTGCTCAATATACATGCCAACTGCTGCTAATGGGGATCGCAGCGTGCGCGTTAAATAAAAGCCGAATGCTCCTGTCTCTCTCCCGCTTAGCAGCCATTGGCATGTACATTGAGCACTATCCTTTGATGTTCAACAACGCACAGAAGAAATCTCTCACTGGCACCACCTTGGAGGTTAAATTGTTATACTTGTTACACACTAAAACGGCTACGAGGGACGAACGGGTGCCGCTATAAGGAGTTTCACCCCTAAAGAGTGAGTAATCAGTTAGTAAACGCGTGTGTTTATTTGTTTCTGAAGTATTTTAATACCTTCGCGGCATACCTTTACTAGCCAGCCGCTAGTACAGCTTTTAACTTTCGTCATTACCAGGGAAGCTTTCTTAGCGTTTTCAACTAAGTACTTATCTAATAAAATCCATGGCTACTAATAACTACACGGTGCACGATCCCAAAGTATGGGTATATATAGCCTTCAAGTTGCAGCTACAGTGGAAATCTAACAAGTCTTGAAGATTTCCGTGTGCGTTTGCACGCGTGTTCTCGCTTGTGATCTATTTATATGCACCCTCATACCCATATTATCACGTGCTCATATGACCATATGATTTGCTCATATGAGCATCATAATATGCATGCTCATAAGTAGATATCATATGAATATATGCGCACCTACAAGAGTAGAGTTATATAAAGTAGTTAGCAGCCAATATTTTTGCACGAGGATAATACAACTTCGTTTTTTAATCTATACTTACGTAATAGAATTATCTTGATATGGCAGTGCACATGAACATATAAAAAATAGATGTAAACCTCTACTTTCGTGGTTACTAACAATTTAGTAATCGACTAACCGCTCGATTCCGCACCATTCACTAACTATGTAGTAAGTTTCGCTAATCTGCATTTCACTAGCTTAGCTTACTAAGAGGCTGGTGCTTGACGTGACAAGTGAATGGTCAGTATTTAGTTAGTGAATATGCTGACCTTTTAGGTGTGATGCATCTCTTGCTCGGGTCTATGTCCCACGGCGTCCGCGATCACATCACGCATGCACAACTATCTTCCTCCCCTCACTCAAACAGCTGCGCGCTACTCTCTCCCCTTCTCTACGCTCCCCCTCTCCCCTCGTAACGCCGATGCAGGGACCGTCTGCTAACCCCCCCCCCCCCCTAAAGGCATTCCTCACCGCGGCGTTTACACAGTCAAAGCGCATGCGCGTCCTTTCCTTCTCTCCTCTCCTACGCTCCCTCTCTCTCACCTCGCAACGCCGATGCAGGCATTGTTCCCTAGCAAGTTTCTTGATTGAACAAACCGTCTGATCGCACTGCACAAACGTTTACTCGCCGCGCTGCATATACAGGCACTGGATCTTGACCTCCAAAGCATGTAGTTTCCTAAAAGGAGACTCTGATCATGTGATTCCTATGTTATTCTATTAAGAAAAAAAAAAGAGAAACGTGAGCCCCGTAAATGTCTGCATCAGAGTGCGATACCTCAACAGTAGCTCACGAGGGCTGGGGGCAAGGAGGGATAAAAAGGATATGATTAAAAGGTAGATATAGGCAGGAGAAAGCGAGGCGCAGGGGCAGCAAACGACAAAAAACGATGGAAGTACAGAGGAGATAGGAAAGACGGACACGTTCTTAGGAGTCCAAGCACGAGGCACCACTCAGCGAGAGCTCATGTCGGCAGCAGGAGATGGCGTCGCGTGAGCCAGTCGGCCCGAGCTGCGCTGTCGTTGGAGATCGCGGGGGCACAACCGCGGTCAGCACGAAATCCAGAGAGCGAGTCCTAAAAAGAGACTCTGCCGCTACGATCGTTCAGCGACCGTGGGATTCATGGGTAGTACACGGATCTGCCTAGTCTTCGTACTAGCGGGCGGCGAATCGCACTTGTGTGTATTGCTGTTTCAGTTTTGTTTCGAAGGAAAGAGCAAACCCTTTTTAACTTCGTGACCTGATTTGAAATGGTAAGCCTCAAAGGTTAAGATGGTGAAGCGCAACCGCTTAACATTTGTGGATTTTTGTTTCGTGAGAAAACACCTCCAAGCCAAAAAAACAGACATCGAGCCAGCAGTATACGAAAAGCAGACAAATCCGTGCACTACCTTTCATTACCATCCTCGCTGAAGCGCCGTGCGTTGCAGCTCCCATAGACACTAGCGCCAGAGTTCCCTCCATAATGTGTATTTAGGAAGCTCTATGCTCCAAAGTAGCACCGGTGGAAGATTTCTTGTGCCTTGTTGAACAATGAAAATTCGCAGTGTGCACCTTAACTAAAAGCGGAACGCTGATTTCTGTGTTCAATTGGAGTCTTCTGTCTCTCACTGCCCATTAGTAGCGATTTACATGTTCCAGTAGGAAACACCGGTCCATCACTGCGTGCTTTGCGCCTCTCCAAGTTTCTCTCCTGCGCAACGCCACAATGAGTGCCAACGTCGCCGCCAATGTCAGTGTTAGCGCCCGCTGCTTCGCATCTACACATTGTTCCCCTAAGTGGGGGATGGTGTAAAATTTTTTAAGAGTGTTGATTATCCGCTATTACGAATACCAACATTTTCTGGCAGTCTCTAGCCAACTATTTGCGCTGTCTAACTCTTTTCTTGCGCGAACAGGGCCAGCGAGTGTTTTCTAGCAGTCTCTAGCCAAATATTTGCGCTGTCTAACTCATGTTTTTTTGCGCGAACAGGACCAGCGAGAACGCAGTTGATACGCGCAAGAAGTTCAAGCAGTTGATGCGTGACCTCAGCGTTCCTTGGCCTGAAACTCCGCCCAGGGACGTGGACCCGTTTGAAGCACACCTCAACCTGAGCATCCGCTGGAACATACCGCTCTGGTTCGACGTCAAGATGCTTCCCGCCGACACCTCCAGAGCAAATAAGTTCATCTACATCTACCCGAGTGCGTACGCCAAGTTTTGGAAGGGCGAGTACGACGCCATAACCAGTCAGGGATCGATGCGCCAATACGTGAACCAGTATATTGAGTACTTCTACCACGAGTTGACACCAAACTCCAGCGGACAGGCGGCCGACATTCGCCGGTGCGACGCGGTGTTCAACTTCACAAGACACGTCGTTTTTCAGCTAGCTCGCGCGGACGCCAAGAAGGAACCCGTTGCGGTCCTTGGGTTCGGTTCCTTGGCGCGAGCGTTCAGTCTGACGACGGAACGCCTCGTTTCGCTTTTGAACGACTACTTCCGGCCCAAGAACTTGTCCTTCTTCGATCCAGAGGACCAGGCACTCGTGAAGGCGACGAACACGCTGGACGTCGTCCGTCATATCATCACGGAGACGGATGCCTCGACGGTGTTGAGCCACCTGGGCTGGTGGATGCTACAGGTGTACGCGCCGATAGCGGACAACCGCTTCTTCGTTCAAAAATACGGAAGTGTTCAGAAAGCCGAGCTTCTGCGTCCACTGTTCTGCGAGACCCAGGTCGAGAGTTCTTTCAAGCTCCTGCTACTCGTCACGCACATGGACGTCCACTTTCGCAGTCAACAGCAGCGAAACATCCATGATCTCCTGACCAGTGTGCGAGAGGCTGCCTTGGCAGAGTACAAAAAATCGCACCTGCCGGACGACGTCAAGAAACTGCTTACCGGAAAGCTGAGACGCTTGCGTATCAACCTGTGGCCCAGACCGCCGTTCCGGTCAGCGGCGCTGCTCCGGCAGATCTACTCGTTCGAGTACGCGAGCAAGAAGACCATGTTGGACTACTGGATCTCGGAGAGGAGGGGCAACGCGGCGCTCATCGGTAGCAGCGCGTACTTCGAGGACAAGCGGCTGCCGCACGGGAACTCCAAGGACACTTTCTCTTACGACAGCATCTTAGACACCGTCAGCTTGTCGATGGTCGCGGTACACGAGCCGTTTTATTACACCGATGACGACGCGTTCGGAGCAATCAACTACGGTGGTCTGGGTGCGAGCTTCGCGATGACCTTCCAGGAAGGTCTGGAGAGCGACCCAGCGTTGCGCACCGCCGTCGCCAGTCACGCTTCGAGCGGCGCTGCCCTCGGAAGCGAGAGCCTACCGTGGGGCGCTGTGATCGGCAACGATACTAAAGGCTCGCCACGGCTGGAACTCGGTCCATTATTTTTGCCGGCATTCCGCGCGTTCCAGTCAAAGATGCGCGGTGCCGGTTCTCTTAACGCGGGCCGATTTTCGCCGGCGAAAGTGTTTTTTGTCAATTTCTGCCACAGCCAGACGCGCGTGCGCGCTAGCTTCGACTGTAACGCTGCGCTGCAAGCAGCGTCCGACTTCGTTTCTGCGTTTGATTGCGAACGCGGTAGCAACATGAACCCTTGACGTTATGCAAGCCCTATAATAAAACTGTTCTGTCTACCTCTTGCAGTTGTGAGCATACACTTTCGGCCGAGATGTGACGTGTTTTGCTTTCCTGATTTCCGCATATTGATCTTGCATATTTGCCTTAACAAAGAAAAACCAAATGCAATGTTTACTGCACAAAAGGCTTTTGCAATGCAAGCCCTATTTTTGCTTGTTACGCCGGTATGAGGCGAAATGCCAAAGCTAAAGTATTATGAAGATAGCGTAAGGGTAATTTAGACTAGGCACATGGTGCTTTTGACCATTTCAGCTGAGATATTTGAGTTTCTATGTGCTACTTGCAAAATAAAGGTTGATAAGTTCAAAAAGAAAACCATCCAATTTTGTTACGTTAAACCAAATAGTTTTGAATGACCAGCCGTTAGTTCAGCAAGTGGACGCGGAGAAAGTATCAACGCGCGACGGAGCGTTAGAGACTTCGTTTTGCAGTAATTCCAGCGTCATCGTTCATGTCGGTGTCATTGATTGCGAGCGAGAAATCATCGTTGTTCGCAAGTGAAAGATCAAGAGAGATGCAAAGCAATAAATTATAACTGGGTTCGAGTGAGATATTCACGCAGACCTTCTGCGTGGAAAGTGGGTGTCCTATTGCACAGCCATAAATATGCGGAAAAAAATATGCGAACCTTAACTAGTGATTTCCTTAACTCGTGTATTAATTACTGCGTGGTAGAAGCGTATAGAACCGCGCCAGGCATCTAAAGATGTGCAATTCGAAACAAGCGGTGTTTTAAATTTAAAAGCCCACCCGGTCTCGGACACATTTCATCGTCTCATCAGCGTGAAAAACGTAAGCAGCTGCCTATAGTTTCACGTGCTGTCTTAAGACAACACGCGTCTGTAAGACAACAACGGACACGCAAGACAATTCTTCCTTTTGCCGTTTAGCAAAAAGAGCATATATGGCGCAGTGGTTATTTCGCACGTGTATACTTGCAGTAGGCTTTCTATGATAGTTTGAAACAGTCAATGCAACGCACATAGACGTTCGACATACACGCACCTAGAGAAAAAGCTAGTCTACAGCAGTTATGAAGGCGGTGCACACGGGTCTTGATTTACACTATCGCGCTCTACCCTTGAAGGTGAAGCTCAAGCTTATTCCAAGCTTTCTTTAATTCCCTTCTCTACATATTATCGTGTTATGATCAACTTATAACTTTTGTATACCTGAGAATGCTATTAACATTAACAACATTAACATAAAGGCTAACAGAAAAACTTGAGGTCCAAGTATACTGCTCTTGCCTTGATGTTCCTAGTATGTTCGAAACAATCCAAGGTTGTTGTTTTTTTTTTTTCGCGCAAACGTTGCAGTTAAATCGACCAAAAAGTGGGTGCGTAGCTGGCGCACCCACTTCATCATCATCACAACCACCAACATCGCCATATGGCTCCGTTTCGGCCGATCGTGTCCATGGACAGCAGGTGCGTAGACCAACCATTCATTGTCAGCCTACCTAGTCAAAAGATCTTCAATCTCTGTGTGATTACGCGAAATAGTGCGACTTAAAATTACAATTATTCATAATTAACGTTACATTAAAAATCATCTTAAAGTTATTTTAGCTCTTACTCATAAATCCTAAATTCAGTATGTATGATCCGCCCGACTCATGGCCGATCCCCCAGAATGGGTAGGTGCTAATGATCCAAGGAGCATCATCATCATCATCGTCGTCATCATCATCATTGTTGTCATCATCATCATTGTCTGCTAACCGAAGAACTCAACCAATCCAGCATTTCTGCATCGAAAAACAGACGTGGTGTAAAAGAAGATGAACGGCGTATGCTGCAGCCGACATGACAAAATGATGCGAACGATTTTTCATCGAAGAGAAGACCCCTTGCATATAGCAAAACGAACGTTATGCCACTTTCATCCCTTCAATATGTTGGGATGTGTACTACCGAATTTCATTTTGTGACCACCGCGCTGCCGTCAATGATCAAGTACCATGCGTCATATGCACGAGAAACACTGGGATCATCCAGTGTATGCCGCTTTATTCACTCAGTGTAGCGAATAATAATGATTTATAAATTAGCTCTAGTAATATTCGCTTACCTTTCATATTCCAATCCGTAGTGAAGGAGCTCTGAATTTCAACGACCATCTGCTTTGAACCTCACACGACCTAGAAAAGTAGTCAGTTAAAGGTTTCGCCTGAAAACTTGACAGTCACACGCAGTCAGATCGAAGCCCGACACCAGAGCAAAGGCACCCTTGTTGGCCTCGTGAATTCGACCAGTGAAAGGTAACGAAATGTCAGCTCAAGGTAAATTGAAGTGGCGTGCAAATGTCGTAGTACCGTATTAAAAGTCAAACCCCTGTGGGGCTTGGCTTGTCAGTGTGCAGGCTCCTTCTCTCTTCCATGCATGTTAGCCTTGGTACTGCAAGCGTCATCTTGTCCGTCCTCGATGGCCTGTTTTCTTATGCTTCCACGACGACACCGGCTCACCCTCCCCTGTGAGTCGAGAGGGGGTATGACTGCGCATGGCCTCCGAGATGGCGGGCACGTGGTGTGCCCGCCATCTCGGAAAGTTGTTGCTTCTTTCGCGAAAGCTGTTGATATACTCACAGGACATTATGAGAGTTCGATCACGAAGAATGCGAAGGATTGCTCTCAATGCCGACGCACGATTGACAGCCGGCAGCGATACACGAAATGGAGAATATCACTATCGTCAACCCGGCTGTATACGCCCACTGCAGGGCAAAGCCCTCTACCACGTTCCACCAGTCAACCCGGTCCTGCGCTTCCTGCCGCCACGTTATACCAGCGAACTTCTTATATATTATCATCTGGCCAGCTTCATTTTCTGTCTCGCGTAAAGAGAAAGGAAAAACAAATTGGCGCATCTATGCATTAGTGATGCGAAAACTGGCTTTACGGCAAAGTTGGCTGCCTTCTTCATTTCCTGTCTCTTCTCCTCACTCTCACTCCTTTGCCACTCTATATATTACATACATACATACATACATACATACATACATACATACATACATACATACATACATACATACATACATACATACATACATACATACATACATACATACATACATACATACATACATACATACATACATACATACATACATACATACATACATACATACATACATACATACATACATACATACATACATACATACATACGTACATACGTACATACATACATACAAAACTCCTACGGGCAGAAGACGGATATCCGTTAATACTGTAGATTGATATGTACTACAGGTCTGAAAATTCACATTAGAGGTCGTTGTTGCGCGGCTTAGCGGGAATCTCTCAGTCGCATAACTCCTTGCCGATCTCTAACATGCATGAGCAAGTAGCATCATAAACAGCATGTACAAAGGGAAAAAATGGCGGAAAAAATAACCATCGGTTGATTTCTCGGTGCCGATATGCGATGTTTGTTCCGTCATATAGTTCCACATCAAACTCAAGTGAGTCAACAAAGCTGCCACGCATACGAGTTCCCTTTAATCTGCAGCAGTTCACGTCCACTTTCCTTAAACGAAAGCATATACAGAGAAATAAGGTTGACATGTGAGGTGCTGATGAACTCTTACCATTTACAAGATTTTCTGCACCTCCCATGTCTTATAGCGATCGATAAGTACAGTTTCAGTAGAAACATGTATTGAAGTATGGCAGCTTGGGCTAGTTGGTATGACATGACGATAGTTATACCGGGAGAACAAAAGGACGACAAAGAGACAAGAAGGACACGAAGGACACGAGCGCTCGAGTACTTCCTGTCCTTTTTGTCTCTTTGTTGTCCTTCTGTTATCGCGCTATAACTATCCTGTTTTGAAGGATTGGAGTGCTATGTCTGCAATACTACCACTGCTATATAACCGTCTGACCAAATAACAAATCTCAGCATTCAGGGCTTTATGAAAACAGCCGTGTTTCAGGACACCAGTAAACAACACGTGTATACAATCACGCAGAAATAAGCATGCCACAGCAATAAATGAAGCAAATAAATGATTAAATTTATCAACAAAGTTCATCGTCACAAGCGTCAATGACGCCCTGGCAATGTCAAGGATTCATATAGCTGCCACGTCCGCAACGAAACGCGCTGACGAAATCGACCACTCCGCGCAGAGCTGCATTGCAGTCGAAGCTGGCCGACATGCGCGTCTGACTGTGGCAGAAGTTGACGAAAAAAACTTTCGCCGGCGAGAATGGGCCCGCGTTAACAGGGCCGTTGCCATGCATCTTCGCCTGGAACGCGCGAAATGCCGGCAGAAAGGCTGGGCCGACTAGACCGAGCTCAGGCCGCTGCGAACCAGTAGTATTGCTGCCGGTCGCAAAACCCCAGGGTGCGGTGTCGTTTCCGTCGTTAGCGCGGTTCGATGCGTCACCAGCCACGGCGTGACGCAACGCGGGGTCGTTTTCGAGGCTTTCCAAGAGGACATTCGCGAAGCCTGCGCCCAGACCACCGTAGTTATTCGCACCGAAAGCTTCGTCGTGGATGTAGTTAAACGGCTTGTGCACGGCGACCAACGACAAACTGATGATGTCCAATATGCTGTCGTAAAGAACGGATCCTTCGAGTTGCCATGCGGCAGCCGCTTGTCCTCGAAGTACGCGCTGCCACCGATGAGCGCCGCGTTGCCGAGCCTATCGGAGATCCAGTAGTCCAGCATGGTCTTCTTGCTCGCGTACTTGAAATAGTAGACGCGCTGGAGCAGAGACACATACTGTAACTCCGGTTTGGGCCACAAGTTGACGCTCAAGCGTTTCAGCTTAGTGGCGAGCAAATTCTTGACGTCGACCGACAAGCCCGACTTGTCGTACTCGGCCACGACAGCCTCTCGAACGCTGGTCAGGAGTTCGTGGATGTCTCGCTGAGCGCGTCTGCAAAAGTTGAGAGAGAGAGAGAGAGAAATAACGTTTATTGCACCCGTCTAGAATGACGGGGGAGGAGGCTTCGGCCTCCGCCCCCAATCATCCCCCTAGCCATCGGCCGAAATCCCTTGGGACTCGGCGGCGGTCAGGGCAAGACCGATGACTTGACGCTGTTCTTCGGCGTCACGGCTGTGTAATAAGGCCTCCCAGGATTCTACGTTTCCACTTGGATCATTGTAGGATGGGCAGGTCCATACCATGTGCACTAATCCCGCAGTGCTGTTGCAGTGCGCACATCTGGAGTTGAACACTTCCGGGTGCCATTTACTGTACAGGTGAGGGTTTGGAAACACCCCGGTTTGCAATTTTCGCTACATAATTTCCTCCTTTTTGCTCAGCTGTTTAGCTGCCTCTGGATAAATCTTACGGTGGAGTTTATAGTGTGCGGTGATTTCCTTAAACGTTCGTAGTTCGTCTCTTGTGGAGAGGGGCTGCTCGCGCGAAGGCGCCGGGTCAACGTCGATCGACCGGAAAGTGAGCCCTCGGGCGATCGCGTGCGCCTTCTCATTCCCCTTCAGACCTTGATGGGCCGGGGACCATACTAGTGAGATTAGCTCTGCGGGTACTGGTCCTTGTCTTAGAATTTTGGCGGCTGTAGCAGATATCCTGCCCATATCGTAGTTTTTAATGGCTGACTTAGACTCGCTAACAATCTCTCGTGTGCCTTTTTGAGCTGTTGCCAAAGCAATCGCAAGTTCTTCTGCCTCTGTGGTGGTTGTGCTCTTAGAGGTGCAGCATGAGACCAGGTCCCCGTTCTCGCGAACCACTACCGCTGTGTGTGCTCCCTTTCTTTCGTATTCTGCAACGTCCGTGTAAAGCACGCCAGATTGACCTTCAAGTTTCGCCTGCAGGGCTACAGCTCTAGCTTTGCGTCTGCCTTCATGAAACGCCGGATGCATGTTTTTCGGCAGCGGTACAATTTTCAGTCTTGCCCTGGTTGATTTAGGTATGCTAGCGGTCTGCCTGGAACACTCCGTGGGCTCGAACCCCAAGCGCTCCATGATTTTCCTCTCTGTTCTACTTCTCAGAAGTCTTTTTTGCTGTGACATCATGGCGGCTTCTATTAGTTCATCTAAAGTGTTGGAGACACCCAGCCCAAGAAGTTTAACCGTAGAGGTGTTCGGAGGAAGCTCTAGCGCAGTCTTGATGCCTTTCCTTATAATGGCTTCAATTTTATCTTTTTCTGCTCTACTTAATTTAAGATAAGGGGCGACGTATAGTACACGGCTTATCACGAAAGCTTGAATTATTCTTAAAAGATTGGCTTCCTTCATCCCCGCATTCTTGTTAGAAATGCGCTTAAGCAGGCGGCACGTCTGGTTCGCACTAGCTTCGAGTATCCGGATAGTTTCAGTTTTTTTCTTCCATTTTCCTGTATGCGCATCCCTAGAATTCTAATACTGTCTATGGTTGGAATAGCATTACTGTTCACTCGTAAAGCGAGGTCACAACCCCTTCCGAGGGGATTGTGTGTTTTCCTTTTTTTGCGATGGTAGAAAAAGAGCCTCTGATTTTTCTGCCGAGTATTTTAACCCTAGTGGTTCGACATATTGTTGGATGGTATCTTTAGCCACCTGAAGAGCGCTTTCAATATGTCCGTCACTACCCCTGTTTATCCACAGCGTCACATCATCTGCCTATATTGTGTGATGCAGATTTTCGATTCCTTTCAACTTCTCAGGAAGTCCAATCATCGCTATATTAAAAAGAGTCGGAGAGAGTACAGACCCTTGTGGCGTCCCTTTATTGCCCAATTTAATGTTTTCGAGCGACTGCCCTCCCATGCTAATAGTGGCTGTACGATTTTTAGAAAGCCCCTCACGTAGTTGTATGTCTTGACGCCTACGTTTAGCGCACTAAGGTTCTTAAATAAGGCTTCATGTTTGACATTGTTAAACGCCTTGGAGACGTCCACACCCACAATTACTTTGGTGTCAACAGTCTTTTTGTCTATTATCTCCTCCTTTAGCTGTAGCATAATATCGCACGTCGATAAGTGGGATCTGAAGCCTATCATAGTATCAGGGTACAGGTTTTCACCTTCCATGAACCTAGTCAGTCTTGTTTGGATGACGTGCTCCATCAATTTTCCTACGCAAGATGTGATGGAAATGGGTCTGAAATTTTCAAGACTGAGCTTTTTCCCTGGCTTAGGAATGAAGACTACATTGGCCATTTTCCAAGCTTGCGGTATTTCTCCCTAATTCTCCCAGCATTCTTGCATATAAGCTGCAAGTTGACGAATGGAGCCGTCGTCAAGATTCCTGAGCATTCTGTTGTTGATTTTGTCCGGACCGGCAGCCGTTTTTGTTTTAAGTCGGTTAATTTCAGCCCTGACTTCTCCAACCGTGATGGGGCTGTCTAGGTCCGGGTTTTCTGAACCAGCGTAGTCAGGGAGCTTTTGAGATTCTGTGCAGCAGAGGTATCGATCCCTAACCTCCGTTAATAATTCCGTCGTCTGACCTTTATATTTATACACAAGCTTTTGAAGTTGCTGTCGGGCCTCCGACTTGGTTTTCTCTGGGTCTAATAGATGCCGTAGTAGCTGCCATGTTTTAGGACTGCCAATCTCTCTATCCATCTGATCACAGATACTACCCCACTTTTGCTTGGTAAGTTCCAATGCATAATCTTCGATCTCTCTATTCAGTGCAGCAACTTCCTTTCGGAGATTCCTGTCTCCTCTTTTCTGGCGGATTTTTCGCTCTAGGTTTTTCTTTTTCTTCCACATGCTTACAAGATGTCTATCAACAACTTCCTCATCGCCAGCGTCAATCTCTTCGGTAGCGTGCTGAACCGACTGGATCACCCTCTACTCCAATCGTTGATATCATTTATGGGGTCTTGTTCCGACCTGACATTTCTAAAGGTCACCCAATCTGTAGTTTTAACTTTTTTCTTATTGATCACCAGCGGGCCATTGGCAACGATAATCTCTAAAATTCTATGATCACAACCTAGGTCTTCACCGGAATTGCACCACGTGGCGGCGGTGGCACTGCTGACCAGGGTAAGATCTGGCGTCCTGTCTTGAGATACGCTATTTCCTTTCCTCGTTGGCTGCATTGGGTCTGTTATAAGTATGAGCTCATGTTGTTGAATTTCATTCCAAAAATTTCTACCCTTAACCTGGGTGAATTTATAACCGCATGCCGTATGATGCGCATAAATGTCGCCCAAAATCAATAGTAGACCGTTTGCTGAAATAACCTTTGTTTTCGTGAAAAGATCACCAAAGTTGATTTTGCGCTGCATGGGGGAACTCTACACATTCAGGACAAAAAGACTCTTGTCTTTGCGCTTGCGAGGCACGAGTTCGACTAAAACATGACCGATCTGCGAGTTCCCCGTCTCGTGCTGCAATGTCGTGATGTTTCTCTTTATGAAGGTCGTAACTTGGGTATCATTACCCGACCCGGCAAAAGATTCGTAACCTGCTAATTTTGCATTTTTCCCACACTCCTGGATCACAATAACCTCCGGTCGATCGGCGTTCGTAAAAAAAGATTGTAAAACCGCACATTTGCACGAGAAACCCCTACAGTTTCACTGCCAAATCGTATTACTGTAAGGGTGCAGAGCCATCTTGGTTTAGCTTGAGCGCTTGGCATAGCCATTCTATCTGTCGGTCCCTGCTAGCAAATTCAGCCTTAATTTTCTCAATAGCGTTGCCTACTTGTTACATGTGTTCTAGTACAGCTTGGAGCATACCTTGTAATGACTTTGTTTCCATGTCAAGCGCTTCAATTCTCGCTCCGTGATTTTCTTCATTTTCGGTTTCTTTAGCCCTCTTCTTCTTTAAAGGCGGTTGGTTTGCTACCGGGGGTGTTTCCAGCGCCTTCCCTGGTTTACTGGTTTGATTAGCCTTAATCTCATCAAGCTGTTTGCGTATTTTCGCATTTTGGTCCTGTAATATCCTGTTTTGCTCTTTATAAGCATTAATCATCTCTGTATTAGCATCCTGGGAGACCTTAGTTACCCACCCCACCTGTGGTCCTGTGGATTTTGACTTCTCCTGGGCGCAATCACCACCATCATGGGATGCCTTGTGAGAAACTCCCGGTTTCTCCAGCGGTGGCAATCGGGGGAAGGATTCCGAGCGCCCTCTCAATCTACTTCGATGCTTGGATTTGCGCCTCGAACGATCTTGAACCCCGTCTGTCCTGCTGTGCCGCCGCGTGCCCTCTTCGGCCTTGCGTCGTTCTTCTTGCTCCCGCGCTTCTTCAAGCTTCATTTCCTGCTGTCGCTTCTTCACTATATAAGGTGTCCGAAAAAGTTCTTTGCACCTTTTGTCTCCGGTCACGTGCTCCTTGCCACACAGACAGCACCTCGGCGTACATTCATGGTCCTTGGGTGGGGAGGCCACCCCACAACCTCTGCATTTTTCGTGCGGGCTGTCACATACGTAGGATCGATGTCCCAGCTCACCACACGTGTATCACACTTCAGATCTCTTCTTGTTGAGAAAACAGTTCATAGGCGCCCCAAAGCAGATCATCCATCTCGGCACGTAGTCGTCAACAAAGGTGAGTATTGCCGAAGTGGAGTTGCCCATCCTTCGCACACCAAGAATAGGACGATTCTCTTCGTGTGAGAAAGCCAGTTCCAATTCTATCTCAGAGAGTCTGATATCAAGTCCACGTACCACTACATTGCCACAGCTTTCAGGCACAGCCATGTATGTCTTCACCTCGTACTCCTTGCCGTCGAGCCTTATGACTTTCAGGTCCAACATTTTCTTGGCATCATCCTCCCTGGGCGTGCTGTATATCAATGTTCCTTGCTTGTCGTTGACAACGATCCTGTCCTCCTCCCGGTCTTTCTGCCATGGAATGCCTGCTGCCATTCTTACTGCTCCACCAATCACAGGTGCCGAGCGTCTGGTCAGCGTCAGTCCTTCTTTGGGCCTGATAATAACCTTGTGATCCGCGTTCGGAAGACGCGGTAGATGCGACGCTACTGACCGCTCCACGAGCTTTTTTTGCCACTTTATATGAAGGTCTCCCACTTACACCATGCTAGTCGCCATTGAAGCCGGCCGGCATCGTCCTGCCTTCTTTTCCGCATCCAGTGCTGGTAGACGCCGCCCTGGTGGCGCCATCGCGTTCCCGTTGTTGACTCTCCTGGAGCTCCGCCCCACGTTTCGACACTTTCGTCACCCAGTCCCAGCTTTCCAATTCTTCTTGATCGGCATCTCTACCATTAACAGTCACTTCCATCGTCATAGTGCCTCCGCAGACGCTCTACGAGCCGACGCCGGGAGCTTCGAACGCCGATCCGACCGCCTCGGCGCTAGGCCTAACGGTGGAGTTGGCGAGACGCACAACGTAGCCGAACACCGAAGGCGCAATAAAATTCTTTAAAATCTACTTACAGTTTTCAGAATGATAGCCACAGGATCCTGAACACGTCCGCAACCACACACAGCACTTCATCAGCTGGCTGTTGTCCTTCTGCGTGAAAAAGTGGTCAATTCACGGAGCCGACGTGGAGCCGTGTCTCACGCCATTGCGAGCCTCGCGCCGCGTCGCTAAACCCCAACAATTGTTATTAGCTGGTGAAGGAGGAGGTTGTTGTTTTAAGATTTGTTTAAGTATATAGGCTGCTTGGCTGCTTCTGTACATTGATTCCCTGATTAGAGTGATTCGAACTAAACCACAGACAGTGACACACACGACGCAAGCACGTCGTCGTTGTTTCCTCGAAGCCGCTGATGCCTTTCCCGTTCCCTAGTGTCCTCTTGCACGTACTCGAAGTATTCGGCTCACCGCCGTTGAATGCCCCGCCATGGTGGTCTAAGGTACTCGGCTGCTGACCCGCAGGTCGCGGGATCGAATCCCGGTTGCGGCGGCTGCATTTCCGATGGATGCAGAAATGTTGTAGGCCCATGTGCTCACATTTGGGTGCACGTTAAAGAACCCCAGGTGGTCGAAGTTTCCGGAGCCCTCCACTACGGCGTCTCTCATAACCCTGTGGTGGTTTTGTGACGTAAAACCCCACATATCAATCAACCGCCGTTGCATCGCAGCCCAATATACGGAGCAACGGCGGCTGGGCCAACCGTTGCCATCTGTCGGTTGTGTATAGCGAGATTTACCACAATATTTCTGGTACATCCCCATTTATGGTGATTGGTTGATTGATTGAATGATTGATTGAGTGATTGATGTGTGGTGTTTAACGTTCCAAAACCAGCTTATGATTATGAGAGCATATGATTATTTGTGGAGCTCTCCACTATAGTGGAAGGCTCCGCAAATTTCGACCACCCGAAGTTCTTTAACGTGCACCCAAATCTGAGCACACGGGCGTATACAGTATTTTCGCCTCCATCGGAAATGCAGCCGCTGCAGCCGGGATTCGATGCCACGACCTGTGGTCAGCAGCCGAGTACCTTAGCCATTAGACCACCGCGGCGGGGTCTGTTTATGACGATGACGGTTTTCTGATAGGTCTTACAAATTCGTCTGGCACGTATACAAGTTTGTTGGGTACTTTTTCCTGACCAGTGACGAGTCTTGGGCCTTACCCAATTTGTGCGTTGCGTTCCCGTTTATGATTCTAGAAACGACGACAACGTTATTGGGTATATACGCGCAAGTTTTTTTATCAATCAGTCTAAACGTCTAGAGTCTATTTTAAAGCTGCATTAATCAACTTTAAAATAATCATCATTATAATATCGTACTTATGTTTGTTGTATTATTTAGTTCTAACCTAAATTATTATATACTAAAAATACCGAAAAAATTCACCTACTACTCGCCCAATGCCCTCTGCATTGGGTGTGAGCCATCAGAGAAGAAGGAGAAGAAGAAGAATACTTCAGCGTGAATCCTTTCGGCTAGGGGGTCGTATCTTGTGCGCTCGCACGCTTGCTTGCTCTGGGGGTTTGGCTGAAATCTGAGTAGCCTCTACTGAATTTCTTCTTGGATAGGCGTATCTAAAGCCTTAGCATTGATTAGCTAGTACCCTTCTGGCTAGTCAATCCAGACAGATGCCGCTTTCTTCGCCTGGACCAGGGACTTATCTCTGGTCTGCTTCTCTTTCACCGCAGGAGCTACCAGTGGACCAGTTCCTACGCAATGGCGTCGCTTCCGTTCCTGTGGCCCTAGTCCCAAGCAACGACGGAGTCATTAAGATGAAAAACCCTAAAGTGATCCAGTCGGAACTCAAAGCAGCGACAACTCACTATCACACCATCACAGAGGTCCGGCAGTTTGGCAAGGGAGGCATTGTCTGCTTTTCTCCTGACCAGCTCTGTGTCAAAGACTTACTTAAATGCTCGATGTTCGCTACCAATCCGGTGAGCGCCTTCATTCCTCCTCACCTAGCATGCGTCAGAGGTATTGTCCGAGGCGTAGACATCAACATGACTCCAGCTGAGGTCCTAGAGATGTTCTCTGAGGCAGGTGCTATTGCAGTTTATAGATGCTCACGAGTTGTAGAACAGACAAAGATCCCTACTGAGTCTGTAATTGTCACATTTGCCGGGTCGATTCGCCCCACTGAAATCAAGGCGTGGCCTTTAATATTCAGAGTCGAACAACTGTCACCTCGTCCCCTCTGTTACATCGTGCATAATGAATAGCACAGCATAAACGGAGACATCTTGTTTATTTCATCTTCTTCCTTCTCCCCCGTGGCGGCCACCGAGCGCGTGCCACCGCACAGCGCTGTAGTCGGTAGCGACGCCTTATACCACATATCCCCTCTTGCAAAAAAAAAAAAAAATAAAATAAAATAAAAATAAATGGTAGAAACACACAAAACTGTTTTTGTCTACTTCCTAACGAAGTCCTTCAATTTCTTTGGGGTCTTCTTTTTACGCTTGCTTTTCCTTGCAGGCGCATTAAATCCTGGACTGGTCAAAGCTTGCGTGCCGTCTGGTGGAGATGATACGGGGTCTGCCCTTTCATGACCATCCGCTCTTGATGTGTCCCATTGGGGCGCACTAGATGACCGATCAGATGCAGGGGACCAGTTCATAAGGGCAGCGGTTTCAGGCTGTAATGCATGAGAAGACCGATTAAATGCAGGTGTCCAGTTCATAACAGCAGGGGTGCCCGATTTCATTTTGTTGACCGCTCCGGAGTGAACTGCGATTAACTTAGATGCGTTCCACACACGCCCATCGTCCAAAAGGTACGAGGCCGGTCCCCGTTTTCCAATGATCTTCTTGGGCGCGGAAAATTGTGAAGACAGCTTACCGTGAGCTGCAGTTGTCTTAACGCGCACGTAATCACCAACGACGAAACTGGGTTCCTTGGCTCCACGTTTTTCATCGGTGTAGCTCTTCGAGATCATTTGCTTCTTTTTGACATGCTCTCGTAGCTGTTCAATCGCCCTTGACGGGTCCGTGCTGAAGCATCTGTCGGGCAATCCCAATATGTCAAGTCTGGTGCGAGGTTGGCGTCGATGAAGAAGAACAGCGGGTGTCGCACCAGTAGTCGCGTGAGGCGTACAGCGATATACTTGCAGGTAATCAAGCATGGCTGTTCGTACGTCACGACGTTCAAGCAGGGCTAGTTGAATGTACGACTTCAGCACCCTATTGAATCTCTCCACCAAGCCGTTAGCTTGTGGGTAATACACGGAAGAGTTGTAGTGCGTTATTCCACGCTCCGTGAGAAACTCGTCAAAGCTTGCTGAAGAGAACTGTGGTCCATGATCGGATACAATACTACGTGGGTAGCCTTCTCGCGCAAAAAGTTCAAGTAAAAACTTCTTCACTGTAGACGTGGTCGCATCTCGCACGAACGCCACTTCAGGCCACTTGCTATAATAGTCAATAACAGTAATCGCAAAACGGCAGTCGGCCGAAGCTTGCGTGAAAGGTCCCACAATGTCGATGGCAATTTTTTCCCACGCCGCGTCAGGAAGAGGAACAGGTTGCAGTGGCGCTGGAAAGGTACGTGCGGACTTGTCACAAGACTGGCAAATCACGCATGTGCGCACCAGTTCTTCAATGTGACTATCCATGCATGGCCACCAATAGGACTCTCTCAGGCGAGCTTTGGTACGACTAATGCCTGGATGTGACTCGTGGGCCAGATCCATAAGGCGGCGTGTCAACGTTGCAGGCACGACAATCCTGTCACCCCGGCATAGGATATCACTTACAACAGAGAGTTCAGCCTTCACGTAAAAGTAAGGTAGCAATTCTTTTGACAGTGATTTCTTGTCAGGCCAAGAAGTAGTCGTGAAGTGCTTAACTTCACAGATAATCTGATCATTGGCACTTGCTTCTTGAAGTTCTGGCATGGTAACTACGGGAGACAACAAACAGATAAATTCCTCTTCTGGTGCATCGCGGATTAAACTCTGGACGGGTAGCCTGGAGAGAGCGTCAGCCACGACGTTTTCGCTACCTTTCCTGTATTCGACGGTATAGTTGTAGCAGAGCAACCGTGAGGACCAGCGCGCAATCCTTAATGGTCGGTGACCGGTGCCTTTCGTCGAAAGAAGCGTAACCAGCGCTGCGTGATCCGTTCGTAAGATGAAAGGTCGTCCCCATAGATAAACGTGCCAGTGTTCGCAAGCCCAAACACAGGCAAGGGCCTCACGTTCGCCGACTGAGTATTTCCGCTCATGCGGTTGAAGTGTGCGGGAGGCGAATGCGACAGTTTGCAGTGAGGTCCCGTTGTCTTGCTGAAGTACTGCACCTAATCCATATCCTGAAGCATCAGTTGTAACGAACACAGGCAAGTGAGGATCGAAAAGATGAAGCACTTCGCAAGATGTGAGCAGAGATTTCAGGCGCTCCAAACTGCTCTGTGCTGCCGCACTCCAAACGAAAGAGGCTTGTCCTCGTAGCAAGGCGCGCATTGGCTCGACAACATCCGAAAAATGAGGAATGAACTTGGAATAGAAGCCTGCAAGCCCCAGTAGCGAGCGGAGTTCGTTAATATTTGTAGGTGATGGTGCCTTTGTTATCGCCTCAATGGATGACATCAACGGAAATAATCCTTTGGCGCTCACAACGTGACCTAGAAAAGTCAACTCTGCCACGTCAAAGACACACTTGTTGTTGAGCCGGAGGCCAGCATCAGAAAGACGTTGCAATACAGCGCGCAAGTTTCCCAAATGGTCCTCTCGGGATCGCCCATACACGATGATGTCATCAATGTAAAATAGGACACATTTGCACCCTTTCAAGATCATGTGCATCATTTTCTGGAACGCTGATGGCGCCGACGCCAGTCCGAAGCAAACCCTCTTGAAGCGAAATAGTCCATCGTGAGTGATGAACGTGGTAAGGTCACGGCTCTCTAAACTGAGCGGTAACTGGTGATATGCAGAAGCTAAGTCTAGCTTCGAGAAACGCTGTGCCCCAGCCAGGCTGTTCAGGAGCTCCTCAGTTTGTGGCAAAGGAAAACTGTCTACTACCACAGCTTTGTTTGGTTCCCGTAAGTCAACACACATGCGAATCGAGCCGTCTTTTTTTCTGGCTACGACAATAGGGGAGACCCACTCAGAAGAGTCGACACGCTCAATGATGCCCTGAGCTTCTAATTTCTGAACTTCTGCCGAGACTTGCTCGCGAATGACAAGTGGCAGTCGTCTCAGTTTGCTGGCCACCGGTTGTACAGACGCGCGAACTCTGACCTTGTGAGTGAAACCTCTCACAGTTCCCAGCTCTTTTGCAAATAGGTGCTCAAACTCAGAACGTAATTCTGGAGGTAGCACCGGAGTTTCTTGCGTCATTAGAAGACACCTGAGCGGTGACCCTTGGATCTTCATATCCAGAGCAGCGATGCTGTCTAATCCCAGAATGGTCGTTCCCCCAGGCACAACGTATAGTAGAACAGAAGTGCATCGGCCGTGAAATGAGGCAGTAGCAATGAAGCATCCTTGTATAGGAATTGCTGCCTTTGAATAATCGAGAAGCTGGACGGATGTAGACTTCAGTGGATACGTTTTAGAAAAATAGCGTTGGTAAAGTTCTTCGGCCAGGATCGAAACCGATGATCCTGTATCGATCAAAAATGGTACAGAAATTCCTTCTATTTCCAACGCTGCGTAAATTCCCTTCTTACGGCTCCAGATCTGACAAACACTTAAATGGTCGTCTGGATCAGCTGTATCGTTACCTTCCGCTACATGCTGAACATTCTTCTCAAACTTCCGCAATGACTTGCACACCTTTTCAAGATGGCCAATTTTCTCACATTGTCGACACCTATGTGCTTTGGCCTTGCACAGAGAGCTATTTGCAAGGTGTGCCGTAGACGTTAGTGTACCTGCCGCAGCGCTCGCAGGCACGAGGCACGGGTCGTCAGTAGTCGTCAGAGTCTGGAAGATACGTTGTCCTTCCAAGCCCAAGCAGTTGAGCAGGATCGCCTTCCGACGAATGGCAGGTAGGTCGAAGGCGCCCGAAGCAACCATGTAATTCTTGAAAGCCTGGATCCATTGCTCCCATGGAATGTCCGGGTGTCCAGGTGACGACAGGAACGGAGGTGGCGGCTGTAGCCCCGAAATACTCATCGTAGAAGATGGTAGGCAATAAACGAGGGCACAGATGAGGTTCAGGCCGGTAGCACATGGGCTGGTGAATCCTCGTCGCCAAAATATGTTACATCGTGCATAATGAATAGCACAGCATAAACGGAGACATCTTGTTTATTTCATCTTCTTCCTTCTCCCCCGTGGCGGCCACCGAGCGCGTGCCACCGCACAGCGCTGTAGTCGGTAGCGACGCCTTATACCACACCCTCCAGTGTCAGAAATGTTGGCGCTATGGACACACTTTAAAAGGATGTAGGTCAGCTCCCAGATGCCGAAAATGTGGTGAGGCACATACTGCAAATGAATGCAATTGTACTGAAGAAAAGTGTTGTCTTTGTCATGAGCAGCACTGCGCAGATAACGCTAATTGCTCAGCCAAAGCGCGGGAGACTCAAATTATGGAAATTGTTGATCGCAGACGCTGTTCACGAAAAGACGCCATCGCTGAAATTCAGGCAAGAACCCAGGGATATGCTGGTGTTGCAGCCCGACATAATGCAACTTTAGAAGCTTCTCTTACAGTGTCCATTGCAGACATGATTGAAAAAGCGATGGAGAAAGCTATAGATCGCCTGGCCACCACCCTTTGTGACTCCTTATCTCATATTGTAGCCACTCAGTTGACGCAAATATATGGGACACCAAGAGATATGAAGGATACTTCCCAAGACAACGTAACTCTCCCACCAAGTGAAGCAGACGCAGAGTCATCTCCTTCAGGGGTACAGGCTGCAGGGCCCTCTTGTACAGACAACCAGAGGATAGGTGAAGACATACTAGAGGATGATCAGGATTATGATGATATGGACATGGACATCAAATCCCTAAAGCGCACTCGATCCCCTGTCTCCAAAAATACTGGCTCTTCAAAACATTCAAAAAACAAAAAATACCAGAAGGAGAACCTATCGAAGAGCGATTTTCTTAAAGACAGCATTTTAGATAAGGTAGTTGCCGAAACAATTCTGTCAAAATGATAGGTTCTATCAAAATTCTTCATTGGAACTGCCGATCTATTCATTCAGCTAGTACAGATTTATTGTATTTATCTTGTAAATTCAATCCAGACATTATTGCACTGCAAGAAACGTGGCTGTCAGCACATAATTCGTTTTACCTACCTAATTTCCGGTCTTTTCGCCTGGATCGCCCATCCAAAGGTGGAGGTTTAGCGTTCTTTGTCAATAATAAAATTAGTTCAAAGATCAAAACTTCGTACAAAAGTATATCCCCCGAATGTGAAATTTTCGCTTTAGACATCACCTTGCCTGGATGCTCTCCCTTCTCTCTGGTAAATCTTTACTTTCCTCTGGGTGTACAAGACACGCGATGTTTAGACATGGCTGTTAGTTCGTGGTGCACAGAAAAAATTATGGTTGGAGATTTTAATTCTCACCACACTAGTTGGGGTTTTAGGACTGATCAATGTGGACAACGCTTGTGGGACTGGTCTATAGACCATAATTTATCATGCCTCAACGCTAGAACTCCCACATTTATCCGAGACCGATCCCGCTCTGCCTTAGATTTGAGTTTTATAAGCTCGGGTATTTCTAGCGTATCTTGGACTACTCTAGACTGCGCCACCAACAGTGACCACTTACCAGTACTGTTTGAAATTTCTTGCCCCATTATTCCATCTTACTCCCAAGCTCGAACCTTTATCAATTATTCCAAATTTAAAAATGACCTAGAAGTTGCTTTGACTACCCCCACTGAAGACAACGATGAAAATAAAGCCATGAAATTAAGTGCGGTAATTAAAAGAACGTTCAAAAAAGCAGAATTTTCTATTGAGTCTGATACGAGAAAGCCTTGTAGCCAGTGGTGGAATTCTGAGTGCTCTCGTGATCATAGACGACGACAAGCGGCTTGGAAGCAGCTAATTCATAATCAGTCCCCCAAAAATTGGGCAGATTACAAGTTTATTGCTGCTACATTTAAGCGCACCGTGGCTAAAGCTAAAGAAGACTATGACAAAAAACATTTCGACTTTCTTTCCAAACCTAGAAATAAGAAAGCGTTATTCCGATATATGAGATCGCGCAAAATTCTGCCGTCTCTAGCTAACTCTGATTATGACAGGTTATCGACGGAAGAAATGACTAATTCGTTAGAGGCAATCGGAAGAGGTTTAGCTAACAGATTTTCGTCGACTTTGACAATCAACTGGCAAAAGTCCTCTATAAAGACTGACTACGAAAAAGTGACATTGTCCGAAATGTCAAGCGTAATTAGAAACTTACCCTCTTCGGCTCCTGGTCCTGACGGTATAACAGTTCCTATGATTAAAATTTTATTCCAGATATCACCCGGCGACGTCCTCAACCTTATAAACTATTCCTTAAGCAATGCCTGGATACCACATGACTGGAAAATAGCTAGAGTGATTCCCATATTAAAAAAACAAGGGTCAGGTTTTAACATTGACAACATCAGACCAATCTCTCTAACATCTCACCTGATCAAAATTATAGAGAGAGTTCTCAATAATAGAATAAAAGTTTGGATGGCTGACAAGCTAATATTGAAACCATTTCAAATAGGTTTTCGTAGCGAATGCTCAATTTGGTGTGCTCATGCCGACTTAGAGAGCCGAATACAGCTTGCCCGAAAAAGACGACAATACGCGGTACTAGTAACACTAGACATAGCTAAAGCTTATGATAGCGTTGAGCACTCAATTTTATTGAATTCTTTACACGAATGTGACTTTCCGCGTTATATTGTTGATTGGGTAGCAGAGTTTCTAAAATCGAGAGAATTTTATTGTGCAAAGGATGGATGTCACTCATCTAAATTCAAACAGCAACGTGGAGTACCTCAAGGGGCGGTCCTATCTCCGCTGTTATTCAATGTGTTGATGAGCTCAATTCCCATTGAACGAGATATCACTGTCTACATTTATGCAGACGACATTGCATTTTTCGTTGCAGATAGTGACATTTATTCTTTGCATCAAAAATTGCAAAAGTACATGTATTCTCTTGAAATTTGGCTGCATTCAATTTCATTGTCTCTAAACATAAGTAAAAGTGCGCTCCTGGTGTTCCCTATAGCAGATTCTATTCAAATTTCAGTACTTTATAATCAGGAACCGATTCCACAAGTAGAGTCTATCAAATATTTGGGCATTATTTATAACGAGAAACTTAACTGGAGCCCTCACATAGACTATAACGTGGCAAAGGCACAACGAGCTTCAGGCTTATTGCGAAGGTTGAGCAACAGAAAATATGGGTTACGTAGACACACCTTATTAATGATATATAAAATGTACATGCGCCCAATACTCGAATTTGGGTGTATATTATTTTCGGGTGGCCCTACGTACAAAATTAAACCGTTAGTTCTATTAGAGCGAGAAGCGTTACGGTTGTGTTTGCGACTCCCCAGGTATGTCGCTATTAATGTACTATATCAGGAAGCTCGCATACCAACTATTCTTTGCCGATTCCGTATCTTAACAGTACAAACATACTTGAAATTTTACGGCTTATCAGCGAGACGGTCTGCATATGCCTTTATTAGTGACCCCGACGCCTTCTTCCTCGCTCACTGGCCACGCTTTCGTACTCCCCAGATTATTTTTGTACAAAAGAAACTTGAAAGCATAAAGGTGGATATCAGATCGGTAATTGGAACCAAAGCATTAAATCACAATATTACGATAGAATGTGATGAAATTTTTCCCCCACTATCTAAGTTTCAATCTTCGAGTCACTTAAATGACAGGTTAGAAGACTACATAGCTCATGCGGAAATAAAGAACATAATAGCCACAGACGCTTCTGTGAATAAAGAAAAGGCAGCAGTAGGAATCGTCTCAGATTACCTCGGTTGGTCATTCTCGGTAAGACTACCAGACTTCACTCCGGTTTTCGAAGCTGAGCTCCTGGCTATTATTTTAGCGCTACGAAAACTTCCTTCAAACGAAGAGAGTGCAATGATAATTACTGATTCTCTTTCGCTGTGTACTACTCTCACAGCTTCAGAACAATCAAGAGCTCTAGCGACATTACAAACATTAGTTCCACCTCATGTGAAGTTCCTGAAGTTAGTCTGGGTCCCGGGACACTGTGGCATACGGTTGAATGAAATAGCCGATTCACTATCTCGAGCCACACTTGATGGCCCTGTGATCTCGGTACTACCAGAATCGGAACACATAGTGTCGATCAGATATAGAAAATGGGCTATTTATACGGATATTATGGAAAATATTACTAAATATACGGACTATCAGCACCTAACATACCCCTGGAAACCTCAGTGGAGTCAATCTAAAAAGTTAGAAGTTATTTTAACCAAATTTCGATGTCGTGTCCCTCCATTAAACTTTTACTTGCACAGAGCTGGTCTGGCGATATCCCCCCTGTGTCCATTCTGTGAAGAAACGGAAACAATAGAGCATTACTTTATAACATGTAAAGACTATTCATTAATTAGGAAAAGACTTTTAATTGTTCCGTTTCAAGCAGTAGGTTTAAATTTAACTGCAGATAATGTTCTAAGTTTCGGTGCCTTTAGCTTGGGACATTGCCACAGGAGCGTATTCGATGCTGTATGCAATTTCATTCGAGAATCAAAGCGCATGTCATAATAATGCCTGCTTAAATATATTTCTGAAGACACTTGTCTAATTTTGAATGAAATTTGCATATTCATTTGATTGTGACCGGGTGAGATAAGCTCGATTGTCTGGTCTACTCAAAATTTCTGTCTTCCACTGTAGTATTACCTCACCTTTTCTCTTCTTGATTCAATCTTCAATTATTTGTTTAGTTTAATATTCCTTTTTAGTTAATTATTATTTTCTATTACATCATTAGTTTTTTCATTAAGGATAAACCTTTTAATATATCTCATATAGGATACTTCTAGATTTCATGGCCAATCCCCCATAGTGGGTATGTGCCAGTGCGAAGGGGCAACAACAACAACAACAGCGTGAAGCGGTTGGGCTCCGCCGTTGACTCCGCGCCGTTCCAGCCGCAACAAAATGAGGCCACCTTCGAACAAACTGCCAGCGGTGAGTGGAGACGTCCATGGTTCCAGTTAAGCTTTCCAAGGAAAGTTAACGAACATAAAGTAGGGGAGATTTTGTTTGCGAGATCAGGATGCGAGGGACACCGCATTGTAAGGCTTAAGCTTATAGTTGCGAAACGCAGGTCGCGGGATCGAATCCCGACTGCGGTGGCCGCATTTCCGATGGAGGCGGAAATGTTGTAGGCCCGTGTGCTCAGATTCGAGTGCACGTTAAAGAACTATAGGTGGTCGAAATTTCCGAAGCCCTTCACTATGGCGTCTCCCATAATCATATGGTGGTTTTGGGACGTTTAAACCCACATATCAATCAAGCTTATATTTGCGACCCTGGTTGATTCTTCTTTTTTTTCCTCACTTCAACACGAATATGAGAACGCAAAATTTCACCTTAGTTCGCTCCCACTGAAATGCGACAGCCATAAGAGCACGATTCAAACCCGTGCCTTCGCGCTACTAAAATGATCTATTATCTACTAAGATCTACTAAGATACACTAAGATGATCTATTATCTCTTTATTTCTGTCATACTTCCTCTTCTTTTATACAGCGCGCACACAGCTTTGTTTGGTTCCCGTAAGTCAACACACATGCGAATCGAGCCGTCTTTTTTTCTGGCTACGACAATAGGGGAGACCCACTCAGAAGAGTCGACACGCTCAATGATGCCCTGAGCTTCTAATTTCTGAACTTCTGCCGAGACTTGCTCGCGAATGACAAGTGGCAGTCGTCTCAGTTTGCTGGCCACCGGTTGTACAGACGCGCGAACTCTGACCTTGTGAGTGAAACCTCTCACAGTTCCCAGCTCTTTTGCAAATAGGTGCTCAAACTCAGAACGTAATTCTGGAGGTAGCACCGGAGTTTCTTGCGTCATTAGAAGACACCTGAGCGGTGACCCTTGGATCTTCATATCCAGAGCAGCGATGCTGTCTAATCCCAGAATGGTCGTTCCCCCAGGCACAACGTATAGTAGAACAGAAGTGCATCGGCCGTGAAATGAGGCAGTAGCAATGAAGCATCCTTGTATAGGAATTGCTGCCTTTGAATAATCGAGAAGCTGGACGGATGTAGACTTCAGTGGATACGTTTTAGAAAAATAGCGTTGGTAAAGTTCTTCGGCCAGGATCGAAACCGATGATCCTGTATCGATCAAAAATGGTACAGAAATTCCTTCTATTTCCAACGCTGCGTAAATTCCCTTCTTACGGCTCCAGATCTGACAAACACTTAAATGGTCGTCTGGATCAGCTGTATCGTTACCTTCCGCTACATGCTGAACATTCTTCTCAAACTTCCGCAATGACTTGCACACCTTTTCAAGATGGCCAATTTTCTCACATTGTCGACACCTATGTGCTTTGGCCTTGCACAGAGAGCTATTTGCAAGGTGTGCCGTAGACGTTAGTGTACCTGCCGCAGCGCTCGCAGGCACGAGGCACGGGTCGTCAGTAGTCGTCAGAGTCTGGAAGATACGTTGTCCTTCCAAGCCCAAGCAGTTGAGCAGGATCGCCTTCCGACGAATGGCAGGTAGGTCGAAGGCGCCCGAAGCAACCATGTAATTCTTGAAAGCCTGGATCCATTGCTCCCATGGAATGTCCGGGTGTCCAGGTGACGACAGGAACGGAGGTGGCGGCTGTAGCCCCGAAATACTCATCGTAGAAGATGGTAGGCAATAAACGAGGGCACAGATGAGGTTCAGGCCGGTAGCACATGGGCTGGTGAATCCTCGTCGCCAAAATATGTTACATCGTGCATAATGAATAGCACAGCATAAACGGAGACATCTTGTTTATTTCATCTTCTTCCTTCTCCCCCGTGGCGGCCACCGAGCGCGTGCCACCGCACAGCGCTGTAGTCGGTAGCGACGCCTTATACCACACCCTCCAGTGTCAGAAATGTTGGCGCTATGGACACACTTTAAAAGGATGTAGGTCAGCTCCCAGATGCCGAAAATGTGGTGAGGCACATACTGCAAATGAATGCAATTGTACTGAAGAAAAGTGTTGTCTTTGTCATGAGCAGCACTGCGCAGATAACGCTAATTGCTCAGCCAAAGCGCGGGAGACTCAAATTATGGAAATTGTTGATCGCAGACGCTGTTCACGAAAAGACGCCATCGCTGAAATTCAGGCAAGAACCCAGGGATATGCTGGTGTTGCAGCCCGACATAATGCAACTTTAGAAGCTTCTCTTACAGTGTCCATTGCAGACATGATTGAAAAAGCGATGGAGAAAGCTATAGATCGCCTGGCCACCACCCTTTGTGACTCCTTATCTCATATTGTAGCCACTCAGTTGACGCAAATATATGGGACACCAAGAGATATGAAGGATACTTCCCAAGACAACGTAACTCTCCCACCAAGTGAAGCAGACGCAGAGTCATCTCCTTCAGGGGTACAGGCTGCAGGGCCCTCTTGTACAGACAACCAGAGGATAGGTGAAGACATACTAGAGGATGATCAGGATTATGATGATATGGACATGGACATCAAATCCCTAAAGCGCACTCGATCCCCTGTCTCCAAAAATACTGGCTCTTCAAAACATTCAAAAAACAAAAAATACCAGAAGGAGAACCTATCGAAGAGCGATTTTCTTAAAGACAGCATTTTAGATAAGGTAGTTGCCGAAACAATTCTGTCAAAATGATAGGTTCTATCAAAATTCTTCATTGGAACTGCCGATCTATTCATTCAGCTAGTACAGATTTATTGTATTTATCTTGTAAATTCAATCCAGACATTATTGCACTGCAAGAAACGTGGCTGTCAGCACATAATTCGTTTTACCTACCTAATTTCCGGTCTTTTCGCCTGGATCGCCCATCCAAAGGTGGAGGTTTAGCGTTCTTTGTCAATAATAAAATTAGTTCAAAGATCAAAACTTCGTACAAAAGTATATCCCCCGAATGTGAAATTTTCGCTTTAGACATCACCTTGCCTGGATGCTCTCCCTTCTCTCTGGTAAATCTTTACTTTCCTCTGGGTGTACAAGACACGCGATGTTTAGACATGGCTGTTAGTTCGTGGTGCACAGAAAAAATTATGGTTGGAGATTTTAATTCTCACCACACTAGTTGGGGTTTTAGGACTGATCAATGTGGACAACGCTTGTGGGACTGGTCTATAGACCATAATTTATCATGCCTCAACGCTAGAACTCCCACATTTATCCGAGACCGATCCCGCTCTGCCTTAGATTTGAGTTTTATAAGCTCGGGTATTTCTAGCGTATCTTGGACTACTCTAGACTGCGCCACCAACAGTGACCACTTACCAGTACTGTTTGAAATTTCTTGCCCCATTATTCCATCTTACTCCCAAGCTCGAACCTTTATCAATTATTCCAAATTTAAAAATGACCTAGAAGTTGCTTTGACTACCCCCACTGAAGACAACGATGAAAATAAAGCCATGAAATTAAGTGCGGTAATTAAAAGAACGTTCAAAAAAGCAGAATTTTCTATTGAGTCTGATACGAGAAAGCCTTGTAGCCAGTGGTGGAATTCTGAGTGCTCTCGTGATCATAGACGACGACAAGCGGCTTGGAAGCAGCTAATTCATAATCAGTCCCCCAAAAATTGGGCAGATTACAAGTTTATTGCTGCTACATTTAAGCGCACCGTGGCTAAAGCTAAAGAAGACTATGACAAAAAACATTTCGACTTTCTTTCCAAACCTAGAAATAAGAAAGCGTTATTCCGATATATGAGATCGCGCAAAATTCTGCCGTCTCTAGCTAACTCTGATTATGACAGGTTATCGACGGAAGAAATGACTAATTCGTTAGAGGCAATCGGAAGAGGTTTAGCTAACAGATTTTCGTCGACTTTGACAATCAACTGGCAAAAGTCCTCTATAAAGACTGACTACGAAAAAGTGACATTGTCCGAAATGTCAAGCGTAATTAGAAACTTACCCTCTTCGGCTCCTGGTCCTGACGGTATAACAGTTCCTATGATTAAAATTTTATTCCAGATATCACCCGGCGACGTCCTCAACCTTATAAACTATTCCTTAAGCAATGCCTGGATACCACATGACTGGAAAATAGCTAGAGTGATTCCCATATTAAAAAAACAAGGGTCAGGTTTTAACATTGACAACATCAGACCAATCTCTCTAACATCTCACCTGATCAAAATTATAGAGAGAGTTCTCAATAATAGAATAAAAGTTTGGATGGCTGACAAGCTAATATTGAAACCATTTCAAATAGGTTTTCGTAGCGAATGCTCAATTTGGTGTGCTCATGCCGACTTAGAGAGCCGAATACAGCTTGCCCGAAAAAGACGACAATACGCGGTACTAGTAACACTAGACATAGCTAAAGCTTATGATAGCGTTGAGCACTCAATTTTATTGAATTCTTTACACGAATGTGACTTTCCGCGTTATATTGTTGATTGGGTAGCAGAGTTTCTAAAATCGAGAGAATTTTATTGTGCAAAGGATGGATGTCACTCATCTAAATTCAAACAGCAACGTGGAGTACCTCAAGGGGCGGTCCTATCTCCGCTGTTATTCAATGTGTTGATGAGCTCAATTCCCATTGAACGAGATATCACTGTCTACATTTATGCAGACGACATTGCATTTTTCGTTGCAGATAGTGACATTTATTCTTTGCATCAAAAATTGCAAAAGTACATGTATTCTCTTGAAATTTGGCTGCATTCAATTTCATTGTCTCTAAACATAAGTAAAAGTGCGCTCCTGGTGTTCCCTATAGCAGATTCTATTCAAATTTCAGTACTTTATAATCAGGAACCGATTCCACAAGTAGAGTCTATCAAATATTTGGGCATTATTTATAACGAGAAACTTAACTGGAGCCCTCACATAGACTATAACGTGGCAAAGGCACAACGAGCTTCAGGCTTATTGCGAAGGTTGAGCAACAGAAAATATGGGTTACGTAGACACACCTTATTAATGATATATAAAATGTACATGCGCCCAATACTCGAATTTGGGTGTATATTATTTTCGGGTGGCCCTACGTACAAAATTAAACCGTTAGTTCTATTAGAGCGAGAAGCGTTACGGTTGTGTTTGCGACTCCCCAGGTATGTCGCTATTAATGTACTATATCAGGAAGCTCGCATACCAACTATTCTTTGCCGATTCCGTATCTTAACAGTACAAACATACTTGAAATTTTACGGCTTATCAGCGAGACGGTCTGCATATGCCTTTATTAGTGACCCCGACGCCTTCTTCCTCGCTCACTGGCCACGCTTTCGTACTCCCCAGATTATTTTTGTACAAAAGAAACTTGAAAGCATAAAGGTGGATATCAGATCGGTAATTGGAACCAAAGCATTAAATCACAATATTACGATAGAATGTGATGAAATTTTTCCCCCACTATCTAAGTTTCAATCTTCGAGTCACTTAAATGACAGGTTAGAAGACTACATAGCTCATGCGGAAATAAAGAACATAATAGCCACAGACGCTTCTGTGAATAAAGAAAAGGCAGCAGTAGGAATCGTCTCAGATTACCTCGGTTGGTCATTCTCGGTAAGACTACCAGACTTCACTCCGGTTTTCGAAGCTGAGCTCCTGGCTATTATTTTAGCGCTACGAAAACTTCCTTCAAACGAAGAGAGTGCAATGATAATTACTGATTCTCTTTCGCTGTGTACTACTCTCACAGCTTCAGAACAATCAAGAGCTCTAGCGACATTACAAACATTAGTTCCACCTCATGTGAAGTTCCTGAAGTTAGTCTGGGTCCCGGGACACTGTGGCATACGGTTGAATGAAATAGCCGATTCACTATCTCGAGCCACACTTGATGGCCCTGTGATCTCGGTACTACCAGAATCGGAACACATAGTGTCGATCAGATATAGAAAATGGGCTATTTATACGGATATTATGGAAAATATTACTAAATATACGGACTATCAGCACCTAACATACCCCTGGAAACCTCAGTGGAGTCAATCTAAAAAGTTAGAAGTTATTTTAACCAAATTTCGATGTCGTGTCCCTCCATTAAACTTTTACTTGCACAGAGCTGGTCTGGCGATATCCCCCCTGTGTCCATTCTGTGAAGAAACGGAAACAATAGAGCATTACTTTATAACATGTAAAAACTATTCATTAATTAGGAAAAGACTTTTAATTGTTCCGTTTCAAGCAGTAGGTTTAAATTTAACTGCAGATAATGTTCTAAGTTTCGGTGCCTTTAGCTTGGGACATTGCCACAGGAGCGTATTCGATGCTGTATGCAATTTCATTCGAGAATCAAAGCGCATGTCATAATAATGCCTGCTTAAATATATTTCTGAAGACACTTGTCTAATTTTGAATGAAATTTGCATATTCATTTGATTGTGACCGGGTGAGATAAGCTCGATTGTCTGGTCTACTCAAAATTTCTGTCTTCCACTGTAGTATTACCTCACCTTTTCTCTTCTTGATTCAATCTTCAATTATTTGTTTAGTTTAATATTCCTTTTTAGTTAATTATTATTTTCTATTACATCATTAGTTTTTTCATTAAGGATAAACCTTTTAATATATCTCATATAGGATACTTCTAGATTTCATGGCCAATCCCCCATAGTGGGTATGTGCCAGTGCGAAGGGGCAACAACAACAACAACAGCGTGAAGCGGTTGGGCTCCGCCGTTGACTCCGCGCCGTTCCAGCCGCAACAAAATGAGGCCACCTTCGAACAAACTGCCAGCGGTGAGTGGAGACGTCCATGGTTCCAGTTAAGCTTTCCAAGGAAAGTTAACGAACATAAAGTAGGGGAGATTTTGTTTGCGAGATCAGGATGCGAGGGACACCGCATTGTAAGGCTTAAGCTTATAGTTGCGAAACGCAGGTCGCGGGATCGAATCCCGACTGCGGTGGCCGCATTTCCGATGGAGGCGGAAATGTTGTAGGCCCGTGTGCTCAGATTCGAGTGCACGTTAAAGAACTATAGGTGGTCGAAATTTCCGAAGCCCTTCACTATGGCGTCTCCCATAATCATATGGTGGTTTTGGGACGTTTAAACCCACATATCAATCAAGCTTATATTTGCGACCCTGGTTGATTCTTCTTTTTTTTCCTCACTTCAACACGAATATGAGAACGCAAAATTTCACCTTAGTTCGCTCCCACTGAAATGCGACAGCCATAAGAGCACGATTCAAACCCGTGCCTTCGCGCTACTAAAATGATCTATTATCTACTAAGATCTACTAAGATACACTAAGATGATCTATTATCTCTTTATTTCTGTCATACTTCCTCTTCTTTTATATTTTTATGCGTGGCTTTGTCTACGTCACGCTAGGCGACAACAACATGCGTCAAACGGGGCCGCTCTCGGGTACTCCCGAATCATCGTAAAGGCGCTCGAAGAACACGTAGAGGAGGTCTTGTCCTTGGCGCGACCGCACGCTCAGCATGCTACAGATGACTATGCTATCCGTGGTTGTGTCAGCGTTAAGCCAAGCCACACGAGACAGTGGCGTACTCAGGGGCTGGCTTACCAGGCACGTGCCCTTCCCGAAACTTACTCTTCCCGCAATAGGACAATGTTCTTACGTTTCTTTTGATGGCGCAAGAGCCATGCTTGGCCAAAGAGTGCCTGCCGCTGGACACAGAGCACAAGATGGCACTTGACCTCTTGCCTACCTTGCAGCCACTTCGTATAAGAGATGGGCCAGAGTTGCTGGCACGTGCATCTTGGGGGAGTATACTGTGGGGGCGTGCTGCCTGGGCCACTGACATGAGACGACAGCATATACGACAGACTAAGCCTTCAAAGTGTTCCACACTTTAAAAAAGTTGCTGGATCGAGAAATTGAACTTCCTGATGCACTAGTTTTCTTTGTAACGATTTCAGGATCGGTCGTGCGACGCGGCACCCGTCCCTTACTCCAAGCGTCTT
Source organism: Rhipicephalus microplus (assembly GCF_043290135.1). Taxonomy (NCBI): domain Eukaryota; kingdom Metazoa; phylum Arthropoda; class Arachnida; order Ixodida; family Ixodidae; genus Rhipicephalus; species Rhipicephalus microplus. The sequence continues at coordinate 182,436,943 of NC_134705.1, forward strand.
GTGTGCTTGGTCGTGCTCGCCGTCGTCGCCGCCTTTGTGGCCGCCATGGTGCTCCTCTTCTACGTCTCCACTATGGTCATCCGTACCTACGCCAGAAAAAGCGACGGTGGCGGTACGGAGGATCGCGTGAGCCTCTCGTGTCACACCGACGGTTGCTCCCGGTTCGAGGCACTGCTCGCGGACACCCTCAACACTAGCGTCGACCCGTGCCACGACTTCAAGGCGTACGTCAGCTCGCGCTGGCTGCCCGACCCGTCCAAGGAGCTGGACGCCCAGTGGTGTTACGAGTGGAACGTCAAGTACGCCTGGATGCGCATGATGGTCGGCGAGATACGACTGCGTTCCAATACGTCGTCGCTGGACCGCCTGATGGCCGATTCCTTCGGAGCATGTGTGCACAGGTCGGAATTGCCCGGGTCTTTCTAGTTCATGGCGAAGCCATTAGGTGCCTCAGCTGTAGGACAGGAAAAACCCACTGAACACCAGAGATATGCGTAAGCAAGGTTGCCTGGGTGCATCGGCGTCGGCAGGGCGGTGCAAAATGGGCACTACCCCCCCCCCCCCAGCAAAAAAAAATCATGCCGTCGAACAATGCCTTGATCCCCAAAGAACTGGCATTCCTCGACTATATGAAAGCCATTACACACACTTTGGACGCGTATTTGGTTTTTGTCTGCTCGTGCATTTGTGCATCATGTCCACTGTTACGTCCAACGATAAGGTTTTTCTGCTAACCTTTCTGACACTGGTTAATCGACGGAGAAAAAAAAGAAAATTGTTCAAGCAGCTTTGCACTAGCTCTGTCAAGCCTGAAGGAATATGCACGGCTATGTTGTCGACCTTATTTCTTTGCATCAGTTGTTTCTATTTATTTCTATTTTTCTATCTTTTTTCGTACTTTCTTCCCTTTACCTCATTCGTTCTTCCTTTCTATCTTTCTTTTTTTTCTAATCTGTTTTGCTCTGTCTTTTTTCTATCTCCCATATGTATATCTTCCTGTGATTCTTTATCGCTCTTTCTTTCTATTAGCCTTGTGACGATCAGGGAAATGAATTCCTGTAGCTGTCTTGCATGCTTGATTGATATGTGGGGTTAAACGTCCCAAAACTACCACATGATTTTGAGAGAAGCCGTAGTGGAGGGCTCCGGAAATTGCGACCACCTGGGGTTTTTTAACGTGCACTCAAAACAGAGCACATGAGCCTACAACATTTCCGCCTCCATTGGAAATGCAGCTGCCACAGCCGGGATTCGATCCCGCGACCTGCGGGTCAGCAGCCGAGTACCTTAGCCTCTAGACCACGACGGCGGGGCTGTCTTGCATGCTCACTCCAATACGGTGTATGGTGACATCTCATTTTTTAAATAAAAATTATGGCTCACTTCTATCGGCGCGCACGCTCCCAAATAGAGCCTATAGATTGCACGAAGCTAATTTCTATATATTCTTGCACAGCGTTAAACAACTGTAGTGTAGTGTTTGCTTAGTGATGTATATTGTCAGTTATGTTGCCTAATTGATAGCTAACGTTGCCATAGCAATGGCTAGTCTTGGATGTTTAGTGTTACGATCTGTCTTGACGCGGTTTCAAACCAGTGATTCAGCTACCAACTGAATGCTTTATTCAACTTTTTTTGCGAACAGGGCCGATGAGGATTCCAAGGAGACGCGCAACAAGTTTAAGCAATTGATGCGTGACCTGAGCATTCCTTGGCCCGAACAGCCACCCAGCGACGTCGACCCGTTCGAAGCCCACCTCAACCTGAGCATTCGCTGGAACGTGGCACTCTGGTTCGACGTCAAGATGCTTCCCGCCCGTACAGCAAGCGGTCGTAAGGTGATTTACATCTACCAGAGCACGTACGCCAAGTTCTGGGGGGAACAGTATCTCGCCATGACTAGTCAGGCCTCGATGCGCCAATACGTGGACCAGTACTTGGCCTCCTTCTACGACACGTCGACACGGAACGCAAGCGGCGAGCCGGAGCAACTTTGCCAGTACGACGCGGTGTTCAACTTCACCAGGCAAGTCGTCTTTCAACTTGCCGGCGTCATCATGAAGGACAAGTCTGTCGCGTTCCTCGAGTTTGACTCCCTGGCACGAGCATTCGGTCAGAAGACGGATCGCTTCGTTTCGTTGATGAACAAGTACTTCTTTCCCGGGAACTTTTCCTCGTTCGAGCGGGAGGACAGCGCTATCGTAAAGGCGACGGACACATTGAACGTCATCCGTCACGTCGTTACCGGCACGGATGCCTCGACCGTGTTGAGCCACTTGGGCTGGTGGATGCTGCAGGTGTTCGCTCCCTTAGCGGACAACCATTTCTTCGTCGAGAAGTACGGAAGCATTGAGAAGGCCGAGCTGCTGCGCCCGCTGTTCTGCGAGACCCAGGTCGAGTCTTCCTTCAAGATTCTGCTTCTCGCAAGACACATGGCCGCCCACTTTCAAGATCACCAGATCCAACGCATCTACGAACTCCTGAACAGCGTACGGCAGGCTACCGTGGCCGAGATCGGAAAGTTGGATCTGCCGGTTAACGCCAAGGCAGTGCTGACGAGAACGCTCAAGCACTTGCGCGTTAACCTGTGGCCCAGGCCACAGTACCGGTCTGAGACGTTGCTCCGGCGCATCTACTCGTTCGAGTACGCGAGCAAGAAGACCATGCTGGACTACTGGATCTCGGAAAGGAAGGGCAACGCGGCGCTCATCAGTGGCAGCGCGTACTTCGAGGACAAGCGGCTGCCACACAACTACCTCAAGGAAGTTTTCTCCTACGACAGCATCCTGGACACCATCAGCTTGTCGATGGTCGTGGTGCACGAGCCGTTTTACTACCTCGACGACGAGTTCGGCGCCATTAACTACGGTGGTTTGGGCGCGAGCTTCGCCAAGACCCTCATAGAAGGCCTCGTAAGCGACCCAATGTTGCGTGCCGCCGTCGCCAGTGACGCGTCGAGCGGCGCTGACGAAGGAAACGAGAGACCGCTCTGGGGCGCTGCGACCGGCAACGATACTAATGGCTCGCCACAGCCCGAACTCGGTCTGATCGCTCCGGTCTTCCTGCCGGCGTTTCGCGCGTTCCAGGCGAAGATGCGTGGTGCCGGCCCCGTCAACGCGGGCCAATTCTCACCGGCAAAAGTGTTCTTCGTCAACTTCTGCCACAGTCAGACGCGCATGGCGGCAGGCTTCGACTGCAACTCCGCGCTGCGAGGAACAGCCGATTTCGTTTCCGCGTTTCACTGCGAACGTGGTAGCAGCATGAACCCTTGATACTTTTTCAATCCTAATGGATAGAGAACAAGACTATTGTCTTAACAGTTCTGAATATTTATTATAATTATTAGTCCGTTTATTTTGTTGCTAGGACATGTGTCTTTCTGCATAATTGTGCGTGTGTCGTGTACGGTGTCGTGAAAAGTGTGTTTCACTTGCTTAGACCCACGATGACCGAAATTTTATATCAACAAAATAACTGTACGGGTCTCATCACACGATACTTCTCGATTACTCTAAATCATAGGAATGGCTGTGAATCTGTCTGATGGCAGTAGTAGCTTATATTCACATCCAGCTTTATTTCGCTGTTTGCCTCATTTATTTTTTTACTGGGGATATATATGTAAAGGAAATTACCAAGAACCCGCACAGAAGCAGACTGCTGAAAATTCGAAAGTACGTTAACAAGACTAGTGAAGTTCGCGTAATGCATTGACAAAAACAACGTACGCTTCATTGGCTGACTGCTCATTTAAAGGCCGACTCCGGCGATTTGGCGAGGTCAATGTATCTCGATGAATTTCACTCCCTATATGTTCATTTGCACGTTCGCACCACTCGTTCATGCCGAACTGCAGGCTTGAGAGTTTTCGCAGATTATTTTCAAGTGAATTTCCTAGCTTGCCTCTAAACGCTCACCTCGCTTGACCCTATAATGACACCATAGTGTGTGTGACGTTGATTTTTGCAAAACGGAAGTGACGGAACTGATGTGCCACTGCAGTGTCTGCTTGGCTGCTGTAGTGTGCGGGATCGGCCGGTGCTTCCTTGATTGAGCGTGCGATTTCCCTTTCGTGTTGGTGGGTGTGCGATGGGTGGCAAATGATGTTGCGTTGTGGGCCGCACACCGTTCGCCGTATATTCATCATAACAGCGTAGGCGTTTTAACCGATCACAGCAGGCTCAAACTCGGACGACCAGGACAAGTGCTGCTATCTGGCTGCGTTATGCGCAACCATGGCCGGTTCTGGCCAAGTGTGTCGTCATACGTAGAAGCACACTCAGTTGGGTTTTGGCATTGCCGTTTTGGCCTCTTAAAAATTATTTGAGCTTGTCGAGCATTTCAGTTATCGGGCGCAGGACAAATGTGTCTCGGGAACATGAAAGCCCCTTTACCCTGACATGGACGAAAAATCGCAGGAGTTGGCCTGTAATTCCGTTGCTTTGTATACCTACTGTCAGAGATAGACATTTCCGGGATTGATAGATTTGTTAACTGGCTAATCTAGCTAGTTTATATAGCCTTGACTATGTGATGCAGGTTGTTTCCAGGTTGCTTCTAGGGCATTGCTATGCTAGGTGATGCTAGTTTCTTTTTTACGTTTTAGCACAGACAGATTCGAGTTGAACTACACGCAGTCACAGACACGATGCGCGTCCACAAACTTTGGAGACTGTGATGCGGGTTCTTGTTGCTGATTTGTTTTTCTCCCGGGCTGAGCCTCAGAGAGTTTTGTTAATAAGGACAAAGCCGTTCGGTTTCCAAGAAACACACAAAAAGTTTAATTGAAAAGTAAAAAGGCAAAGATTCCTCACAAAACAAAACACTTAATAAACAGTTGACTGGACATGACGAAACACATCTGTAAACACCCAACAAGAACGTTCAAAGTCAGTAACTAAACCTAACGTTCGAAAGGGGCTGAGTGATGGGAGTAGCGCAAGAGTATCGGTGCAGTCTCACCCACAAGTTGGTTTTCGGCGGTGATGAGAAACCGGAACGCCGTGACTCCTGCGTCAATGCGTGGGCTGGACGAGGACGAGGGAACGCTGGCTGCTGGCGACACGTCGAAAAGCCCTACCAAATCGTGATGGTTTCGGCTTGAGGAGCGTGGACACGTCGGAGACGGGAGAACGCAGGCTGGTGGCGACGCGTCCGGGAACTAGGGTCGACCTAGTCAAGCAGCTGGGCGCACAGCTCGGGCCCGGAGCCCGACGGCTGTAGCTCGCCTGCCGGAACCGAAGTCCGCAGGCTCTGGAAAGGAGTTCAGGACCGGATGGCCACGGTCCTTTGGAGCGGGAACCCGACAGCAGGAGGCCCCGGCCGGTTGAAGACCTGCAGGCTCGGGTCCTACGCCCGACGGCCCATCTTCAGCGCCCGGTCCGGTGACGACCTTCCGCTTGCCCCGTCTTCTTCGAACTCCCCTTGCTCTGGTCTGCTCAGGCTCCTGCTTCAGCTCTGGCCCACTTGTCTCGTTCTCATTGGAGATACTGCTGTCTCGTGGTGTCAAGCCATTGGGCCTTGAAATCTCCGTGTTCGCTGCCCATTGGATGTTTTACCTTTTGTTTACTTCACGTCCTGCCACGCATCCTCGTGCTTGACGCTCTTTAACGTCGTCATTCTTGTTTAAGCGGCACCGCACGTGCACTCTGGTATTTCTCCTTTTGTTTTTTTTTTTTTTTTTTTTTCCCGTGACGCGCACTTTTCGAAGGCGCGCACTTTGAACGCGCACCACACATCACATACGCCCCCCTTTTATTCAAGTTTTTTTTTTTTTAGAAAAAAAAACTGCCGATGAGTGCGCGTTCTGCACTACGTCACAATTAAACCACATATTTGCACCACGCAGTTCAACACATCACCGGGCTACAGTTCGCTACATCGTCCAAATGTCCACACTTAAACTTTAGATTCACCCAATTGCATTTAAAAGTTCTGAAACCCGGAATAAACCTTTTTACTACAAAATCGACTATGGACAAAGCTACTTGTGTCCGCATCTAAAAGTCGAAGTCCAGAAAGAGCTACCGGTTTTCTAACCCTACACTCAGGTTATCGCGTCCCAAACCAGACGCACTGCCCTTCTCGCACGTTTCGAAAGTAACTGTGGCAAACATGCTTTTATGCACTTTCGCTGAAACGCGTGTCTGCGCCCCCGCCGGCCACATGAACGCTTACCGGTCACAGAGGAACAGGGCGCGGTCTCGAGCCGTCGGCGTCGACACGAAACGCACTGAGACACGAATGTCCAAATGCCACAATCTCTCACACAAATGCTTTCTTTTAGTTCACCATCTAATGAACACAAGCTCGGGGTGCCCTCAGCAAGCCCAAACGCTCCGACAAGCGTGTGAGGTTCCTGGATTCTTGAGAAGGGATGCCGTTGTGCTCGGTCATTATACAGCTCATCTTGAGTGGACTTAATTATAGGTTCAAAACCAATCACGTTCTCAGGTTCAAGACCCTGTCTGGCATTCTCCATACCTACTATCGAGCCCACCTCCGATTCGATACTGTTTATTTTGAAGAGTGCTTCAGCACTCCCATCGTGTTTTCTCGGACAAATAGCAGTTGCGCTATCCTGTGAACTAGAATCCCCTCTCTCTCTGAGTGAGATATACGTATGGTCTAGGACCATTGACGTGGTGCCTGCTGCTACCTCTGTCGGTACAAAACAATCAGTGGCCACTATATCAGAGCCTTCATGGCATTCGCTGCCATCTTCCCAATGACGTTCTAGCGCTCCTTCCATGGAGCTATTGAGAGGTAGCCCTACCCCTTCCCGAAATGTGCTCGGCCTCTGAGACGTTCTGATACACACCTCATTCTGAATGGAGCTTCTTTGTTCCCTGCTATCGAAGCTTTGCTCCACAACATTTTCCACAGCTTCTAGGTCGCCCATATCCAGGCGCTCTTCTTCATAGGTGCTTGGCCTCTCAGAGGTCCCCAAGCAGCTAACGGAAGTAATATGTTCCCAGCCAGAGGAGCTTTCCGTCGCTTCAACAAACTCCTCATGACTCCTGCCTTCTTGGCTGTCCACCTCTCTGCCTTCCTCTATCTGAGCTTCTCGCTCCGAAGTAAGGCTGTCGCGAGGTTCGAGGCCAACCTTGCAGGAATCGACTTCCCTCCAGCAAACGCTGCTATCGGAGCAAACATTCACCGCTTGCTCGACCTTCTGCATCGCCAGCTGCCCCCTTTTCGCCATCGCAAGCTCGAGTCGCCGCTCGAAGTCCACCCTCTCTAATTGGAGCTGCTGCTTCAGTATGCGTGTCTGACGCTCTAGCAACACTTTATTTTCACGCGTTACGCGCTCTAGCTCCTCCTTCTTCGCTCTAAGCACCAATTCAAGCTTTTCCTTCGCCGCCTTTCGTTCTGCAGCCCGTTGCTCACGCTCCCTCTCCATCCGCTCCTCGTACCATACTCTAAACTCCGCTCCCGTCAGTCCCATTTTATCCGCCAACTCAATTAACTCCCACGTGTTCGTCATCGTGTTAACCGCGTCAAAAAAATCTACTGGAAAAACAAACGACTTTGTCCTGCCGTGGACGCCAGTTTGTGATGCGGGTTCTTGTTGCTGATTTGTTTTTCTCCCGGGCTGAGCCTCAGAGAGTTTTGTTAATAAGGACAAAGCCGTTCGGTTTCCAAGAAACACACAAAAAGTTTAATTGAAAAGTAAAAAGGCAAAGATTCCTCACAAAACAAAACACTTAATAAACAGTTGACTGGACATGACGAAACACATCTGTAAACACCCAACAAGAACGTTCAAAGTCAGTAACTAAACCTAACGTTCGAAAGGGGCTGAGTGATGGGAGTAGCGCAAGAGTATCGGTGCAGTCTCACCCTCAAGTTGGTTTTCGGCGGTGATGAGAAACCGGAACGCCGTGACTCCTGCGTCAATGCGTGGGCTGGACGAGGACGAGGGAACGCTGGCTGCTGGCGACACGTCGAAAAGCCCTACCAAATCGTGATGGTTTCGGCTTGAGGAGCGTGGACACGTCGGAGACGGGAGAACGCAGGCTGGTGGCGACGCGTCCGGGAACTAGGGTCGACCTAGTCAAGCAGCTGGGCGCACAGCTCGGGCCCGGAGCCCGACGGCTGTAGCTCGCCTGCCGGAACCGAAGTCCGCAGGCTCTGGAAAGGAGTTCAGGACCGGATGGCCACGGTCCTTTGGAGCGGGAACCCGACAGCAGGAGGCCCCGGCCGGTTGAAGACCTGCAGGCTCGGGTCCTACGCCCGACGGCCCATCTTCAGCGCCCGGTCCGGTGACGACCTTCCGCTTGCCCCGTCTTCTTCGAACTCCCCTTGCTCTGGTCTGCTCAGGCTCCTGCTTCAGCTCTGGCCCACTTGTCTCGTTCTCATTGGAGATACTGCTGTCTCGTGGTGTCAAGCCATTGGGCCTTGAAATCTCCGTGTTCGCTGCCCATTGGATGTTTTACCTTTTGTTTACTTCACGTCCTGCCACGCATCCTCGTGCTTGACGCTCTTTAACGTCGTCATTCTTGTTTAAGCGGCACCGCACGTGCACTCTGGTATTTCTCCTTTTGTTTTTTTTTTTTTTTTTTTCCCGTGACGCGCACTTTTCGAAGGCGCGCACTTTGAACGCGCACCACACATCACAGAGACGGAACCTCGCACTGAAACCACGCTCTCGCACTTCTGAGGGATCCATACGTCGCTGGCGTAGGGTACTCCATCGCTTTGTGGCCTTCTCAGAGCCCCAATTATACGTTTCATGTCTTCTAAAATTTTCTAACATTCTAACCTACTCGAAGTCTTGGATCACCGCCGCTGTTTTGTAGTCATTCGGACAGGTAACATTCGTCTCAATTTTTAGTAGAGCAGTAGGATTCCATTTTCGTGGCACATACCCATTTATGGTTAGTTGGGATAGCTGTCGCCTCGTTCATATTAAGTGAACCGATTGCAATTAGTGCCATTTACTCAATCTCTGTGGCACATCGCCGTCTATTATGAGGATAATTTACTGATAGGTATAGCACGCACAGATCCCTGCCAGCTCAAGCAGCTTCGCCTTTCTAAACACGAGTTCAAAGCAAGTCTGGCCACCCTGAGCCCCATCCATAACATTCAACCTGTAGTACACAAGTTTCGCGATCAATTTGCAAAATTATCCGCCAAAGGGGAAGGGGTCGTGCATTGAGTGGGCAGACATTAGTTATTTACCACATTACCACAGAGGACGTGTCCAATGAACGTTTGTCCCCGGGTGTACTTCGAGCGAATTGGAAGCGCTCCATCCCGCGATTACCCAAACACTACGAGGTAAAAACAAACACAATTGAACCTGTCAGACGTGAAAGACAGTGTCGCAGACTCGCTACAGGAAGTTACTTCGAGCACCGAAAAAACAACTGCCTTCTGAAGGCAGAAAGTGGAAAGCTGAGAGTAACACAGAATGTCCATCGCTATACGCCGAAGGCGTCAAGGAGAGACGGAGTGACGGGCATCTGGTGTCGCGTCTTGTTCTTTGGCAAATTTATTTTGGTGATTTGAAAACACAAGAAGCCAACTTGGCCCAAGCAGGAGGGGCAGTGCCCATCCACGAAGGTCAGCTTGATCAGCGCCCGAACAGCCGGTTCTTGCTGTGCAGGGCAAAACCATGAGGTGGTTTCGGGCTCTGAAGCTGTGTATCCGGAGCGTGCGCAGCCTATGGTTTTCAGGCTGACCACGTCATAACCTGATTCCTCCTCAAAGTTTCGCCCCGCAGAGCAATTACGGGCTGCTCGCGTGGTCTACACAGATGCGGCCATAGCTGTACATAACACGGTCAAGTTATTTAATGGACAGTATAACTCTCACGAAGCTCACGTTTTCACTCACTCAAAAGGCTATGACACCAGGCAAAGACATCCTTTGACACCGAAACCTTTCTTTGACTTTCCTATAGAACTATCGTTGAGTGGAATAGCCTGACCAATAACGTTGCAAGCGAAGGTTCATTGTATCTCCTTCAGAATTGCTAATGATCCTTTGCAGTATCGATCCTGATTATATAATTGATATGTAGGATCACGGCCGCCTGGATCGGGAGCACGCGTCCGATCCAGGCGGTTGCGGTGGGGTTTAACGCTCCAAAACCTCCATATGATTAAAAGACACGGCAGCCCTGATTATGTAATAATTAAGCATTGGTGGTACTGGATAGTTCTTTTTTGTATTTATTTAAATTACTTGTTAGTATTTGCTCACCTTTCACTCTTCACGTCAATTACTTATACTACTGATTATCTGCTTTCACTCCTTTCATCTTCGGTACTTCTTGTATTCATACTACTCTACGTGTATTTTTTGTGTTTATAATGTCTGTGGTTCTTTACCATTCAAACTATTTTTCTGTATCCCAGCTGTCATAATTTTTTTGAGATTTAAGTATCTCAAAATTAAAATTCAGAAGCCTTCCCACAAACCGTAAAAACCGAGCCAATCAAAGCTTCGCACGTGCGAGCCCCACCTATTATATTTATTTTCTTTCGCTGTATCGCTTTACGCAAATGATCCCTCCTAACAGTTTTCTTCCTCCATGCCATGTATTGGGCCTTCATCCACGTAGCACAAAGCTTCAACTGGCAGGCAACAACGATGGTAATGCACTCATATCCAAGCAACAATGAAATGTCGCTAAGTGGAATGACAATTTTCGAAAGAAACATGATTTCTTAGTGCGCAGGGAACAGTAGCTTGCCACGATTGGCAAGTCACTGAGCCAATTTTGGATGCATTCCAAAGTTTGATGAATGCCGAGTAATGGCAAGACATAGAGACAAGAAGGCACGTGAAATAATGAAGCGGTTTTTTTTTTATTCGAAAAGCAGGAACTGAGTGTGTAAGATCCCCGTCCGTCAATATGTTGGATAATGAATACCAGTATCTGTTCAATTAAATTTTCATTTCAAGATACGAATGAGATGTTCTGGCGCACGTGTTATCATTTCTTCCTTTTTTTTGTGTGTGCCTGTGTGATCTCCCCGCCCTCTGGTCTGTGTATAGAGCCAACATTTGTGCAATAAAACGGTCGTAAGCGCGTGCTCTGTCCTATCCGTCTTCTTTCTGAAACGTTCCCTGCGCACTAAGAAAGTATATTTCTTTCAAAAATGCAGTACCAACCAGCCCTAGTATAGCCGCTCTTTTGAAATGATCAGTCACCTCGATAAAAGATTAGTGTTTCGTTTTGGTTTCGTTGCGTCCAGTTTCGGTTCGGTTATCGGACTTGCTGCAGGTGGCGCCTCACTCGGCAACGAGGATTCACGCACCGTGAGTGCACTCGTGAGGCGATTCGTAAATGAAGTGTTGAAGTGTTTCAAAATTGTATGACGAGCTCTCGTGTCGAGTAAACGTTCTTCTTCGCGCTCTGCGCCAAGCCCGCTATGCAAAGGCTAGCCGGTGCACCCGCCAGCCGCCTCGGCAGTCGCCGAAACCACTTAGCCGTGGTACCACAATAGGATTGCCTATTATAAGTAACGTGTAATATTCGACAAGCCCACGGCCAAGAGAGCATAATCTTTTGGGAAAAATTATACAAATGCGCACGCGACTAAGACACATTTGAGCGACGCATTTACACACGTTTGCCATTGCCAAGTTTTTCCCGCGCGACGTGCTCGTCAACATCTCCGAGTTATGTAAGCTATTTTTTAACAGCTGGGCTATACCTCTAACTTACAGCTGCTGTGTTTACGTTCTTTTTAATATGATCAGCCCAAGAGACAACGACAACGTTCTCATGCGCGCGTGTCTGCTGCACGAGACGAGAAGAAGAACAACAACGACGTGGTTGGCCTCCGCCATCGAGTATACGCATCCTTCAAGCAGCAATGAAGAAGGCATCGCCTCCAGGCGCAACGCCAAGGGTGAGTAGAGATGTTAACGAAGCCAATGAGGCTTTCGAACAAGCGCTGTGTGTAGTTTCGGCGGGCGCCAGCCTACGACCCTTGCGTAGACACTGTAGCGCGACGCGACGGTTACCTGCAACAGCCCGCGATACGTAAGCACTGAGACCCTTACTCTCCGAACCACTAACGACGACTCGACCGACCAGCGGCCGTTCATTCACGCAACACACATCGGAAAACGCGTACACACGTGATTGGCTGTAGTGAATCACCTGTACCGCTCAATAACGGCAACTGTAGAAAGACACACAACTAAAAGGCACACAGCGCCCATAGCCCTCACGGATGGCGCCACATATATCACACTGTGTGAGCTTAAAGTATAGTGCCTAGGCACTATACGTAAAGTACGGAGACCCTGATTGATTGATATGATTGATATGTGGGGTTTAGCGTCCCAAAACCACTATACGACGCCGTAGTGGAGGGCTCAGGAAATTTAGACCGCCTGGGGTTCTTACGCGTGCACCCAAATCTGAGTACACGGGCCTACAACATTTCCGCCTCCATCGGAAATGCAGCCGCCGAAGCCGGGATTCGAACCCGCGACCTGTGGGTCAGCAGCCGAGTACCTTAACCACTATAGACCACCACGACGGGGCAAGTACGGAGACCCTAACACGGGGAAAGTGCTCTTGCAAGGCTGCAGATTTTGGACCACCGTGGGCTGGTTTTATACTTTACATGCGCGTAAGTTTAAGTGCATGAACATTTCATTTTTGTTTACACAGTATGCGTATACTTGTACCTCTTTATGAAGGCATCGAACTAGACTCCCTATAAACGTGCGTATGCCCGTTTCACAATGGTGGTGTCAAAAATTTATTCCATTACGTCCGTGCTCGCTGTATTGGCGTTCAAAATGTCGTTCGTTCACCGTATTAAGTATATACCACATGAACTATTTTAACGCAAAAAGTGTTGTTTTGCCAAGATCCGCAAGGAATACTGCCGAAACCCTCAAGCGCGTCTAATTTCTATCATGAGGTGGTCTATTTTTTGATGACACCACTTCTGTTACGGAAACGACGTCAATAAATGAAAAAGTGGCAGTTAGCTCGAAAAAAAAAAGTTACCTGACCTGTAAATCAAACCTCTTGATGCATGAGTTTTTTTTTTCTAATCCGTGAGCTTCTTTGCACACTGCAATAGAGGACCGAACGCCCCCAGACCATAACTTTGGTATTATTCTTCAGTATTGCAGGGACAATAAAAAACTGTATCCAGCACCGCATAAGAACCTCACACGAATGGAATCGGTGGCATTACGCAGAATTTAAACATACACATACACAAACTTACACAAGCTATACATGTAGTCGACCCCAGAACATACAGAGGTAATATGTCCGTGGTGTGGGGACACACCAACTCTGTTTCACATCACGTGGGAGTGTACACATCACAATAAAGAACACCACAACATGAACAACACAGAGGAACAATGGGAGGCACTGCTGTCCAGCTCGGCCATTGCTGATCAGCGCTGGCTGGTCCAACGGGTAGAGATGATGGCTTGGGCCAGCGGAGCCCTGGAATAGGGGCCCGACCATTCGGAATGCTCCGCGTTATGCGCAAATAATGTTCTCTCTCTCTCTGCCAGTCTCCCGGTTGGTCGCAAGACGTGGCGCCCGTCCCTTACTCCAAGCGCCTGGTGTGCGTGGTCGTGTTTGCCATCGCCGCAGGTCTCGTGGTGTCCGTGGTGGCCCTCTTCTACGTTTTCACGATGGTCACGCAGATTTCCACGAAGAACGGTGACGGCGACCGCTCGGGGGAACGCGTGAACCTCTCGTGTCGCACCGACGGCTGCTCCCGGTTCGAGGCGCTGCTCGCGGACACCCTTAACACCAGCGTCGACCCGTGCCACGACTTCAAGGCGTACGTCAGCTCGCGTTGGCTGCGCGACCCGTCCAGCGAGCCGGACTACCAATGGCGTTACAAGTGGGACGTCAAGTACACCTGGATGCGCATGATGGCCGACGAGATACGATTGCTTTCCGACACGTCGACGCTGGAACGACTGATGGCCGACTCCTTCGGAGCATGCGCGCACAGGTCGGTTGCCTACGTCATTCTAGTTTAAGGCGGCAGCGTAATCAAGACGCTGGCATTGTGCCTCATAAGACGGCTGGCGTCTGCTACAAAAACCCACGCGACGTGAGCCAGTTCGATTATAGAATCGGATGAAAACGAGGGCTCGAGTCTTTATCGAACACAGGTGTTCTGTGTGGAGGTCAAGCACTCTACCGGAGAGCCACACAAATTGATTTATTGCCTGCCTATTAAACGCAATGAAACTCAGTATAAGAATACAGTGCGATTTCACAATTTTGAGTGTTGTTAATGTCAGTCACTTGATTGCAGGGCTCGAGCACACCTCGCACATCACTTTGCTCAGCAGCCACTGCACTTTCATGATCACATCTTCGTTGCACGGGTCAATAACGGGATAACGGTAGTTTTTAACTATTATGCCTCCATGCGCGAGCATCTTCTTTACTACGCTCATGTTCTTGAAAGTCGCCGCAGACACATGATTCATCCTACACGTCCTTAACGCAACCATTTCGGGCGGCAATCGGAGGCTTGCCAGAGGCAGTGTCACAAAATATTCCACCCGATATGGTCAGCCTTCTAAGTCGGCATACAATAACATCACATTTCTAAAACAATACGTCCGTGTATGAAGGCTCGCCAATACAATTTCAACGTCCTCGTTATCTTCAAAAGAACTGTTTCCACAACTTAAACGGGCCACTTTCACCACTTCACTGGGCCTTGCCAACGCACGTCCGTTCGCGTCAGTGGCCGGAAATGGCATCCACAAGTGCTTCAGAAAAAAAAGCGTTATTCATGTCGTCATGACGGGCGAGAAATCACGTTAACGGGTTTAATACTGATCAGCCGAAGATTACTCGAGTACAAATATCTACCAGTCAAACTACGTCAAAACCACCATACAGCGAAGCACCAAAAGCACGAGAGTATGCGAGAGTAGACAAATACAGCTTAGTCTCACGACAACTATCATTATTAGAATTTATTATCATCAACCTATTGATGAAACATGTAACCATCGTGATCATCATCATCTCGATATATCGATTTGTTTATTAACTCCCCCTCTGCTACATGACTTGCGAAACGCCTTCTACTATAGGACTATATGATGACGGCAATAGGAAGACTATGAAACCTCTTATAGCTGTGGAAATGATCGGCTATATTGTTGACTTAACTGTGCGTACAGGTGTAACGTTGGCTAATTGATAGGTAATGTTATCTACCATAGTAATGTTGCAATAATGTGATTATTGATCTTTACTCTTACAAAAAATGGCAGCATAACCACGGAGTGAATGACGGAGAGTGGGGCGAAGCATTCATCCGTCTATTCGTTCTTGCTTCCGTCGGTCCATGCGTCCACCTGTGTGACCGTCCATGCGTCCATCCGCCCGTCCGTCTACCTGTCCGTGCGTGCGTCCGTCCCTGCGTTCGTCCATGCATCCACTCCGGCGTCCGTTCATGCGTCCATCCATGCATCTCTCTGTTTGTCCGTTCCTCCGTCTATTCAACACTCAGAGTACCACCATCTCGCTTCTTTTCATCATATATTCCCCATATAGAAGCACCGCCATCCAGCGGACATTTGAAGGACTAAACGAGAGGTGGCACACGCACACTTTCTTACGGCTTGCGCTTCGGGTCTACTTCCCACCTTTAACCACATCGAGTTCATGATATATACTAGTTCACTGTATTCATCGCACTACGGCCTTACGCTCGCTAAACCTATCTAAAACCATGGAGGTTACACCCAGCGAGTATAACGTACGTAGCAACCCTTTCTTGTCAGATAGTGCTCAATGCTCATGTATGAGGCTGCTAATGGGACCTGAGAGACAGGAGAATTCGGCTTTTACTTTCTTACGGCTTGCGCTTCGTATCTACTTCCCACCTTTAACCACTTAGAGTTCGTGGTATATACTAGTTCATTGTATTCATGGCACTGCGGCTCAACGCTCGCTAAACCTTTCTAAAACTAAGGAGGTTACACCCAGCGAGTATAGCGCAGAAACCCTTTCTTGTCATATAGTGCTCAATGTACATGCCAACTGCTGCTAATGAGGATCGCAGCGTGCGCGTTAACTAAAAGCCGAATGCTCCTGTCTCTCTCCCGCTTAGCAGCCATTAGCATGTACATTGAGCACTATCTTTTGTTGTTCAACAACGCACAGAAGAAATCTCGCACCGGCACCACTTTGGAGGTTAAATCTTTATACTTGTTACACACTACAACAGCTACGAGGGACGATAGGGTGCCGCTATAAGGAGCTTCGCCCCTAAAGAGTGAGTAATCAGTTAGTAAACGCGTGTGTTTATTTGTTTCTGGAGTATTTTAATACCTTCGCGGCATACCTTTACTAGCCAGCCGCTAGTACAGCTTGTAACTTTCGTCATTACCAGGGAAGCTTTCTTAGCGTTTTCAACTAAGTACTTATCTAATGAAATCCATGGCTACTAATAATTACACGGTGCGCGATCCCAAAGTATGGGTATATATAGCCTTCAAGTTGCAGCTACAGTGGAAATCTATCAAGTCTTGAAAATTTCCGTGTGCGTTTGCATGCGTATTCTCGCTTGTGATCCATTTATATGAACCCTCATACCCATATTATCACGTGCTCATATGACCATATGATTTGCTCATATGAGCATCATAATATGCATGCTCATAAGTAAATATCATACGAATATATGCGCACCTACAAGAGTATAGTTACATAAAGTAGTTAGCAGCCAATATTTTTGCACGAGGACAATACAACTTCGTTTTTTATTCTATACTTACGTAATAGAATTATCTTGATATGGCAGTGCACATGCACATATAAAAAATAGATGTAAACCTCTACTTTCGTGGTTACTAACAATTTAGTAATGGACTAACCGCTCGATTCCGCACCATTCACTAACTATGTAGTAAATTTCGCTAATCTGCATTTCACTAGCTTAACTTACTAAGAGGCTGGTGCTTGACGTGACAAGTGAACGGTCAGTATTTAGTTAGTGAATATGCTGACCTTTTAGATGCGATGCATCTCTTGCTCGGGTCTATGTCCCACGGCGTCGGCGTCCGCGCTCACATTACGCATGCACAACTATCTTCCTTCCCTCACTCCAACAGCTGCGCGTTACTCTATCCCCTTCTCTACGCTCCCCCTCTCCCCTCGCAACGCCGATGCAGGGACCGTCTGCTAACCTACGCTCCCCCCCCCCTCAAGGCATTCCTCACCGCGGCGTTTACACAGTCAAACCGCATGCGCGTCTCCTCTCCTTCTCTCTTCTCCTACGCTCCCCCTCTCTCGCCTCGCAATGCCGACGCAGGCATTGTTCCCTAGCAAGTTTCATGATTTAACAAACCGTCTGATCGCACTGCACAAACGTTTACTCGCCGCGCTGCATATACAGGCACTGGATCTTGACCTCCAAATCATGTAGTTTCCTAAAAGGAGACTGTGATCATGTGATTCCTATGTTATTCTATTAAGAGAAAAAAGAGAAACGGGAGCCCCGTGAATGTCTGCATCAGAGTGCGATACCTCAACAGCAACTCACGAGGGCTGGGGGCAAGGAGGGATTAAAAGGATATGATTAAAAGGTAGATATAGGCAGGAGAAAGCGAGGCGCAGGGGCAGCAAACAATAAAAATGACGGAAGTAAAGAGGAGATAGGAAAGACGGACATGGTCGCCGGAGTCCAAGGACGGGGCACCACTCAGCGTGAGCTCATGTCGGCAGCAGGAGATGGCGTCGGGTGAGCCAGCCGGCCAGAGCTGTGCTGTCGTTGGAGATCGCGGGGGCACAACCGCGGTCAGCACGAAATCCAGAGAGCGAGTCCTAAAAGGAGACTCTGGCGCTACGATCGTTAGCGACCATGGGATTCATAGGTAGTACACGGATCTGCCTAGTCTTCGTACTAGCGGGCGGCGAATCGCGCTTGTGTGTATTGCTGTTTCAGTTTTGTTTCGAAGAAAAGAGCAAACCCTTTTTAACTTCGTGACCTGATTTGAAATGGTAAGCCTCAAAGGTTAAGATGGTGAAGCGCAACCCCTTAATATTTGTGGATTTTTGTTTCGTGAGAAAACACCTCCAAGCCAAAAGAACAGACATCGAGCCAGCAGTATACGAAAAGCAGACAAATCTGTGCACTACCCTTCATTACCATCCTCGCTGAAGCGCCGTGCGTTGCAGCTCCCATAGACACTAGCGCCAGAGTTCCCTCTATAGTGTGTATTTAGGAAGCTCTATGCTCCAAAGTAGCACCGGTGGAAGATTTCTTGTGCGTTGTTGAACAATAAAAATTCGCAGTGTGCGCGTTAACTAAAAGCGGAACGCAGGTTTCTGTGTTCAATTGGAGTCTTCTGTCTCGCACTGCCCATTAGTAGCGATTGACATGTTCCAGTTGGAAACACCGGTCCATCACTGCGTGCTTTGCGCCTCCCCAAGTTTCTCTCCTGCGCAACGCCACAATGAGTGCCAACGTCGCCGGTAGTGTCAGCGTTAGCACCCGCTGCTTCGCATCTACACATTGTTCCCCTAAGTGGGGGATGGTGTAAAATATTTTAAGAGTTTTGATTATCCGCTATTACGAATACCAACATTTTCTGGCAGTCTCTAGCCAACTATTTGCGCTGTCTAACTCTTTTCTTGCGCGAACAGGGCCAGCGAGTGTTTTCTAGCAGTCTCTAGCCAACTATTTGCGCTGTCTAACTCATGTTTTCTTGCGCGAACAGGACCAGCGAGAACGCAGTTGATACGCGCAAGAAATTCAAGCAGTTGATGCGTGACCTCAGCGTTCCTTGGCCTGAAACTCCGCCCAGGGACGTGGACCCGTTTGAAGCACACCTCAACCTGAGCATCCGCTGGAACATACCGATCTGGTTCGACGTCAAAATGCTTCCCGCCGATACCTCCAGAGCAAATAAGTTCATCTACATCTACCCGAGTGCGTACGCCAAGTTTTAGAAGGGCGAGTACGACGCCATAACCAGTCAGGGATCGATGCGCCAATACGTGAACCAGTATATTGAGTACTTCTACCACGAGTTGACACCAAACTCCAGCGGACAGGCGGTCGACATTCGCCGGTGCGACGCGGTGTTCAACTTCACAAGACACGTCGTCTTTCAGCTAGCTCGCGCGGACGCCAAGAAGCAACCCGTTGCGGTCCTTGGGTTCGGTTCCCTGGCGTGAGCGTTCGGTCTGACGACGGAACGCCTCGTTTCGCTTTTGAACGACTACTTCCGGCCCAAGAACTTGTCCTTCTTCGATCCAGAGGACCAGGCACTCGTGAAGGCGACAAACACGCTGGACGTCGTCCGTCATATCATCACGGAGACGGATGCCTCGACGGTGTTGAGCCACCTGGGCTGGTGGATGCTACAGGTGTACGCGCCGATAGCGGACAACCGCTTCTTCGTTCAAAAATACGGAAGCGTTGAGAAGGCCGAGCTTCTGCGTCCACTGTTCTGCGAGACCCAGGTCGAGAGTTCTTTCAAGCTCCTGCTACTCGTCACGCACATGGACGTCCACTTTCGCAGTCAACAGCAGCGAAACATCCATGATCTCCTGACCAGTGTGCGAGAGGCTGCCTTGGCGGAGTACAAAAAATCGCACCTGCCGGCCGACGTCAAGAAACTGCTTACCGGAAAGCTGAGACGCTTGCGTATCAACCTCTGGCCCAGACAGGAGTTACGGTCTGCGGCGCTGCTCCGGCAGATCTACTCGTTCGAGTACGCGAGCAAGAAGACCATGTTGGACTACTGGATCTCGGAGAGGAGGGGCAACGCGGCGCTCATCGGTAGCATCGCGTACTTCGAGGACAAGCGGCTGCCGCACGGGAACTCCAAGGACACTTTCTCTTACGACAGCATCTTAGACACCATCAGTTTGTCGATGGTCGCGGCGCACGAGCCGTTTTATTACACCGATGACGACGCGTTCGGAGCAATCAACTACGGTGGTCTGGGTGCGAGCTTCGCGACGACCCTCCAGGAAGGTCTGGAGAGCGACCCGGCGTTGCGCACCGCCGTCCCCAGTCACGCTTCGAGCGGCGCTGCCCACGGAAGCGAGAGCCTACCGTGGGGCGCTGTGATCGGTAACGATACTAAAGGCTCGCCACGGCTGGAACACGGTCCATTATTTTTGCCGGCATACCGCGCGTTCCAGTCGAAGATGCGCGGTGCCGGTTCTCTTAACGCGGGCCGATTTTCGCCGGCGAAAGTGTTTTTTGTCAATTTCTGCCACAGCCAGACGCGCGTGCGCGCTAGCTTCGACTGTAACGCTGCGCTGCAAGCAGCGACTGACTTCGTTTCTGCGTTTGATTGCGAACGCGGTAGCAACATGAACCCTTGACGTTATGCAAGCCCTATAATAAAACTGTTCTGTCTACCTCTTGCAGTTGTGAGCATACACTTTCGGCCGAGATGTGACGTGTTTTGCTTTCCTGATTTCCGCATATTGATCTTGCATATTTGCCTTAACAAAGAAAAACCAAATGCAATGTTTACTGCACAAAAGGCTTTTACAATGCAAGCCCCATTTTTGCTTGTTACGCCGGTATGAGGCGAAATGCCAAAGCTAAAGTATTATGAAGATAGCGTAAGGGTAATTTAGACTAGGCAAATGGTCATTTTGACCATTTCAGTTGAGATTTTTGAGTTTCTATGTGCTACTTGCAAAATAAAGGTTGATAAGTTCAAAAAGAAAACCATCCATTTTTGTTACGTTAAACTAAATAGTTTTGAATGACCAGCCCTTAGTTCAGCAAGTGGACGCGGAGAAAGTATCAACGCGCGACGGAGCGTTAAAGACTTCGTTTTGCAGTAATTCCAGCGTCATCGTTCATGTCGGTGTCATTGGTTGCGAGCGAGAAATCATCGTTGTTCGCAAGTGAAAGATCAAGAGAGATCCAAAGCAATAAATGATAATTGGGTTCGAGTGAGATATTCACCCAGACCTTCTGCGTGGAAAGCGGGTGTCCTATTGCACAGCCATAAATATGCGAAAAAAAAATATGCGAGCCTTAACTAGTGATTTCCTTAACTCCTGTAATAATTACTGCGTGGCAAAAGCGTATAGAACCACGCCAGGCGTCTAAAGATGTGCAATTCGCAACAAGCGGTGTTTTAAATTTAAAAGCCCACCCAGTCTCGGACACATTTCATCGTCTCATCAACGTGAACAACGTAAGCATTGATTGATGATTGATATGTGGGGTTTAACGTCCCAAAACCACTATATGATTATGAGAGACGCCGTAGTGGAGGGCTCCGGAAATTCAGACCACCTGGGGTTCTTTAACGTGCACCCAAATCTGAGCACACGGGCCTACAACATTTCCGCCTCCATCGGAAATGCAGCCGCCGCAGCCGGGATTCGAACCCGCGCCCTGCGGGTCAGCAGCCGAGTACCTTAGCCACTAGACCACCGCGGCGGGGCAACACCGTAAGCAGCTGCCTATAGTTTGACGTGCTGTCTTAAGACAACACGTGCTGTCTCAAGACAACATGCGTCCGTAAGACAACAACGGACACGCAAGACAATTCTTCCTTTTGCCGATTAGAAAAAGGAGCAATTATGGCGCAGTGGTTATTTCGCACATGCATACTTGCAGTAGGCTTTCTATGATAGTTTGAAACGGTCAATGCAACGCACATAGACGTTCGACATAGACGCACCTAGAGAGAAAGCTAGTCTACAGCAGTTATGAAGGCGGTGCACACGGGTCTTGATTTACACTATCGCGCTCTACTCTTGAAGGCGAAGCTCAAGCTTATTCCAAGCTTTCTTTAATTCCCTTCTCTATATATTATCGTGTTGTGATCAACTTTTTATACCTGAGAGTGCTATTAACATCAACAACATTAGCATAAAGGCTAACAACAAAAAAACAGGAGGTCCAAGTATACTGCTCTTGTCTTGATGTTCCTAGTATGTTCTAAACAATCTGAGTTTCCTTTTCGTACAAACGTTGCAGTTAAATTGACCAAACTGAAGCGTCGCTGGCGCACCCACTTCATCATCATCACAACCACCACCATATGGCTACGTTTCGCCATATGACTGCATTATCCCATATGGCTACGTTTCGGCCGATCGTGTCCATGGCCAGCAGGCGCGTAGACCAACCATTCATTGTCAGTCTTCCTTGTCAAAAATCTTCAATCTCTGGGGGATTACACAAAATAGTGCGGCTTAAAATTACAATTATTCTAAATTAACGTTACATTAAAGGTCATCTTAAAATAATTTTAGCTCTTACTCATTAATCCTAAATTCAGTATGTATGATCCGCCCGACTCATGGCCGATCCCCCAGAGTGGGTAGGTGCTAATGATCCAAGAAGCATCATCATCATCATCATCATCATCGTCGTCATCATCATTGTCTGCTAACCGAAGAACTCAACCAATCCAGTATTCTGCATCGAAAAACAGACGTGGTGTAAAAGAAAATGAACGGTGTATGCTGTAGCCCACATGACAAAATGATGCGAACGATTTTTCATCGAAGAGATGACCCCTTGCATATAGAAAAACAAACGTTATGCCACTTTCATCCCTTCAATATATTGGGATTTGTACTACCGAATTTCATTTTGTGACCACCGCGCTGCCATCAATGATCAGGTAACATGCGTCATATGCACGAGAAACACTGGGATCATTCAGTGTAGGCCGCTTTATTCACTCAGTGTAGCGAATAATAATGACTTATAAATTTGCTATAGTAATATTCGCTAACCTCTCATATTCTAATCCGTAGTGAAGGAGCTCTGAATTTCTACATCTGCTTTGAACCTCACACGACCTAGAAACGTAGTCAGTTAAAGCTTTCGTCTGAAAACTTGACAGTCACACCCACTCAGATCGAAGCCCGACACCAGAGCAAAGGCACCCTTGTTGGTCTCGTGAATTCGACTAGTGAAAGGTCACGAAAGGTCAGCTCAAGGTAAATTGAAGTGGCGTGCAAATGTCGTAGAACCGTATTAAAAGTCAAACCCCTGCGGGGCTTGGCTTGTCAGTGTGCAGGCTCCTCCTCTCTTCCATGCATGTTAGCCTTGGTACTGCAAGCGTCATCTTGTCCGTCCTCGATGACCTGTTTTCTTATGCTTCCACGACGACACCGGCTCACCCTCCCCTGTGAGTCGAGAGGGGGTATGAATGCGCATGGCCTCCGAGATGGCGGGCACGTGGTGTGCCCGCCATCTCGAAAAGCTGTTGCTTCTTTCGCGAAAGCCGTTGATATACTCACAGGACATTATGAGAGTTTGATCGCGAAGAGTGCGAAGGATTGCTTTCAATGCCGACGCACGATTGACAGCCGGCAGCGATACACGAAACGGAGAATATCATTATAGTCAGCCTGACTACGCCCCCTGCAGGGCAATGCCCTCTGCCATGTTCCACCAGTCAACCCGGTCCTGCGCTTCCTGCCGCCACGTTATACCAGCGAACTTCTTATAATATCATCTGGCCAGCTTCATTTTCTGTCTCGCGTAAAGCGCATCTATGCACATCTATTGGCGCATCTATGCATTAATGGTGCGAAAACTGGCTTTACGGCAAAGTTGGCCGCCTTCTTCATTTCCTGTCTCTTCTCCTCACTCTCACCCCCTTGCCCACTCTATATATTACGTACATACATACATACATACATACATACATACATACATACATACATACATACATACATACATACATACATACATACATACATACATACATACATACATACATACATACATACATACATACATACATACATACATACATACATACATACATACATACATACATACATACATACATACATACATACATACATGCATACATACATACATGCATACATACATATACAAAACTTTACGGGCAGAAGACGGATATCCGTTAATACTGTAGATTGATATGTACTACAGGTCGGACCATTCACATTACAGGTCGTTGTTGCGCGGCTTAGCGGGAATCTCTCAGTCGCATAACTCCTTGCCGATCTCTAACATGCATGAGCAAGTAGCATCATAAACGGCATGTACAAAGGGAAAAAATGGCGGAAAAAATAACCATCGGTTGATTTCTCGGTGCCGATATGCGATATTTGTTCCGTCATACAGTTCCACATCAAGCTCAAGTGAGTCAAAAAAGCTGCCACGCATACGAGTTCCCTTTAATCTGCAGCAGTGCACGTCCACTTTCCTTAAACGAAAGCATATACGGAAAAATAGGGTTGACATGTGAGGTGCTGATGAAGTATTACCATTTACAAGATTTTCTGCATCTACCATGTCTTATAGCGATCTATCAGTACAGTCTCAGTAGAAACATGTATAGAAGTATGGCAGCTTGGGCAAGTTGGTATGACATGTCGATAGTTATAGCGCGAGAACAGAAGGACGACAAAGAGACAAGAAGGACACGAAGGACACGAGCGCTCGTGTACTTCCGGTCCTTCTTGTCTCTTTGTCGTCGTTCTGTTATCGCGCTATAACTATCCGGTTTTGAAGGATTGGAGTGCTATGTCTGCAATATTACTACTGCTAAATAACCCTCTGACCAAATAACAAATCTCAGCATTCAGGGCTTTATGAAAACAGCCGTGTTTCACGACACCAGTAAACAACACGTGTATACAACCACGAAGAAATAAGCATGCCACAGCAATTAAATGAAGCAAATAAATGATTATATTTATCAACAAAATTCATCGTCACAAGCGTCAATGAGAAACTCTGGCAATGTCAAGGATTCATATAGCTGCCACGTCTGCAACGAAACGCGCTGACGAAATCGTCCACTCCGCGCAGAGCTGCATTGCAGTCGAAGCTGGCAGACATGCGCGTCTGACTGTGGCAGAAGTTGACAAAGAAAACTTTCGCTGGCGAGAATGGGCCTGCGTTACGTTAACAGGGCCGTTGCCATGCATCTTCGCCTGGAATGAGCGAAATGCCGGCAGAAAGGCTGGGCCGACTAGACCGAGCTCAGGCCGCTGCGAACCAGTAGTATTGCTGCTGGTCGCAGAACCCCATGGAGCGGTGTCGTTTCCGTCGTTAGCGCGGCTTGATGCGTCACCAGCCACGGCGTGACGCAATGCGGGGTCGTTTTCGAGGCCTTCCAAGAGGACATTCGCGAAGCCTGCGCCAAGACCACCGTAGTTAATCGCACCGAAAGCCTAGTCGTGGATGTAGTAAAACGGCTTGTGCACGGCGACCATCGACAAACTGACGGTGTCCAATATGCTGTCGTAAGAGAACGGGTCCTTCGAGTTGCCATGCGGCAGCCGCTTGTCCTCGAAGTACGCGCTACCACCGATGAGCGCCGCATTACCGAGCCTCTCGGAGATCCAGTAGTCCAGCATGGTCTTCTTGCTCGCGTACTTGAACGAGTAGACGCGCTGGAGCAGAGACACAGACTGGAACTCCGGTTTGGGCCACAAGTTGACGCTCAAGCGTTTCAGCTTAGTGGCGAGCAAAGTCTTGACGTCGACCGACAAGCCCGACTTGTCGTACTCGGCCACGACAGCCTCTCGAACGCTGGTCAGGAGTTCGTGGATGTCTCGCTGAGCGCGTCTGCGAAAGTTAAGAGAGAGAGAGAGAGAAATAACGTTTATTGCACCCGTCTAGAATGACGGGGGAGGAGGCTTCGGCCTCTGCCCCCAATCATCCCCCTAGCCATCGGCCGGAATCCCTTGGGACTCGGCGGCGGTCAGGGCAAGACCGATGACTTGACGCTGTTCTTCGGCGTCACGGCTGTGTAATAAGGCCTCCCAGGATTCTGCGTTTCTACTTGGATTATTGTAGAATGGGCAGGTCCCTATCATGTGCACTAAACCCGCAGTGCTGATGCAGTGCGCACATCTGGAGTTGAACATTTACGAGTGCCTTTTACTGTACAGGTGAGGGTTTGGAAACACCCCGGTTTGCAATTTTAGCCACATAATTTCCTCCTTTTTGCTCAGCTGTTCACCTGCCTCTGGATAAATCTTACGGTGGAGTTTATAGTGTGCGGTGATTTCCTGAAACGTTCGTAGTTCGTCTCTTGTGGAGTGGGGCTGCTCGCGCGAAGGCGCCGGGTCAGCGTCGATCGACCGGAAAGTGAGCCCTCGGCCGATCGCGTGCGCCTTCTCATTCCCCTTCAGACCTTGAAGGGCCGGGGACCATACTAGTGAGATTAGCTCTGCGGCTACTGGTCTTTGTCTTAGAATTTTGGCGGCTGTAGCACAGATCCTGCCCATATCGTAGTTTTTAATGGCTGACTTAGAGTCGCTAACAATCTCTCGTGTGCCTTTTTGAGCTATTGCCAAAGCAATCGCAAGTTCTTCTGCCTCTGTGGTGGTTGTGCTCTTAGAGGTGCAGCATGAGACCAGGTCCCCGTTTTCGTGAACCACTACCGCTGTGTGTGCTCCCTTTCTTTCGTATTCTGCAACGTCCGTGTAAAGCACGCCAGATTGACCTTCAAGTTTCGCCTGCAGGGCTACAGCTCTAGCTTTGCGTCTGCCTTCATGAAACGCCGGATGCATAATTTTCGGCAGCGGTACAATTTTCAGTCTTGCCCTATAGTTGATTTAGGTATGCTAGCGGTCTGCCTGGAACACTCCGCGGGCTCGAACGCCAAGCGCTCCATGATTTTCCTCCCTGTTCCACTTCTCAGAAGTCTTTGGTGCTGTGACATCATGGCGGCTTCTATTAGTTCATCTAAAGTGTTGGAGACACGCCGCCCAAGAAGTTTAACCGTAGAGTTGTTCGGGGGAAGCCCTAGCGCAGTCTTGATGCCTTTCCTTATAATGGCTTCAATTTTATCTTTTTCTGCTCTACTTAATTTAAGGTAAGGGGCAACGTAATATACACGGCTTATCACGAAAGCTTGAACTAATCTTAAAAGATTGGCTTCCTTCATCCCCGCATTCTTGTTAGAAATGCGCTTAAGCAGGCGGCACATCTGGTTCGCACTAGCTTCGAGTCTCCGAATAGTTTCAGTGTTTTTTCCATTTGCTTGTATGCGCATCCCTAGAATTCTAATACTGTCTACGGTTGGAATAGCATCACCATTCACTCGTAAAGCGATGTCACAACCCCTTCCGAGGGGATTGTGTGTTTTCCTTTTTTGCGATGGTAGAAAAAGAGCATCTGATTTTTCTGCCGAGCATTTTAACCCTAGTGGTTCGAGATATTGTTCGATGGTATCTGTAGCCACCTGAAGTGCGCTTTCAATATGTCCGTCACTACCCCTGTTTATCCACAGCGTCACATCGTCTGCGTATATTGTGTGATGCAGATTTTCGATTCCTTCCAACTTCTCAGGAAGTCCAATCATCGCTATATTAAAAAGAGTCGGAGAGAGTACAGACCGTTGTGGCGTTCCTTTATTCCCCAATTTGATGTTTTAGAGCGACTGCCCTCCCATGCTGATAGTGGCTGTACGATTTGAGAGAAAGACCCTCACGTAGTTGTATGTCTTGACGCCTACGTTCAGCGCACTAAGGTTCTTAAGTAAGGCTTCATGTTCACATTGTCAAACGCATTGGAGACGTCCAGACTCACAATTACTTTTGTGTCAACAGTCTTCTTCTCTATTATCTCCTCCTTTAGCTGTAGCATAATATCGAACGTCGATAGGTGGGATCTGAAGCCTATCATAGTATCAGGGTACAGGTTTTCATCTTCCATGAACCTAGTCATTCTTGTTTGGATGACGTGCTCCATCAATTTTCCTATGCAAGATGTGAGGGAAATGGGGCTGAGATGTTCAAGACTGAGCTTTTACCCTGGCTTAGGAATGAAGACTACATTGGCCGTTTTCCAAGCTTGTGGTATTTCTCCCTTGGCCCAGCATTCTTTCATATAAGCTATAAGTTGACGAATGGAGCCGTCGTCAAGATTCCTGAGCATTCTGTTGTTGATTTTGTCCGGACCGGCAGCTGTTTTTGTTTTAAGTCGGTTAATTTCAGCCCTGACTTCTCCAACCGTGATGGGGCTGTCTAGGTCCGGGTTTTCTGAACCAGCGTAGTCAGGGAGCTTTTGAGATTCTGTGCAGCAGAGGTATCGATCCCTAACCTCCGTTAATAATTCCGTCGTCTGACCTTCATAGTTATACACAAGCTTTTGAATTTGCTGTCGGGCCTCCGACTTGGTTTTCTCTGGGTCTAATAGATGCCGTAGTAGCTGCCATGTTTTAGGACTGCCAATCTCTCTATCCATCTGATCACAGATATCACCCCACTTTTGCTTGGTAAGTTCGAATGCATAATCTTCGATCTCTCTATTCAGTGCAGCAACTTCCTTTCGGAGATTCCTGTCTCCTCTTTTCTGACTGATTTTTCGCTCTAGGTTTTTCTTTTTCTTCCACATGCTTACAAGGTGTCTATCAACAACTTCCTCATCGCCAGCGTCAATATCTTCGGTAGCGTGCTGAACCGACTGGATCACCCCTTTACTCCAATCATTAATATCATTTATGGGGTCTCGTTTCGACCTTATATTTCTAAAGGTCACCCAATCTGTAGTTTTACCTTTTCTCTTATTGATCACCAGCGGGCCATTGGCAACGATAATCTCTAAAATTCTATGATCACTACCTAGGTCTTCGCCGGTATTGCACCACGTGGCGGTGGTGGCACTGCTGACCAGGGTAAGATCTGGCGTCGTGTCTTGAGATACGCTAATTCCTTTCCTCGTTGGCTGCATTGGGTCTGTTATAGGAATGAGCTCACGTTGTTGAATTTCATTCCTGAAATTTCTATTCTTAACCTGGGTGAATTTATAACCCCATGCCGTATGATGCGCATAAAAGTCGTCAAAAATCAATAGTAGACCGTTTGCTGAAATAACCTTTGTTTTTGTGAAAAGATCACCAAAGTTGATTTTGCGCTGCCTGGGGGAACTATACACATTCAGGATAAAAAGACTCTTGTTTTTGCGCTTGCTAGGCACGAGTTCGACTAAAACATGACCGATCTGTGAGTTCCCCGTCTCGTGCTGCAATGTCGTGAAGTTTCTATTTACGAAGGTCGTAACTTGGGTATTAATACCCGACCCGGCAAAAGATTTGTAACTTGCTAATTTTGCATTTTTCCCACACTCCTGGATCGCAATAACCTCCGGTCGATCGGCGTTCGTAAAAAAAGATTGTAAAACCGCACATTTGCACGAGAAACCCCTACAGTTTCACTGCCAAATCGTATTACTGTAAGGGTGCAGAGCCATCTTGGTTTAGCTTGAGCGCTTGGCATAGCCATTCTATCTGTCGGTCCCTGCTAGCAAATTCAGCCTTAATTTGCTCAATAGCGTTGCCTGCTTGTTTCATCTGTTCTAGTACAGCTTGGAGCATACCTTGTAATGACTTTGTTTCCACCTCAAGCGCTTCAATTCTCGCTCCGTGATTTTCTTCAATTTTGGTTTCTTTAGCCCTCTTCTTCTTTAAAGGCGGTTGGTTTGCTACTGGGGGAGTTTCCAGCACCTTCCCTGGTTTACTGGTTTGATTAGCCTTAATCTCATCAAGCTGTTTGCGTATTTTCGCATTTTGGTCCTGTAATATCCTGTTTTGCTCTTTATAAGCATTAATCATCTCTGTATTAGCATCCTGGGAGACCTTAGTTACCCACCCCACCTGTGGTCCTGTGGATTTTGACTTCTCCTGGGCGCAATCACCACCATCATGGGATGCCTTGTGAGAAACTCCCGGCTTCTCCAGCGGTGGCAATCGGGGGAAGTATTCCGAGCGCCCTCTCAATCTACTTCGACGCTTGGATTTGCGCCTCGAACGATCTTGAATCCCGTCTGTCCTGCTGTGCCGCTGCGTGCCCTCTTCGGCCTCGCGTCATTATTCTTGCTCGCGCGCTTCTTCAAGCTTCATTTCCCACTGTCGCTTCTTCACTATATAAGGTGTCCGAAAAAGTTCTTTGCACCTTTTCTCTCCGGTCACGTGCTCCTTGCCACACAGACAGCACCTCGGCGTACATTCATGGTCCTTGGGTGGGGAGGCCACCCACAACCTCTGCATTTTTCGTGCGGGCTGTCACATACGTCGGATCGATGTCCCAGCTCACCACACTTGTAACACACTTCATATCTCTTCTTGTAGAGGAAACATTTCATAGGCGTCCCAAAGCAGATCATCCATCTCGACATGTAGTCGTCAACAAAGGTGATGATTACCGAAGTGGAGTTGCCCATCCTTCGCACACCAAGAATAGGATGATTCTCTTCGTGTGAGAAAGCCATACAGCTGCAGTTCCAATTCTATTTCAGAGAGTCTGATATCAAGTCCATGTACCACTCCTTTGCCACAGCTTTCAGGCTCAGCCATGTATGTCTTCACCTCGTACTCCTTGCCGTCGAGCCTTATGACTTTCAGGTCCAACATTTTCTTGGCATCATCCTCCCTGGGCGTGCTGTATATCAATGTTCCTTGCTTGTCATTGACAACGATCCTGTCCTCCTCCCGACCTTTCTGTCATGGAATGCCTGCTGCCATTCTTACTGCTCCACCAATCACAGGTGCCGAGCGTCTGGTCAGCGTCAGTCCTTCTTTGGGCCTGATAATAACCTTGTGATCCGCGTTCGGAAGACGCGGTAGATGCGACGCTACTGACCGCTCCACGAGCTTTTTTTGCCACTTTATATGAGGGTCTCCCACTTACACCATGCTAGTCGCCATTGAAGCCGGCCGGCATCGTCCTGCCTTCTTTTCCGCATCCAGTGCTGGTAGACGCCACCCTGGTGGCGCCATCGCGTTCCCGTTGTTGACTCTCCTGGAGCTCCGCCCCACGTTTCGACACTTTCGTCACCCAGTCCCAGCTTTCCAATTCTTCTTGATCGGCATCTCTACCATTAACAGTCACTTCCATCGTCATAGTGCCTCCGCAGACGCTCTACGAGCCGACGCCGGGAGCTTCGAACGCCGATCCGACCGCCTCGGCGCTAGGCCTAACGGTGGAGTTGGCGAGACGCACAACGTAGCCGAACACCGAAGGCGCAATAAAATTCTTTGAAATCTACTTACAGTTTTCAGAATGGTAGCCACAGGATCCTGAGCACGTCCGCAACCACACACAGCACTTTATCAGCTGGCTGTTGTCCTTTCCGCGTGAAAAAGTGGTCATTTCACGGAGCCGACGCGGAGCCGTGTCTCACGCCATTGCGAGCCTCGCGCCGCGCCGCTTAACCCCAACAATTGTTATTAGCTGGTACAGGAGGAGGTTGTTGTTTTAAGATTTGTTTAAGTATATAGGCTGCTTGGCTGCTTCTATACATTGATTCCCTGATTATAGTGATTCGAAATAAACCAGAGACAGTGACACACACGACGCGAGCACGCCGTCGTTGTTTCCTCGAAGCCGCTGATGCCTTTCCCGTTCCCCAGTGTCCTCTTGCACGTACTCGAAATATTCGGCTCACCGCCGTTGAATGCCCCGCCATGGTGGTCTAAAGTACTCGGCTGCTGACCCGCATGTCGCGGGATCGAATCCCGGCTGCGGCGGCTGCATTTCCGATGGAGGCGAAAATGTTGTAGGCCCGTGTGCTCAGATTTGGGTGCACGTCAAAGAACCACAGGTGGTCGAAGTTTCCGGAGCGCTCTACTACGGCGTCTCTCATAACTTCGTGGTAGTTTTGGGACGTTAAACCCCACATATCAATCAACCGCCGTTGAATCGCAGCCCAATATACGGAGCAACGGCGGCTGGGCCAACCGTTGCCATCTGTCGGTTGTGTATAGCGAGATTTACCACAATATTTGTGGCACATCCCCATTTATGATGATTGATTGATTGATTCAATTATTGATTGATTGATGTGTGGCGTTTAACGTCCCAAAACCAGCATATGATTATGAGAGCATATGATTATTTGTGGAGCCCTCCACTATAGTGGAGGGCTCCGCAAATTTCGACCACCTGAGGTTCTTTAACGTGCACCCAAATCTGAGCACACGGGCGTATACAGTATTTTCGCCTCCATCGGAAATGCAGCCGCTGCAGCCGAGATTCGATGCCACTACCTGTGGGTCAGCAGCCGAGTACCTTAGCCATTAGACCACCGCGGCGGGGTCCGTTTATGACGATGACGGTTTTCTGATAGGTCTTACAAATTTCTCTGGCGCGTATACAAGTTTGTTGGTTACATCTTCCTGACCAGTGACGAGTCTTGGGCCTTACCCAATTTCTGCGGTGCGTTCCCGTTTATGATTCTAGCAACGACGACAACGTCATCGGGTATATACACGCACGTTTTTTTATCAATCAGTCTAATAGTCTAGAGTCTACTTTAAAGCTGAATTCTTCAACTTCAAAATAACTCATCATTATAATATCGTACTTAAATTTGTTGTATTATTTAGTTCTAACTTAAATTATTAGTATACTAAAAATACCGAAAAAATTCACCTACTACTCGCCCAATGCCCTCTGCATTGGGTGTGAGCCATCAGAGAAGGAGGAGAAGAAGGAGAATACTTCAGCGTGAAGCGGTTGGGCTCCGCCGTTGACTCCGCGCCGTTCCAGACGCAACAAAATGAGGCCACCTTCGAACAAACTGCCAGCGGTGAGTGGAGGCCTCCATGGTGCCAGTTAAGCTTTCCAAGGACAGTTAACGAGCATAAAGTAGGGGAGTTTTTGTTTGCGAGATCAGGATGCGGGGGACACCGCATTGTAAGGCTTAAGCTTATAGTTGCGAAACGCAGGTCGCGGGATTGAATCCCGACTGCGGCGGCCGCATTTCCGATGGAGGCGGAAATGTTGCAGGCCCGTGTGCTCACATTCGAGTGCACGTTAAAGAACTATAGGTGGTCGAAATTTCCGAAGGCCTTCACTATGGCGTCTCTCATAATCATATGGTGGTTTTGGGACGTTTAAACCCACATATCAATAAAGCTTATATTTGCGACCCTGGTTGATTCTTCTTTTTTTTTCCTCATTTCAACACGAATCTTAGAACGCAAAATTTCACCTTAGTTCACTCCCACTGAAATGCGACAGCCATAAGAGCACGATTCAAACCCGTGCCTTCGCGCTACTAAAATGATGTATTATCTACTAAGATCTACTAAGATATACTAAGATGATCTATTATCTCTTTATTTCTGTCATACTTCCTCTTCTTTTCTATTTTTATGCGTGGCTTTGTCTACGTCACGCTAGGCGACAACAACATGCGTCAAACGGGGCCGCTCTCGGGTACTCCCGAATCATCGTGAAGGCGCTCGAAGAACACGTAGGGGAGGTCTTGTCCTTGGCGCGACTGCACGCTCAGCATGCTACAGATGACTATGCTATCCATGGTTGTGTCAGCGTTAAGCCAAGCCACACGAGACAGTGGCGTACTCAGGGGCTGGCTTACCAGGCACGTGCCCTTCCCGAAACTTACTCTTCCCGCAATAGGACAATGTTTTTACGTTGCTTTTGATGGCGCAAGAGCCATGCTTGGCCAAAGAGTGCCTGCCACTGGACACAGAGCACAAGATGGCACTTGACCTCTTGCCTGCCTTGCAGCCACTTCGTAAAAGAAATGAGCCAGAGTTGCTGGCACGTGCATCTTGGGGGAGTATACATTGGGGGCGTGCTGCCTGGGCCACTGACATAAGACGACAGCATACACGACAAACTAAGCCTTCAAAGTGTTCCACACTTTAAAAAAAAGTTGCTGGATCGAGGAATTGAACCTCCTGATGCACGAGTTTTCTTTATAACTATTTCAGGATCGGTCGTGCGACGCGGCACCCGTCCCTTACTCCAAGCGTCTTGTGTGCTTGGTCGTGTTCGCCGTCGTCGCCGCCTTTGTGGCCGCCATGGTGCTCCTCTTCTACGTCTCCACTATGGTCATCCGTACCTACGCCAGAAAAAGTGACGGTGACGGTACGGAGGATCGCGTGAGCCTCTCGTGTCACACCGACGGTTGCTCCCGGTTCGAGGCGCTGCTCGCGGACACCCTCAACACCAGCGTCGACCCGTGCCACGATGTGATGTTTGTTGGTGAGGTTCGTCGCGCCGCAGAGCGTGTGACGCGTTGCGGATGGAGGAGACGGTATCTGACGTTAACAAACCACACTACAATTGTATTTGACAGCATACACACACGAAATACATAAAGCGGCAGCGTACACTACTAGTCAATTGTCTCACGTGGCGGTGCTTGGGGACCAGGAGGCTGTGGGCTGGTTGAGTCCCTGTGATGACGCAATCGTCGTCGGGTAGATGTCCGGTGTGGCAACGACGTAGCAGCAGCAGGGGTTAAGGGCCGAGTGAACGAACCGTCGCTCGGTAGCCGGTAGCCAGACAGGGCTCGTCCGCGCCAGGCCAGGACCTTGCGACGCTCGTCTCGACGGCGGTGGACAATCTGGAACCTCGCGCGTAGGTGCGGGTTCTCCGAGAGCAGCAGGCCGCGTCCCAGGTCTTGCCAGGCGAGGACCGTGAGGCGCTCGCTGTCCCGAAGACAGGCGCCCTGTGTATGCGAACCTCGCGCGTAGATGCGGGTTCTCCAACAACCTGCCGCCCGTTCTGCCGGCGTTCCAAAAAAAAAAAAACTGTCTCGCCTGCGCGCGCCCTTCTTAATCTTCTCTGCAGCCCGAGCTCCTTCGTTTTTCTCGCCTTCCAGCGATCGGCCAGACGAGCCCTGTCTGGCTACCGGCTACCGAGCGACGGTTCGTTCACTCGGCCCTTAACCCCTGCTGCTGCTACGTCGTTGCCACACCGGACATCTACCCGACGACGATTGCGTCATCACAGGGACTCAACCAGCCCACAGCCTCCTGGTCCCCAAGCACCGCCACGTGAGACAATTGACTAGTAGTGTACGCTGCCGCTTTATGTATTTCGTGTGTGTATGCTGTCAAATACAATTGTAGTGTGGTTTGTTAACGTCAGATACCGTCTCCTCCATCCGCAACGCGTCACACGCTCTGCGGCGCGACGAACCTCACCAACAAACATCACATCTGGCGTCCGCGCGACAGGACCGCTCTTATCCTATAAAAGAGCAGCGCGTCGCTTATGCGGGTCTGACGGTTGACGATGGAGACGGACAAGCTCACAGCAATTGGAAAGGAACTGGGGTTGAGCGGTCCAGGGCTAAAGCAGTGGATCGATGAGGAGCGCGTACGTGAACGAGAAGCGCGGGAAGTACGTTTAGCCGAACGCAATGCGGCAAAAGAAGCTGATGCCGAGGCACTGGCGAGGCTACAAGCAGAAAAGGAGGTTCTCGAACTAAGGTTGAAGCTCCGAGAGTTAGATGCGACAACGGGTAGCGTGACTACAGGTCAATCAGTAGAGGGTCCGCACATGGGTTCTCCTCAAAGCTACGAAAGTCCGCACAAACTCATACCGCCCTTCAACGAAGTTCGCGACGAGCTGGACGCGTACATCCAGCGCTTTGAACGCGTCGCCAGGAGCCAGGATTGGCCGCAAGACAAGTGGGCCCTTTCACTGAGCCTTTGTTTGACAGGTGAAGCGCTAAGTGTTGTTGGCAGAATGGCACCTGACCATGCCATGGATTACGCAACGTTAAAGAAAACGTTGTTGCAGCGCTTCCGGTTTACAGAGGAGGGCTACCGCACTAAGTTTCGGTCGGCGAAGCCTGAGGACTGCGAAACGGGTCGACAGTTCGCTGGGCGATTACTAGGTTATTTCGACCATTGGCAAGAGATGGCCAAGACCGAACGGACGTACGAAGCTCTACGAGACGTTATTGTTTCAGAGCAATTCATCACGCAGTGCCACGAGAAGCTGGCAATCTTCCTGCGGGAAAGGGATTGCCGAGGAATTGAAAAGCTAGTAGAAGCTACTGATCATTATATGGAGGCGCAGGGTTTCGTCAACCTTGGTAAAGGTAAGGACGACAAGGACCATAAAAAGCCACCAGATCGAGCGCAGGCCGCACTACGGAAAGAGGAAAAGGACAAACCACATTGTTTGCTTTGCGGAAAGCGCGGTCATAAGGCCTCAGATTGCTGGGCAAATACTAAAGGGCCAAGGACAAAACCAGCCTTCTGCGGAAAATGTAGACGTAGTGGGCATAGCAAAGAGGACTGCCCTAACAAGGGAAGCGGTAAAGCCTCGTGCCTGAAAGAGCAAGCAGAAGGTCCGAAAGCATCAAACCAGGAGACACAGGCTTCCCGGCAAGGTACTGATTGCTCGAAACGTACGAGAATCAAGTGGGAGGACAAGTCTATGCCTACGGCCGAAGGCGTCCTTGAAAACCAGCCCGTTACGGTCTTACGGGATACAGGATGCGACTCGGTTATTGTGAGAAGGTCCCTTGTACCAGTCAGCAATCTGACGGGGAAAGTTTCCTCTGTGTGTCTTCTTGATCGAAGGGTACTGAAACTGCCGGAGGCAGACGTGCGAATTATTTCACCCTTTTTCTCAGGCAAGACTCGCGCGATCTGCATGGATGACCCACTGTATGACGTCGTTCTGGGAAACGTCCAAGGGGTCCGTGACGCCTCCGATCCTGATCAAGATTGGAAAAGACACCTACGTCCAGCTAGTCCGATGAAAATATCATCTAGGGTGGGAGCGGACGACGGATCGCTGACTGGATCTTATACTACAGATGCATTCACTTCGGTTGCGAGGCAATCAAAGGAAAACGAAGTCGCCGCGACAGTCGGACGGAGTTCTCGTCGCCTGCCGGTACCAACAATAAGTCCCCTAGATATGAGTGCACGTGACTTGCAGAAAAGTCAGAGGGATGACGCTAGCTTACAGAAATGCTTTGAGGCCGTCGATAAACCCATCCAGACCAGGTTTGCCGAGATTCTTTTCTTCACAAAAGAAGAAATTCTATACAGGAGGTACAAGCTCAGATCGAAGAGAGAAACTGAACAACTTGTTGTACCTACAGCCCTCCGCCATTGTGTAATGCAAATGGCTCATGAAGGAATTCTTGCGGGCCATCAGGGTATAAAACGCACAACAGACCGTATCCTCGAGGAGTTCTATTGGCCAGGGGTACTTTCTGACATCACACGATTTGTGAAATCGTGCGACACGTGCCAGAGAACTTTCCCAAAACACTTAGTTGGGCGAGTACCGTTGGGTAAAACCCCCGTCATTGATACACCGTTTAAGAGAGTGGCCATTGACATTGTGGGACCATTATCTCCCAAGTCAGAAAAAGGGAATAGATACGTTTTGACAATGGTGGACATGGCAACGCGGTATCCTGATGCGGTGGCGCTGCCAAGCATTGAAACAGAAAGGATCGCTGAAGCACTGTTGGAGATGTTCTCGCGAGTGGGGGTACCTCAGGAAATCATCAGCGACCGAGGCACGTCTTTTACGTCCCACCTAATGCGCGAATTCAGCAGGCTTCTATCCTTCACACAGTTGCCGACGACACCATATCATCCCATGGCAAATGGTCTTGTCGAGAGGTTCAATGGCACACTTAAACGAATGATAAGACGAATGTGTCAAGAGTGCCCGAAAAGTTGGGACCGGTACTTAGCGCCTTTACTTTTCGCCTATAGAGAAGTTCCGCAGTCAAGTTTGGGCTTCGCCCCGTTTGACTTACTGTATGGCCGTTACGTCAGAGGGCCCATGTCAATATTGAAAGAGATGTGGACTGGTAATCATCTAGATGATGAGACGAAGACCTCGTACGGCTATGTAGTTGACCTGCGGAGACGTCTTGAAAACACTTGTCGTCTAGCCAAGGAGGAGCTGCAGAAAGCCAAACTTGTGCAGAAGAAGCACTATGACATGAAGACTAGACCACGGCGTTTAGCTGTTGGAGACAAGGTGCTGCTGCTACTCCCGTCGGACAACAACAAACTGATTCTAACATGGAAAGGGCCTTTCACAGTTCTAGAGAGGAAGAATGACGTGGATTACGTTATTGATTTAGGAACGCGAACATCTCTGTTTCACGTCAACCTCCTCAAAAAATATCAAGAACGACCATCGGTACCACAGCCAACAAAAGAAGCGTCAGTCGCGTGTCTGGCTGATGATACTGAGCACGACGATCTACCATGCGTACCTTTTCAGCAAAAAGAATCTGCTGCCGATGTGAACATATCGGAAGCACTCTCTACTAAACAGCGCACGCAGATCGCTAGAATACTGCATACCTACGAGAATGTATTCACCGACATTCCCGGCAGAACACATCTCACCCAGTGCAAGTTGAATGTCGCAACGGATACACCAGTGAACATACGGCCGTATCCACTACCGTTTGCTACCAAAGAGGCAGTTCAACAAGAAATTAGAGACATGCTGAAGCAAGGCATCATCGAGCCATCTGAGTCTCCCTACCAGTCGCCGATAGTAGTTGTCAAGAAAAAAGACGGGACAATACGTCTATGCATTGACTTCCGGCAACTCAACAAGATACTGCTGAACGACAATGAGCCCATACCTCGAGTTGATGTTATTTTTGGACAACTGGGGAAGGCACGATATTTTTCTAAGTTCGACTTTGCTAAAGGGTATTGGCAAGTCCCGATGCATGAAGAGTCCAAAGCAATGACAGCGTTTTCTACATCAGCAGGCCTTTATCAGTTTCGTTTCATGCCGTTTGGCATTAAAACCGCCCCAGCTGTCTTCAACCGTCTAATGAGGAAGGTGGTAGCAGATATACCCCATATTTACTTTTACTTCGACGATGTGCTCGTTGCAACCGAGACGTGGACAGAACACGTGGCCACACTTGAAGCCTTTCTTCAACGAGTTAGCGAATCCGGGTTGACGATTCGACCAACGAAAAGTGAGATTGGTCAGCGGTCAGTAAAGTTCCTCGGTCATCACGTCGAAAATGGCATCATCAAACCCCAGATCGAAACCCTTGATAAAATACGGGCAGCCAAGCGCCCACAGACGAAAAAAGAAGTACGCTCTTTCCTTGGACTTACGGGCTATTACAGAGATTTCGTCCACAAGTACTCCGAGATAGCAGGACCATTAACTGAACTGACTAAAAAGAGAGCCCCTAACAAAGTAATTTGGGGAGTGCAGGAACAGAAAGCCTTCGATGCACTCAAGACCATGCTGTCTACACAACCTGTCTTGAGAGCACCCGATTTCGCTCAGCCTTTTGTACTTCGCACCGACGCCTCGTCAACAAGCGTAGGTGCCATACTTATGCAGCGGCATGGTGCTATGCTACACCCAGTGTCGTACGCTAGCCGACGACTGCAACCACGAGAAACTGCCTATTCGACAATCGAGCGCGAAGCCCTGGCACTCACGTGGGCCATCCAGAAATTTCATATTTACTTGTTCGGGCGAACGTTCATACTACAAAGCGACCACAAGCCTCTCGTTTACATCAACTCCGCCAAACACATCAACAGCCGTGTTCTACGTTGGAGCCTCATACTCATGGAGTACGACTTCAGCGTTGAATATATAAAAGGCAGTGAGAATGTAGGAGCAGACTATATGAGCCGGTTGCCAAGCGCATGAACATCATCGCTACACGGCTTGAGGATTTCGCAGTGTCGGGTATAATTGATGGAATTTTTTTTTTCGGTGCACATTACTTACCGTGACGGACCAACTTTCATCTCGTCTTGCGAGTACCTTTGAGAGTGTCGGGTGTGCGGGGCCCTGAACACTGGTGACAACTTTTGTGTCTGTTATGTGTGCCGAGTGTGCGGGGCTCGGAAGTGTAGTGCAGTGCTCCGAGTGCGCGTGTACTACGGTGTCCCAAGGGATCCAGTGGCAGCTGCAAGTTCTTCACAGCGAAGAACCTTCTTAAGTGGGGGGGTAATGTGACGAAGCAGGGAAAGCGAGAGCAGACGACGGAGTGGCCGATCGCTGGAAGGCGAGAAAAACGAAGGAGCTCGGGCTGCAGAGAAGATTAAGAAGGGCGCGCGCAGGCGAGACAGTTTTTTTTTTTGGAACGCCGGCAGAACGGGCGGCAGGTTGTTGGAGAACCCGCATCTACGCGCGAGGTTCGCATACACAGGGCGCCTGTCTTCGGGACAGCGAGCGCCTCACGGTCCTCGCCTGGCAAGACCTGGGACGCGGCCTGCTGCTCTCGGAGAACCCGCACCTACGCGCGAGGTTCCAGATTGTCCACCGCCGTCGAGACGAGCGTCGCAAGGTCCTGGCCTGGCGCGGACGAGCCCTGTCTGGCTACCGGCTACCGAGCGACGGTTCGTTCACTCGGCCCTTAACCCCTGCTGCTGCTACGTCGTTGCCACACCGGACATCTACCCGACGACGATTGCGTCATCACAGGGACTCAACCAGCCCACAGCCTCTTGGTCCCCAAGCACCGCCACGTGAGACAATTGACTAGTAGTGTACGCTGCCGCTTTATGTATTTCGTGTGTGTATGCTGTCAAATACAATTGTAGTGTGGTTTGTTAACGTCAGATACCGTCTCCTCCATCCGCAACGCGTCACACGCTCTGCGGCGCGACGAACCTCACCAACAAACATCACACACGACTTCAAGGCGTACGTCAGCTCGCGCTGGCTGCCCGACCCGTCCAAGGAGCTGGACGTCCACTGGTGTTACGAGTGGAACGTCAAGTACGCCTGGATGCGCATGATGGTCGGCGAGATACGACTGCGTTCCAATACGTCGTCGCTGGACCGCCTGATGGCCGATTCCTTCGGAGCATGTGTGCACAGGTCGGAATTGCCCGGGTGTTTCTAGTTTTATGGCAAAGCCATTAGGTGCCTCAGCTGTAGGACAGGAAAAACCCACTGAACACCAGAGGTATGCGTAAGCAAGGTTGCCTGGGTGCATGGGCGTCGGCAGGGCGGTTCAAAAGGGGCACTACCCCCCCCCCCCCCCCCCGCCAGAAAAAATCATGCCGTCGAACAATGCCTTGATCCCCAAAGAACTGGCATTCCTCGACTATATGAAAGCCATGACACACACAAAAACCAACGATAAGGTTTTTCCGCTAACCTTTCTGACACTGGTTAATCGACGGAGAAAAAAAAGAAAATTGTTCAAGCAGCTTTGCACTAGCTCTGTCAAGCCTGAAGGAATATGCACGGCTATGTTGTCGACCTTCTTTCTTTGCATCTGTTGTTTCTATTTATTTCTATTTTTCTATCTTTTTTCGTACTTTCTTCCCTTTACCTTATTCGTTCTTCCTTTCTATCTTTCTTTTTTTTTCTAATCTGTTTTGCTTTGTCTTTTTTTTTATCTCCCTTATGTATATCTTCCTCTGACTCTTTATCGCTCTTTCTTTCTATTAGCCTTGTGGCGATCAGAGAAATGAATTCCTGTAGCTGCCTTGCATGCTTGATTGATATGTGGGGTTTAACGTCCCAAAACTACCACATGATTATGAGAGACGCCGTAGTGGAGGGCTCCGGAAAATGCGACCACCTGGGGTTTTTTAACGTGCACTCAAAACTGAACACATG
The DNA here is from genome assembly GCF_043290135.1 of Rhipicephalus microplus. Classification (NCBI taxonomy): domain Eukaryota; kingdom Metazoa; phylum Arthropoda; class Arachnida; order Ixodida; family Ixodidae; genus Rhipicephalus; species Rhipicephalus microplus. The sequence continues at coordinate 182,478,245 of NC_134705.1, forward strand.
AGCCTACAACATTTCCGCCTCCATTGGAAATGCAGCTGCCGCAGCCGGGATTCGATCCCGCGACCTGCGGGTCAGCAGCCGAGTACCTTGGCCTCTAGACCACGACGGCGGGGCTGTCTTGCATGCTCACTCCAATACGGGGTATGGTGACATCCCATTTTTTTAATAAAAATTATGGCTCACTTCTATCGGCGCGCACGCTCCCAAATACAGCCTTTAGATTGCACGATGCTAACTTCTATATATTCTTGCACAGCGTTAAACAACTGTAGTGTAGTGTTTGCTTAGTGATGTATATTGTCAGTTATGTTGCCTAATTGATAGCTAACGTTGCCATAGTAATGGCTAGTCTTGATCGTTTAGTGTTACGATCTGTCTTGACGCGGTTTCAAACCAGTGATTCAGCTGCCAACTGAATGCTTTATTCAACTTTTTTTTGCGAACAGGGCCGATGAGGATTCCAAGGAGACGCGCAACAAGTTTAAGCAATTGATGCGCGACCTGAGCATTCCTTGGCCCGAACAGCCACCCAGCGACGTTGACCCGTTCGAAGCCCATCTCAACCTGAGCATTCGCTGGAACGTGGCACTCTGGTTCGACGTCAAGATGCTTCCCGCCCGTACAGCAAGCGGTCGTAAAGTGATTTACATGTACCCGAGCGCGTACGCCAAGTTCTGGAGGGAACAGTACCTCGCCATGACTAGCCAGGCCTCGATGCGCCAATACGTGGACCAGTACTTGGCCTCCTTCTACGACACGTCGACACGGAACGCAAGCGGCGAGCCGGAACAACTTTGCCAGTACGACGCGGTGTTCAACTTCACCAGGCAAGTCGTCTTTCAACTTGCCGGCGTCATCATGAAGGACAAGTCTGTCGCGTTCCTCGAGTTTGACTCCCTGGCACGAGCGTTCGGTCAGAAGACGGATCGCTACGTTTCGTTGATGAACAAGTACTTCTTTCCCGGCAACTTCTCCGCGTTCGAGCGGGAGGACAGCGCTATCGTAAAGGCGACAGACATATTGAACGTCGTCCGTCACGTCGTTACCGGCACGGATTCCTCGACCGTGTTGAGCCATTTGGGCTGGTGGATGCTGCAGGTGTTCGCTCCCATAGCGGACAACCATTTTTTCGTCGAGAAGTACGGAAGCGTTGAGAAGGCTGAGCTGCTGCGCCCGCTGTTCTGCGAGACCCAGGTCGAGTCTTCCTTCAAGATTCTGCTTCTCGCCAGACACATGGCCGCCCACTTTCGAGATCACCAGATCCAACGCATCTACGAACTCCTGAACAGCGTACGCCAGGCTACCGTGGCCGAGATCCGAAAGTTGGATCTGCCGGTTCAAGCCAAGGCGGTGCTGACGAGAACGCTCAAGCACTTGCGCGTCAACCTGTGGCCCAGGCCACAGTACCGGTCTGAGACGTTGCTCCGGCGCATCTACTCGTTCGAGTACGCGAGCAAGAAGACCATGCTGGACTACTGGATCTCGGAGAGGAAAGGCCACGCGGCGCTCATCGGTGGCAGCGCGTACTTCGAGGACAAGCGGCTGCCACACAACTACCTCAAGGAACTCTTCTCCTACGACAGCATCCTGGACACCATCAGCTTGTCGATGGTCGTGGTGCACGAGCCGTTTTACTACCTCGACGACGAGTTCGGTGCCATTAACTACGGTGGTTTGGGCGCGGGCTTCGCCAAGACCCTCATAGAAGGCCTCGTAAACGACCCAATGTTGCGTGCCGCCGTCGCCAGTGACGCGTCGAGCGGCGCTGACGAAGGAAACGAGAGACCACTCTGGGGCGCTGCGACCGGCAACGATACTAATGGCTCGCCACAGCCCGAACTCGGTCTTATTGCTCCGGTCTTCCTGCCGGCGTTTCGCGCGTTCCAGGCGAAGATGCGTGGTGCCGGCCCCATCAACGCGGGCCAATTCTCACCGGCCAAAGTGTTCTTCGTCAACTTCTGCCACAGTCAGACGCGCATGGCGGCAGGCTTCGACTGCAACTCCGCGTTGCGAGGAACAGCCGATTTCGTTTCCGCGTTTCACTGCAAACGTGGTAGCAGCATGAACCCTTGATATTTTTCAAGCCTAATGGAAAGAGAACAAGACTATTGTCTTAACACTTCTGAATATTCATTATAATTATTAGTCCGTTTATTTTGTTGCTCGGACATGTGTGTTTCTGCATAATTGTGCGCGTGTCGTGTACGGTGTCATGAAAAGTGTGTTCCACTAGTTTAGACCCACGATGACCGAAATTTTATATCAACAAAATAACTGTACGGGTGTCATCACACGATATTTCTCGATTACTCCAAATCATAGGAATGGCTGTGAATCTTTCTGATGGCAGTAGTAGCTTATATTCACATCCAGCTTTATTTCGCTGTTTGCCTCCTTTATTTTTTACTGGGGATATATGTGTAAAGGAAATTACCAAGAACCCACACAGAAGCAGACTGATGAAAATTCGAATGCTAGTAAGTACGTTAACAAGACGAGTGAAGTTCGCGTAATGCATTGACAAAAACCACGTACGCTTCATTGGCTGACTGCTTATTTAAAGGCCGACTCCGGCGATTTTGCGAGGTCAATGTATCTCGATGAATTTCACTCACTATACGTTCATTTGCACGTTTGCACCACTCGTTCATGCCGAACTGCAGGCTTGAGAGTTTTCGCAGATTATTTTCTAGCGAATTTCATAGCTTGCCTCTAAACGCTCACCTCGCTTGACCCTATAATGACACCATAGTGTGTGTGACGTTGAGTTTTGCAAAACGGAAGTGACGAAACTGATGTGCCAATGCAGCGTCTGCTTGTCTGCTGGAGTGTGTGGGATCGCCCGGTGCCTCCTTGATTGAGCGTGCGATTTCCCTTTCCGTGTTGGTGGGTGTGCGATGGGTGGCAAGTGATGTTGCGTTGTGGGCCGCACACCGTTCGCCGCATATTCACCATAACAGCGTAGGCGTTTTAACCAATATCGCAGCAGGCGCAAACTCTGACGACCCGGACAAGTACTGCTATCTGGCTGCGTTATGCGCAACCATGGCAGGTTCTGGCCAAGTGTGTCGTCATACGTAGAAGCACACTCAGTTGGGTTTTGGCATTGCCGTTTTTGCCTCTTAAAAATTATTTGAGTTTGTCGAGCATTTCAGTTATCGGGCGCGGGACAAAAGTGTCTCGGGAACATGAAAGCCCCTTTACCCTGACATGGACGAAAAATCGCAGGAGTTGGCCTGTAATTCCGTTGCTTTGTATACGTACTGTCAGAGATAAACATTTCTGGGATTGATAGATTTGTTAATTGGCTAACCTAGCTGGTTTAGATAGCCTTGACTATGTGATGCAGGTTGTTTCCAGGTTTCTTCTAGGGCATTGCTATGCTATAGGTGATGCTTGTTCCTTTTTTACGTTTTAGAGCAGACAGATTCGAGTTGAACTACACGCAGTCACCGACACGATGCGCGTCCACAAACTTTGGAGACGGAACCTCGCACTGAAACCACGCTCTTGCACTTCTGAGGGATCCATACGTCGCTGGCGTAGGGTACTCCATCGCTTTGTGGCCTTCTCAGAGCCCCCATTATACCTTTCCTGTCTTCTAAAATTCTCTAACATTCTAACCTACTCGAAGTCCTGGATCACCGCCGCTGTTTTGTAGTCATTCGGACGGCTAACTGTCGTCTTAATTTTTATTAGAACAGTGGGATTCCATTTTCGTGCCACATTTTATGGTTAGTTGGGATAACTGTCAATTCGATCATATTAAGTGAACCAATTGCAATTAGGGCAATTTACTCAATATCTGTGGCGCATCGCCGTCTATTATGAGGATAATTTACTGATAGGTATAGCACGCACAGATCCCTGCCAGCTCAAGCAGCTTCGCCTTTCTAAAGACGAGTTCAAAGCAAGTCTGGCCACACTGAGCCCCATTCATAACATTGAACCTGTAGTACACAAGTTTCGCGATCAATTTGCAAAATTATCCGCCAAAGGGGAAGGGGTCGTGCATTGAGTGGGCAGGCATCAGTTATTTACCACATTACCACAGAGGACGTGTCCAATGAACGTTTGTCCCCGGGTGTACTTCGAGCGAATTGGAAGCGCTCCATCCCGCGATTACCCAAACACTACGAGGTAAAAACAAACACAATTGAACCTGTCAGACGCGAAAGACAGTGTCGCAGACTCGCTACAGGAAGTTACTTCGAGCACCGAAAGAACCACTGCCTTCTGAAGGCAGAAAGTGGACAGCTGAGAGTAACACAGAAAGTCCCTCGCTATACGCCGAAGGCATCAAGGAGAGACGGAGTGACGGGGATCTGGTGTCGCGTCTTGTTCTTTGGCAAATTTATTTAGGTGATTTGAAAACACAAGAAGTCAACTTGGCCCAAGCAGGAGGGGCAGTGCCCATCCACGAAGGTCAGCTTGGTCAGCGCCCGAACAGCCGGTTCTTGCTGTGCAGGGCAAAACCATGAGGCGGTTTCGGGCTCTGAAGCTGTGTATCCGGAGCATGCGCAGCCTATGGTTTTCAGGCTGACCACGTCATAACCTGATTCCTCCTCAAACTTTCTCCCCGCAGAGCAATTACGGGCTGCTCGCGTGCTCTACACAGATGCGGCCATGGCTGTACATAACACGGTCAAGTTATTTAATGGACAGTATAACTCTCACGAAGCTCACGTTTTCACTCACTCAAAAGGCTATGACACCAGGCAAAGACATCCTTTGACGACGAAACCTTTCTTTGACTTTCCTATAGAACTATCGTTGAGTGGAATAGCCTGACCAATAACGTTGCAAGCGAAGGTTCATTGTATCTCCTTCAGAATTGCTATTGATCCTTTGCAGTATCGATCTTGATTATATAATTGATATGTAGGATCACGGCCGCCTGGATCGGGAGCACGCGTCCGATCCAGGCAGTTGCGGTAGGGTTTAACGCTCCAAAACCTCCATATGATTAAAAGACACGGCAGCCCTGATTATGTAATAATTAGGCATTGGTGGTACTGGATAGTTCTTTTTTGTATTTATTTAAATTACATGTTAGTATTTGCTCACCTTTCACTCTTTACGTCAATTACTTATACTACTGATTATCTGCTTTCACTCTTTTTATCTTCGATACTTCTTGTATTCATACTACTCTACGTGTATTTTTTGTGTTTATAATGTCTGTGGTTCTTTACCTTTCAAACTATCCTGTATCCCAGCTGTCATAATTTTTTCGAGATTTAAGTATCTCAAAATTAAAATTCAGAAGCCTTCCCACAAACCGTAAAAACCGAAATAAAAGCTTCGCACGTGTGAGCCCCACCTATTATATTTATTTTCTTTCGCTGTATCGCTTTACGCAAATGATCCCTCCTAACAGTTTTCTTCCTCCATGCCATGCATTGGGCCTTCATCCACGTAGCACAACGCTTCAACTGGCAGGCAACAACGATGGTAATGCACTCATATCCAAGCAACAATGAAATGTCGCTAAGTGAAATGACAATTTTCGAAAGAAGTATGATTTCTTAGTGCGCAGGGAACAGTAGCTTGCCACGATTGGCAAGTCACTGAGCCGAATGTGGGTGCATTCCAAATTTTGATAAATGCCGAGTAATGGCAAGATATGGGGACAAGAAGGCACGTGGAATAATGAAGCGTTTTATTTTATTCGCAAAGCAGGAACTGAGTGTGTATAAGAGCCCCGTCCGTCAATGTGTTGGACGATGAATACCAGTATCTTTTCAAATAAATTTTCATTTCAAGATACGAATGAGATGTTCCGGCGCACGTGTCATCATTTCTTCCTTTTTGTGTGTGTGTGTCTGTGTGTCATCTTCCCGCCCTCTTGACTGTGTATATAGCCACGATATGTGCAATAAAACGGTCGTAAGCGCGCGCTCTGTCCTATCCGTCTTCTTTCTGAAACGTTCCCTGCGCACTAAGAAAGTATATTTCTTTCAAAAATGCAATACCAACCACCCCTAGTACAGCCGCTCTTTCAAAATGATCAGTCACCTCGATAAAAGATTAGTGTTTTGTTTTGGTTTCGTTGCGTCCAGTTTCGGTTCGGTTATCGGACTTGCTGCAGGTGGCGCCTCACTCGGCAACGAGGATTCACGCACCGTGAGTGCATTCATGAGGCGATTCGTAAATGAAGTGTTGAAGTGTTTAAAAAGTGTATGACGAGCTGTCGTGTCGAGTAAACGTTCTTCTTCGCGCTCGGCGCCAAGTCCACCGTGCAAAGGCTAGCTGGTGCACCCGCCGGCCGCCTCGGCAGTCGCCGAAGCCACTTAGCCACTATACCACAATAGGATTGCCTATTATAAGAAACCTGTAATATTCGACAAGCGCACGACTGAGAGAGCGTAATTTATTGAGAAAAAAGCATGCAAATGCGCACGCGACTAAGACACCTTTGAGCGACGCATTTACACACGTTTGCCATTGCCGAGTTTCTCGCACACGACGTGCTCATCGAAATCTCCGAGTTATGTAAGCTATTTTTCAACAGCTGGGCCATACCGCTAACTTACAACAGCTGTGTTTACGTTCTTTTTTTTAATATGATCAGCCGAAGAGACAGCCACAACGTTCTCACGCGCGCGTGCCTGCGGCACGAGACGAGAAGAAGAACAAGAACGACGTGGTTGGCCTCCGCCATCGGCTATACGCCTCCTTCAAGCCGCAATGAACATAGCATCGCCTCCAGGCGCAACGCCAAGGGTGAGTAGAGATGTTAACGAAGCCAATGAGGCTTTCGAACAAGCGCTGTGTGTAGTGTCGGCGGGTGGCAGCCTACGACCCCTGCGTAGACACTGTAGCGCGACGAGACGGGTACCTGCAACAGCCCGCGACATGTAAGCACTGAGACCCACCCTATACTCTCCGAACCCCTCACGACGACTCGACCGACCAGCGGCCGTTCATTCACGCAACACACATAGGAAAACGCGTACACACGTGATTGGCTGTAGTGAATCACGTGTACCGCTCAATAACGGCAACTGTAGAAAGACACACAACTAAAAGGCACACAGCGCCCATAGCCCTCATGGATGGCGCCACATATATCACGCTGTGTGAGCTTAAAGTATAGTGCCTAGGCACTATACGTAAAGTACGGAGACCCTGATTGATTGATATGATTGATATGTGGGGTTTAGCGTCCCAAAACCACTATACGACGCCGTAGTGGAGGGCTCCGGAAATTAAGACCGCCTGGGGTTCTTACGCGTGCACCCAAATCTGAGTACACGGGCCTACAACATTTCCGCCTCCATCGGAAATGCAACCGCCGTAGCCGGGATTCGAACCCGCGACCTGCGGGTCAGCAGCCGAGTACCTTAACCACTATAGACCACCACGGCGGGGCAAGTACGGAGACCCTAACACGGGGAAAGTGCTCTTGCAAGGCTGCAGATTTTGGACCACCATGGGCTGGTTTTATATTTTACATGCGCGTAAGTTTAGGTGCACTAACAATTCATTTTTGTTTACACAGTATGCGTATACTTGTACCTCTTTATGAAGGCATCGAAACAGACTCCCTATAAACGTGCGTATGCCCGTTTCACTATGGTGGTGTCAAACATTTATTCCATTACGTCTGTGCTCGCTGTATTGGCGTTCGAAATGTCGTTCGTTCACCGTATTAAGTATATACCACATGAACTATTTTAACGCAAAAAGTGTTGTTTTGCCAGGATCCGCAAGGAATACTGCCGAGACCATCAAGCGCGCGTTATTTCTGCCATTTCCCCGACGGAAATGAGGTAGTCTATTCTTTGTGGACCCCACTTCCGTTACGAAACGACGTCAATAAATGAAAAAGTGGCAGTTAGCTCGAGAAAAAAAAAGTTACCCGACCTGTAAATCAAACCTCTTGATGCATGAGTTTTTTTTTTCTAATCCGCGAGCTTCTTTGCACACTGCAATAGAGGACCCAACGCCCCCAGACCATAACTTTGGTATAATTCTTCAGTATTGCAGGGACAATAAAAAACTGTATCCAGCACCACATAAGAACCTCACACGAATGGAATCAGTGGCATTACGCAGAATTTAAACATACACATACACGAACTTACACAAGCTATACATGTAGTCGACCCCAGAACATACAGAGGTAATATGTCCGTGGTGTGCGGCCACACCAACTCTGTTTCACATGACGTGGGAGCGTACACATCACAATAAAGAACACCACAACATGAACAACACAGAGGAACAATGGGAGGCACTGCTGTCCAGCTCGGCCATTGCTGATCAGCGCTGGCTGGTCCAACGGGTAGAGATGATTGCTAGGGCCAGCGGAGCCCTGGAATAGGGGCCCGACCATTCGGAATGCTCCGCGTTATGCGCAAATAATGTTCTCTCTCTCTCTCTCTCTCTCTCTCTCTCTCTCTCTCTGCCAGTCTCCCGGTTCGTCGCAAGACGTGGCGCCCGTCCCTTACTCCAAGCGCCTGGTGTGCGTGGTCGTGTTCGCCGTCGCCGCAGGTCTCGTGGTGTCCGTGGTGGCCCTCTTCTATGTTTTGGCGATGGTCACGCAGATCTCCACGAAGAATGGTGACGGCGACCGCTCGGGGGAACGCGTGAACCTCTCGTGTCGCACCGACGGCTGCTCCCGGTTCGAGGCGCTGCTTGCAGACACCCTCAACACCAGCGTCGACCCGTGCCACGACTTCAAGGCGTACGTGAGCTCGCGTTGGCTGCGCGACCCGTCCAGTGAGCCGGACTACCAATGGCGTTACAAGTGGGACGTCAAGTACGCCTGGATGCGCATGATGGCCGACGAGATACGACTGCTTTCCAACACGTCGACGCTGGAACGACTGATGGCCGATTCCTTCGGAGCATGCGCGCACAGGTCGGTTGCCTACGTCATTCTAGTTTAAGGCGACAGCCTAATCAGACGCTGGAATTGGGCCTCATAAGACGGCTGGCGTCTGCTACAAAAACCCACGCGACGTGAGCCAGTTCGATTATAGAATCGGATGAAAACGAGGGCTCGAGTCTTCATCGAACACAGGTGTTCTGTGTGGCAGTCAAGCACTCTACCCGAGAGCCACACAAATTGATTTATTGCCTGCCTATTAAACGCAATGAAACTCAGTATAAGAATACAGTGCGATTTCACAATTTTGAGTGTTGTTAGTGTCAGTCACTTGATTGCAGGGCTCGAGCACACGTCGCACATCACTTTGCTCAGCAGCCACTGCACTTTCATGATCACATCTTCGTTGCACGGGTCAATAAAGGGATAACGGTAGTTTTTAACTATTATGCCTCTATGCGCGAGCATCTTCTTTACTACGCTCATGTTCTTGAAAGTCACCGCACACACATGATTCATCCTACACGTCCTTAACGCAACCATTTCGGGCGGCAATCGGAGGCTTGCCAGAGTCAGTGTCACAAAATATTCCACCCGATATGGTCAGCCTTCTAATTCGGCATACAATAACATCACATTTCTAAAACAATACGTCCGTGTAGGAAGGCTCGCCAATACAATTTCAACGTCCTCGTTATCTTCAAAAGAACTGTTTCCACAACTTAAACGGACCACTCTCACCACTTCACTGGACCTTGCCAACGCACGTCCGTTCGCGTCAGTGGCCGGAAATTGCATCCACAAGCGCTTCAGAAAAAAAAGCGTTATTCATGTCGTCATGACGGGCGAGAAATCACGTTAACGGGTTTAATACTGATCAGCCGAAGATTACTCGAGTACAAATATCTACCAGTCAAATTACGTCAAAACCACCATACAGCAAAGCAGCAAAAGCACGAGAGTATGCGAGAGTAGACAAAAACAGCTTAGTCTCACGACAACTATCATTATTAGAATTTATTATCATCAACCTATTGATGAAACATGTAACCATCGTGATCATCATCATCTCGATATATCGATTTGTTTATTAACTCCCCCCTCTGCTACATGACTTGCGAAACGCCTTCTACTATAGGACTATATGATGACGGCAAAAGGAAGACTATGAAACCTCTTATAGCTGTGAAAATGATCGGCTATATTGTTGACTTAACTGTGCGTAGCAGGTGTAACGTTGGCTAATTGATAGGTAATGTTATCTACAATAGTAATGTTGCAATAATGTGATTATTGATCTTTACTCTTACAAAAATGGCAGCATAACCACGGAGTGAATGATGGAGAGTGGGGCGAAGCATTCATCCGTCTATTCGTTCTTGCTTCCATCGGTCCATGCGTCCACCTGTGTGACCGTCCATGCGTCCATCCGCCCGTCCGTCTACCCGTCCGTGCGTGCGTCCGTCCCTGCGTTCGTCCATGCATCCACTCCGGCGTCCGTTCATGCGTCCATCCATGCATCTCTCTGTTTGTCCGTTCCTCCGTCTATTGAACACTCCAAGTACCACCGTCTCGCATCTTTTCATCATATATTCCCCATATAGAAGCACCGCCATCCAGCGGACATTTGAAGGATTAAACGAGAGGTGGCACACGCACACTTTCTTACGGCTTGCGCTTCGGGTCTACTTCCCACCTTTAACCACTTAGAGTTCGTGGTATATACTAGTTCATTGTATTCATGGCACTGCGGCTCAACGCTCGCTAAACCTTTCTAAAACTAAGGAGGTTACACCCAGCGAGTATAGCGCAGAAACCCTTTCTTGTCATATAGTGCTCAATGTACATGCCAACTGCTGCTAATGAGGATCGCAGCGTGCGCGTTAACTAAAAGCCGAATGCTCCTGTCTCTCTCCCGCTTAGCAGCCATTAGCATGTACATTGAGCACTATCTTTTGTTGTTCAACAACGCACAGAAGAAATCTTTCACCGGCACCACCTTGGAGGTTAAATCGTTATACTTGTTACACACTACAACAGCTACGAGGGACGATAGGGTGCCGCTATAAGGAGCTTCGCCCCTAAAGAGTGAGTAATCAGTTAGTAAACGCGTGTGTTCATTTGTTTCTGGAGTATTTTAATACCTTCGCGGCATACCTTTACTAGCCAGCCGCTAGTACAGCTTGTAACTTTCGTCATTACCAGGGAAGCTTTCTTAGCGTTTTCAACTAAGTACTTATCTAATAAAATCCATGGCTACTAATAATTACACGGTGCGCGATCCCAAAGTATGGGTATATATAGCCTTCAAGTTGCAGCTACAGTGGAAATCTATCAAGTCTTGAAGATTTCCGTGTGCGTTTGCATGCGTGTTCTCGCTTGTGATCTATTTATATGCACCCTCATACCCATATTATCACGTGCTCATATGACCATATGATTTGCTCATATGAGCATCATAATATGCATGCTCATAAGTAAATATCATACGAATATATGCGCACCTACAAGAGTATAGTTACATAAAGTAGTTAGCAGCCAATATTTTTGCACGAGGACAATACAACTTCGTTTTTTATTCTATACTTACGTAATAGAATTATCTTGATATGGCCGTGCACATGCACCTATAAAAAATAGATGTAAACCTCTACTTTCGTGGTTACTAACAATTTAGTAATGGACTAACCACTCGATTCCGCACCATTCACTAACTATGTAGTAAATTTCGCTAATCTGCATTTCACTAGCTTAACTTGCTAAGAGGCTGGTGCTTGACGTGACAAGTGAACGGTCAGTATTTAGTTAGTGAATATGCTGACCTTTTAGATGCGATGCATCTCTTGCTCAGGTCTATGTCCCACGGCGTCAGCGTCCGCGCTCACATTACGCATGCACAACTATCTTCCTTCCCTCACTCCAACAGCTGCGCGTTACTCTCTCCCCTTCTCTACGCTCCCCTTCTCCCCTCGAAACGCCGACGCAGGGACCGTCTGCTAACCTACGCTCCCCCCCCCCCTCAAGGCATTCCTCACCGCGGCGTTTACACAGTCAAAGCGCATGCGCGTCTCCTCTCTTTCTCTCTTCTCCTACGCTCCCCCTCTCTCGCCTCGCAACGCCGACGCAGGCATTGTTCCCTAGCAAGTTTCTTGATTGAACAAACCGTCTGATCGCACTGCACAAACGTTTACTCGGCGCACTGCATATACAGTCACTGGGTCTTGACCTCCAAAGAGTGTAGCTTCCTAAAAGGAGACTGTGATCATGTGATTCCTATGTTATTCTATTAAGAGAAAAAAGAGAAACGTGAGCCCCGTAAATGTCTGCATCAGAGTGCGATACCTCAACAGCAGCTCACGAGGGCTGGGGGCAAGGAGGGATTAAAGGATATGATTAAAAGGTAGATATAGGCAGGAGAAAGCGAGGCGCAGGGGCAGCAAACGATAAAAATGACGGAAGTAAAGAGGAGATAGGAAAGACGGACACGGTCGCAGGAGTCCAAGGACGGGGCACCACTCAGCGAGAGCTCATGTCGGCTGCAGGAGATGGCGTAGGGCGAGCAAGTCGGCCAGAGCTGCGCTGTCGTTGGAGATCGCGGGGGCACAACCGCGGTCAGCACGAAATCCAGACAGCGAGTCCTAAAAGGAGACTCTGGCGCTACGATCGTTAGCGACCATGGGATTCATGGGTAGTACACGGATCTGCCTAGTCTTCGTACTAGCGGGCGGCGAATCGCGCTTGTGTGTATTGCTGTTTCAGTTTTGTTTCGAAGGAAAGAGCAAACCCTTTTTAACTTCGTGACCTGATTTGAAATGGTAAGCCTCAAAGGTTAAGATGGTGAAGTGCAACCGCTTAACATTTGTGGATTTTTGTTTCGTGAGAAAACACCTCCAAGCCAAAAGAACAGACATCGAGCCAGCAGTATACGAAAAGCAGACAAATCTGTGCACTACCCTTCATTACCATCCTCGCTGAAGCGCCGTGCGTTGCAGCTCCCATAGACACTAGCGCCAGAGTTACCTCTATAGTGTGTATTTAGGAAGCTCTATGCTCCAAAGTAGCACCGGTGGAAGATTTTTTGTGCTTTGTTGAACAATAAAAATTCGCAGTGTGCGCGTTAACTAAAAGCGGAACGCAGGTTTCTGTGTTCAATTGGAGTCTTCTGTCTCTCACTGCCCATTAGTAGCGATTGACATGTTGTCACACCGGTCCCGTTAATTAGGGAGGCGATCGCCGGGCTAATTCTAAGAGCCGAAGTATCGGCCCTCCGAACCGCACCACGAAAGCGCGGACAATTTAGGAGTGGTCCTTATTGGTGCGCCAGCAGACGCCGGCTGTGGCCCAAAGAACAAGTCAGAGCCGAGAGTTGATAAACAAACAAATTATATTCTCAATAATGGAAGATCGAAAACAATACACAAAAATGCACACTCCACAATAGTTACATACAATATGTCACCAATCAAACCAATCAATCAACGTACTACACAATATAATCAGCCACACTTGAAACAACGGACTCGGACAACAATACGAGCTACAATGCAGCCGCATGCATTGAACAACCAAGACACTTAAAGACTAAACAGATAGAAAACCTATTCAGTCCAAAGTTCTTGGAACCAAAGTCGAGATGATACTCTTCCGAGAATCACTCACTCAAAGTCCAGCGTTGTTGTCGTTCCACAGCCCGCGAAGTTTCTCTTCCAGGAAACCTCCCGTCTTCAATTGGCCACTCTTCAAACTTCAACTTCTTCGCCGGAACACGTCGGCTTCACACCCGCAGCTGTTGCCACGCGTCCTCGCTCAATAGCGGTAAACACACGCTCTTGCCTGTAGCCCGAGCCTTCACCCCTCAGGTGGAAATCCTCTTCATCTCCGGCTTCGTCCCTATGGACCAAAACCTTCGCCGACTACACGGCTGAATCCCTACGCGCTCTGGCGTTAACTTCCGTCTCCTCCCGATCTCTCGTCTCGGCCGCTTGATTAAATACCTTCCGCGCCACATTCTAGAAAGTTCTTGTCATTTCGTCGGCGCGATACGCAGCGAAGGCTGGGGAGAGGCGCGAGACTGTACGGGGGCCGTCCCCGACAGATGAGTCAACCAGGCATACACGCCCATTTCCTTCTGGAACGTTCCAGTGCTTGCCCGGCCGCCGCTGTGGGGTGAGGAGGTTCATCAGTGAAGCCACGCTTCCGAGAGGAGAGTCGTCGCGCGCCCGGAGAGCCTTGGCCGTTTGTTTTCTTTTTCTTTCCTTTTTTTTCTTTTAACTTCGCGGCGTTTCTCCCGCCCGTTGTCGCAAGAATTTGGCGTCGCGCTCATTTTTAGCGCTCGTTCTGTGACACATGTTCCAGTAGGAAACACCGGTCCATCACTGCGTGCTTTGCGCCTCCCCAAGTTTCCTCCTGCGCAACGCCACAATGAGTGCCAACGTCGCCGCTAGTGTCAGCGTTAGCGCCCGCTGCTTCGCATCTACACATTGTTCCCCTAAGTGGGGGATGGTGTAAAATTTTTTAAGAGTGTTGATTATCCGCTATTACGAATACCAACATTTTCTGGCAGTCTCTAGCCAACTATTTGCGCTGTCTAACTCTTTTCTTGCGCGAACAGGGCCAGCTTGTGTTTTCTAGCAGTCTCTAGCCAACTATTTGCGCTGTCTAACTCATGTTTTCTTGCGCGAACAGGACCAGCGAGAACGCAGTTGATACGCGCAAGAAGTTCAAGCAGTTGATGCGTGACCTCAGCGTTCCTTGGCCTGAAACACCGTCCAGGGACGTGGACCCGTTTGAAGCACACCTCAACCTGAGCATCCGCTGGAACATACCGCTCTGGTTCGACGTCAAGATGCTTCCCGCCGACACCTCCAGAGCAAATAAGTTCATCTACATCTACCCGAGTGCGTACGCCAAGTTTTGGAAGGGCGAGTACGACGCCATAACCAGTCAGGGATCGATGCGCCAATACGTGAACCAGTATATTGAGTACTTCTACCACGAGTTGACACCAAACCCCAGCGGACAGGCGGTCGACATTCGCCGGTGCGACGCGGTGTTCAACTTCACAAGACACGTCGTCTTTCAGCTAGCTCGCGCGGACGCCAAGAAGCAACCCGTTGCGGTCCTTGGGTTCGGTTCCCTGGCGCGAGCGTTCGGTCTGACGACGGAACGCCTCGTTTCGCTTTTGAACGACTACTTCCGGCCCAAGAACTTGTCCTTCTTCGATCCAGAGGACCAGGCACTCGTGAAGGCGACAAACACGCTGGACGTCGTCCGTCATATCATCACGGAGACGGATGCCTCGACGGTGTTGAGCCACCTGGGCTGGTGGATGCTACAGGTGTACGCGCCGATAGCGGACAACCGCTTCTTCGTTCAAAAATACGGAAGCGTTGAGAAGGCCGAGCTTCTGCGTCCACTGTTCTGCGAGACCCAGGTCGAGAGTTCTTTCAAGCTCCTGCTACTCGTCACACACATGGACGTCCACTTTCGCAGTCAACAGCAGCGAAACATCCATGATCTCCTGACCAGTGTGCGAGAGGCTGCCTTGGCGGAGTACAAAAAATCGCACCTGCCGGCCGACGTCGAGAAACTGCTTACCGGAAAGCTGAGACGCTTGCGTATCAACCTGTGGCCCAGACAGGAGTTCCGGTCTGCGGCGCTGCTCCGGCAGATCTACTCGTTCGAGTACGCGAGCAAGAAGACCATGTTGGACTACTGGATCTCGGAGAGGAGGGGCAACGCGGCGCTCATCGGCAGCAGCGCGTACTTCGAGGACAAGCGGCTGCCGCACGGGAACTCCAAGGACACTTTCTCTTACGACAGCATCTTAGACACCGTCAGCTTGTCGATGGTCGCGGCGCACGAGCCGTTTTATTACATCGATGACGACGCGTTCGGAGCAATCAACTACGGTGGTCTGGGTGCGAGCTTCGCGACGACCCTCCAGGAAGGTCTGGAGAGCGACCCGGCGTTGCGCACCGCCGTCGCCAGTCACGCCTCGAGCGGCGCTGCCCACGGAAGCGAGAGCCTACCGTGGGGCGCTGTGATCGGCAACGATACTAAAGGCTCGCCACGGCTGGAACACGGTCCATTATTTTTGCCGGCATTCCGCGCGTTACAGTCGAAGATGCGCGGTGCCGGTTCTCTTAACGCGGGCCGATTTTCACCGGCGAAAGTGTTTTTTGTCAATTTCTGCCACAGCCAGACGCGCGTGCGCGCTAGCTTCGACTGTAACGCTGCGCTGCAAGCAGCGACTGACTTCGTTTCTGCGTTTGATTGCGAACGCGGTAGCAACATGAACCCTTGACGTTATGCAAGCCCTATAATAAAACTGTTCTGTCTACCTCTTGCACTTGTGAGCATACACTTTAGGCCGAGATGTGGCGTGTTTTGCTTTCCTGATTTCCACATATTGATCTTGCATATTTGCCTTAACAAAGAAAAACCAAATGCAATGTTTACTGCACAAAAGGCTTTTACAATGCAAGCCCTATTTTTGCTTGTTACGCCGGTATGAGGCGAAATGCCAAAGCTAAAGTAATATGAAGATAGCGTAAGGGTAATTACACTAGGCAAATGGTCATTTTGACCATTTCAGTTGAGATATTTGAGTTTCTATGTGCTACTTGCAAAATAAAGGTTGATAAGTTCAAAAAGAAAACCATCCATTTTTGTTACGTTAAACCAAATAGTTTTGAATGACCAGCCGTTAGTTAAGCAAGGGGACGCGGAGAAAGTATCAACGCGCGACGGAGCGTTAAAGACTTCGTTTTGGAGTAATTCCAGCGTCATCGTTCATGTCGGTGTCATTGATTGCGAGCGAGAAATCATCGTTGTTCGCAAGTGAAAGATCAAGAGAGATGCAAAGCAATAAATGATAATTGGGTTCGAGTGAGGTATTCACCCAGACCTTCTGCGTGGAAAGCGGGTGTCCTATTGCACAGCCATAAATGTGCGAAAAAAAATATGCGAGCCTTAACAAGTGATTTCCTTAACTCGTGTAATAATTACTGCGTAGCAGAAGCGTATAGAACCACGCCAGGCGTCTAAAGATGTGCAATTCGCAACAAGCGGTGTTTTAAATTTAAAAGCCCACCCAGTCTCGGACACATTTCATCGTCTCATCAACGTGAACAACGTACGCAGCTGCCTATAGTTTCACGTGCTGTCTTAAGACAACACGTGCTGTCTCAAGACAACATGCGTCCGTAAGACAACAACGGACACGCAAGACAATTCTTGCTTTTGCCGATTAGAAAAAGGAGCAATTATGGCGCTGTGGTTATTTCGCACATGCATACTTGCAGTAGGCTTTCTATGATAGTTTGAAACGGTCAATGCAACGCACATAGACGTTCGACATAGACGCACCTAGAGAGAGAGCTAGTCCACAGCAGTTATGAAGGCGGTGCACACGGGTCTTGATTTACACTATCGCGCTCTACTCTTGAAGGCGAAGCTCAAGCTTATTCCAAGCTTTCTTTAATTCCCTTCTCTACATATTATCGTGTTATGATCAACTTTTTTATACCTGAGAGTGCTATTAACATTAACAACATTAACATAAAGGCTAACAACAGAAAAACAGGTGGTCCAAGTATACTGCTCTTGTCTTGATGTTCCTAGTATGTTCTAAACAATCCGAGTTTTTTTTTCGTACAAACGTTGCAGTTGTACGAAAATTGACCAAACTGAAGCGTAGCTGGCGCACCCACTTCATCATCATCACAACCACCAACATCGCCATATGGCTACGTTTCGGCCGATCGTGTCCATGGACAGCAGGCGCGTAGACTAACCATTCATTGTCAGTCTTCCTTGTCAAAAAATCTTCAATCTCTGGGGGATTACACAAAATAGTGCGGCTTAAAATTACAATTATTCTAAATTGACGTTACATTAAAAATCATCTTAAAATAATTTTAGCTCTTACTCATAAATCCTAAATTCAGTATGTATGATCCGCCCGACTCATGGCCGATCCCCCAGAGTGGGTAGGTGCTAATGATCCAAGGAGCATCATCATCATCATCATCATCATCATCGTCGTCATCATCATCATTGTCTGCTAACCGAAGAACTCAACCGAACCAGCATTTCTGCATCGAAAAACAGACGCGGTGTAAAAGAAAATGAACGGCGTATGTTGTAGCCGACATGACAGAATGATGCGAACGATTTTTCATCGAAGAGAAGACCCCTTGCATATAGCAAAACGAACGTTATGCCACTTTCATCCCTTCAATATATTGGTATGTGTACTACCGAATTTCATTTTGTGACCGCCGCGCTGCCGTCAATGATCAAGTAACATGCGTCATATGCACGAGAAACACTGGGATCATTCAGTGTATGCCGCTTTATTCACTCAGTGTAGCGAATAATAATGATTTATAAATTAGCTATAGTAATATTCGCTAACCTTTAATATTCTAACCCGTAGTGAAGGAGCTCTGAATTTCTACGACCATCTGCTTTGAACCTCACACGACCTAGAAACGTAGTCAGTTAAAGCTTTCGCCTGAGAACTTGACACTCACACCCAGTCAGATCGAAGCCCGACACCAGAGCAAAGGCACCCTTGTTGGTCTCGTGAATTCGTCCAGTGAAAGGTCACGAAAGGTCAGCTCAAGGTAAATTGAAGTGGCGTGCAAATGTCGTAGTACCGTATTAAAAGTCAAACCCCTGCGGGGCTTGGCTTGTCAGTGTGCAGGCCTCTCCTCTCTTCCATGCTTGTTAGCCTTGGTACTGCAAGCGTCATCTTGTCCGTCCTCAATGGCCTGTTTTCTTATGCTTCCACGACGACACCGGCTCACCCTCCCTTGTGAGTCGAGAGGGGGTATGACTGCGCATGGCCTCCGAGATGGCGGACACGGGGTTGCTTTCAATGTCCACGCACTATTGACAGCCGGCAGCGATACACGAAACGGAGAATATCACTATCGTCACCCCGGCTGTATACGCCCACTGCAGGGCAAAGCCCTCTACCATGTTCCACCAGTCAACCCGGACCTGCGCTTGCTGCCGCCACGTTATACTAGCGAACTTCTTATAATATCATCTGCCCAGCTTCGTTTTCTGTCTCGCGTAAAGAGTAAGGAAAAACAAATTGGCGCATCTATGCATTTGGTGCGAAACTGGATTTACGGCAAAGTTGGCTGCCTTCTTCACCTCCTGTCTCTTCTCCTCACTCTCACCCCCTTTCCCACTCTATATATTACATACATACATACATACATACATACATACATACATACATACATACATACATACATACATACATACATACATACATACATACATACATACATACATACATGCATGCATGCATGCATACATACATACATACATACATACATACATACATACATACATACATACATACATACATACATACATACATACATACATACATACATACATACATACATACATACATACATACATACATACATACATACATACATACAAAACTTTACGGGCAGAAGACGGATACCGTTAATACTGTACATTGATATGTACCACAGGTCTGAACATTCACATTAAAGGTCGTTGTTGCGCGGCTTAGCGGGAATCTCTCAGTCGCATAACTCCATGCCGATCTCTAACATGCATGAGCAAGTAGCATCATAAACGGCACGTACAAAGGGAGAAAATGGTGGAAAAAATAGAAAAAATAACCATCGGTTGATTTCTCGGTGCCGATATGCGATATTTCTTCCGTCATACAGTTCCACATCAAACTTAAGTGAGTCAACAAAGCTGCCACGCATACGAGTTCTCTTTAATCTGCAGCAGTGCACGTCAACTTTCCTTAAACGAAAGCTTATAAGGAGCAATAAGGTTGACATGTGAGGTGCTGATTAACTATTACCATTTACAAGATTTTCTGCATCTCCCATGTCTTATAGCGATCGATAAGTACAGTTTCAAGAGAAACATGTATTGATGTATGGCAGCTTGGGCTAGTTGGTATGACATGACGATAGTAATAGCGCGAGAACAGAAGGACGACAAAGAGACAAGAAGGACACGAAGGACACGAGCGCTCGTGTACTTCCTGTCCTTCTTGTCTCTTTGTCGTCCTTTTGTTATCGCGCTATAACTATCCTGTTTTGAAGGATTGGAGTGCTATGTCTGCAATATTATCACTGCTAAATAACCCTCTGACCAAATAACAAATCTCAGAATTCAGGGCTTTATGAAAACAGCCGTGTTTCAGGACACCATTAAACAACACGTGTATACAATCACGCAGAATTAAGCATGCCACAGCAATTAAATGAAGCAATTAAATGATTAAATTTATCAACAAAATTCATCGTACAAGCGTCAATGAGAAACCCTGGCAATGTCAAGGATTCATATAGCTGCCACGTCTGCAACGAAACGCGCTGACGAAATCGTCCACTCCGCGCAGAGCTGCATTGCAGTCGAAGCTGGCCGACATGCGCGTCTGACTGTGGCAGAAGTTGACGAAGAAAACTTTCGCCGGCGAGAATGGGCCCACGTTAACAAGGCCCTTGCCATGCATCTTCGCCTGGAACGCGCGAAATGCCGGCAGAAAGGCTGGGCCGACTAGACCGCGCTCAGGCCGCTGCGAACCAGTAGTATTGCTGCTGGTCGCAGAACCCCAGGGTGCGGTGTCGTTTCCGTCGTTAGCGCGGTTCGATGCGTCACCAGCCACGGCGTGACGCAACGCGGGGTCGTTTTCGAGGCCTTCCAAGAGGACATTCGCGAAGCCTGCGCCCAGACCACCGTAGTTAATCGCACCGAAAGCCTCGTCGTGGATGTAGTAAAACGGCTCGTGCACGGCAACCATCGACAAACTGACGGTGTCCAATATGCTGTCGTAAGAGAACGGGTCCTTCGAGTTGCCATGCGGCAGCCGCTTGTCCTCGAAGTACGCGCTGCCACCGATGAGCGCTGCGTTGCCGAGCCTCTCGGAGATCCAGTAGTCCAGCATGGTCTTCTTGCTCGCGTACTTGAACGAGTAGACGCGCTGGAGCAGAGACACGGACCGGAACTCCGGTATGGGCCACAAGTTGACGCTCAAGCGTTTCAGCTTAGTGGCGAGCAACTTCTTGACGTCGGCCGACAAGTCCGACTTGTCGTACTCGGCCACGACAGCCTCTCGAACGCTGGTCAGGAGTTCGTGGATGTCTCGCTGCTGGCGTCTGCGAAAGTTGAGAGCCATGTGATTGACGAGTAGCAGGAGCTTGAAGGAAGTCTCGACCTGGGTCTCACAGAACAGCGGGCGCAGCAGCTCGGCCTTCTCAACGCTTCCGTACTTCTGGACGAAGAAACGGTTGTCCGCTATGGGTGCGTAGACCTGCAGCATCCACCAACCCAGGTGGCTCAACAATGCCGAGGCATCCGACGTCGTGATGATTTGACGGACGACGTCCAACGTGCCCGACGCCTTCACGATGGCCGTGTCCTCTGGTTCGAAAGATGAGAAGTTCTCGGTAAGCAAGTACTTGCTCATCAATGAAACGAGGCGTTCTGTTTTCAGACCAAACGCTTGTGCTAGAGAGTCAAGCTTAAATACCATGACAGACTTGTCCTTTGTGACGACTTCGGCGAGCTGAAAGACGATGAGCCTGGTTAGAACATACACAGCGCGATACGGGCAGAGTTCGGTGGCCACCTCGCCGCTGGCATTCGGAGTCGAGTCGGGGTGAAAGTAGGCCAAGTACTGGTCCAAGTATCGGAGAATCGTGGCCTGGCTGGTCATGACGAGGTACTGGCCTTTCCAGAATTTGGCGTATATACTCGGATAGATGTAGATCACCTTACGACCTCTCGAGGTGTCGGCGGGCGGCGGAAGCATCTTGACATCGAACCAGAGTGGTATGTTCCAGCGGATGCTCAGGTTGAGGTGAGCTTCAAACGGGTCCACGTCGGCGGGCGGCTTTTCGGGCCAAGGAATGCCGAGGTCGCGCATCAACTGCTTGAACTTCCGGCGCGTCTCGGCCGCGTTCTCCGTTGCCCTGTTCACGTGAAAGTTTTTGGTAAAATGTTTTGCCAACAGGTGAACAATTGGCTTGATACTACTCGTATACACTTTCGGGGCTAATAAAAATGGATACACAAGATTATAGATCTCTATGACAACATTATCTATCAATAAACCAAGATTATGGCTGACATCAGTCATAATTAGTTTAACGCTAGTTATTAGTCTCTTTGCACTTTCCAAGTATATACGAAAATCAGAATCATGCAACTGAGATGTTCATTTGGCTGCATGTACAGTCTGTTGCGCACTTAGGCGAAAACTTGATGCATGACATCGAGGTGCGGCCAGCGCTGCAGTCGCACGCCGGCCGCATCTCGCGCATGCGCAAACGTTTGAAGAGCGTGGTGTTGAACTGCATCGTCTGCTATATACAGTGGTGCGCGCTGGCAACATTGTCGGGCAGCCTGCTGATTTCATCGTTGCTGTGGTAACTTGACCGATATTCTGGACTAAACTTTGCGGTACCAACCTGTCAGCCTTCATTGGCGATAATGGTGTTCTGTAAAAACAGTATTTGGCAACATACGTTGTTTGATTTTGCGAAATGCCGGGATAGTGGGTGCGTTCTAGTATATTTTTCTTTGGTGTGTCCACCACAGTACGCTGCGACGGAGAACATCATAATGAGGACGTATAGGGCATGATATTTATTTCACGCTAGAAGAACGAAGCACTCTACAGCGACTGCCGTGCAGCTATGCGGATTCAACTCAATAAAACAACCGGCAACGTATTTAGCATTGATGTAGGTCAAGATAACAACCTGAACATGCTACTCGATAGCAATTATAACATGAGGCAGCACTCACTCACCGGCGCCGAAATGAACGCGTGAAGCCTCCAACTTCACTTAATACGCCGTCATGTCCCCAGCGGCCACGATATTACGGCGCTCATTTTGGGCGTAGTGAGGCATACAGTGACGCGATGATCGACGTCGGCCCAGTTTCCGCAGTAACGATGAAATTAGCCCGCTGCCCGACAATGCGGTCAACGCGCACCGCCGGCGGTAGCCGCAGTTCAAAACCACCCTTGACATTCTCCTCTCCCTTTTTTTCATAAATAAAAATGTTGTATCATCAACCGCTCAGCACTGCGCCCCTCCAGCGACTGCCGCACACTGGCCACATCATGGCCGCATCGCGATGCCACGCGCTACGAGATTTTCACCCGAAGTGTGAAACAGGCTTTACACCCCCTTTTCGTAAGAAATACATGACCAATTCACCACGCCCCGTCACGCAATGAGCACGGAAGGCACCTGTTACAATATACGTCTGCCCTCAAGACGTGATAGACAACCGAGTCGGCTATTGGATTGCGTTCGACAATGTTGAACCCAACGTTACTAGACCCTGCAGGATCTAGTAACCTTGGTTGAACCTTTCCCAACATAGTTGAAATGTACGTCTGCTGACTGCTCTCGAAACTTCAACAATAGGCTCAGCGTTCCCCCGAATTGAAGTAGGTTAACAAACTTATTGCGATAGCAATCATGTGAACATTCCCGGCTGTTTTTTGCCGTCGGTGTCGCCGTTAGTCACCGCCATCATGCATATATATATATATATATATATATATATATATATATATATATATATATATATATATATATATATATATATAGTCCAGTAGATTCTCCGTGAGCGGTCGCAACGTGGTTTATTTTGACGTTTCGGCCTAGAGTCTGGCCTTCATCAGGATCCTGATCCTTCATCCTTCATCAGTAATCCTGATGAAGGCCAGACTCTAGGCTGAAACATCGAAATAAACCACGTTGTGACTGCTCACGGAGGATCTACTGGACTATATATATATATATATATATATATATATATATATATATATATATATATATATATATATATATATATATATATATATATATATATATATATATATATATAGAGAGAGAGAGAGAGAGAGAGAGAGAGAGAAGACTCGAACGTGACCTCTCACGTCGGAGAGCATCTCGTTAACCGTTGAGCCACTAAGACGCACGTCATTCAAGGCCAAACCTCATAAGCGCGAAAATGCACGCGACAGCGACGAGCGATGCTATGAGCGACGAAACAAGGCGTTCGCGCGACGTGTGGCGTGCTCGTTTTCGCGCGATCGCTCGGTTCTCCAGATTTGGAAACCGTCGCTCATCGCCCGGAAGTGCTGGGCTCAAGCAGCCAATCGCGAAATACCGGAAAAGACAGACTACATAGGTGCACGTGGCCCTCCCCGAGTCACGTATGCGCAACAAGAAATAACGCAAGGTTTATTACGCATGTGCATATAAAAAAGTGCTGCAATGCAATAATAAACACTTTAAGTTTCATTACACAACAATATATCTTATTTTTAAATTGCATACCGCTCGCTATGCGGTTTTCTTGGTGCGAGTAGACGGCCTCATGCCAGCAACAGTGGAATTCGCTCGCCGAAGCCGTCGCGTGAATGAGGTTTGCCTGCGCTAGCGACTGATCACGCGAAGCCGATCTACTTCGCGTCGCTCGTCGTTGTCGCGTGCATTTTCGCGCTTATGTGGTTTGGCCCTCAATGTTCAAACCATGTTTTCAGCATTACCAGCGAGATGGCACAAAGAGCGCGCTCGGCGCCCAGCTCTTCGCAACGCGCGCAGCTCCGACGCGTATTTCGCACCGCAGGGGAAGGGGGGGGGGTGAATCAGCTCGTGCGTGCGCGCGCTTATCTCGTGGTGCGGAGAATCGTATACCTTGGCCTTCCGCTGGAATTATTTCATTGTAGTTTCCGGGCGCGCCAAGGTGGCTTCGCTCGCTGCGCAGCCCCCGTTTGCGTAAATGGCGCGCTTTTCAGACAGAGCGAAGTAACGATCGTGGCAGTTGTTGATTCACGTTCATCTGTACCTGTGAGCCCATTTCGTGCGTCATTTGTGCGTGAGTAACGCACAGCACGTTTTATCCGCTTGCCATTCTTCGCATTAGATTCTAATGTGTTGCTACCCCTTGCGGCGAAACTGTGAGTTTTGTCGTACTGCATGTACCCACTTCAACTTGATTTTTAGATCTGCAATAACTGGAGCTGGAGAGATCATGTGAGTAGTAGCTGCACACTTTTTTGTGATGTGGCTGCAGATGATTGTATGGACAACTTGGCCTTCTACGAGTTAGCAGATTTCAACCACACACTCACTGCGCAATTCACCTGGTATTGCACGCGCTGATATCCTACGCTGTGGCGGCTGTGGTTCAAGCAGTTTAAACCTCCGGATGCATGGTTCGCTGGTAAACTATTTCACTGCCATCCTGAATAACGGCTCACACCTTCACGGTTATCTCATCTTTACCAAATTCCTTGAAATCACGTGAATTTTTGTATCACACGCCAGTGTCTGGTTGAGCCATTCAGGTAGTAAAATGAAACGTTGGGCTAGTTGGAATGCTTGCACGATTGACGCAGCGCTAGAGGCGAAGACGAGAGGAACGCACAGTACACAGGACTGCAGCACTCGTTCTGGTATATATTCATTCAGGCAACCAACCTGTGCGCACATGCTTCAAAGGAATCGGATATGAGGCGTTCCAGCGGCGACGTATGGTGGTGCAGTCGTATCTCGTCTACCACCATACGACCCCAGGCGTATTTCACGTCCCACTCGTAACGCCAGTGTTCATCCAGCTCCTTGGACGGGTCGGGGAGCCAGCGCGAGCTGACGTATGCCTTGAAGTCGTGGCACGGGTCGACGCTGGCGTTGAGGGTGTCCACGAGCAGCGCCTCGAACCGGGAGCAGCCTTCGGTGCGACACGAGAGACTTAAGCGTTCCCCCGATCGCTCACCGTTTCCTGCGAACATCCGGGCGATCATCGCGGAGACGTAGAAGATGGTTACCACGGCAACGACGATGACGGCTGCAGCAGCGAACACGACTGCGCAAACCACCCGCTTGGAGTAGGTGACCGGCGCCTCGTCGCGCAATCCACGTGGAGACTGCGTGACACAAAGAAAACAGTAGTCGAGCATTGAGATGTTCCATTCCCGGGACAAGCAACTCTTTTTCCGAGCTGCCTGCCACGTGTCCTCTTGTTGAAGTCATTTCCGTGACAGAAATGGGGGTCCGGCAGAAGTTGACGCACGTCATTTCCGTCACGGAAGCGACGTGCGTTAATTTCTGGTGGGCCCCGGGATAACACATATTTGCATTGAAATATTTCTTCTGGTGTTTAGTTCACACATAATATTAGCGATATATCGAGCATCGACACAATAAAAACAGACGTTGCAAAGTACCACCTAACGAGAAAATTTTCCTCTTATATTTTAGATTAACATCACTCTCTCTCTCGCCTAATGCAAGAAGGTCTTTTGGATTGGCTCCGTCGGATTATTATGGTCACCGCAGGAACGGTTATCTTTACATTTTCACGGATTCGAAGAATCAAAGTGCTGTAAGAACACTAAAGTGTCTTATGGGTATTATGCACACTGGCAGACTTCTGACCGAAATTCGCTGCAACTCAAGCAAAGGACTAAACAAAAAAAACGGATATATAAAGCCTACAGACTGCTGTCGTATGCCCACTTACTGTTCTATGCCAGGACACTTACGGACCCTTATGGTGTAACCTTTCGAAATGGGGTGCGTTTATTCTCCCGGCCACCGGGATAATTGATCAAAAACATTTTCTCCCGGCAGTCGCCTCTCATTGACTATCTTAACTAACGTGACCAACTGCTGGAATAAATTTTTTGTATGATTTTTCCGGAAACCGGTAGAACTTGACCTAACCTATTCAACATAACCTAACGTAACCTAACCTAACCCAATGCACGCTGTGCCACGTCTGTCCATCTGTCTTGCAGCCTAACCTAACCTAATCTAACGCACGCTAGGGTACGTACGCCCAGTCTGTCCCGCAACAGCCAGTTTTTTCTCTCTTCTCCACGCGGCAGTTAGTCACGTGTCATATGACAGTCAATGAGAGTCGACCACTGGGAGAAAGTTTTTTGAGCAATTATCCCGGTTGCCGGGAGAATAGACACTGCGTTTGAGATGAGTATACAATGAACAAGAGAGCGCCACGTCGGTGTAAACCTCTAGCTCTTCGAAAAAACAACAAAAAACCTTGGTTTCTTTTTGACACTGGGAATCGAACCCGGTACCCACTGCATCGGAAACGGACGCTCAACCATGCAGCCCCCGCTATGGTAGCAATTTATTTTTTAAACGATTAAATTAAGAACGATGGTGAATTTACATTTATGCGTACGTAAAAAAAAATCAGCGCCACTTGATCTATATCAATCTGGAGACTTAGAATACATCGTACGTCACACCGTTACCTTACAACGCAAAAACCCGCAATGTAGCTTCGTGGGACTCCCATTCGAAAGCTTAATGGACACCAGAAACGTGTCTCCACTCACCTGTGGCGTTTTGTTCGGAAGCGACCACGATTTTTTGGCGGCTGCAAAGAGGCGCGGAATCAACGGCGATGCACTCTTGCTTTCACCTAAAGCCATCTTCTTCTGCGTCATCTTTTCGTCGCGAGCAACAAGCATATGCGCACGTACCTGATGACCTCGTCATTGCCTCTAAGTATAGATCCCCACCACATGGCAACAGTGTAGGGAATCAAAATTCAGGAGTCCTTCGCCCTTCGGAGAAATGGGGGAGGGTGGGGGAGCAAACCTTTTGCTCAAGACCTACGCCGCAGTGGCATAGCGTCTATGGTGCTCGTATGATGACCGGTACGTCCCTGGTTCGATCCTCGTGTCAGCGGTGGCATTCGATGAAGGTGAAACGCAAGGAGCCCGTGTATATACTGTGCCATTTTCCTCTCTTGCGTCGCCTTCTCACTAAGATATACGCTGCCATGTTGAGATGAATCGTCAGCACAGCATCCCGCACTTCTCTTCCATCGATAATGTGCACGTAGCCTCTGAGCACATGGAGGCAGCTCGAAGTGGAGCTCGTGCACGGCACTACCAGGGGCTGATAAACCATGGCCGCTGCACGATTCTTCAAGGCTGAGACGTTTGTAAGTTTATAGTTCATTAGATGTCCAGTTCTCTATCGACAATTAAAAAGTGTAAAGTGAAGAAGCCTTCATTATTGTATTACAGTAGTTGCGCATCCTTAGATAGATGAAGTTATAGGCTTCACGCGCAATGTAGTCCCTTTATTGTCGCAATCTTTTATTCCAATATGAATTGGCGTGTTTCTGTAAAACAATATGTGTGTGTGTGTGTGTGTGTGTGTGTTTGTGTGTGTGTGTGTGTGTGTGTCTGTCTGTGTGTGAAGTACATCTTTCGTATAGAAACAGTAGCAACGGAAGTGTTTATATTTTGTCAGTTCCGGCTGGAGTAAGGCCCTTATCAGGAATAAGGCCGAAACTGTCGAAATACACTTCCGTTGTGACTGTTCTTACGTAGGAGAGAGAGAGAGAGAGAGATACGTTAACTTATGTATTCAGTAACATACAATATTACACGTTTTGGCTAAAGGAGAAAGTGAAGAAAGCAAGGAGAGGAAGGATATGAAAGGTCCACTGTAGACGATCGTTCGGTTTGCTACCCGACGTTAGGGGTAAGGGAATGGAAGGATGGAGAGAGTGAGCACTACACGCGCACGGAACATTCGACATCCGGGCCAGCGTTCACAAACTGCATTAGTGCACGAATGACTTTTATATGTCATCCATGGAAAGGCAGGCATGCCGGATCGAAGGCAAGTTTGGATAGTCCCTTCAGACCCGCACGTGTGAAGAGTTTGCGATGAGACGAACGTGATACGGTGGTGCGGTCGAAGCCGAGGGATCTCCTTGGCATTTTTTGAAAACAGCGGAGCAGAGCAGCTTGTCTATTTCGGCTTCTTCGGTAGGAAGCCTTCAGGGTTCGGTACAGCCCGAGAACAAGCTTCATGTGCATTAGCATCTGGAAAAGAAAGAAAGGCTTTAGCAGAATACAGTGGGGCAGATATACAGCTTGCACTAGTCCCTTTATCATTGAGTAACTGACCTGTGTCGGCTTTTGGGCGCTCGAATAGGCTGTTTTAGAGAACAACAGTCAAGCACGACGCCGATATAACGAACTTTAACATTCCACTTGTCACAACCTCATGCAAACAAAACACCACGTGTTTTAAACCTCGATATAACGAAGCGTGTTATCGGTGGTTTCAATCGCCGGTAACATGCTACGAAATCTCAATCAAAGGCAAAGTTGTCTGTTGAAACACCGGAGCAGAGGGAGGCCATATCAGCACGTTACAGAGATAGGTTTACCAAGCGTGAGAGAATGCCGATATCGAATCTACACTGCAGCTACCGTCTGTGTGCATAGTTTTTGTGTGTGTGTGTGTGTGAAACCGAGCCAAACGTATACTTTTTGCTCGTGATAACTTGGTTTACAATAGCTAACTATCAGCCGATTTTCGCTAAGTTTTGGGAGCCCAAATGTGCAGCCACGTGGGCGACTACGCATTTAGTGTCCGCGAACCTTGTGATCGTCTCCTGAACACGTATCGCAGCCAATGCAGAATGCACGGTTTGCGAGAAAAAAAAAAGTGCCGCCATATCCACGAAGTGAATGATCATGAGTGGGCGAAGCTCCGGAGGTAAACCTGGTAAACCATGAATCCTCTGTACATTTTGCCCACTCGATTTTATTACATCGCTCCCCCTAGCGTACGTCGCCGCACTAAATCGAACGATTGCCTTCAACCAATGACACGCGCCATATTTGACATCATTCCTATTTTATAAGATCTCGCGTCTTTCATCAACTACAAGTACCGCTTTCTAGTTTATAACATCTTGCATCTTTTCATCATCAGCTACAAGTACCACCATCTAGTAAACACTACAAGAACTAAACGAGAGGTGGCTACATACAGGAGACGGTACCGCCATCTAGTGAACACTGCAAGAACTAAACTAGAGGTGGCTACATACAGGGGACGCACAGCCCACGCCCTAAGGAGCTTCGCCCCTAAAAGCTATAAATCTACACGTTCCTCGCGCAGGCCGGACCTATACAGGAAGCCATAAATCAGCAAGCGACCCTTGTTGTTTTTTTAACGATATTTGACACCACAAGCAGATACTTAATGGTGCAACTTTTCGTGCAAGCTTCACAGGATGGGAAGCTGTTAGCGCCGACGGAACAGTTAGCGCTCAGAATGCGAGTACAGAGGCCAGCAGCGAAATTGAAGTACCACGTGTTTCTAGACCCCTTGTGGCATGGTCCTTGCTTTGGCACCACGCTGCAGGAAAGTTTCTGCCTCTCTGGCGCTGCAGACACGATTAGGTCAGTGGTAACGTTGTTGCGAGAGGTCAGTAATTAGTTATGCGTCTATTTACTAGGAGCAACGGACAAATTTAAGTTATCGAAATTCTTGAACTTAAGTTTATTAAAAACTACTTGTTTGGCCAGTTGGTAATTCGTCATATTATGAGTAAATTTATACTGCAACTAAGTAATCTCTATAGAAACACCCCCACATCCAGGTTAGCTTCCACTCAAAACACACACAACACAGCGCTGTGTGTGTGTTTCTTGAGAGGAAGCCAGTGTGAATGTGTGAGTGTTTCGAGAGATTACCAAGTTTGCGCTAAATTTACTCACAAAACTATTTAACGTAAGGTTTCTCGGGAAAAGGAATTCTTTTTAGTTAAAAATAATTAAAATGTTAAAAGAATTATAAAATGTAAATGTTAAAAAGAATTAAATGTAAAAAAAATTAAAATGTAAAAAGGCTCGACCACCGTGCATAAATGATGAAAATCACGCTAATCAGTGGTTAATTAACGAATATCGTGCCTATCAGCTTTTCAATTAACGCTTGGTACATAAATAGCGATTCACAAACTGTAGCCGTTGTTTTCTCAATGCATGCACACTATAGGATAAAATCGCGGATTCTGGGATAAAGCGCGGATTTCGGGAGGTGTGTTGGTCAGTTGCAAATTTCGAACCGGTAGTCACTTGAGCGCCGATCGCAAGCGTCGGTTCGAGACCAAAGAAAATAAAACAAGCAGAGGAAGGCAACGAGTTAGATGGAACGAAGAAATTTGATTGATCCTTCGATTAATTCATTGTTGAAAGTCAGAGCTATTTCTATCCTTGTCTTTTCGCTTTTTTATTTACACTGTAACTACTAGGTTGCACTGTTCGTACATTAAGTTTAGAGTTACTGTATATGCTATACCTTTACATAACTCTAATTCAGTTATGTTCTAACAATTTTTCCAAGTTTCCACGCTGCACACCGACGGCTATGGACAACTATACGCCACAAAAATCTCCTGTTGCTTGTGAGATCACAGCAGCTCTTGCGATAAGCGACAATAAGTGCGTCAACTCAATTGTACTTACGTAGGCACGCTTTCTGGCACATTCTTTCCGAGGCAAAGTTGTCAGTGGCTCCACCACATCTTCCGGAGAGGTACAATTTACACGTTTGCAACGCGAAGTCGAAGAACCAAAATCGCGCATTTCGCCGGCAGGGGACTCGGAAGTTCGTGGGTATTTTGCTGCACCTGGCCCCTTTCTTTCCTCTAGCGGCTGAAACAAACGAAAATACGTATCTTTAAAAGACACTTGTTTCTAGAATTTCCCAAGACGCCCGGTGAATTTAGTGGCTGACGGGTCTTCGATGTCCTCTCGTCCGACCGCTCACCTATCGGGGCCCCATCTGCGAACTGCTCTCACTGTCTCCACTTTTTTTTTTTACTCTTCTCCCAATTTCTTTTACTCCCTCCTTATCCCTTCTCTTGCGAACCACTACTGAGGTGTCGCACTTTGCCACAGACAGCTGCGGGGTTAACTTAGCATTTTTTTTCCTTATTTGAAATCACTTCCCCCCTCTCCCTGCACGCACGCTATAGTGCGCAAGAGGAGCATGATCATTGATGGTAGAGCAGACTACAATGAATCTGCCATACCAACAGACTACCATCATACCAGTAAACTACCATCATGCTACCATACCAACAAGCCCAAATCACCACCCTCATCGCATGAGGAGCTTCTGTGAACTGATGTATAACGAACCAAGCATTCACATTCTTGCAGCTTGTAGAGCTTACAGGGGCTAATTAATATCTAATGAAGCGCGTTTGCCCCTCTGAGGCTAACAGGATGCGGCGGTGTAGCCATCACTCTTGACGTGTGGAAGCACCGGGAAGTCTCTATATTGCGTCGACAAATCAAACACGGGATGTCGCTGTGGGCAACGTTTCGACCACGGAAGCTGTGTCCATGGGACATTCATCTGCCCTTCTTACAACAACGTTCTTTATGTTATTCTTATGTCGGCTTAATGCTGGTGACACATTAATCGTGGTTGCGGGGCTAACCCAACTTATTTTACAAAAATTACATATGTACTCTAACGATACAGGTGTCACGTCGGGTTGGCGTCAATTGCAGTTAGGCAACATCCACTGAAGTACTTGGTCTACGCAGCAATATCCAGGGATCCAGGCCTGCCATCCTTGCAAGCACATGTGCTACATTTCAGCCTACAGGTTCCGATGTTGGTAATAACCATGTTGCTCTTGGAATCGTTCATCATCATCAGCCTGACTACGTCCACTGCAGGACAAAGACCTCTCCCATGTTCCGCCAGTCAACTCGGTCCTGTGCTTGCTGCTGCCTATTTATACCCGCAAACATCTTAATCTTATCTGCCCACCTACCTTTCTGTCTCCCCCTAACCCACTTACCTTCTCTGGGAATCCAGTCAGTTACCCTTAATGACCAGTGGTTATCTTTCCCACGCACTACATGCCCGGCCTCTTTTCAATATCAACTATGATATCCTTAACCCCTGTTTTTTCCATGATCCACTCTGCTTTCTTCTTGTCTTTCAACGTTACACCTAACATTTTTATTTCCATCGCTCGATGCGTCGTGGTCAATTTAAACTGGACTCTCTTTTGTAAGTCTCCTGGTTACTGCTACATAGGTAAGCATCTTTATAAAACACGTCCGACTGTTCAACATACAAGTCTGTGCATACGATATTTGTACATATGTTAAGGGTCCTTTCGTAATGTTTAGCTCGGCACCCAAATACAACAGAGTCATCCGCATGCTTCACATGACATCGATATTCCGCCGGGATCTGCAGACTTTCTTTCTCTTTTTCTTTCATCTAGCATCAGTTCTCTCTATTAAAGTAAGCGTACAGTATTATTATAGGTAATAACGTCCGTCCCCAGAACGCTGTTTTCTGCCCGAATCAGCTTGGCGTCTTTCATGTAAATCGCAGCGTTCGTCAGCCACTATACAGCCGGAAATCAGGGTTAGGAATTCAATTCTTCGCAAATAGAAATTCTTCCAAAATGTGCAATTCTGACATCAGCTTTACGCGTCGTACAGCAGATAGCTTTTATTCCGTAATAAACGCGAAATATTTCGATGAAGCAGCCATAGCAATTGGACTGCTTCTCTCTTTTTTTATTCTTCGAGCCTGCATAGCTCAAAGAAGTCTCTGATATATGTCAAATACTCATAGTAAGTATAGACTATATAGATGCCTTAGTTTTTTTTTTTTTTTGAAAGCTGGCTGTTTTCTATACAGAGCAAGTCAAGCAAAAGCAACATGAGCAGCTACAAAGGCTATAGTTGGTGTTGCATCTTGGTTAAACGTGTTTCTAACCGCATACAGGGACAAACCTGTACACACCAAAAACACAGAGCACAGACTGACAACTACATTTTGTAAGTCTGCATTCTCTATTTTTCGTGTGTCCAGTCCATCCCTGTACGGTTAGAAACGCCTTTACCCAATAAGCAGAGCATCATTTTGGGGTCAGCTGCTGCTTGTATACAGTGCTGTTTGCAGAAGACCAAAAGAGCATGACAGTAGAAACGTGTACAAAGAGTATTTAGAACATAAAGCAAAACATTACCCACTTGGTAAACCAAAACTTTGTTTTACAGTAAGAGATAAGTACGTTTGCACTCTTCAACGACCACAAAAGAAATTGCAACGTACCGTAAACGTAGAGCACACAGGCGAGCACAACGAGACAACACGCTCGAAGTCTCATAATAAAAGTAATGCTTCGAGCAGCTGAAATTACAGCTTCAACATTCTAAACTATTGATAATACGTGCTTCTATTGTCACGTCATGTGCCCCTATTGTATTGTAAATTCGCTTTAGAACGGCATTTCACTGGCGCATTGTATTGTTCCCTTGTGATTCAACGCGTGGAACAGAAGTTATAAGTAATGAAGCTTCCACACCTGTTCGTTTCCAGAAGCCTGTATATGCGCGTGTTTGTTCAAATGATAATATACGGTAGCACAAACAAAGGACATGGACAAGAGAAGGCACATTCAAGACAACACAGCGCTAACTTTCAGCAACAGTTTATTACTCACAGGTCCCGCTAGCATATGCACTCCACGACATCATACGTCACATGTGCATAGCTCTCACAACCATAAATTGTAACCTACGAGCATACATCAACACATTACAACACTATATGCAACGAGTTTTCTTTTTCCTAGTGCATAACCATGAAACGTTCTTCGTGAAGACATGTAATCAAGTTCTTTATTATTACCATAGCAATTACATGGACACTCTCAGCTAGATCTTGCCGTCGATATGGGAGTCGCCGTCACTCACCGTATATGTTTACATGTTTATATATATGAAAACGCAAGAAAAAAATAATCCAAAAAAAGACTCCGGAGTGCGGAATCGAACGTGGGACCTTTGAAACGTGAATGCGAGGCATTAACCACTGAGGAGCGCATGATTCAACGTTCAAACGGCAAGTTATTTATGTCTACTACTTACCACTCGTGACTTGCATCTCGGGGAGGGGGGAAGAATGCTGTTTTCGGCATTACCAGCAAGATGGCGCAATGAGCGGCGGCCGCCATTCTTCTTCCCTCGTCTCGTCGCGGCTGGTTTAGTGAGATAAGCAACTCGCTTGCACGGTAGCGAGTCGCACCTTTTTGCTTAGTCACCGTCACCCCATTTGACGGCAGTCCAAAAGGATCGCACGACGCTAGAGTCACGTGCGAGTGAGTGAGCATGCAATCATGCGTCAGTGGCGCGACTCCGTCAACTCCGTCGCAACCGCGCGCCACAAGCGAACAATCGCCGATGCCTGCCGAGAGGCTCACCTGAGTTTCGGCTTCCAGGATTTCGACCACGGTGTCGTAGAATTCGCGGCCGTCCACCTGCGTCGCCGCCACAT
Source organism: Rhipicephalus microplus (assembly GCF_043290135.1). NCBI lineage: Eukaryota > Metazoa > Arthropoda > Arachnida > Ixodida > Ixodidae > Rhipicephalus > Rhipicephalus microplus. The sequence goes on from NC_134705.1 coordinate 182,513,297, forward strand.
AGTGAGCTTCGTCGAGATAGTTATCAAAGTCTTTAGCGTCGTGCTTCATCGGTGCGCCCAGGAGAGCCGCTGAACCGAGCGCCAGCAGGGCGCACAGCGCTGCTGTCGCAATGGACAACTTCATTGCGTTCAATTCGTTCCGTGAGACGAGCCACTTGATTGAAGAAGTTCTCTGCGGACTCCGCAAAAGTGCGTATACGGACCTCCACCACAGGCACAGCAGTGGGACGGAGGCTCAATCAACGCGCAGCTGACAGCAAAAACTGACGCTTTCGCCCCACAGAACTCTCGCTTTCCCAGTGTTTATGTTTTCCAGCGGCTGCGCACGCAGCGCCGCCTACTCCCCTTTCAAGTATCAATCCCTTTCCTGCAGAAGAGAGTAGCGACAACTTTGCAAACTTGCCTCCACCTCTCTTCATTCTCTCCCAACGCAGCGTTGCCTCTCTCTGCACACTTCTTATGCTATGCGAAGAAGCCGTCACGCATCGTCGGCTCTCGAGATCGGTAAATGCGTAGAAGACAAAGACTGACACGGCAAACGAGCACATTGGCCTCCGTACTCGTATTTTGCGCACTTGTGTCACGTCACACCAGCAAGCCCATACAATAGTCAAATGGGCGTCTGAGGAAATTTGCAAGCACCCTACCCCTCCCTTCAACGTTGCCCTCGCCGGAAGTTTTGGATATATTACATTATATGCAGTAGCAATAAGATACACATATAGTTAAGCATAACGAGTGGCTGCATATTCGTGTGAAATGTCCTTCTGCATTGACTAACCTGTCGGTCTCGTCATGGCCGGCAATGGGGCACCCCCTCTCTTACCTCCCCCCCCCTTTCCTGTGGATTCTGCCTGCGGCTCTGTTTTCTTTCTCATTTTTCTCGAGTAACTATGCTCTTGTATTCTTTTATTATTTTCCGACAAAAGCGTCGACGTGTAATCGTTACATGAAGTGTACATAAAAACGTCGATACCGCATATCCCACGTTTTCTTGCCAAAAAGCTACGTCACAGGTGCAAGAATACAGACTCAGTATTTGTCATTGTAACAAGCGCCAGCGTGCAATCGCATTCAGGCTCCGATGACAATATCCACTTGCAAGGCAGGCTAATGGGCTGCCTCGAATATATGCTTCGTCAGCTCGACAATGGGTTTCCCATTCACAAAACTACAAGCCTCTATAAGTTTGTTGCCGCGTTGAGTCATTTCGCTGCCAAGAATTGAATGGGTTGTGTGCGATATATCATTAGAGTTAATAGAGTCTCACGAATTTTGAGCATCCCCGAAATATACAAGGAAGCAGTTATCTGACGCGCACAATTTTCGAACGTGTTAGTTCGCTGTGAATGGCATTGCCTTTCGGGGGGAAAGTCCGCTCAAAGGGCAATACACTAAAAAAATACACTATTTGTTTTGACTTCGTCACTGAGGCAACTCAATTCTTCCAACACAACAACGAAACATATCATACAGCGCTGCAGAATTTTCCACAGCGTTTGCTGAAACAAGTGAAACAGATGACGCATAAATCAAAAATTATTTCCCCAAAATTACAAACGTAACTGAATTAAAGTTCCGCGGAAAACAAACGGATCACGCTGCCACAAAGATGGCGGCGCCCGGCTCATGAGTAACGCGTGGCGAGTAGAAAGCCGCCGGCAGGTGGACGACCCGACTTCCCGCGCACCGCCTCCGTGACGACGCGTCAGGAAGCGTCCAGGATCTCGGAGGACATGACAAGCCACCCTAGACGCTTGGTTTGGTGACCGATCCCAGGAAGACGACGCTGCTGGGGTCCTTGCCGAGCACCAGAAACAGGAAGGGTCGGTCCACCGTGAACTCCAGGTTGCGACCGTCCGCACAGTCAGCGATGGGCAAAAGACCGGTCAACCGCGCCTCACTTCTCGCCGCCGCCGAACGCAGACCCAGCCGGAACACGGCGAAGTGCTTGGCGGCCGACACCTTCAGCCGTCCTGCAGCGCCTGTTTCGCATAGAAATGTTAAAGATTGGAAAGATGGCGAGCTGAAGAATGCATTCATTGTAGGCATTTTTATTATATGCTGATATTCCTCATCTGTACATTACCATCAACATAATGCTTTCGTAATGCATCCTCATCGCTGTCGTGTATGATCATCGTCATCCTGAGTGGATCGTAGCTGTTGGTCATCGGGATCTCGGCCCAAATAAAGGTAGTCTCAGCCAGAACCTCAAAATAAGTATATTTCTGACTCTTCTGAGGTCTCTTCAACCCCCATTTCATGATGGTCTGCAACGGCGTATACGAGATATGGGCGTAGGAAAGGGGAGACAAAATAGGCGCTTGCCCACTCCCCCCTACCCCTTTACAATGCAAAATAGTTTTGCACCCCTAAGACAACGCCTTCCTACGCCCATGGTTGAGGTGCTGTGTCGAACAATAATAATAAAAGGTGGGACTTTTCCATCCAAAAACCACCATGAAATTATGAAAAAAACGCTGTAGTATGGGGCTCCGGAAATTTTTACGATCTGGCATATGTGCACTGACATGGCACAGCACGCGGGCCTGTACCATCGCGCCTCCATCAAAATGCGACCACCGTGGCCGCGATCGAACCCGCTATACCTTCAGGTCAGCAGCCGAGCACCCTAGCCACTGATTCACCGAGGCGGGCGCGGTGTAATATATTATGAGCGAGATACGATTGCTGACCGAAATGGACTACTACATTAAGCACTAAACAAAGATTGTGAAAATAACTCAAGGATGCACATTTTTGCAATTTTCAGTTCTTCACACGTTTCCGAATACGAAGCGACCGCGCCAGAATGAAAAGAACAACGATGCATTCGTTCAATCTCAATTCGCAGAATAAATTGAGATTGTAGTGCGCTTACCATAAAATAGGGAGATGCGCAGCCACCCGCTCGCAGTACGACGATACAAAGAAAGCCGTGCGGATTCCCCCGGACCAGGAGACGTTTTTGTTAACTTAGAAGATTTCTTTCTATTGTCTAGATTTTCACGCAAGTAGTACAGTACGAAAGTCCGTATCTTGAGTTACTGTGTATGCCCCCTTGCTCCCTGAGGGCGCTTATACTAGCCATTTATTAAGCTTTCTGCAACGATTGCCACGTGGCCATAAAATGAAAAGATGATCATGAATATTACATTTGGTTTCGTCATTATCCGTTTACCCTTCTTGTTTCCGGCTTGAAATGTTAAAAACTTGTCATCGAGAGACGGAGAGCCGTAACTCGAAAAGGGACGTACCTGCTCCGGTCATGTCGGAGAAGTCCGCCGCGTCTCCGAACGCGTCCTGAACGCCCATCGCAGGCAGAAGTCGAGCGAAGTCCGTGGCACAGCAAAGCCTCAGCCTCGGCAGCGTCACATCGACGAGACCCCGCTGCTCAAGGCGGTCCAGGCAGTCCATGATCTTGTCCTTGGAGAGACTCCGCTCGAGCGACGCGAGTCCGCCGAACGGAGAGTCCGGCAGGAACACGACCAGGGACTCCAGGAGCGGCGCGTTGTACGGGACCTCGAGCAGGGTCGCCGCAATGTCGTCGCACCTGGGACGCCGATGAATCGAAATGAATTAGAAGACGAATGACGAGAACGTGGACGTGAGAACGTTGGTGGCGTAAGGTTTTTAACGCAGTGTCCCCTCCTCACGCAAGTGGAAGAGTCCAAAAAGAACGAGTTTCTCATTGAATGCAAAAACGAAAATGAAGAAATGACGAGCTGCGCACAACTGACTGCCTTTGGTTCCTACCTTTCCTGGAGCTAAATTGGGGAGTAAACCATTCTACGAATGCAACATCAGGGGTCCTCTGCGAAAAGTATTGTCACAATTTGCGTAGTCATATCCCTTAACATCGGAAGATGCTGGGACAAATTCGAATAAGTAAATATAGGAGTTTCATTTCGGCGCCCGGCTCCAGATGTGATTATGGGTCCGGAACGCCCCTAATCGGCCTACAAAGCACTACAAAGAGTAAGATATCGTGGAGTGAGGCCTTAGAATGCGGTGTTGCAGTACCGTGGGCAGGTTTTTTGATGGTTTGCCTATGACAGGAATGCCATATATCGCACAGGTACGGCACTGACGTAGCCATGAGGGAGGGGTCGGGGATTAGGCTCCTCCCCCACCCACTAAAGTATGCGTGGGATGCAGAGTCGGTGAAAGACTGATCCCAACATAAACCGTAACGATGTTTATTAACGTGGTAGCAACCGCAGGCCAAGCGTGCCGATGCTGCACTCGAACGCTTAGAGAAACAGTCATTCAAACCAAGCTCGGTAGCTTGGGTTATATAGCCGTCTGTGGTGCCGTCAGCCTCCGGTGAAAGAATGGTGGCGCTGTCCGTTATCGGACGCGCGTGTTGCAGCAAGTGGCCGTGTCACGCCGGGCTTATCAGTGGCGAGACAAAGGATGCGCAGGACTGTGCGCAGTGGTCGCCATATCACCCCCCTTTCCCTCACGGAGTGCAAAGCCCTCAGGGTCTGTAAAGATTTGGGAGGCGTACGAGAAGTCCTGATCGTGTCGTGAAAGGAGCGGCTTGCGATGTCGGTGGCTGTGCGAAGTATGCCTGAGAAAGGAGTGGCGCTGCCCGGTTCGTTCACCGTGATGTACGCGGGCTTCAGTCGGTCAATCGAGACGCAGACGTCATTCCTGTTTAGGCGCAGAGAGATAGTCTTGTCACGATGTACTACTAGGTAGGGTCCGCTATAGAGTGGCTGAAAGGGCCGGCGGACGGTGTCATCGTGGGGGAAAGCGTGCGTGCACGATGCCAGCTCCTTCAACACAAAATGTGTAGACTTGCTGTGGTGGGCGGCAGGCGATGGGCGTAAGGCGGTGATTGTGCGTCAGAGCCGAGCGACGAAGTCAGTGGGATCTGACGTCGAAGTGCTGGATGGCAGAGCTGCGAGAAATTCAGCCGGGAGACGTAGTGGTTCTCCGCAGACAAGCTCTGTTGGCGTAGCGAGGATGTCCGGCTTGAAGGTGGCGCGAAGACTGAGAATGATAGCCGGGATGGCCTCGAGCCAGGTTGATTCCGGATAGCACATAATGTCTGCCTTGAACTTTCGGTGAAAACGCTCGATCATTCCGTTGGCGCAGGGGTGGCAACTGGTGGTCCTCAAGCGTTCAAAACCGATAGTCAGTCCGATAAGCCTGAAGAGGTGCGACTCAAACTGTCGTCCTTGGTCGCTGGTTACACGGCGGGGGGCGCCGAAACGAGCAATCCAGCCAGTGAAGAAAGCCGAGGTGACGAATTCCGTGGTGATTCCCTCGAGGGGTCATGCCTCGGGCCATCGAGTTTAGCGGTTGATGCCGTTGAGGCAGTAGCGGTAGTGTCCAGCCGGGGGAAAGGGTCCTATGATCTCAAGGTGAACGTGCTCGAAACGACCAGAGGCAATCTTCCGAGTGGGGACGTGACGTGCTGGCGACTTTAGTGCTTTGGCAGTGAATGCAGGAGCGCACCCACGTGCGACAATCCCGCTGCATGGAGGGCCAGATATAGCGGTCAGCCACTATGCATGTAGATGCACGTATGCCGGGATGGCTGAGGTTGTGGAGCTGGTTTAAAAAACCTTGGCGATGGCACAGGGGCACAGCGGATTGTTTTTGCCGACCCTGGAAGGGGGACTTATTTTAGCTGAAGTGAGGACATGCCTTTGAGAAGTTCCTGCAGCTCGACGTCCTCGGCGAAGATGTCTGCTGTTATTTGCACCGAGCTGATGGTGGCCACACGTTAAGTGGTCGGCGACCGCGTTGTCTTTCCCGCTGATATGTTGATGTCGGTGGTGAACTGTGCAATGAACGAGAGTTGGTTCTGCTGAACAGGCGGGAGTTTGTCGCGGTGTTGAGAAAAGTCGTAGGTTAGAGTCTTGTGGACGGTATAGATGGTGCAGTGTTGCGCTTCCAGAACGTGGCGAAAGTGCTGAACTGCTTCGTATATCGCCAGAAGTTCTTTGTAGTAAGCTGGCGAACTTGAAGGTGCAGTGATCGTGGTTTCGTCGTTAGAACTGGCCACTGAAGGGGTGTCCTTCCGAGCTGAGAAGAATACCAATGGGTGCCAGGTGTCGTCCACGCGTTGCACGAGAGTGGCTCTGACGGCAAAACCAGAGGCGTCCGTGAAGAGTCCCAAGGGAACGTCAGGCACGGGATGAGAGAGGAGCGCAGCCTTGCACTCCTCGAAAGTTTGCACCTAAGTCGGTGTCCACGTGACGGGTTGGTTTCCTCGTAGACCAGCCAAGACATCATGAAGGGGTGCTTGGTAGTCGGCGGCGTGTGGTAAAAAACGCCCATAGAAGTTCAGCAGGCCGAGGAAACGGCAAAGTTCTTTAGCGGAGGAGGGTTGAGAATACTTCTGCAAGTCAGAGATACGTTCAGGCAAGGGTCGAGTTCCCTCTGATGAAACTTCGTGGCCGAGAAAATGAGTGGTGGAAGCACCGAGCGTGCTCTTCTGAACGTTGACGAGCAGGCCGTGGTCGTTGAGGCGCTGGAGTAACAGACGAAGGTGCCCGTGGTGTTCTTCGGCGTCACGTGAAAATACCCATATATCGTCAAGATAGACGAAACAGAAGTCAAGGCCACGAACGACTTCGTCGATGAAGCGCTAAAAAGTTTGCCCTGCGTTCCTTATCCCAACGCTCATGAAGGAAAATACGAACAAGCCAAACGGTGATAATTGCAGTTCTCGCGACGTCGTCCCGATTGACGGGTACAGTGATTTGCGTGTAAGCCTTCACCAAGTCCAGCACGGAGAAGACGTGACAGCCGTGAAGGCGGTGGACGAAGTCCTGTATGTGGTGGACGGGGTACCTGTCCGGGATGGTGCGGCCGCGTTGAGGGCACGGTAGTCCCCACATGGTCGCCAGCCAGCGGTCTTCTTCGGGACAAGGTGAAGTGGCGAGGCCCATGGGCCATCGGAGCGACGGGCGATGCCTTCTCGGAGCATGACCTCGAACTGTACCTTGGCTATGCGCATGCGCATGCGCTCTGGGACGCGCGGGGGGGGGCACAGCTTTCCGGATATAGTGCACGGTGGTGCGCTGAACTGTGCGTGGCAGTCCGCTGGGGTGCGTCAAACAGAGAAACTCGACGAGGATGGCATGGTAGATTTGTCGGGTTTAACGTCCCAAAACCACCACATGATTATGAGAGACGCCGTAGTGGAGGGCTCCGGAAATTTCGACCAGCTGGGGTTCTTTAACGTGCACCCAAATCTGAGTACACGGGCCTACGACATTTCCGCCTCCATCGGAAATGCCGCCGCCGCAGCCGGGATTTGAACCCGCGACCTGCGGGTCAGCAGCCGAGTACCTTAGCCACTAGACCACCGCGGCGGGGCAAGGGTGGCATGGTACGGCGAGTGATTGGTGACACTGAGGACCTTGATGCTTGGCTGTTGGGCGGTCGTCCGCGAGCCCGGTGTGAGGTGTCCTGTTGTCGCGTCGATGAGCCGGTCGTTGCGGCAGTTCGGACGGAGGTTGTAAGAGCCAGAAAGTCTTAGCCGATGATTGGCTCGGTGACGTCAACGATGACAAAGTTCCAGTGAAGGTCGGGGCGTATGTTCTTGAGCTGAACGTGCAGGCGCAGTGAACCGTACGTCTTGAATGTAGACCGGTTAGCGGTGCTGAGCTCGAAAGATGTTGGTGGGCGAGGACCTTGAAGGTGGGACCGCAGGTAGCAGCAGATGGCGGAACCGCTACCGACAAGGAACCGGTGTTTTTTGACTTCGTCGGTGACGAAGATACGATGGCCTCCTGGTTGGCAGCTTTCGGTCGTCTCCACCAGCTGCCGTTAGTACTTCTCGTTGGCGGAGCAGGGTGGTCAACATTACCGGGCCCTGTCACCGCAGTGCCGATGGTAGTAGCAGCGGCCGTGCTCCAGGCTGCTGTGACGAGACAGTGTCAAAGTCACTGCTTTGCGATTGGTATCGCTGACGCGTTGAAATTCGCTCACCTACGCGTTGCTCAATGTAGCCCAGTCGTTGATCGATGTTGTCAATGCTGCGCGCAAGCTCTGTGGTATTGAGTGGTGCGGCGACAGCCAGGATGGTGGGCAGTGAATGCGGCACAGAGACCTCGATAATGCACTCTGCGATCTCGGCAAGGTTGTTGAGAGGAAACCTGGGCTGAGCCTGTAAAATTACTTGGACATGCGGTGGAAGTTGTTGAAACCAAATCACTTTCAGCAAGGAATCTGGGACTTCCATTCTGCCCGTGAGAGCCCGCATGTGGCGGAGCAGCTGTGAAGGTTTGCGTTCGGCGAGCTTGGCGGACTGAAGTTGTCGCAACTTCTGTTGATCCGAAGGTGACAGGCGGCGTACGAGTTCAGTCTTAAGGTGTTTGTACCGGTTGGTCAATGGTGGGTTGACGAGGATATCGTGGACCTCATTGGTGAATCGAGCGTCCAAGTGGGTGACGGGCGACAGTGTAGTTATAACGGGTGCGGTCTTGCGCGATGCGCACCAGAGAAAACTGAGCCTCGACTTGGATGAACCATACGTCGGGCGCCCTCGCCGAAAACGGCGGGAGCTCGACGATGACGTGACGTACGTCTGTGTCTGCGGTGGCCGCAGGATTGGCGGCACCCGCTGGAGCAGGGCTTTGTGGGGCGTGGTCCAAACGCGGCTGTTGGGGGGCCCGATGTTGCTCTTGCAGTTGTTGCACTTGTTGGCGAAGAGCAACGAGGGCTTTCGCTCGGCCATGGTGGTGTGGTTAGTTCCAATCCCGGGTCACCAGATGCGGGATGCAGAGTCGGTGAAGGACGGATCGCAACATAAAACGTAACGATGTTTATTAGCAAGCATATAGCAACAGCAGGGCAACCGTGCCGATGCTGCGCTCGAACGGTTGGAGAAAAAAATCATTGAAACCAAGCTTGGTAGCCGCCCGTGGTGACGTCAGCATCCGGTGAAAGAGCGGTGGTGCTGTCCATTATCGGACGCGCGCGTTGCAGCATGTGGCCGTGTCACGCCGCTCTTATCAGTGGCGAGACAGTGACTGCACCGGACTGTGCGCTGTGGTCACCATATAATGAAATTGACCCCTCCCCGACTTTCTTGCTACGTCCTACCGAGATAGATAATATACCTGGCAGTTCGGTACGGCGCCCCCAGACGGCGCAACGTGCGCACGGCGCTGGCACTGCCGCAAGCGTCGCGAAACCATCCGCGGGAGGGCTGGAACTGGGCGGGCAGTTTCGAGTCGAACAGCGCCACGCTGGCGAACACGAGCCGCGAGTCGGGACCCACGCAATCGCCGGAGAACATGGGGCTCTCGAAGCTGAAGTCGGACAGCGCCTGGAAAAGGCCGTCGATGTAGAGGCGGCACTCTTCGGCGTACGTCGCGAAGTCCCTGAAACAGCAATTGGCAGCCAAATAAAAGGGAGAGAAAGAAACACTTATTGTGTTCAGAAAAAAATATTGTCACGAACGTCAATAACACTCAACGGAACATTTTCTTCTTAGACATACATTAACGACGATGACAAAAGAGACGTCATTTACATGAACATGTATATGAGATGACGTTGAAAGAACATGTACATACGATGGTTCATACAAACACAACCACAAAAAATATTCACTCATTACACGACATTGCAGCTGGACTCGCACGCCCCACTAGTTTAAGACGGCTAGTTCTGGCTCTGTAGTTTTCTGTATGTTTCGTGACTTTGGCAAATTTTGTTATAAAATGAATTGCATTGGAGATCACATTACCAACCAATCCGCATACGTTCTTTTTGTCGGAAATGGCAACCTTTTATCATATAATTATACCATAACATTTACATTAGCGAAACGAATATGTGGAGTTTAACTTCCCAAAACCACCATATGATTATGAAAGACGCCGTATATAGTGGAGGGCTACGGAAATTTCGACCACCTGCGGTTCTTTAACGTGCACCCAAATCTGGGCACATGGGCCTACAGTATTTTCACCTTCTCCTAAAATGCAGCCGGGATTTGATCCCCATTAGCGAAACAAAAGCCCTTCATTCAGTGTGATCGTGTATCACACTGGCGTATTATGTACGAGGATAAAGTACGGAGCAGGCGCGTAACCAGAAATATTTTTCAAGGGGGGGGGGCATCTTGATTTCGTAAGCCCCCTTCCCCCCTTAGAATGGCCATTTCTCGCTCTCCATGCCTTGGCGAAAAAAATTTCGGGGGCGGGGGGGTGGGGGGGGGGGGACAACACCACCTAGAACTAGGAGAAGGCCCGCGCATGTCCCCTCTCCACACCAAGTACGTCACCACAGTGAGATCTGCAAGCCCGACGACGCGAGCAGAGAGAGCGCAGGGCGCGCACGGGAACTGGCGCGGCTCGGCTTGGCTTTCGGCTGTGACTAGTACGAAATCCATCTGCCAGCATGCGCGTTGTGGGTAGAAAACTGTTTATTGAATGTGGCAGCCGCAAGGTGTTTTTTTTATGCAGAAAATAAGGAAAATTTTTATGTGTTTTTATTTACATCATGGTCTATTCATGCGGCGCAGTACTGGTTATAAAAATTGCGATATACTGCAGGCTTCAATACATAAGAGCACCAATGCTAGCGGTATCAGCCTAAGCATCTGGCAACGCTGACACTATTTCCAGTGCTGCAGCTTGTTGGCGTGCATTTTCTTTGTACTCAGTTGCTCAGGCGTGCTGCATGAACTTTTGCTGGTGTGCTGGCAAAAATGCCTGGGTGCTGCTGTGCACCGAACTGTCGATCGAACTACGCTAATGGACCGCGAGCACGCGTGTACAGGTTTCTGTTGGACCCCGCCCAAAATGCAGCGTGGACGAAGGCTGTGCGGCGGGAAAACTTCACACCTACGAAGTACACTGTGATAAGCACATGTTCCCGTTTGTTTTCCGGCAGTCGTGCTTCTCGTGGGAACAGAGTCTAGTTAATTGCGTGACGCATGCAACCGTTACGACGCGCTACGCACCTTAAGGATTGACAACTGAGCAAATGGTGTGTTTCAGTGTAATATTGTTCCATGTTCGTGCCGTAAAGTGTATAGTGCCATGTTTACGCCTCGGGTTGCTCATGTGCGGTTCCGCCTAATCAGAAATTGATTTAGCGCAATGTATTCGCGAGTAAAACTGCCTGCGTCGAACATACGATGTAGACGGCGTAGTTACTTTACATGTGGGGCGTCCGCCACTACTTGAGCGCCAAACAAACGATGGCTCGTGGTTTACCGTCTCAAAGCAAGGTTCGCTAAGTGAGACGTCATTCTTGTTGACTGCGTGGTCGTGGTTGCCGTGCAGAAGCAGATAAATAAAGCGAAAGAATTTGTCTTAATCTTTACAAACGGCGCACTGGGATCATACAATTCTGTAAAACTGTTATGTATAATTCTGTCGCTTTCATCTTATACTTCGTTGTTTGTGCTTATGTTCCAGGTCTGTGAGCACCACTTTCTTGAAAGTGACTTCGTAGACTCCACCAGATACACTGACAGCATGACTGGGAAAGTAATTGTAGTACCCCTCAAGCTGAGGCGCTTGAAGCCTTCTGCAATCCCAAGCGTTTTCCCTAATTGCCCTGCTTACTTGTCCCGCCAAGAAACTTCTGCACGCGAGAGCCCAGAAGAAAAGCGCGCTCGTGTGGACGCAGAAGCGTTGCAGGAAGCAATACGGTTATCAGAGCAGTCTCACGAAGCGGAAGAAAAGAAGAATGTCATCGCCACTTTCGAAGACCTATTGACAGCAGTAGGTGACCTCTCTCTTACTGACTTCTGTACCAAGGTGGTCACCCAGAAACAAGTACTTTTCCTCAACTTCAGCGACCAAGGTGCCCCAGTTGTGCATCGTGCAGTGACAGTGGCATCCGACCTTTCTTTGGCAGTGTATGTTGGTGAAATGAGGTTACAAAACCTAGGTTCCTCTGTGCTTCCTATGACAATTTCTGACTTGAGAGTGCTTCACAAAGTTCTGTGCGATGTGGAAGACGTCACGAAGGATTCCACAAATAATGAACTCCAACTAGAGATTCTGCTGAAGCGTGTCGTGGCACTCCTGGAGCAACTGTCATCTTCAGCTCTCCCGCATGAGTGGCAAGTGCAAGTCGTCAAATTTGTGACACAGCAACTTCAAGTTCTCCTCACTAAGGCATCGACTTACCCAGCTGACTTTCTGGTGTTCTGCAGCTTTGTGTACACAATATCGCCGCACGCATACAGATTCATCAGGAGTACAGCAAAATTAAAGCTCCCACATCCACAGACAATAAGACGCATTTGTGCCTCTTACCGTGCTAGCCCATCCAGAGAGCAACAAGAGGATTCATTCCTTTGTTATGCAAGGAGACTGGCATCAACACTAAAAGACCATGAGCGCTTTGTGACGCTTATGGTGGACGAGATCCACCTGCAGGCATCCTTTCAGTACAAGGGTGGTTATGTCACTGGTGCAGCGACAAACAATGAAAATGCGGCAAAGACAGCATACGTCTTTATGATACAAAGCTTGTTATCATCAAACAAGGATGTTGTGCATATACTTCCAGTAGCACAAATAGAAGCGAAACAGCTACATGAATTTCTTGATCTGCTGATCAGGCACCTAGAAGACATTGGAATACGAGTAGTTGCAGTGGTGTCTGACAACAACTCGATCAACCGAAAGGCTATGTCATTTTTTTGCTGATCCTCCCAAAGTGAGCATTGTATACAGGCACCCGTCAGACTCATCAAGACCCTTGTTTTTTATTCTGGATGCAGTGCATATATTAAAGTGTATCTGAAATAACTGGCTGAATCAGCGTAATTGTGGAAGGGGCATCTTCTTTCCCAATTTCAGTGCCCTCTCGGAAAACCCATCTGTCCTGACAGCCTCGTTTAACACACTATGCAAGTTGCATGAAGGAGAAAAAAATGAGCTTTTGCGACTAGCTCCAACTTTGTCCTTCAAGTCGCTGAATCCATCCAATCTAGAGCGACAAAATGTAAAGCTCGCACTGAGGATCTTCAACAGTTCAACTGCTGCAGCACTAAGAAGCACCAAAGTCGCACTTGAGCATAAAGCTGGCACATTGGAACTTATTAACATTGTTTTGACATGGTGGAATGTGGTGAATGTCAAGACCCCATTCAAAGGTCAGCGTCTCCGAGACCCATTTCAAGAACCGATAAGTGCACTGCAATGCCACCAAATTGAGTTTCTAAACAAGATTGTGGATTGGTTGGACCACTGGCAGAGCTTGAAGCATGATGCTGGCCAGTTAACTCGCGAAACGCACATGGCACTGCGACATACCTCACATGCCCTTGTTGAGGTGTCAACGTATTGCATTGAAGAACTTCGGTTCAAATACGTTTTGCTAGGGAAATTTCAAACCGACAGTTTGGAAGACAGGTTTGGCAGGTACAGGCAGCTGTCTTGTGCCCAATACCACGTTTCGATACGTCAGATTTATGAATCCGAGCACAAGCTGAGACTTCAGAAGCTACTTGATCTTCCCAACTTGGATACCATTGCAACTTGCATTCCTACCACTGATTTGAAATTCCTTGTTAAGCAGTTTGATGTTGCAGTGATGGACGATGATGTGAAGGAGGAGAAAATGCTACCAGCTATTACATATGTAGCAGGATATTGTGCATATGCTGCAGTTAGGAAACTTGCCTGCTCTTCCTGCCAGGAAAACTTGACTGTTGAGAATCGGACCATTGAACTGGATGATGATGTGCTAATAGCTAATGCAACGCGTGGTCGACTGAAATTTCCACAAGCGGTAGTTGTGAATGCCGTGCTCACAATGGAAATTGTGCTTGACAAGCTGAGAAGTCCGAAGTACGCATCACAATTTTTTGCTTGCGCAAAACAAAAAGAAGTTCTTGTAAGCCTCGCGACTTCCCTTGTTGAGTGCAATGAAGACTTGGATTTCTGCGATGGTGGCCACTCACCTGAACTTGTCTTAAACTATGTTCTCAGTGCTGCTGCCAATACGCTGCTGAATAATTTGTGCAAAGTTCAAAATAACAAGCTGAATGAAAGCAAGGCTGCAAAGCGGAACAAAGTTGAAAATAAAGGAACTGAAAGCAAGGCTGCGAAGCGGAAGCTCAGTACTCTTCAAGCATAATCTTCTTTCTTATGAATTGTTCTGCCTGTTTGGATTATGATGTATCACGAATAAATATGTCTCACAGCGAAAATTTAAGCCTATTTTAAACTGCACGAAATGGCTGTGCATGCTGTTGAAAATTTCACGAGTGCCTGATGAATTATTTCAAGCCAGCGTTTAGTTAAAACATACTGAAAATATTCCTTAATGCAAATATTCTGTGCACTCCAAAACCGCGAAAATAATAATAATAATGTAGGGAAAATGCCATTTCAGAAAGAAAAAGCGTAGCATTGGGTGAAGCCGACTTTTAGGCCGATCTCACTGCGGTGACGTCACGCAGCCCTGCACAGGCCTTCTCTAGTTCTAGGTGGTGTTGGGTGGGCACGTGTTTGGTGGGCCACCGCCCCCGAGTACGAGTACATGCTCTCTTCCCAGCCTTTTGGCGTAACATTTCAGAAATTACGGGGGCTTCTACTCTGGAACTAGGCGAAGCTTTTATAACTCTGATTTCGGCGTCGTAGGGGGAAAAACCGGGCGCCGTCGAGCGTTCAATAAATGCTGCCTCAGAATGCGCGCCGGTGACGCGTTATCTGGAGGCGCGCTATTTTCCAATTATTCAAGGTTCTCTCTCATTCTTGGGCTCGTCAGGACACCAGCCGTTTCTGATATGGCAGCCTGGTCTTTCGTTGAGGTGACTTGACATTTACTGTTGCCACATTTTATTGCTTTCTGGATACGAACGCGTGGCTGTCGTCTTTGCACATACCAACTGGAGTGTGGCATGTCTCAGAGAGTTGTTAATGCTTCAGTTCCAGACATGGAGAAAATATAGAAAAGATAGAAAGGGGCGATTCGCAGTGAGACATACATACATACATACATACATACATACATACATACATACATACATACATACATACATACATACATACATACATACATACATACATACATACATACATACATACATACATACATACATACATACATACATACATACATACATACATACATACATACATACATAGATAGATAGATAAAAAAGTTGTATATCAGGCACTCGAACACCAAGTATCGCTTCTCATTTTCCCGGTAGGGCATTATTACGACCTCCCTGATTGCCGTGGACTCAGCATACGGGTACGTACATGACGTGAATCTGGGGCGAGAACATAGCCAGCGGCTTGTGGTAGCGGGTGGTGAGGTGTACGCTGGCGTCGTGGCACAGCGTGAGGTAGCTGGTCATCGCGCCCGCCGCTCCCAACTTCCTCCTGGGCCGATGGAAGTCGCAGCAGAACAGCATGCAGGCGTGCAGTCCGAAGACGTCCGTGAGCGAACTCTGGCGGCGGCCGACTCCGCATGCGGCAGTGTCCCTGTGACAGGGAATGAAATATTAAGCGTTCATGGTGACGGTACCACTTAAGTATGAACCTTCACATGAACGAGAGATCAACAACTACTTCGTCAAAAAAAATCGATTTAGCCACATGGACGACGCAATGAATGCGATGCAACAAGTTGGAATGTAATAAAATGTAATCATCTCTTTTGGATGCGATCTGCCGTAGCTCTACAAGAGAATATGGCCACTTCAAGGAGCAAAGGGGTTTTCGCGCTGTCCGTCACCACAGCAGTGAAACTGCAGCAGCTACGAGGGTATACTAGCAGTCTACTGATGGCTCACACGAGTGATAGCATACTTTTAAGCAAAGTTCACCATTGCTTCATATTCTTCGCCTGACGAAAGCCGTCAACAGCAAGCCTTGCTCGCGGGACGACGTTATCGATTTGTGAACATGACGGCGACGGCAAAAACCCACTAAGAGCGCCCGTATAATTAATATTGCAATAATAAAAGCGAACGAAATGTCCTTCGACGGGTTCTGGACGTAGATGGAGCACGTAGTCCAGGACTCCACAAACCACGGTAGCTGTGCGAGCTTTCTACGACCATATTGGTAGTTGATACAGAAATACGACGCTTTATAGCGAGGGTTCCCACTGGGGCACTTCAGCAAGCCATCTTCAGAACACGTTGTCCTCCAACATCGCACCTTACGGGTGTGACATGGTGTCATGCTGATGTCAAGATCTCCCAAGTAATCTTGGCGGCATGTAATGACGCCTTCTGATAAAAATATGACACCTTCGGCTATTCTGGCCTCTCAAAGCGAGTTTAAAATGCTTGTAAGATTCAAAAAAATTTAATTAAATAACAGTGTAGATCTACGATCAGCTCCTTCGCATGACTATCGGACAAGAGGAATTCGATTAAAATCTACCATGCACAAAACCTCATAGTCTGGATATCTCCTTTCTTGCGTGATCTTGACGCAGAGTCGCGCGTTGGGCCGACACTGCTGTTTATCCGAAGCGTTCGATTGCCAAGGCCCTCACGTATTTTGAAATGCCAAATGAAAGGCGTTCTGCGATCGCTTTTCCGAATACTACTTCGCTGTGCCGTAGGGGCCCGCTGTGTGGGTGAAGCGCCAGGTATGGACTGTCTATAAATGCGTTAAATCTTTACAATGTTATTTCAAGGCGCTGGATATTCTGTTGCAGCAAAAATTAGCTCATGCTTGTCAGCTTCGAATCAAGCCTGTTGGTCATAACTATACCAACGGTTGTCTTTCGTAAAGCCCCTCCATGCGTTTTCCGCCGGCAGTAGACTCGATGGAGGGCTTTTAGTCTTGCCTATTCGCGCTACGCGTTCTGCCCATGCACATGTCTGCTCGTTTCCATAAAGATATACTTAACAGCCATATGCTTCCTGTCACACTCTGCTCTCTTCTTATCCTATCAACTATCATTTTCTTTTCTATCGCTCACTGCGTCGACCTCAATCTAAGCACATACTCAGTGACAGCTTCCCCTGGCGAGTCGTCGCCGGCTAAACCGAGGAGGCGTCCGAGCTGCCGCCTCGTCTCGCCAGCTGCGCCGTGGTGCATCATGATGAGCGTGCAGGCAGCGTGGTGTGGTGACAGCAGGACGGTGCCCTGATGGCCCGGTTCCTCTCGCACGGCATTGCAAAGGTCCAGGGGCAGCTGCAGCAAGGGCCCGCGAAGCTCAGCTTCCAGCGAGAAGGGCAGAGGGTGCGACACCCTGCGCAGGATAAGAGCCGTATATTTGGTTGAACGGTTCGGTGGTTCGTGGTTCTTCAAAGAACTTGAGAGCTCGAGAAGGGGGGTAACAGACGACGTAGAAAAGGGTGCTCGTGTTGTGTGGTGGTTCTGTCAACAGTGCACTATCGACCACGGTTCTTTGAACTATATACCATGACCTATACACTATAGTAAGCAAGCAAGCACGCAGGTTTTGTGTGTATCACTCGCACCGGTGACCGATAAGAGAAGGCGTGGATGCATGCACCTATTGCTGTACTGCAAAGCACGTACCTCATGGTGAACAGTCCGCTCCAGCCCATTGGCCGGTAAATGAGAGGGACCCTCGCGGAATGCATATCGTGGTGGCTTGACCTGCGAGGAAAGCGAATGAGCAGTAAATGCAAAAAGAAAAGCTTTAGCATTACTTTTAATGTATGTAATTACATTTAGTTACCGTGATAGCCAATGATCGGGCAACTTGCCAGCAGCACTCGCAATATACAAGTTCATACGAAAATGCGGGTATGACACGAGTGAATAGCGGATATCTTTACACTAACTCTTGAAATGTCTGCTTTCGATTTTAGAGCCTAAGAACACTGTGATGTGCGTTGACGGGGCAGGAGACTTGTAGATTACTTATGTATACATGAAAGGTATGTGAGAGGTGGAAGTAGATCAAGGCTGTGTCACTATGTCTCCTACGGGATTCGGAGTAATGTTACTTTACTTGCAAGAACACGAACAAAACTGCCGTTTTCTCAACGGACCGTAATGTTCTGGCACTCGATAAACCTTAAATTTGTACTGCAGCGTCCGGCAGAGAAGTTACGACGGTACAACGTGGCTTCACTGGTGGAGCTTGTTAACAACCTTAAACGTCGAGACAAAACCCACCTTTTTTCACGCCTTCTCGCCTCCAGGTCGCATCCAGACGATGCCGCCGAGTGGCCCGACATCAGCGAGTGCGAGGTAGTGCTCGACGTCGCCGTAAAGGCGCTGCTATCCTCCGAAGTCGAAGACATGACGCTGGACGCCTCCAACCGGGTCTGCCTGCGACGCCGTCGCGACTCCAGCAGCTCCTCTTGCAGTCGCTGCTGGTGCTGTTGAGCCGCTCGATGTGGTTGAGCCGGTACCGACTGCTCATGAGCGTCCTGGTGGGCATGTTGGCATTGGTCCCGTTGTTCCTGCTGCGGCAAGTGCCTCGAAGCCGGCTGGACTTCTGGGCTGTGTACCCGATCGTTTTGTTCCTGTACGCGCCGTGTGTCCGAACCTTGGCTACCACCGCCATCAGAGGACAAGCCTGGACGTTCCATTGGGCTGATTGCACGGTCGCTTTGTTCCTGTACCCGCTGTTGGTCCGAACCCGGGCTACTGCCGCCTTCAGTGGACAAACCCGGACATTCCATTGGGCTGTGTACAAGGTTGCTATGTTCCTGTCCTCGTTGTTCGTCCGAACCCGGAATACCACCGCCTTCAGTGGACAAAGCCGGACGCTCCATCTACATTCGGCCTCGGTCAGCCGGTGTCTATTCTGTAGCCTTGGAGGAACGACCGGCAGAGGGATAGGCTCGCGTACTCGGAACTTTTTTTTCAGGAAGACAGTGATCTAACTCAGGGCGTTGCCGATGGCCGTTCGGTGGAGCGTGCAGGCGCGTGGCAGTCAAGGAGCGCGTTGCGGGCAGCTCTAGCTCGTGCGATGGCGATCCGGCTATACCCTTTGGATCGGGTCGCCAGCACTCCATGCGCGGCGAAGCCTGAACAGCGCGGTGGTAGCGATGATTATTGCGGCGTAACCTTCTGTAAGTGTAGTAGAGCGCAGTACATCCTTGTATCTGTGACACAACCACAATATGACATTGGCTTAGACACAGTCAATTTAAAGGAAATCCTTGATATGGGCTATGCTTCCATATGTATATAAAAAAGATAAAAGTAGAAACTAAACACGATCACAAAATTTTAAGTATAGCTAAAAAAGGAAATGCGAATATTGGTGATCAAGCGAAAAATGTGACGACAAAAAGTAGAGCGATTGTGGAAATCTGGAGTAAACATTGATTCTAAAGACTAAATCTTTTCGAACTTATTAGAAACTCCACCAGGGGTCCGGCAACTTTTCCTTCACTGCGCTCAAGGAAAGTAGAGTAGAATATGTTGTTATATTCGTGGCACGCGCCCACGCTGGGGGACTGGCCAAGAACAGGGTAGTAATCGAAAAAAAAATTTAACCTATGTCAAATTGTGTCGATCAAAAAGGTGAATGAAATGAAAATTCAACTACAATATAAAATATTAAGAATAAATTATTAGGATAACAGTCAGCGAAGCCTGCACTCAGCCACGCAAGGCTTCAAACGGCGAAAATGGACGATTCTGAAGATTCATCCATGCTTGTTTTCAGGTTGTCGCAAGGCCGTAGCTAGCTGGCTCACGTGGACCAGCCACGTTGGTCTAGTGGCTAAGGCACTCGGCTGCTGACCCGAAAGTCGCGGGATCGAATCCCAGCCGCGGCAGTCACATTTTCAATGGAGGCGAAAACGCTTGGTGCCCGTGCGCTTGCATTTAGGTGCCCGATAAAGAACCCCCGGTAATCGAAATTTCCGGAGTCCTCCACTACGGCGTCTCTCATAATCATACGGTGGTTTGGGAACGCTGAACCCCAACAATTGTTATAGCTTGTGCAGGAGGAGGTTCTTGTTTTAAGATTTGTTTAAGTATATAGGCTGCTTGGCTGCTTCTATACATTGATTCTCTGATTAGAGTGATTCGAACTAAACCACAGACAGTCACACACACGACGCGAGCACGTCGTCGTTGTTTGTTCGAAACCGCTGATGCCTTTCTCGTTCCCTAGTGTTCTCTCTCACGTACTCGAGGTCTTCGGCTCACCGCCGTTGCATGCCCCGCCGTGGTGGTCTAAGGTACTCGGCTGCTGACCCGCATGTCGCGGGATCGAATCCCGGCTGCATTTCCGATGGAGGCGGAAATGTTGTAGGCCCGTGTGCTCAGATTTGGGTACATGTTAAAGAACCACAGGTGGTCGAAGTTTCCGGAGCGCTCTACTACGGCGTCTGTCATAACCCCATGGTAGTTTTGGGACGTTAAACTCTACATATAAATCAACCGCCGTTGCATCGCAGCCCACTATAAGGGGCAACGGTGGCTGGGCTAACCGTTGCTATTTGTCGGTTGTGTGTAGCGAGATTTACCAAAATATTTGTGGCACATCCCCATTTATGATGATTGATTGATTGATTGATTTATATGTGGAGTTTAACGTCCCAAAATCAGCATATCATTATGAGAGACGCCGTAGTTGAGGGCTCCGCAAATTTCGATTACCCGAGGTTCTTTAACGTGCACCCAAATCAGAGCACTCGGGCGTATACAGCATTTTCGCCTCCATCGGAAATGCAGCCGCTGCAGCCGGGATTCGATCCCGCGACCTGCGGGTCAGCAGCCGAGTACCTTAGCCATTACACCACCGCGGCGGGGCCCGTTTGTGACGATGACGGTTTTCTGGTAGGTCTTACCAATTTCTCTCGAGCGTATACAAGTTTGTTGCGTACTTCTTCCTGACTAGTGACGTGCCTTGGGCCTTACCCAATTTCTGCGGTGCGTTCCCGTTTATGATTCCAGCAACGGCGACAACGTCGTCGGGTATATACGCGCACGTTTTTATTTTTTTAATCAATCAGTCTAAAAGAATATTTGGCTGAATTCTTCATCTTTAAAATAACTCATCATCATTAATTCGTACTTAAATTTGTTGTATTAGTTCTAACTTGAATTATCAGTATACTAAAAACACCGAAAAAAATTCACCTACTACTCGGCCAATGCCCCCTGCATTGGGTGTGAGCCATCAGAGAAGGAGGAGAAGAAGGAGAATACTTCAGCGTGAAGCGGTTGGGCTCCGCCGTTGACTCCGCGCCGTTCCTGCCGCAACGAAATGAGGCCACCTTCGAACAAACTGCCAGCGGTGAGTGGAGACGTCCATAGTGCCAGTTAAGCTTTTCAAGGAAAGGTAACGAAGATAAAGTAGGGGAGTTTTGGTTTGCGAGATCAGGTTGCGGGGGACACCGCATTGTAAGGCTTAAGCTTATAGTTGCGACACGCAGGTTGCGGGATCAAATACCGACTGCGGCGGCTGCATTTGCGATGGAGGCGGAAATGTTGTAGGCCCGTGTGCTCAGATTCGAGTGCACGTTAAAGAACTATAGGTGGTCGAAATTTCCGAAGCCTTCCACTATGGCGTCTCTCATAATCATATGGTGGTATTGGGACGTTTAAACCCACATATCAATCAAGCTTATATTTCCGACCCTGGTTGATTCTTCTTTTTTTTTCCTCACTTCAACACGAATCTGAGAACGCAAAATTTCACCTTAGTTCGCTCCCACTGAAATGCGACAGCCATAAGAGCACGATTCAAACCCGTGCCTTCGCGCTACTAGAATGATCTATTATCTACTAAGATCTACTAATATCTACTAAATGATCTATTATCTTTTCATTCCTGTCATACTTCCTCTTCTTTTCTATTTTTATGCGTGGCTTTGTCTACGTCACGCTAGGCGACAACAACATGCGTCAAATGGGGCCGCTCTCGGGTACTCCCGAATCATCGTGAAGGCGTTCGAAAAACACGTAGAGGAGGTCTTGTCCTTGGCGCGACCGCACGCTCAGCATGCTACAGATGACTATGCTATCCGCGGTTGTGTCAGCGTTAAGCCAACCCACACGAGACAGTGGCGTGCTCAGGGGCTGGCTTACCAGGCACGTGCCCTTCCCGAAACTTACTCTTCCCGCAATTGGACAATGTTCTTACGTTACTTTTGGTGGCGCAAGAGCCATGCTTGACCAAAGAGTGCCTGCCGCTGGACACAGAGCACAAGATGGCACTTGACTTCTTGCCTACCTTGCAGCCACTTCGTATAAGAGATGGGCCAGAGTTGCTGGCACGTGCATCTTCGGGGAGTATACTGTGGGGGCGTGCTGCCTGGGCCACTGACATGAGACGACAGCATATACGACAGACTAAGCCTTCAAAGTGTTCCACACTTTAAAAAAGTTGCTGGATCTAGGAATTGAACCTCCTGATGCACGAGTTTTCTTTGTAACGATTTCAGGATCGGTCGTGCGACGCGGCACCCGTCCCTTACTCCAAGCGTCTTGTGTGCTTGGTCGTGCTCGCCGTCGTCGCCGCCTTTGTGGCCGCCATGGTGCTCCTCTTCTACGTCTCCACTATGGTCATCCGTACCTACGCCAGAAAAGGCGACGGTGACGGTACGGAGGATCGCGTAAGCCTCTCGTGTCACACCGACGGTTGCTCCCGGTTCGAGGCGCTGCTCGCGGACACCCTCAACACCAGCGTCGACCCGTGCCACGACTTCAAGGCGTACGTCAGCTCGCGCTGGCTGCCCAACCCGTCCAAGGAGCTAGACGCCCAGTGGTGTTACGAGTGGAACGTCAAGTACGCCTGGATGCGCATGATGGTCGGCGAGATACGACTGCGTTCCAATACGTCGTCGCTGGACCACCTGATGGCCGATTCCTTCGGAGCATGTGTGCACAGGTCGGAATTTCCCGGGTCTTTCTAGTTTTATGGCGAAGCCATTAGGTGCCTCAGCTGTAGGACCGGAAAAACCCACTGAACACCAGAGGTATGCGTAAGCAAGGTTGCCTGGGTACATGAGCGTCGGCAGGGCGGTGCAAAAGGGGCACTAACCCCCCCCCCCCCGCAAAAAAAATCATGCCGTCGAACAATGCCTTGATCCCCAAAGAACTGGCATTCCTCGACTATATGAAAGCCATGACACACACGTTTGACGCGTATTTGGTTTTTTTTCTGCTCGTGCATTTGTGCATCATGTCCACTATTACGTCCAACGATAACGTTTTTCTGCTAACCTTTCTGACACTGGTTAATCGACGGAGAAAAAAAAGAAAATAGTTCAAGCAGCTTTGCACTAGATCTGTCAAGCCTGAAGGAATATGCACGGCTATGTTGTCGACCTTCTTTCTTTGCATCTGTTGTTTCTATTTATTTCAATTTTTCTATCTCTTTTTGTACTTTCTTCCCTTTACCTTATTCGTTCTTCCTTTCTATCTTTCTTTTTTTCTAATCTGTTTTGCTCTGTCTTTTTTCTATCTCCCATATGTATATCTTCCTCTGATTCTTTATCGCTCTTTCTTTCTATTAGCCTTGTAACGATCAGGGAAATGAATTCCTGTAGCTGCCTTGCATGCTTGATTGATATGTGGGGTTAAACGTCCCAAAACTACCACATGATTATGAGAGACGCCGTAGTGGAGGGCTCCGGAAAATGCGACCACCTGGGGTTTTTAACGTGCACTCAAAACTGAGCACATGAGCCTACAACATTTCCGCCTCCATTGGAAATGCAGCTGCCGCAGCCGGGATTCGATCCCGCGACCTGCGGGTCGGCAGCCGAGTACCTTAGCCTCTAGACCACGACGGCGGGGCTGTCTTGCATGCTCACTCCAATACGGGGTATGGTGACATCCCATTTGTTAAATAAAAATTATGGCTCACTTTTATCGGCGCGCACGCTCCCAAATAGAGCCTTTAGATTGCACGATGCTAACTTCTATATATTCTTGCACAGCGTTAAACAACTGTAGTGTAGTGTTTGCTTAGTGATGTATATTGTCAGTTATGTTGCCTAATTGATAGCTAACGTTGCCATAGTAATGGCTAGTTTTGATTGTTTAGTGTTACGATCTGTCTTGACGCGGTTTCAAACCAGTGATTCAGCTGCCAACTGAATGCTTTATCCAGCATCTTTTGTTTTTGCGAACAGGGCCGATGAGGATTCCAAGGAAACGCGCAACAAGTTTAAGCAATTGATGCGCGACCTGAGCATTCCTTGGCCCGAACAGCCACCCAGCGACGTCGACCCGTTCGAAGCCCACCTCAACCTGAGCATTCGCTGGAACGTGGCACTCTGGTTCGACGTCAAGATGCTTCCCGCCCGTACAGCAAGCGGTCGTAAGGTGATTTACATCTACCCGAGCGCGTACGCCAAGTTCTGGAGGGAACAGTACCTCACCATGACTAGCCAGGCCTCGATGCGCCAATACGTGGACCAGTACTTGGCCTCCTTCTACGACACGTCGACACGGAACGCAAGCGGCGAGCCGGAACAACTTTGCCAGTACGACGCGGTGTTCAACTTCACCAGGCAAGTCGTCTTTCAACTTGCCGGCGTCATCATGAAGGACAAGTCTGTCGCGGTCCTCGGGTTTGACTCCCTGGCACGAGCGTTCGGTCAGGAGACGGATCGCTTCGTTTCGTTGATGAACAAGTACTTCTTTCCCAGGAACTTCTCCTCGTTCGAGCCGGAGGACAGCGCCATTGTGAAGGCGACGGACACATTGAACGTCGTTCGTCAAGTCGTTACCGGCACGGATGCCTCGACCGTGTTGAGCCACTTGGGCTGGTGGATGCTGCAGGTGTTCGCTCCCATAGCGGACAACCATTTCTTCGTCGAGAAGTACGGAAGCGTTGAGAAGGCCGAGCTGCTGCGCCCGCTGTTCTGCGAGACCCAGGTCGAGTCTTCCTTTAAGATTCTGCTCCTCGCCAGACATATGGCCGCCCACTTTCGAGATCACCAGATCCAACGCATCTACGAACTCCTGAACAGCGTACGCCAGGCTACCGTGGCCGAGATCGGCAAGTTGGATCTGCCGGTTAATACCAAGGTGGTGCTGACGAGAACGCTTAAGCACTTGCGCGTCAACCTGTTGCCCAGGCCACAGTACCGGTCTGAGACGTTGCTCCGGCACATCTACTCGTTCGGGTACGTGAGCAAGAAGACCATGCTCGACTACTGGATCTCGGAGAGGAAAGGCAACGCAGCGCTCATCGGTGGCAGCGCGTACTTCGAGGACAAGCGGCTGCCACACAACTACTTCAAGGAACTCTTCTCCTACGACAGCATCCTGGACACCATCAGCATGTCCATGGTCGTGGTGCACGAGCCGTTTTACTACCTCGACGACGAGTTCGGCGCCATAAACTACGGTGGTTTGGGCGCGGGCTTCGCCAAGAGCCTCATAGAAGGCCTCGTAAGTGACCCAATGTTGCGTGCCGCCGTCGCCAGTGACGCGTTCAGCGGCGCTGACGAAACAAACGGGAGACCGCTCTGGGGCGCTGCGACCGGCAACGATACTAATGGCTCGCCACAGACCGAACTCGGTCTGATCGCTCCGGTCTTTCTGCCGGCGTTTCGCGCGTTCCAGGCGAAGATGCGTGGGGCCGGCCCCGTTAACGCGGGCCTATTCTCGCCAGCAAAAGTGTTCTTCGTCAACTTCTGTCACAGTCAGACGCGCATGGCGGCAGGCTTCGACTGCAACTCCGCGCTGCGAGGAACAGCCGATTTCGTTTCCGCGTTTCACTGCAAACGTGGTAGCAGCATGAACCCTTGATATTTTTTCAATCCTAATAGAAAGAGAACAAGACTATTGTCTTAACACTTCTGAATATTCATCATAATTATTAGTCCGTTTACATTGTTGCTAGGACATGTGTCTTTCTGCATAATTGTGCGTGTGTCGTGTACGGTGTCGTGAAAAGTGTGTTCCACTTGTTTAGACCCACGATGACCGAAATTTTATATCAACAAAATAACTGTACGGGTCTCATCACACGATACTTCTCGATTACTCCAAATCATAGGAATGGCTGTGAATCTTTCTGATGGCAGTAGTAGCTTATATTCACATCCAGCTTTATTTCGCTGTTTTCCTCCTCTATTTTTTACTGGGGATACATATGTAAAGGAAAATAACCAAGAACCCGCACAGAAGCAGACTGATGAAAATTCAAATGCTAGTAAGTACGTTAACAAGACTACTGAAGTTCGCGTAATGCATTGACAAAAACCACGTACGCTTCATTGGCTGACTGCTCATTTAAAGGCCGACTCCGGCGATTTTGCGAGGTCAATGTATCTCGATGAATTTCACTGACTATACGTTCATTTGCACGTTCGCACCACTCGTTCATGCCGAACTGCAGGCTTGAGAGTTTCGCAGATAATTTTCAAGTGAATTTTATAGCTTACCTCTAAACGCTCACCTCGCTTGGCCCTATATTGACACCATAGTGTGTGTGACGTTGATTTTCGCAAAATGGAAGTGACGGAACTGATGTGCCACTGCAGCGTCTGCTTGTCTGCTGGAGTGTGCGGGGTGCCTCCTTGATTGAGCGTGGCAAGTGATGATTGATGGGTATCAAGTGATGTTGCGTTGTGGGCCGCACACCGTTCGTCGCATATTCACCATAACAGCGTAGGCGTTTTAACCGATATCGCAGCAGGCGCAAACTCTGACGAGCCGGACAAGTACTGCTATCTGGCTGCGTTATGCGCAACCATGGCAGGTTCTGGCCAAGTGTGTCGTCATACGTAGAAGCACACTCAGTTGGGTTTTGGCATTGCCGTTTTTGCCTCTTAAAAATAATTTGAGTTTGTCGAGCATTTCAGTTATCGGGCGCGGCAGAAAAGTGTCTCGGGAACATGGAAGCCCGTTTACCCTGACATGGACGAAAAATCGCATGAGTTGGCCTGTAATTCCGTTGCTTTGTATACGTACTGTCAGAGATAAACATTTCCGGGATTGATAGATTTGTTAATTGGCTAATCTAGCTAGTTTATATAGCCTTGACTATGTGATGCAGGTTGTTTCCAGGTTGCTTCTAGGGCATTGCTATGCTAGGTGATGCTAGTTTCTTTTTTAGGTTTTAGCACAGACAGATTCGAGTTGAACTACACGCAGTCACGGACACGATGCGCGTCCACAAACTTTGGAGACGGAACCTCGCACTGAAACCACGCTCTCGCACTTCTGAGGGATCTATACGTCGCTGGCGTAGGGCACTCCATCGCTTTGTGGCCTTCTCAGAGCCCCCATCATACCTTTCTTGTCTTCTAAGATTCCCTAACATTCTAACGTACTCGAAGTCTTGGATCACCGCCGCTGTTTTGTAGCCAGTCGGACGGCTAACTGTCGTCTTAATTTTTAGTAGAGTAGTGGGATTCCATTTTCGTGGCACATTTTATGGTTAGTTGGGATAACTGTCGCCTCGTTTATATTAACTGAACCGATTGCAATTAGTGCCATTTACTCAATATCTGTGGCACATCGCTGTTTACGATGAGGATAGTTTACTGATAGGTATAGCACGCACAGATCCCTGCCAGCTTAAGCAGCTTCGCCTTTCTAAAGACGAGTTCAAAGCAAGTCTGGCCAGCCTGAGCCCCATCCATAACATTCAACCTGTGGTACACAAGTTTCGCGATCAATTTGCAAAATTATCCGCCAAAGGGGAAGGGGTCGTGCATTAAGTGGGCAGACATTAGTTATTTACCACATTACCACAGAGGCCGTGTCCAGTGAACGTTTGTCCCCGGGTGTACTTCATGCGAATTGGAAGCGTTCCATCCTGCGATTACCCAAACACTACGAGGTAAAAACAAACACAATTGTACCTGTCAGACGCGAATGACAGTGTCGCAGACTCGCTACAGGAAGTTACTTCGAGCACCGAAAGAACCGCTGCCTTCTGAAGGCAGAAAATGGAAAGCTGAGAGTGACAGAGAAAGTCCATCGCTATACGCCGAAGGCATCAAGGAGAGACGGAGTGATGGGGATCTGGTGTCGCGTCTTGTTCTTTGGCAAATGTATTTATTTAGTTAATTTGAAAACACAAGAAGCCAACTTGGCCCAAGCAGGAGGGGCAGTGCACATCCACGAAGGTCAGCTTGGTCAGCGCCCGAGCAGCCGGTTCTTGTTGTGCAGGGCAAAACCTTGAGGCGGTTTCGGGCTCTGAAGTTGTGTATCCGGAGCATGCGCCGCCTATGGTTTTCAGGCTGACCACATCAGAACCTGATTCCCTCTCAAGGTTTCGCCCCGCAGAGCAATTACGGGCTGCTCGCGTGCTCGACACAGACGTGGCCACGGCTGTACATAACGCGGTCAAGTTATTTAATGGACAGTATAACTTTCCCGCAGCTCACGTTATCACTCACTCAAAAGGCTATGCCACCAGGCAAAGACATTTTTTAACGACGAAACCTTTATTTGACTTTCCTATAGAACTATCATATAGTGGAATAGCCTTAACAATAACGTTGCAAGCGAAGCTTCATTGCATCTGCTTCAGAAATACTATTGATCCTTTGCAGTATCGATCCTGATTATGTAATTGATATGTAAGGTCACGGCCGCCTGGATCGGGAGCACGCGTTCGATCCAGGCGGTTGCGGTAGGGTTTAACGCCCCAAAACCTCCATATGATGATGAGAAACGCCAGACCTGATTATGTATTAATTTAGTATTGGTGGTACTGGATTGTTCTTAATTTTATTCATTTGAAGTATTCGTTGAAATTTGCTCACTTTTCACACTTCACTCTTCGCGTCAATTATTTGTACTACTGATTATCTTATTTTTCTGTTTTCGTCTTCGATACTTCTTGTATTCATACAGCTCTACGTGTACTTCTTATGTTTATAATGTATGTGCTTCTTTTCCTTGCAAACTGTTTTTCTGTATCACAGCTGTGACAATTTTTTCGAGATTGCAGTATCTCGAAAATAAAATTCAGAAGCCTTCCCGCACACCGTAAAAACCGAGCCAATCAAAGCTTCGCACGTGCGAGCCGCACCTATTATATTTATTTTCTTTCGCTGTATCGCTTTACGCAAATGATCCCTCCTAACAGTTTTCTTCCTCCATGTCATGCATCGGGCCTTCATCCACGTAGCACAACGCTTCAACTGGCAGGCAACAACGATGGTAATGCCCTCATATCCAAGCAACAATGAAATGTCGCTAAGTGAAATGAAAATTTTCGAAAGAAGTATGATTTCTTAGTGCGCAGGGAACAGTAGCTTGCCACGACTGGCAAGTCACTGAGCCAATTGTGGGTGCACTCCAAAGTTTGATGAGTTCCGAGTAATGGCAAGACATAAGGACAAGAAGGCACGTGAAATAATGAAGCGGTTTTTTTTTATTCGCAAAGCAGGAACGGAGTGTGTAAGAGCCCCGTCCGCCAATATGTTGGACAATGAATACCAGTATCTTTTCAATTAAATTTTCATTTCAATATACGAATGAGTTGTTCTGGCGCATGTGCCATCATTTGTTCCTTTTTTTGTGTGTGTATCTGTGTGATCTCCCCGCCCTCTTGACTGTGTACATAACCGCCATCTGTGCAATAAAACGGTCGTAAGCGCGCGCTCTGTCCTATCTATCCGTCTTCTTTCTGAAACGTTCCCTGCGCACTAAGAGAGTATATTTCTTTCAAAAATGCAGTACCAAGCAGCCCTAGTATAGCCGCTGTTTTGAAATGATCAGTCACCTCAATAAAAGATTAGTGTTTCGTTGTGGTTTCGTTGCGTCCAGTTTCGGTTCGGTTATCGGACTTGCTGCAGGTGGCGCCTCACTCGGCAACGAGAATTCACGCACCGAGAGTGCACTCCTGAGGCGCTTCGTAAATGAAGTGTTGAAGTGTTTCAAAAGTGTATGACGAGCTCTCGTGTCGCGCAAACGTTCTTCTTCGCGCTCTGCGCCAAGACCGCCGTGTAGAGGCTAGCTGGCGCAACCGCCGACCGCGATACCACAATAAGATTGTGTATTATAAGAAACATGTAATATTCGAGAAGCCCACGACCAAGAGAGCATAATTTACTGAAAAAAGCCTACAAAAGCGCACGTGACTAAAACGCCTTTGAGCGACGCATTTACATACGTTTGCCATTGCCGAGTTTTTCGCGCACGACGTGCTCATCAAAATCTCCGAGTTATTTAACAGCTGGGCTATACCGCTAACTTACAACAGCTATGTTTACATTCTTTTTCAATATGATCAGCCGAAGAGACAACGACAACGTTCTCACACGCGCGTGCCTGCGACACGAAGAGACAACGGTTAAATTTTTATCTCCACAAATCAGGATTTTTATTAACCAACCTATGTGCAGTTTGCAATGAACCGGAAACAATAGATCACTTTCTTCTCACATGCCGCCGCTTCGCCTCACTGCGCCGAGTAATTCTTGAAAGACCGATTGGTGTGCTCGAATGGCCAGTCAATACATTCACCATATCATCGTTTGGAGCCAGTCAGTTGGGTGTGGGCCGCAGTGCTATTCTGTCAGTGCAACATAAATTCATTCGAGCAACCGGAAGGATACGCTGCTAGTGGTACTGCCAGATATATCCAATTATTTGTCCCCCTTCCTCATTCTTGTTAAATTGTTTTATATACTCTGGTTTATCGAATTCTCCTGCACTTTTTCACATTTTTTTCAAAGGAATATTGTTATTGCTTTTATCTAATTTCTCTCTTTTTTAGCAAGCTTTGTACAAAAAGATATTTATTATGAGGTACAGTGTGGCCAATCCTCCTTGTGGGTATGAGCCAAGATCTCTCCTAGGCGACAAGACAAGACAAAGACAACGACAACATTCTCACGTGCGCGTGCCTGCGGCACGAGACGAGAAGAAGAACAAGAACGACGTGGTTGGCCTCCGCCATCGGCTATACGCCTCCTTCAAGCCGCAATGAAGATAACATTGCCTCCAGGGGCAACGCCAAGGGTGAGTAGAGATGTTAACGAAGCCAACGAGGCTTTCGAACAAGGGCTGTGTGTAGTGTCGGCGGGCGGCAGCCGACGACCCTTGCGTAGACACTGTAGCGAGACGCGACGGGTACCTGCAACAGCCCGCGACATGTAAGCACAGAGACCCACCCTATACTCTCTGAACCCCTGACGACGACTCCACCGACCAGCGGCCGTTCAGTCACGCAACACACATCGGAAAACGCGTACACACGTGATTGGCTGTAGTGAATCACGTGTACCGCTCAATAACGGCAACTGTAGAAAGACGCACAACTGAAAGGCACACAGCGCCCATACCCCTCACGGATGGCGCCGCATATGTCACGCTGTGTGAGCTTAAAGTATAGTGCCTAGGCACTGTACGTAAAGTACGGAGACTCTGATTGATTGATATGTGGCGTTTAGCGTCCCAAAACTTATGAGAGACGCCGTAGTGGAGGGCTCCGGAAATTTAGACCGCCTGGGGTTCTTACGCGTGCACCCAAATCTGAGTACACGGGCCTACAACATTTCCGCCTCCATCGGAAATGCAACCGCCGATGCAGGGATTCAAACCCGCGACCTGCGGGTGAGCAGCCGAGTACCTTAACCACTATAGACCACCGCGGCGGGGCAAGTACGGAGACCCTTACACGAGGAAAGTCCTCTTCATCGGCTGCAGATTTTGGACCACCGGGGGCTGGTTTTATTTTTTACATGCGCGTAAATTTAAGTGCATGAACATTTCATTTTTGTTGACATAGTAGGCGTATACTTGTACCTCTTTATGAAGGCATCGAAACAGACGTGCGTATGCCCGTTTCACAATGGTGGTGTCAAACATTTATTCCATTACGTCCGTGCTCGCTGTATTGGCGTTCAAAATGTCGTTCGTTCACCGTATTAAGTATATACCACATGAACTATTTTAACGCAAAAAGTGTTGTTTTGCCAGGATCCGCAAGGAATACTGCCGAGACCATCAAGCGCGCGTCATTTCTGCCATTTCCCCGATGGAAATGAGGTAGTCTATTCTTTGTGGACCCCACTTCCGTTACGGAAACGACGTCAATAAAAGGAAAAGTGGCAGTTAGCTCGGCAAAAAAAGTTACCCAACCTGTAAATCAAACCTCATGATGCATGAGTTTTTTGTTTTTTTTATAATCACCGAGCTTCCTTGCACACTGCAATAGAGGACCAACGCCCCTAGACCCTAACTTTGGTACAACTCTACAATATTGAAGGTACAATAGAAAAGTGTATCCAGCTATGCATAAGAACCTCACAGGAATGGAATCGGTGGAATTACGCAGAATCCAAACAAACACATACACGAACTTACACAGGCTATACATGTATTCGACCCCAGAGCATACAGAGGTAATATGTCCGTGGTGTGGGGCCAGACCAACTCTGTTTCACATCACGTAAGAGTGTACACATTACAATGAAGAACAGCACAACATGAACAACACGGAGGAACAATGGGAGGCACTGCTGTTCAGCTCGGCCATTGCTGATCAGCGCTGGCTGGTCCAACGGATAGAGATGATGGCTAGGGCCAGCGGAGCCCTGGAATAAGCCGCCCGACCATTCGGAATGCTCCGCGTTATGCACAAATAATGTTCTCTCTCTCTCTCTCACTCTCTCTGCCAGTCTCCCGGTTCGTCGCAGGACGTGGCGCCCGTCCCTTACTCCAAGCGCCTGGTGTGCGTGGTCGTGTTCGCCGTCGCCGCAGGTCTCATGGTGTCCGTGGTCGCCCTCTTCTACGTTTTCGCGATGGTCACGCAGATTTCCACGAAGAACGGTGGCGGCGACCGCTCGGGGGAACGCGTGAACCTCTCGTGTCGCACCGACGGCTGCTCCCGGTTCGAGGCGCTGCTCGCGGACACCCTAAACACCAGCGTCGACCCGTGCCACGACTTCAAGGCGTACGTCAGCTCGCGTTGGCTGCGCGACCCGTCCAGCGAGCCGGACTACCAATGGCGTTACAAGTGGGACGTCAAGTACGCCTGGATGCGCATGATGGCCGACGAGATACGACTGCGTTCCGATACGTCGACGCTGGAGCACCTGATGGCCGACTCCTTCGAAGCATGCGCGCACAGGTCGGTTGCCTACATCCATAGAGTTTCTTAATACACACTAGAGGGAACTCTGGCGCTAGTGTCTATGGGAGCTGCAACGCACGGCGCTTCAGTGAGCATGGGAATGATGGGTAGTACACACATCTGTCTAATATTCGTACTTCTGGCCTGCTTTTGGCTCCGTGCGTGTTCGTATGGCTTGTAGCTGTTTTCTCACGAAACAAATATTAGCAAATGTTCAGCGGTTGCGCTTCACCATCTTATTCTTTTAGACTTACCGTTCCAAATCAGGTCACGAAGTTCGAAAGTGTTGCATCTTTCTTTCAAAGCGAAACCGAAACACAGCAATAAGCGAAGCCGCAAGTACCATTCGCCGCCCACAAGTACGAAGACTAGGCAAATGTGTGTACTACCCATCGTTTCCATGGTCGCTGAACGATCACAGCGCCAGAGTCCCCTCTAGTTAATTTTAGGAAACGCTATGCCTACATCATTATAGTTTAAGGGGACAGCCTAATCAGACGCTGGTATTGTGCCTCATAAGACGGCTGGCGTCTGCTACAAAAACCTACGCTACGTGAGCCGGTTCGATTATAGAATCGGATGAAAACGAGGGCTCGAGTCTTTATCGAACACAGGTGTTCTGCGTGGCAGTCAAGCACTCTACCGGAGAGCCACACAAATTTGTTTATTGCCTGCTTATTAAACGCAATGAAACTCGGTGTAAGAATACAGTGCGATTTCACATTTTAGAGTGTTGTTAATGTCACTCACTTGATTGCAGGGCTCGAACACACGTTGCACTTCACTTTGCTCAACAGCCGGTTCACTTTCATGATCACATCTTCGTTGCACGGGTCAATAACGAGGTGACGGTGGTTTTTAACTGTTATGCCTCCATGCGCGAGCATCTTCTTTACTACGCTCATGTTCTTGAAAGTCACCGCACACACATGATTCATCCTACACGTCCTTAACGCAACCATTTCGGGCGGCAATCGGAGGCTTGCCCCAGGCAGTGTCACAAAATCTTCCACCCGATATGGTCAGCCTTCTAAGTCAGCATACAATAACATCACATTTCTAAAACAATACGTCCGTGTAGGAAGGCTTGCCAATACAATTTCAAGGTCCTCGTTATCTTCAAAAGAACTGTTTCCACCACTTAAACGGGCCGCTCTCACCACTTCACTGGACCTTGCCAACGCACGTCCGTTCGCGTCAGTGGCCGGAAATGGCATCCACAAAGCCACTTAGTTTCCGGAAGCGCTTCAGAAAAAAAAGCGTTATTCATGTCGTCATGACGGGCGAGAAATCACGTTAACGGGTTTAATATTGATGAGCCGAAGACTACTCGAGTACAAATATCTACCAGTCGAACTACGTCAATACCACCATACAGCGAAGTAGCAAAAGCACGAGAGTATGCGAGAGTAGACAAAGAACACTTAGTCTCATGACAACCATCATCATTAGAATTTATTATCATCATCTTATTGATGAATCATGTAACCATCATGGTCATCGTCATCTCGATATATCGATTTGTTTACTCACTTTCCTCTCTGCTATATGACCTGCGAAACGCCTTCTACTATAGGACTATACGATGACAGCAAAAGAAAGACTATGAAACCTCTTATAGCTGTGAAACTGATCGGCTATATTGCTTGCTTAACTGTGCGTAGCAGGTGCAACGTTGTCTAATTGATAGGTAATGTTATGGTGGCTACCATAGTAATGTTGCAGTATTGTGATTATTCATCTTCACTCTTACAAAAAATGGCAGCATATCCAAGGAGTGAATGATGGAGAGTGGGGCGAAGCATTCGTCCGCCCATTCGTCCTTGCTTCCGTCCGTCCATGCGTCCGTCTGTGTGACCATCCATGCGTCCATCCGCCTGACCGTGCGTGCGTCTGTTCGTGCGTCCGTCCCTGCGTTTGTCCATGCATCCGCCCCTGCGTCCGTTCATTCGTCCATCCATGCATCTGTCTGTGTGTCCGTTCGTCCATCTATTCAACACTCCAAGTAACACCATCTCGCATCTTCTCATCATATATTCCCCATATAGAAGCACCATCATCCAGCGGACATTCCAAGGACTAAACGGTGGCACACGCACACTTTCTTACGGCTCGCGCTTCGTGTCTACTTCCCACCTTTATCCACCTGGAGTTCATGGTATATACCAGTTCACTGTATCCATGACACTGCGGCTCAACGCTCGCTAAACCTTTCTAAAACTAAGGAGGTTACGCCCAGCGAATATAACGTAGCAACCCTTTCTTGTCAGATAGTGCTCAATGTACATGCCAATGGCTGTTAATGGGGAATGTAGCGTGCGCGTTAACTAAAAGCCGAATGTTCCTGTCTCTCATTCCCCCTTATTTGTATGTACATAGAGCACTATCTTTTATTGTTCAACAACGCACAGAAGAAATCTCTTACCGGCACCACCTTGGATGTCAAAATGTTATACTTGTTACACACTACAACCGCTGCGAGGGACGAACGGGTGTTGTTATAAGGAGCTTCGCCCCTAAAAAGTTAGTAATCAGTTAGTAAGCGCGTGTGTTTATTTGTTTCTGGAGTATTTTACTACTTTCGCAGCATACCTTTACTAGCCAGCCGCTAGTACAGCTTGTAAGTTTCGTCATTACCAAGGAAGCTTTCTTAGCGTTTTCAACTAAGTAATTATTTTATAAATTCTATGGCTACTAATTATTACACGGTGCGCGATCCTTAAGTATGGGTATATATAGGCTTCAAGCTGCATCTACAGGGGAAGTCTATCAAGTCTTGAAGATTTCCGTGTGCGTTTGCATGCGTGTTCTCGCTTGTGATTCATTTAAATGCACCCTCATACACATATTATCACGTGCTCATATGACCATACGATTTGCTCATATGATCGAGCATCATAATATGCATGATCATAAGTAAATATCATAAGAATATATGCGCACATACAGTTACAGGTATAGTTACATAAAGTAGTTAGCAACCAATGTTTTTGCACGAGGACAATACAACTTCGTTTTTTTTTATTCTACACTTATGTACTAGAATTATCTTGATATGGCAGTGCACACGCACACATAAAAAATAGGTGTAAACCTCTACTTTCGGGGTTACTAACAATTTAGTAATGGACCAACCACTCGATTCCGCACCAATCACTAAATGGGTAGTAAATTCCGCTAATCTGCATTTCCCTGGCTTCACTTACTAAGATGCTGGTGCTTGACGTGACAAGTGAAGGGCCAGTATTTAGTTAGTGAATATGCTGAACTTTTAGATGCGATGCATCTCTTGCTCGGGTCTATGTCCCACGGCGTCGGCCTCCGCGCTCACATTACGCATGCACAACTCTCTTCCTTCCCTCACTGCTACAGCTGCGCGTTACCCTCTCCCCTTCTCTACGCTCCCTCTCTCCCCTCGCAACGCCGACGCAGGGACTGTTTGATAACCTACGCTCACCCCCCCCCCCCCTCAAGGCATTCCTCACCGTGGCGTTTACACAGTCAAAGCGCATGCGCGTCTCCTCCCCTTCTCTCCTCTCCTACGCCTCCCTCTCTCGCCTCGCAACGCCGACGCAGGCATTGTTACCTAGCGAGTTTCATGATTGAACAAACCGACTGATCGCACTGCACAAACGTTTACTCGCCGCGCTGCATATCGCACTGGATCTTGACCTCTAAAGCATGTAGTTTTCTAAAAAGAGACGCTTATCATGTGATTCCTGTGTTATTCTTAAAGAAAAAAAAGAAGAAAAGTGAGCCCCGTAAATGTCTGCATCAGAGTGCGACACCTCAACAGTAGCTCACGAGGGATGGTGCAAGGAGGGATTAAAAGGATATGATTAAAAGGTAGATATGGGCAGGAGAGAGCAAGGCGCAGGGAGAGCAAACGACAGAAAACGACGGAAGTAAAGATGAGATAGGAAAAATGGACATGGTCGCAGGAGTCCTAGGACGGGGCACCACTCAGCGAGAGCTAGCTCATGTCGGCAGCAAGAGATGGCGTAGGGCGAGCCAGGCGGCCAGAGCTGCGCTGTCGTTGGAGATCGCGGGGGCACAACTGCGGTCAGCCCGAAATCCAGAGAGCGATTCCTAAAAGGAGACTCTGACGCTACGATCGTTCAGCGACCATGGGATTCATGGGTAGTACACGGATATTCCTAGTATTCGTAGTAGCGGGCAGTGACTCGCGCTTGTGTGTATTGCTGTTTCGGTTTTGTTTCGAAGGAAAGAACAAACCCTTTGTAAGCCTCAAAGGTTAAGATGGTGAAGCGCAATTAACCGCTTAACATTTGTGGATTTTTGTTTCGTGAGAAAACACCTCCAAGCCAAAAGAACAGGTATCGAGCCAGCAGTATACAAAAAGCAGACAAATCCGTGCACTACCCTTCATTCCCATGCTCGCTGAAGCGTCGTGCGTTGCAGCTCCCATAGACACTAGCGCCAGAGTTCCCTCTATAGTGTGTATTTAGGAAGCTCTATGCTCCAAAGTAGCACCGGTGGAAGATTTCTTGTGCGTTTTTGAACAATGAAAATTCGCAGTGTGCGCGTTAACTAAAAGCGGAATGCATGTTTCTGTGTTCAATTGGAGTCTTCTGTCTCTCACTGCAAATAATAGCGATTGACATGTTCCAGTAGGAAACAGCGGTCCATCACTGCGTCCTTTGCGCCTCCCTAGGTTTCTCTCCTGCGCAACGCCACGATGAGTGCCAACGTCGCCGCCAGTGTCAGCGTTAGCGCCCGCTACTTCGCATCTACACATTGTTCCCTTAAGCGGGGAATGGTGTAAAATTTTTTAAGAGTGTTCATTATCTGCTATCACGAATACCAACATCTTCTAGCAGTCTCTAGCCAACTATTTGCGCTGTCTAACTGATGTTTTCTTGCGCGAACAGGGCCAGCGAGAACGCGGTTGATACGCGCAAGAAGTTCAAGCAGTTGATGCGTGACCTCAGCGTTCCTTGGCCTGAAACTCCGCCCAGGGACGTGGACCCGTTTGAAGCACACCTCAACCTGAGCATCCGCTGGAACATACCGCTCTGGTTCGACGTCAAGATGCTTCCCGCCGACACCTCCAGAGCAAATAAGTTCATCTACATCTACCCGAGTGCGTACGCCAAGTTTTGGAAGGGCGAGTACGACGCCATAACCAGTCAGGGATCGATGCGCCAATACGTGAACCAGTATATCGAGTACTTCTACCACGAGTTGACACCAAACTCCAGCGGACAGGCGGTCGACATTCGCCGGTGCGACGCGGTGTTCAACTTCACAAGACACGTCGTCTTTCAGCTAGCTCGCGTGGACGCCAACAAGCAGCCCGTTGCAGTCCTTGGGTTCGGTTCCCTGGCGCGAGCGTTCGGTCTGACGACCGAACGCCTCGTTTCGCTTTTGAACGACTACTTCCGGCCCAAGAACTTGTCCTTCTTCGATCAAGAGGACCAGGCACTCGTGAAGGCGACGAACACGCTGGACGTCGTCCGTCATATCATCACGGAGACGGATGCCTCGACGGTGTTGAGCCACCTGGGCTGGTGGATGCTACAGGTGTACGCGCCGATAGCGGACAACCGCTTCTTCGTTCAGAAATACGGAAGCGTTGAGAAGGCCGAGCTTCTGCGCCCGTTGTTCTGCGAGACCCAGGTCGAGAGTTCTTTCAAGCTCCTACTACTCGTCACGCACATGGACATCCACTTTCGCAGTCAACAGCAGCGAAACATCCATGATCTCCTGACCAGTGTGCGAGAGGCTGCCTTGGCAGAGTACGAAAAATTGCACCTGCCGGCCGACGTCAAGAAACTGCTTACCGGAAAGCTGAGACGCTTGCGTATCAACCTGTGGCCCAGACCGCCATTCCGGTCTGCGGCGCTGCTCCGGCAGATCTACTCGTTCGAGTACGCGAGCAAGAAGACCATGTTGGACTACTGGATCTCGGAGAGGAGGGGCAACGCGGCGCTCATCGGTAGCAGCGCGTACTTCGAGGACAAGCGGCTGCCGCACGGGAACTCCAAGGACACTTTCTCTTACGACAGCATCTTAGACACCGTCAGCTTGTCGATGGTCGCGGTACACGAGCCGTTTTATTACACCGATGACGACACGTTCGGAGCAATCAACTACGGTGGTCTGGGTGCGAGCTTCGCGATGACCTTCCAGGAAGGTCTGGAGAGCGACCCAGCGTTGCGCACCGCCGTCGCCAGTCACGCTTCGAGCGGCGCTGCCCTCGGAAGCGAGAGCCTACCGTGGGGCGCTGTGATCGGCAACGATACTAAAGGCTCGCCACGGCTGGAACTCGGTCCATTATTTTTGCCGGCATTCCGCGCGTTCCAGTCAAAGATGCGCGGTGCCGGTTCTCTTAACGCGGGCCGATTTTCGCCGGCGAAAGTGTTTTTTGTCAATTTCTGCCACAGCCAGACGCGCGTGCGCGCTAGCTTCGACTGTAACGCTGCGCTGCAAGCAGCGTCCGACTTCGTTTCTGCGTTTGATTGCGAACGCGGTAGCAACATGAACCCTTGACGTTATGCAAGCCCTATAATAAAACTGTTCTGTCTACCTGTTGCACTTGTGAGCATACACTTTAGGCCGAGATGTGGCGTGTTTTGTTTTCCTGATTTCCGCATATTGATCTTGCATATTTGCCTTAACAAAGAAAAACCAAATGCAATGTTTACTGCACAAAAGGCTTTTGCAATGCAAGCCCTATTTTTGCTTGTTACGCCGGTATGAGGCGAAATGCCAAAGCTAAAGTATTATGAAGATAGCGTAAGGGTAATTTAGACTAGGCACATGGTGCTTTTGACCATTTCAGCTGAGATATTTGAGTTTCTATGTGCTACTTGCAAAATAAAGGTTGATAAGTTCAAAAAGAAAACCATCCAATTTTGTTACGTTAAACCAAATAGTTTTGAATGACCAGCCGTTAGTTCAGCAAGTGGACGCGGAGAAAGTATCAACGCGCGACGGAGCGTTAGAGACTTCGTTTTGCAGTAATTCCAGCGTCATCGTTCATGTCGGTGTCATTGATTGCGAGCGAGAAATCATCGTTGTTCGCAAGTGAAAGATCAAGAGAGATGCAAAGAAATAAATGATAATTGGGTTCGATTGAGATATTCACGCAGACCTTCTGCGTGGAAAGTGGGTGTCCTATTGCACAGCCATAAATATGCGAAAAAAAATATGCGAACCTTAACTAGTGATTTCCTTAACTCGTGTATTAATTACTGCGTGGTAGAAGCGTATAGAACCGCGCCAGGCATCTAAAGATGTGCAATTCGAAACAAGCGGTGTTTTAAATTTAAAAGCCCACCCGGTCTCGGACACATTTCATCGTCTCATCAGCGTGAAAAACGTAAGCAGCTGCCTATTGTTTCACGTGCTGTCTCAAGACAACACGCGTCTGTAAGACAACAACGGACACGCAAGACAATTCTTCCTTTTGCCGTTTAGCAAAAAGAGCATATATGGCGCAGTGGTTATTTCGCACGTGTATACTTGCAGTAGGCTTTCTATGATAGTTTGAAACGGTCAATGCAACGCACATAGACGTTCGACATAGACGCACCTAGAGAGAAAGCTAGTTTACGGCAGTTATGAAGGCGGTGCACACGTGTCTTGATTTACCCTATCGCGCTCTACTCTTGAAGGCGAAGCTCAAGCTTATTCCAAGCTTTCTTTAATTCCCTTCTCTACATATTATCGTGTTATGATCAACTTTTTTATACCTGAGAGTGCTATTAACATTAACAACATTAACATAAAGGCTAACAACAGAAAAACAGGAGGTCCAAGTATATTGCTCTTGCCTTGATGTTCCTAGTATGCTCTAAACAATCCGAGGTTGTTGTTTTTTTCGCGCAAACGTTGCAGTTATATCGACCAAACTGACACGTAGCTGGAACACCCACTTCATCATCATCACAGCCACCAACATCGCCTAATGGCTACGTTTCGGCCGATAGTGTCCATGGACATCAGGCGCGTAGACCAACCATACATTGTCAGCCTTCCTAGACAAAAGATCTTCAATCTCTGGGGGATTACTCAAAATAGTGCGACCTAAAATCACAATTATTCATAATTAACGTTACATTAAAAATCATCTTAAAATACTTTTAGCTCTTACTCATAAATCCTACATTCAGTATGTATGATCCGCCCGACTCATGGCCGATCCCCCAGAGTGGGTAGGTGCTAATGATCCAAGGAGCATTATCATCACCATCATCGTCATCATCATCATTGTCTGCTAACCGAAGAACTC
Source organism: Rhipicephalus microplus (assembly GCF_043290135.1). Lineage (NCBI taxonomy): Eukaryota > Metazoa > Arthropoda > Arachnida > Ixodida > Ixodidae > Rhipicephalus > Rhipicephalus microplus. Next base: position 182,554,476 of record NC_134705.1, read on the forward strand.
AACCAATCCAGTATTTCTGCATCGAAAAACAGACGTGGTGTAAAAGAAAATGAACGGTGTATGCTGTAGCCGACATGACAAAATGATGAGAACGATTTTTCATCGAAGAGAAGACCCCTTGCATATAGAAAAACAAACGTTATGCCACTTTCATCCCTTCAATATATTGGGATGTGTACTACCGAATTTCATTTTGTGACCACCGCGCTGCCGTCAATGATCAGTTAACATGCGTCATATGCACGAGAAACATTGGGATCATTCAGTGTATGCCACTTTATTCACTCAGTGTAGCGAATAATAATGATTTATAAATTAGCTATAGTAATATTCGCTAACCTTTCATATTCTAATCCGTAGTGAAGGAGCTCTGAATTTCTACGAATATCTGCTTTGAACCTCACAGGACCTAGAAACGTAGTCAGTTAAAGCTTTCGCCTGAAAACTTGACAGTCACACCCAGTCAGATCGAAGCCCGACACCAGAGCAAAGGCACCCTTGTTGGTCTCGTGAATTCGTCCAGTGAAAGGTCACGAAAGGTCAGCTCAAGGTAAATTGAAGTGGCGTGAAAATGTCGTAGTACCGAATTAAAAGTCAAACCCTTGCGGGGCTTGGCTTGTCAGTGTGCAGGCTCCTTCTCTCTTCCATGCATGTTAGCCTTGGTACTGCAAGCGTCATCTTGTCCGTCCTCGATGGCCTGTTTTCTTATGCTTCCACGACGACACCGGCTCACCTTCCCCTGTGAGTCGAGAGGGGGTACGACTGCGCATGCCCTCCGAGATGGCGGGCACGTGGTGTGCCCGCCATCTCGGAAAGCTGTTGCTTCTTTCGCGAAAGCTGTTGATATACTCACAGGACATTATGAGAGTTGGATCGCGAAGAGTGCGAAGGATTGCTTTCAATGTCGACGCACGATTGACAGCCGGCAGCGATACACGAAACGGATAATATCCCTATCGTCAACCCGGCTGTATACGCCCACTGCAGGGCGAAGCCCTCTACCATGTTCCACCATGTCAACCCGGTCCTGCGCTTCCTGCCGCCATGTTATACCAGCGAACTTCTTATAATATCATCTGCCCAGCTTCATTTTCTGTCTCACGTAAAGAGAAAGGAAAAACAAATTGGCGCATCTATGCATTAGTGGTGCGAAAACTGGCTTTACGGCAAAGTTGGCTGCCTTCTTCATTTCCTGTCTCTTCTCCTCACTCTCACCCCCTCTCCCACTCTATATATTACATACATACATACATACATACATACATACATACATACATACATACATACATACATACATACATACATACATACATACATACATACATACATACATACATACATACATACATACATACATACATACATACATACATACATACATACATACATACATACATACATACATACATACATACATACATACATACATACATACATACATACATACAAAACTTTACGGGCAGAAGACGGATATCCGTTAATACTGTAGATTGATATGTACTACAGGTATGAACATTCACAATAGAGGTCGTTGTTGCGCGGCTTAGCGGGAATCTCTCAGTCGCATAACTCCTTGCCGATCTCTAACATGCATGAGCAAGTAGCATCATAAACGGCATGTACAGGAGGGAAAAAAATCGCGGAAAAAATAACCATCGGTTGATTTCTCGGTGCCTATATTCGATATTTGTTCCGTCATACAGTTCCACATCAAACTCAAGTGAGTCAACAAAGCTGCCACGCATACGAGTTCCCTTTAATTTGCAGCAGTGCACGTCCACTTTCCTTAAACGAAAGCATATACGGAGAAATAAGGTTGACATGTGAGGTGCTGATTAACTATTACCATTTACAAGATTTTCTGCATCTCCCATGTCTTTTAGCTATCGATAAGTACAGTTTCAGTAGAAACATGTATTGAAGTATGGCAGCTCTGGCTAGTTGGTATGACATGACGATAGTTATAGCGCGAGAACAGAAGGACGACAAAGAGACAAGGACACGAAGGACCCGAGCGCTCGTGTACTTCCTGTCCTTCTTGTCTCTTTGTTGTCCTTCTGTTATCGCGCTATAACTATCCTTTTTTGAAGGATTGGAGTGCTATGTCTGCAATATTACCACTGCTAAATAACCCTCTGACCAAATAACAAATCTCAGCATTCAGGGCTTTATGAAAACAGCCGTGTTTCAGGATACCAGTAAACAACACGTGTATACAATCACGCAGAAATAAGCATGCCACAGCAATTAAATGAAGCAATTAAATGATTAAATTTATCAACAAAATTCATCGTCACAAGCGTCAATGAGAAACCCTGGAAATGTCAAGGATTCATATAGCTGCCACGTCTGCAACGAAACGCGCTGACGAAATCGTCCACTCCGCGCAGAGCTGCATTGCAGTCGAAGCTGGCCGACATGCGCGTCTGACTGTGGCAGAAGTTGACGAAGAAAACTTTCGCCGGCGAGAATTGGCCCGCGTTAACAGGGCCGTTGCCATGCATCTTCGCCTGGAACGCGCGAAATGCCGGCAGAAAGGCTGGGCCGACAAGACCGAGCTCAGGCCGCTGCGAACCAGTAGTATTGCTGCTGGTCGCAGAACCCCAGAGTGCGGTGTCATTTCCGTCGTTAGCGCGGTTCGATGCGTCACCAGCCACGGCGTGACGCAACGCGCGGTCGTTTTCGAGGCCTTCCAAGAGGACATTCGCGAAGCCTGCGCCCAGACCACCGTAATTAATCGCACCGAAAGCCTCGTCGTGGATGTAGTAAAACGGCTCGTGCACGGCGACCATCGAAAAACTGACGGTGTCCAACATGCTGTCGTAAGAGAACGGGTCCTTCGAGTTGCCATGCGGCAGCCGCTTGTCCTCGAAGTACGCGCTGCCACCGATGAGCGCCGCGTTGCCGAGCCTCTCGGAGATCCAGTAGTCCAGCATGGTCTTCTTGCTCGCGTACTTGAACGAGTAGACGCGCTGGAGCAGAGACACAGACTGGAACTCCGGTTTGGGCCACAAGTTGACGCTCAAGCGTTTCAGCTTAGTGGCGAGCAACTTCTTGACGTCGACCGACAAGCCCGACTTGTCGTACTCGGCCACGACAGCCTCTCGAACGCTGGTCAGGAGCTCGTGGATGTCTCGCTGCTGGCGTCTGCGAAAGTTGAGAGCCATGTGATTGACGAGTAGCAGGAGCTTGAAGGAAGTCTCGATCTGGGTCTCACAGAACAGCGGGCGCAGCAGCTCGGCCTTCTCAACGCTTCCGTACTTCTGGACGAAGAAACGGTTGTCTGCCACGGGTGCGTAGACCTGCAGCATCCACCAACCCAGGTGGCTCAACAACGCCGAGGCATCCGACGTCGTGATGATTTGACGGACGACGTCCAACGTGCCCGTCGCCTTCACGATGGCCGTGTCCTCTGGTTCGAAAGATGAGAAGTTCTCGGGAACAAAGTACTTGCTCATCAATGAAACGAAGCGTTCTGTTTTCAAACCGAACGCTTGTGCTAATGAGTCGAGCTTGAAGACCATGACAGACTTGCCCTTGGCGACGACTTCAGCGAGCTGAAAGACTATGAGCCTGGTTAGATCATACACAGCGCGATACGGGCACAGTTCGGTGGCCCCCTCGCCGCTGGCATTCCGAGTCGAGTCGGGGCGAAAATAGGCCAAGTACTGGTCCAAGTATCGGAGAATCGTGGCCTGGCTGGTCATGACGAGGTACTGACCTTTCCAGAATTTGGCGTATGCACTCGGATAGATGTAGATCACCTTGCGACCTCTTGAGGTGTTGGCGAGCGGCGGAAGCATCTTGACATCGAACCAGAGTGGTATGTTCCAGCGGATGCTCAGGTTGAGGTGAGCTTCAAACGGGTGCACGTCGGTGGGCGGCTTTTCGGGCCAAGGAATGCCGAGGTCGCGCATCAACTGCTTGAACTTCCGGCGCGTCTCGGCCGCGTTCTCTGTGGCCCTGTTCACGTGAAAGTTATTGGTAAAATGTTTTGCCAGCAGGTGAACAATTGGCTTGATACTACGCGTATACACTTTCGGGGCTAATAAAAATGGATACACAAGATTATAGATCTCTATGACAAAATTATCTATCAATCAACCAAGATTATTCCTGACATTAGTCATAATTAGTTTAACGCTAGTCATTAGTCTCTTTGCACTTTTCAAGTATATGCGGAAATCAAAATCATGCAACTGAGATGTTCATTTGGCTGCATGTACAGTCTGTTACGCACTTAGGCGAAATCTTGATGCATGACATCGAGGTGCGGCCAGCGCTGCAGTCGCACGCCGGCCGCATATCGCGCATGCGCAAACGTTTGAAGAGCGTGGTGTTGAACTGCATCGTCTGCTATATACAGTGTGCGCGCTGGCAACATTGTCGAGCAGCCTGCTGATTTCATCGTTGCTGTGGTAACTTGACTGATATTCTGGACTAAACTTTGCGGTACCAACCTGTCAGCCTTCATTGGCGATAATGGTGTTCTGTAAAAACAGTATTTGACAACATACGTTGTTTGATCTTGCGAAACGCCGGGATAATGAGTGCGTTCTAGTATATTTGTCTTTGGTGTGTCCTCCACAGTACGCTGCGACGGAGAACATCATAATGAGGACGTACGGGGCATGATATTTATTTCACGCTAGAAGAACGAAGCACTCTACAGCGACTGCCGTGAAGCTATGCGGATTCAACTCAATAAAACGACCGGCAACGTTTTCAGCATTGATGTAGGGTCAAGATAACAACCTGAACGTACCTTCTCGATAGCATTCATAACATGAGGCAGCACTCACTCACCGGCGCCGAAATGCCCACGTCAAGCCTCCAACTTCACTTAATACGCCGTCATGTACCCAGCGGCAACGATATGACGGCGCTCATTTTGGGTGGAGTGAGGCGTACAGTGACACGATGATCGACGTCGGTCCAGTTTCCGCAGTAATGATGAAATTCGCCCGCTGCCCGACAATGCGTTCAACGCGCACCGCCGGTGGTAGCCACAGTTCAAAACCACCCTTGACATTCTCCTCTTCCTTTTTTTTTTCATAAATAAAAATGTTGTATCAACAACCGCTCAGCACTGCGCCCCTCCAGCGACTGCCTCACACTGGCAACATCATGGCCGCATCGCGATGCCACGTGCTACGAGATTTTCACCCGAAGTGTGAAACAGGCTGTACATCCCCTGTTCGTAAGAAATACAAGACCAATTCACCACACCCCATCACGCAATGAGCACGGAAAGCACCTGTACATCTGCCCTCAAGACGTGATAGACAACTCGGCTATTGGATTGCGTTCGACAATGTTGAACCTTTCCCAACATAGTTTAAATGTACGTCTGCTGACTGCTCTCGAAACTTCAACAATAGGCTTAGCGTTTTCCCGAATTGAAGTAGGTTAACAAACTTATTGCGACAGCAATCATGTGCACATTCCCGGCTGTTTTTTGCCGTCGGTGTCGCCGTTAGTCACCGCCATCATGCATATATATATATATATGAGAGAGAAGACTCGAACGTGTGACCTCTCGCGTCGGAGAGCGTGTCGTTAACCGTTGAGCCACTAAGGCACACGTCATTCAATGTTCAAAGTATGTTTTCAGCATTACCAGCGAGATGGCACAAAGAGTGCGCTCGGCGCCCAGCTCGTCGCAACGCAAATTATTTCATTGTAGTTACCGGGCGCGCCAAGGTGGCTTCGCTCGCTGCGCAGCCCCCGTTTGCGAAAATGGCGCGCTTTACAGACACAGCGAAGTAACGACCGTGGCACTTGTTGATTCACGTTCATCTGTACCTGTGAGCCCATTTCGTGCGTCATTTGTGCGTGAGTAACGCACAGCACGTTTTCATCCGCTTGGCCTTTTTTTTGCATTAGATTCCAATGTGTTGCTATCGTATTCACTGATTCGCCCTTGCGGCGAGACTGTGAGTTTTGTCGTATTACATGTACCCACTTTAACTTGGTTTTTAAATCTGCGATAATAGGCGCTTGAGAGATCACGTTAGTAGTAGCTGCGCAATTTTTTTTGGGATGTGACTGCAGATGATTATATGGACAACTTGGCCATCTACGAGTTGGCATATGTCAACCATACACTCCCTGCGCAATTCACCTGGTATTGCACGCGCTGATATCCTACGCTGTGGCGGCTGTGGTTCAAGCAGTTTAAACCTCTGGATGCATGGTTCACTGGTAAACTATTTCACAGCCATCCTGAATAACGGCTCATATCTTCACGGTTATCTCATCTTTATCAAAATCCTTGAAATCCGTGAATTATTGTACCACATGCCAGTGTCTGATTGAGCCATTTAGGTAGTAAAATGAAAGGTTGGGCTAGTTAGAATGCTTGCACGACTGACGCAGTGCTAGAGGCGAAGACGAGAGGAACGCACAGTGCACAGGACTGCAGCACTCGTTCAGGTATATAATCATTCAGGCAACCAACCTGTGTGCACATGCTTCGAAGGAATCGGATATGAGGCGTTCCAGCGGCGACGTATGGCGGTGCAGTCGTATCTCGCCTACCACCATGCGGCCCCAGGCGTATTTCACGTCCCACTCGTAACGCCAGTGTTCATCCAGCTCCTTGGACGGGTCGGGGAGCCAGCGCGAGCTGACATACGCCTTGAAGTCGTGGCACGGGTCGACGCTGGTGTTGAGTGTGTCCGCGAGCAGCGCCTCGAACCGGGAACAGCCTTCGGTGCGACACGAGAGACTTAAGCGTTCCCCCGATCGCTCACCGTTCCCTGCGAACATCCGGGCGATCAGCGCGGAGACGTAGAAGATGGTTACCACGGCAATGACGATGACGGCTGCAGCGGCGAAAACGACTGCGCAAACCACCCGCTTGGAGTAGGTGACCGGCGCCTCGTCGCGCAATCCACGTGGAGACTGCGTGATACAAAAGAAAACAGTAGTCGAGCATTGAGAGGTTCCATTCCCTGAACAAACAACTCTTTTCCGAGCTGCCCGCCACGTGTCCTCTTATTGAAGTCATTTCCGTGACGGAAATGGGGGCCCAGCAGAAGTTGACGCACGTCATTTCCGTCACGGAAGTGACGTGCGTTAATTTCTATTGGGCCCCTACATAACACATATTTGCATTGAAATATTTCTTCTGGTGTTTAGTTCACACATAATGTTAGCGATATAATGAGCATCGACACAATAAAAACAGACGTTACAAAATACCACCTAACGAGAAAATTTTGCTCTTATATTTTAGATTAACATCACTCTCTCTCTCGCCTAATGCAAGAAGGTCTTTTGAATTTGCTCCGTCGGAATTTTATGGTCACCGCAGGAACGGTTATCTTTACATTTTCACGGATGCGAAGAATCAAAGTGCTGTAAGAACACTAAAGTGTCTTATGGGTATTATGCACACTGGCAGACTTCTGACCAAAATTCGCTGCAACTCAAGCAAAGGACTAAACAAAAAAAACGGATATATAAAGCTTACAGACTGCTGTCGTATGCCCACTTACTGTTCTATGCCAGGACACTTACGGACCCTTATGGTGTAACCTTTCGAAATGGGTTGTGTTTATTCTCCCGGCCACCGGGATAATTGATCAAAAACATTTTCTCCCGGCAGTCGCCTCTCATTGACTCTCATAAGTCACGTGACCAACTGCTGGAATAAATTTTTTTGTATGATTCTTCCGGAAACCGGTAGAACTTGACCTAACCTATTCAACATAAGCTAACGTAACCTAACCTAACCCAACGCACGCTGTGCCACGTCTGTCCATCTGTCTTGCAGCCTAAGCTAACCTAATATAACGCACGCTAGGGTACGTACGCCCAGTCTGTCCCGCAACAGCCTGTTTTTTCTCTCTTCTTTCGGCGGCAGTTAGTTGTAGTGGACGCTGAGTGCTATGTTAATCCTCTAATGGATGGCGCTGTCTAATGGATGGCAGGGGGGCAGTTGGGAATAAAGGGGGGTCTTCTTGTTGTTGCTATGAGCCATGCTCGTGTCTTACTCGGCGTCTCTGAACATGGTGTCAGAAGTGGGCGTCTAACGCGGAGTTATGGAGGAGACAGACGCCGGACCTTCTCAGCTCAACTTCATTCACGTCGGTACACCGGGACTTCAGCCTCCGTCGCCTTTCAACTTCACCAGCCCTGGGGAATGGACAACATGGATAACGAGGTACGAAGATTACGCCTTCGCGGCCGGTATCAACACAGCCACCGACGAGGTGCAGGTGCGAACTCTTTTATATTGCATGGGTTCCCAAGCACGTAGCGTCTTGTCGTCGCTAGGACTGTCTGCTCCGGAAAACCGCCCGTTTGCGGAAGTCAAGGCTAAGCTCACTTCGCATTTTGTCCACCCTATCAATGAGATTTACGAGAGCCGCCGATTTCACCGCCGAGTGCAACAACTTGGGGAGCCGGTTGATGAATTTTTCACCGCGCTCAGGAATCTTGTCAAGCGTTGTGGGTACAACAACGCCGAGATCGAAGACCGCCTTGTGCGAGACAAGTTTGTCGTTGGATTGCGGAATGAGAAGCTATCGGATCAGTTGTGCCGATGTACGAAACTTACAGCTGAGGAAGCGTTGTGCCAAGCGCGTGTTCATGAAGAAGCCGAAAAAGAGCGTCTATCCCGTGAAACTCCCAGCGAGAACGGGGCCTTTGACAGCTTAAACGTGGACGCGGCGCAACGCGCGAAGAACGCTTCATCGCGTCGCAGCAAATCTGTGCAGCCAACTCAGTCTACTTGCGATTACTGCGGCCGTGGTCACCACTCTCGAAAAGAATGCCCAGCTCGCAAAGCCACATGCAATTTCTGCAAGAAGCAAGGTCATTTTATTGCTGTTTGCCGGGCCAAGCATCGGAAAGAGCTGTTAGGCTCAGTGGAACTTCACGCGCTCAGTACGCGTCGGGCACGATATGCCGACATTCACGTGAATGGTCACCTCGCACACTTCAAGATAGACTCAGGGGCCGAAATAACGGTGGTTTCACCTTCTTTTCCGGCATTACCTACTGTTTTGGATAAAGTGGACGCCGAGGTATCCGGTCCTGGAAATCAAAGGCTGCACGTTCTGGGATCTTTCACTGCTACCTTGCAGTGGCGTAACAAAGTGTCTGTGCAAAGACTGTATGTTATCAAGAACCAGACGACACACCTCCTGGGATTACCAGCAATTGAAGACTTGGGCATCGTTCAGTTTTTGGACTCTGTGGATGGTATTCCGTCATCTCAATCAAAAATTTTTCGTGGGCTTGGCGAAGTACAGGAAGAATACCACATCCGCGTCGCTCAAGATGCTCGTCCCTTTTCATTAAGTGTTCCTCGACGAATACCTCTGCCTCTGCTAGAGCATGTGAAGAAAGAATTGGATGAAATGGAAACCCAAGGAGTCATTCGCAAGGTTGACACGCCTACCGCATGGTGTTCAGGCCTCGTCGTCGTGCCGAAGTCGTCGGGCGGGTACAGGCTCTGTGTCGACTTGACGAAGCTTAACAAGGTTATCCAGCGGGAACGCTACATTCTGCCGACAGTTGAAGACATCTTAGGTCAGCTTGGTGGGGCACAAATTTTTTCCAAGCTCGATGCAAGATCCAGCTTCCACCAAATAAAACTAACTCGTGAGAGTGAAGAACTGACGACATTCATCACACCTTTTGGCCGATATTGCTACAAGCGTCTTCCCTTTGGCATTGCGACAGCACCCGAGTATTTCCAACGCTTCATGTCGAGACTGCTCGAAGGCATCACCGGAGTCGTCAACATGATAGACGACATACTCGTCTTTGGTAGGAACCATCAAGAGCACGACCAGCGTCTAGCTGACGTCTTGGCACGGTTGACTCAAGCGGGTGTCACTCTTAATGAAAAGAAGTGTCAGTTCAGGGTCTCTTCTGTCAAGTTCTTAGGAGTTGTCGTCAGCCAGCAAGGAATTAGTCCAGACCCGGACAAAGTCAAGGCTATCATGGATCTCCCACCACCAATCGATGTTAGTGGTGTTCGCCGATTACTTGGAATGGTAAACCATGTGGCTCGATTCATTCCAAAACTGTCTGAGATCTCCGCACCTATTCGTGCACTCCTCAACAAGAATAACGCGTGGAGCTGGAGTTACAACCAAGAGGAAGCGTTCAAGAAGATAAAGTCTTTGCTCAGCTCCGACACATGTATGGCTATGTACAATCCCCATTACCCAACTATAGTATCGGCTGACGCAAGCTCTCATGGCCTTGGTGCCGTTTTACTCCAAGATCAACCGTCAGGAATTCGACGAGCAGTTGCCTATGCTTCCAGATCTCTCACTACTACAGAAGGACGCTACAGTCAAACGGAAAAGGAGTCTCTGGCTGTCACATGGGCTGTCACCAGGTTCGATCAATACCTACGTGGACTAAGCTTTGAGGTCGAATCCGATCACCTTCCGCTTGTAGCTCTCCTGTCAAGTAAAGATCTGGACATCTTGCCACCTCGAATTCAACGTATGCGAATAAAACTGATGCGCTATCAGTTCGCCGTCAAGTATGTTCCTGGAAAACTGCTAGCCACAGCGGACACACTATCAAGAGCTCCCTGCGACTTGCCAACTTCTAAAGCAGTCAGCAGCTTGGAAGTCTATATAGGGGAAGTTCTCAAGGAGCTACCTTTACAACTGGAAAATCAGCTAGACGAGATCCGTCGTCTTCAAGCTCAAGATAGCGAGTGTTCTTCTATTATGACTTATTGTGAGAAAGGCTGGCCGTCCAAGAAGAGAGTTCCGACCCATTTAGCACCATACTGGAAGGAGCGAGAAAGACTGAGTGTGTACGATGGGTTACTCTTACTGGATCGCCGCATTGTCATCCCGTCAGCCCAACGCAAGGACATTCTCGCACTACTGCACGAAGGACATCAAGGTGTCCGCCGCTGTCAAGTGCGCGCCCGCGAGTGCGTTTGGTGGCCCCATTGCAGCCAGCATATTGAGGACCTTGTGGCTCAATGTGCTAAGTGTGCTGAGACGCGAACCTTGCGTTCTGAGCCACTGTCACCAACGCCAACACCGGAACGACCATGGCAACGCCTGGGAATCGACTTGTTCCACCTGGAAGGACGCGACTACGTCCTCATTGTCGACTACTACTCCCGATTTCCAGAAATAGTCACACTGGGAACTTCATCAGCAAAAGCGGTTGTTGCTGCGGTCAAGAGTTGTTTTGCCCGTTTTGGGATACCAGACGTTGTGCGGACGGACAATGGACCTCAATTCTCGTCCAAGGAGTTCGCCGACTTTGCAACGGCGTATCGATTCTGCCACGAGACCAGCAGCCCTCGATACCCTCAGAGTAACGGAGAGGTAGAGCGCATGGTGCGTACCGTGAAAGATTTGCTGAAGAAAAGCCCGGATCCGTACCTCGCTCTACTCGCATACCGAGACACACCTGGAGTTTCGGGCGTCTCTCCAGCTCAGTTACTCATGGGAAGGAGACTACAAACTCGTCTTCCGGTTCTGCCTGAACGACTTCTTCCGGCCTTACCCAATCACGAGGAATTTCAAGCACAGGATACTGCGGCGAAGTTGAAACAGGCGAAGGACTACAATAGCCGTCACAGTACTACTCCTCTGATTTCTCTCAGTATGGGGGAGGATGTGTGGATAAAGGATTTAGGTTGCAGCGGTCGTGTCCTCAGCCCAGCTCAGCGACCAAGGTCATATGTGGTCGAGACTCAAAGTGGTGTTGTCCAGAGGAACCGTTGCCATCTGGTGCCGTTTGTAGATGACCAAAATGTCCAACAGCAAGCATCAATGGCTTCATCACCGACGCATGGAACCTTGTCATCAAATCCGCCAAGAGACTCAGCCTCGACCTCAGCGTCGGAATCATTGTCTCCAAGTGCTTCAAGTGCTTCGTGCGCATCACCTGTGCCGCCTGTGAAGATGCCTCCCTCGCCTGAAGTGCAGACGCTACCTGTGCAAGCAAGTGCGCCTCAGTGTGATGAACCTAAGCGTACGCGTTCTGGCCGTGCCGTGAAACCGCCGCGCAGGTTGAACATGTAACTATCCCGGGAGGGAAGATGTAGTGGACGCTGAGTGCTATGTTAATCCTCTAATGGATGGCGCTGTCGGCATGCGCGCGCCACCTCATGTGGGGTATATAGCAGGGGGGCAGTTGGGAATAAAGGGGGGTCTTCTTGTTGTTGCTATGAGCCATGCTCGTGTCTTACTCGGCGTCTCTGAACATTAGTCACGTGTCATATGAGAGTCAATGAGAGTCGACCACTGGGAGAAATTTTTTGAACAATTATCCCGGTTGCCGGAAGAATAGACACTGCGTTTGAGATGAGTATACAATGAACAAGAGAGCGCCACGTCTGTGTAATCCTCTAGCTCTTCAAAAAAAACAACAAAAAACTTTTGGTTTCTGCTCGACACTGGGAATCGAACCCGGTACCCACTGCATTGGAAACGGACGCTCAACCATGCAGCCCCCGCTATAGGGTAGCAATTTATTCTTTAAAAACGATTAAATTAAGAACGATGGTGAATTTACATTTATGCGTACGTAAAAAAAGATCAGCGCCACTTGATCTATATCAATCTGGAGACTTGGAATACATCGTACGTCACACTGTTACCTTACAACGCAAAAACCCGTAATGTAGCTTCGTGGGACTCTCATTCGAAAGCTTAATGGACACCATAAACGTGTCTCCACTCACCTGTGGCGTTCTGTTCGGAGGCGACCACGATTTTTTGGCGGCTGCAAAGAGGCGCGGAATCAACGGCGATGCACTCTTGCTTTCACCTAAAGCCATCTTCTTCTTCGTCATCTTTTCGTCGCGAGCAACAAGCATATGCGCACGTACCTGATGACCTCGTCATTGCCTCTAAGTATAGATCCCCACCACATGGCAACAGTGTAGGGAATCAAAATTCAGGAGTCCTTCGCCCATCGGAGAAATGGGGGAGGGGTGGGAGCAAACCTTTTGCTCAAGACCTACGCCGCAGTGGCATAGCGTCTATGGTGCTCGTATGATGACCGGAACGTCCCAAGTTCGCTCCTCGTGTCGGCGGTGGTATTCGATGAAGGTGAAACGCAAGGAGTTTGTGTATATACTGTGCCATTTTCCTCTCTTGCGTCGCCTTCCCACTAAGATATACGCTGTCGTGTTGAAATGAATCGTTAGCACAGCATCCCGCACTTTTCTTCCATCGATAATGTGCATGTAGCCTCTGAGCACATGGAGGCAGCTCGAAGTGGAGCTCGTGCACGGCACTACCAGGGGATGATAAACCATGGCCGCTGCACGATTCTTGAATGCTGAGACGTTTATAAGTTTATAGTCCGTTAGATGTCCAGTTCTCTATTGACAATTAAAAAGTGTAAAGTGAAGAAGCCTTCATTATTGTATTACAGTAGTTGCGCATCATTATATAGATGAAGTTATAGGCTTCACGCGCAATGTAGTCCCTTTATTGTCGCAATCTTTTATTACCACATGAATTGGCGTGTTTCTGTAAAACAATATATATATAAATATATATACATATATATATATATATATATATATATATATATATATATATATATATATATATATATATATATATATATATACATATATATATATATATATATATATATATATATATATATATATATATATATATATATATATATATATATATATATATATATATATATATATATATATATATTTATATATATATATATATACATATATATATATGTGTGTGTGTGTGTGTGTGTGTGTGTGTGTGTGTGTGTGTGTGTGTGTGTGTGTGTGTGTGCAGTACATCTTTCGTATAGGAACAGTAGCAACGGAAGTGTTTATATTTCGTCAGTTTCGGCTAGAGTAAGGCCTTCATCGGGAACAAGGCCGAAACTGTCGAAATACACTTCCGTTGTGACTGTTCTTACGCATATAGGAGAGAGACAGATACGCTAACTTCTGTATTCAGTAACATACAATATTACACGTTTTGGCTAAAGGAGAAAGTGTAGAAAGCAAGGGGAGGAAAGATATGAAAGGTCCACTGTAGACGATCGCTCGGTTTGCTACCCGACGTTAGGGGTAAGGGAATGGAAGGATGGAGAGAGTGAGCACTACACGCGCACGGAACATTCGACATCTGGGCCAGCGTTCACAAACTGCATTAGTGCACGAATGACTTTTATATGTCATCCATGGAGTGGCAGGCATGCCGGATCGAAGGTAAGTTGGATAGTCCCTTCAGACCAGCACGTGTGAAGAGTTTGTGATGAGACGAACGTAATACGGTGGTGCGGTCGAAGTCGGGGGATCTCCTTGGCGTTTTTGAAAAGAGCGGCGCAAAGAAGCTTGTCTATTTCGGCTTCTTCGGTAGGAAGTCTTCAGGGTTCGGTACAGCCCGAGAACAGGCTTCTTGGGAATTAGCATCTGTAGAATAAAGAAAGGCTTTAACAGAATACACTGGGGCAGATATTGTGCATAAACCGCGCGATAAGCAGCTTGCACGAGTCCATTTACCATTGAGTAATTGATTTGTGTCGGCTTTTTGGCGCTCGAAGAGTCTGTGTCAGAGAACAACAGTCAAGCACGACGTCGATATAACGAACTTTAACATTCCACTTGTCACAACCTCATGCACACAAAACACCGCGTGTTTTAAACCTCGATATAACGAAGCGTGTTATCGGTGGTTTCAATCGCCGGTAACATGCTACGAAATCTCAAGCAAAGGCAAAGTTGTCTATTGAAACACCGGAGCAGAGGGAGGCAATATCAGCACGTTACAGAGAGAAGTTTACCAAGCGTGAGAGAATGCCGATATCGAACCTATACTGCAGCTGCCGTCCGTGTGCATAGTTTTTTTGTGAAACCGAGCCAAACGTGTACTTTTTGCTCGTGATAACTGGGTTTACAATAGCTAACTATCAGCCAATTTTCGCTGAGTTTTTGGGAGCCCAACAGTGCAGCCACGTAAGCGACTACCCATATAGTGTCCGCGGACCTTGTGATCGTCTCCTGAACACGTATCGCAGCCAATGCAGAATGTACGGTTTGCAAAAAAAAAATGCCATAAATCTACACGTTCCTCGCGCAGGCCGGATCTATACTGGAAGCCATAAAACAGCAAGATACCCTTGTTGTTTTTTTTAACGATATTTGACACCACAAGCAGACACTTACTGGTGCAACTTTTCGTGCAAGCTTCACAGGATGGGAAGCTGTTAGCGCCGACGGAACAGTTAGCGCTCAGAATGCGAGTGCAGAGGCCAGCGGCGAAATTGAAGTACCATGTATTTCTAGACCCCTTGTGGCATGGTCCTTGCTTTGGCACCACGCTGCAGGAAAGTTTCTGCCTCTCCGGCGCTGCAAACACGATTAGGTCAATGGTAACGTTGTTGCGAGAGGTCAGTAATTAGTTATGCGTCTATTCACTAGATGCGTCCGACAAAGCTATCTAAATTCTTGAACGTGAGTTTATTGAAAGCTAGTTGTTTGGCCAGTTGGTAATTCGTCATATTATGAGTAAATTTATACTGCAACTAAGTAATCTCTATAGAAACACCCCCACATCCAGGTTAGCTTCCACTCAAAACACACACAACACAGCACTGTGAGTGTGTTTCTTGTGAGGAAGCCAGTGTGAATGTGTGAGTGTTTCGAGAGATTACCAAGTTTGCGCTAAATTTACTCACAATATTATTTAACGCAAGGTTTCTCGGGAAAAGGAATTCTTTTTAGTTAAAAAGACATCTCTCAGGCCCGACAAACGTGCATTTATTATGAAAATCACGCTAATCTGTGGTTAATTAACGAATATCGCGCCTATCAGCTTTTCAATTAACGCTTGGGACTATTTTCAATTAACGCTTGGTACATATATTGCGATTCACGAACTGTAGCCGTTGTTTTTTCAATGCATGCACACTATAGGATAAAATCGCGGATTTTGGAATAAAGCGCGGATTTCAAGAGATGTGTTGGTCAGTTGCGAATTTCGAACCGGTGGTCACTTGAGCGCCGATCGCAGGCATTGGTTTGAGACCAAAGAAAATGAAACAAGCAGAGGAAGGCAGCGAGTTAGATGGAACGAAGAAATTTGATTGATCCTTCGATTAATTCATTGTTGAAAGTCAGAGCTCTTTTCTATCCTTGTCTTTTCGCTTTTATCGTTACGCTGTAACTACTAGGTTGCACTGTTCGTACATTAAGTTTAGAGTTACTGTATATGCTATACCTTTACCTAACTCTAATTAAGTTATGTTCTATCAATTTTTCCAAGTTTCCACGCTGCACACCGACGGCTATGGACAACTATACACCACAAAAATCTCCTGTTGCTTGTGAGTTCACAGCAGCTCTTGCGATAAGCGACAATAAGTGCGTCAACTCAATTGTACTTACGTAGGCACACTTTCTGGCACATTCTTTCCGAGGCAAAGTGGTCATTGGCTCCACCACATCTTCCGGAGAGGTACATTTTACACGTTTGCAACGCGAAGTCGAAGAACCAAAATTGCGCATTTCGCCGGCACGGGACTCGTAAGTTCGTCGGTATTTTGCTGCACCTGGCCCCTTTCTTTCCTCTAGCGGCTGAAACAAACGAAAATACGTATCTTTAAAAGACACTTGTTTGTAGGATTTCCCAAGACGCCCTGTGAACTTAGTGGCTGACGGGTCTTCGATGTCCTCTCTTCCGACCGCTCACCGATCGGGGCCCCGTCTGCGAACTGCTCTCACTGTTTCCACTTTTTTTTTTACTCTTTTACTCCCTCCTTATCCCTTCTCTTGCGAACCACTACTGAGGTGTCGCACTTTGCCGCAGAAAGTTGCGGGGTTAACTTAGCATTTTTTTTCCTCATTTAAGATCACTTCCCCCCTCTCCCTGCACGCACGCTATAGTGCGCAAGAGGAGCATGATCATTGATGGTAGAGCAGACTACAATGAATCTGTCATACCAACAGACTACATCATACCAGTAAACTACCATCATGCTACCATACCAACAAGCCCAAATCACCTCTCTCATCGCATGAGGAGCTTCTGTGAACTCATGTATAATGAACCAAGCATTCACATTCTTGCAGCTTGTAGAGCTTACAGGGGCTAATTAATATTTAATGAAGCGCGTTTGCCCCTCTGAGGCTAACAGGATGCGACGGTGTAGCCATCACTCTTGACGTGTGGAAGCACCGGGAAGTCTCTATATTGCGTCGACAAATCGAACACGGGATGTCGCTGTGGGCAACGTTTCGACCACGGAAGCTGTGTCCATGGGACATTCATCTGCCCTTCTTACAACAATGTTCATTATGTTAATCATGGTTGCGGTGCTACACATTAATCGTGGTTGCGGTGCTAACCCAACTTTTTTTACAAAAATTACATATGTACTCTAACGATACAGGTGTCACGTCGGGTTGGCGCCAATTGCAGTTAGGCAACATCCACTGAAGTACTTGGTCTACGCAACAATATCCAGGGATCCAGGCCTACCATCCTTGCAAGCACAAGTGCTACTTTTCAGCCTACAGCTTCCGATGTTGGTAATAACCATGTTGCTCTTGGAATCGTTCATCATCATCAGCCTGGCTGCGTCCACTGAAGGAAAAAGACCTCTCCCATGTTCCGCCAGTCAACTCGGTCCTGTGCTTGCTGCTGCCTATTTATACCCGCAAACATCTTAATCTTATCTGCGCACCTACCTTTCTGTCTCCCCTTAACCCACTTACCTTCTCTGGGAATCCAGTCAGTTATTCTTAATGACCAGCGGTTATCTTGCCTACGCACTACATGCCCGGCCTCTTTTCAATATCAACTATGATATCCTTAACCCCTGTTTTTTCCCTGATCCACTCTGCTTTCTTTTTGTCTCTCAACGTTACACCTATCATTTTTCTTTCCATCGCTTGCTGTGTCGTACTCAATTTAAACTGGACCGTCTTTGTAAGTCTCCTGGTTCCTGCTACGTAGGTAAGTATCTTTATAAAACACGTGCGACTGTTCAACATACAAGTCTGTGCATACAACATTTGTACATATGTTAAGGGTCCTTTCGTAATGTTGAGCTCGGCATCCAAATACAACAGAGTCATCCGCATGCTTCACATGACATCGATATTCCACCGGGATCTGCAGACTTTCTTTCTCTTTTTCTTTCATCTAGCATCAATGCTCTCTGATAAAGTAAGCGTACATTATTATTATAGGTAATAACATCCGTACCCAGAACGCTGTTTTCTGCCTGAATCAGCTTGGCATCTTTCATGTAATTCGCCGCATTTTTCTTTCATCTAGCATCAATGCTCTGTATTAGAGTAAGCGTACAGTATTATTATAAGTAATAACGTCCGTCCCCAGAACGCTGTTTTCTGCCTGAATCAGATTGGCATCTTTCATGTAATTCGCAGCGTTCGTCAGCCACTATACAGCCGGAAATTAGGGTTAGGAATTCAATTTTTTGCCAATAGAAATTCCTCCAAAATGTGCAATTCTCACATCATCTTTACGCGTTGTACAGCAGATAGCTTCAATTCCGTGATAAACGCGAAATATTTCGATGAAGCAGCCATAGCAAGTGGACTGCTTCTCTTTTTTTTTTCTTCGAGCCTGCATAGCTCAAAGAAGTATCTGATATATGTCAAATACTCATAGTAAGTATAGACCATATAGATGCCTTACTTATTTTTTTTGCAAGCTGGCTATTTTCTATACAGAGCAAGTCAAGCAAAAGCAATATGAGTAGCTACAAAGGCTATAGTTCGTGTTGCATCTTGGTTAAACGTGTTTCTAACCGTATACAGGGACAAAACTGTACACACCAAAAATACAGAGCACAGACTGACAACTACATTTTGTAAGTCTGCATTCTCTATTTTTCGTGTGTCCAGTCCATCCCTGTACGGTTAAAAACGCCTTTACCCAAGAAGCAGAGCATCATTTTGGGGTCAGCTGCTGCTTGTATACAGTGCTCTTTGCAGAAGACCAAAAGAGCATGACAGTAGAAACGTATACAGAGAGTATTTAGAACATAAAGCAAAACCTTACCCACTTGGTAAACCAAAACTTCGTTTTACAGTAAGAGATAAGTACGTTTGCACTCTTCAACGACCACAAAATAAATTGCAACGTACCGTAAACGTAGAGCACACAGGCGAGCACAACGAGACAACACGCTCGAAGTCTCATAATAAAAGTAATGCTCCGAGCAGCTGAAATTACAGCTTCAGCATTCTAAACTATTGACAATACGTGCTTCTATTGTCACGTCATGTGCCCCTATTGTATTGTAAATTCGCTTTAGAACGGCATTTCACTGGCGCATTGTATTGTTCCCTTGTGATTCAACGCGTGGAACAGAAGTTATAAGTATTGAAGCTTCCACACCTGTTCGTTTCCAGAAGCCTGTATATGCGCGTGTTTCTTCAAATGATAATATACGGTAGCGCAAACAAAGGACATGGACAAGAGAAGGCATATTCAAGACAACACAGCGCTAACTTTCAGCAACAGTTTATTACTCGCAGGTCCCGCTAGCATATCCACTCCACGACATCATACGTCACATGTGCATAGCTCTCACAACCATAAATTGTAACCTACGAGCATGCATCAACACATTACAACACTATATGCAACTAGTTTTCTTTTTTCTAGTGCATAACCATGAAACGTTCATCGTGAAGACATGTAATCAAGTTCTTTATTATTACCGTAGCAATTACATGGACACTCTCAGCTAGATCTTGCCGTCGATGTGGGAGTCGCCGTCACTCACCGTATATGTTTGCATGTTTATATATATGAAAACGCAAGAAAAAAATAATCCAAAAAAGACTCCGGAGTGCGGAATCGAACGTGGGACCTTTGAAACGTGAGTGCGAGGCATTAACCACTGAGGAGCACATCATTCAACGTTCAAACGGCAAGTTATTTATATCTACTACTTACCGCTGGTGACCCGCATCTCGGGGAGGGGGGAACAATGCTGTTTTCAGCATTACCAGCAAGATGGCGCAATGAGCAGCGGCCGCTATTCAGGCTCACCTCAGTTTCGGCTTCGAGGATTTCGACCACGGTGTCGTAGAATTCGCGGCCGTCCACCTGCGTCGCCGCCACATAGTGAGCTTCGTCGAGATAGTTTTCAAAGTCTTTAGCGTCGAGCTTCATCGGTGCGCCCAGGAGAGCCGCTGAACCGAGCGCCAGCAGGGCGCACAGCACTGCGACAGCTGTCGCAATGGACAACTTCATTGTGTTCAATCCGTTCCGCCAGACGAGCCACTTGATGGAAGAAGTCGTCTGCGGACTCCGCAAAGTCGCGTATACGGACCTCCACCACAGGCACAGCGGTGGGACGGAGGCTCAATCAACGCGCAGCTGACAGCAAAAACTGACGCTTTCGCCACAGAACCTTCACTTTCCCAGTGTTTATGCTTTCCAGCGGCTGCGCACGCAGCGCCACCTACTCGCCTTTCAAGTTTCAAACCTTTTCCTGCGGAAGAGAGTAGCGACAACTTTGCAAACTTGCCTCCTCCACCTCCTCTTTCGCTTCCAACGCTGCGTTGCCTCTCTCTGCACACTTCTTATGTTATGCGGAGAAGCCGTCACGCATCGTCGGCTCTCGAGATCGGTAAATGTGTAGAAGACAAAGACTGACACAGCAAACGAGCACATTGGTCTCCGTCCTCGTATTTTGCGCACTTGTGTCACGTCACAGCAGCAAGCCCATGCATTAGTCACATGGGCGTCTGGACAAATTTGCAAGCACCCTACCCCTCCCCTCAACGTTGCCCTCGCCGGAAGTTTTGGATATATTACATTATATGCAGTAGCAATAAGATACACATATTGGTAAGCATAACCAGTGGCTGCATATTCGTGTTAAACGGCCTTCTGCATTGAATACCCTGTCGGTCTCGTTATGGCCGGCAATGGGGCGCCCACTCTCTTACACCCCCCCCCCCCCTTTTCCTGCGGATTCTGTCTGCAGCTCTGTTTTCCTTCTCTTTTTTCTCGAGTAAGTATGCTCTTGTTTTCTTTAATCATTTTCCGACAAAAGCGTCGACGTGTAATCGTTAAATGAAGTGTACATAAAAACGTTGATACCATATATCCCACGTTTTCTTGCCAAAAAGCTGCGTCACAGGTGCAAAAATACAGACTCAGTATCAGTCATTGTAACAAGCGCCAGCGAGCAATCGCATTCAGGCTCCGATGACAATATTCACTTGCAAGGCAGGCTAACGGGCTGCCTCGAATATATGCTTTGTCGGCTCGACAATGGGTTGTCCATTCACAAAACTACAAGCCTCTATAAGTTTGTTTCCGTGTTGAGTCATTTCGCTGCCAAGAATTTAATGGGTTGTGTGCCATATATTATTAGAGTTAATAGAGTCACACGAATTTCGAGCATCCCCGAAATACACACGGAAGCTGTTATCTGACCCGCACAATTTTCGAACGTGTTAGTTCGCTGAGAATGGCATTGCCTTTCGGGGGAAAGTCCGCTCAAAGGGCAATACACTAAAAATATACACTATATATTTGTTTTGACTTCGTCACTGAGGCAAATCATTTCTTCCAACACAACAACGAAACATATCATACAACGCTGCAGAGTTTTCCACGGCGTCTGCTGAAACAAGTGAAACAGATGACGCATAAATCAAAAATTATTTCACCAAAATTACAAACGTAACTGAAATAAAGTTCCGCGGAAAATAAACGGATCGCTCTGCCACAAAGATGGCGGCGCCCGGCTCATGAGTAACGCTAGGGTGGCTAGTAACGCGTGGCGAGTAGAAAGCCGCCGGCAGGTGGACGACCCGACTTCCCGCGCACAGCCTCCGTGACGACGCGTCAGAAAGCGTCCAGGATCTCGGAGGACATGACAAGCCACCCTAGACGCTTGGTTTGGTGACCGATCCCAGGAAGACGACGCTGCTGGGGTCCTTGCCGAGCACCAGAAACAGGAAGGGTCGGTCCACCGTGAACTCCAGGTTGCGGCCGTCCGCACAGTCGGCGATGGGCGGAAGACCGGTCAACCGCGCCTCACTTCTCGCCGCCGCCGAACGCAGACCCAGCCGGAACACGGCGAAGTGCTTGGCGGCCGACACCTTCAGTTGTCCTGCAGCGCCTGTTTCGCATAGAAATGTTAAAGATTGTAAAGATGGCGAGCTGAAGAATGCATACATTGTAGGCATTTTTATTATGCTGATATTCTTCATCTGTACATTACCATCAACATAATGCTTTCGTAATGCATCCTCATCGCTGTCGTGTATGATCATTGTCATTCCGAGTGGATCGTAGCTGTTGGTCATCGGGATCTTGACCCAAATAAAGGTAGTCTCAGCCAGAACCTCATAATAAGTATATTTCTCACTCTTTTGACGTCTCTTCAACCCCCATTTCGTAATGGTCTGCAACGGCGTATACGAGATATGGGCGTAGGAAAGGGGAGACAAAATAGGCGCTTGCCCACTCCCCTGTACCACCCCTTTAAAATGCAAAATAGTTTTGCACCCCTAAGACAAAGCCCTGCTACGCTCGTCGTTGAGGTGCTGTGTCGAACAATAATAATAAAAGGTGGGGTTTTCTCATCCAAAAACCACCATATAATTATGGAAAAACGCCGTAGTATGGGGCTCCGGAATTTTTTTTTCGATCTGGCATACGTGCACTGACATGGCACAGCACAAGGGTCTGTATCATCGCGCCTCCATCAAAATGCGACCCCCGCGGCGGGGATCTAAGCCGCTACCTTCAGTTCATCAGCCGAGCACCCTAGCCACTGATTCACCGAGGCGAGTGCGGTGCAATATCTTATGAGCGAGATACGATTGCTGACTGAAATAGACTACTACATAAGCACCAAACAAAGATTGTGAAAATCACTTAAGGATGCACATTCTTGCAATTTCCAGTTCTTCACACGTTTTCGAATACGACGTGACCACGCCAGAATGAAAAGAACAACCACGCATTCGTTCAATCTCAATTCGAAGAATAAATTGAGATTGTAATGCGCCTACCATAAAAATAGGGAGATGGGCAGCCATGCACCCGCTCGCAGTACGACGATACAAAGAAAGCCGTGCGGATTCCCCCGGACCAGGAGACGTTTTTGTTAGCTGAGAAGATTTCTTTCTATTGTCCGGATTTTCATGCAAGTAGTACAGTACGAAAGTTCGTATCTTGAGTTACTGTGTATGCCCCCTTGCTCCCTGAGAGAGCGTATGCTGGCCATTTATTAAGCTTTCTGCACCGATTGCCACGTGGCCATAAAATTGAAAAATGATCATGACGATTACATTTGGTTTCATCATTATCCGTTTACTCTTCTTGTTTCCGGCTTAAAATGTTGAAAACTTTTCATCGACAGACGGAGAGTCGAAACTCGAAAAGGGACGTACCTGCTCCGGTCATGTCGCAGAAGTCCGCCGCGTCTCCGAACGCGTCCTGAACGCCCATCGCAGGCAGAAGTCGAGCGAAGTCCGTGGCACAGCAAAGCCTCAGCCTCGGCAGCGTCACATCGACGAGACCCCGCTGCTCAAGGCGGTCCAGGCATTCCATGATCTTGTCCTTGGAGAGACTCCGCTCGAGCGACGCGAGTCCGCCGAACGGAGAGTCCGGCAGGAACACGACTAGGGACTCCAGGAGCGACGAGTTGTACGGGATCTCGAGCACGGTCGCCGCGATGTAGTCGCACCTGGGACACCGATGAATCGAAATGAATGAGAAGACGAATGACGAGAACGTGGACGTGAGCGCGTGGGTGGCGTAAGGTTTTCAACGCAGTGTCCCCTCCTCACGCTACTGGAAGAGTCCAAAGAAAGACGAGTTTCTCATTGGATGCAAAAACGAAAATGAAGCAATGACGTGCTGCACACAACTGACAACCTTTGGTCCCTGCCTTTCCGGGAGCTAAATTGGGGAGTAAACGATTCTACGAATTGCAGCAGAATCGAAAGTTGGGCTAGTTTGGTATAACTGTCCGTTCAAGTGAACGAATAAACACTTTCTTTTTTGCCTGCACAGGCATGCGTTGTTTTTTTTTTGATTGCCTGGTTATGTATTCTTCCCTTTTTAATAAAATGTTTAATTGCGAGAAAGCGCTTGTCCTCTCTTTCTTTCTGTTTATTGGTGCGCTTGAACAGACAGTTATACCATTCTACGAATGCAACATTTGGGGTCCTCTGCGAAAAGTATTGCCAAAATTTGCATAGCCATAACCTGAGCGTCGGACGATGCTGGGACAAATTCGAATGAGTAAATATAGGTGTTTCATTCCGGCGCCTGGCTTTAGATGTGATTATGAGTCTGGAACGCCCTTGATCGGTCGACAAACCACTACGAAGAGTAAGATATCGCGGAATGAGGCCTTAAAATGCGGCGTGGCAGTACCGTGGACAGGATGATTTCATGGTTTGACTATGACAGGAATGCCATATATCGCACAGGTACGGTAGTGGCGTAGCCACGGGGAGGGGTTGGGGGATTAGGCTCCTCCCCCACCCACTAAAACTTGCATGGGATGCATAGAAGGTGAAGGACTGATCCCAACATTAAACGTAACGATGTTTATTAACGTTGTAGCAACAGCAAGGCAAGCGTGCCGATGCTGCGCTCGAACATTTAGAGAAACAATCATTCAAACCAAGCTTGGTAGCTTGGGTTATATAGCCGTCTGTGGCGACGTCCGCCTCCGGTGAAAGAACATGCAGTGGCGCTGTCCGTTATCGGACGCGCGTGTTGCAGCAAGTGGCCGTGTCACGCTGGGCTTATCAGTGGTGAGACAAAGGATGCACAGAACTGTGCGCAGTGGTCGCCATATCACACCCCCCCCCTTCCCCCTCACGGAGTGCAGAGCCCTCAGGGTCTGTAAAGATTGGGAGGCGTACGAGAAGTCCTGGTCGTGTCGTGAAAGAGCGGCCTGCGATGTCGGTGGCTGTGGAATTCGCATGCCTGAGGAAGGAGTGGCGCTGCCCGGTTCGTTCACCGTGATGTATGCGGGCTTGAGTCGGTCAATCGAGACGCGGACGTCATTCCCGTTTAGGCGCAGGGTAAAGGTCTTGTCACGATGTACTACTAGGTAGGGCCCGCTATAGGGTGGCCGCAAGGGCCAGCGGACGATGTCGTCGCGGAGGAAAGCGTGCGTGCACGATGCCAGCTCCTTGAACTCAAAAGGTGTAGGCTTGCTGTGGCGGGCGGCAGGCGATGGGCGTAAGGCAGCGATTGTGCGCCGGAGCCGAGCGACAAAGTCGGTAGGGTCTGACGTCGTAGTGCTAAATGGCAGAGCTGCGAGAAATTCAGCTGCGAGACGGAGTGGTTCTCCGTAGACGAGCTCTGCTGGCGTAGCGAGGATGTCCAGCTTGAAGCTGGCGCGAAGTCCTAGAATGACAGCCGGGATGGCCTCGAGCCAGGTTGATTCCAGGTGGCACATAATGTCTGCCTTGAACTGTTGGTGAAAACGCTCGATCATTCCGTTGGCACAGGGGTGGTAAGTGGTGGTCCTCAAGCGTTCAAAACCGATAGTATTACGCTTAATTTTACGCGAACCCCTTTGGGCCCAAATGCAAGACCACGGACAGCGTGCGAACGCTCCCGGGCCTGTAAACGTATCGGGGGTAGAGGCGCAGAAGTGTATGCCCAGACGCCGAGGAACCTGAGACGCTGCTGCCACGAAGGTCGTCATGTGCTGTGCGCGAGAACGCGGTGAGCTCGTGGCTCATTCGCACCTGGCTCTTGAGTGTGGGAACGCCGGTGGTGTGATCCGTGGCGCGATCAGTCGCGTGATCGGTGGCGTGACCAGTGGCGTGGTAGGTGGTGCGAACACAAGGTGTTCCATATTTGGTCATGTCTGGAGGCGCCTGACGTCACACAAGCGTCTGGAACCCTTTAAAAACGCGCAGGGAGAGACTGGGTGAAGCAGTCTGGATTGAGACTCTGCCGGAACTCTGCTCCTCGGCTTCTTACCTTTGTTTGTAAACTTGAATGTCCACTTTGGTCTAACTATGTAGTATTAAACTCTTTTGATTTGCTGTTCTGCGCCGTCTCGCCGGTACTTCCCTTCTCGTCGGTCCTGATGCAAGTTACGAGCACAACCTGCTGACGGCGGCGGTCAAGAGACGCCCGTAACAACTGGTGGCAGCGGTGGGATGCTGCAGTCATTTCGACGACTCGAGGGTTGAGCTGCGACACGGATCCACGAGCCGTCTCTGAAGTGGTTCTTGAGAGAAAGGAAGAGAAAAGTGAGCCCCGTTATTGTCTGCTTCAGTGAGCGACACCACCACAGAGCTCACAAAGGGATAGGGGTAAGGAGGGATAAAAGGGTAGAAGTAAAGGTATAGGAAAGAGGAAGAAGAAGCAACAACAAACTGAGGGGATAGGAGAGACAGGAAAGATGGAAGAACGGTCACTCGTCTGCCAGGCCGCAACCAGATGCAGTGTTTGCGAGGGTCTACGCGGAATTCTTGGCTGTTGAGTGGTGAGTGCGGGGCTTTGTCTGCTGAGTTTTGCCAGGCTTTTTCAGTGGGGAAGCGTAACTGGTAATTCGAACTATTGTTGTCGCCAAAATGGGCTGCGGCAAGATAGTTGTGTACAGTAGGAAAGGTCGCACTGAACACAGCCATGAATTTGAAGTTGCTGCGTAAAACGGAGTTATTACAGCTTGCGACGGAGTTGCGTTTGGATGTTTCTGACGCACTCCGGAAACCAGAATTGATCGAGGCTATTAGTGCTCTGGAGGCTGAGGAAGATGAGCTGACGGAATGCCTTGAGATAATCCGAGAAAGGGAAGCCGCAAAAAGACAGGCAGAGGAGCGTAGAGAACAGCAAGAGAAAGAGCGTGAGGAAAGGGAGCTCGAATTAAAACGACTCGAGTTTCAACGTTCGAGAGAGCGCGAGGAACGCGATCACGCGCTCGAGTTAAAGCGACTCGAGGTTGAAATAGAGCGCGTGCGAACGGCAGGGCAGAGAAGCGAGGCAAACAGTGCAGGGGTGCACATATCGCTCAAAATGACAGAACTAATTCGCCCTTATAAACTCGGAGAGGACATTGGGTTGTTCTTGGTGAACTTTGAGCGGACGTGTGAGAAGCAGGGGTTCTCCCGTGAGTCGTGGCCACAGCGTTTGCTCACACTCTTACCTGGCGAGGCAGCAGAAGTAATCGCTCGTTTATCCAATGAGGAGGTCGACGATTACGATAAAGTAAAATCCAGTTTGCTTAGGAAGTACAGGCTCTCCGCGGAGGCATTCCGGCGGAAATTCCGTGAATTGGAGAAAGGAAGGAGTGAGTCATACACTGAATTTGCCTATAAACTGAAGTCAAACATGGTGGAATGGCTAAAGGAGGAGAAGGCCTTCGGTGACCACGCAAAGGTTATTGAGTGTTTTTTACTAGAGCAATTCTACAACCGGTTACCAGATAACATTAGGCATTGGGTGCAAGACAGGCCAGATGTTAGCTCTGTAGCCAGAGCCGCAGAGCTAGCAGAGGAATTCGTCACACGTCGGGCTCGCGAAGGCAGTGACAGTGGTCGAAAAGGGGGTCCCGATTTTGGGTTCAAGCCAAAGAGAGGGCCTGTGAAAACGAAGGAAGAGCCTGAAATTGGGAATGCCCGAACCGTAAATACGTCGGAGTCGAAACGGAACACCGAACCTGCGTTAGAACAGCAAAGGAAGCTAGAAGCGAGGAAACCGTTCCTTTGCTATAACTGCCATAAACCCGGTCACATTGCGGCGCACTGTAAGAAACCAAAAGTTGTGTTTCTATCCATCAGTGGTAGGGACGAGAATATCGAGCTTCTCGAACCTTACATGCGCGACCTTGAAGTGAACGGGAAGCCATGCCGCGTACTGCGCGATTCTGCGGCTACGATGGACGTAGTTCACAGCTCGTACGTTGAACCGCAAATGTTCACGGGTGAGTGTGCTTGGATCAAGCAGGCTATAGAGTCGTGTAGTGCATGCCTTCCCGTCGCAAAGGTAACTATCAAAGGCCCTTTCGGCACGCTCGAGACGGAAGCTGCCGTGTCGCCGGCACTCCCTCCGCAATACCCTTACCTGTTTTCGAATAGATCTGACAAGATGCTGCGCGAGAGAGGGCAGCTGTTTGGGGAGGCAAATGTGATGGCGCTAACGCGTTCGAAAGCACGGGAACTCGCTGCGAAGGCAGTTGCCGAGTCCCCTTTAGCTGAAATCGGCCTGACGCAGGACTCCCCAGCAGAGGTCGAACTTACGCCAGCGTTACAACAGCAGGGGGTCCCATCCGTGGAGGATGAAGCTACGGCACGGGCACCATCAGAAATATTGGAAGAGCATTCCAGAGATTTACTTGTAGCGCCTACGTCGGAAAGCTTACAGCGACTGTTAATGGTAGACAGCATGGCCTTGAGGAATCAACAAGATAAAGACCCGAGCTTGCGAAAC
Source organism: Rhipicephalus microplus (assembly GCF_043290135.1). Lineage (NCBI taxonomy): Eukaryota > Metazoa > Arthropoda > Arachnida > Ixodida > Ixodidae > Rhipicephalus > Rhipicephalus microplus. The sequence goes on from NC_134705.1 coordinate 182,582,888, forward strand.
ATCCAGAGCAGGGTACATGAAAAGATAGCCCCGAAAACATAAGTTATTATGAGAAGGATGGCATACTGTACAGGAAGTATGTTGACAAAAGGGGTGTAATGTTTGATCAGCTGGTCGTGCCTCAAGCTTATCGAGAGGATTTACTGCGCTTGTCGCATGGAAGTTCTTGGGCAGGTCATTTCGGCGTCAAGAAAACAAAGGAACGATTGTTGCAGGAGTATTATTGGCCAGGCTGTTTCCGCGACGCAGAGCGATTTGTAAGGACATGCGACACGTGTCAGCGTGTAGGTAAGCCGGGTGACAAGTCGAGGGCGCCGATGAAGCTGGTGCCTATCATCACAGAGCCGTTTCGGCGGCTCGTAGTGGACACTGTAGGCCCGCTGCCGGCGACATCGTCGGGGTACCGCCACGTGCTGACCGCGATATGCCCAGCGACTAAGTTCCCCGAAGCGGTTCCACTTAAAGAACTTAGCTCTGTGGAAATAGTTAACGCGCTCCTTTCCATATTCGCACGAGTTGGCTTTCCCGCCGAAATACAGTCGGATCAAGGCTCTGTGTTTACTAGTGCTCTTACCACTACGTTTTTGGAAAGGTGCGGAGTAAAACTAATGCATAGTTCAGTCTACCAATCTCAGTCTAACTCCGTGGAGAAGCTCCACTCCGTTCTGAAGCGAGTGTTGAGGGCGTTATGCTACGAAAGGAAGACGGACTGGGAGCTATGTTTGCCGGCTACCATGTTCGCGTTAAGGACTGCCCCGCATGAAGCAACGGGGTATTCACCAGCCGAGCTCGTGTACGGCCGCTCGTTGCGATCTCCTCTTCGCTTGCTTCGAGAATCGTGGGAAGGCCGAGCCGAAGACCCAGTAGTGGTCGAGTACGTTTTGAAGCTACTGGAGCGTTTAAGAAGCGCTCAACGACTATCAGAGCAAGCCATGGCTAAAGCGCAACATAGGTCAAAGGTGTACTATGACCGCACAGCCAGAACCCGTCGATTCGATGTCGGGGACAAAGTAATGATACTGCGACCGTCGCAGAAAAACAAGTTAGAAGTGCAGTGGGAAGGTCCCGCCAACGTAGTTGAAAAGCTTTCTGACACAAACTACGTGATACTCCTGCCCGGAAAGCGAAAGATACAGCAAGTGTATCATTGCAATCTGCTCAAGCCATACCGAGAACGGGAGGCAGTGGTATGCATGATGGTGAACATCCCCGAGGAGATTCCAGTTGAACTTCCAGGGCTTGCATCAGTCATAAACGGTGAGGATGGTGAACCACTAATCAAAGAATTAATATCGAAAGCGCAGTTAGAGCCGGAGCAAAAGATCGAGCTCCAGGATCTTCTGACAGAATTTCAGGACTTATTTGTAGATAGGCCTGGAAGAACCTCGGTTGTTACTCATGACATTGAGCTGACATCCTCAGAACCCGTGCGTAGCAAAGCTTACCGAGTGTCACCGCGCCAACGAGAGATTATGGCTTCCGAGGTGAAGAAGATGTTGGAATTAGGCGTGATCGAGCCGTGTGAGAGCGATTACACTTCGCCCTTAATCTTAGTTGAGGTGCCGGGAAAAGATCCACGCCCTTGCGTGGATTATCGCAAGCTAAACTCGATCACCAAAGATCACATTTACCCGATACCAAACATTGAAGAGCGCATTGAGAGGGTTAGTGGAGCTCGATATATTTCCACGCTGGATCTCGTTCGAGGCTACTGGCAGGTTCCTCTCACCGAAAGGGCTAGCAGATATGCAGCGTTCATATCGCCGTTGGGAACGTTCCGCCCTAAGGTATTAAGCTTCGGTTTGAAAAATGCACCATACTGTTTTTCAAGCCTTATGGACAAGGTGTTACGAGGACTAGGGGTATTCGCTTTACCCTACTTAGACGATGTGGCGATATATTCGTCCTCTTGGTCGGAACACATGCAACATCTGCGAGTGGTTCTAACGCGTTTGCGTGAAGCGGGACTAACTGTGAAGGCACCTAAATGCCAATTCGCTCAAGCTGAGGTGATCTACCTAGGTCACATAATCGGACAAGGACGCCTCCGACCTTCTGAGCTCAAGGTGGCTGCCATACGCGATTTCCCGCAACCACGCTCAAAGACAGATATCCGCTCATTTCTGGGGGTTGCAGGTTACCATCAACGTTACATCCCGAAATATTCGGAATTAGCTAGCGCTTTAACTGACGCGCTCCGGAAAACTGAGCCACAAACTGTCATCTGGGATGACCGTAAAGAGGAGGCTTTCAAAGCATTAAAAGCCGCCTTAACAGGTCAACCTGTGCTGAAATCACCTGATTATTCGAAAGAGTTCATAGTTCAGTGTGATGCTAGTGAGCGAGGCATGGGAGTAGTGTTGTGCCAATGAGGAGAGGACGGTGAACACCCAGTTAGTTCTTTATGCCAGTCGTAAGCTGACTGTGCGAGAACAAGCGTATAGCACAACCGAGAAAGAATGTGCGTGTCTCGTATGGGCAGTGCAAAAGTTGTCGTGCTACCTTGCAGGCTCGAGGTTCATAATATAGAGACAGACCACTGTCCTCTCAGATGGCTGCAGTCCACTTCTTCCAAAAATGGTCGCCTCCTGCGCTGGAGCCTCGTTTTGCAGCAGTATTCATACGAAATACGGTACAAAAAGGGGAGTCTCAATGGCAATGCCGATGGCTTAAGCCGAAGCCCCTAGGTCATGAATTGGCCTCGATTGTTTTTCTTCCTGACATAGGTTTTTGTGTTATTATTTCTTCCGTAGTTTTAGAAGACCTGTGCGTCGTTAGGTGGGCAATGAAATTAGGGGTGTGTTTAGTACTTTGTACGAGTAATAAGATTGAGACTTTTGTGTTTAAGGTAAGCCTGGCGGGGCTCAGTGGATACGTGTCTCGCGCTTGCTTCTTCAGTGGCTTTGTTATCCTGTGTTTTCCCGTGGATTGTTTGTTCAGTCGACCGGCTTTACCATGGCGAGGATCTTGCTCTCCCAGAGAGAGGACTTCGTTGTCATCTGGCATCTCTTCGGACACCACGTCGGTTCCAAACTCTTGGCAGGAACGCCGGAAGAACCTGTGGTTTCCCTTATGCTGATGAAAGACCTGAAGCGGTGGGGTGTGATGATCTCACCACCTGGAGCTGCCTGGCGACCAGCCCCACCGACGAGCCCCTGCGGGGTCGCCCCGGAAAGGAGCTCATACCATTGTCTTTGGCCACTTTTGACTGTCGCCATTTGCTGGATTCCATTGTATGGTTCGCCTCCAGCCTCCGGCGAACCTCGACAACATCAGGAAAATCTGGCGGAACTACCTTACGAGACGGAACAGGGCCTTGAGCCAGGTATCACGTACAGTGCTCCAAGTTAAGAAGGCTACGAGCTTCGACGACTGATCCCTGTTGACAGTGGATGCTGTCCCCTGCCATTCGGGATCTCCATCTGCGAGGGGGCAGTCTGTTACGCTTCATTTTACGCGAACCCCTTTGGGCCCAAATGCAAGACCACGGACAGCGTGCGAACGCTCCCGGGCCTGTAAACGTATCGGGGGTAGAGGCGCAGAAGTGTATGCCCAGACGCCGAGGAACCTGAGACGCTGCTGCCGCGAAGGTCGTCATGTGCTGTGCGCGGGAACGCGGTGAGCTCGTGGCTCATTCGCACCTGGCTCTTGAGTGTGGGAACGCCGGTGGTGTGATCCGTGGCGCGATCAGTCGCGTGATCGGTGGCGTGACCAGTGGCGTGGTAGGTGGTGCGAACACAAGGTGTTCCATATTTGGTCATGTCTGGAGGCGCCTGACGTCACACAAGCGTCTGGAACCCTTTAAAAACGCGCAGGGATCGACTGGGTGAAGCAGTCTGGATTGAGACTCTGCCGGAACTCTGCTCCTCGGCTTCTTACCTTTGTTTGTAACCTTGAATGTCCACTTTGGTCTAACTATGTAGACCAAAGTGGACAACTTTTAAACTTTTTCGATTTGCTGTTCTGCGCCGTCTCGCCGGTACTTCCCTCCTCGTCGGTCCTGATGCAAGTTACGAGCACAACCTGGTGACGGCGGCGGTCAAGAGACGCCCGTAACAATAGTCAGTCTGATAAGCCTGAAGTGGTACGACTCAAACTGTCGTCCTTGGTCGGTGGTTACACGGCGGGGGGCGCCGAAACGAGCAATCGAGCTAGTGAAGAAAGCCGAGGCGACGAATTCCGCGGTGATTCCCTCGAGGGGTCATGCCTCGGACCATCGAGTTTAGCGGTTGATGGCGTTGAGGCATCAGCGGTAGTGTCCAGCCGGGGGAAAAGGTCCTATGATCTCAAAGTGAACGTGCTCGAAACGACCAGAGGCAATTTTCTGAGTGGGGACGTGACGTGCTGGCGACTTTAGCGCGTTGGCAGTGAATGCAGGAGCGCGCCCACGTGCGACAATCTTGCTGCATGGAGGGCCAGACATACCGGCCAGCCATGATGCATGTAGAGGCACGTATGCCAGGATGGCTGCGCTTGTGGAGCTGGTTTAAAAGACCTCGGCGACGGCACAGGGGCAGAGAATATTGTTTTTGCCAACTCTGGAATGGTGACTTCTTTTAGCTGAAGTGAGGACATGCCCTTGACAAGTTCCTGCAGCTCGGCGTCTGTGATCTGAGCCTCGGCGAGGATGTCTGCTGTTATTTGCACCGAGCTGATGGTGGCCACACGTGAAAGCGGTCGGCGACCACGTTGTCTTTCCCGCTGATATGTTGGATGTCGGTGGTGTACTGTGCAATGAACGAAAATTGGTTCTGCTGAACAGGCGGGAATTTGTCGTGGCGTTGAGAGAAGGCGTAGGTTAAAGGCTGGTGGTCGGTATAGATGGTGCAGTGTTGCGCTTCGAGAACGTGGCGAAAGTGCTGAACTGCTTCGTATATCGCCAGAAGTTCTCTGTAGTAAGCTGGCGAACTTGAAGGCGCAGTGGTCCTGGTTTCGTAGGTGGAACTGGCCACTGAAGGGGTGTCCTTCCGAGCTGAGAAGAATGCCAAGGGGTGCCAGGTGTTCTCCACGCGTTGCACGAGAGTGGCGCCGGCAGCGAAACTAGAGGCGTCCGTGAAGAGTCCTGAGGGAACATCAGCCAAGGGATAAGAGGGGAGCGTAGCAGTACAGAGCGCTGCCTTGCATTTTTCGAAAGTTTGCACCAAAGTCGGTGTCCTTGTGACGGGTTGGTTTCCTTGTAGACCAGCCAAGACATCATGAAGTGGCGCCTGGTAGTCGGCGGCGTGTGGTAAGAAACGCCTATAAAAATTCAGCATGCCGGTGAAATGGCGAAGGTCTTTAGCGGAGGAGGGTTGAGGGTACTTTTGCAAGTCAGAGATACGTTCAGACAAGGATCGATTTCCCTCAGATGAAACTTCGTGGCCAAGAAAATGAACGGTGGAAGCACCGAGCGTGCTCTTCTGAACGTTGACGAGCAGGCCGTGGTCGTTGAGGCGCTGGAGCAACAGACGAAGGTACCCGTGGTGTTCTTCGGCTTCATGTGAAAATACCAATATGTTGTCAAGATAGACGAAGCAGAAGTCAAGGCCACGAACGACTTCGTCGATAAAGCGCTGAAAAGTTTGCCCTGCGTTCCTTAGCCCAATGCTCATGAAAGAAAACACGAACAAGCCAAACGGTGATAATTGCAGTTTTCGGGACGTCGTCCCAATTGACATGTATTTGCGTGTAAGCCTTCACCACTGTTTTGCGACTTTGTCGGTGACGAAGATACGGTGGCCTCAAGGTTGGCAGCTTTCGGTCGTCTCCACCAGCTGCCGTCAGTGCTTCTCGTTGGCGGAGCAGAGTGGTCGAATTTGCCGGGCCCTGTCACCGACGTGCCGATGGTAGTAGCACCGGCCATGCTCCAGGCTGATGTGACGAGGCGGTGACCCAGTCACTGCTTTGCTCTTGGTATCGCTGACGCATTGAAATTCGCTCACCTACTCGTTACTCAATGTAGCCGAGTTGTTGATCGATGTTGTCAATGCGGCGCGCAAGCTCTGTGGTATTGAGTGGTGCGGTGACAACCTGGATGGTGGGCAGTGACTGCGGCACAGAGACCTCGATGACGCAGTCTGCGATCTCGGTAAGGTCGTTGGGAGGAAACCTGGACTGAGCCTGCAAAATTGCTTGGACATGCGGTGGAAGTTGTTGAATCCAAATCACTTTCAGCAAGGAATTCGGGACGTCTATTCTGCCCGTGAGAGCACGCATGTGGCGGAGCAGCTGTGAGGTTTTGCGTTCGGAGAGCTTGGTGGACTGAAATTGTCGCAACTTCTGTTGATCCGAAGGTGACAGGTGGCGTACGAGTTCGGTCTTGAGGTGTTAGTACCGGTTGGTCATTGGTGGGTGTACGAGGATATCGTGGACCTCGTTGGTGAATCGAGCGTCCAATGTAATTAATGAGCGTCAATGTAATTAATCGAGCGTCCAATGTAACGGGCGACAATGTAATTATAACGGGTGCGGTCCTGCGCGATGTGCGCCAGAGAAAACTGAGCCTCGACCTGGATGCCATACGTCGGGCGCCTCCGCAGAAAACGGCGGAAGCTCGACGATGACGTGACGTACGCCTGTGTCTGCAGTGGTCGCAGAAGTGGTGGCACCTGCTGGAGCAGGGCTTTGTGGGGCGTGGTCCAAACGCGACTGTTGGTGGGTCCGATGTTGCTCTTGCAGTTGTTGCACTTGTTGGCGAAGAACGACGAAGGCCTCTTTCTCGGCCATGGTGGTGTCGTTAGTTCCAATTCCGTGTCACCAGATGTGGGATATGCAGAGTCGGTGAAGGACGGATCGCCACATAAAGCGTAACGATGTTTGTTAACAAGCATATAGCAACAGCAGGGCAACCGTGCCGATGCTGCGCTCGAACGGTTGGAGAAACAATCATTGAAACCAAGCTTGGTAGCCGCCTGTGGTGACGTCAGCATCCGGTGAAAGAGCGGGGGTGCTGTCCAATATCGTACGCGCGCGTTGCAGCATGTGGCCGTGTCACGCCGCTCTTATCAGTGGTGAGACAGCGGCTGCGCCAGACTGTGCGCAGTTGTCACCATATATATATATACATATATACCATCACGGATGTACTTATTGATGTAGCGCACGACACATATAAAATGAAAATGACCCCCCCCCCCCCCTTTCTTGCTACGTCCTACCGAGATAGATAATATACCTGGCAGTTCGGTAAGGCGCCCCCAGACGGCGCAACGTGCGCACGGCGCTGGCGCTACCGGAAGCGTCGCGGAACCATCCGCGAGACGCCTGGAACTGGGCGGGCAGTTTTGAGTCGAACAGCGCCACGCTGGCGAACACGAGCCGCGAGTCGGGACCCACGCAGTCGCCTGAAAACATGGGGCTCTGGAAGCTGAAGTCGGACAGCGCCTGGAACAGGCCGTCGATGTAGAGGCGGCACTCTTCGGCACACGTGGCGAAGTCCCTGAAACAGCAATTGACAGCGAAATAAGAGGGAGAGAAAGAAACACTTATTGTGTTCAGAAAAAATTATTGTCATGAACGTACGAACGTCAATAACAATCAACAGAACATTTTCTTCTTAGGCATACAATAACGACGATGACAAAAGAGACGTCATTTACATGAACATGTATAGAGATGACGTTGAAAGAACATGTACCCACGATGGTTCATACAAACACAACCACAAAAAATATTCACTTATTACACGACATCGCAGCTGGACTCGCACGCCCCACGAGTTTAAGACGGCTAGTTCCGGCTCTGTAGTTTTGTGTAAGTCTCGCGACGTTGGCGAATTTCGATAAAGTGAATTGCATTGGAGATCACATTACCAACTGATCCGCATACGTTCTTTTTGTCGGAAATAGCAACCTTTTATCATATAATTATACCATAAGATTTACATTAGCGAAACGAATATGTGAGGTTTAACTTCCCAAAGCCACCATATGATTATGAAAGCTGCCGTATATAGTGGAGGGCTACGGAAATTTCGACCACCTGCGGTTCTGTAACGTGCACCTCAATCTGGGAACACGGGCCTACAGTATATTCACCTCCCTCTAAAATGCAGCCGCTGCAGCCGGGATTCGATCCCCATTAGCGAAACAAAAGCCCTTCATTCAGTGTGACCGTGTATCACACTGGCGTATTATGTACGAGGATAAAGTACGGAGCATTCGCGTAACCAGAAACATTTTTCGAGGGGGGGGGGGCACCTTGATTTTGGGAGCCCCCTTCACCCCTTAGAATGGCCATTTCTCGCTCTCCATGCCTTGGCGAAAAAAATTTCGAAGGCGGGGGGGGGGGGAGGGGGGCACGCGCCCGGTGTGCCACCACCCCCGAGTACGAGTACCTACTCTCTTCCCAGCCTTTTGGCGTAACATTTCAGAAATTGCAGGGGCTTCTACTCTGGAACGAGGCGAAGCTTTTATAACTCGGATTTCGGCGTCGTAGGGGGGAAAAACCGGGCGCCGTTGAACGTGCAAAAGATGCTGCCTCAGAATGCGCGCTGGTGACGCGTTATCTGGAAGCGCACCATTATGCAATTACTGAAGGTTCTCTCTCATTCTTGGGCTCGTCGGCCACCAACCGTTTCCGATATGGCAGCCTGGTCTTTTCGTTCAGGTGTCTTATCATTGCCTGTTGCCACATTTCATTGTTTTCTGGATACGAACGCACGACTGTCGTCGTTTTATATAGCAACTGGAGTGTGGCACTGCTCAAAGAGTTGTCAACGGTACAGCTCCAGACATGGAGAAAAGATGAGAAGGGGCGTTTCGCAGTTAGATATACAGACAGACAAACATACATGTTAGAGATAGATAGATAGATAGATAGATAGATAGATAGATAGATAGATAGATAGATAGATAGATAGATAGATAGATAGATAGATAGATAGATAGATAGATAGATAGATAGATAGATAGATAGATAGATAGATAGATAGATAGATAGATAGATAGATAGATAGATAGATAGATAGATAGAAAAGTTGTATATCAGGCACTTAAACCCCAAATATCGCTTCTCATTTTCCCGCTAGGGCATTATTACGACCTCCCTGATTGCCGTGGACTCGGCATACATCGTTTATGCGGGTACGTACATGACGTGAATCTGGGGCGAGAACATAGCCAGCGGCTTGTGGTAGCGGGTGGCGAGGTGTACGCTGGCGTCGTGACACAGCGCTAGGTAGCTGGTCATCGCGCCTGCCGCTCCCAACTTCCTCCTGGGCCTATGGAAGTCGCAGCAGAACAGCATGCAGGCGTGCAGTCCGAAGACGTCCGTGAGCGAACTCTGGCGGCGGCCAACTCCGCATGCGGCAGGGTACCTGTGACAGGGAATGAAATATTAATCGTTCATGGTGACGGTACCACTTAAGTATGAACCTTCACATGAACGAGAGATCAACAACTACTTCGTCAAAAAAATCGATTTAGCCACAAGGGCGACGCAATGAACGCGATGCAACAAATTAGAATGTAATAAAATGTAATCATCTCTTTTGGATGCGATCTCCCGTAGCTCTACAAGAGAATACGGCCACTTCAAGGAGCAAAGGGTTTTTCACGCTGTACGTCACCATAGCAGTGAAACTGCAGCAGCTGCGAGAGTATACTAGCAGTCTACTGATGGCTCACTCGAGTGATAGCATACTTTTAAGCAAAGTTCACAATTGCTTCATACTTCTTCGCCTGACGAAAGCCGTCAACAGCAAGCCTTGCTCGCGGGACGACGTTATCGATTTGTGAACATGACGGCGACAGCAAAAACCCACTGATAGCATCCGTATAATTTATATTGCAATAATAAAAACGAACGAAATGTCCTTCGACAGGTTCTGGACGTAGATGGAGCACGTAGTCCAGTACTCCACAAACCACGGTAGCTGTGCGAGCATTCTCCGACCATATTGGTAGTTGATACAGAAATACGACGCCTTATAGCGAGGGTTCCCACTGGGGAACTTCATCAAGCCATCTTCATAACACGTTGTCCTCCAACATCGCACCTTAAGGGTGTGACATGGTATCATCCTCATGTCAAAATCTCCCAAGTAATCTTGGCGGCATGTAATAACGCCATCTGATAAGAATATGACACCTTCGGCTATTCTGGCCTCTTAAAGCGAGTTTAAATGCTTGTAAGCTTCAAAAATTTTTAATTAAATAACAGTGTATATCTACGACCAGCTCTAGATGCCATCACAGAGGGTACGAAAAAGTGTCCTAACTTGGCCAACCTCCTTCTGACAAGAGCGGACAAGAGCGGACAACTATCGGACAAGAGCGATTCGATTGAAAACTACCGTGCACAAAACCTCATAGTCTGGATATCTCTTTTCTTGTGCGATCTTGACGCAGAGTCACGCGTTGGGCCGACACTGCTGTTTACCCGAAGAGTTTGATTGCCAAGGCCCTCAAGTATTTTGAAATGCGAAATGAAAGGCGTTCTGCGATCGCTTTTCAGAACACTACTTCGCTGTGCCTTAGGGGCCCGCTGTGTGGGTGAAGCGCCAGGTATGAATTATCTATAAATGCGTTAAATCTTTACAATGTTATTTCAAGGCACTGGATATTCTGTTGCAGCAAAAATTATGTCATGCTTGTAAGCTTCGAATCAAGTCTGTTGCTCCGAACTACCAGCGGTTGTCTTGCCTGAAGCCCCTCCATGCGTTTCCCGCCGGAAATAGACTCGATGGAGAGCTTTTAGTCTTGCCTATCCGCGCAACGTGCCCTGCCCTTGCGCATTTCTACTTGGTTTCCATTAAGATGTCCTTAACAGCCGTTTGCTACCCGTCACACTCTGTTCTCTTCTTATGCTATCACCTATCATTTTCTTTTCCATCGCTCGCTGCGTCGACCTCAATCTAACTAGCTCGTACTCGGTGACAGCTTCCCCTGGCGAGTCGTCACCGGCTAAACCGAGGAGGCGTCCGAGCTGCTGCTTCGTCTCGCCAGCTGCGCCGTGGTGCATCATGATGAGCGTGCAGGCAGTGTGGTGTGGTGACAGCAGGACGGTGCCCTGGTGTCCCGGTTCCTCTCGCATGACATTGCACAGGTCCAAGGGCAGCTGCAGCAAGGGCCCTCGAAGCTCAGCTTCCAGCGAGAAGGGCAGAGGGTGCGACACACTGCGCAGGATAAGAGCCGTATATTTGGTTGAACGGTTCGGTGGTTCGTGGTTCTTCAAAGAACTTGAGAGCTCGAGAAGGGGGGTGACAGACGACGTAGAAAAGGGTGCTCGTGTTGTGTGGTGGTTCTGTCGTCAGTGCACTATCGACCACGGTTCTTTGAACTATATACCATGACATCTGCACTATAGTAAGCAAGCAAGCGCGCAGGTTTTGTGCGCATCATTCGCGCTGGTGACCGATAAGAGAAGGCGCGGGTACATGCACCTATTGCTGGACTGCAAAGCACGTACCTCATGGTGAACAGTCCGCTCCAGCCCATTGGGCGGTATATGAGAGGGAGCCTCGCGGAATGCATATCGTAGTGGCTTGACCTGCGAGGAAACCGAATTAGCAGTAAATGCAAAATGAAAAGTTTTAGCATTAACTTTTAATATATCTAATTACGTTTAGTTACCGTGATAGTCATCGGTGGGCAAACTTACCAGCAGTGCTCGTAATATACAAGTAAGTACGAAAATGTGCGTAAAACACGAGTGAATAGCGGAAATCTTTACAATAACTCCTACAATGTCTGCTTTCGAGTTTAGAGCCTTAAACACTGTGCAGTACGTTCACGGCGAAGGAGACTTGTCGATTACATATGTATACATGAAAAATATGATAGAGATGGAAGTAGATCAAGGCTGTGTCACTATGTCTCCTACGGGATTCGGAGTAATGTTACTTGCAACAGCACGAACGAAACTGCCATTTTCTCAACGAACCGTAATGTTCTGGCACTCGATAAACCTTAAATTTGTACTGCAGCGTCCGACAGAGAAGTTACGACGGTACAACGTGGCTTCACTGATGCAGCTTGTTAACAACCTTAAACGTCGAGACAAAACCCACCTTTTTTCACGCCTTCTCGCCTCTCGATCGCATCCAGACGATGCCGCCGAGTGGCCCGACATCAGCGAGTGCGAGGTAGTGCTCGACGTCGCCGTAAAGGTGCTGCTATCCTCCGAAGTCGAAGACATGACGCTGGAAGCCTCCAACCGGGTCTGCCTGCGACGCCGTCGCGATTCCAGTAGCTCCTCTTGAAGTCGCTGCTGGTGCTCTTGAGCCTCTCGATGTGGTTGAACCGGTACCGTCTGCTCATGAGCGTCCTGGTGGGCATGTTGGCATTGGTCCCGTTGTTCCTGCTGCGGCAGGTGTCTCGAAGCCGGCTGGACGTCTGGGCTGTGTACCCGATCATTTTGTTCCTGTACCCACCATGTGTCCGAACCTTGGCTACCACCGCCTTCAGTGGACAAACCTGGACGTTCCATTGGGCTGTGTAATCGGTCGCTTTGTTCCTGTACCCGCTGTTGGTCCGAACCCGGGCTACTGCCGCCTTCAGTGGACAAACCCGGACGTTCCATTGGGCTTTGTACAAGGTCGCTTTGTTCCTGTCCTCGTTGTTGGTCTGAACCCGGAATACCACCGCCTTCAGTGGACAAAGCCGGACGCTCCATCTACACTCGGCCTCGATCAGCCGGTGTCTATTCTGTAGCCTTACTCTGTAGCCTTGGAGGAACGACCGGCAGAGGGATAGGTTCGCGTACTCGGAATTTTTTTTTCAGGAAGACAGTGATCTAACTCAGGGCGTTGGCGATGGCCGTTCGGTGGAGCGTGCAGGCGCGTGGCAGTCAGGAGCGCGTTGCGGGCAGCTCTAGCTCGTGCGATGGCGATCCGGCTATACCCTTTGGATCGGGTCGCCCAGCGCTCCATGCGTGGCGTAGCCTGAACAGCGCGGCGGTAGCGATGATGATTGCGGCGTAAGCTTCTGTAAGTGTAGTAGAGCGCAGTAGATCCTTGTATCTGTGACACAACCATAATATGACATTGGCCAAGACGCAGTCAGTTTTAAAGGAAATCCTTGATATGGGCTATGCTTCTCCATATATAAAAAGATAAAAGTAGAAACTAAACACGATCACAAAATATTAGGTATAGCTAAAAAGGAAAATGTGAATATAGGTGATCAAGCGAATAATCTGAAGACAAAAATAGAGCAATTGTGGAAATCAGGAGCGAACATTGATTCTAAAACCTAAATCTTTTCGAACTTATTAGAAACTCCACCAGGGGTCCGGCAACATTTCCTTCACTGTGCTCAAGTAAAGTAGAGTAGAGTATGTTCTTATATTCGTGGCACGCACCCACGCTGGGGGACTGGCCAAAAACAAGGTAGTAATCAAAAAAAAATTTAACTTATGTCAAATTGTGTCTATCAAAAAGGTGAATGAAATAAAAATTCAACTACAATATAAAATATTAGGTATAAATTATTAGGATAACAGACAGCGAAGCCTGCACTAAGCCAGGCAGGGCTTCAAAACGGCGAAAATGGACGATTGTGAAGATTCATCCATGCTTGCTTTCAGGTTGTCTTAGCCACCAGCCACGTTGGTCCAGTGGCTAAGGCACTCGGCTGCTGACCTGCATGCAGCGGGATCTAATCCCGGCCGCGGCTGTCACGTTTTCAATGGAGGCGAAAACGCTTGGTGCCCGTGCGCTTGCATTTAGGTGCCCGATAAAGAACCCCCAGTAATCGAAATTTCCGGAGTCCTCCACTACGGCGTCTCTCATAATCATATGGCGGTTTGGGAACGCTAAACCCCAACAATTGTTATTAGCTGGTGCAGGAGGAGGTTGTTGTTTTAAGATTTGTTTAAGTACATAGGCTGCTTGGCTGCTTCTATACATTGATTCTCTGATCAGAGTGATTCGAACTAAACCGCAGACAGTCACACATACGACGCGAGCACGCCGTCGTTGTTTCCTCGAAGCCGCTGATGCCTTTCCCGTTCCCTAGTGTTCTCTTGCACGTACTCGAAGTATTCGGCTCACCACCGTTGAATGCCCCGCCATGGTGGTCTAAGGTACTCGGCTGCTGACCCGCATGTCGCGGGATCGAATCCCGGCTGTGGCGGCTGCATTTCCGATGGAGGCGGAAATGTTGTAGGCCCGTGTGCTCAGATTTGGGTGTACGTTAAAGAACCACAGGTGGTCGAAGTTTCCGGAGCGCTCTACAACGGCGTCTCTCATAACTTCGTGGTAGTTTTGGGACGTTAAACTCCACATATAAATCAACCGCCGTTGCATCGCAGCCCACTATACGGGGCAACGGTGGCTGGGCTAACCGTTGCTATTTGTCGGTTGTGTGTAGCGAGATTTACCACAATATTTGTGGCACATCCCCATTTATGATGATTGATTGATTGATTGATTTATATGTGGAGTTTAACGTCCCAAAATCAGCATATCATTATGAGAGACGCCGTAGTGGAGGGCTCCGCAAATTTCGACCACCCTAGGTTCTTTAACGTGCACCCAAATCTGAGCACACGGGCATGTACAGCATTTTCGCCTCCATCGGAAATGCAGCCGCTGCAGCCGGGATTCGATCCCGCGACCTGCGGCTCAGCAGCCGAGTACCTTAGCCATTAGACCACCGCGGCGGGGCCCGTTTATGACGATGACGGTTTTCTGATAGGTCTTACAAATTTCTCTGGCGCGTATTGAAGTTTGTTGGGTACTTCTTCCTGACCAGTGACAAGTCTTCGGCCTTACCAAATTTCTGCGGTGGGTTTCCGTTTATGATTCCAGCAACGGCGACAACGTCGTCGGGTATATACGCGCACGTTTTTATTTTTTTTAATCAATCAGTCTAAAATAATATTTGGCTGAATTCTTCATCTTTAAAATAACTCATCATCATTAATTAGTACATAAATGTGTTGTATTAGTTAGTTATAACTTGAATTATTAGTATACTAAAAACACCGAAAAAAATTCACCTACTACTCGGCCAATGCCCCCTGCATTGGGTGCGAGCCATCAGAGAAGGAGGAGAAGAAGGAGAATACTTCAGCGTGAAGCGGTTGGACTCACGTTGACTCCACGCCGTTCCTGCCGCAACGAAATGAGGCCACTTTCGAACAAACTGCCAGCGGTGAGTGGAGACGTCCATAGTGTCAGTTAAGCTTTCCAAGGAAAGGTAACGAAGATAAAGTAGGGGAGTTTTGGTTTGCGAGATCGGGTTGTGGGGGACACCGCATTGTAAGGCTTAAGCTTATAGTTGCGACACGCAGGTTGCGGGATCAAATACCGACTGCGGCGGCTGCATTTCCGATGGAGGCGGAAATGTTGTAGGCCCGTGTGCTCAGATTCGAGTGCACGTTGAAGAACTATAGGTGGTGGAAATTTCCGAAGCCTTCCACTATGGCGTCTCTCATAATCTTATGGTGGTATTGGGATGTTTAAACCCATATATCAATCAAGCTTATATTTCCGACACTGGTTGATTCTTCTTTTTTTTCCTCACTTCAACACGAATCTGAGAACGCAAAATTTCACCTTAGTTCGCTCCCACTGAAATGCGACAGCCATGAGAGCACGATTCAAACCCGTGCCTTCGCGCTACTAAAATGATCTATTATCTACTAAGATCTACAAAAATCTACTAAGATCTACTAAGATGATCTATTATCTCTTTATTCCTGTCATACTTCCTCTTCTTTTCTATTTTTATGCGTGGCTTTGTCTACGTCACGCTAGGCGACAACAACATGCGTCAAACGGGGCCGCTCTCGGGTACTCCCGCATCATCGTGAAGGCGCTCGAAAAACACGTAGAGGAGGTCTTGTCCTTGGCGCGACCGCACGCTCAGCATGCTACAGATGACTATGCTATCCGTGGTTGTGTCAGCGTTAAGCCAACCCACACGAGACAGTGGCGTGCTCAGGGGCTGGCTTACCAGGCACGTGCCCTTCCCGAAACTTACTCTTCCCGCCATTGGACAATGTTCTTACGTTACTTTTGATGGCGCAAGAGCCATGCTTGACCAAAGAGTGCCTGCCGCTGGACACAAAGCACAAGATGGCACTTGACCACTTGCAATTGACTTCCTTGCACCCACTTCGTATCAGAGATGGGCCAGAGTTGCTGGCACGTGCATCTTTAGGGGTGTATACTGTGGGGGCATGCTGTCTGTGCCACTGACATGAGACGACAGCGTATACAACAGACTAAGCCTTCAAAGTGTTCCGACTTTTAAAAAGTTGCTGTATCGAGGAATTGAACCTCCTAATGCACGAGTTTTCTTTGTATCGATTTCAGGATCGGTCGTGCGACGCGGCACCCGTCCCTTACTCCAAGCGTCTTGTGTGCTTGGTCGTGTTCGCCGTCGTCGCCGCCTTTGCGGCCGCCATGGTGCTCCTCTTCTACGTCTCCACTACGGTCATCCGTACCTACGCCAGAAAAAGCGACGGTGACGGTCCGAAGGATCACGTGAGCCTCTCGTGTCACACTGACGGCTGCTCCCGGTTCGAGGCGCTGCTCGCGGACACCCTCAACACCAGCGTCGACCCGTGCCACGACTTCAAGGCGTACGTCAGCTCGCGTTGGCTGCGCGACCCGTCGAAGGAGCTGGACGCCCACTGGTGTTACGAGTGGAACGTCAAATACGCCTGGATGCGCATGATGGTCGGCGAGATACGACTGCGTTCCAATACGTCGTCGCTGGAGCGCCTGATGGCGGATTCCTTCGGAGCATGTGTGCACAGGTCGGAATTGCCCGGGTCTTTCTAGTTTTATGGCGAAGCCATTAGGTGCCTCAGCAGTAAGACCGGAAAAACCCACTGAAGACTAGAAGTATGCCTAAGCAAGGTTGCCCTGGTGCATGGGTGTCGGCAGGGCGGTGCAAAAGGGGCACTACCTCTCCCCCCCCCCCCCAAAAAAAAATCACGCCGTCGAACAATGCCTTGATCCCCAAAGAACTGGCATTCCTCGACAATATGAAAGCCATGACACACACTTTGGACGCGTATTTAATTTTTTTTCTGCTCGTGCATTTGTGCATCATGTCCACTGTTACGTCCAACGATAAGTTTTTCTGCTAACCTTTCTGACACTTGTTAATTGACAGAGAAAAAAAAAGAAAATTGTTCAAGCAGCTTTGCACTAGCTCTGTCAAGCCTGAAGGAATATATGCACGGCTAAGTTGTCGACCTTCTTTCTTTGCATCTGTTGTTTCTATTTATTTCTATTTTTCTATCTTTTTTCGTACTTTCTTCCCTTTCCTTTACTCGTTCTTTCTTTTTATCTTTCTTTTTTTCTAATCTGTTTTGCTCTGTCTTTTTTCTATCTCCCATATGTATATCTTCCTCTGATTCTCTATCGCTCTTTCTTTCTATTAGCCTTGTGACGATCAAGGAAATAAATTCCTGTAGCTGCCTTGCATGCTTGATTGATATGTGAGCTTAAACGTCCCAAAACTACCATTAATTATGAGAGACGCCGTAGTGGAGGGATCCGGAAATTTCGACCACCTGGGGTTCTTTAACGTGCACTCAAAACTGAGCACATGAGCCTACAACATTTCCGCCTCCATTGGAAATGCAGCCGCCGCAGCCGAGATGCGATCCCGCGACCTGCGGGTCAGCAGCCGAGTACCTTAGCCTCTAGACCACGACGGCGGGGCTGTCTTGCATGCTCACTCCAATACGGGGTATTGTGACATCCCATTTTTTAAATAAAAATTATGGCTCACTTCTATCGGCACGAACGCTCCCAAATAGAGCCTTTAGATTGCACTATGCTAACTTCTATATATTCTTGCACAGCGGTAAACAACTGTAGTGTAGTGTTTGCTTAGTGATGTATATTGTCAGTTATGTTGCCTAATTGATAGCTAACGTTGCCATAGTAATGGTTAGTCTTGATTGTTTAGTGTTATGATCCTTCTCCACGCGGTTTCAAACCAGTTGTTCAGCTGCCAACTGAATGCTTTATCCAACATCTTTTTTTTTTGCGAACAGGGCCGATGAAGATTCCAAGGAAACGCGCAACAAGTTTAAGCAATTGATGCGCGACCTGAGCATTCCTTGGCCCGAAATGCCACCCAGTGACGTCGACCCGTTCGAAGCTCACCTCACCCTGAGCATTCGCTGGAACGTGGCACTATGGTTCGACGTCAAGATGCTTCCCGCCCGTACAGAAAGCGGTCGTAAGGTGATTTACATCTACCCGAGCGCGTACGCCAAGTTCTGGAGAGAACAGTACCTCGCCATGACTAGCCAGGCCTCGATGCGCCAATACGTGGACCAGTACTTGGCCTCCTTCTACGACACGTCGACACGGAACGCAAGTGGTGAGCCGGAACAACTTTGCCAGTATGACGCGGTGTTCAACTTCACCAGGCAAGTCGTCTTTCAACTTGCCGGCGTCATCATGAAAGACAAGTCTGTCGCGGTCCTCGGGTTTGGCTCCCTGGCACGAGCGTTCGGTCAGAAGACGGATCGCTTCGTTTCGTTGATGAACAAGTACTTCTTTCCCGGGAACTTCTCCTCGTTCGAGCCGGAGGACAGCGCCATCGTGAAGGCGACGGACACATTGAACGTCGTTCGTCAAGTCGTTGCCGGCACGGATGCCTCGACCGTGTTGAGCCACTTGGGCCGGTGGATGCTGCAGGTGTTCGCTCCCATAGCGGACAACCATTTCTTCGTCGAGAAGTACGGAAGCGTTGAGAAGGCCGAGCTGCTGCACCCGCTGTTCTGCGAGACCCAGGTCGAGTCTTCCTTTAAGATTCTGCTCCTCGCCAGACATATGGACGCCCACTTTCGAGATCACCAGATCCAACGCATCTACGAACTCCTGAACAGCGTACGCCAGGCTACCGTGGCCGAGATCGGCAAGTTGGATCTGCCGGATAATGCCAAGGCGGTGCTGACGAGAACGCTGAAGCACTTGCGCGTCAACCTGTGGCCCAGGCCACAGTACCGGTCTGAGACGTTGCTCCGGCACATCTACTCGTTCGAGTACGCGAGCAAGAAGACCATGCTGGACTACTGGATCTCGGAGAGGAAAGACAACGCGGCGCTCATCGGTGGCAGCGCGTACTTCGAGGACAAGCGGCTGCCACACAACTACTTCAAGGAACTCTTCTCCTACGACAGCATCCTGGACACCACCAGCATGTCCATGGTCGTGGTGCACGAGCCGTTTTACTACCTCGACGACGAGTTCGGCGCCATAAACTACAGTGGTTTGGGCGCGGGCTTCGCCAAGACCCTCATAGAAGGCCTCGTAAGTGACCCAATGTTGCGTGCCGCCGTCGCCAGTGACGCGTCGAGCGGCGCTGACGAAGGAAACGAGAGACCACTCTGGGGCGCTGCGACCAGCAACGACACTAATGGCTTGCCACAGCCCGAACTCGGTCTGATCGCTCCGGTCTTTCTGCCGGCGTTTCGCGCGTTCCAGGCGAAGATGCGTGGGGCCGGCCCCGTCAACGCAGGCCTATTCTCTCCAGCAAAAGTGTTCTTCGTCAACTTCTGTCACAGTCAGACGCGCATGGCGTCAGGCTTCGACTGCGACTCCGCGCTGCGAGGAACAGCCGATTTCGTTTCCGCGTTTCACTGCAAACGTGGTAGCAGCATGAACCCTTGATATTTTTTCAATCCTAATAAAGAGAGAACAAGATTATTGTCTTAACACTTCTGAATATTCACTATAATTATTAGTCCGTTTATTTTGTTGCTAGGACATGTGTGTTTCTGCATAATTGTGCGTGTGTCGTGTACGGTGTGTGTATGTCGTGTGCGTGGGTCCACTTGTATAGACCCACGATGACCGAAATTTTATATCAACAAAATAACTGTACGGGTCTCATCACACGATACTTCTCGATTACTCCAAATCATAGGAATGGCTGTGAATCTTTCTGATGGCAGTAGTAGCTTATATTCACTTCCAGCTTTATTTCGCTGTTTGCCTCCTTTATTTTTTACTGGGGATATATATGTAAAGGAAATTACCAAGAACCCGCACAGAAGCAGACTGATGAATATTTGAATGCTAGTAAGTACGTTAACAAGACGAGTGAAGTTCGCGTAATGCATTGACAAAAACCACGTACGCTTCATTGGCTGACTGCTTATTTAAAGGCCGACTCCGGCGATTTTGCGAGGTCAATGTGTCTCGATAAATATCACTCAGACTATACGTTCATTTGCACGTTCGCACCACTCGTTCATGCCGAACTGCAGGCTTGAGAGTTTTCGTAGAATATTTTCAAGCGAATTTTATAGCTTGCATCTAAACACTCACCTCGCATGGCCCTATAATGACACCATAGTGTGTGTGACGTTGATTTTTGCAAAACGGAAGTGACGGAACTGATGTGCCACTGCAGCGTCTGCTTGTCAGCTGGAGTGTGTGGGATCGGCCGGTGCCTCCTTGATTGAACATGCGATTTCCCTTTCCGTGTTGGTGGGTGTGCGCAAGTGATGTTGCGTTGTGGGCCGCACACCGTTCGCCGCATATTCACCATAACAGCGTAGGCGTTTTAACCGATCGCAGCAGGCGCAAACTCGGACGACCCGGACAAGTACTGCTATCTGGCAGCGTTATGCGCAACCATGGCAGGTTCTGGCCTAGTGTGTCGTCATACGTAGAAGCACAATCAGTTGGGTTTTGGCATTGCCGTTTTTGCCTCTTAAAAATTATTCGGGTTCTTCGAGCATTTCGGTTATCGGGCGCGGGACAAAAGTGTCTCGGGAACATGAAAGCCCCTTTACCCTGATATGGACGAAAAATCGCAGGAGTTGGCCTGTAATTCCGTTGCTTTGCATACGTACTGTCAGAGATAAACATTTCCGGGATTGATAGATTTGTTAATTGGCTAATCTAGCTAGTTTATATAGCCTTGACTATGTGATGCAGGTTGTTTCCAGGTTGCTTCTAGGGCATTGCTATGCTAGGTGATGCTAGTTTCTTTTTTACGTTTTAGCACAGACAGATTCGAGTCGAACTACACGCAGTCACAGATACGATGCGCGTCCACAAACTTTGGAGACGGAACCTCGCACTGAAACCACGCTCTCGCACTTCTGACGGATCTATACCTCGCTGGCGTAGGGTACTCCATCGCTTTGTGGCCTTCTCAGAGCCCCCATTATACCTTTCCTGTCTTCTAAAATTCTCTAACATTCTAACCTACTCGAACTCTTGGATCACCGCCGCTGTTTTGTAGTCATTAGAACAGGTAACTGTCGTCTCAATTTTTAGTAGAGCAGTGGGATTCCATTTTCGTGGCACATACCCATTTATGGTAGTTGGGATAACTGTCGCCTCGTTCATATTAAGTGAACCGATTGCAATTAGAGCCATTTACTCAATATCTGTGGCACATCGCCGTCTATTATGAGAATATATATAGTTTACTGATAGGTATAGCACGCACAGATCCCTGCCAGCTCCAGTAGCTTCGCCTTTCTAAAGACGAGTTCAAAGCAAGTCTGGCCACCCTGAACCCCATCTATAACATTCAACCTGTAGTACACAAGTTTCGCGATCAATTTGCAAAATCATCCGCCAAAGGGGAAGAGGTCGTGCATTAAGTGGGCAGAGATTCGTTATTTACCACATTACCAGAGAGGCAGTGTCCAGTGAACATTTGTCCCCGGGTGTACTTCGTGCGAATTGGAAGCGTTCCATCCCGCGATTACCCAAACACTACGAGGTAAAAACAAACACAACTGTACCTGTCAGACGCGAACGACAGTGTCGCAGACTCGCTACAGGAAGTTACTTCGAGCATTGAAAGAACCGCTGCCTTCTGAAGGCAGAAAATGGAAAGCTGAGAGTGACAGAGAAAGTCCATCGCTATACGCCGAAGGCGTCCAGGAGAGACGGAGTGATGGGGATCTGGTGTGGCGTCTTGTTCTTTGGCAAATGTATTTATTTAGTTAATTTGAAAACACAAGGAGCCAACTTCGCCCAAGCAGGAGGGGCAGTGCACATCCATGAAGGTCAGCTTGGTCAGCACCCGAGCAGCCGGTTCTTGTTGTGCAGGGCAAAACCTTGAGGCGGTTTCGGGCTCTGAAGCTGTGTATCCGCAGCATGCGCAGCCTATGGTTTTCAGGCTGACCACATCAGAACCTGATTCCCCGTCAAGGTTTCGCCCCGCAGAGCAATTATGGGCTGCTCGCGTGCTCGACACAGACGCGGCCACGGCTGTACATAACACAATCAAGTTATTTAATGGACAGTATAACTCTCACGCAGCTCACGTTATCACTCACTAAAAAGGCTATGCCACCAGGCAAAGACATCCTTTGAGGACGAAACCTTTATTTGACTTTCCTATAGAACTATCGTTGGGTGGAATAGCCTTACCAATAACGTTGCAAGCGAAGGTTCATTGTATCTCCTTCAGAAATACTATCGATCTTTTGCAGTATCGATCCTGATTATGTAATTGATATGTAGGGTCACGGCTGCCTGGATCGGGAGCACGCGTCCGATCCAGGCGGTTGCGGTAGGGTTTAGCGCCCCAAAACGTCCATATGATTAAAAGACACGGCCGTCCTGATTATGTAATAATTAAACATTGGTGGTACTGGATAGTACTTTTTTGTATTTATTTAAATTATTCGTTGGGATTTGCTCACCTTTCACTCTTCGCGTCAATTATTTATACTACTGATTATCTGATTTTACTCTTTTCATCTTCGGTATACTTCTTGTATTCGTACAACTCTACGTGTATTCCTTACGTTTATAATGTATGAGGTTCTTTTCCTTGCAAACTATTTTTCTGTATCACAGCTGTCATAATTTTTTCGAGATTTCTGTATCTCAAAATTAAAATTCAGAAGCCTTTCTGCGAATCGTAACAACCGAGCCAATCAAAGCTTTGCACATGCGAGCCCCACCTATTATATTTATTTTCTTTCACTGTATATCGCTTTACGCAAATGATCCCTCCTAACCGTTTCCTTCCTCCATGCCATGCATGGGGCCTTCATCCACGTAGCACAACGCTTCAATTGGCAGGCAACAACGATGGTAATGCACTCATATCCAAGCAACAATGAAATGTCGCTAAGTGAAATGACAATTTTCGAAAGAAACATGATTTCTTAGAGCGCAGGGAACAGTAGCTTGCCACGATTGGCAAGTCACTGAGCCAATTGTGGGTGCATTCCAAAGTATGATGACTGCCGAGTAATGGCAAGATATAGGGACAAGAAGGCACGTGGAATAATGAAGCGTTTTTTTTTTATACGCAAAGCAGGAACAGAGTGTGTAAGAGCCCCGTCCGTCAATATGTTGGACAATGAATACCAGTATCTGTTCAATTAAATTTTCATTTCAAGATACGAATGAGTTGTTCTGGCGCATGTGTCATCATTTGTTCCTTTTTTTGTGTGTGTGTCTGTGTCATCTCCCCGCCCTCTTGACTGTGTACATAACCGCCATCTGTGCAATAAAACGGTCGTAAGCGTGCGCTCTGTCCCTTCCGTCTTCTTTCGGAAACGTTCCCTGCGCACTAAGAAAGTATATTTCTTTAAAAAAATGCTATACCAACCAGCCCTAGTTTAGCCGC
Organism: Rhipicephalus microplus; assembly: GCF_043290135.1. Lineage (NCBI taxonomy): Eukaryota > Metazoa > Arthropoda > Arachnida > Ixodida > Ixodidae > Rhipicephalus > Rhipicephalus microplus. Next base: position 182,606,401 of record NC_134705.1, read on the forward strand.
TCTTTTGAAATGATCAGTCACCTCGATAAAAGATTAGTGTTCCGTTGTGGTTTCGTTGCGTCCAGTTTCGGTTCGGTTATCGGACTTGCTGCAGGTGGCGCCTCAATCGGCAACGAGAATTCACGCACCGTGAGTGCACTCCTGAGGCGCTTCGTAAATGAAGTGCTGAAGTGTTTCAAAAGTGTATGACGACCTCTCGTGTCGAGTAAACGTTCTTCTTCGCGCACTGCGCCAAGCCCGCCGTGCAAAGTCTAGTTGGTGCACCCGCCGGCCGCCTCGGCAGTCGCCGAAGCCACTTAGCCACTATACCACAATAGGATTGCCTATTATAAGAAACGTGTAACATTCGACAAGCGCACGACTGAGAGAGCGTAATTTATTGAGAAAAAAGCATGCAAATGCGCACGCGACTAAGACACCTTTGTGCGACGCATTTACATTTGTTTGCAATTGCCGAGTTTTTCGCGCACGACGTGCTCATCAAAATCTCCGAGTTATGTAAGCTATTTTTTAACAGCTGGGCCATACCGCTAGCTTATAACAGCTGTGCTTACGTTCTTTTTTAACATGATCAGCCGAAGAGACAACGACAACGTTCTCACGCGCGCGTGCCTGCGGCACGAGACGATAAGAAGAACAAGGACGACGTGGTTGGCCTCCGCCATCGGCTATACGCCTCCTTCAAGCCGCGATGAAGATAGCATCGCCTCCAGGCGCAACGCCAAGGGTGAGTAGAGATGTTAACGAAGCCAATGAGGCTTTCGAACAAGCGCTGTGAGTAGTGTCGGCGGGCGGCAGCCTACGACCCTTGCGTAGACACTGTAGCGAGACGCGACGGGTACCTGCAACAGCCCGCGACATGTAAACACTGAGACCCACCCTATACTCTCCGAACGCCTAACGACGACTCGACCGACCAGCGGCCGTTCATTCACAGAACACACATTGGAGAACGCGTACACACGTGATTGGCTGTAGTGAATCACGTGTACCGCTCAATAATGGTAACTGTAGAAAGACGCACAACTAAAAGGCACACAACGCCCATACCCTTCACGGATGGTGCCACATATATCACGCTGTGGAAGCTTAAAGGATAGTGCCTAGGCACTATACGTAAATTACGGAGACCCTGATTGGTTGATATGATTCATATGTGGGGTTTAGCGTCCCAAAACCACTATATGATTATGAGAGACGCCGTAGTGGAGGGCTCCGGAAATTTACACCGCCTTGGGTTCTTACGCGTGCACCCAAATCTGAGTACACGGGCCTACAACATTTCCGCCTCTAACGGAAATGCAACCGCCGAAGCCGGGATTCGAACCCGCGACCTGCGGGTGAGCAGCCGAGTACCTTAACCACTAGAGACCACCGCGGCGGGGCAAGTACGGAGACCCTAACACGAGGAAAGTCCTCTTGCATGGCTGCAGATTTTGGACCACCGGGTCTGGTTTTATTTTTTACATGCGCGTACGTTTAAGTGCATGAACATTTCGTTTTTATTTACATAGTATGCGTATACTTGTACCTCTTTATGTAGGCATCGAAACAGACATGCGTATACCCATTTCACAATGGTGGTGTCAAACATTTATTCCATTGCGTCCGTGCTCGCTGTATTGGCGTTCGAAATGTCGTTCGTTGACCGTATTAAGTATATACCACATGAACTATTTTAACGCAAAAAGTATTGTTTTGCCAGGATCCGCAAGAAATACTGCCGAAACCCTCAAGCGCGCGTCATTTCTGCCATTTCCCCCGACGGAAATGAGGTAGTCTATTCTTTGTGGACCCCACTTCCGTTACGGAAATGACGTCATTAAAAGGAAAAGTGGCAGTTAGCTCGGGAAAAAAAGTTACCCAACTTGTAATTGAAACCTCATGATGCATGAGTTTGTTTTGTTTTGTTTTTTATAATCACCGAGCTTCCTTGCACACTGCATTAGAGGACTAAACGCCCCTAGACCCTAACTTTAGTACAACTCTACAGTATTGAAGGGACAATAGAAAACTGTATCCAGCAATGCATAAGAACCTCACAGGAATGAAATCAGTGGCATTACGCAGAATCCAAACAAACACATACACGAACTTACACAGGCTATACATGTATTCGTCCCCAGAGCATACAGAGGTAATATGTCCGTGGTGTGGGGCCACACCTACTCGGTTTCACATCACGTGGGAGTGTACACATCACAATGAAGAACACCACAACATGAACAACACAGAGTAACAATGGGAGGCACTGCTGTTTATCTCGGCTATTGCTGATCAGCGCTGGCTGGTCCAACGGGTAGAGATGATGGCTAGGGCCAGCGGGGCCCTGGAATAGGGGCCCGACCATTCGGAATGCTCCGCATTTTGCGCAAATAAAGTTCTCTCTCTCTCTGCCAGTCTCCCGGTTGGTCGCAAGACGTGGCGCCCGTCCCTTACTCCAAGCGCCTGGTGTGCGTGGTCGTGTTCGCCATCGCCGCCTGTCTCGTGGTGTCCGTGGTGGCCCTCTTCTACGTTTTCACGATGGTCACGCAGATTTCCACGAAGAACGGTGACGGCGACCGCTCGGGGGAACGCGTGAACCTCTCGTGTCGCACCGACGGCTGCTCCCGGTTCGAAGCGCTGCTCGCGAACACCCTCAACACCAGCGTCGACCCGTGCCACGACTTCAAGGCGTACGTCAGCTCGCGTTGGCTGCGCGACCCGTCCAGCGAGCCGGACTACCAATGGCGTTACAAGTGGGACGTCAAGTACGCCTGGATGCGCATGATGGCCGACGAGATACGACTGCGTTCCGATACGTCGACGCTGGAACGCCTGCTGGCCGACTCCTTCGGAGCATGCGCGCACAGGTCGGTTGCCTACGTCATTCTAGTTTAAGGCGACAGCCTCATCAAGACGTTGGCATTGTGCCTCATAAGACGGCTGGCGTCTGCTACAAAAACCCACGCGACGTGAGCCAGTTCGATTATAGAATCGGATGAAAACGAGGGCTCGAGTCTTTATCGAACACAGGTGTTCAGAGTCTTTATCGAACACAGTCAAGCACTCTACCGGAGAGCCACACAAATTGATTTATCGCCTGCCTATTGAACGCAATGAAACTCAGTATAAGAATACAGTGCTATTTCACAATTTTGAGTGTTGTTAATGTCAGTCACTTGATTGCAGGGCTCGAGCACACGTCGCCCTTCACTTTGCTCAGCAGCCACTGCACTTTCATGATCACATCTTCGTTGCACGGGTCAATAACGGGATATCGGTAGTTTTTAACTATTATGCCTCCATGCGCGGGCATCTTCTTTACTACGCTCATGTTCTTGAAAGTCACCGCACACACATGATTCATCCTACACGTCCTTAACGCAACCATTTCGGGCGGCAATCGGAGGCTTGCCAGAGGCAGTGTCACAAAATATTCCACCCAATATGTCAGCCTTCTAAGTCGGCATACAATAACATCACATTTCTAAAACAATACGTCCGTGTAGGAAGGCTCGCCAATACAATTTCAACGTCCTCGTTATCTTCAAAAGAACTGTTTCCACAACTTAAACGGGCCACTCTCACCACTTCACTGGACCTTGCCAACGCACGTCCGTTCGCGTCAGTGGCCGGAAATGGCATCCAAGCGCGTCAGAAAAAAAAGCGTTATTCATGTCGTCATGACGGGCGAGAAATCACGTTAACGGGTTTAATATTGATCAGCCGAAGATTACTCGAGTACAGATATCTACCAGTCAAACTACGTCAAAACCACCATACAGCGAAGCAGCAAAAGCACGAGAGTATGCGAGAGTAGACAAATACAGCTTAGTCTCACGACAACTATCATTATTAGAATTTATTATCATCAACCTGTTGATGAAACATGTAACTATCGTGATCATCATCATCTCGATATATCGATTTGTTTATTAACTCTCCCCTCTGCTACATGACTTGCGAAACGCTTTCTACTATAGGACTATACGATGACGGCAAAAGGAAGACTATGAAACCTCTTATAGCTGTGAAAATGATCGGCTATATTGTTGACTTAACTGTGCGTAGCAGGTGTAACGTTGGCTAATTGATAGGTAATGTTATTTACCATAGTAATGTTGAAGTAATGTGATTATTGATCTTTACTCTTACAAAAATGGCAGCATAACCACGGAGTGAATGATGGAGAGTGGGGCGAAGCATTTATCCGTCTATTCGTTCTTGCTTCCGTCGGTCCATGCGTCCACCTGTGTGACCGTCCATATGTCCTTCCGCCCGTCCGTCTGCCCGTCCGTGCGTGCCTCCGTCCCTGCGTTCGTCCATGCATCCACTCTGGCGTCCGTTCATACGTCCATCCATGCATCTCTCTGTTTGTCCGTTCCTCCGTCTATTCAACACTCCAAGTACTACCATCTCGCATCTTTTCATCATATATTCCCCATATAGAATCACCGCCATCCAGCGGACATTTGAAGGACTAAACGAGAGGTGGCACACGCACACTTTCTTACGGCTTGCGCTTCGGGTCTACTTCCCACCTTAAACCACATCGAGTTCATGGTATATACTAGTTCACTGTATTCATCGCACTACGGCCTAACGCTCGCTAAACCTATCTAAAACCAAGGAGGTTACACCCAGCGAGTATAACGTACGTAGCAACCCTTTCTTGTCAGATAGTGCTCAATGCTCATGTATATGGCTGCTAATGGGACCTGAGAGACAGGAGAATTCGGCTTTTATTTTCTTACGGCTTGCGCTTCGTATCTACTTCCCACCTTTAACCACTTAGAGTTCGTGGTATATACTAGTTCATTGTATTCATGGCACTGCGGCTCAACGCTCGCTAAACCTTTCTAAAACTAAGGAGGTTACACCCAGCGAGTATAGCGCAGAAACCCTTTCTTGTCATATAGTGGTCAATGTACATGCCAACTGCTGCTAATGGGGATCGCAGCGTGCACGTTAACTAAAAGCCGAATGCTCCTGTCTCTCTCCCGCTTAGCAGCCATTAGCATGTACATTGAGCACTATCTTTTGTTGTTCAACAACGCACAGAAGAAATCCTCACCGGCACAACCTTGGAGGTTGAATCGTTATACTTGTTACACACTACAACGGCTACGAGGGATGATAGGGTGCCGCTATAAGGAGCTTCACCCCTAAATAGTGAGTAATCAGTTAGTAAACGCGTGTGTTTATTTGTTTTCGGAGTATTTTAATACCTTCGCGGCATACCTTTACTAGCCAGCCGCTAGTACAGCTTGTAGCTTTCGTCATTACCAGGGAAGCTTTCTTAGCGTTTTCAACTAAGTACTTATCTAATAAAATCCATGGCTACTAATAATTACACGGTGCGCGATCCCAAAGTATGGGTATATGTAGCCTTGAAGTTGCAGCTACAGTGGAAATCTATCAAGTCTTGAAGATTTCCGATTGACTTTGCATGCGTGTTCTCGCTTGTGATCTATTTATATGCACCCTCATACCCATATTATCACGTGCTCATATGACCATATGATTTGCTCATATGAGCATCATAATATGCATGCTCATAAGTAAATATCATACGAATATATGCGCACCTACAAGAGTATAGTTACGTAAAGTAGTTAGCAGCCAATATTTTTGCATGAGGACAATACAGCTTCGTTTTTTTATTCTATACTTACGTAATAGAATTATCTTGATATGGCAGTGCACATGCACATATAAAAAATAGATGTAAACCTCTACTTTCGTGGTTACTAACAATTTAGTAATGGACTAACCACTCGATTCCGCACCATTCACTAACTGTGTAGTAAATTTCTCTAATCTGCATTTCACTGGCTTCACTTACTAAGACGCTGGTGCTTGACGTGACAAATGAAGGGTCAGTATTTAGTTAGTGAATAGGCTGAACTTTTAGATGTGATGCATCTCTTTCTCGGGTCTAAGTCCCACGGCGTCGGCGTCCGTGCTCACATTACGCATGTACAACTCTCTTCCTTCCCTCATTCCAACAGCTGCGCGTTACTCTCTCCCTTTCTCTACGCTCCCCCTCTCCCCTCGCAACGCCGACGCAGGGACCATCTGCTAACCCCCCCCCCCCCTAAAGGCATTCCTCACCATGGCGTTTACACAGTCAAACCGCATGCGCGTCTCCTCTCCTTCTCTCCTCTCCTACGCTCCCCCTCTCTCGCCTCGCAACGCCGACGCAGGCATTGTTCCCTAGCGAGTTTCATGATTGAACAAACCGACTGATCGCACTGCACAAACGTTTACTCGCCGCGCTGCATATACAGGCACTGGATCTTGACCTCTAAAGCATGTAGTTTCCTAAAAGAAGACTCTGATCGTGTGATTCCTATGTTATTCTATTAAGAGAAAAAAGAGAAACGTGAGCCCCGTAAATGTCTGCATCAAAGTGCGATACCTCAACAGCAGCTCACGAGGGCTGGGGGCAAGGAGGGATTAAAAGGATATGATTAAAAGGTAGATATAGGCAGGAGAAAGCGAGGCGCAGGGGCAGCAAACGATAAAAACCACGGAAGTAAAGAGGTGATAGGAAAGACGGACACGGTCACAGGAGTCCAAGGACGGGGCACCACTCAGCGAGAGCTCATGTCGGCAGCAGGAGATGGCGTCGGGTGAGCCAGTCGGCCAGAGCTGTGCTGTCGTAGGAAATCGCGGGGGCACAACCGCGGTCAGCACGAAATCCAGAGAGCGAGTCCTAAAAAGAGACTCTGGCGCTACGATCGTTCAGCGACCATGGGATTCATAGGAAGTACACGGATCTGCCTAGTCTTCGTACTAGCGGGCGGCGAATCGCGCTTGTGTGTATTGCTGTTTCAGTTTTGTTTCGAAGGAAAGAGCAAACCCTTTTTAACTTCGTGACCTGATTTGAAATGGTAAGCCTCAAAGGTTAAGATGGTGAAGCGCAACCGCTTAACGTTTGTGGATTTTTGTTTCGTGAGAAAACGCCTCCAAGCCAAAAGAACAGACATCGAGCCAGCAGTATACGAAAAGCAGACAAATCTGTGCACTACCCTTCATTACCATCCTCGCTGAAGCGCCGTGCGTTGCAGCTCCCATAGACACTAGCGCCAGAGTTCCCTCTATAATGTGTATTTAGGAAGCTCTATGCTCCAAAGTAGCACCGGTGGAAGATTTCTTGTGCGTTGTTGAACACTGAAAATTCGCAGTGTGCGCCTTAACTAAAAGCGGAAAGCCGGTTTCTGTGTTCAATTGGAGTCTTCTGTCTCTCACTGCCCATTAGTAGCGATTGACATGTTCCAGTAGGAAACACCGGTCCATCACTGCGTGCTTTGCGCCTCCCCAAGTTTCTCTCCTGCGCAACGCCACAATGAGTGCCAACGTCGCCGCCAGTGTCAGCGTTAGCGCCCGCTGCTTCGCATCTACACATTGCTCCCCTAAGTGGGGGATGGTGTAAAATTTTTTAAGAGTGTTGATTATCCGCTATCACGAATACCAACATTTTCTGGCAGTCTCTAGCCAACTATTTGCGCTGTCTAACTCTTTTCTTGCGCGAACAGGGCCAGCGAGTGTTTTCTAGCAGTCTCTAGCCAACTATTTGCGCTGTCTAACTCATGTTTTCTTGCGCGAACAGGAACAGCGAGAACGCAGTTGATACGCGCAAGAAGTTCAAGCAGTTGATGCGTGACCTAAGCGTACCTTGGCCTGAAACTCCGCCCAGGGACGTGGACCCGTTTGAAGCACACCTCAACCTGAGCATCCGCTGGAACATACCGCTCTGGTTCGACGTCAAGATGCTTCCCGCCGACACCTCCAGAGCAAATAAGTTCATCTACATCTACCCGAGTGCGTACGCCAAGTTTTGGAAGGGCGAGTACGACGCCATAACCAGTCAGGGATCGATGCGCCAATACGTGAACCAGTATATCGAGTACTTCTACCACGAGTTGACACCAAACTCCAGCGGACAGGCGGTCGACATTCGCCGGTGCGACGCGGTGTTCAACTTCACAAGACACGTCGTCTTTCAGCTAGCTCGCGCGGACGCCAAGAAGCAACCCGTTGCGGTCCTTGGGTTCGGTTCCCTGGCGCGAACGTTCGGTCTGACGACGGAACGCCTCGTTTCGCTTTTGAACGACTACTTCCGGCCCAAGAACTTGTCCTTCTTCAATCCAGAGGACCAGGCACTCGTGAAGGCGACAAACACGCTGGACGTCGTCCGTCATATCATCACGGAGACGGATGCCTCGACGGTGTTAAGCCACCTGGGCTGGTGGATGCTACAGGTGTACGCGCCGATAGCGGACAACCGCTTCTTCGTTCAAAAATACGGAAGCGTTGAGAAGGCCGAGCTTCTGCGTCCACTGTTCTGCGAGACCCAGGTCGAGAGTTCTTTCAAGCTCCTGCTTCTCGTCACGCACATGGACGTCCACTTTCGCAGTCAACAGCAGCGAAACATCCATGATCTCCTGACCAGTGTGCGAGAGGCTGCCTTGGCGGAGTACAAAAAATCGCACCTGCCGGCCGACGTCAAGAAACTGCTTACCGGAAAGCTGAGACGCTTGCGTATCAACCTGTGGCCCAGACCAGAGTTCCGGTCTGCGGCGCTGCTCCGGCAGATCTACTCGTTCGAGTACGCGAGCAAGAAGACCATGTTGGACTACTGGATCTCGGAGAGGAGGGGCAACGCGGCGCTCATCGGTAGCAGCGCGTACTTCGAGGACAAGCGGCTGCCGCACGGGAACTCCAAGGACACTTTCTCTTACGACAGCATCTTAGACACCGTCAGCTTGTCGATGGTCGCGGCGCACGAGCCGTTTTATTACATCGATGACGACGCGTTCGGAGCAATCAACTATGGTGGTCTGGGTGCGAGCTTCGCGACGACCCTCCAGGAAGGTCTGGAGAGCGACCCGGCGTTGCGCACCGCCGTCGTCAGTCACGCCTCGAGCGGCGCTGCCCACGGAAGCGAGAGCCTACCATGGGGCGCTGTGATCGGCAACGATACTAAAGGCTCGCCACGGCTGGAACACGGTCCATTATTTTTGCCGGCATTCCGCGCGTTCCAGTCGAAGATGCGCGGTGCCGTTTCTCTTAACGCGGGCCGATTTTCGCCGGCAAAAGTGTTTTTTGTCAATTTCTGCCACAGCCAGACACGCGTGCGCGCTAGCTTCGACTGTAACGCTGCGCTGCAAGCAGCGACTGACTTCGTTTCTGCGTTTGATTGCGAACGCGGTAGCAACATGAACACTTGACGTTATGCAAGCCCTATAATGAAACATTTCTGTCTACCTCTGGCGATTGTGAACATACTCTGTAGGCCGAGATGTGGCGTGTTTGGCTTTCCTAATTTCCGCATATTTTTCTTGCATGTTTGCCTTAACAAAGAAAAACCAAATGCAATGTATACTGCACAAAAGGCTTTTGCAATGCAAGCCCTATTTTTGCTTGTTAGGCCGGTATGAGGCGAAATGCCAAAGCTAAAGTATTATGAAGATAGCGTAAGGGTAATTTAGACTAGACACATGATGCTTTTGACCATTTCAGCTGAGATATTTGATTTTCTATGTGCTACTTGCAAAATAAAGGTTGATAAGTTCAAAAAAAACCATCCATTTTTGTTACGTTTAACCAAATAGTTTTGAATGACCAGCCGTTAGTTCAGCAAGTGGACGCGGAGAAAGTATCAACGTGCGACGGAGCGTTAAAGACTTCGTTTTGCAGAAATGTCAGCGTCATCGTTCATGTCGGTGTCAGTGGTTGCGAGCGAGAAATCACCGTTGTTCGCAAGTGAAAGATCAAGAGAGATGCAAAGAAATAAATGATAATTGGGTTCGATTGAGATATTCACGCAGACCTTCTGCGTGGAAAGCGGGTGTCCTATTGCACAGCCACAAATATGCGAAAAAAATATGCGAACCTTAACTAGTGATTTCCTTAACTCGTGTATTAATTACTACGTGGCAGAAGCGTATAGAACCGCGCCAGGCGTCTAAAGATGTGCAATTCGCAACAAGCGGTGTTTTAAATTTAAAAGCCCACCCGGTCTCGGGCACATTTCATCGTCTCATCTGCGTGAACAACGTAAGCAGCTGCCTATAGTTTCACGTGCTGTCTTAAGACAACACGTGCTGTCTTAAGACAACACGCGTCCGTAAGACAACAACGAATACGGAAGACAATTCTTCCTTTTGCCGATTAGCAAAAGGAGCAATTATGGCGCAGTGGTTGTTTCGCACGTGTATACTTGCAGTAGGCTTTCTATGATAGTTTGAAACGGTCAATATAACGCACATAGACGTTCGACATAGACGCACCTAGAGAGAAAGCTAGTCTACAGCAGTTATGAAGGCGGTGCTCACGGCTCTTGATTTACACTATCGCGCTTTACTCTTGAAGGCGAAGCTCAAGCTTATTCCAAGCTTTCTTTAATTCCCTTCTCTACATATTATTGTGTTATGATCAACTTATAACTTTTTTATACCTGAGAGTGCTATTAACATTAGCAACATTAACATAAAGGCTAACAACACAAAAACAGGAGGTCCTGGTATACTGCTCTTGCCTTGATGTTCCTAGTATGTTCTAAACAATCCGAGGTTGTTTTTTTTCTCGCACAAACGTTGCAGTTAAATCGACCAAACTGAAGCGTAGCTGGCGCACCCACTTCATCATCATCACAGCCACCAACATCGCCATATGGCTACGTTTCGGCCGATCGTGTCCATGGACAGCAGGCGCGTAGACCGAACATTCATTGTCAGCCTTCCTAGTCAAAAGATCTTCAATCTCTGGGGGATTACACAAAATAGAGCGACTTAAAATTACGATTATTCATAATTACGTTACATTAAAAATCATCTTAAAATTATTTTAGCTCTTACTCATATATCCTTAATTCAGTATGTATGATCCGCCCGACTCATGGCCGATCCCCAAGAGTGCGTAAGTGCTTATGATCCAAAGAGCATCATCATCATCATCATCATCATGATCATCATCATCGTCATGATTATCATTGTCTGCTAACCGAAGAACTCAACCAATCCAGCATTTCTGCATCGAAAAAAAGAGACGCGCTGTAAAAGAAAATGAACGGCGTATGCTGTAGCCGACATGACAAAATGATGCGAACGATTTTTCATCGAAGAGAAGACCCCTTGCATATAGCAAAACGAACGTTATGCCACTTTCATCCCTTCAATATATTGGGATGTGTACTGCCGAATTTCATTTTGTGACCACCGCGCTGCCGTCAATGATCAGGTAACATGCGTTATATGCACGAGAAACACTGGAATCATTCAGTGTATGCCGCTTTATTCACTCAGTGTAGCGAATAATAATGATTCATAAATTAGCTATAGTAATATTCGCTAACCTTTCATATTCTAATCCGTAGTAAAGGAGTTCTGAATTTCTACGACCATCTGCTTTGAACCTCACACGACCTAGAAACGTAGTCAGTTAAAGCATTCGCCTGAAAACTTGACAGTCACACCCAGTCAGATCGAAGCCCGACACCAGAGCAAAGACACCCTTGTTGGTCTCGTGAATTCGTCCAGTGAAAGGTCACGAAAGGTCAGCTCAAGGTAAATTGAAGTGGCGTGCAAATGTCGTAGTACCGTATTAAAAGTCAAACCCCTGCGGGGCTTGGCTTGTCAGTGTGCAGTCTCCTCCTCTCTTCCATGCTTGTTAGCCTTGGTACTGCAAGCGTCATCTTGTCCGTCCTCGATGGCCTGTTTTCTTATGCTTCCACGACGACACCGGCTCACCCTCCCCTGTGAGTCGAGAGGGGGTATGACTGCGCATGGCCTCCGAGATGGCGGGCACGTGGTGTGCCCGCCATCTCGGAAAGCTGTTGCTTCTTTCGCGAAAGCTGTTGATATACTCACAGGACATTATGAGAGTTGGATCGCGAAGAGTGAGAAGGATCGCTTTCAATGTCGACGCACGATTGACAGCCGGCAGCGATACACGAAACGGAGAATATCACTATCGTCAACCCGGCTGTATACGCCCACTGCAGGGCAAAGCCCTCTACCATGTTCCACCAGTCAACCCGGTCCTGCGCTTGCTTCCGCCACGTTATACCAGCGAACTTCTTATAATATCATCTGCCCAGCTTCATTTTCTGTCTCGCCTAAAAAGAAAGGAAAAACAAATTGGCGCATCTATGCATTAGTGGTGCGAAAACTGGCTTTACGGCAAAGTTGGCTGCCTTCTTCACTTCCTGTCTCTTCTCCTCACTCTCACCCCCTTTCCCACTCTATATGTTACATACATACATACATACATACATGCACACATACATACATACATACATACATACATACATACATACATACATACATACATACATACATACATACATACATACATACATACATACATACATACATACATACATACATACATACATACATACATACATACATACATACATACATACATACATACATACATACATACATACAAAACTTTACGGGCAGAAGACGGATATCCGTTAATACTGTAGATTTATATGTACTACAGGTCGGAACATTTACATCAGAGGTCGTTGTTGCGCGGCTTAGCGGGAATCTCTCAGTCGCATAACTCCTTGCCGATCTCTAACATGCATGAGCAAGTAGCATCATAAACGGTATGTACAAAGGGAAAAAAATGGCGGAAAAAAGAACCATCCGATGATTTCTCGGTGCCGAATGCGATATTTGTTCCGTCATACAGTTCCACATCTAACTCAAGTGAGTCAACAAAGCTGCCACGCATAAGAGTTCCCTTTAATCTGCAGCAGTGCACGTCCACTTTCCTTAAACGAAAGCATATAGGAGAAATAAGGTTGACATATGAGGTGCTGATGAACTATTACCATTTACAAGATTTTCTGCATCTCCCATGTCTTATAGCGATCGATAAGTACAGTTTCAGTAGAAACATATATTGAAGTATGGCAGCTTGGGCTCGTTTGTATGACATGACGATAGTTACAGCGCGAGAACAGAAGGACGACAAAGAGACAAGAAGGACACGAAGGACACGAGCGCTCATGTACTTCCTGTCCTTCTTGTCTCTTTGTTGTCCTTCTGTTATCGCGCTATAACTATCCTGTTTTGAAGGATTGGAGTGCTATGTCTGCAGTATTACCACTGGTAAATAACCCTTTGACCAAATAACAAATCTCAGCATTCAGGGCTTTATGAAAACAGCCGTGTTTCAGGACACCAGTAAACAACACGTGTATAGAATCACGCAGAAATAAGTAGGCCACAGCAATTAAATGAAGCAATTAAATGATTAAATTTATCAACAAAATTCATCGTCACAAGCGCCAATGAGAAAGCCTGGCAATGTCAAGGATTCATATAGCTGCCACGTCTGCAACGAAACGCGCTGACGAAATCGTCCACTCCGCGCCGAGCTGCATTGCAGTCAAAGCTGGCCGACATGCGCGTCTGACTGTGGCAGAAGTTGACGAAGAAAACTTTCGCCGGCGAGAATGGGCCCGCGTTAACAAGGCCCTTGCCATGCATCTTCGCCTGGAACGCGCGAAATGCCGGCAGAAAGGCTGGGCCGACTAGACCGAGCTCAGGCCGCTGCGAACCAGTAGTATTGCTGCTGGTCGCAGAACCCCAGGGTGCGGTGTCGTTTCCGTCGTTAGCGCGGTTCGATGCGTCACCAGCCACGGCGTGACACAACGCGGGGTTGTTTTCGAGGCCTTCCAAGAGGACATTCGCGAAGCCTGCGCCCAGACCACCGTAGTTAATCGCACCGAAAGCCTCGTCGTGGATGTAGTAAAACGGCTCGGGCACGGCGACCATCGACAAAGTGACGGTGTCCAATATGCTGTCGTAAAAGAACGGGTCCTTCGAGTTGCCATGCGGTAGCCGCTTGTCCTCGAAGTACGCGCTGCCACCGATGAGCGCCGCGTTGCCGAGCCTCTCGGAGATCCAGTAGTCCAGCATGGTCTTCTTGCTCGCGTACTTGAACGAGTAGACGCGCTGGAGCAGAGACACAGACTGGAACTCCGGTTTGGGCCACAAGTTGACGCTAAAGCGTCTCAGCTTAGAGGCGAGCAACTTCTTGACGTCGACCTCTCGAACGCTGGTCAGGAGTTCGTGGATGTCTCGCTGAGCACGTCTGCGAAAGTTGAGAGACATGTGATTGACGAGTAGCAGGAGCTTGAAGGAAGTCTCGACCTGGGTCTCACAGAACAGTGGGCGCAGCAGCTCGGTCTTCTCAACGCTTCCGTACTTCTGGACGAAGAAACGATTGTCTGCTACGGGTGAGTAGACCTGCAGCATCCACCAACCCAGGTGGCTCAACAACGCCGAGTCATCCGACGTCGTGATGATTTGACGGACGACGTCCAACGTGCCCGTCGCCTTCACGATGGCCGTGTCCTCTGGTTCGAAAGATGAGAAGTTCTCGAGAAGGAAGTACTTGCTCATCAATGAAACGAAGCGTTCTGTTTTCAAACCGAACGCTTGTGCTAATGAGTCGAGCTTGAAGACCATGACAGACTTGCCCTTGGGCGACGACTTCGGCGAGCTGAAAGACGATGAGCCTGGTCAGATCATACACAGCGCGATACGGGCACAGTTCGGTGGCCCCCTCGCCGCTGGCATTCCGAGTCGAGTCGGGGCGAAAATAGGCCAAGTACTGGTAGAAGTATCGGAGAATCGTGGCCTGGCTGGTCATGACGAGGTACTGACCTTTTCAGAATTTGGCGTATGTACTCGGATAGATGTAGATCACCTTGCGAACTTTTGAGGTGTCGGCGAGCGGCGGAAGCATCTTGACATCGAACCAGAGTGGTATGTTCCAGCGGATGCTCAAGTTGAGGTGAGCTTATACGGGTCCACGTCGGCGGGCGGCTTTTCGGGCCAAGGAATGCCGAGGTCGCGCATCAACTGCTTGAACTTCCGGCGCGTCTCAGCCGCGTTCTCCATGGCCCTGTTCACGTGAAAGTTATTGGTAAAATGTTTTGCCAACAAGTGAATAATTGGCTTGATACTACGCGTATACACTTTCGGGGCTAATAAAAATGAATACACAAGATTATAGACCTCTATGACAAGATTATCTATCAATCAACCAAGATTATGCCTGACATTAGTAATAATTAGTTTAACGCTAGTCATTGGTCTCTTTGCACTTTACAAGTATATACGGAAATCAGAATCATGCAACTGAGATGTTCATTTGGCTGCATGTACAGTCTGTTGCGCACTTAGGCGAAATCTTGATGCATGACATCGAGGTGCGGCCAGCGCTGCAGTCGCACGTGGGCCGCATATCGCGCTTGCGCAAACGTTTGAAGAGCGTGGTGTTGAACTGCATCGTCAGCTATATACAGTGGTGCGCGCTGGCAACATTGTCGGGCAGCCTGCTGATTTCATCGTTGCTGTGGGAACTTGGCCGATATTCTGGACTAAACTTTGCGGTACCAACCTGTCAGCCTTCATTGGCGATAATGGTGTTCTGTCAAAACAGTATTTGACAGCATACGTTGTTTCATCTTTCGAAACGCCATGATACAGGGTGCGTTCTAGTATTTTTTTCTTTGGTGTGTACACCACAGTACGCTGCGACGGAGAACATCATAATGAGGACGTACAGGGCATGATATTTATTTCACGCTAGAAGAACGAAGCACTCTACAGCGACTGCCGTGAAGCTATGCGGATTCAACTCAATAAAACAACCGGCAACGTGTTCAGGATTGATGTAGGGTCAAGATAACAACCTGAACGTGCTACTTCTCGATAACATTCATAACATGAGGCAGCACTCACTCACCGGCGCCGAAATGCACACGTCAAGCCTCCAACTTCACTTATTGCGCCGTCATGTCCCCAGCGGCAACCATATGACTGCGCTCATTTTGGGTGGAGTGAGGCGTACAGTGACGCGATGATCGACGTCGGTCCAGTCTCCGCAGTAACGATGAAATTCGACCGCTGCCCGACAATGCGGTCAACGCGCACCGCCGGCGGTAGCCGCAGTTCAAAACCACCCTTGACATTCTCCCCTCCCTTTTTTTTCTTTTTTTTTCATAAATAAAAATGTTGTATCATCAACCGTTCAGCAATGCGCCCCTCCAGCGTCTGCCGCACTGGCCACATCATGGCCGCATCGCGATGCCACGCGCTACGAGATTTTCACCCGAAGTGTGAAACAGGCTGTACATCCCCTGTTCGTAAGAAATACATGACCAATTCACCACACCCCGTCACGCAATGAGCACGGAAGGCACCTGTTACAATATACGTCTGCCCTCAAGACGTGATAGACAACCGAGTCGGCTATTGGATTACGTTCGACAATGTCGAACCTTTCCCAACATAGTTGAAATGTACGTCTACTGACTGCTCTCGAAACTTCAACAATAAATAGGCTTAGCGTTTTCCCAAATTGAAGTAGGTTAACAAACTTATTGCGACAGCAATCATGTGCACATTCCCGGCTGTTTTTTGCCGTCGGTGTCGCCGTTAGACACCACCATCATGCATATATATATATATATATATATATATATATATATATATATATATATATATATATATATATATATATATATATATATATATATATATATATATATATATATATAGTTGAGACGTTTATTGGCGGACGGTTGTCGACGATGCTTGACAGTGACAGTCAATGCGGGTACCGACTCTCTGCACGAGCTGCTCTTCTTCTTGCTAAAAAGGGCAACCCACTAGAAGGCGGTGGAGAGGATGACCCACTGTTCGAAGGCTTCACCACAACTACCCCGGGTACGAAGAGGGAGCCGCCTGGCGACCTAGCAGCTGGTTACTATGAGCGGGTCATGGTAGGCTTTGAGGCGCTCCACGTTGACAATGTCGCGCCCTCGACGGCGCATGTCCGAAGATGGTTCGATGGGTTCGATCAAGTAATTTACAGGGGAAGTACGTTCGACGACACGGTAGGGGCCTTCGTATTTGGGCAATAGTTTTGAAGATAGGCCAGTTGAAGTGGTAGGGATCGAGAGCCAGACGAGCGCTCCAGGGAGGAACATGGGCGCAGTAGTGCTAGTGTCAGCGCGAATGCCTTTTTGCCGCTCTTGATCATGCGCTGTAAAGGTCCTTGCGAGCTCTCGACACTCTTCAGCAAGCTTGGCTGTAGCAGAAATAGGCGCCCACTCTGACGGATCTGGCTTGTACGGAAGTATAGTGTCGATGGTGTGCGACGGGTGCCTTCCATATAATAAAAAGAAAGGTGAAAAGCCAGTAGTGCTCTGAGGGGCGGTGTTATATGCGTAGGTGACGAAGGGTAGAATGGAATCCCAATTTGTGTGATCGGCGGCGACGTACTTGGAGAGCATGTCGCCGAGCGTACGGTTGAAGCGTTCAGTAAGGCCATTCGTCTGCGGGTGGTAAGCAGCAGTTTTGCGGTGAACAACGTTGCACTCTTTGAGAATGGCTTCGACGACTTCAGACAGGAAGACGCGGCCTCGATCACTGAGCAGTTCCTGAGGTGGACCGTGTCGCAGCATGAATCGTTGGAGCAGGAAGCAGGCCACATCGCTCGCTGTAGCCGCGGGGAGAGCGGCAGTTTCGGCGTATCGCGTGAGGTGGTCCACAGCAACAATGGCCCAGCGGTTACCGGCCGACGTTAGTGGAAGTGGCCCATACAAATCAATGCCAACGCGCCCAAATGGCCTGGCAGGGCAAGGTAGAGGTTGCAGACCTACCGGCGACAGGTGCGTTGAAGTTTTGCGGCGCTGACATTCTATGCAGGAGCGAACGAATTTCTGCACATAGCGGTACATGCCGCGCCAAAAGTACCGTCGGCGAATGCGCTGGTAAGTCTTCGATACGCCGGAGTGCGCACATTGCGGATCAGTATGAAAGAATTCGCATATGTCAGAGCGCAGACTGCGGGGTATGACTAGTAGCTACTGGCGGCCGTCACCGCTGTAATTGCGTCGGTGGAGAAGGTCGTCGCGAACGGCGAAATGGTGGGCTTGACGACGCAACGCGCGAGTGGATGGAGTGGATGGATCAGTCAGCAAGTCTATCAATGAGGCAATCCATTGATCCTTGCGCTGTTCAGTAGCAACGGCATGAATGCTAATGGAAGAAACGGCAAGGTGAGACGCTGAGTCGTGGGCATTGTCGTCAGGCAAGGGAGAGCGCGACAGGGCGTCGGCGTCAGCATGTTGCCTTCCGTTGCGGTACAGCACGCGGATGTCGTAGTCTTGCAGGCGAAGTGCCCACCGGGCGAGACGGCCTGAGGGATCTTTCAATGAGGACAACCAGCATAGTGCGTGATGGTCGGTGACTACATCAAATGGGCGACCATATAAATAAGGTCGGAACTTGGTAAGGGCCCACACGATTGCCAGACATTCTTTCTCAGTGACGGTGTAATTAGTCTCGGCTTTTGTAAGCGTACGGCTTGCATACGCCCAGACATATTCCGGGAACCCTGGTTTGCGCTGTGCAAGGACAGCGCCGAGACCGACACCACTGGCGTCCGTGTGTACCTCTGTAGGGGCAGTAGGGTCGTAGTGGCGGAGTATGGGAGGCGACGTCAGTAAACGACGAAGCGTTGTGAATGCGTCGTAGCACTGTGATGACCACGAATGGAGAGGCCCGTTACTACCGAGGAGTTTTGTCAGCGGCGATGCGATAGACGCGAAGTTTCGGATGAAGCGCCGAAAGTAGGAACACAGTCCTAAGAAACTGCGCAGTTCCTTGATGGATGTCGGCTTGGGGAACTCGGTCACGGCCCGAAGCTTGGCTGGATCGGGGAGAATTCCGTCCTTGGACACGACGTAGCCGAGTATTGTCAACTGCCGGGCTGCAAATCGGCACTTCTTCAGGTTCAGTTGCAGACTGGCGTCACTCAGACGCGTTAAAACATGCCGCAGGCGTTGAAGATGCGTTGAGAAGTCCGGAGCGAAAACGACGACGTCATCGAGGTAGCACAGGCACGTGTGCCATTTCAGGTCACGCAGGACGGTATCCATCATGCGCTCAAAGGTGGCAGGTGCATTGCACAGCCCAAACGGCATAACGTTGAATTCGTACAAGCCGTCGGGAGTGACGAAAGCGGTCTTCGGTCGAGCGTCTTCAGCCATAGGTACTTGCCAGTACCCTGAGCGCAAATCTAGAGATGAAAAAAATTCGGCTCCTTGCAGGCTGTCAATCGCGTCATCCACACGCGGTAGTGGGTACACGTCCTTACGAGTGATCTTGTTGAGACGTCGGTAGTCCACACAGAACCGCACAGAACCGTCCTTCTTCGCGACGAGAACGACAGGAGATGCCCAGGGGCTGTTAGAGGGTCGAATAACATCGCGGCGTAGCATGTCGTCCACTTGCTCATTGATTACACGGCGTTCTGTGGGAGATACGCGATATGGACGTTGCCGTAGTGGTGGTTGTGCGCCTGTGTCAATGCGATGTGTAACAGTCGATGTGCGGCCGAGAGAAGGTTGAGAGACATCGAAAGAAGAGCGGAATTCTTCCAACAGGGCCAGAAGCTGGGAGCGCTGGACCGGCGTAAGGTTGTCGGCAATGGAAGGACCAAATACATCAGCGGATGATGAAACAGATGTAGAAACAGCACTAAGCGTATTGGAACTTCGGCAGTGCGTGTCATCAGGTTGATCCATGACTTGTGCGTCTTCGATGGGTTCCACGCTGCCGAGACATTCCCCTCGCACCAACGTAACACTGTACGGGGATGAGTTCAGAACAAAAATAGTGGTGCTGCCGCGAGTTACTTGCACGGTCGCGAAAGGAACCAGCAAACCTTTTCTGGTGAAAACACGATGAAATGGTGAGAGGAGTGCAGCGGTGTCTGAAAGACTGGCACAGTACACCGACACCGCCGCGGACGAGTTTGCAGGCACTTGCGTGTCGTCCCTGACGAGAAATTTGCTTGCAGTAGATGGACTGTCGGCCGGCGTCAAAGAAGAGAATGGTGTTAGCTCTATTTCTGCTGGTGCGCAATGAATGACGGCGTCGTGGCGGGAGAGAAAATCCCATCCTAGGATGACGTCGTGAGAGCATGAAGGAATTATGATGAATTCAACGGCATACATCACGTCCTGAATCATGAGGCGGGCTGTACACATCGCTGTAGGGTGAATGCTTTGGGCGCTGGCTGTACGGAGGGAGAGCCCGGAAAGTGGCGTGGTCACTTTGCGCAGTATTCGGCTAAGCTTTGCGTCCATCACGGATACGGCGGCTCCAGTATCTACAAGGGCAGATGCACAAACACCATCCACAAGCACGTCTATCACGTTCGAAGGTCTTTCCTGAGGGCTTCCGCAGTTCGACAGCGTCGCAGCCCTTGCCTCGTGGACTGCGACGACTAGTTTTCCTGGTCACCCTCTAGTGGACGTGGCCGCATCGGCGACAGTGAGCGACGTCGCGGAGAATGTGAGCGGCGGGTAGATGGAGCGGGGCGGGACGACGGTGACGTAGGTGGCGGTTGGTCATAGAAGCGGCTCGATTGGCTGGGAAAATTGGAGGCGACTTGCGGTCGCTGCACACGATTGCAGTAGCGTGCTACGTGCCCGACGCAACCACAAGCAAAGCAGATGGGGCGATTGTCCGCAGTGCGCCATCGGTTCGTGGGTCCCATCCATGTCGAAGAACGCGATGGGCGAGCCGGCTGCTGATATAACTGCATAGTGGGCGGCACACGGGGCACGTGGATGACGTCGGTATATGTAGGCGGCACAGTTTCTCCGAAGGCCTGGGGTCTGGCGATGGTTTCGGTGTAACCAAGAGGGCCAGTCACAGGAATCGGTGGGGGTGGCCTGGCGACAACTTGGGCGTAACTGAGTGGTGTAGATACTGGAGGCGGCTGGTGATATTCTGGAATGACTTCCGCGATTTCCTGCTGAATGGCTCGGCGGAGGGGAGGC
Source organism: Rhipicephalus microplus (assembly GCF_043290135.1). Taxonomy (NCBI): domain Eukaryota; kingdom Metazoa; phylum Arthropoda; class Arachnida; order Ixodida; family Ixodidae; genus Rhipicephalus; species Rhipicephalus microplus. The sequence goes on from NC_134705.1 coordinate 182,627,279, forward strand.
AGAAGTGTGCTTGACGACTGTTCAGCACGGTGCGGGGAAGCAAAGGCCAGTAAAGAGACCTGGCGGGCAACTTCTTCACGCACGAATGTCTTGATTTCAGCAAGCAGGGCGGTGTGGTCCGGAAGTGTTGACAAGGCCGAGAGATCAGCGTCACGTGAGGGTGGTCGACGGGTCATCGAGCACTGCCGTCGCATCTCCTCGTAACTTTGGCAAAGTGTAATGATCTCTGCTACAGTGCGAGGGTTCTTGGCCAGGAGCATGGTGAAGGCATCGTCGGCGATGCCTTTTAGAACATGGGTAATTCTGTCGGACTCTGACATGCTCGCGTCCACTTTTTTGCACAAGTCAAGGATGTCCTCTATGTAGCTTGTGAAGGACTCACCGGTCTGCTGTGCTCGTTCACGTAACCGCTGTTCGGCTTGGAGCTTACGAACGGCAGGACGGCCGAACACGTCGACGACGGCGGTTTTAAAAGCGGACCAAGTGGGGAAATCGGATGCGTGGTTGTTGTACCACATGCCGGCCACACCCGCGAGGTAGAAAACCAGGTTGCCGAGTTTACCTGCCTCGTCCCAATGATTGGGAACGCTGACGCGTTCGTACATAGCAAGCCAGTCCTCGAGTGAGTGAGTATGAACTTTATTAAGGTCCTGAGAGGAAAGAAAGCGGTGCCGAAAGCCCCGCCATCAATCCGGCGGCTCCACCCAGGTCGGGACCGGTAGACAGAGTCTCTCGGCGACGGCCCGGGCCCTCTGGACAGCCTTGAGCTGGGCGATGAGCTCTGTGCTTCGAAGGGCGGAGTCCCAGGAGGACTGGTCAGAAAATTCTGTACCCACGTTGGCAGGGCACAACCAGAGCATGTGGTCGAAATTGTTATACTCGTTTCCACAGTGTGGACATGCAGTGGAAAAGTCCGGATTAATCCTGCTTAGTGTCGTTGGTGTGATGTATGTACGTGTCTGCAATTGTCTGTAAGTGATTGCTTGTGCTCTGTTCAGATCTCTGTGAGGAGGAGGAAAAGTTCGACGTTCTAATCTATGATGTGAGGTGAGTTCGTGATATGATACAAGTGGGTCTTTGTAATCGAGGTTCCTGCAGGCTGCATTTAAGCGAGGGGGCGAACCACTGACGCGGAAAGTGAGCTCTCGCGCCAGTGTGTGTGCCCGCTCGTTTGGGTTGCCAGCAAAGCCGGAAATGTTTCCCATGTGGGCTGGGAACCATGCGATGTGTGTAGACCGAAAGTTTTCCTCCTTCGTCTCGTGGTTGAAAAGCCTGTTAACGACCGCAGCTGCCTTCGAAGAGACTAGGGCCGCCGAAAAAGTTCTTATAGCTGTTCTAGAGTCCGAGTAAATGACAGAGGCTTCAGTGCAGCTTCGAAGGGCTAGCGCAATGGCCATTTCCTCTGCTTCGTGGGTGAAGTTGGTAACTACCGTGGCTGCGTTGACGAGCGAGCCGTGGGCGTCCACCACAGAGACTGCATAGGCACCTCGATTCCAATATTTTGCGGCATCAACGAAGAGGACCTGCGTATCGTTGCACATGATCTTGGCGAGTATTGCCTTGGCTCTCGCTTTTCTTCGTCCTTCATTGTGGGTTGGGTGTATGTTTCTGGGAATCGGGTCAACTGTTATCGCTTTCATGGCTTGTGTGCAAAGTTGGGACTTTTCTGGCGGCATGAAGAAAGGCTGAAGACCGGCTTCAAACAATATCTCGTTGCCCGCCTTTGAGAGTGAGAGCCGACTAATCTGTGCATGCCGCTGTGCCTCAAAGAGTTCGGTAGCTGTATTATGCAGGCCCAATTGTAAGAGTCGTTCCGTACTAGTGTTGCGAGGGAGGCTCAGGACCCTTTTCAATCCTGTTCGAATTAATGTATCAATTTTGTTGAGCTCTGTCTTCTTCCAGTTGAGGAAGGGGGCGGCGTAAGTCACGTGGCTGATGAGAAAGGCGTGAAATGCTTTCATGAGGTTGTCCTCTTTCAGACCAGCCCTTCTACTGTTGACCCTTGATAATACCCTGGTGAAGTTGAAGACACTTTTCTCTATACGTTTGAGGGCCTCCGCGTTGTCACCGCTGTAAGCACCAACTACCATGCCCAGGACCTTGATTGTGTTACATATTGGGATACTACCTCCGTCCTTGGTGTGTAGGTGAACGGGGAGGGAGCTAAGGAGCTGTCCCTTTCTGGGGCCGTGTTTACACAGAAGGAGCTCTGATTTGCTCGTAGATAGCTTCAGCCCCGTATTTTGTAGGAAAGCTTGTGTGGTGTCTAGGGCATGTTGTAGGTTCTGCTCCAGGGAGCCTAGTGGGCCACTTGTGGACCAGATGGTAATGTCATCTGCGTAAATCACGTGTCCTACCCCATGAACTTTCGAGAGTCGGTTCGCCAGATCGTGCATTGCGATGTTGAAAAGAAGTGGCGAAAGCACTGACCCTTGGGGGGTGCCGACGTTTCCCAGCTTGTGCTTACGGCTTCTGATTTGTCCGATGTTTATGGTAGCCGTACGGTCCGCCAAAAACGATCTGACATAGTTGTGAAATTTTTCTCCGAGATGTAAACTGGAGATTTCGTTGAGGATATGTTCGTGCCTGACCGTATCGAAGGCCTTCGTTATGTCGAGCGCCAGGATGCCCTTTACGTCCCGTGATTTATTGTCTATCACAGCACTCCTGATAAGGAGCATGGCATCTTGTGTTGATAGTGATTTTCAGAATCCTATGAGATTGTGGCGAAAAAGGCTGTTTGCTTCGATGTGCTCTGCAATTCTATTGTGAATGACATGTTCGGCGACCTTTCCGAGGCACGAAGTAAGGGATATTGGTCTCAAGTTCTCGGCATGGAGCGGTTTTCCGGGTTTGGGGATGAGAATTATATTGGCAGTTCGCCATTCATCCGGTACGCGGCCCGCCGTCCATACCTCGTTTATTTTCTTTGTAATGATTTGTATGGCTTGGTTATCTAAGTTTCTGAGAAGTTTGTTAGTTAATCCATCTGGACCAGGGGCCGAGCGGCCGTTAAGGCCATGAAGGGCGTGCACAATCTCTGAGACCTCGAATGGACGATCCAGTGAGCGTTGAGGTGTCCCCTTGTACTCGCATGCCGGGTCGTCCCAGGGGACTGATTTGCTTTCTGTCGGCAGGTATATGTCTGCCAGGGTGTTAGCAAAGTCCTGAGGACTAGTGCCTTCAATCGTGTGCAGGTGGACGAGTCTGTCGAGCATTATTCGAAGCCAGTCCTCGACGTCGGTGCCATCCGCGCCGGCGAAGACAGGAGGGTCCCGGATGCGGGGAACACCGGAACATGGCGTCGGCGCAGGAGGAAGCGTTTGCTGTGCGGCGTCTTGGTGCATGGTAGAAGGCACGGTGCGGGATCGTAGCTCCAGGGGCATCAAATGCTAACCGAAGGTGTTAGAAGGGCAAAGCACTCTCCACCAAATTGTTGAGACGTTTATTGGCGGACGGTTGTCGACGATGCTTGACAGTGACAGTCAATGCGGGTACCGACTCTCTGCACGAGCTGCTCTTCTTCTTGCTAAAAAGGGCAACCCACTAGAAGGCGCTGGAGAGGACGACCCACTGTTCGAAGGCTTCACCACAATATATATATATATATATATATATATATATATATATATAAGACGTGATAGACAACCGAGAACAATATATATATATATATATATATATATATATATATATATATATATATATATATATATATATATATATATATATATATATATATATATATGCTAATGAATTAATGAATCTGAGTAACGGACGCTCTGCTGGCAACGAAGAAGACGATGATGATCGGCGGCTGCAGTAGTAGCTCGCGCACGCCGTTCGCCATTAGCCAGACCTGCCTGTTAAAGCTCATTTTGTCAAGCTGCGTCTGAACCTTTCTCGACGTACAACACCTCTATTTTAAGTGGTGGAGGAGCCGGGGTTCCCATCAACCTGGAACTTCGCAATCGGACGCTACCCTCACCGTTCAACATGACTGCTCCTGGCCCTTCTCAAGCTGCCTCACCAACGACAGTCTACTGTACTGGCGCGCCTCGGCAACGTGACCCACCAATTTTTCGCGGCAACGATGAACAAGATGTCGAGGACTGGCTCGTCGAGTACAAAATCGTAAGCGCTTCCAACAAGTGGAACGCCTGCGACCAGCTCACAAACGTGCGCTTTTACCTAGCTGATGTGGCCAGCCTCTGGTTCAAGAACCACCAAGGCGAAATTACCAACTGGTCCGCCTTCAAGACCACCATCTCCGCGGTCTTCGGCCGTCCCGCCGTGCGCCGGCTTCGCGCGGAACAGCGTCTCCGTAGTCGAGTCCAGCGCAGGGACGAGACCTTTACGAGTTACATTGAAGATGTCTTGTCCCTTTGCAAGCGCGTCGATGAATCTCTAACCGAACGCGACAAAATCAAGCACATCATCAAAGGAGTTGACGACGACACCTTCCAGATGCTCGTCGCTCGGAATCCACAGACCGTCACCGATGTTGTCCACCTCTGTCAGGAGTACGACGAGTTGCGTAAGCAGCGTGTCTCGACGCGCAGGGCCGCAGAAGATACGGCTGAAGTTTCCGCCCTCGTACACGACGTCGCTGCTGATCAGACCGTCTTACTCCCCCAAATCAAACAATTCATTCGTGAGGAAGTTGCGCGTCAGCTTTCTCTTGTGGCCGAAGCATCCGCGCCAGTGACCTCGTTAGACCCACGTCTACGCCAGGTCATTGAGACACAGGTCGCGCAAGCACTGCCTCCATCGCCACCTGTCCCTACGCCGCTGACCTACGCTGCCGTCGTTGCTAGACCCCCAGCCCCACCTGTCTCTGGCGCATACCGGGGCACCGGGTCCTCCTACCCTACGATGCTGCCTACATACACGGCACCCCATCCCGTTTCGCCCCCTGCACCTTCTGTCGTTAACCCATGGCGCACCTTGGATAATCGACCCATCTGTTTCGCATGCGGTTTCGTGGGACATATAGCACGCTACTGTCGCCGTCGCAACTTCCAGCCTCCAGACCATGGGAATTCTGCAAATTACCAGGCTGCCCAGAATCCCCGGCGACCATCTTCTCCTATCACCGACTCATTGTCCCCACGACGCCCCGTCGATTCTCGCCGGTCATTACCACCCCGTCGCCGATCTGTCTCCCCGATGCTTCGGCGCACGAGTCCCGCTCGAGAGGAAAACTGACAGCCGCAGTTCCGGAGGCAAGAACTGCGTCGTCGTCGAACTTTCTAAGACCTCCTCTTTGTCCGTCCAACGAAATTGATGTGCTAGTAGAAGGTGTTGCTGTACGTGCACTTGTCGACACAGGCGCCGTCGTTTCTGTAATTAGTGAAAAACTGTGTCGCGATTTGAGAAAAGTTACAACGCCGCTTACGAATCTTGCTCTGCGTACAGCCACCTCCCATTTCATCGCGCCGACAGCTCAGTGCACAGCACGCGTCCTTATTCAAGATGTTTGGTACGCCGTCAACTTTGTTGTTCTCCCACGTTCATCTTACGACGTGATACTAGGATGGGATTTCCTTTCTACCCATCAGGCTCTCGTCGACTGCGCTCGTGCTGAACTCACGTTGACGAATCCGTGCCTTGATATCGACCACCACAGTCCCTCGAAAGTGTTTGCCGCAGCTGACGTCCGCATCGCGCCGTTGTCCGCCGTCCTAGTGCCTGTGTTTTCCCCTGCTGCCACTAACTCGACGCTCCTGTTCCAACCAACTATAGCTAGTGCGCAACACCGGACCATCGTCCTCCCGTTTGCCGTCATCAACTTTTCCAATGGTTCGGCGGTACTTTATGCGTGCAACGTTTCTGCTTGCCCGTACATCCTGCTACGCGGTGAGTGTCTGGGAAGCCTCGAGACCTTAAATTGTATTTTCGAAGAACCGATCTATCCAGACAAGCCATTTCTACCGACTTGTGCCATTACACCCGCAACTGACGCTAATGAACCTATGGATGTATTCCGCAAGTCCATCGATTGTAACCTCACGCCTGGGCAGCAGAAACAGCTGATCAAGCTCCTACAGCGTTTTCGAGCCTCGTTTGACCACAATCAGCCTTCCTTAGGTCGAGCGTCATCTGTTGTACACCGTATAGATACTGGTCAAGAGACGCCATTACGGCAGCGTCCATATCGTGTGTCAACTACCGAACGCCGTGCCATAAATGAACAGGTTGACGACATGCTGACACGTGGCATAATCGAACCGTCAAGCAGTCCCTGGGCCTCTCCAGTTGTGTTGGTGAAGAAGAAGGACGGATCCATCAGGTTTTGCGTGGACTACCGGCGTCTCAACCGAATCACGCGCAAGGATGTCTATCCGCTGCCACGCATTGACGATGCCTTGGACTGCCTACAGGGAGCCGAATTTTTCTCTTCTTTAGATCTCCGCTATGGATACTGGCAGGTACCCATGGCAGAGGCCGATCGTGAAAAAACTGCTTTCATCACACCCGACGGGCTTTACGAATTCACAGTGATGCCCTTCGGCCTCTGCAACGCGCCAGCTACTTTCGAGCGGATGATGGACTCTATCCTTCGAGGCCTCAAATGGAACGTTTGCCTTTGTTATTTAGATGATATTGTCGTCTTTTCAACTGATTTTGAAACCCATTTAACCCACCTCGAGAAAGTCCTCGCGTGTATTTCTGCCGCGGGGCTGCAACTGAATCTGAAGAAGTGCAATTTCGCCGCTCGAAAGCTTACGATCCTTGGCCACGTGGTTTCAAAAGACGGCATTCTTCCTGACCCTGCCAAACTTACAGCCGTTTCAGCGTTTCCCAAACCGACCACCATGAAAGAGCTCCGAAGCTTCATAGGCCTTTGCTCTTACTTCCGGCGCTTCGTCCGCAATTTCGCGACGATCATCGCTCCTTTGACCAAGCTCCTCGCCGGCTCCAGAGACCTTTCAGCCTGGTCTGCCACCTGTGACGACTCTTTCAATGAACTGCGCCGCCTCCTCACGTCGCCGCCTATTCTGCGACACTACGACCCATCGGCACCCACAGAGATCCACACCGACGCTAGTGGTGTCGGGCTAGGCGCTATTCTTGCACAGAAGAAAGACGGCTTCCAAGAGTACGTGGTTGCCTACGCAAGCCGAACTCTTAGCAAAGCCGAAAGCAACTATTCTGTCACCGAAAAGGAATGCCTCGCCATTATTTGGGCGATAGAAAAATTTCGACCTTACGTGTACGGGCGCCCTTTTGACGTCGTGACTGACCACCACGCCCTCTGCTGGTTGTCGTCATTGAAGGATCCAAGTGGTCGCCTCGCCCGATGGGCATTACGCCTCCAAGAATATAATATTCGCGTGGTCTATCGCTCCGGCCGGAAACATTCGGACGCAGACGCCCTATCCCGTTCGCCCCTACCCCCTGACCCGGATTGCTGCGAAAGTATAACCTGTGATGCCACTGCCGTCACCATCGCCGACATGCCATCTGAGCAACGCAAGGACCCTTGGGTTGCTTCGATTCTAGACATCCTGGCTGGGCGGACGGCTTCCCCCCTTCTCGCACGTTGCGTCGGCAAGTGGAGCACTTCGCCACTCGCGACGACGTGCTGTACCAACGCAACTACGCACCCGGTGGACGTCAGTGGCTACTCGTGATTCCACGTCATCTGCGATCCGAAATTTGTTCCACGTTTCATGACGACCCCCAATGTGGACACGCAGGTTTCCTGAAGACTTATTCTCGCATACGTCTCCGATATTACTGGCGTGGCATGTACCGTTTTATACGACAATACGTTCGGGCCTGCTCGACGTGCCAGAGACGAAAAACTCCCCCTTGTCACGCCAGCGGTACCTTGCTACCCTTACCATGCCCATCTCGACCATTCGACCGCGTCGGCATCGATATCTATGGTCCCCTTCCCAACACTGCTGACGGTAACCGCTGGATCATAGTTGCCGTCGACCATCTCACGCGGTATGCCGAAACTTCATCCCTTCCCTCGTCTACAGCAAAAGACGTTGCGACTTTCGTTCTTCACAACATCGTATTACGTCATGGAGCACCTCGGGAGTTACTGAGCGATCGTGGTCGCGTATTCTTGTCAGACGTCATCACAGCATTGCTGCGTGAGTGCCACGTCGTTCACCGCACTACAAGCGCCTATCATCCTCAGACCAATGGAATGACAGAGCGCTTCAACCGCACCCTTGGTGACATGCTGTCTATGTATATCTCGTCAGACCACTCCAATTGGGACCGAGTGCTCCCGTTTATCACGTTCGCTTATAATACCGCCATTCAAAGCACTACAGGGTTCTCTCCTTTTTTTCTCCTTTACGGACGCGAACCTTCTTGCACTATGGACACCATTCTTTCGTACAAACCTGACTCCTCAGAGTCCACGACTTTGTCTCAAGCCGCTACATACGCTGAGGAATGCCGCCAACTGGCAAGAGCATTCACAACCCAAGACCAAGGACGCCAAAAGCACCACCATGACGCATCAAATAACACCACTTCCTACGATCCAGATTCACTCGTCTGGCTGCATGTTCCCTCTGCTACACCTGGCCTTTCTACCAAGTTGGTCCCCAAGTATCACGGCCCATATCGTGTGCTACAAAAAACGTCACCGGTGAATTACCTCATCGAGCCACTGGAACCATCTTCTGACCAACGTCGTCGTGGCCAGGAAATTGTCCACGTCTCGAGACTTAAGCCCTGCTACGACCCTCCCGTGTTTATTTGTCCATAGGTCGCCAGGATGGCTCCTTATTTCGCGGGGAGTAATTGTAATGAATTAATGAATCTGAGTAACGGACGCTCTGCTGGCAACGAAGAAGACGATGATGATCGGCGGCTGCAGTAGTAGCTCGCGCACGCCGTTCGCCATTAGCCAGACCTGCCTGTTAAAGCTCATTTTGTCAAGCTGCGTCTGAACCTTTCTCGACGTACAACACCTCTATTTTAATATATATAATGTGTGTGTGTGTGTGTGTGTGTGTGTGTGTGTGTGTGTGTGTGTGTGTGTGTGTGTGTGTGTGTGTGTGTGTGTGTGTGTGTGTGTGTGTGTGTGTGTGTGTGTGTGTGTGTGTGTGTGTGTGTGTGTGTGTGTGTGTGTGTGTGTGTGTGAGAAGACTCGAACGTGTGACCTCTCGCGTCGGAGAGCGTGTCGTTAACCGTTGAGCCACTAAGGCGCACGTCATTCAATGTTCAAACCATGTTTTCAGCATTACCAGCGAGATGGCACGAAGAGCGCGCATCTCCCACGCGTATTTTGCACCGAGGAGGAGGGAGGGGGATGAATCAGCTCGTGCGTGCGCGCGCTTATCTCGTGGTGCGGAGAATCGTACACCTTGGCCTTCCGCTGGAATTATTTCATTGTAGTTACCGGGCGCGCCAAGATGGCTTCGCTCGCTGCGCAGCCCCAGTTTGCGAAAATGGCGCGCTTTTCAGACAGAGCGAAGTAACGACCGTGGCATTTGTTGATTCACGTTCATCTGTACCTGTGAGCCCATTTCGTGCGTCATTTGTGCGTGAGTGACGCGCGGCACGTTTTCATCCGCTTGCCTTTTTTTTCGCATTAGATTCCAATGTGTTGCTATCGTATTCACTGATTCGCCCTTGGGCGAGACTGTGAGTTTTGTCGTATTACATGTACCCACTTTAACTTGGTTTTTAGATCTGCAATAATAGGCGCTGGAAAGATCACGCTATTAGTAGCTGCACACTTTTTTTGTGTGATGTGGCTGCAGATGATTATATGGACAACTTGGCCATCTATGAGTTGGCAGATTTCAACCGCACACTCCCTGCGAAATTCACCTGGTATTGCACCCGCTGATATCCTATGCTGTGGCGGCTGCAGTTCAAGCAGTTTAAACCTCTAGATGCATGGTTCGCTGGCAAACTATTTCACTGCCATCCTGAATAACGGCTCACATCATCACGGTTATCTCATCTTTATCAAAATCCTTGAAATCACGTGAATTTTTGTACCACACGCCAGTGTCTGGTTGAGCCATTCAGGATAGTAAAATGAAACGTTGGGCTAGTTGGAATGCTTGCACGATTGACGCAGCGCTAGAGGCGAAGACGAGAGGAACGGACAGTGAACAGGACTGCAGCACTCGTTCTGGTATATAATCATTCAGGCAACCAACCTGTGCGCACATGCTTCGAAGAAATAGGATATGAGGCGTTCCAGCGGCGACGTATAGCGGTGCAGTCGTATCTCGTCCACCACCATGCGACCCCAGGCGTATTTCACGTCCCACTCGTAACGCCAAAGTTCATCCAGCTCCTTGGACGGGTCGGGGAGCCAGCGCGAGCTGACGTACGCCTTGAAGTCGTGGCACGGGTCGACGCTGGCGTTGAGGGTGTCCGCGAGCAGCGCCTCGAACCGGGAACAGCCTTCGGTGCGACACGAGAGGCTTAAGCGTTCCTCCGATCGCTCACCGTTTCCAGCGAACATCCGGGCGATCATCGCGGAGACGTAGAATATGGTTACCACGGCAACGACGATGACGGCTGCAGCGGCGAACACGACTGCGCAAACCACCCGCTTGGAGTAGGTGAGCGGCGCCTCGTCGCGCAATCCACGTGGAGACTGCGTGATACAAAGAAAACAGTAGTTGAGCATTGAGATGTTCCATTCCCGGGACAAGCAACCGAGCTACCCACCACGTGTCCTCTTATTGAAGTCATTTCCGTGACGGAAATGGGGGTCCAGCAGAAGTCGACGCACGTCATTTCCGCCACGGAAATGACGTGCGTTAATTTCTGGTGGGTCCCTGCATAACACATATTTGCATTAAAATATTTCTTCTGGTGTTTAGTTCACACATAATATTAGCGATATATCGAGCATCTACACAATGAAAACAGACGTTGCAAAGTACCACCTAACGAGAAAATTTTGCTCTTATATTATAGATTAACATCACTCTCTCTCTCGCCTAATGCAAAAAGTTCTTTTGAATTTGCTCCATCAGAATATTATGGTCCCCGCAGGAACGGTTATCTTTACATTTTCACGGATGCGAAGAATCAGAGTGCTGTAAGAACACTAAAGTGTCTAATGGGTATTATGCACACTGTCAGATTTCTGTCCGAAATTCGCTGCAACTCAAGCAGAAGACTAAACAAAAAAACGGATATATAAAGCTTACAGACCGCTGTCGTATGCCCACTTACTGTTCTATGCCAGGACACGTATGACCCTTATGGTGCAACCTTTCGAGATGGGGTGTGTTTATTCTCCCGGACACCGGGATAATTGATCAAAAACATTTTCTCCCGGCAGTCGCCTCCCACTGGCTCTCATAAGTCACGTGACCAACTGCTGGAATAAATGTTTTTGTATGATTCTTCCGGAAACCGGTAGAACTTGACCTAACCTATTCAACATAACCTAACGTAACCTAACCTAACCAAACGCACGCTGTGCCACGTCTGTCCATCTGTCTTGCAGCCTAACCTAACCTAATCTAACGCATGCTAGGGTACGTACGCCCAGTCTGTCCCGCAACAGCCAGTTTTTTTCTCTCTTCTCCCCGGGGCAGTTAGTCACGTGACATATGAGAGTCAATGAGAGTCGACCACTGGGAGAAATTTTTTTGAACAATTATTCCGGTTGCCGGGAGAATAGACTCTGCGTTTGCGATGAGTATACAATGAACAAGAGAGCGCCACGTCGGTGTAATCCTCATGCTCTTCGAAAAAACAACAAAAAACTCCGGTACCCACTGCATTGAACCCGGTACCCACTGCATTGGAAACGGACGCTCAACCATGCAGCCCCCGCTACGGTAGCAATTTATTTTTTAAACGATTAAATAAAGAACAATGGTGAATTTACATTTATGCGTACGTTAGAAAAAACAGCGCCCCTTGATCTATATCAATCTGGAGACTTGGAATACATCGTACGTCCCACCGTTACCTTACAACGCAAAAACCCGCAATGTAGCTTCGTGGGACTCTCACTCGAAAGCTTAATGGACACCATAAACGTGTCTCCACTCACCTGTGGCGTTCTGTTCGGAGGCGACCACGATTTCTTGGCGGCTGCAAAGAGGCGCGGAGTCAACGGCGATGCACTCCCGCTTTCACCTGGAGCAATCTTCTTCTGCGTCATCTTTTCGTCGCGAGCAACAAGCATATGCGCACGTACCTGATGACCTCGTCATTGCCTCTAAGTATAGATCCCCACCACATGGCGACAGTGTAGGGAATCAAAATTCAGGAGTCCTTCGCCCATCGGAGAAGGACTAGGTCTTTGCCCGCGGCGTAGGTCTTTGCTCAAGACCTACGCCGCGGTGGCATAGCGTCTACGGTGCTCGTATGCTGACCGGAACGTCCCTGGTGCGATCCTCGTGTCGGCGGTGGCATTTCGATGAAGGTGAAACGCAAGGAGCCCGTGTATATATACTGTGCCATTTTCCTCTCTTGCGTCGCCTTCTCACTAAGATATACGCTCCCATGTTGAGATGAATCGTCAGCACAGCATACCGCACTTCCCTTCCATCGATAACGTGCACGTAGCCTCTGAGAACATGGAGGCAGCTCGAAGTGGAGCTCGTGCACGGCACTACCAGCGGCTGATAAATCATGGCCGCTGCACGATACTTCAATGCTGAGACATTTATAAGTTTATAGTCCATTAGATGTCCAGTTCTCTATCGACAATTAAAAAGTGTAAAGAGAAGAAGCCTTCATTATTGTATTACAGTAGTTGCGCATCCCCGAAATACACAATTTTGAGCATCCCCGAAATACACAAGGAAGCAGTTATCTGACGCGCACAATTTTCGAACGTGTTAGTTCACTGCGAATGGCGTTGCCTTTCGGAGGAAAGTCCGCTCAAAGGGCAATACACTAAAAAAATACACCATTTGTTTTGACTTCGTCACTGAGGCAACTCATTTCTTCCAACACAACAACGAAACATATCATACAACGCTGCAGAATTTTCCACAACGTTTGCTCAAACAAGTGAAACAGATGACGCATAAACCAAAAATTATTTCACCAAAAATCAAACGTAACTGATTTAAAGTTCCGCGGAAAACAAACGCATCGCGCTGCCACAAAGATGGCGGTGCCCGGCTCATGAGTAACGCGTGGCGAGTAGAAAGCCGCCGGCAGGTGGACGACCCGACTTCCCGCGCGCGGCCTCCGTGACGACGCGTCAGGAAGCGTTCAGGATCTGGGAGGACATGACAAGCCACCCTAAATACTTGGTTTGGTGACCGATCCCAGGAAGATGACGCTGCTGGGGTCCTTGCCGAGCACCAGAAACAGGAAGGGTCGGTCCACCGTGAACTCCAGGTTGCGGCCGTCCGCACAGTCGGCGATGGGCGGAAGACCGGTCAACCGCGCCTCACTTCTCGCCGCCGCCGAACGCAGACCCAGCCGGAACACGGCGAAGTGCTTGGCGGCCCACACCTTCAGCCGTCCTGCAGCGCCTGTTTCGCATAGAAATGTTAAAGATTGGAAAGATGGCGAGCTGAAGAATGCATACATTGTAGGCATTTTTATTATGCTGATATTCTTCATCTGTACATTACCATCAACATAATGCTTTCGTAATGCATCCTCATCGCTGTCGTGTATGATCATTGTCATCCTGAGTGGATCGTAGCGGTTGGTCACCGGGATCTCGGCCCAAATAAAGGTAGTCTCAGCCAGAACTTCATAATATGTATATTTCTGACTCTTCTGACGTCTCTTCAACCCCCATTTTGTAATGGTCTGCAACGGCGTATACGAGATATGGGCGTAAAAAAAGGGAGACAAAATAGGTGCTTGCCCACTCCCCTGTACCCCTTTACAATGCAAAACAGTTTCGCACCCCTAAGACAAAGCCTTGCTACGCCCATGGTTGAAGTGCTGTGTCGAACAATAATAATAATAAAAGGCGGGGTTTTCCCATCCAAAAACCACCATATATTTATGAAAAATGCCGTAGAATGGGGCTCCAGAAATTTTTTTACGTTCTGGCATACGTGCACTGACATGGCACAGCACGCGGGTCTGTACCATCGCGACTCCATCAAAATGCGACCCCCGCGGCGGGGATCTAACCCGCTACCTTCAGTTCATCAGCCGAGCACCCTAGCCACTCATTCACCGAGGTGGGCGCGGTGCAATATCTTATGAGCGAGATACGATTGCTGACCGAAATGGACTACTACAATAAGCACTAAACAAAGATTGTGAAAATAACTTAAGGATGCACATTCTTGCAATTTCCAGTTCTTCACACGTTTCCGAATACGAAGCGACCGCGCCAGAATGAAAAGAACAACCATGCATTCGTTCAATCTCAATTCGAAGAATAAATTGAGTATGTAGTGCGCTTACCATAAAATAGGGAGATGGGCAGCCACCCACTCGCAGTACGACGATACAAAGAAAGCCGTGCGGATTCCCCCGGACCAGGAGACGTTTTTGTTAGCTTAGAAGATTTCTTTCTATTGTCCAGATTTTCACGCAAGTAGTACAGTACGAAAGTCCGTATCTTGAGTTACTGTGTATGCCCCCTTGCTCCCTGAGGGCGCGTATACTAGCCATTTATTAAGCTTTCTGCCCCGATTGCCACGTAGCCATAAAATGGAAAGTTGATCATGAATATTACATTTGGTTTCATCATTATTCGTTTACCCTTCTTGTTTCCGGCTTAAAATGTTGAAAACTTCTCATCCTCCGACGGAGAGCCGTAACTCGAAAAGGGACGTACCTGCTCCGGTCATGTCGGAGAAGTCCGCCGCGTCTCCGAATGCGTCCCGAACGCCCATCGCAGGCAGAAGTCGAGCGAAGTCCGTGGCACAGCAAAGCCTCAGCCTCGGCAGCGTCACATTGACGAGACCCCGCTGCTCAAGGTGGTCCAGGCAGTCCATGATCTTGTCCTTGGAGAGACTCCGCTCGAGCGACGCGAGTCCGCCGAACGGAGAGTCCGGCAGGAACACGACCAGGGACTCCAGGAGCGGCGAGTTGTACGGGACCTCGAGCAGGGTCGCCGCGATGTCGTCGCACCTGGGACGCGGATGAATCGAAATGAATGAGAAGACGAATGACGAGAACGTGGACGTGAGCACGTTGGTGGCGCAAAGTTTTTAACGCAGTGTCCCCTCCCCACGCAACTGGAAGAGCCGAAAGGAAGACGAGTTCTTTATTGAATTCAAAAACAAAAATGAAGCAATGACGAGCTGCGCACAACTGACTGCCTTTGGTCTCTGCCTTTATGGGAGCTGAATTGGGGATTAAACCATTCGTCGAATGCAACATCAGGGGTCCTCTGCGAAAAGTATTGTCACAATTTGCGTAGTCATATCCCTTAACATCGGACGATGTTGGGACAAATTCGAAGGAGTAAATATAGGGGTTTCATTTCGGCGCCCGGCTCCAGATGTGATTATGGGTGCGGAGCGCCCCTAATCGGCCGACAAATCGCTACGAAGAGTAAGATATTGCGGAGTGAGGCCTTAGAATGCGGCGTTGCAGTACCGTGGGCAGGTTTTTTTCATGGTTTGACTATGACAGGAATGCCATATATCGCACAGGTACGGCACTGGCGTAGCCACGGGGGAGGGGTCGGGGATTAGGCTCCTCCCCCACCCACTAAAGTATGCGTGGGATGTAGAGTCGGTGAAAGACTGATCCCAACATAAAACGTAACGATGTTTATTAACCTGGTAGCAACAGCAGGGCAAGCGTGCCGATGCTGCGCTCGAACGTTTAGAGAAACAATCATTCAAACCAAGCTTGGTAGCTTGGGTTATATAGCCGTCTGTGGTGACGTCCGCCTCCGGTGAAAGAACAGTGGCGCTGTCCGTTATCGGACGCGCGTGTTGCAGCAAGTGGCCGTGTCACGCCGGGCTTATCAGTGGCGAGACAAAGGATGCGCAGGACTGTGCGCAGTGGTCGCCATATCACCCCCCCTTCCCCCTAACGGAGTGCAGAGCCCTCATGGTCTGTAAAGATTTGGGAGGCGTACGAGAAGTCCTGATCATGTCGTGAAAGGAGCCGCCTGCGATGTCGGTGGCTGTGCGAAGTATGCCTGAGAAAGGAGTGGCGCTGCCCGGTTAGTTCACCGTGATGTATGCGGGCTTGAGTCGGTCAATCGAGAAGCAGACGTCATTCCTGTTTAGGCGCAGAGAGATAGTCTCGTCACGATGTTCTACTAGGTAGGGCCCGCTATAGGGTGGCTGGAAGGGCCGGCGGATGGTGTCATCGCGAGGGAAATCTTGCGTGCACGATGTCAGCTCCTTCAGCACAAAACGTGTAGGCTTGCCGTGGTGAGCGGCAGGCGATGGGCGTAAGGCGGTGATTGTGCGTCAGAGCCGAGCGGCGGAGTCGGTGGGGTCTGAAGTCGAATTGCTGGATGGCAGAGCTGCGAGAAATTCAGCTGGGAGACGGAGTGGTTCTCCGCAGACAAGCTCTGTTGGCGTAGCGAGGATGTCCGGTTTGAAGGTGGCCCGAAGACCGAGAATGATAGCCGGGATGGCCTCGAGCCAGGTTGATTCCGGATGGCACATAATGTCTGCCTTAACCGTCGGTGAAAACGCTCGATCATTCCGTTGGTGCACTGAGTGGTAACTGGTGGTCCTCAAGTGTTCAAAACCGATAGTCAGTCCGAGGTGCGACTCAAACTGTCGTCCTTTGTCGGTGGTTACACGGCGGGGGCGCCGAAACTAGCAATCCAGCCAGTAAAGAAAGCCGAGGCGACGGATTCTGCGGTGATTCCCTCGAGGTGCCTTGCCTCGGGCCATCGAGTGTAACGGTTGATGGCGTTGAGGCAGTAGCGGTAGTGTCCAGCCGGGGGAAAGGGTCCTATGATCTCAAGGGGAACGTGCTCGAAACGACCAGAGGCAATGTTCCGAGTGGGGACGTGACGTGCTGGCGACTTTAGTGCGTTGGCAGTGAATGCAGGAGCGCGCCCACGTGCGACAATCCCGCTGCATGGAGGGCCAGACATAGCGGTCAGCCACGATGCGTGTAGATGCAGGTATGTCGGGATGGCTGAGGTTGTGGAGCTGGTATAAAAGACCTCGGCGATGGCATAGGGGCACAGCAGATTGTTTTTGCCGACCCTGGAAGGGGGACTTTTTTAGCTGAAGTGAGGACATGCCTTTGAGAAGTTCCTGCAGCTCGGCGTCCTCGGCGAAGATGTCTGCTGTTATTTGCACTGAGCTGATGGTGGCCACACGTGAAAGCGGTCGGCGACCACGTTGTCTTTCCCGCTGATATGTTGGATGTCGGTGGTGAACTGTGCAATGAACGAGATTTGGTTCTGCTGAACAGGCGGGACTTTGTCACGGCGTTGAGAGAAGGCGTAGGTTAGAGGCTTGTGGCCGGTATAGATGGTGCAGTGTTGCGCTTCGAGAACGTGGCGAAAGTGCTGAACTGCTTCGTATATCGCCAGAAGTTCTCTGTAGTAAGCTGGCGAACTTGAATGTGCAGTGATCGTGGTTTCGTCGGTGGAACTGGCCACTGAAGGGGTGTTTTTCGGAGCTGAGAAGAATGCCAATGGGTGCCAAGAGGGTTCGCCGCGTTGCACGAGAGTGGCTCTGACGGCGAAACCAGAGGCGTCCGTGAAGAGTCCGAAAGGAACATCAGGCACGGGATGAGAGAGGAGCGTGGCGGTGCAGAGCGCAGCCTTGCACTCCTCAAAAGTTTGCACCTAAGTCGGTGTCCACGTGACGGGTTGGTTTCCTTGTAGACCAGCAAAGACATCATGCAGGGGCGCTTGGTAGTCGGCGGCGTGTGGTAAAAAACGTCTATAGAAGTTCCGCAGGCTGAGGAAACGGCAAAGTTCTTTAGCGGAGGAGGGTTGAGAATACTTCTGCAAGTCAGAGATACGTTCATGCAAGGGTCGAGTTCCCTCTGATGAAACTTCGTGGCCAAGAAAATGAACGGTGGAAGCACCGAGCGTGCTCTTCTTGACGTTGACGAGCAGGCCGTGGTCGTTGAGGCGCTGGAGCAACAGACGAAGGTGCCCTTGGTGTTCTTCGGCGTCACGTGAAAATACCAATATGTCGTCAAGATAGACAAAGCAGAAGTCAAGGCCACGAACGACTTCGTCGATGAAGCGCTGAAAGGTTTGCCCTGCGTTCCTTAGCCCAAAGCTCATGAAGGAAAACACGAACAGGCCAAACGGTGGTGATTGCAGTTTTCGGCGCGTCATCCCGATTGACGGGTATTTGCGTGTAAGCTTTCACCAAGTCCAGCACGGAGAAGACGTGACAGCCTTGAATACGTTAGACGAAGTCTTGTATTTGGTGGACGGGGTACCTGTCTGGGATTGTGCGCGCGTGTTGAGGGCGCGGTAGTCCCACATGGTCGCCTGCTAGCGGTCTTCTTCGAGACAAGGTGAAGTGGCGAGGCCCATGGGCCATCGGAGCGACGGGCAATGCCTTCTCGGAGCATAGCCTGGAACTCTGCCTTGGCTATGCGCATGCGCTCTGGGGCATGCGCTCTGTGACCCGGGTTGGGGAGGGGGGAGCAGAGTTATCCGGATATAGTGCATGGTGGTGCGCTGCACTGTGCGTGGAAGTCTGCTGGGGCGCGTCGAACCGGAAAACTCGACGAGGATGGCATGGTTAGGCGAGTGATTGTTGACACTAAGTACCTTGATGCTTGGCTGTTGGGCGGTCGTCCGCTAGCCAGGTGTGAGGTGTCCTGTTGTCGTGTCGATGAGCCGGTCGTTGCGGCAGTTCGGGCGGAGGTTGTAGTGAGCCAGAAAATCTGAGCCGATTATTGGCTCGACGACGTCAACGATGACAAAGTTCCAGTGAAGGTCGCGGCGTATGTTCTTGAGCTGAATGTGGCGGCACAGTGAGCCGTACGTCTTGAATGTGGACCGGTTAGCCGCGCTGAGCTTGAAAGATGTTGGTGGGCGAGGACCTTGAAAGTAGGACCGCGGGTAGCAGCAGATGTCGGAACCGCTGTGTTGCGACTTCGTCAGTGACGAAGAAGCGGTGGCCTCCAGGTTGGCAGCTTTTGGTCGTCTCCACCAGCTGCCGTTAGTGCTTCTCGTTGGCGGAGCAGGGTGATCGATATTGCCGGGCCCTGTCACCGAAGGGCCGATGGTACTAGCACCGGCCGTGCTCCAGGCTGCTGTGACGAGGCGGTGACACAGTCACTGCTTTGCTATTGGTATTGCTGACGCGTTCAAATTCGCTCACCTACGCGTTACTCAATGTAGCCGAGTTGTTGATCGATGTTGTCAATGCGGCGCGCAAGCTCTGTGGTATTGAGTGGTGCGGCGACAGTCTGGATGGTGGGCCGTGACTGCGGCACAGAGACCTCGATGATGCAGTCTGTGATGTCGGCAAGATCGTTGAGAAAAAACCTGGGCTGAGCCTGCAAAACTGCTTGGACATGCGGTGAAAATTGTTGAATCCAAATCACTTTCAGCAAGGAATCCGGGACTTTCATTCTGCCCGTGAAAGCACGCATGTGGCGGAGCAGCTGTGAAGGTTCGCGTTCAGCGAGCTTGGCGGACTGAAGTTGTCGCAACTTCTGCTGATCCGAAGGTGACAGGCGGCGTACGAGTTCGGTCTTGAGGTGTTAGTACCGGTTGGTCATTGGTGGGTTGACGAGGATACCGTGGACCTCGTTGGTGAATTGAGCGTCCAAGTGGGCGACGATGTAATTATAACGAGTGCGGTCTTGCGCAATGCGCACCAGAGAAAACTGAGCCTTAACTTGGATGAACCATACGTCGGGCGCCCCCACCGAAAACGGCGGGAGCTCGACGATGACGTGACGTACGTCCGTGTCTTCGGTGGTCACAGGAGTGGTGGCGCCCGCTGGAGCAGGGCTTTGTGGGGCGCGGTCCAAACGCGGCTGTTGGCGGGCCCGAAGTTGCTCTTGCAGGTGTTGCACTTGTTGGCGAAGAGCGACGAGGGCCTCTTGCTCGGCCATGGTTGTGTGGTTGGTTCCAATCCCGGCTCACCAGATGTGGGATATGCGAGTCGGTGAAGGACGGATCGCAACATAAAACGTAACGATGTTTGTTAACAAGCATATAGCAACAGCAGGGCAACCGTGCCGATGCTGCGCTCGAACGGTTGGAGAAACAATCATTGAAACCAAGCTTGGTAGCCGCCTGTGGTAACGTCAGCATCCGGTGAAAGAGTGGTGGCGCTATCCGTTATCGGACGCGCTCTTTGCAGCAAGTGGCCGTGCAACGCCGGGCTTATCAGTGGCGAGACAGTGGCTGCGCAGGACTGTGCGCAGCCACTGTATACATATTGCCGCATTCAACCTGCAGAGGAGAGCTCGCACAGCCAGAGAAGAAGACGAAGCTCTTGCCCGGTCCTCTTTACGAGCGCCTTTCATTTTTAATTAAAGTGAGCTCTTCTATATCGAACTCCTGCTGTGTCTGCGTCGTGACACTGGTGGAGGAGCTGGGTACATGTCCAGGACACCTTCCAACAGCCCGGGTTCTAGTCAACAAAGACTTCCGCTCGTCGAAACACCCGTTCACCGCGCCAGCCGCCGCCTGTTAGGCCTGAGCCCAGAGTTCGGTCCTTAGACGGAAAACATGACCGCGCCGGGAAGCAGTTGCCCCACCATGACGAGCCCAAGCACGACACAGGTGACTGTTTTCACCCCTAAAACTCCTGTGGACTTCCATGGCAACTCATATGAGGACGCAGATGACTGGCTTGAGGAGTTCGAGCGCACAGCCAACGTTAACGGGTGGAACGCCGCACAGAAGTTTGGGTACGTGTATTTCCCTCTTCAAGACGGGGCTCGCACGTGGTTCACGAATCGCGTGTGGTCAACGTGGGACGAGTTCCGGTGGAAGTTCCTGGACACCTTCGCAAACACCGAAAGGTGGGAGCATGCACAACGACTCCTTGAATCACGGATTCAAAAGCCCAACGAGTCTGTTGCTATGTTTGTTGAGGACATGGCTCGTCTCTTTCATCGAGCCGATCCCGAAATGTCCGAGAACAGAAAGATCAGCCACCTCATGCGTGGTGTTAAAGAGCAGCTGTTTGCTGGTCTCGTACGGAACCCACCTTCAAACGTCGACGAATTTTCGAAGGAGGCGACCGCCATAGAACGTGCACTACAGCTACGGTACCGCCAGTACGACCGTCCAAACAACAGCGGACAAATCAGCGCAACCGCCGTGACCACGGTGACTCCTGACGAGCGTTCTTTGCGTGACCTGATACGCGAAATTGTACAATAAGAGGTGAAGAAGCTCGCTGCCACACCGAATGACTGCGCGATTGCGTCGGTCACAGAAGTTGTTCGCCAAGAAATAAGGCAAGCGCTTTCACTTCCCGAGCCGAACACTGAAATAGTTAGGCCAACATATGCAGATATTCTCCGTCGACAGCCTAGATCTAACGTGCTGCCACCTCAACAGTACCACCAGCAACAGCAGCCGACAGTGCCTTGGTACTACAGGCAAACGTCGACGCCGATGTGACCCCCACTCCGCAAAACCGACATATGGCGTACCCCTGACTACAGGCCCCTGTGCTTCCATTGTGGGGAAGCAGGCCACATCGTGCGGTATTGTCCTCATCGCGTTGCCGGGCATCAAGGATTTCCGTCCACTACCCCTCGGCGCTATTTCGACGGAAGACGCAACGTTGAAACGAGCGCGACGATCCCGCGAGACGTTTCTCCTGGGTTCCGGTCACGCACGCCCTCCCCAGGTCATTTTCCCCGATCTAATAGAGGTAGCACCACGGACATGGCGAGAGGAAGGTCTCCCAGTCCACGCCGGGGAAACTAGAAGCAGCGACCTTAGGGGGAAAGGTTGCGAATCGCCGAAGATTTGAAAATCCCCAATTGCCGCCGCATGAAGTGCCACACATTTCGAATGAACCGACGAAAGACGAGATTGTCACCGCCGACATTACACTTTCAATTGACGGTCACGACGTGACCGCACTGGTCGACACTGGTGCGGACTTTTCAATAATGAGTGCGAATCTGGCCGACCAACTCAAGAAGGTAAAAATGGAATGGACGGGGCCGCAAATTCGAGGAGCCGGAGGCCAGCTGCTGACACCTACCGGACAGTGCACCGCACGAATCAAGATCGGGGATTCATCATTCGTGGCAACCTTCATTATTCTTTCTGAGTGTTGTAAACAGGCCATCTTAAGTATGGATTTCCTGCGGGAGTACGGTGCCATTATAAATATACCGGACGGTGTACTGACCTTTTCAGCGGACCATAGCGCAGCGCTGCAGCGCAAGCCCATGCGCGTGATTGACGACGTGACCATGCCACCGTTGTCATGCCGCCTCGTCTCTGTCACGTGTAACACGCAGCATAGTGGAGAAGGTGTCGCGGAACAAATATCGACGCTTTTACTCTCTCGAGGAATAGCTATTGCCAGAAGTCTCGTCAGTGTAGTGTCTGGGCAAGCAGAGGTCCTGTTGACAAACTTCAGCAACGAGCGTCGACACATTGCAGAGGGTACCACAGTTGCATACTTCGAAGAAATTGTAGAATTCCGCGAGTGCTTCGCATTACAACAGGCAGAGACGCCGGCCGCTTCAACACCACTGCCTGTCGACGTGAGCACAGATTTATCGCCAGCGCAGAGGCAGAGTCTTCTAGATATTCTCGGCCAGTTTGAAGATTGTTTTAGATGCGGAGCATCTTATACTCGCGCCTTGTAGTGCGCCGTCCGCGTCGTCCGCGCCGTCCACACCGCTTCTCGAACATTCGACAGCTGACGCGCGCTCATGCGCCGTCGCGCCGTCGCCCACTCTTCCACCATCTGTGCATCCCTTCCTCCTCTACACACCGCGCGCGCTTCACTCCTCCACCATCTGTGCACCCTTCCTCCTCTACACACCGCGTTCGACATCTACAATTCGCCTGATTCTCTAGTGGACGCGCATGTGGCGTCGCGCTTCGAGAACATTCAACAGCTGACAGTGCATGTGCCGTCGTGCTGTATATATACTCAAGGTCGGCGCTCGCTCGCTCAGTTGCCGCTCGTCGGTTGGTTTGTACGGCGCGTCGACGTCCAAGGTCGCGGTGAAATGAATTCCAACGAATCCACAAACACAATGATCGACGTCCCTTCGACCAGCGCCGCCCTTTCGCATACGTGTGTACGTGTTCACTCATTTAACACCCCCTCCTACAACCACGTTAACCAATTTAGCCATCGACCCAAGTAAGTCGCAATTTAACACCCCATTTCACAACCACGTTAACCAATTTAGCCATCGACCCAAGTAAGTCGCACTTTAACACCCCGTTAACCAATTATATGGTCCGCATCCTCCTCAGTGTTCCCCCGAGGAAAGCTGCGGGCAATTTTTTCTTCGACCTCGAGAGTAAATCAAACGCCACTGGCAAAGCACCGAATTATAACGGAAGAGACGGCAAGACCAATTCGACAAAACCCATACCACGTGGCACCGAAAGAACGCGAAGCAATCCAAGAACAAGTCCAGAAAATGCTCAATGATGACATCATTCAGCCGTAAAAAGCCCTTGGGCATCACCGGTAGTGCTAGTTAAGAAGAAAGACGGCAGCTTACGCTTCTGTGTGGACAACCGCAAGCTTAACCGCGTGACAAAGACGTATACCCACAACCGCGTATTGACGATTCACTTGACAGACTGAGGCATGCACGCTTCTTCTCGTCGATGGACCTGAAAAGCGGTTATTGGCAAATCGAGGTCGATGAGCGGGACAGAGAA
This sequence comes from Rhipicephalus microplus, assembly GCF_043290135.1. Classification (NCBI taxonomy): domain Eukaryota; kingdom Metazoa; phylum Arthropoda; class Arachnida; order Ixodida; family Ixodidae; genus Rhipicephalus; species Rhipicephalus microplus. The sequence continues at coordinate 182,650,968 of NC_134705.1, forward strand.
AAGACTGCTTTTGTTACGCCTGACGGGCTTTACGAGTTTAAAGTCTTGCCCTTCGGATTGTGCTCAGCCCCAGCAACATTTCAGAGACTGATGGATACCGTCCTATCAGGCCTTAAGTGGCAGACATGTCTGGTATACCTCGGCGACGTCATTGTTTTCGCACCAACATTCGAGGAACATCTAAGACGGCTGCTATTAGTATTTCGAGCAATACGGTCCGCTGGCTTATCGCTGAAACCTGAGAAATGTCATTTCGGTTTCAAGGCACTTCGATTGTTAGGACATGTGGTGAGCCATGAAGGTGTTCGTCCGGACCCCGACAAGATCAACGCCGTCTGAAAATTTCCGGTGCCAACAGAAAAGAAGGCCGTAAGACGTTTTCTTGGCCTTTGCGCCTACTACCGCAGATTTATCGCCAATTTCTCGCACATAGCGTCGCCCTTAACACGCATAACGAGAGACGATGTTCCATTTTTATGGGGCGAAGAGGAACAAGCAGCATTTGACGGTCTACGACAGCGCCTGCAGACACCCCCTGTGCTTGCTCACTTTGACGAGGACGCTCCAACAATGATCCACACTGATGCCAGCAACGTAGGTTTAGGCGCTGTACTCGTCCAGTGGCAAGACTCAGCCGAGAGAGTGATTGCATATGCAAGTAGGACGCTTTCCCGTGCCGAGTCCCATTATTCCACAACGGAAAAGGAATGTCTTGCTGTAGTATGGGCAGTTCTGAAGTTTCGCCCATACCTCTACGGCCGTCCTTTCCACGTAGTCAGCGACCACCACTCTCTTTGCTGGCTGACCAACTTGAAGGACCCATCCGGTCGGCTAGCGCGCTGGAGCTTACGCCTACAAGAATTCGATATGACGGTCGCCTATAAGTCGAGACGACAGCACTCTGATGCTGATTGCTTATCCAGGTCGCCTATAAAGCAAGATGATGTCACAGAAGATGATGACATGGCATTTTTAGGAGTGGTCGACCCGGTCACCATTTCGTCTAAGCAGAAAGAAGACAGTGAGTTGCTCCCTCTTATTAATTTTCTTAACGGCCAGTCTACAAGCGTTCCCAAGATATTTGCAAGGAGCCTGCCATCATTCTGCTTGCGCAGTGGTGTCCTATACAAGAAGAACTTTGCCCCCAGCGGAAATGCCCACTTACTTGTCGTCCCGACATCCATTCGCGATGAGATCCTGAGCGCTTGCCACGATGAGCCAACCTCCGGCCACCTCGGATACACGCGCACATTGGCCAGAATCCAACAAAAGTACTACTGGCCGAAGCTTCCAGGCACTGTAAAGCATTACGTCCGCACGTGTCTCGATTGTCAACGACGAAAATCGCCACCTTTAAAACCAGCCGGATTGTTGCAACCAGTTCAAGTGCCCACCATGCCTTTTGCACAAATCGGAATGGATCTCCTTGGACCATTTCCGACTTCGCATACTGGAAATAAGTGGCTAATTGTCGCTACGGACTATCTTACTCACTACGCAGAAACAAAGGCTTTATCAAGTGGAACCGCAGTAGAAGCGGCACGATTTTTCATTGAAAATATCTTTCTGAGGCATGGTACTCCTAGAATTATAATAACAGACAGAGGTACCGCTTTCACGGCCATGCTCCTCAAGTCAGTGCTTGAGTTGAGTGGAACAGCGCATCGAAAAACTACCTCCTACCACCCACAAACCAACGGCTTAACAGAACGCCTCAACAAGACAATTGCTGATATGCTTAGTATGTACATCGACGTGGATCATAAAAATTGGGACGACGTTCTACCATACGTGACGTTTGCTTATAATACGGCGCGCCAGAAAACTACGCGGAGCACGCCATTTAGTCTTCTTTATGGCCGTGAAGTGACGACAATGCTTGATGCCATGCTGCTGCACGACTGCGAGGATACAGACACGGATGTTCAAGCCTTTACCCAACGAGCTGAAGAGGCACGGCAGCTAGCACGCGTGCGAATCGCCCGACAGCAGAGTTATGACACACAACGTTATAACCTGCGACACCGATACGTCACTTATCAATCAGGCGAGAAAGTGTGGGTCTGGAGCCCTATTCGCCGACGCGGCCTTTGTGAAAAGTTATTGAAGAAGTACTTTGGTCCCTACAATGTTATACGGCGCCTAAGTGACGTGAATTATGAGGTCATCCCTGACAGTTCCTCACGAGCTCAAAAATCTGAAATCGTACACGTTGTGCGGATGAAGCCATATTGCAGTGAGCCAGTTGCGTAATACGTCAACTACATACACCGCGTATTCTGTAGCCGAGCATCGGGTCGATGCTCTTCCTGGAAGGAGGCAAATGCCGCATTCAACCTGCAGAGGAGAGCTCGCACAGCCAGAGAAGAAGACGAAGCTCTTGCCCGGTCCTCTTTACGAGCGCCTTTCATTTTTAATTAAAGTGAGCTCTTTTATATCGAACTCCTGCTGTGTCTGCGTCGTGACAATATATATACAGTGGCTATGTATATATATAAATATATATTCCTGCTCACGGTTGGTTATTTTTTCATCAACTTTTCTTTCTTCTTATTTACATTCCATTGGTTCTAATAACTTCCCCTGTACATTCCTTGGCATTACTTTATGTTAGATCTCATTAATATTGTGTTAAAACACAGAAAAACGAGCCCTTAGGTATACACTTCTTTCCCTTATATATATATATATATATATATATATATATATATATATATATATATGTGTGTGTGTGTGTGTGTGTGTGTGTGTGTGTGTGTGTGTGTGTGTGTGTGTGTGTGTGTGTGTGTGTGTGTGTGTGTGTGTGTGTGTGTGTGTGTGTGTGTGTGTGTGTGTGTGTGTGTGTGTGTGTGTGTGTTGCAACAATAAAGTCTACCATCGCGTATGTACGTATTGATGTAGTGCGCGGCACATATAAAATGAAATTGAACCCCCCCCCCCCTTCTTACTACGTCCTACCGAGACAGATAATATACCTGGCCGTTCGGTACGGCGCCCCCAGACGGCGCAACGTGCGCACGGCGCTGGCGCTGCCGGAACGTCGCGGAACCATCCGCGGGAGGGCTGGAACTGGGCGGGCAGTTTCGAGTCGAACAGCGCCACGCTGGCGAACAAGAGCCGCGAGTCGGGACCCACGCGATCGCCGGAGAACATGGGGCTCTCGAAGCTGAAGTCGGACAGCGCCTGGAACAGGCCGTCGATGTAGAGGCGGCACTCTTCGGCGCACGTGGCGAAGTCCCTGAAATAGCAATTGGCAGCCAAATAAAAGGGAGAGAAAGAAACACTTATTGTGTTCGGAAAAAAGTATTGTCACGAACGTCAATAACACTCAACAAAACATTTTCTTCTTAGACATACATTAACGACGATGACAAAAGAGACGTCATTTACATGAACATGTATATGAGATGACGTTGAAAGAACATGTACATACGATGGTTCATACAAACACAACCACAAAAAATATTCACTCATTACACGACATTGCAGCTGGACTTGCACGCCCCACTAGTTTAAGACGGCTCGTTCTGGCTCTGTAGTTTTCTGTAAGTTTCGTGACTTTGGCAAATTTTGTTATAAAATTAATTGCATTGGAGATCACATTACCAACCGATCCGCATACGTTCTTTTTGTCGGAAATAGCAACCTTTTATCATATAATTATACCATAACATTTACATTAGCGAAACGAATATGTGGAGTTTAACTTCCCAAAACCACCATGTGATTATGAAAGACGCCGTATATAGTGGAGGGCTACGGAAATTTCGACCACCTGCGGTTCTTTAACGTGCACCCAAATCTGGGCACATGGGCCTACAGTATTTTCACCTCCTCCTAAAATGCAGCCGGGATTCGATCCCCATTAGCGAAACAAAAGCCCTTCATTCAGTGTGATCGTGTATCACTTTGGCGTATTATGTACGAGGATAAAGTATGGAGCAGGCGCGTAACCAGAAATATTTTTCAAGGGGAGGGGGGGCATCTTGATTTCGTGAGCCCCCTTCCCCCCTTAGAATGGCCATTTCTCGCTCTCCATGCCTTGGCGAAAAAAATTTCAGGGGCGGGGGGGTGGGGGGGGGAACAACACCACCTAGAACTAGGAGAAGGCCCGCGCATGTCCCCCTCTCCACACCAACTACGTCACCACAGTGAGATCTGCAAGCCCGACGACGCGAGCAGAGAGAGCGCACGGCGCGCACGGAAACTGGCGCGGCTCGGCTTGGCTTTCAGCTGTGGCTAGTACGGAATCCATCTGCCAGCATGCGCGTTGTGGGTAGAAAACTGTTTATTGAATGTGGCAGCCGCAAGGTGTTTTTGATGCAGAAAATAAGGAAAATTTTTATGTGTTTTCATTTACATCATGGTCTATTCATGCGGCGCAGTACTGGTTATAAAAATTGCGATATACTGCAGGCTTCAATACATAAGAGCACCAATGCTAGCGGTATCAGCCTAAGCATCTGGCAACGCTGACACTATTTCCAGTGCTGCAGCTTGTTGGCGTGCATTTTCTTTGTACTCAGTTGCTCAGGCGTGCTGCATGAACTTTTGCTGGTGTGCTGGCGAAAATGCCTGGGTGCTGCTGTGCACCGAACTGTCGATCGAACTACGCTAATGGACCGCGAGCACGCGTGTACAGGTTTCTGTTGGACCCCGCCCAAAATGCAGCGTGGACGAAGGCTGTGCGGCGGGAAAACTTCACACCTACGAAGTACACTGTGGCAAGCACATGTTCCCGTTTGTTTTCCGGCAGTCGTGCTTCTCGTGGGAACAGAGTCTAGTTAATTGCGTGACGCATGCAACCGTTACGACGCGCTACGCACCTTAAGGATTGGCAACTGAGCAAATGGTGTGTTTCAGTGTAATATTGTTCCATGTTCGTGCCGTAAAGTATAGTGCCATGTTTACGCCTCGGGTTGCTCATGTGCGGTTCTGCCTAATCAGAAATTGATTTAGCGCAATGTATTCGCGAGTAAAACTGCCTGCGTCGAACATACGATGTAGACGGCGTAGTTACTTTACATGTGGGGCGTCCGCCACTACTTGAGCGCCAAACAAACGATGGCTCGTGGTTTACCGTCTCAAAGCAAGGTTCGCTAAGTGAGACGTCATTCTTGTTGACTGCGTGGTCGTGGATGCCGTACAGAAGCAGATAAATAAAGCGAAAGAATTTGTCTTAATCTTTACAAACGGCGCACTGGGATCATATTATTCTGTAAAACTGTTATGTATAATTCTGTCGCTTTCATCTTATACTTCGTTGTTTGTGCTTATGTTCCAGGTCTGTGAGCACCACTTTCTTGAAAGTGACTTCGTAGACTCCACCAGCTACACTGACAGCATGACTGGGAAAGTAATTGAAGTACCCCTCAAGCTGAGGCGCTTGAAGCCTTCTGCAATCCCAAGCGTTTTCCCTAATTGCCCTGCTTACTTGTCCCGCCAAGAAACTTCTGCACGCGAGAGCCCAGAAGAAAAGCGCGCTCGTGTTGACGCAGAAGCGTTGCAGGAAGCAATACGGTTATCAGAGCAGTCTCACGAAGCGGAAGAAAAGAAGAATGTCATCGCCACTTTCGAAGACCTATTGACAGCAGTAGGTGACCTCTCTCTTACTGACTTCTGTACCAAGGTGGTCACCCAGAAACAAGTACTTTTCCTCAACTTCAGCGACCAAGGTGCCCCAGTTGTGCATCGTGCAGTGACAGTGGCATCCGACTTTTCTTTGGCAGTGTATGTTGGTGAAATGAGGTTACAAAACCTAGGTTCCTCTGTGCTTCCTATGACAATTTCTGACTTGAGAGTGCTTCACAAAGTTCTGTGCGATGTGGAAGACGTCACGAAGGATTCCACAAATAATGAACTCCAACTAGAGATTCTGCTGAAGCATGTCGTGGCACTCCTGGAGCAACTGTCATCTTCAGCTCTCCCGCATGAGTGGCAAGTGCAAGTCGTCAAATTTGTGACACAGCAACTTCAAGTTCTCCTCACTAAGGCGTCGACTTACCCAGCTGACTTTCTGGTGTTCTGCAGCCTTGTGTACACAATATCGCCGCACGCATACAGATTCATCAGGAGTACAGCAAAATGAAAGCTCCCACATCCACAGACAATAAGACGCATTTGTGCCTCTTACCGTGCTAGCCCATCCAGAGAGCAACAAGAGGATTCATTCCTTTCTTATGCAAGGAGACTGGTATCAACACTAAAAGACCATGAGCGCTTTGTGACGCTTATGATGGACGAGATCCACCTGCAGGCATCCTTTCAGTACAAGGGTGGTTATGTCACTGGTGCAGCGACAAACAATGAAAATGCGGCAAAGACAGCATACGTCTTTATGATACAAAGCTTGTTATCATCAAACAAGGATGTTGTGCATATACTTCCAGTAGCACAAATAGAAGCGAAACAGCTACATGAATTTCTTGATCTGCTGATCAGGCACCTAGAAGACATTGGAATACGAGTAGTTGCAGTGGTGTCTGACAACAACTCGATCAACCGAAAGGCTATGTCATTTTTTGCTGATCCTCCCAAAGTGAGCATTGTATACAGGCACCCGTCAGACTCGTCAAGACCCTTGTTTTTTATTCTGGATGCAGTGCATATATTAAAGTGTATCCGAAATAACTGGCTGAATCAGTGTAATTGTGGAAGGTGCATCTTCTTTCCCAATTTCAGTGCCCTCTCGGAAAACCCATCTGTCCTGACAGCCTCGTTTAACACACTATGCAAGTTGCATGAAGGAGAAAAAAATGAGCTTTTGCGACTAGCTCCAACTTTGTCCTTCAAGTCGCTGAATCCATCCAATCTAGAGCGACAAAATGTAAAGCTCGCACTGAGGATCTTCAACAGTTCAACTGCTGCAGCACTAAGAAGCACCAAAGTCGCACTTGAGCATAAAGCTGGTACATTGGAACTTATTAACATTGTTTTGACATGGTGGAATGTGGTGAATGTCAAGACCCCATTCAAAGGTCAGCGTCTCCGAGACCCATTTCAAGAACCGATAAGTGCACTGCAATGCCACCAAATTGAGTTTCTAAACAAGATTGTGGATTGGTTGGACCACTGGCAGAGCTTGAAGCATGATGTTGGCCAGTTAACTCGCGAAACGCACATGGCACTGCGACATACCTCACATGCCCTTGTTGAGGTGTCAACGTATTGCATTGAAGAACTTCGGTTCAAATACGTTTTGCTAGGGAAATTTCAAACCGACAGTTTGGAAGACAGGTTTGGCAGGTACAGGCAGCTGTCTGGTGCCCAATACCACGTTTCGATACGTCAGATTTATGAATCCGAGCACAAGCTGAGACTTCAGAAGCTACTTGATCTTCCCAACTTGGATACCATTGCAACTTGCATTCCTACCACTGATTTGAAATTCCTTGTTAAGCAGTTTGATGTTGCAGTGATGGACGATGATGTGAAGGAGGAGAAAATGCTACCAGCTATTACATATGTAGCAGGATATTGTGCATATGCTGCAGTTAGGAAACTTGCCTGCTCTTCCTGCCAGGAAAACTTGACTGTTGAGAATCGGACCATTGAACTGGATGATGATGTGCTGATAGCTAATGCAACGCGTGGTCGACTGAAATTTCCACAAGCGGTAGTTGTGAATGCCGTGCTCACAATGGAAATTGTGCTTGACAAGCTGAGAAGTCCGAAGTACGCATCACAATTTTTTGCTTGCGCAAAACAAAAAGAAGTTCTTGTAAGCCTCGCGACTTCCCTTGTTGAGTGCAATGAAGACTTGGATTTCTGCGATGGTGGCCACTCACCTGAACTTGTCTTAAACTATGTTCTCAGTGCTGCTGCCAATACGCTGCTGAATAATTTGTGCAAAGTTCAAAATAACAAGCTGAATGAAAGCAAGGCTGCAAAGCGGAACAAAGTTGAAAATAAAGGAACTGAAAGCAAGGCTGCGAAGCGGAAGCTCAGTACTCTTCAAGCATAATCTTCTTTCTTGTGAATTGTTCTGCCTGTTTGGATTATGCTGTATCACGAATAAATATGTCTCACAGCGAAAATTTAAGCCTATTTTAAACTGCACGAAATGGCTGTGCATGCTGTTGAAAATTTCACGAGTGCCTGATGAATTATTTCAAGCCAGCGTTTAGTTAAAACATACTGAAAATATTCCTTAATGCAAATATTCTGTGCACTCCAAAACCGCGAAAATAATAATAATAATGTAGGGAAAATGCCATTTCAGAAAGAAAAAGCGTAGCATTGGGTGAAGCCGACTTTTAGGCCGATCTCACTGCGGTGACGTCACGCAACCCTGCACAGGCCTTCTCTAGTTGTAGGTGGTGTTGCGTGGGCACGTGTTTGGTGGGCCACCGCCCCCGAGTACGAGTACATGCTCTCTTCCCAGCCTTTTGGCGTAACATTTCAGAAATTGCGGGGGCTTCTACTCTGGAACTAGGCGCAGCTTTTATAACTCTGATCTCGGTGTCGTAGGGGGAAAAGCCGGGCGCCGTCGAGCGTTCAATAAATGCTGCCTCAGAATGTGCGCCGGTGACGCGTTATCTGGAGGCGCGCTATTTTCCAATTATTCAAGGTTCTCTCTCATTCTTGGGCTCGTCAGGACACCAGCCGTTTCTGATATGGCAGCCTGGTCTTTCGTTGAGGTGACTTGACATTTACTGTTGCCACATTTTATTGCTTTCTGGATACGAACGCGTGGCTGTCGTCTTTGCACATAGCAACTGGAGTGTGGCATGGCTCAGAGAGTTGTTAATGCTTCAGTTCCAGACATGGAGAAAATATAGAAAAGATAGAAAGGGGCGATTCGCAGTGAGACATACATACATACTTACATAAATACATACATACATACATACATATATACATACATACATACATACATACATACATACATACATACATACATACATACATACATACATACATACATACATACATACATACATACATACATACATACATACATACATACATACATACATACATACATACATACATACATACATACATACATACATACATACATACATACATAGATAGATAGATAGATAGATAGATAGATAGATAGATAGATAGATAGATAGATAGATAGATAGATAGATAGATAGATAGATAGATAGATAGATAGATAGATAGATAAAAAAGTTGTATATCAGGCACTTGAACACCAAGTATCGCTTCTCATTTTCCCGGTAGGGCATTATTACGACCTCCCTGATTGCCGTGGACTCAGCATACGGGTACGTACATGACGTGAATCTGGGGCGAGAACATAGCCAGCGGCTTGTGGTAGCGGGTGGTGAGGTGTACGCTGGCGTCGTGGCACAGCGTGAGGTAGCTGGTCATCGCGCCCGCCGCTCCCAACTTCCTCCTGGGCCGATGGAAGTCGCAGCAGAACAGCATGCAGGCGTGCAGTCCGAAGACGTCCGTTAGCGAACTCTGGCGGCGGCCGACTCCGCATGCGGCAGTGTCCCTGTGACAGGGAATGAAATATTAATCGTTCATGGTGACGGTACCACTTAAGTATGAACCTTCACATGAACGAGAGATCAACAACTACTTCGTCAAAAAAAATCGATTTAGCCACATGGACGACGAAATGAATGCGATGCAACAAATTGGAATGTAATAAAATGTAATCATCTCTTTTGGATGCGATCTGCCGTAGCTCTACAAGAGAATATGGCCACTTCAAGGAGCAAAGGGGTTTTCGCGCTGTCCGTCACCACAGCAGTGAAACTGCAGCAGCTACGAGGGTATACTAGCAGTCTACTGATGGCTCACTCGAGTGATAGCCTACTTTTAAGCAAAGTTCACCATTGCTTCATATTCTTCGCCTGACGAAAGTCGTCAACAGCAAGCCTTGCTCGCGGGACGACGTTATCGATTTGTGAACATGACGGCGACAGCAAAAACCCACTAAGAGCGCCCGTATAATTAATATTGCAATAATAAAAGCGAACTAAATGTCCTTCGACGGGTTCTGGACGTAGATGGAGCACGTAGTCCAGGACTCCACAAACCACGGTAGCTGTGCGAGCTTTCTCCGACCATATTGGTAGTTGATACAGAAATACGACGCTTTATAGCGAGGGTTCCCACTGGGGCACTTCAGCAAGCCATCTTCAGAACACGTTGTCCTCCAACATCGCACCTTACGGGTGTGACATGGTGTCATGCTGATGTCAAGATCTCCCAAGTAATCTTGGCGGCATGTAATGACGCCATCTGATAAAGATATGACACCTTCGGCTATTCTGGCCTCTCAAAGCGAGTTTAAAATGCTTGTAAGATTCAAAAAAATTTAATTAAATAACAGTGTAGATCTACGATCAGCTCCTTCGCATGACTATCGGACAAGAGGAATTCGATTAAAAACTACCATGCACAAAACCTCATAGTCTGGATATCTCCTTTCTTGCGTGATCTTGACGCAGAGTCGCGCGTTGGGCCGACACTGCTGTTTATCCGAAGCGTTCGATTGCCAAGGCCCTCACGTATTTTGAAATCCCAAATGAAAGGCGTTCTGCGATCGCTTTTCCGAACACTACTTCGCTGTGCCGTAGCGGCCCGCTGTGTGGGTGAAGCGCCAGGTATGAACTGTCTATAAATGCGTTAAATCTTTACAATGTTATTTCAAGGCGCTGGATATTCTGTTGCAGCAAAAATTAGCTCAGGCTTGTCAGCTTCGAATCAAGCCTGTTGGTCATAACTATACCAACGGTTGTCTTTCGTAAAGCCCCTCCATGCGTTTTCCGCCGGCAGTAGACTCGATGGAGGGCTTTTAGTCTTGCCTATTCGCGCTACGCGTTCTGCCCATGCACATGTCTGCTCGTTTCCATAAAGATATACTTAACAGCCATATGCTTCCTGTCACACTCTGCTCTCTTCTTATCCTATCAACTATCATTTTCTTTTCTATCGCTCACTGCGTCGACCTCAATCTAAGCACATACTCAGTGACAGCTTCCCATGGCGAGTCGTCGCCGGCTAAACCGAGGAGGCGTCCGAGCTGCCGCCTCGTCTCGCCAGCTGCGCCGTGGTGCATCATGATGAGCATGCAGGCAGCGTGGTGTGGTGACAGCAGGACGGTGCCCTGATGGCCCGGTTCCTCTCGCACGGCATTGCAAAGGTCCAGGGGCAGCTGCAGCAAGGGCCCGCGAAGCTCAGCTTCCAGCGAGAAGGGCAGAGGGTGCGACACCCTGCGCAGGATAAGAGCCGTATATTTATTTGAACGGTTCGGTGGTTCGTGGTTCTTCAAAGAACTTGAGAGCTCGAGAAGGGGGGTAACAGACGACGTAGAAAAGGGTGCTCGTGTTGTGTGGTGGTTCTGTCATCAGTGCACTATCGACCACGGTTCTTTGAACTATATACCAAGACCTATACACTATAGTAAGCAAGCAAGCACGCAGGTTTTGTGTGCATCATTCGCACCGGTGACCGATAAGAGAAGGCGTGGGTGCATGCACCTATTGCTGTACTGCAAAGCACGTACCTCATGGTGAACAGTCCGCTCCAGCCCATTGGCCGGTAAATGAGAGGGACCCTCGCGGAATGCATATCGTGGTGGCTTGACCTGCGAGGAAAGCGAATGAGCAGTAAATGCAAAAGGAAAAGTTTTAGCATTACTTTTAATGTATGTAATTACATTTAGTTACCGTGATAGCCAATGATCGGGCAACTTGCCAGCAGCACTCGCAATATACAAGTTCATACGAAAATGCGGGTATGACACGAGTGAATAGCGGATATCTTTACACTAACTCTTGAAATGTCTGCTTTCGATTTTAGAGCCTAAGAACACTGTGATGTGCGTTGACGGTGCAGGAGACTTGTAGATTACTTATGTGTACATGAAAGGTATGTGAGAGGTGGAAGTAGATCAAGGCTGTGTCACTATGTCTCCTACGGGATTCAGAGTAATGTTACTTTACTTGCAAGAACACGAACAAAACTGCCGTTTTCTCAACGGACCGTAATGTTCTGGCACTCGATAAACCTTAAATTTGTACTGCAGCGTCCGGCAGAGAAGTTACGACGGTACAACGTGGCTTCACTGGTGGAGCTTGTTAACAACCTTAAACGTCGAGACAAAACCCACTTTTTTTCACGCCTTCTCGCCTCCAGGTCGCATCCAGACGATGCCGCCGAGTGGCCCGACATCAGCGAGTGCGAGGTAGTGCTCGACGTCACCGTAAAGGCGCTGCTATCCTCCGAAGTCGAAGACATGACGCTGGACGCCTCCAACCGGGTCTGCCTGCGACGCCGTCGCGACTCCAGCAGCTCCTCTTGCAGTCGCTGCTGGTGCTGTTGAGCCGCTCGATGTGGTTGAGCCGGTACCGACTGCTCATGAGCGTCCTGGTGGGCATGTTGGCATTGGTCCCGTTGTTCCTGCTGCGGCAAGTGCCTCGAAGCCGGCTGGATTTCTGGGCTGTGTACCCGATCGTTTTGTTCCTGTACGCGCCGTGTGTCCGAACCTTGGCTACCACCGCCTTCAGAGGACAAGCCTGGACGTTCCATTGGGCTGATTGCACGGTCGCTTTGTTCCTGTACCCGCTGTTGGTCCGAACCCGGGCTACTGCCGCCTTCAGTGGACAAACCCGGACGTTCCATTGGGCTGTGTACAAGGTTGCTATGTTCCTGTCCTCGTTGTTCGTCCGAACCCGGAATACCACCGCCTTCAGTGGACAAAACCGGACGCTCCATCTACATTCGGCCTCGGTCAGCCGGTGTCTATTCTGTAGCCTTGGAGGAACGACCGGCAGAGGGATAGGCTCGCGTACTCGGAACTTTTTTTTAGGAAGACAGTGATCTAACTCAGGGCGTTGCCGATGGCCGTTCGGTTGAGCGTGCAGGCTGGCAGTCAAGGAGCGCGTTGCGGGCAGCTCTAGCTCGTGCGATGGCGATCCGGCTATACCCTTTGGATCGGGTCGACAGCGCTCCATGCGCGGCCTAGCCTGAACAGCGCGGCGGTAGCGATGATGATTGTGGCGTAACCTTCTGTAAGTGTAGTAGAGCTCAGTAGATCCTTGTCTACTGCGCTCTACTAAAAAAATTAACCTATGTCAAATTGTGTCTGGTGAAAAGGTGAATGAAATGAAGATTCAACTGCAATATAAAATAATAAGAATAAATTATTAAGAAAGCAGTCGGCAAAGCCTCCACTAAGCCAGGCAGGGCTTCAAAACGGCGAAAATGGACGATTGTGAAGATTCATCGATGCTTGCTTTCAGGTTGTCGCTAGGCCGTAGCTAGCTGGCTCGGGTCAACCCGCCACGTATGTCTAGTGGCTAAAGCATTCGGCTGCTGACCCGCAGGTCGCGGGATCGAATTTCGGCCGCGGCAGTGGCGTTTTCAATGGAGGCGAAAACGCTTGGGGCGCGTGTGCTTGCATTTAGGTGCACGATAATGAACCCCCGGTAATCGAAATTTCCGGAGTCCTCCACTAGGGCGTCTCTCATAATCATACGGCGGTTGGGGAACACTAAACCCCAACAATTGTTATTAGCTGGTGCAGGAGGAGGTCGTTGTTTTAAGATTTGTTTAATTATATAGGCTGCTTGGCTACTTCTATACATTGATTCTCCGATTAGAGTGATTTGAACTAAACCACAGACAGTGACACACACGACGCGAGCACGTCGTCGTTGTTTCCTCGAAGCCGCTGATGCCTTTCCCGTTCCCTAGTGTTCTCTTGCACGTACTCGAAGTCTTCGGCTCACCGCCGTTGAATGCCCCGCCATGGTGGTCTAAGGTACTCGGCTGCTGACCCGCATGTCGCGGGATCGAATCCCGGCTGCGGCAGTCGCGTTTTCAATGGAGGCGAAAACGCTTGGTGCCCGTGCGCTTGCATTTAGGTGCCCGATAAACAACCCCCGTGTTACATCGTGCATAATGAATAGCACAGCATAAACGGAGACATCTTGTTTATTTCATCTTCTTCCTTCTTCCCCGTGGCGGCCACCGAGCGCGTGCCACCGCACAGCGCTGTAGTCGGTAGCGACGCCTTATACCACATATCCCCTCTTGCAAAAAAAAAAAAAATAAAATAAAATAAAATAAAAATAAATGGTAGAAACACACAAAACTGTTTTTGTCTACTTCCTAACGAAGTCCTTCAATTTCTTTGGGGTCTTCTTTTTACGCTTGCTTTTCCTTGCAGGCGCATTAAATCCTGGACTGGTCAAAGCTTGCGTGCCGTCTGGTGGAGATGATACGGGGTCTGCCCTTTCATGACCATCCGCTCTTGATGTGTCCCATTGGGGCGCACTAGATGACCGATCAGATGCAGGGGACCAGTTCATAAGGGCAGCGGTTTCAGGCTGTAATGCATGAGAAGACCGATTAAATGCAGGTGTCCAGTTCATAACAGCAGGGGTGCCCGATTTCATTTTGTTGACCGCTCCGGAGTGAACTGCGATTAACTTAGATGCGTTCCACACACGCCCATCGTCCAAAAGGTACGAGGCCGGTCCCCGTTTTCCAATGATCTTCTTGGGCGCGGAAAATTGTGAAGACAGCTTACCGTGAGCTGCAGTTGTCTTAACGCGCACGTAATCACCAACGACGAAACTGGGTTCCTTGGCTCCACGTTTTTCATCGGTGTAGCTCTTCGAGATCATTTGCTTCTTTTTGACATGCTCTCGTAGCTGTTCAATCGCCCTTGACGGGTCCGTGCTGAAGCATCTGTCGGGCAATCCCAATATGTCAAGTCTGGTGCGAGGTTGGCGTCGATGAAGAAGAACAGCGGGTGTCGCACCAGTAGTCGCGTGAGGCGTACAGCGATATACTTGCAGGTAATCAAGCATGGCTGTTCGTACGTCACGACGTTCAAGCAGGGCTAGTTGAATGTACGACTTCAGCACCCTATTGAATCTCTCCACCAAGCCGTTAGCTTGTGGGTAATACACGGAAGAGTTGTAGTGCGTTATTCCACGCTCCGTGAGAAACTCGTCAAAGCTTGCTGAAGAGAACTGTGGTCCATGATCGGATACAATACTACGTGGGTAGCCTTCTCGCGCAAAAAGTTCAAGTAAAAACTTCTTCACTGTAGACGTGGTCGCATCTCGCACGAACGCCACTTCAGGCCACTTGCTATAATAGTCAATAACAGTAATCGCAAAACGGCAGTCGGCCGAAGCTTGCGTGAAAGGTCCCACAATGTCGATGGCAATTTTTTCCCACGCCGCGTCAGGAAGAGGAACAGGTTGCAGTGGCGCTGGAAAGGTACGTGCGGACTTGTCACAAGACTGGCAAATCACGCATGTGCGCACCAGTTCTTCAATGTGACTATCCATGCATGGCCACCAATAGGACTCTCTCAGGCGAGCTTTGGTACGACTAATGCCTGGATGTGACTCGTGGGCCAGATCCATAAGGCGGCGTGTCAACGTTGCAGGCACGACAATCCTGTCACCCCGGCATAGGATATCACTTACAACAGAGAGTTCAGCCTTCACGTAAAAGTAAGGTAGCAATTCTTTTGACAGTGATTTCTTGTCAGGCCAAGAAGTAGTCGTGAAGTGCTTAACTTCACAGATAATCTGATCATTGGCACTTGCTTCTTGAAGTTCTGGCATGGTAACTACGGGAGACAACAAACAGATAAATTCCTCTTCTGGTGCATCGCGGATTAAACTCTGGACGGGTAGCCTGGAGAGAGCGTCAGCCACGACGTTTTCGCTACCTTTCCTGTATTCGACGGTATAGTTGTAGCAGAGCAACCGTGAGGACCAGCGCGCAATCCTTAATGGTCGGTGACCGGTGCCTTTCGTCGAAAGAAGCGTAACCAGCGCTGCGTGATCCGTTCGTAAGATGAAAGGTCGTCCCCATAGATAAACGTGCCAGTGTTCGCAAGCCCAAACACAGGCAAGGGCCTCACGTTCGCCGACTGAGTATTTCCGCTCATGCGGTTGAAGTGTGCGGGAGGCGAATGCGACAGTTTGCAGTGAGGTCCCGTTGTCTTGCTGAAGTACTGCACCTAATCCATATCCTGAAGCATCAGTTGTAACGAACACAGGCAAGTGAGGATCGAAAAGATGAAGCACTTCGCAAGATGTGAGCAGAGATTTCAGGCGCTCCAAACTGCTCTGTGCTGCCGCACTCCAAACGAAAGAGGCTTGTCCTCGTAGCAAGGCGCGCATTGGCTCGACAACATCCGAAAAATGAGGAATGAACTTGGAATAGAAGCCTGCAAGCCCCAGTAGCGAGCGGAGTTCGTTAATATTTGTAGGTGATGGTGCCTTTGTTATCGCCTCAATGGATGACATCAACGGAAATAATCCTTTGGCGCTCACAACGTGACCTAGAAAAGTCAACTCTGCCACGTCAAAGACACACTTGTTGTTGAGCCGGAGGCCAGCATCAGAAAGACGTTGCAATACAGCGCGCAAGTTTCCCAAATGGTCCTCTCGGGATCGCCCATACACGATGATGTCATCAATGTAAAATAGGACACATTTGCACCCTTTCAAGATCATGTGCATCATTTTCTGGAACGCTGATGGCGCCGACGCCAGTCCGAAGCAAACCCTCTTGAAGCGAAATAGTCCATCGTGAGTGATGAACGTGGTAAGGTCACGGCTCTCTAAACTGAGCGGTAACTGGTGATATGCAGAAGCTAAGTCTAGCTTCGAGAAACGCTGTGCCCCAGCCAGGCTGTTCAGGAGCTCCTCAGTTTGTGGCAAAGGAAAACTGTCTACTACCACAGCTTTGTTTGGCTCCCGTAAGTCAACACACATGCGAATCGAGCCGTCTTTTTTTCTGGCTACGACAATAGGGGAGACCCACTCAGAAGAGTCGACACGCTCAATGATGCCCTGAGCTTCTAATTTCTGAACTTCTGCCGAGACTTGCTCGCGAATGACAAGTGGCAGTCGTCTCAGTTTGCTGGCCACCGGTTGTACAGACGCGCGAACTCTGACCTTGTGAGTGAAACCTCTCACAGTTCCCAGCTCTTTTGCAAATAGGTGCTCAAACTCAGAACGTAATTCTGGAGGTAGCACCGGAGTTTCTTGCGTCATTAGAAGACACCTGAGCGGTGACCCTTGGATCTTCATATCCAGAGCAGCGATGCCGTCTAATCCCAGAATGGTCGTTCCCCCAGGCACAACGTATAGTAGAACAGAGGTGCATCGGCCGTGAAATGAGGCAGTAGCAATGAAGCATCCTTGTATAGGAATTGCTGCCTTTGAATAATCGAGAAGCTGGACGGATGTAGACTTCAGTGGATACGCTTTAGAAAAATAGCGTTGGTAAAGTTCTTCGGCCAGGATCGAAACCGATGATCCTGTATCGATCAAAAATGGTACAGAAATTCCTTCTATTTCCAACGCTGCGTAAATTCCCTTCTTACGGCTCCAGATCTGACAAATACTTGAATGGTCGTCTGGATCAGCTGTATCGTTACCTTCCGCTACATGCTGAACATTCTTCTCAAACTTCCGCAATGACTTGCACACCTTTTCAAGATGGCCAATTTTCTCACATTGTCGACACCTATGTGCTTTGGCCTTGCACAGAGAGCTATTTGCAAGGTGTGCCGTAGAACCACAACGATAACATACTTGCTCTTTCGGAGATATGCGACTTTGACCGTGCATGTTATAGCAAGTACATGTGCTACAATGCCGTTCTCTGTGATTTGAAGTATCTTTTACACGATGAACTTGCAAGTCATTTTGTGCAAGTTCTCTTGCTTCATTAGTCGCTTGATCATGCTGTTTGGCAATGGTAAGAGCCTTAGAAAGCGTGAGAGACTCTTCCAGCAGAAGGCGTTCACGTAAGTATCCACTTGTGGTTTTCTCTATGAGCTGGTCGCGTATCATGTCGTCCGTTAGATCACCGAAATTGCATGCTCCTACAAGACTTCTCAGCGCGGTGACGTAATCAGCCGCAGTCTCACCTGGGGCCTGCGTACGTTGACGGAAACGGTGACGCGCTGCAGTGACGTTCAACGTGGTTTTGAAGTGACCTTCCAGCGTCGCGATGGCGCGGTCGAACACATCAGGACTAGGGGACGTTAGTGTACCTGCCGCAGCGCTCGCAGGCACGAGGCACGGGTCGTCAGTAGTCGTCAGAGTCTGGAAGATACGTTGTCCTTCCAAGCCCAAGCAGTTGAGCAGGATCGCCTTCCGACGAATGGCAGGTAGGTCGAAGGCGCCCGAAGCAACCATGTAATTCTTGAAAGCCTGGATCCATTGCTCCCATGGAATGTCCGGGTGTCCAGGTGACGACAGGAACGGAGGTGGCGGCTGTAGCCCCGAAATACTCATCGTAGAAGATGGTAGGCAATAAACGAGGGCACAGATGAGGTTCAGGCCGGTAGCACATGGGCTGGTGAATCCTCGTCGCCAAAATATGTTACATCGTGCATAATGAATAGCACAGCATAAACGGAGACATCTTGTTTATTTCATCTTCTTCCTTCTTCCCCGTGGCGGCCACCGAGCGCGTGCCACCGCACAGCGCTGTAGTCGGTAGCGACGCCTTATACCACACCCCGGTAATCGAAATTTCCGGAGTCCTTCCCTACGGCGTCTCTTATAATCATATGGCGCTTTGGGAACGCTAAACCACAACAATTGTTGTTAGCTGGTGCAGGAGGAGGTTGTTGTTTTAAGATTTGTCCAAGTAACAGGCTGCTTGGCTGCTTCTATACATTGATTCCCTGATTAGAGTGATTCGAATTGAACCACAGACGGCAACACACATGACGCCAGCACGTCGTCGTTGTTTCCTCGAAGCCGCTGATGCCTTTCCCGTTCCCTAGTGTCCTCTTGCACGTACTCGAGGTCTTCGGCTCACCGCCGTTGCATGCCCGGCCGTGGTGGTCTAAGGTACTCGGCTGCTGAGCCGCATGTCGCGGGATCGAATCCCGGCTGCATTTCCGATGGAGGCGGAAATGTTGTAGGCCCGTGTGCTCAGATTTGGGTGCACGTTAAAGAACCACAGGTGGTCGAAGTTTCCGGAGCGACTACTACGGCGTCTGTCATAACCCCGTGGTAGTTTTGGGACGTTAAACTCCACATATAAATCAACCGCCGTTGCATCGCAGCCCACTATAAGGGGCAACGGTGGCTGGGCTAACCGTTGCTATTTGTCGGTTGTGTGTAGCGAGATTTACCACAATATTTGTGGCACTTCCCCATTTATGATGATTGATTTATTGATTGATTGATTGCTTTATATGTGGAGTTGAACGTCCCAAAATCAGCATATCATTATGAGAGACGCCGTAGTTGAGGACTCCGCAAATTTCGATTACCCGAGGTTCTTTAACGTGCACCGAAATCTGAGCACACGGGCGTATACAGCATTTTCGCCTCCATCGGAAATGCAGCCGCTGCAGCCGGGATTCGATCCCGCGACCTGTGGGTCAGCAGCAGAGTACCTTAGCCATTAGACCACCGCGGCGGGGCCCGTTTATGACGATGACGGTTTTCTGGTAGGTCTTACAAATTTCTCTCGAGCGTATACAAGTTTGTTGGGTACTTCTTCCTGGCCAGTGATGAGTCTTGGGCCTTACCAAATTTCTGCGGTGGGTTTCCGTTTATGATTCCAGCAACGGCGACAACGTCGTCGGGTATATACGCGCACGTTTTTATTTTTTTTAATCAATCAGTCTAAAATAATATTTGGCTGAATTCTTCATCTTTAAAATAACTCATCATCATTAATTAGTACTTAAATTTGTTGTATTAGTTAGTTCTAACTTTGTTACATCGTGCATAATGAATAGCACAGCATAAACGGAGACATCTTGTTTATTTCATCTTCTTCCTTCTCCCCCGTGGCGGCCACCGAGCGCGTGCCACCGCACAGCGCTGTAGTCGGTAGCGACGCCTTATACCACATATCCCCTCTTGCAAAAAAAAAAAAAAAAAATAAAATAAAATAAAAACACACAAAACTGTTTTTGTCTACTTCCTAACGAAGTCCTTCAATTTCTTTGGGGTCTTCTTTTTACGCTTGCTTTTCCTTGCAGGCGCATTAAATCCTGGACTGGTCAAAGCTTGCGTGCCGTCTGGTGGAGATGATACGGGGTCTGCCCTTTCATGACCATCCGCTCTTGATGTGTCCCATTGGGGCGCACTAGATGACCGATCAGATGCAGGGGACCAGTTCATAAGGGCAGAGGTTTCAGGCTGTAATGCATGAGAAGACCGATTAAATGCAGGTGTCCAGTTCATAACAGCAGGGGTGCCCGATTTCATTTTGTTGACCGCTCCGGAGTGAACTGCGATTAACTTAGATGCGTTCCACACACGCCCATCGTCCAAAAGGTACGAGGCCGGTCCCCGTTTTCCAATGATCTTCTTGGGCGCGGAAAATTGTGAAGACAGCTTACCGTGAGCTGCAGTTGTCTTAACGCGCACGTAATCACCAACGACGAAACTGGGTTCCTTGGCTCCACGCTTTTCATCGGTGTAGCTCTTCGAGATCATTTGCTTCTTTTTGACCTGCTCTCGTAGCTGTTCAATCGTCCTTGACGGGTCCGTGCTGAAGCATCTGTCGGGCAATCCCAATATGTCAAGTCTGGTGCGAGGTTGGCGTCGATGAAGAAGAACAGCGGGTGTCGCACCAGTAGTCGCGTGAGGCGTACAGCGATATACTTGCAGGTAATCAAGCATGGCTGTTCGTACGTCACGACGTTCAAGCAGGGCTAGTTGAATGTACGACTTCAGCACCCTATTGAATCTCTCCACCAAGCCGTTAGCTTGTGGGTAATACACGGAAGAGTTGTAGTGCGTTATTCCACGCTCCGTGAGAAACTCGTCAAAGCTTGTTGAAGAGAACTAATATGTTACAATATGTTGAAAGAAATATGTTACATCGTGCATAATGAATAGCACAGCATAAACGGAGACATCTTGTTTATTTCATCTTCTTCCTTCTCCCCCGTGGCGGCCACCGAGCGCGTGCCACCGCACAGCGCTGTAGTCGGTAGCGACGCCTTATACCACAAACTTGAATTAGTAGTATACTAAAAACACCGAAAAAAATTCACCTACTACTCGGCCAATGCCCCCTGCATTGGGTGTGAGTCATCAGAGAAGGAGGAGAAGAAGGAGAATACTTTTCCAATGATCTTCTTGGGCGCGGAAAATTGTGAAGACAGCTTACCGTGAGCTGCAGTTGTCTTAACGCGCACGTAATCACCAACGACGAAACTGGGTTCCTTGGCTCCACGCTTTTCATCGGTGTAGCTCTTCGAGATCATTTGCTTCTTTTTGACCTGCTCTCGTAGCTGTTCAATCGCCCTTGACGGGTCCGTGCTGAAGCATCTGTCGGGCAATCCCAATATGTCAAGTCTGGTGCGAGGTTGGCGTCGATGAAGAAGAACAGCGGGTGTCGCACCAGTAGTCGCGTGAGGCGTACAGCGATATACTTGCAGGTAATCAAGCATGGCTGTTCGTACGTCACGACGTTCAAGCAGGGCTAGTTGAATGTACGACTTCAGCACCCTATTGAATCTCTCCACCAAGCCGTTAGCTTGTGGGTAATACACGGAAGAGTTGTAGTGCGTTATTCCACGCTCCGTGAGAAACTCGTCAAAGCTTGTTGAAGAGAACTAATATGTTACAATATGTTGAAAGAAATATGTTACATCGTGCATAATGAATAGCACAGCATAAACGGAGACATCTTGTTTATTTCATCTTCTTCCTTCTCCCCCGTGGCGGCCACCGAGCGCGTGCCACCGCACAGCGCTGTAGTCGGTAGCGACGCCTTATACCACAAACTTGAATTAGTAGTATACTAAAAACACCGAAAAAAATTCACCTACTACTCGGTCAATGCCCCCTGCATTGGGTGTGAGTCATCAGAGAAGGAGGAGAAGAAGGAGAATACTTCAGCGTGAAGCGGTTGGGCTCCGCCGTTGACTCCACGCCGTTCCTGCCGCAACGAAATGAGGCCACCTTCGAACAAACTGCCAGCGGTGAGTGGAGACGTCCATAGTGTCAGTTAAGCTTTCCAAGGAAAGGTAACGAAGATAAAGTAGGGGAGTTTTGGTTTGCGAGATCAGGTTGCGGGGGACACCGCATTGTAAGGCTTAAGCTTATAGTTGCGACACGCAGGTTGCGGGATCAAATACCGACTGCGGCGGCTGCATTTCCGATGGAGGCGGAAATGTTGTAGGCCCGTGTGCTCAGATTTGAGTGCACGTTAAAGAACTATAGGTGGCCGAAATTTCCGAAGCCTTCCGCTATGGCGTCTCTCATAATCGTATGGTGGTATTGGGACGTTTAAACCCACATATCAATGAAGCTTATATTTCCGACTCTGGTTGATTCTTCTTTTTTTTCCTCACTTCAACACGAATCTGAGAACGCAAAATTTCACCTTAGTTCGCTCCCACTGAAATTCGACAGCCATAAGAGCACGATTCAAACCCGTGCCTTCGCGCTACTAAAATGATCTATTATCCACTAAGATCTACTAAGATCTACTAAGATGATCTATTATCTTTTTATTCCTGTCATACTTCCTCTTCTTTTCTATTTTTATGTGTGGCTTTGTCTACGTCACGCTAGGCGACAACAACATGCGTCAAACGGGGCCGCTCTCGGGTACTCCCGCATCATCGTGAAGGCGCTCGAAAAACACGTAGAGGAGGTCTTGTCCTTGGCGCGACCGCACGCTCAGCATGCTACAGATGACTATGCTATCCGTGGTTGTGTCAGCGTTAAGCCAACCCACACGAGACAGTGGCGTGCTCAGGGGCTGGCTTACCAGGCACGTGCCCTTCCCGAAACTTACTCTTCCCGCCATTGGACAATGTTCTTACGTTACTTTTGATGGCGCAAGAGCCATGCTTGACCAAAGAGTGCCTGCCGCTGGACACAAAGCACAAGATGGCACTTTACCACTTGCAATAGACTTCCTTGCACCCACTTCGTATCAGAGATGGGCCAGAGTTGCTGGCACGTGCATCTTTGGGGGTGTATACTGTGGGGGCATGGTGTCTGTGCCACTGACATGAGACGACAGCGTATAAAACAGACTAAGCCTTCAAAGTGTTCCGACTTTTAAAAAGTTGCTGGATCGAGGAATTGAACCTCCTAATGCACGAGTTTTCTTTGTATCGATTTCAGGATCGGTCGTGCGACGCGGCACCCGTCCCTTACTCCAAGCGTCTTGTGTGCTTGGTCGTGTTCGCCGTCGTCGCCGCCTTTGCGGCCGCCATGGTGCTCCTCTTCTACGTCTCCACTACGGTCATCCGTACCTACGCCAGAAAAAGCGACGGTGACGGTCCGAAGGATCACGTGAGCCTCTCGTGTCACACCGACGGCTGCTCCCGGTTCGAGGCGCTGCTCGCGGACACCCTC
The DNA here is from genome assembly GCF_043290135.1 of Rhipicephalus microplus. Taxonomy (NCBI): domain Eukaryota; kingdom Metazoa; phylum Arthropoda; class Arachnida; order Ixodida; family Ixodidae; genus Rhipicephalus; species Rhipicephalus microplus. The sequence goes on from NC_134705.1 coordinate 182,674,295, forward strand.
AACACCAGCGTCGACCCGTGCCACGACTTCAAGGCGTACGTCAGCTCGCGTTGGCTGCGCGACCCGTCCAAGGAGCTGGACGCCCACTGGTGTTACGAGTGGAACGTCAAATACGCCTGGATGCGCATGATGGTCGGCGAGATACGACTGCGTTCCAATACGTCGTCGCTGGAGCGCCTGATGGCCGATTCCTTCGGAGCATGTGTGCACAGGTCGGAATTGCCCGGGTCTTTCTAGTTTTATGGCGAAGCCATTAGGTGCCTTAGCAGTAGGACAGGAAAAACCCACTGAACACCAGAGGTATGCGTAAGCAAGGTTGCATGGGTGCATGGGCGTTGGCAGGGCGGTGCAAAACGGGCACTACCCCCCACCCCCGCAAAAAAAATCATGCCGTCGAACAATGCCTTGATCCCCAAAGAACTGGCATTCCTCGACTATATGAAAGCCATGACACACACTTTGGACGCGTATTTGGTTTTTTTTCTGCTCGTGCATTTGTGCATCATGTCCACTGTTACGTCCAACGATAAGGTTTTTTTGCCAACCTTTCTGACACTTGTTAATCGACGGAGAAAAAAAAGAAAATTGTTCAAGCAGCTTTGCACTAGCTCTCTCAAGCCTGAAGGAATATATGCACGGCAAAGTTGTCGACCATCTTTCTTTGCATCTGTTGTTTCAATTTATTTCTATTTTTCTATCTTTTTTCGTACTTTCTTCCCTTTCCCTTATTCGTTCTTTCTTTTTATTTTTCTTTTTTTCTAATCTGTTTTGCTCTGTCTTTTTTCTATCTCCCATATGTATATCTTCCTCTGATTCTTTATCGCTCTTTCTTTCTATTAGCCTTGTGACGATCAGGAAAATGAATTCCTGTAGCTGCCTTGCATGCTTGATTGATATGTGGGGTTAAACGTCCGAAAACTACCATATCATTATGAGAGACGCCGTAGTGGAGGGCTCCGAAAATTTTGACCACCTGGGGTTCTTTAACGTGCACTCAAAACTGAGCACATGAGCCTACAACATTTCCGCCTCCATTGGAAATGCAGCCGCCGCAGCCGGGATTCGATCCCGCGACCTGCGGGTCAGCAGCCGAGTACCTTAGCCTCTAGACCACGACGGGGGGGGGCTGTCTTGCATGCTCACTCCAATACAGAGTATGGTGACATCCCATTTTTTTAATAAAAATTATGGCTCACTTCTATCGGCGCGCACGCTCCCAAATAGAGCCTTTAGATTGCACGATGCTAACTTCTATATATTCTTGCACAGCGTTAAACAATTGTAGTGTAGTTTTGCTTAGTGATGTATATTGTCAGTCATGTTGCCTAATTGATAGCTAACGTTGCCATAGTAATGGCTAGTCTTGATTGTTTAGTGTTACGATCTGTCTCCACGTGGTTTCAAACCAGTGGTTCAGCTACCAACTGAATGCTTTATCCAGCATCTTTTGTTTTTGCGAACAGGGCCGATGAGGATTCCAAGGAAACGCGCAACAAGTTTAAGCGATTGATGCGCGACCTGAGCATTCTTTGGCCCGAACAGCCACCCAGTGACGTCGACCCGTTCGAAGTCCACCTCAACCTGAGCATTCGCTGGAACGTGGCACTCTGGTTCGACGTCAAGATGCTTCCCGCCCGTACAGCAAGCGGTCGTAAGGTGATTTACATCTACCCGAGCGCGTACGCCAAGTTCTGGAGGGAACAGTACCTCGCCATGACTAGCCAGGCCTCGATGCGCCAATACGTGGACCAGTACTTGGCCTCCTTCTACGACACGTCGACGCGGAACGCAAGCGGCGAGCCGGAACAACTTTGCCAGTACGACGCGGTGTTCAACTTCACCAGGCAAGTCGTCTTTCAACTTGCCGGCGTCATCATGAAGGACAAGTCTGTCACGGTCCTCGGGTTTGACTCCCTGGCACGAGCGTTCGGTCAGAAGACGGATCGCTTCGTTTCGTTGATGAACAAGTACTTCTTTCCCGGGAACTTCTCCTCGTTCGAGCCGGAGGACAGCGCCATTGTGAAGGCGACGGACACATTGAACGTCGTTCGTCAAGCCGTTACCGGCACGGATGCCTCGACCGTGTTGAGCCACTTGGGCTGGTGGATGCTGCAGGTGTTCGCTCCCATAGCGGACAACCATTTCTTCGTCGAGAAGTACGGAAGCGTTGAGAAGGCCGAGCTGCTGCGCCCGCTGTTCTGCGAGACCCAGGTCGAGTCTTCCTTTAAGATTCTGCTCCTCGCCAGACATATGGCCGCCCACTTTCGAGATCACCAGATCCAACGCATCTACGAACTCCTGAACAGCGTACGCCAGGCTACCGTGGCCGAGATCGGCAAGTTGGATCTGCCGGTTAATACCAAGGTGGTGCTGACGAGAACGCTTAAGCACTTGCGCGTCAACCTGTTGCCCAGGCGACAGTACCGGTCTGAGATGTTGCTCCGGCACATCTACTCGTTCGAGTACGCAAGCAAGAAGACCATGCTCGACTACTGGATCTCGGAGAGGAAAGGCAACGCAGCGCTCATCGGTGGCAGCGCGTACTTCGAGGACAAGCGGCTGCCACACAACTACTTCAAGGAACTCTTCTCCTACGACAGCATCCTGGACACCATCAGCATGTCCATGGTCGTGGTGCACGAGCCGTTTTACTACCTTGACGACGAATACGGCGCCATAAACTACGGTGGTTTGGGCGCGGGCTTCGCCAAGACCCTCTTAGAAGGCCTCGTAAGTGACCCAATGTTACGTGCCGCCGTCGCCAGTGACGCGTCCAGCGGCGCTGACGAAAGAAACACGAGACCGCTCTGGGGCGCTGCGACCGGCAACGATACTAATGGCTCGCCACAGCCCGAACTCGGTCTGATCGCTCCGGTCTTTCTGCCGGCGTTTCGCGCGTTCCAGGCGAAGATGCGTGGGGCGGGCCCCGTTAACGCGGGCCTATTCTCGCCAGCAAAAGTGTTCTTCGTCAACTTCTGTCACAGTCAGACGCGCATGGCGGCAGGCTTCGACTGCAACTCCGCGCTGCGAGGAACAGCCGATTTCATTTCCGCGTTTCACTGCAAAAGTGGTAGCAGCATGAACCCTTGATATTTTTTCAATTCTAATAGAAAAAGAACAAGACTATTGTCTTAAGACTTCTGAATATTCATTATAATTATTAGTCCGTTTATTTTGTTGCTAGGACATGTGTCTTTCTGCATAATTGTGCGTGTGTCGTGTACGGTGTCGTGAAAAGTGTGTTCCACTTGTTTAGACCCACGATGACCGAAATTTTATATCAACAAAATAACTGTACGGGTCTCATCACACGATACTTCTCGAGTACTCCAAATCATAGGAATGGCTGTGAATCTTTCTGATGGCAGTAGTAGCTTATATTCACATCCAGCTTTATTTCGCTGTTTTCCTCCTCTATTTTTTACTGGGGATACATATGTAAAGGGAAATAACCAAGAACCCGCACAGAAGCAGACTGATGAAAATTCAAATGCTAGTAAGTACGTTAACAAGACTAGTGAAGTTCGCGTAATTTATTGACAAAAACCACGTACGCTTCATTGGCTTACTGCTCATTTAAAGGCCGACTCCGGCGATTTTGCGAGGTCAATGTATCTCGATGAATTTCACTGACTATACATTCATTTTTGCACGTTCGCACCACTCGTTCATGCCGAACTGCAGGCTTGAGAGTTTTCGCAGATTATTTTCAAGTGAATTTTATAGCTTGCGTCTAAACGCTCACCTCGCTTGGCCCTATATTGACACCATAGTGAGTGTGACGTTGATTTTCGCAAAACGGAAGTGACGGAACTGATGTGCCACTGCAGCGTCTGCTTGTCTGCTGGAGTGTGCGGGATCGGCCGGTGCCTCCTTGATTGAGCGTGGCAAGTGATGATTGATAAGTGGCAAGTGATGTTGCGTTGTGGGCCGCACACCGTTCGTCGCATATTCACCATAACAGCGTAGGCGTTTTAACCGATATCGCAGCAGGCGCAAACTCTGACGAGCCGGACAAGTACTGCTATCTGGCTGCGTTATGCGCAACCTTGGCAGGTTCTGGCCAAGTGTGTCGTCATACGTAGAAGCACACTCAGTTGGGTTTTGGCATTGCCGTTTTTGCCTCTTAAAAATAATTTGAGTTTGTCGAGCATTTCAGTTATCGGGTGCGGCAAAAAAATGTCTCGGGAACATGAAAGCCCGTTTACCCTGACATGGAGGAAAAATCGCAGGAGTTGGCCTGTAATTCCGTTGCTTTGTATACGTACTGTCAGAGATAAACATTTCCGGGATTGATAGATTTGTTAATTGGCTAATCTAGCTGGTGTATATAGCCTTGACTATGTGATGCAGGTTGTTTCCAGGTTGCTTCTAGGGCATTGCTATGCTAGGTGATGCTAGTTTCTTTTTTACGTTTTAGCACAGACAGATTCGAGTTGAACTACACGCAGTCACGGACACGATGCGCGTCCACAAACTTTGGAGACGGAACCTCGCACTGAAACCACGCTCTCGCACTTCTGAGGGATCTATACGTCGCTGGCGTAGGGCACTCCATCGCTTTGTGGCCTTCTCAGAGCCCCCATCATACCTTTCTTGTCTTTTAAGATTCCCTAACATTCTAACGTACTCGAAGTCTTGTATCACCGCCGCTGTTTTGTAGCCAGTCGGACGGCTAACTGTCGTCTTAATTTTTAGTAGAGTAGTGGGATTCCATTTTCGTGGCACATTTTATGGTTAGTTGGGATAACTGTCGCCTCGTTTATATTAAGTAAACCGATTGCAATTAGTGCAGTTTTAGAGTGGCACTCTTTTATAAAACAGGAGAGCGGTCACGACACGTCAAGCGGTAATGGCGGAACTAGCCTGAGTCCCCAGTTAACCAAACGTCGTCTTCTTCACCGACTGAGTCATACCCCCTGCCTTTCTGAGTAGTCTCATCTTCTTCACTACATTTTCCTCCCCTCCGGAAATGAGCCAACCTGGCGACTCATGGGCAGGAGACAATAGAGGGATCGTAATACGGTTTTAGGCGGTCTATGTGGACGGTCTCACGTCCACGGCGTCGTTGATCATGGGGCTGCTCCAGCGGCTCCACGATGTAATTGACGGGTGAAGTTTGTTTAACCACACGGTGAGGTCCGTCATACTTGTACATCAGTTTCGTTGAGAGACCAGGGCTGGTTGAAGGGATGCGAAGCCAGACAAGGTCATCTGATGCATAAGAAGCCGGAGGCGTCGGGTTATCGCGGTGGTGTTTCTGGCGTTGCTGTTCAGTACTTGTGAAGGAACGGGCAAGCTGACGACACTCTTCCGCGTATTTAGCAGCCTGTGACATCGTCGTCGACTCAGCAACATCTGGGTGGTAAGGAAGGATGGTGTCTAGCGTGCAAGAGGGCTCGCGACCATAAAGGAGGAAATATGGAGAGAAACCAGTGGTTGTCTGGACAGCAGTATTATGCGCGTAGGTTACAAAAGGGAGAATACTGTCCCAATTGGTGTGATCGGTTGCGACGTACATTGACAGCATATCTCCTAATGTACGGTTGAGTCGTTCTGTAATGCCATTAGTTTGAGTATGATACGCGGTGGTGGTGCGATGAATGACTTGGCATTCTTTGAGAAGCGATTCAACAGCGTCCGACAAAAACACACGCCCTCGGTCACTCAAGAGTTCACGCGGTGCACCGTGACGTAAAATGATCTGATGCAGTATGAAACGACCGACGTCACTGGCTGACGCAGAAGAGAGTGGTGAAGTTTCTGCGTAGCGCGTAAGGTGATCGATAGCGACGATTACCCAGCGATTTCCAGCCGGTGTAATCGGAAGAGGTCCATACAGATCAATACCAACACGGTCAAACGGTCGAGCAGGACAAGGTAAGGGTTGTAGTGGAGCTGGAGAACTTGGAGTGGAATTCTTCCGGCGTTGACAAGCGAGACAGGAACGCACGTAGCGACGAACGAAGCGATACATTCCACGCCAGTAGTAGCGGTGGGACAGGCGGGTGTAAGTTTTTAACACTCCCGCATGGGCGCATTGTGGGTCGGCGTGAAAGGAGGCGCATATGTCTGAGCGGAGACGTCTGGGAATGACTAGGAGCCATTGGCGTCCTTCGGAGAGATAATTCCGTCTGTATAGCAAACCATCTCTGATAACGAAGTGTTGTATTTGACGGCGCATACCTCTACGTATATTTTGCGAGGGAGTTCGACTCAACAAGTTAATAAGTGAAGCGATCCAAGGATCTTTTCGTTGCTCCTGTAGCATGTCGCTGACACTAAGTGCAGACACGCCGGGGGCAGGCGAAGACGGTGACTTGTCACTACATCGTAGAGGTGATCGGGACAAAGCGTCTGCGTCGGAATGTTTTCGGCCAGATCGGTAAACGACGTGGATGTCGTACTCTTGTAGCCGAAGCGCCCAACGGGCGAGCCGGCTGGTGGGATCTTTTAACGATGAGAGCCAACATAATGCATGATGATCAGTAACGACGCTGAATGGGCGCCCGTAAAGATAGGGTCGAAACTTGCCTATGGCCCATATGATGGCTAGACACTCTTTTTCGGTGACTGAATAGTTGGCTTCTGCTTTTGTGAGTGCACGGCAGGCGTAAGAGACGACGTACTCATCAAATCCAGGTTTACGCTGGGCGAGCACAGCACCGAGGCCAACTCCGCTAGCATCCGTGTGTATTTCCGTCGGGGCAAGAGGATCAAAATGTCGCAGTATAGGAGGTGACGTAAGAAGGTGGCGGAGTGTGGCAAACGCATCATCACAAGCTGACGACCAACTGGGAAGGTCGTTGTTGCCGGCAAGAAGGTCAGTCAAGGGCGATAAGATGGAGGCGAAGTTGCGAATAAAACGTCGAAAATAAGAACATAAACCGAGGAAGCTGCGAAGTTCTTTTAAGGTCTTCGGCTTAGGAAATTCGGCAACGGCACGGAGTTTCGTCGGATCCGGAAGAATGCCATCTCTAGATACAACATGGCCCAAAATTAGGAGTTTTCGAGCGCCGAAGCAGCACTTCTTCAAGTTGAGCTGTAGACCGGCGGCGGCGAGGCAAGTAAGCACTGTCTCGAGTCGCTGAAGATGCGTTGAAAAGTCGCTTGAAAATATCACGACATCGTCTAAATAACACAGACATGTCTGCCATTTCAGGCCACGGAGGATGTTGTCGATCATGCGCTCGAAAGTGGCAGGCGCATTGCAGAGCCCGAATGGCATGACGTTAAATTCGTATAAGCCATCAGGTGCAACAAAAGCCGTCTTGGGGCTATCAGCCTCAGCCATGGGAACCTGCCAATAACCTGAACGCAGATCTAGTGACGAGAAGAACTCCGCGCCTTGTAAGCAGTCAAGGGCATCGTCTATGCGAGGTAGCGGGTAAACATCTCTGCGCGTGATCTTATTCAACCGGCGGTAGTCGACGCAGAATCTTATTGAGCCATCCTTTTTCTTGACTAGAACAACTGGGGAGGCCCACGGGCTGTTAGAGGGCTCAATAACACCTCGCTTCAACATGTCGTCAACTTGTTCCGCGATTATGCGACGCTCAGATGCGGATACCCGATACGGACGCTGACGTAAAGGAGCGTGAAGGCCAGTGTCGATTTCGTGAGATACTGTGGAAGCACGGCCCAAAGTCAGTTGCTGGTGGTCGAAGCTGGCGCGGAAGCGCTCGAGGAGGGCGATGATGTCGGTGCGCTGCTGAGCCGTAAGGTTTGTTACATCGTGCGTAATGAATAGCACAGCATAAACGGAGACATCTTGTTTATTTCCTCTTCTTCCTTCTCCCCCGTGGCGGCCACCGAGCGCGTGCCACCGCACAGCGCTGTAGTCGGTAGCGACGCCTTATACCACATATCCCCTCTTGCAAAAAAAAAATAAAATAAAATAAAATATAAATGGTAGAAACACACAAAACTGTTTTTGTCTACTTCCTAACGAAGTCCTTCAATTTCTTTGGGGTCTTCTTTTTACGCTTGCTTTTCCTTGCAGGCGCATTAAATCCTGGACTGGTCAAAGCTTGCGTGCCGTCTGGTGGAGATGATACGGGGTCTGCCCTTTCATGACCATCCGCTCTTGATGTGTCCCATTGGGGCGCACTAGATGACCGATCAGATGCAGGGGACCAGTTCATAAGGGCAGCGGTTTCAGGCTGTAATGCATGAGAAGACCGATTAAATGCAGGTGTCCAGTTCGTAACAGCAGGGGTGCCCGATTTCATTTTGTTGACCGCTCCGGAGTGAACTGCGATTAACTTAGATGCGTTCCACACACGCCCATCGTCCAAAAGGTACGAGGCCGGTCCCCGTTTTCCAATGATCTTCTTGGGCGCGGAAAATTGTGAAGACAGCTTACCGTGAGCTGCAGTTGTCTTAACGCGCACGTAATCACCAACGACGAAACTGGGTTCCTTGGCTCCACGTTTTTCATCGGTGTAGCTCTTCGAGATCATTTGCTTCTTTTTGACATGCTCTCGTAGCTGTTCAATCGCCCTTGACGGGTCCGTGCTGAAGCATCTGTCGGGCAATCCCAATATGTCAAGTCTGGTGCGAGGTTGGCGTCGATGAAGAAGAACAGCGGGTGTCGCACCAGTAGTCGCGTGAGGCGTACAGCGATATACTTGCAGGTAATCAAGCATGGCTGTTCGTACGTCACGACGTTCAAGCAGGGCTAGTTGAATGTACGACTTCAGCACCCTATTGAATCTCTCCACCAAGCCGTTAGCTTGTGGGTAATACACGGAAGAGTTGTAGTGCGTTATTCCACGCTCCGTGAGAAACTCGTCAAAGCTTGCTGAAGAGAACTGTGGTCCATGATCGGATACAATACTACGTGGGTAGCCTTCTCGCGCAAAAAGTTCAAGTAAAAACTTCTTCACTGTAGACGTGGTCGCATCTCGCACGAACGCCACTTCAGGCCACTTGCTATAATAGTCAATAACAGTAATCGCAAAACGGCAGTCGGCCGAAGCTTGCGTGAAAGGTCCCACAATGTCGATGGCAATTTTTTCCCACGCCGCGTCAGGAAGAGGAACAGGTTGCAGTGGCGCTGGAAAGGTACGTGCGGACTTGTCACAAGACTGGCAAATCACGCATGTGCGCACCAGTTCTTCAATGTGACTATCCATGCATGGCCACCAATAGGACTCTCTCAGGCGAGCTTTGGTACGACTAATGCCTGGATGTGACTCGTGGGCCAGATCCATAAGGCGGCGTGTCAACGTTGCAGGCACGACAATCCTGTCACCCCGGCATAGGATATCACTTACAACAGAGAGTTCAGCCTTCACGTTCCCATCCTCGTCGCCAAAATATGTTACATCGTGCGTAATGAATAGCACAGCATAAACGGAGACATCTTGTTTATTTCCTCTTCTTCCTTCTCCCCCGTGGCGGCCACCGAGCGCGTGCCACCGCACAGCGCTGTAGTCGGTAGCGACGCCTTATACCACAAGGTTGGTGTCGATGCAGCGCGAAATTGCGTCGGTGAATGATGGGGAAGAGGACGACGTGCAACAATCAACAGCGTCAATAGGTAGCGTAGTCGGGGGGGGTCAGGAGCTACACGTGCAGTCGAGGGATCAATGTCATCTGCAAAGCCCAGGCACTCTCCGCACAGTAACTTGGAAGGCGAGGGAAACGGATTTGAAACATAAATTGCACTTGATCCATCGAGAACATTCAGAACGGCGAAAGGAATCAGGAAGCACTTGCGGCGAACAGCGGTTTCAGAAGGCGTAAAAAGAACAGTTGAGCTACTAGAGACGTCACAAGAAAGCGGAACTAGGGCGGACGAGAACGGGGGTATTGAAGTGTCGGCGGCAACGAAAACTTTTGCAGGTGAAAGGGACGAGTCGAGTGAAGCAGCGTCGCATAACGGCGCGAATTCCACTTCGGCGCGAGCACAGTCGATGACGGCATGATGAGTGCAGAGAAAGTCCCAGCCCAATACAATGTCATGGGAACACTGCGGGAGCACTACAAACTCGACGACATAAATATTGTCAGCAATAACGACACGTGCTGTGCATGCAGCAAAAGGGCGAATTCGTTGCTCGCTCGCAGTGCTCAAAACAAAGTTGCGAAGAGGCATTGTGACTTTTTTTAGTCGACGGCAAAGTTTTTCAGTCATTACACACACTGCGGCGCCAGTATCAACCAATGCAAAAACAGGTATACCTTCAACGGAGACAGCAACGACGTTGGACGGCGAAAAACAAGGTCTTGTGGAGTTCGAAAGATCCGCAGTTCTTGCCCCCGGAACTGCGGCTCCTAGTTTTCCTCAGGGACAGGGCGAGGTCGACGTAGCATAGGGGTGTTACGTCTGTACAGCCGCTTGTGACTGTAGACGATTTATTAAAGGACAGGAAACGTGAACAAGTTCAAAAGCGTAGCCCAGGCGTTGGAGTCACTCCTGGCCAGCGTTCGACGCCAGGCTCGCGCTCGTGCCACAGCGCCAGTGCCCCGCGCGCACTTCGTTAATGTCGTCTTCTAAGGCGACATGTCACTCTTCCTCCCTTAGACGAAGTCTCCATAGCGGTCTGGAGGTCGCCTAACCTCTGGTGGTCGCAGTTGCCGAGTGGCCACTGCCTGTGACGTCGACGGTTGCGAGGGAGTGTGATCTTGCATCTCGGGCGATTCAGGCGGTTGAGCAGCTGAGCTCGATGGCGTCTCTTCTGGCGTTGCGTCCAAGAGATCGTCAGCTGCGCTCCAATCTGTCCGCGATTGGGTTGTTTGTCTGGTCTGACTCGTTTTCCTCATGTGATTGAGGTGACGCCGAACCTTTCCTTGGTCGCTTTTTACAAGCCAGGATCGTGGTCCGACGCGGCGCAGTATTTCGCCTTCAATCCAATCTGGCTTTTTCAAAAACTGCCGGATAAGCACTCTATCCCCTATAGCGAAGCGGCGTGATTTTTGCAATGCCTCCTGGCTCTCAGGACTTCGCTTATCCGTCTCCCGCTTAAGAAGATCGAGAGGGCAGAGCAATTCTCGTCCGAACATCGCTCTCGCCGGTGTCATACCTGTGGTAGTGTGTATTGTCGTGTGCTGCCGATACAGAAATCTTGCAAGTCGGCACTGTATGGACTTGTCTGCATCTTTCAACAGCGCTCTTTTCAGCTCCGCCACATAGCGTTCTGCCTGGCCGTTTGTTGCCGGATGATATGCTGGTGAGGTTGCAGCCTGTATGCCGTTCGACGCATAGAACTGCTTGATCTCGTTGGAGATGAATGCTTTTCCGTTGTCGGAGATGACCTTTCGGGGAATGCCGAACGTTGCAAAGAGGCTTCGGAGCACGTCGATTACAGCCGCGGATGTTGCTTGTGTCACGTGCCGGACTTCCACCCACTTTGTGTATGCGTCCACAACAACTAAGTAGGTGCGTCCGAGTAGTGGCCCCGCGAAGTCAACGTGCACCGTGTTCCATGCTGTCTGGGGACGGTCCCACGTAGGAATAGGAGCTTTGGGTGGGCTCTTTTGCGTTGCTTGGCATTCACGGCACTGTCGCACCGTTTCCTCGATCACCTTGTCCATTCCGGGCCACCATACGTAGCTCCTTGCGCACTTCTTCATGGCTACCATGCCTCTGTGACCCGCATGCAGAAGTGCCAGAACACGGGATCGTGCTGAGCTCGGTATGATCACTCGGGATCCAAGTGTGATGCACTCGCGCTGTAGTGCTAGTGCGGTCGCTCGTCGTCGGTAAGGAGCAAACTCATCTCCAGTGAGTTTCTCCACTGTACCATCCTGCACTGCCTTGTACAACCTCTGCATGATGCTGTCTTGTTGTGTCAGGCGTGCTATCTCGGCAGCAGTCAACGGAGGTCTCGATAACGCTTCGAACAATAGTACGTCACCTGGAGGCCAGGGTTCATCGAGACGTTCTTGTAATGGCAAACGGCTCAACGCATCCGCGTTTTGATGGTTCTTGCCACGCCTGTAGATTATGCTGTAGTCATACGCCGATAACTTGATGCACCATCTGGTCATCCGTGGAGAAAGGACTTGAGCCGTTGGCTTTTGTGGACCCAGTATGCCGAGCAGTGGTTGGTGGTCAGTGACGAAAGTCACCTTTCTTCCCGCAATATACTTGTGGAACTTGTGGGCTGCAAACACCACAGCAAGGCCTTCTCTGTCCAATTGAGCATATTTGCGTTCTGCCGGCCCTAGCGTCCGAGATGCAAAAGCGATTGGCGCCTCTCTATTCTGGTCATCACGTTGAGACAGAACAGCTCCTATGCCATATGGTGAAGCATCACAAGAGACAAGAAGCTCCTTCTGTTCGTCGTAGTGTGCCAGTACGGTCTGACTGAGCAGCAATGCCTTAAGCTTGTCAAAGGCTTCTTGATGCTTTGTCTCCCATCTCCACGTGGCGTCCTTCTGAAGAAGCTGGTATAGGCAGCTGGCAACTGTTGCCCTGTTCTTCAAGAATCTGTCGTAGAAAGCCAGCATTCCGAGAAATGATTGAAGCGCTTGTTTGCAGTTTGGTGCTGGAGCGTCCGTTATGGCTCGAACTTTCTCTTCGTTTGTGTGGACGCCTGTCTCGTCGATTCGGTGTCCCAGAAAGAAAACTTGTCGCACCGCAAAGCAGCACTTGTTTTTTCCGAGGCGCAGATTGTAGTTTCGTAGCCTCTTCAGCACTTCTTCCAGTCTCTCGGCGTGTTCCGTGGCGTCTTTCCCACTGATGATCACGTCATCTAGGTATGCGCACACGCCTGTGATGCCTGACAGCATTGTCTCCATAAAACGTTGAAAAATGGCTGGGGCTGCAGAAATTCCGAAAGGCAATCTCTTGACCCTGTATAGTCCCTTCAGCGTGTTCAGGGTCAATATCTCTGCTGTCTCTGGCGTCACGTGAAGTTGCTGGTACGCTTGTGCTAAATCCAGGGTGCTGAAGACCTTGCCTCCCCTCAAGTGGCTGAGCACTTCATCAGTTGAGGGAAGTGGGTAGTCTGCCTTCTTTGATACCTGGTTCACTGTGCAACGGTAGTCGCCGCATATTCGCAACGAGCCATTCTTCTTTCGAACCAGTACGAGAGGCGTTGCCCAATCCGAATGCTGTGCTGGCTCGATTATGCCTTGACTTTGCAGTCGATCCAATTCTGCTTCTACAGCTGACCGGAGCGCGAAAGGAACCGGCCGTGCTTTTAGGAACTTTGGTTTCGCTCCTTCCACGAGGTCTAGTTGTACCGCTGGACCGATGTGTCCTGATATGTCCTCGTCGAATACAGATTGGTACTTGTCGAGAAGCTTCGAAACAAGTTCATCGCCGGATACATCATTGATGCCCGTGATCTGTATACCCAGGTGAGGAAACCAGTTTCGTCCAAGGAGGTTACAACCTGCTCCCTTGATGACAACAAGTGGTAGTGTCATGGTTTTGTTTCCGTGCGTAACAATCACCGTTGCACATCCGAGAACTCGAAGAGACTGTCCTGACCATGTGCGTAGGAGCATGTTGTCGGTCTGAAGCCGTGGTCGATCATCTGTCCACGTAGCTTTGAACGTGACCTCACTGATGAGTGTGCAGGCTGCACCCGAGTCGACTTCAAAATCCAAGAACTTGCCATGTACGCGTAGCCGAGTCATGACCTTCTGTGTGCTGAACGCGTTGGTTACGGTGTTGAGCTCGTAAAGGGCCACGTCTGATGAGTCCTGCTGAGTCGACACTGGTGCTGAGGCAGCTGTCGAAGTTCCTTGTTGGGGATATTCGATGCTGTTGCTCGTTTTTGCTTCTTTCCGCTTTTTCAGACAGGCTTTTTCAATGTGTCCGCGTTTCTTGCAGTAGTTGCAGGAGACTGTCTGGAACTTGCAAGTGTCCGGATTATGTAGCGCGTTACAACGCCAACAGCGTTGTTTCTTCTTTTGGGCAGAGGCACTAGAGTGACCTTGGTTGTCTATCTTGCATGTGCTTATGCAGGATTCGTGAAACTCTTTAAATTCGGTTTTCACGCGTTTCTGGTCTTCGATGGCGTTTTCAGCTCGCAGTGCAAGGTCGAAAGCTTTCTTGAACGTCAAGTCCTTTTCTGCGAAGAGCCGTTGCTGGACCTGCTCGTTCCGAAGACCGCAAACGAAACGATCACGCAGCATGACGTCCATAGGCAGCATTGTCGGATTCGCTGCAGTGTCTGCGCTTGTCCCGAAATTGCAATCTGCTGCTAGCTTCTTGAGCGCCGTGACGTAATCACTGACCGTTTCGTCGTGCTTTTGGTCACGTCGCTGGAATCGTGCCCTGCAGAAGACCTCAGACGGTTGTGGATCGAAGTGAGCCTTGAGCATCTTGACTATGTCCTCGTAGCTCACTTGGTTGGGCTGCTTGGGTTGAACGAGGGCGCAGACGATGTCATAAGTCTGTTCCCCGCACAGCGTTAGCAGATGAGCACGTTTCTTCGATGCGTCCGTAATCTCGTTAGCCTCGAAGAAGAACTGTAGCCTCCCATACCAGGATCTCCAGGAGCTGGGGCTGCCGCTGAATTCGGGTAGCCGACCGAAGTCGGGCGTCGCCATGTTATTTCCTTGACGTCGGTGGAGTGCCGATGCGTCGATCCAGTCTTCCTCGTCGCCAACTGTTACGTCTGTACAGCCGCTTGTGACTGTAGACGATTTATTAAAGGACAGGAAACGTGAACAAGTTCAAAAGCGTAGCCCAGGCGTTGGAGTCACTCCTGGCCAGCGTTCGACGCCAGGCTCGCGCTCGTGCCACAGCGCCAGTGCCCCGCGCGCACTTCGTTAATGTCGTCTTCTAAGGCGACATGTCAAGGGGAAAGGGAACGGCGTCGGGGTGAAGGCGACCGGTGTCTACTGAAGTTCCGGCGAGGTGAAAATGTGTCCATGGTGGCAGTGTCGTCATATACAGCAGGCCCCGATCGTGCTGGGAAATCGTAATTGTTGGGCCTGACGTCACCATGCAGGAAAAACTCGCGCCGTCGACAAAATCGTGCCACGTGACCCGCAATTCCACAGGCGAACCATATGGGGCGGTTGTCTTGAGTGCGCCAAGGGTTCTGAGAGCGTGGAGGTGGTTGTCGGGAGAAAGGACGGGCAGTCTGGTACATAGGCTCCGTCGGTACGACAAAGGGGTGCGTGGACGTAGGCGTTCGCGACAAAGAAACGTGGCCGTTCGTGACAGGCGGACGTCGGGTTCCGTTCAGTGCTTCGGCATAGGTCAATGGAGCAGCCACCGGGGGTGCGTGAGCTGTTGGTAGCGCCTCGGACACTTGCTCCTGGACTACTCGCTGTATTGATGGCGCTAAAGTAGATGGGGCACCTTCGGAGGTATAAGGCACGAGGGACAACTGGCGTGCGACCTCCTCTCGTACAAATTGCTTGATCTCGAGAAGCAAAGTGGTGTGGTCTATAGCAGTGCCAGCCGACGTTAAAGCGGAGATTGTTGCACATGGCGTGGTGGCTCGACGAGTGGTGTCACGCTGTTTCCAGAGCTCATCATAGCTCTGACAAAGTTGGACCACTTCCGCTACCGTTTGCGGGCTTTTGGCGACAAGCATCTGAAATGCGTCGTCGGTCACGCCTTTCAAGATGTGTTTGATTTTCTCGGCTTCTGTCATGGCAGAGTTGACACGCCGGCAAAGGTTGACCACATCTTCGATATAGCTGGTGTAATTCTCACCATTCTTCTGAGCCCTAGTACGCAAGCGCTGTTCGGCCCGTAGTTTGCGAAGCGCTGGACGGCCAAACAAGTCCGCAAACGCCGTTCGGAATGCCGACCAGGTGGGGAGGTCTCTCTCGTGATTACGGTACCACAGACTGGCGACGTCGGTCAAATAAAATTGGACAACAGTAAGCTTGTGCGCATCGTCCCACTTGTTGTGCTTGCTCACCCGGTCGTATTCATCGAGCCAGTCTTCCACGTCTTTGTCATCGGTTCCACTGAAGGTAGGCGGATCGCGTTGCCGAAAGGAGCCGAGACAGACAGGAGCTGCAGTAGTTGGAGCCGAGGCGGCCGCCTGCTGATCTTCATCCGTGGACATCGTAGCAACTGGAGGCAACGTACGGTTTCGCAGTTCCAGGATTAGGCGTTACCCAGCACTCTCCACCAATTATAATGTGGCGTTTTAGAGTGGCACTCTTTTATAAAACAGGAGAGCGGTCACGACACGTCAAGCGGTAATGGCGGAACTAGCCTGAGTCCCCAGTTAACCAAACGTCGTCTTCTTCACCGACTGAGTCATACCCCCTGCCTTTCTGAGTAGCCTCATCTTCTTCACTACATACTCAATATCTGTGGCACATCGCCGTCTATTATGAGGATAGTTTACTGATAGGTATAGCACGCACAGATCCCTGCCAGCTTAAGCAGCTTCGCCTTTCTAAAGACGAGTACAAAGCAAGTCTGGCCAGCCTGAGCCCATCCATAACATCCAACCTGTAGTACACAAGTTTCGCGATCAATTTGCAAAATTATCCGCCAAAGGGGAAGGGGTCGTGCATTAAGTGGGCAGACATTAGTTATTTACCACATTACCACAGAGGACGTGTCCAGTGAACGTTTGTCCCCGGGTGTACTTCGTGCGAATTGGAAGCGTTCCATTCCGCAATTACCCAAACATTACGAGGTAAAAACAAACACCATTGTACCTGTCAGACGCGAACGACAGTGTCGCAGACTCGCTACAGGAAGTTAATTCGAGCATCGAAAGTACCGCTGCCTTTTGAAGGCAGAAAATGGAAAGCTGAGAGTGACAGAGAAAGTCCATCGCTATACGCCGAAGGCGTCGAGGAGAGACGGAGTGACGGGGATCTGGTTTCGCGTCTTGTTCTTTGGCAAATGTATTTATTTAGTTAATTTGAAAACACAAGGAGCCAACTTGGCCCAAGCAGGAGGGGCAGTGCACATCCACGAAGGTCAGCTTGGTCAGCGCTCCAGCAGCCGGTTCTTGTTGTGCAGGACAAAACCTTGAGGCAGTTTTGGGCTCTGAAGCTGTGTATCCGGAGCATGCGCAGCCTATGGTTTTCAGGCTGACCACATCAGAACCTAATTCCTCCTCAAGGTTTCGCCCCGCAGAGCAATTACGGGCTGCTCGCGTGCTCGACACAGACGCGGCCATGGCTGTACATAACACGGTCAAGTTATTTAATGGACAATATAACTGCCACGCAGCTCACGTTATCACTCACTCAAAAGGTTATGCCACCAGGCAAAGACATCCTCTCACGAAGAAACGTTTATTTGACTTTCCTAGAACTATCGTTGAGTTAAATATCCTTATACCAATAACGTTGCAAGCGGAGGTTCATTGTATCTCCTTCATAAATACTATTGATCCTTTGCAGTATCGATTCTGATTATGTAATTGATATGAAGGGTCACGGCCGCCTGGATCGGGAGCCCGCGTCTGATCCAGGCGGTTGCGGTAGGGTTTAACGCCCCAAAACCTCCATATGATTATGAGAAACGCCAGACCTGATTATGTATTAATTTAGCATTGGTGGTACTGGATTGTTCTTTATTTTATTCATTTGAAGTATTCGTTGGAATTTGCTCACTTTTCACACTTCACTCTTCGCGTCAAATATTTGTAGTACTGATTATCTTATTTTTCTGTTTTCGTCTTCGATACTTCTTGTATTCATACAGCTCTACGTGTATTTCTTATGTTTATAATGTATGTGGTTCTTTTCCTTGCAAACTGTTTTTCTGTATCACAGCTGTGATAATTTTTTCGAGATTGCAGTATCTCGAAAATAAAATTCAGAAGCCTTCCCGCAAACCGTAAAAACCGAGCCAAGCAAAGCTTCGCACGTGCGAGCCCCACCAATTGTATTTATTTTCTTTCGCTGTATCGCTTTACGCAAATGATCCCTCCTAACAGTTTTCTTCCTCCATGCCATGCATCGGGCCTTCATTCACGTAGCACAACGCTTATATTGGCAGGCAACAACGACGGTAATGCACTCATATCCAAGCAACAATGAAATGCCGCTAAGTGAAATGACAATTTTCGAAAGAAATATGATTTCTTAGTGCGCAGGGAACAGTAGCTTGCCACGATTGGCAAGTCACTGAGCCAATTGTGGGTGCATTCCAAAGTTTGATGAATTATGAGTAATGGCAAGACATAGGGACAAGAAGGCACGTGGAATAATGAAGCGTTTTTTTTTATTATTCGCAAACCAGGAAGTGAGCGTGTAAGAGCCCCGTCCATTAATATGTTGGACAATGCATACCAGTATCTGTTCAATTAAATTTTCAACTCAAGATACGAATGAAATGTTCTGGCGCATGTGTCATCATTTGTTCCTTTTTGTGTGTGTGTGTCTGTGTCATCTCCCCGCCCTCTTGACAGTGTACAAAGCCGCCATCTGTGCAATGAAACGGTCGTAAGTGCGCGCTCTGTTCTATCCGTCATCTTTCTGAAACGTTCCCTGCGAACTAAGAAAGTATATTTCTTTCAAAAAAATGCAATACCAACCAGCCCTAGTATAGCCGCTCTTTTGAAATGATCAGTCACCTCGATAAAAGATTAGTGTTCCGTTGTGGTTTCGTTGCGTCCAGTTTCGGTTCGGTTATCGGACTTGCTGCAGGTGGCGCCTCACTCGGCAACGAGGATTCACGCACCGTGAGTGCACTCCTGAGGCGCTTCGTAAATGAAGTGTTAAAGTGTTTCAAAAGTGTATGGCGAGCTCTCGTGTCGCGCAAACGTTCTTCTTCGCGCTCTGCGCCAAGACCGCCGTGTAGAGGCTAGCTGGCGCAACCGCCGACCGCGATACCACAATAAGATTGTGTATTATAAGAAACATGTAATATTCGAGAAGCCCACGACCAAGAGAGCATAATTTACTGAAAAAAGTCTACAAAAGCGCACGTGACTAAAACGCCTTTGAGCGACGCATTTACATACGTTTGCCATTGCCGAGTTTTTCGCGCACGACGTGCTCATCAAAATCTCCGAGTTATTTAACAGCTGGGCTATACCGCTAACTTACAACAGCTATGTTTACATTCTTTTTCAATATGATCAGCCGAAGAGACAACGACAACGTTCTCACACGCGCGTGCCTGCGACACGAAGAGACAACGGTTAAATTTTTATCTCCACAAATCAGGATTTTCATTAACCAACCTATGTGCAGTTTGCAATGAACCGGAAACAATAGATCACTTTCTTCTCACATGCCGCCGCTTCGCCTCACTGCGCCGAGTAATTCTTGAAAGACCGATTGGTGTGCTCGAATGGCCAGTCAATACATTCACCATATCATCTGACATGTCGCCTTAGAAGACGACATTAACGAAGTGCGCGCGGGGCACTGGCGCTGTGGCACGAGCGCGAGCCTGGCGTCGAACGCTGGCCAGGAGTGACTCCAACGCCTGGGCTACGCCTTTGAACTTGTTCACGTTTCCCTGGCGTCGAACGCTGGCCAGGAGTGACTCCAACGCCTGGGCTACGCCTTTGAACTTGTTCACGTTTCCTGTCCTTTAATAAATCGTCTACAGTCACAAGCGGCTGTACAGACGTAACAGTTGGCGACGAGGAAGACTGGATCGACTCATCGGCACTCCACCGACGTCAAGGAAATAACATGGCGACGCCCGACTTCGGTCGGCTACCCGAATTCAGCGGCAGCCCCAGCTCCTGGAGATCCTGGTATGGGAGGCTACAGTTCTTCTTCGAGGCTAACGAGATTACGGACGCATCGAAGAAACGTGCTCATCTGCTAACGCTGTGCGGGGAACAGACTTATGACATCGTCTGCGCCCTCGTTCAACCCAAGCAGCCCAACCAAGTGAGCTACGAGGACATAGTCAAGATGCTCAAGGCTCACTTCGATCCACAACCGTCTGAGGTCTTCTGCAGGGCACGATTCCAGCGACGTGACCAAAAGCACGACGAAACGGTCAGTGATTACGTCACGGCGCTCAAGAAGCTAGCAGCAGATTGCAATTTCGGGACAAGCGCAGACACTGCAGCGAATCCGACAATGCTGCCTATGGACGTCATGCTGCGTGATCGTTTCGTTTGCGGTCTTCGGAACGAGCAGGTCCAGCAACGGCTCTTCGCAGAAAAGGACTTGACGTTCAAGAAAGCTTTCGACCTTGCACTGCGAGCCGAAAACGCCATCGAAGCCCAGAAACGCGTGAAAACCGAATTTAAAGAGTTTCACGAATCCTGCATAAGCACATGCAAGATAGACAACCAAGGTCACTCTAGTGCCTCTGCCCAAAAGAAGAAACAACGCTGTTGGCGTTGTAACGCGCTACATAATCCGGACACTTGCAAGTTCCAGACAGTCTCCTGCAACTACTGCAAGAAACGCGGACACATTGAAAAAGCCTGTCTGAAAAAGCGGAAAGAAGCAAAAACGAGCAACAGCATCGAATATCCCCAACAAGGAACTTCGACAGCTGCCTCAGCACCAGTGTCGACTCAGCAGGACTCATCAGACGTGGCCCTTTACGAGCTCAACACCGTAACCAACGCGTTCAGCACACAGAAGGTCATGACTCGGCTACGCGTACATGGCAAGTTCTTGGATTTTGAAGTCGACTCGGGTGCAGCCTGCACACTCATCAGTGAGGTCACGTTCAAAGCTACGTGGACAGATGATCGACCACGGCTTCAGACCGACAACATGCTCCTACGCACATGGTCAGGACAGTCTCTTCGAGTTCTCGGATGTGCAACGGTGATTGTTACGCACGGAAACAAAACCATGACACTACCACTTGTTGTCATCAAGGGAGCAGGTTGTAACCTCCTTGGACGAAACTGGTTTCCTCACCTGGGTATACAGATCACGGGCATCAATGATGTATCCGGCGATGAACTTGTTTCGAAGCTTCTCGACAAGTACCAATCTGTATTCGACGAGGACATATCAGGACACATCGGTCCAGCGGTACAACTAGACCTCGTGGAAGGAGCGAAACCAAAGTTCCTAAAAGCACGGCCGGTTCCTTTCGCGCTCCGGTCAGCTGTAGAAGCAGAATTGGATCGACTGCAAAGTCAAGGCATAATCGAGCCAGCACAGCATTCGGATTGGGCAACGCCTCTCGTACTGGTTCGAAAGAAGAATGGCTCGTTGCGAATATGCGGCGACTACCGTTGCACAGTGAACCAGGTATCAAAGAAGGCAGACTACCCACTTCCCTCAACTGATGAAGTGCTCAGCCACTTGAGGGGAGGCAAGGTCTTCAGCACCCTGGATTTAGCACAAGCGTACCAGCAACTTCACGTGACGCCAGAGACAGCAGAGATATTGACCCTGAACACGCTGAAGGGACTATACAGGGTCAAGAGATTGCCTTTCGGAATTTCTGCAGCCCCAGCCATTTTTCAACGTTTTATGGAGACAATGCTGTCAGGCATCACAGGCGTGTGCGCATACCTAGATGACGTGATCATCAGTGGGAAAGACGCCACGGAACACGCCGAGAGACTGGAAGAAGTGCTGAAGAGGCTACGAAACTACAATCTGCGCCTCGGAAAAAACAAGTGCTGCTTTGCGGTGCGACAAGTTTTCTTTCTGGGACACCGAATCGACGAGACAGGCGTCCACACAAACGAAGAGAAAGTTCGAGCCATAACGGACGCTCCAGCACCAAACTGCAAACAAGCGCTTCAATCATTTCTCGGAATGCTGGCTTTCTACGACAGATTCTTGAAGAACAGGGCAACAGTTGCCAGCTGCCTATACCAGCTTCTTCAGAAGGACGCCACGTGGAGATGGGAGACAAAGCATCAAGAAGCCTTTGACAAGCTTAAGGCATTGCTGCTCAGTCAGACCGTACTGGCACACTACGACGAACAGAAGGAGCTTCTTGTCTCTTGTGATGCTTCACCATATGGCATAGGAGCTGTTCTGTCTCAACGTGATGACCAGAATAGAGAGGCGCCAATCGCTTTTGCATCTCGGACGCTAGGGCCGGCAGAACGCAAATATGCTCAATTGGACAGAGAAGGCCTTGCTGTGGTGTTTGCAGCCCACAAGTTCCACAAGTATATTGCGGGAAGAAAGGTGACTTTCGTCACTGACCACCAACCACTGCTCGGCATACTGGGTCCACAAAAGCCAACGGCTCAAGTCCTTTCTCCACGGATGACCAGATGGTGCATCAAGTTATCGGCGTATGACTACAGCATAATCTACAGGCGTGGCAAGAACCATCAAAACGCGGATGCGTTGAGCCGTTTGCCATTACAAGAACGTCTCGATGAACCCTGGCCTCCAGGTGACGTACTATTGTTCGAAGCGTTATCGAGACCTCCGTTGACTGCTGCCGAGATAGCACGCCTGACACAACAAGACAGCATCATGCAGAGGTTGTACAAGGCAGTGCAGGATGGTACAGTGGAGAAACTCACTGGAGATGAGTTTGCTCCTTACCGACGACGAGCAACCGCACTAGCACTACAGCGCGAGTGCATCACACTTGGATCCCGAGTGATCATACCGAGCTCAGCACGATCCCGTGTTCTGGCACTTCTGCATGCGGGTCACAGAGGCATGGTAGCCATGAAGAAGTGCGCAAGGAGCTACGTATGGTGGCCCGGAATGGACAAGGTGATCGAGGAAACGGTGCGACAGTGCCGTGAATGCCAAGCAACGCAAAAGAGCCCACCCAAAGCTCCTATTCCTACGTGGGACCGTCCCCAGACAGCATGGAACACGGTGCACGTTGACTTCGCGGGGCCACTACTCGGACGCACCTACTTAGTTGTTGTGGACGCATACACAAAGTGGGTGGAAGTCCGGCACGTGACACAAGCAACATCCGCGGCTGTAATCGACGTGCTCCGAAGCCTCTTTGCAACGTTCGGCATTCCCCGAAAGGTCATCTCCGACAACGGAAAAGCATTCATCTCCAACGAGATCAAGCAGTTCTATGCGTCGAACGGCATACAGGCTGCAACCTCACCAGCATATCATCCGGCAACAAACGGCCAGGCAGAACGCTATGTGGCGGAGCTGAAAAGAGCGCTGTTGAAAGATGCAGACAAGTCCATACAGTGCCGACTTGCAAGATTTCTGTATCGGCAGCACACGACAATACACACTACCACAGGTATGACACCGGCGAGAGCGATGTTCGGACGAGAATTGCTCTGCCCTCTCGATCTTCTTAAGCGGGAGACGGATAAGCGAAGTCCTGAGAGCCAGGAGGCATTGCAAAAATCACGCCGCTTCGCTATAGGGGATAGAGTGCTTATCCGGCAGTTTTTGAAAAAGCCAGATTGGATTGAAGGCGAAATACTGCGCCGCGTCGGACCACGATCCTGGCTTGTAAAAAGCGACCAAGGAAAGGTTCGGCGTCACCTCAATCACATGAGGAAAACGAGTCAGACCAGACAAACAACCCAATCGCGGACAGATTGGAGCGCAGCTGACGATCTCTTGGACGCAACGCCAGAAGAGACGCCATCGAGCTCAGCTGCTCAACCGCCTGAATCGCCCGAGATGCAAGATCACACTCCCTCGCAACCGTCGACGTCACAGGCAGTGGCCACTCGGCAACTGCGACCACCAGAGGTTAGGCGACCTCCAGACCGCTATGGAGACTTCGTCTAAGGGAGGAAGAGTGACATGTCGCCTTAGAAGACGACATTAACGAAGTGCGCGCGGGGCACTGGCGCTGTGGCACGAGCGCGAGCCTGGCGTCGAACGCTGGCCAGGAGTGACTCCAACGCCTGGGCTACGCCTTTGAACTTGTTCACGTTTCCCTGGCGTCGAACGCTGGCCAGGAGTGACTCCAACGCCTGGGCTACGCCTTTGAACTTGTTCACGTTTCCTGTCCTTTAATAAATCGTCTACAGTCACAAGCGGCTGTACAGACGTAACATCATCGTTTGGAGCCAGTCAGTTGGGTGTGGGCCGCAGTGCTATTCTGTCAGTGCAACATAAATTCATTCGAGCAACCGGAAGGATACGCTGCTAGTGGTACTGCCAGATATATCCAATTATTTGTCCCCCTTCCTCATTCTTGTTAAATTGTTTTATATACTCTGGTTTATCGAAATCTCCTGCACTTTTTCACATTTTTTCAAAGGAATATTGTTATTGCTTTTATCTAATTTCTCTCTTTTTTAGCAAGCTTTGTACAAAAAGATATTTATTATGAGGTACAGTGTGGCCAATCCTCCTTGTGGGTATGAGCCAAGATCTCTCCTAGGCGACAAGACAAGACAAAGACAACGACAACATTCTCACGTGCGCGTGCCTGCGGCACGAGACGAGAAGAAGAACAAGAACGACGTGGTTGGCCTCCGACATCGAGTATACGCATCCTTCAAGCCGCAATGAAGATAGCATCGCCTCCAGGCGCAACGCCAAGGGTGAGTAGAGATGTTAACGAAGCCAATGAGGCTTTCGAACAAGGGCTGTGTGTAGTGTCGGCGGGCGGCAGCCGACGACCCTTGCGTACACACTGTAGCGAGACGCGACGGGTACCTGCAACAGCCCGCGACATGTAAGCACAGAGACCCACCCTATACTCTCCGAACCCCTAACGTCGACTCGACCGACGAGCGGCCGTTCAGTCACGCAACACACATAGGAAAACGCGTACACACGTGATTGGCTGTATTGAATCACGTGTACCGCTCAATAACGGCAACTGTAGAAAGACGCACAACTAAAAGGCACACAGCTAGCGCCCATACCCCTCACGGATGGCACCGCATATGTCACGCTGTGTGAGCTTAAAGTATAGTATCTAGGCACTGTACGTAAAGTACGGAGACTCTGATTGATATGTGGCGTTTAGCGTCCCAAAACTTATGGGAGACGCCGTAGTGGAGGGCTCCGGAAATTTAGACCACCTGGGGTTCTTACGCGTGCACGCAAATCTGAGTACACGGGCCTACAACATTTCCGCCTCCATCGGAAATGCAATCGCCGCAGCAGGGATTCGAACGCGCGGCCTGCGGGTGAGCAGCCGAGTACCTTAACCACTATAGACCACCGCGGCGGGGCAAGTACGGAGACCCTTACACGAGGAAAGTCCTCTTCATCGGCTGCAGATTTTGGACCACCGGGGGCTGGTTTTATTTTTTACATGCGCGTAAATTTAAGTGCATGAACATTTCATTTTTGTTGACATAGTAGGCGTATACTTGTACCTCTTTATGAAGGCATCGAAACAGACGTGCGTATGCCCGTTTCACAATGGTGGTGTCAAACATTTATTCCATTACGTCCGTGCTCGCTGTATTGGCGTTCGAAATGTCGTTCGTTCACCGTATTAAGTATATACTGCATGAACTATTTTAACGCAAAATGTGTTGTTTTGCCAGGCTCCGCAAGCAATACTGCCGAAACCCTCAAGCACGCGTCATTTCTGCCATTTCTCCGACGAAAATGAGGTAGTCTATTCTCTGTGGACCCCACTTCCGTTACGGAAACGACGTCAATAAAAGGAAAAGTGGCAGTTAGCTCGGGAAAAAAAGTTACCCAACTTGTAAATCAAACCTCATGATGCATGAGTTTTTTTTTGTTTTTTTTATAATCACCGAGCTTCCTTGCACACTGCAATAGAGGACGCAACGCCCCTAGACCCTAACTTTGGTAAAACTCTACAGTATTACAGGGACAATAGAAAAATGTATCCAGCAATACATAAGAACCTCACAGAAATGGAATCAGTGGCATTACGCAGAATCCAAACAAACACATACACGAACTTACACAGGCTATACATGTATTCGACCCCAGAGCATACAGAGGTAATATGTCCGTGGTGTGGGGCCACACCAACTCTGTTTCACATCACGTGGGAGTGTACACATCACAATGAAGAACACCACAACATGAACAGCACATAGGAACAATGGGAGGCACTGCTGTCCAGCTCGGCCATTGCTGATCAGCGCTGGCTGGTCCAACGGATAGAGATGATGGCTAGGGCCAGCGGAGCCCTGGAATAAGCGGCCCGACCATTCGGAATGCTCCGCGTTATGCACAAATAATGTTCTCTCTCTCTCTCTCACTCTCTCTGCCAGTCTCCCGGTTCGTCGCAAGACGTGGCGCCCGTCCCTTACTCCAAGCGCCTGGTGTGCGTGGTCGTGTTCGCCGTCGCCGCAGGTCTCATGGTGTCCGTGGTCGCCCTCTTCTACGTTTTCGCGATGGTCACGCAGATTTCCACGAAGAACGGTGGCGGCGACCGCTCGGGGGAACGCGTGAACCTCTCGTGTCGCACCGACGGCTGCTCCCGGTTCGAGGCGCTGCTCGCGGACACCCTAAACACCAGCGTCGACCCGTGCCACGACTTCAAGGCGTACGTCAGCTCGCGTTGGCTGCGCGACCCGACCAGCGAGCCGGACTACCAATGGCGTTACAAGTGGGACGTCAAGTACGCCTGGATGCGCATGATGGCCGACGAGATACGACTGCGTTCCGATACGTCGACGCTGGAGCACCTGATGGCCGACTCCTTCGAAGCATGCGCGCACAGGTCGGTTGCCTACATCCATAGAGTTTCTTAATACACACTAGAGGGAACTCTGGCGCTAGTGTCTATGGGAGCTGCAACGCACGGCGCTTCAGTGAGCATGGGAATGATGGGTAGTACACACATTTGTCTAATATTCGTACTTCTGGCCTGCTTTTGGCTCCGTGCGTGTTCGTATGGCTTGTAGCTGTTTTCTCACGAAACAAATATTAGCAAATGTTCAGCGGTTGCGCTTCACCATCTTATTCTTTTAGACTTACCGTTCCAAATCAGGTCACGAAGTTCGAAAGTGTTGCATCTTTCTTTCAAAGCGAAACCGAAACACAGCAATAAGCGAAGCCGCAAGTACCATTCGCCGCCCACAAGTACGAAGACTAGGCAAATGTGTGTACTACCCATCGTTTCCATGGTCGCTGAACGATCACAGCGCCAGAGTCCCCTCTAGTTAATTTTAGGAAACGCTATGCCTACATCATTATAGTTTAAGGGGACAGCCTAATCAGACGCTAGTATTGTGCCTCATAAGACGGCTGGTGTCTGCTACAAAAGCCCACGTGACGTGAGCCAGTTCGATTATATAATCGGATAAAAACGAGGGCTCGAGTCTTTATCGAACACAGGTGTTCTACGTGGCAGTCAAGCACTCTACAGGAGAGCCACACAAATTGATTTATTGCCTGCTTATTAAACGCAATGAAACTCGATATAATAATAAAGTGCGATTTCACATTTTAGAGAACTGTTAATGTCAGTCACTTGATTGTAGGGCTCGAACACACGTCGCACATCACTTTGCTCAGCAGCCAGTTCACTTTCATGCTCACATCTTCGTTGCACGGATCAATAATGAGATAACGGTAGTTTTTAACTTTTATGCGTCCATGCGCGAGCATCTTCTTTACTACGCTCATGTTCTTGAATGTCGCCGCACACACATGGTTCATCCTATACGTCCTTAACGCAACCGCATCGGGCGGCAATCGGAGGCTTGCAACAGGCAGTGTCACAAAATCTTCCACCCGATATGGTCGGCCTCCTAAGTCAGCATACAATAACATCACATTTTTAAAACAATACGTCCTTGTAGGAAGGCTCGCCAATACAATTTCAACGTCCTCGTTATCTTCAAAAGAACTGTTTCCACCGCTTAGGGCCGCTCTCACCACTCCACTGAACCTTGTCAACGCACGTCCGTTCGCGTCAGTGGCCGGAAATGGCATCCATAGAGCCACTTAGTTTCTGGAAGCGCTTCAGAAAAAAAAAGCGTTATTCATGTTGTCATGACGGGCGAGAAATCACGTTAACGGGTTTAATATTGATCAGCCGAAGACTACTCGAGTACAAATATCGACCAGTCAAACTACGTCAAAACCATCATACAGCGAAGCAGCAAAAGCACGAGAGTATGCGAGAGTAGACAAAGACAACTTAGTCTCACGACAACCATCATCATTAGAATTTATTATCATCATCCTATTGATGAATCATGTAACCATCATGGTCATCGTCATCTCGATATATCGATTTGTTTACTCACTCTCCTCTCTGCTATATGACCTGCGAAACGCCTTCTACTATAGGATTATACGATGACGGCAAAAGAAAGACTATGAAACCTCTTATAGCTGTCAAACTGATCAGCTATATTGTTTGCTTAACTGTGCGTAGCAGGTGCAACGTTGGCTAATTGATAGGTAACGTTATGGTGGCTACCATGGTAATGTTGCAATATTGTGATCATTGATCTTACTCTTACGAAAAATGGCAGCATATCCAAGGAATGAATGATGGAGAGTGGGGCGAAACATTCGTCCGTCCATTCATTCTTGCTTCCGTCCGTCCATGCGTCCGTCTGTGTGACCGTCCATGCGTTCATCCGCCCGTCCGTTCGTGCGTCTGTTCGTGCGTCCGTCCCTGCGTTCGTCCATGCATCCGCCCCTGCGTCCGTTCATTCGTCCATCCATGCATCTGTCTGTGTGTCCGTTCGTCCATCTATTCAGCACTCCAAGTACCACCATCTCGCATCTTCTCATCATATATTACCCATATAGAAGCACCACCATCCAGCGGACATTCCAAGGACTAAACGAGAGGTGGCACACGCACACTTTCTTACGGCTCGCGCTTCGTGTCTACTTCCCACCTTTAACCACCTCGAGTTCATGGTATATACTAGTTCATTGTATCCATGGCACTGTGGCTCAACGCTCGCTAAACCTTTCTAAAACTAAGGAGGTTACACCCAGCGAGTATAACGTAGCAACCCTTTCTTGTCAGATAGTGCTCAATGTACATGCCAATGGCTGCTAATGGGGATTGTAGCGTGCGCGTTAACTAAAAGCCGAATGTTCCTGTCTCTCATTCCTCCTTATTGGCAAGTACATTGAGCACTATCTTTTATTGTTCAACAAAGCACAGAAGAAATCTCTCACCGGTACCACCTTGGATGTCAAAATGTTATACTTGTTACACACTACAACGACTACGAAGGACGAACGGGTGTTGTTATAAGGAGCTTCGCCCCTAAAAAGTTAGCATCAGTTAGTAAACGCGTGTGTTTATTTGTTTCTGGAGTATTTTACTACTTTCGCAGCATACCTTTACTAGCCAACCGCTAGTACAGCTTGTAAGTTTCGTCATTACCAGGGAAGCTTTCTTAGCGTTTTCAACTAAGTAATTATCTTATCAATTCTATGGCTACTAATTATTACACGGTGCGCGATCCCAAAGTATGGGTATATATAGCCTTCAAGCTGCAGCTACAGGGGAAATCTATCAAGTCTTGAAGATTTCCGTGTGCGTTTGCATGCGTGTTCTCGCTTGTGATTCATTTATATGCACCCTCATACACATATTATCACGTGCTCATATGACCATATGATTTGCTCGTATGATCAAGCATCATAATATGCATGATCATAAGTAAATATCATACGAATATATGCGCACCTACAACAGTGTAGTTACATAAAGTAGTTAGCAGCCAATATTTTTGCACGAGGACAATACAGCTTCGTTTATTTATTCTATACTTATGTAATAGAACTATCTTGATATGGCAGTGCACACGCACATATAAAAAATTGGTGTAAACCTCAACTTTCGGGGTTCCTAACAGTTTAGTAATGGACTAACCACTCGATTCCGCACCATTCACTAACTAGGTAGTAAATTTCGCTAATCTGCATTTCACTGGCTTCACTTACTAATCGACGTATGTAACTGCGCGGTAGTAAACACGGACGACAAGAAGATACAAGGACAAGCGCAGACTATCAACTGAAGGTTTATTTTTCACAAACCACATATATATGACTGAACCAGAAACAGAAAACACGAAAATCTACAAAAAATGATGACTTGGCACTTAACAATCGACAAAACGTGAACGTTTGACAAAAGCAGATTCAAGGACCATGTGCGCCACTTGCCAGATACCGTAGCTCTTTATCTAAAAGAGCTACCGACGGTTTGCTGACGCAGCGTTCTGGTTCCCGTGCCATTTTTTCCGCTTCGACAATCATACGGGTATGATCGTCTTTGTGCCTGAACATTACGACCGTGCTTTCGAACTGCGCAAGGCAGCCACACCTACTGACGTGCTGAGCTAAAAAAATAGCTCAGCACGTCAGTAGGGTTTTTTAGCTCAGCACGTCAGTAGGTGTGGCTGCCTTGCGCAGTTCGAAAGCACGGTCGTAATGTTCAGGCACAAAGACGATCATACCCGTATGATTGTCGAAGCGGAAAAAATGGCACGGGAACCAGAACGCTGCGTCAGCAAACCGTCGGTAGCTCTTTTAGATAAAGAGCTACGGTATCTGGCAAGTGGCGCACATGGTCCTTGAATCTGCTTTTGTCAAACGTTCACGTTTTGTCGATTGTTAAGTGCCAAGTCATCATTTTTTGTAGATTTTCGTGTTTTCTGTTTCTGGTTCAGTCATATATATGTGGTTTGTGAAAAATAAACCTTCAGTTGATAGTCTGCGCTTGTCCTTGTATCTTCTTGTCGTCCGTGTTTACTACCGCGCAGTTACATACGTCGATCATGAATCACCAACTCGCCCAATCGTCCACCTTGATTCACTTACTAAGAGGCTGGTGCTTGACGTCACAAGTGAAGGGTCAGTATTTAGTTAGTTAATATGCTGACCTTTTAGATGCGATGCATCTCTTGCTCGGGTCTATGTCTCACGGTGTCGGCGTCCGCGCTCACAACTCCCTTCCTTCCCTCACTCCAACAGCTGCGCGTTACTCTCTCCCCTTCTCTACGCTCCCCTTCTCCCCTCGAAACGCCGACGCAGGTACCGTCTGCTAACCTACGCTCACCCCCCCCCCCCCCCCAAAGGCATTCCTCACCGCGGCGTTTACACAGTCAAAGCGCATGCGCGTCTCCTCTCCTTTTCTCCTCTCCTACGCTCCCCCTCTCTCGCCTCGCAACGCCGACGCAGGCATTGTTCCCTAGCGAGTTTCTTGATTGAACAACCCGACTGATCGCACTGCACAAACGTTTACTCACCGCGCTGCATATACAGGCACTGGATCTTGACCTCCAAAGCATGTAGTTTCCTAAAAGGAGACGCTTATGATGTGATTCCTATGTTATACTATTAAGAGAAAAAAAAAGAGAAACGTGAGCCCCGTAAACGTCTGCATCAGAGTGCGATACCTCAACAGTAGGTCACGAGGGATGG
Organism: Rhipicephalus microplus; assembly: GCF_043290135.1. Classification (NCBI taxonomy): domain Eukaryota; kingdom Metazoa; phylum Arthropoda; class Arachnida; order Ixodida; family Ixodidae; genus Rhipicephalus; species Rhipicephalus microplus. The sequence continues at coordinate 182,705,399 of NC_134705.1, forward strand.
TGCAAGGAGGGATTAAAAGGGTATGATTAAAAGGCAGATATGGGCAGGAGAGAGCAAGGCGCAGAGATAGCAAACGACAGAAAACGACGGAAGTAAAGAGAAGATAGGAAAGATGGACACGGTCGCAGGAGTCCTAGGGCGGGGCACCACTCAGCGAGAGCTCATGTCGGCAGCAAGAGATGGCGTAGGGCGAGTCAGTCGGCCAGAGCTGCGCTGTCGTTGGAGATCGCGGGGGCCAACCGCGGTCAGCACAAAATCCAGAGAGCGACTCATAAAAGGAGACTCTGGCGCTACGATCGTTCAGCGACCATGGGATTCATGGGTAGTACATGGATCTGCCTAGTCTTCGTACTAGCGGGCGGCGAATCGCGCTTGTGTGTATTGCTGTTTCAGTTTTGTTTCGAAGGAAAAAACAAACCCTTTTTAACTTCGTGACCTGATTTGAAATGGTAAGCCTCGAAGGTTAAGATGGTGAAGCGCAACCGCTTAACATTCGGGGATTTTTGTTTCGTGAGAAAACACCTCCAAGACAAAAGAACAGACATCGAGCCAGCACTATACGAAAAGCAGACAAATCCGTGCACTACCCTTCATTCCCATGCTCGCTGAAGCGCCGTGCGTTGCAGCTCCCATAGACACTAGCGCCAGAGTTCCCTCTATAGTGTGTATTTAGGAAGCTCTATGCTCCAAAGTAGCACCGGTGGAAGATTTCTTGTGTGCGTTGAACAATGAAAATTCGCAGTGTGCGCGTTAACTAAAAGCGGAACGCAGGTTTCTTTGTTCAATTGGAGTCTTCTGTCTCTCACTGCCCATAAGTAGCGATTGACATGTTCCAGTATGAAACACTGGTCCATCACTGCGTGCTTTGCGCCTCCCCAGATTTCTCTCCTGCGCAACGCCACGATGAGTGCCAACGTCGCCGCCAGTGTCAGCGTTAGCACCCGCTGCTTCGCATGTACACTTTGTTCCCTTAAGCGGGGGTGATGTAAAAGTTTTTTTAAAGTGTTGATTATCCGCTATTATGAATACCAACATTTTCTAGCAGTCTCTAGCCAACTATTTACGCTGTCTAACTCATGTTTTCTTGCGCGAACAGGTCCAGCGAGAACGCAGTTGATACGCGCAAGAAGTTCAAGCAGTTGATGCATGACCTCAGCGTTCCTTGGCCTGAAACTCCGCCCAGGGACGTGGACCCGTTTGAAGCACACCTCAACCTGAGCATCCGCTGGAACATACCGCTCTGGTTCGACGTCAAGATGCTTCCCGCCGACACCTCCAGAGCAAATAAGTTCATCTACATCTACCCGAGTGCATACGCCAAGTTTTGGAAGGGCGAGTACGACGCCATAACCAGTCAGGGATCGATGCGCCAATACGTGAACCAGTATATTGAGTACTTCTACCACGAGTTGACACCAAACTCCAGCGGACAGGCGGCCGACATTTGCCGGTGCGACGCGGTGTTCAACTTCACAAGACACGTCGTCTTTCAGCTAGCTCGCGTGGACGCCAAGCAGCAATCTGTTGCGGTCCTTGGGTTCGGTTCCCTGGCGCGAGCTTTCGGTCTGACGACGGAACGCCTCGTTTCGCTTTTGAACGACTACTTCCGGCCCAAGAACTTGTCCTTCTTCGATCAACAGGACCAGGCACTCGTGAAGGCGACGAACACGCTGGACGTCGTCCGTCATATCATCACGGAGACGGATGCCTCGACGGTGTTGAGCCACCTGGGCTGGTGGATGCTACAGGTGTACGCGCCCATAGCGGACAACCGCTTCTTCGTTCAGAAATACGGAAGCGTTGAGAAGGCCGAGCTTCTTCGTCCACTGTTCTGCGAGACCCAGGTCGAGAGTTCTTTCAAGCTCCTGCTACTCGTCACGCACATGGACGTCCACTTTCGCAGTCAACAGCAGCGAAACATCCAAAATCTCCTGACCAGTGTGCGAGAGGCTGCCTTTCCAGAGTACAAAAAATCGCACCCGCCAGCCGACGTCAAGAAACTGCTTACCGGAAAGCTGAGAAGCTTGCGTATCAACCTGTGGCCCAGACCGCAGTTCCGGTCTGCGGCGCAGCTCCGTCAGATCTACTCGTTCGAGTACACGAGCAAGAAGACCATGTTGGACTACTGGATCTCGGAGAGGAGGGGCAACGCGGCGCTCATCGGTAGCAACGCGTACTTCGAGGACAAGCGGCTGCCGCACGGGAACTCCAAGGACACCTTTTCCTACGACAGCATCTTAGACACCGTCAGCTTGTCGATGGCCGCGGTGCACGAGCCGTTTTATTACACCGATGACGACGCGTTCGGAGCAATCAACTACGGTGGTCTGGGTGCGAGCTTCGCGATGACCCTCCAGGAAGGTCTGGAGAGCGACCCGGCGTTGCGCACCGCCGTCGCCAGTCACGCTTCGAGCGGAGCTGCCCACGGAAGCGAGAGCCTACCGTGGGGCGCTGTGATAGGCAACGATACCAAAGGCTCGCCACGGCTAGAACTTGGTCCATTATTTTTGCCGGCATTCCGCGCGTTCCAGTCGAAGATGCGCGGTGCCGGTTCTCTTAACGCGGGCCGATTTTCACCGGCGAAAGTGTTTTTGTTAATTTCTGCCACAGCCAGACACGCGTGCGCGCTAGCTTCGACTGTAACGCTGCGCTGCAAGCAGCGTCCGACTTCGTTTCTGCGTTTGATTGCAAACGCGGTAGCAACATGAACCCTTGATGTAATGCAAGCCCTATAATAAAACTGTTCTGTCTACCTCTGGCACTTGTGAACATACACTTTAGGCCGAGGTGTGGCGTGTTTTGCTTTCTGATTTCCGCATATTGATCTTGCATATTTGCCTTAACAAAGAAAAATCAAATGGAATGTATACTGCACAAAAGGCTTTTGCAATGCAAGCCCTATTTTTGCGTGTTACGCCGGTATGAGGCGAAATGCCAAAGCTAAAGTATTTAGAAGATAGCGTAAGGGTAATTTAGACTAGGCGCATGATGCTTTTGACCATTTCAGCTGAGATATTTGAGTTTCTATGTGCTACTTGCAAAATAAAGGTTGATAAGTTCAAAAAGAAAACCATCCAATTTTGTTACGTTTAACAAAATTGTTTTGAATGACCAGCCGTTCGTTCAGCATGTGGACGCGGAGAAAGTATCAACGCGCGACGGACGGAGCGTTAAAGACCTCGTTTTGAAGTGATTCCAGCGTCATCGTTCATGTCGGTGTTATTGGTTGCGAGCGAGAAATCCTCGTTGTTCGCAAGTGAAAGATCAAGAGAGATGCAAAGCAATAAATGATAATTGGGTTCGAGTGATATATTCACCCAGACCTTCTGCGTGGAAAGCGGGTGTCCTATTGCACTGCCATAAATATGGGAAAAAATATGCGAACCTTAACTAGTGATTTTCTTAACTTTGTAATAATTACTGCGTGGCAGAAGCGTATAGAACCACGCCAGGTGTCTAAATATGTGCAATTTGCAACAAGCGGTGTTTTAAATTTAAAAGCCCACCCTGTCTCGGACACATCTCATCGTCTCATCAGCGTGAACAACGTAAGCAGCTGCCTATAGTTTCACGTGCTGTCTTAAGACAACACGCGTCCGTAAGACAACAACGGACACACAAGACAATTCTTCCTTTTGCCGATTAGTAAAAGGAGCAATTATGGCGCAGTGGTTATTTCGCACGTGTATACTTGCAGTAGGCTTTCTATGATAGTTTGAAACGGTCAATGCAACGCACACAGACGTTCGACATAGACGCACCTAGAGAGAAAGCTAGTCTACAGCAGTTATGAAGGCGGTGCACACAGGTCTTGATTTACACTATCGCGCTCTACTCTTGAAAGCGAAGCTCAAGCTTATTACAAGCTTTCTTTAATTCCCTTCTCTGCATATTATCGTGTTATGATCTGAGAATGCTATTAACGTTAACGACATTAACATAAAGGCTAACTACAGAAAAACAGGAGGTCCAAGAATACTGCTCTTGCCTTGATGTTCCTAGTTATTTCTAAACAATCCGAGGTTGTTGTTTTTTTTTTCGAGCACACGTTGCAGTTAAATCGACCAAACTGAAGCGTAGTTGGAACACCCACTTAATCATCATCACAACCACCAACATCGCCATATGGCTACGTTTCGGCCGATCGTGTCCATGGACAGCAGGCGCGTAGACCAACCATTCATTGTCAGCCTTCCCAGACAAAAGATCTTCAATCTCTGGGGGATTACACAAAATAGTGCGACTTAAAGTTACAATTATTCATAATTAACGTTACATTAAAAAATCATCTTAAATATATTTTAGCTCTTACTCATAAATCCTAAATTCAGTATGTGAGATCCGCCCGACTCATGGCCGATCCCCCAGAGTGGGTAGGTGCTAATGATCCAAGGAGCATCATAATCATCATCATCTTCATCATCGTCGTCATCATCATCATCATTGTCTGCTAACCGAAGAACTCAACCAATCCAGCATTTCTGCATCGAAAAACAGACGCGGTGTAAAAGAAAATGAACGACGTATGCTGTAGCCGACATGAAAAAATGATGCGAACGATTTTTCATCGAAGAGAAGACCCCTTGCATATAGCAAAACGAACGTTATGCCACTTTCATCCCTTCAATATATTGGGATGTGTACTACCGAATCTCATTTTGTGACCACCGCGCTGCCCTCAATGATCAGGTAACATGCGTCATATGCACGAGAAACACTGGGATCATTCAGTGTATGCCGCTTTATTCACTCAGTGTAGCGAATAATAATGATTGATAAATTAGCTATAGTAATATTCGCTAACCTTTCATATTCTAATCCGTAGTGAAGGAGCTCTGAATTTCTACGACCATCTGCTTTGAACCTCACACGACCTCGAAACGTAGTCAGTTAAAGCTTTCGCCTGAAAGCTTGACAGTCACACAGGTCAGATCGAAGCCCGACACCAGAGCAAACGCACCCTTGTTGGCCTCGTGAATTCGACCAGTGAAAGGTCACGAAAGGTCAGCTCAAGATAAATTGAAGTGGCGTGCAAATGTCGTAGTGCCGTATTAAAAGTCGAACCCTTGCGGGGCTTGGCTTGTCAGTGTGCAGGCTCCTCCACTCTTCCATGCATGTTAGCCTTGGTACTGCAAGCGTCACCTTGTCCGTCCTCGATGGCCTGTTTTCTTATGCCCCCACGACGACACCGGCTCACCCTCCCCTGTGAGTCGAGAGGGGGTATGACTGCGCATGGCCTCCGAGATGGCGAACACGTGGTGTGCCCGCCATCTCGGAAAGCTGTTGCTTCTTTCGCGAAAGCTGTTGATATACTCACAGGACATTATGAAAGTTGGATCACGAAGAGTGCGAAGGATTGCTTTCAATGCCGACGCACGATTGACAGCCGGCAGCGAGACACGAAACGGAGAATATCACTATCGTCAACCCGGCTGTGTACGCCCACTGCAGGGCAAAGCCCTCTACCATGTTCCGCCAGTCAACCCGGTACTGCGCTCGCTACCGCCACATTATACCAGCGAACTTCTTATAATATCATCTGCCCAGCTTCATTTTCTGTCTCGCCTAAAGAGAAAGGAAAAACAAATTGGCGCATCTATGCATTAGTGGTGCGAAAACTGGCTTTACGGCAAAGTTGGCTGCCTTCTTCATTTCCTGTCTCTTCTCCTCACTCTCACCCCCTTTCCCACTCTATATGTTACATACATACATACATACATACATACATACATACATACATACATACATACATACATACATACATACATACATACATACATACATACATACATACATACATACATACATACATACATACATACATACATACATACATACAAAACTTTACGGGCAGAAGACGGATATCCGTTAACATTGTAGATTGATATGTACTGCAGGTCTGAACATTCACATTACAGGTCGTTGTTGCGCGGCTTAGCGGGAATCTCTCAGTCGCATAACTCCTTGCCGATCTCTAACATGCATGAGCAAGTAGCATCATAAACGGCATGTACAAAGGGAAAAAATGGCTGAAAAAATAACCATCGGTTGATTTCTCGGTGCCGATATGCGATATTTGTTCCGTCATACAGTTCCACATCAAACTCAAGTGAGTCAACAAAGCTGCCACGCATACGAGTTCCCTTTAATCTGCAGCAGTGCACGTCCACTTTCCTTAAACGATAGCATATAGGAGAAATAAAGTTGACATGTGAGGTGCTGATGAACTATTACCATTTACAAGGTTTTCTGCATCTCCCATCTCTTATAGCGATCGATAAGTACAGTTTCGGTAGAAACATGTATTGAAGCATGGCAGCTTGGGCTAGTTGGTATGACATGACGATAGTTATAGCGCGAGAACAGAAGGACGACAAAGAGACAAGAAGGACACGAAGGACACGAGCGCTCGTGTACTTCCTGTCCTTCTTCTCTTTGTTGTCCTTCTGTTATCGCGCTATAACTATCCTGTTTTGAAGGATTGGAGTTTTATGTCTGCAGTATTACCACTGCTAAATAACCATCTGACCAAATAACAAATCTCAGCATTCAGGGCTTTATGAAAACAGCCGTGTTTCAGGACACCAGCAAACAACACGTGTATACAATCACGCAGAAATAAGCATGCCACAGCAATTAAATGAAGCAATTAAATGATTAAATTTATCAACAAAATTCATCGTCACAAGCGTCAATGAGAAAGCCTGGCAATGTCAAGGATTCATATAGCTGCCACGTCTGCAACGAAACGCGCTGACGAAATCGTCCACTCCGCGCAGAGCTGCATTGCAGTCGAAGCTGGCCGACATGCGCGTCTGACTGTGGCAGAAGTTGACGAAGAAAACTTTCGCCGGCGAGAATGGGCCCACGTTAACAAGGCCCTTGCCATGCATCTTCGCCTGGAACGCGCGAAATGCCGGCAAAAAGGCGGGGTCGACTAGACCGAGCTCAGGCCGCTGCGAACCAGTAGTATTGCTGCTGGTCGCAGAACCCCAACGTGCGGTGTCGTTTCCGTCGTTAGCCCGGTTCGATGCGTCACCAGCCACGGCGTGACGCAACGCGGGGTCGTTTTCGAGGCCTTCCAAGAGGACATTCGCGAAGCCTGCGCCCAGACCACCGTAGTTAATCGCACCGAAAGCCTCGTCGTGGATGTAGTAAAGCGGCTCGTGCACGGCGACCATCGACAAAGTGACGGTGTCCAATATGCTGTCGTAAGAGAACGGGTCCTTCGAGTTGCCATGCGGCAGCCGCTTGTCCTCGAAGTACGCGCTGCCACCGATGAGCGCCGCGTTGCCGAGCCTCTCGGAGATCCAGTAGTCCAGCATGGTCTTCTTGCTCGCGTACTTGAACGAGTAGACGCGCTGGAGCAGAGACACAGACTGGAACTCCGGTTTGGGCCACAAGTTAACGCTCAAGCGTCTCAGCTTAGTGGCCAGCAACTTCTTGACGTCGACCGACAAGCCCGACTTGTCGTACTCGGCCACGACAGCCTCTCGAACGCTGGTCAGGAGTTCGTGGATGTCTCGCTGAGCGCGTCTGCGAAAGTTGAGAGACATGTGATTGACGAGCAGCAGGAGCTTGAAGGAAGTCTCGACCTGGGTTTCACAGAACAGTGGGCGCAGCAGCTCGGCCTTCTCAACGCTTCCGTACTTCTGGACGAAGAAACGATTGTCCGCTACGGGTGCGTAGACCAGCAGCATCCACCAACCCAGGTGGCTCAACAACGCCGAGTAATCCGACGTCGTGATGATTTGACGGACGACGTCCAACGTGCCCGTCGCCTTCACGATGGCCGTGTCCTCTGGTTCGAAAGATGAGAAGTTCTCGAGAAGGAAGTACTTGCTCATCAATGAAACGAAGCGTTCTGTTTTCAAACCGAACGCTTGTGCTAATGAGTCGAGCTTGAAGACCATGACAGACTTGCCCTTGGCGACGACTTCGGCGAGCTGAAAGACGATGAGCCTGGTCAGATCATACACAGTGCGATACGGGCACAGTTCGGTGGCCCCCTCGCCGCTGGCATTGCGAGTCGAGTCGGGGAGAAAATAGGCCAAGTACTGGTCCAAGTATCGGAGAATCGTGGCCTGGCTGGTCATGACGAGGTATTGACCTTTCCAGAATTTGGCGTATGCACTCGGATAGATGTAGATCACCTTGCGACCTTTTGAAGTGTCGGCGAGCGGCGGAAGCATCTTGACATCGAACCAGAGTGGTATGTTCCAGCGGATGCTCAGGTTGAGGTGAGCTTCAAACGGGTCTACGTCGGCGGGCGGCTTTTCGGGCCAAGGAATGCCGAGGTCGCGCATCAACTGCTTGAACTTCCGGCGCGTCTCGGCCGCGTTCTCCATGGCCCTGTTCACGTGAAATTTATTGGTAAAATGTTTTGCCAACAGGTGAACAATTGGCTTGATACTACGCGTATACACTTTCGGGTCTAATAAAAATGGATACACAAGATTATAGACCTCTATGACAAGATTATCTATCAATCAACCAAGATTATGCCTGACATTAGTCATAATTAGTTTAACGCTAGTCATTAGTCTCTTTGCACTTTACAAGTATATACGGAAATCAGAATCATGCAACTGAGATGTTCATTTGGCTGCATGTACAGTCTGTTGCGCACTTAGGTGAAATCTTGATGCATGACATCGAGGTGCGGCCAGCGCTGCAGTCGCACGCCGGCCGCATCTCGCGCATGCGCAAACGTTTGAAGAGCGTGGTGTTGAACCGCATCGTCTGCTATATACAGTGGTGAGCGCTGGCAACATTGTTGGGCAGCCTGCTGATTTCATCGTTGCTGTGGGAACTTGGCCGATATTCTGGACTAAACTTTGCGGTACCAACCTGTCAGCCTTCATTGGCGATAATGGTGTTCTGTCAAAACAGTATTTGACAGCATACATTGTTTCATCTTTCGAAACGCCAAGATACAAAGTGCGTTCTAGCACATTTTTTTTTTTGGTGTGTACACCACAGTACGCTGCGACGGAGAACATCATAATGAGGACGTACAGGGCATGGTACTTATTTCACGCTAGAAGAACGAAGCACTCTACAGAGACTGCCGTGCAGCTATGCGGATTCGACTCAATAAAACAACCGGCAACGTGTTCAGGAATGATGTAGGGTCAAGATAACAACCTGAACGTGCTACTTCTCGATAACATTCATAACATGAGGCAGCACTCACTCACCGGCGCCGAAATGCACACGTCAAGCCTCCAACTTCACTTAATGCGCCGTCATGTCCCCAGCGGCAACGATATGACGGCGCTCATTTGGGTGGAGTGAGGCATACAGTGACGCGATGATCGACGTCGGTCCAGTTTCCGCAGTAACGATGAAATTCGCCCGCTGCCCGACAATGTGGTCAACGCGCACCGCCGGCGGTAGCCGCAGTTCAAAACCACCCTTGACATTCTCCCCTCCCTTTTTTCTTTTTTTTTCATAAATAAAAATGTATCATCAACCGTTCAGCACTGCGCCCCTCCAGCGTCTGCCGCACTGGCCACATCATGGCCGCATCGCAATGCCACGCGCTACGAAATTTTCACCCGAAGTGTGAAACAGGTTTTACATCCCCTTTTCGTAAGAAATACATCACCAATTCACCACGCCCCGTCACGCAATGAGCACGGAAGGCACATGTTACAATGTACGTCTGCCCTCAAGACGTGATAGACAACAGAGTCGGCTATTGGATTACGTTCGACAATGTGGAACCTTTCCCAACATAGTTGAAATGTACGTCTGCTGACTGCTCTCGAAACTTCAACAATAAATAGGCTTAGCGTTTTCCCAAATTGAAGTAGGTTAACAAACTTATTGCGACAGCAATCATGTGCACATTTTCGGCTGTTTGTTGCCGTCGGTGTCGCCGTTAGTCACCGCCATCTTTCACACACACACACACATATATATATATATATATATATATATATATATATATATATATATATATATATATATATATATATATATATATATAGAGAGAGAGAGAGAGAGAGAGAGAGAGAGAGAGAAGACTCGAACGTGTGACCTCTCGAGTTGGAGAGCATGTCCTTAACCGTTGAGCCACTAAGGCGCACGTCATTCAATGTTCAAGCCATGTTTTCAGCGTTACCAGCGAGATGGCACAAAGAGTGCGCTGGGCGCCCAGCTCGTCGCAACGCGGCGACGCGCGCATCTCCCACGCGTATTTTGCACCGCGGGGGAGGCGGGGGATGAATCAGCTCGTGCGTGCGCGCGCTTATCTCGTGGTGCGGAGAATCGTGCACCTTGGCCTTCCACTGGAATTATTTCATTGTAGTTACCGGGCGCGCCAAGGTGGCTTCGCTCGCTGCGCAGCCCCGTTTGCGAAACTGGCGCGCTTTTCAGACAGAGCGAAGTAACGACCGCGGCATTTGTTGATTCGCGTTCATTTGTACCTGTGAGCCCATTTCGCGCATCATTTGTGCGAGAATAACGCACAGCACGTTTTCATCCGCTTGCCTTTTTTTTTTTGCATTAGATTCCAATGTGTTGCTATCGTATTCACTGATTCGCCCTTGCGGCGAGACTGTGAGTTTTGTCGTATTACATGTACCCACTTTAACTTGGTTTTTAAATCTGCAATAATAGGAGCTGGAGAGATCACGCTATTAGTAGCTGCACACTTTTTTTGTGATGTGGCTGCAGATGATTGTATGGACAACTTGGCCTTCTACAAGTTGGCAGATTTCAACCACACACTCACTCCGCAATTCACCACCTGGTATTGCACCCGCTGATATCCTAAAAATTATATGGCCAACTTGGCCTTCTGTGAGTTAGCAGATTTCAACCACACACTCACTGCGCAATTCACCTGGTATTGCACGCGCTGATATCCTCCTACGCTGTGGCGGCTGTAGTTCAAGCAGTTTAAACCTCTGGATGCATGTTTCGCTGGCAACCTATTTCACTGCCATCCTGAATAACGGCTCACACCTTGACGGTTGTCTCATCTTTACCAAATTCCTTGAAATCACGTGAATTTTTGTATCACACGCCAGTGTCTGGTTAAGCCATTTAGGTAGTAAAATGAAAAATTGGGCTAGCTGGAATGCTTGCACGATTGAAGCAGTGCTAGAGGCGAAGACGAGAGGAACGCACAGTGCACAGGACTGCGCAGCACTCGTTCTGGTATATAATCATTCAGGCAACCAACCTGTGCGCACATGATTCGAAGGAATCGGATATGAGGCGTTCCAGCGGCGACGTATGGCGGTGCAGTCGTATCTCGTCTACCACCATGCGACCCCAGGCGTATTTCACGTCCCACTCGTAACGCCAGTGTTCATCCAGCTCCTTGGATGGGTCGGGGAGCCAGCGCGAGCTGACGTACGCCTTGAAGTCGTGGCACGGGTCGACGCTGGTGTTGAGCGTGTCCGCGAGCAGCGCCTCGAACCGAGAGCAGCCTTCGGTGCGACACGAGAGACTTAAACGTTCCCCCGATCGCTCACCGTTTCCTGCGAACATCCGGGCGATAATCGCGGAGACGTAGAAGATGGTTACCACGGCAACGATGATGACGGCTGCAGCGGCAAACACGACCGCGCAAACCACCCGCTTGGAGTAGGTGACCGGCGCCTCGTCGCGCGATCCACGTGGAGACTGCGTGATACAAAGAAAATAGTAGTCGAGCATTGAGATGTTCAATTCCCGGGATAAGCAACTCTTTTTCCGAGCTGCCCGCCACGTGTCCTCTTATTGAAGTCATTTCTGTGACGGAAATGGGGGGGTCCAGCTTGACGCACGTCATTTCCGTCACGGAAGTGACGTGCGTTAATTTCTGGTGGGCCCCTGCATAACACATATTTGCATTAAAATATTTCTTCGGGTGTTTAGTTCACACATAATGTTAGCGATATATCGAGCATCGATACAATAAAAACAGACGTTGCAAAGTACCACCTAAGGAGAAAATTTTGCTCTTATATTTTAAATTAACATCACTCTCTCTCGCCTAATGCAAGAAGGTCTTTTGAATTCGCTCCATCAGAATATTATGGCCACCAGGAACGGTTATCTTCACATTTTCACGGATGCGAAGAATCAAAGTGCTGTAAGAACACTAAACTGTCTTAACTGGGTAATATGGACACTGTCAGACTTCTGACCAAAATTCGCTGCAACTCAAGCAAAGGACTAAACAAAAAAACGGATATATAAAGCTTACAGACTCCTGTCGTGTGCCCACTTACTGTTTTATGCCAGGACACTTACTGACCTTTATGGTGTAACCTTTCGAGATGGGGTGTGTTTATTTTCCCCGCCATTGGGATAATTGATCAAAAACATTTTCTCCTGGCAGTCACCTCCCATTGGCTCTCACAAGTCACGTGACTAACTGCCGGAATATTTTTTTTTGTATGATTCTTCCGGCAACCGGTAGAACTTGACCTAACCTATTCAACATGACCTAACGTAACCTGACACAACGCACGCAGGGCCACGTCTGTCCATCTGTCTTGCAGCCTAACCTAACCTAATCTAACGCACGCTAGGGTACGTAGGCCCAGTCGGTCCCCAACAGCCCGTTTTTCTCTCTTCTCCCCGCGGCAGTTAGTCACGTGACATAAGAGAGTCAATGAGAGTCGACCACTGGGAGAAATTTTTTGAACAATTATCCCGGTTGCCGAGAGAATAGACACTGCGTTTGAGATGAGTATACAATGAACAAGAGAGCGCCACGTCGGTGTAATCCTCTAGCTCTTCGATAAAACAACAAAAAACTCTTGGTTTCTCCTCGGCACTGGGAATCGAACCCGGTACCCACTGCATTGAAAACGGACGCTCAACCATGCAGCCCCCGATAGGGTAGCAATTTATTTTTAAAAAACGATTAAATTAAGAACGATGGTGAATTTACAATCATGCGTACGTAAGAAAAGATCAGCGCCACTTGATCTATATCAATCTGGAGACTTGGAATACATCGTACGTCACACCGTTACCTTACAACGCAAAAACTCGTAATGTAGCTTCGTGGGACTCTCATTCGAAAGCTTAATTCACACCATAAACGTGTCTCCACTCACCTGTGGCGTTCTGTTCGGACGCGACCACGATTTCTTGGCGGCTGCAAAGAGGCGCGGAATCAACGGCGATGCACCCCCGCTTTCACCTGGAGCCATCTTCTTCTTCGTCATCTTTTCGTCGCGAGCAACAAGCATATGCGCACGTACCTGATGACCTCGTCATTGCCTCTAAGTATAGATCCCCACCACATGGCAACAGTGTAGGGAATCAAAATTTAGGAGTCCTTCGCCCATCGGAGAAATGGGGGAGGGTGGGGGAGCAAACCTTTTGCTCAAGACCTACGCCGCAGTGGCATAGCGTCTATGGTGCTCGTATGATGACCGGAACATCCCAGGTTCGATCCTCGTGTCAGCGGTGGCATTCAATGAAGGTGAAACGCAAGGAGCCCGTGTATATACTGTGCCATTTTCCTCTCTTGCGTCGCCTTCTCACTAAGATATACGCTGCCATGTTGAGATGAATCGTCAGCACAGCATCCCGCACTTCTCTTCCATCGATAATGTGCACGTAGCCTCTGAGCACATGGAGGCAGCTCGAAGTGGAGCTCGTGCACGGCACTACCAGGGGCTGATAAACCATGGCCGCTGCACGATTCTTCAATGCTGAGACGTTTATAAGTTTATAGTCCATTAGATGTCCAGTTCTCTATCGACAATTAAAAAGTGTAAAGTGAAGAAGCCTTCATTATTGTATTACAGTAGTTGCGCATCCTTATATAGATGAAGTTATAGGCTTCACGCGCAATGTAGTCCCTTTATTGTCGCAATCTTTTATTCCCATATGAATTGGCGTGCTTCTGTAAAACAATATGTGTGTGTGTGTGTGCGTGTGCGTGTGTGTGTGTGTGTGTGTGTGTACATCTTTCGTATAGGAACAGTAGCAACGCAAGTGTTTATATTTCGTCAGTTTCGGCTAGATTAAGGCCTTCATCAGGAATAAGGCCGAAACTGTCGAAATACACTTCCGTTGTGACTGTTCTTACGTAGGAGAGAGAGAGAGATACGCTAACTTCTGTATTCAGTAACATACAATATTACACGTTTGGGCTAAAGAAGAAAGTGAAGAAAGCAAGGAGAGGAAGGATATGAAAGGTCCACTGTAGACGATCAGCCGGTTTGCTACCCGACGTTAGGGGTGAGGGAGTGGAAAGATGGAGAGAGTGAGCACTACACGCGCACGGAACATTCGACATCCGGGCCAGCGTTCACAAACTGCATTAGTGCATATGTCATCCATGGAGTGACAGACATGCCGGGTCGAAGGCAAATTTAGATAGTCCCTTCAGACCAGCACGTGTAAAGAGTTTGTGATGAGACGAACTTAATACGGTGGTGTAGTCGAAGTCGAGGGATCTCCTTGGCGTTTTTGAAAACAGCGGCGCAAAGAAGCTTGTCTATTTCAGCTTCTTCGGTAGGAAGTCTTCAGGGTTCGGTACAGCCAGAGAACAAGCTTCATGTGCATTAGCATCTGGAAAAGAAAGAAAGGCTTTAGCAGGATACAGTTGGGCAGATATACAGCTTGCACTAGTCCATTTATCATTGAGTAATTGACCTGTGTCGGCTTTTGGGCGCACGAATAGGCTGTTTTAGAGAACAACAGTCAAGCACGACGTCAATATAACGAACTTTAACATTCCACTTGTCACAACTTCATGCACACAAAACACCGCGTGTTTTAAACCTCGATATAACGAAGAGTCTTATCGGTAGTTTCAATCACCGGTAAGATGCTACGAAATCTCAAGCAAAGGCAAAGTTGGCTGTTGAAACACCGGAGCAGAGGGAGGCCATATCAGCACGTTACAGAGAGGTTTACCAAGCGTGAGAGAATGCCGATATCGAACCTACACTGCAGCTGCCGTCTGTGTGCATAGTTTTTTTGTGAAACCGAGCCAAATGTGTCGTTTTTGCTCGTGATAACTTGGTTTACAATAGCTAACTATCAGCCGATTTTCGCTAAGTTTTGGGAGCCCAAATGTGCAGCCACGTGGGCGACTACCCATTTAGTGTCCGCGAACCTTGTGATCGTCTCCTGAACACGTATCGCAGCCAATACAGAATGCACGGTTTGCGAAAAAAAAAAGCCATAAATCTACACGTTCCTCGCGCAGGCCGGATCTATACTGGAAGCTATAAAACAGCAAGAGACCCCTATTGTTGTTTTTTTAACGATATTTGACACCACAAGCAGATACTTACTGGTGCAACTTTTCGTGCAAGCTTCACAGGATGGGAAGCTGTTAGCGCTGACGGAACAGTTAGCGCTCAGAATGCGAGTACAGAGGCCAGCGGCGAAATTGAAGTACCATGCGTTTCTAGACCCCTTGTGGCATGGTCCTTCCTTTGGCACCACGCTGCAGGAAAGTTTCTGCCTTTCTGGCGCTGCAAACACGATTATGTCAGTGGTAACGTTGATGCGAGAGGTCAGTATAGCTATGCGTCTAATTCACTAGGAGCGTCGGACAAAGTTATCGAAATTCTTGAACATAAGTTTATTAAAAACTGGTTGTTTGGCCAGTTGGTAATTCGTCGTATCATGAGTAAATTTATATACTGCAACTTAGTAATCTCTATAGAAACACCACCACATGCACGTTAGCTTCCACTCAAAACACACAAAACACAGCGCTGTGTGTTTGAAGCCAGTTTGAATGTGTGTGTTTCGAGAGATTACTAAGTTTGCGCTAAATTTACTCACAACTTCATTTAACGTAAGGTTTCTCGGGAAAATGAATTCTTTTTAATTAAAAAGACATCTCTCAGGCTCGACAGACGTGCATAAATGATGAAAATCACACTAATCTGTGGTTAATTAACGAATATCGCGCTTATCAGCTTTTTAGTTAACGCTTGGTACATATACAGCGATTCACAAACTGTAGCCGTTGTTTTCTCAATGCATGCACACTATAGGATAAAATCTCAGGGTTGCGCGGACTTCGGGAGATGGGTTGGTCAGTTGCGAATTTCGAACCGGTGGTCACTTGAGCGCCGATCGCAAGCATCGGTTCGAGACCAAAGAAAAGGAAACAATTAAGCAGGGGAAGGCAGCGAGTTAGATGGAGTGAAGAAATTTGATTGATCGTTCGATTAATTCATTGTAGAAAGTCAGAGCTCTTTTCTATTCTTGTCTTTTCGCTTTTGTAGTTACGCTGTAACTACTAGGTTGCACCGTTCGTACATTAAGTTTAGAGTTACTGTATATGCTATACCTTTACCTAACTCTAATTCAGTTATGTTCTATCAATTTTCCAAAGTTTCCACGCTGCACACCGACGGCTATGGACAACTATACGCCACAAAAATCGGCTGTTGCTTGTGAGTTCACAGCAGCTCTTGCGATAAGCGACAATAAGTGCGTCAACTCAATTGTACTTACGTAGGCACACTTTCTGGCACACTCTTTCCGAGGCAAAGTGGTCAGTGGCTCCACCACATCTTCCGGAGAGGTACATTTTACACGTTTGCAACGCGAAGTCGAAGAACCGAAATCGCGCATTTCGCCGGCAGGGGACTCGGAGGTTCGTGGGTATTTTGCTGCACCTGGCCCCTTTCTTTCCTCTAGCGGCTGAAACAAACGAAAATACGTATCTTTAAAAGACACTTGTTTGTAGGATTTCCCAAGACGCCCGGTGAATTTAGTGGCTGACGGGTCTTCAATGTCCTCTCTTCCGACCGCTCACCGATCGGGGCCCCATCTGCGAACTCCTCTGACTGCCTCCACTTTTTTTTTACTCTTTTCCCTATTTCTTTTACCCCCTCCTTATCCCTTCTCTTGCGAACCACTACTGAGGTGTCGCACTTTGCCGCAGACAGTTGCGGGATTAACTTAGCAATTCTTTTCCTAATTTAAAATCACTTCCCCCCTCTTCGTGCACGCACGCTATAGTGGTAGAGCAGACTACAATGAATCTTCCATACCAACAGACTACCATCATACCAGTAAACTACCATCATGCTACCATACTAACAAGCCCAAATCACCTCCTTCATCGCAAGAGGAGCTTCTGTGAACTGATGTATAACGAACCAAGCATTCACATTCTTGCAGCTTGTAGAGCTTACAGGGGCTAATTAAAATATCTAATGAAGCGCGTTTGCCCCTCTAAGGCTAACAGGATGCGACGGTGTAGCCACCACTCTTGACGTGTGGAAGCACCGGGAAGTCTCTATATTGCGTCGACAAATCGAACACGGGATGTCGCTGTGGGCAACGTTTCGACCACGGAAGCTGTGTCCATGGGACATTCATCTGCCCTTCTTACAACAACATTCTTTATGTTATTCTTATGTCGGCTTAATGCTGGTGACACATTAATCGTGGTTGCGGTGCTAACCCAACTCATTTTACAAAAATTACATATGTACTCTAAGGATACAGGTGTCACGTCGGGTTGGCGTCAATTGCAGTTAGGCAACATCCACTGAAGTACTTGGTCTACGCAGCAATATCCAGGGATCCAGGCCTACCATCCTTGCAAGCACAAGTGCTACATTTCAGCCTAAAGCTTCCGATGTTGGTAATAACCATGTTGCTCTTGGAATCGTTCATCATCATCAGCCTGACAACGTCCACTGCAGCACAAAGACCTCTCCCATGTTCCGCCAGTCAACTCGGTCCTGTGCTTGCTGCTGCCTATTTATACCCGCAAACATCTTAATCTTATCTGCCCACCTACCTTTCTGTCTCCCCCTAACCCACTTACCTTCTCTGGGAATCCAGTCAGTTACCCTTAATGACCAGCGGTTATCTTGCCTACGCACTACATGCCCAGCCTCTTTTCAATATCAACTATGATATCCTTAACCCCTATTTTTTCCCTGATCCACTCTGCTTTCTTCTTGTCTCTCAACGTTACACCTATCATTTTTATTTCCATCGCTCGATGCGTCGTGGTCAATTTAAACTGGACCTTCTTTGTAAGTCTCCTGGTTCCTGCTACATAGGTAAGTATCTTTATAAAACACGTGCGACTGTTCAACATACAAGTCTGTGCATACAACATTTGTACATATGTTAAGAGTCCTTTCGTAATGTTGAGCTCGGCATCCAAATACAACAGAGTCATCCGCATGCTTCACATGACATCGATATTCCGCCGGGATCTGCAACTTTCTTTCTCTTTTTCTTTCATCTAGCATCAATGCTCTTTATTAAAGTAAGCGTACAGCATTATTATAGGTAATAACGTCCGTCCCCAGAAAGCTGTTTTCTGCCTGAATTAGCTTGGCATCTTTCATGTAATTCGCAGCATTTTTCTTTCATCTAGTATCAATGCTCTCTATTAAAGTAAGCGTACAGTATTATTATAGGTAATAACGTCCGTCCCCAGAACGCTGTTTTCTGCCTGAATCAGCTTGGCATCTTTCATGTAATTCGCAGCGTTCGTCAGCCACTATACAGCCGGAAATTAGGGTTAGGAATTCAATTCTTTGCAAATAGAAATTCTTCCAAAATGTGCAATTCTGACATCAGCTTTACGCGTTGTACAGCAGATAGCTTTTATTCCGTGATAAACGCGAAATATTTCGATGAAGAAGCCATAGCAAGTGGACTGCTTCTCTCTTTTTTTCTTCGTCGAGCCTGCATAGCTCAAAGAAGTCTCTGACATATCTCATATACTCATAGTAAGTATAGGCCATATAGATGCCTTGGTTTTTTTTTTTGCAAGTTGGCTATTTTCTATACAGAGCAAGTCAAGTAAAAGCAATATGAGCAGCTACAAAGGCTATAGTTAGTGTTGCATCTTGGTTAAACGCGTTTCTAACTGTATACAGGGACAAACTGTACACCCCAAAAACACAGAGCACAGACTGACAACTACATTTTGTAAGTCTGCATTCTCAATTTTTCGTGTGTCCAGTCCATCCCTGTACGGTTAAAAACGCCTTTACCCAAGAAGCAGAGCATCATTTCGGGGTCAGCTGCTGCTTGTATACAGTGGTGTTTGCAGAAGACCAAAAGAGCATGACAGTAGAAACGCGTACAGAGAGTATTTAAAATATAAAGCAAAACCTTACCCACTTGGTAAACCAAAACTTCGTTTTACAGTAAGAGATAAGCACGTTTGCACTCTTCAACGGCCACAAAAGAAATTGCAACGTACCATAAACGTAGAGCACACAGGCGAGCACAACGAGACAACACGCTCGAAGTCTCATAATAAAAGTAATGCTTCGAGCAGCTGAAATTACAGCTTCAGCATTCTAAACTATTGACAATACGTGCTTCTATTGTCACGTCATGTGCCCCTATTTTAGTGTAAATTCGCTTTAGAACGGCATTTCACTGGTGCAATGTATTGTTCCCTTGTGATTGAACGCGTGGAACAGAAGTTATAAGTAATGAAGCTTCCACACCTGTTCGTTTCCAGAAGCCTGTGTACGTGCGTGTTTGTTCACGTGATAATATACGGTAGCGCAAACAAAGGACATGGACAAGAGAAGGCACATTCAAGACAACACAGCGCTAACTTTCAGAAACATTTTATTACTCGCAGGTCCCGCTAGCGTATGCACTCCACGACATCATACGTCACATGTGCATAGCTCTCACAACCATAAATTGTAACATACGAGCATGCATCAACACATTACAACACTATATGCAACGAGTTTTCTTTTTCTTAGTGCATAACCACGATACGTTCATCGTGAAGACATGTAATCAAGTTCTTTATTATTACCATAGCAATTACATGGACACTCTCAGGTAGATCTTGCCGTCGATGTGGGAGTCGCCGTCACTCACCGTATATGTTTACATGTTTATATATATGAAAACGCAAGAAAAAAAATAATCAAGAAAAAGACCCCGGAGTGCGGAATCGAACGTGGGACCTTTGAAACGTGAGTGCGAGGCATTACCCACTGAAGAGCACAGCATTCAACGTTCAAACGGCAAGTTATTTATATCTACTACTTACCGCTCGTGACTTGCATCTCGGGGAGGGGGGAACAATGCTGTTTTCAGCATTACCAGCAAGATGGCGCAATGAGCGGCGGCCGCCATTCGGCTTCCCTCGTGTCGCCGCGGCTGGTTGAGTGAGATAAGCAACTCGCTTGCACGGTAGCGAGTCGCGCCCTTTTGCTTAGTCACCGTCACCCCATTTGACGGCAGTCCAAAAGGATTGCACGACGCTAGAATCACGTGCGAGTGAGTGAGCATGCAATCGTGCATCAGTGACGCGACTCCGTCGCAACCGCGCGCGACAGCGAACAACCGCCGATACCTGCCGAGAGGCTCACCTGCGTTTCGGCTTCGAGGATTTCGACCACGGTGTCGTAGAATTCGCGGCCGTCCACCTGCGTCGCCTCCACATAGTGAGCTTCGTCGAGATAGTTTTCAAAGTCTTTAGCGTCGTGCTTCATCGGTGCGCCCAGGAGAGCCGCTGAACCGAGCGCCAGCAGGGCGCACAGCGCTGCGACAGCTGTCGCAATGGACAACTTCATTGCCTTCAATTCGTTCCGCCAGACGAGCCACTTGATGGAAGAAGTCGTCTGCGGACTCCGCAAAACCGCGTATACGGACCTCCACCACAGGCACAGCGGTGGGACGGAGGCTCAATCAACGCGCAGCTGACAGCAAAATCTGACGCTTTCGCCACAGAACCCTCGCTTTCCCAGTGTTTTTGTTTTTCCAGCGGCTGCGCACGCAGCGCCGCCTACTCGCCTTTCAAGTTTCAAACCTTTTCCTGCGGAAGAGAGTAGCGACAACTTTGCAAACTTGCCTCCTCCCCCTCCTCTTTTTCTCCCAACGCTGCGTTGCCTCTCTGTGCACACTTCTTATGCTATGCGAAGAAGCCGTCACGCATCGTCGGCTCTCGAGATCGGTAAATGCGTAGAAGACAAAGACTGACACGGCAAACGAGAACTTTGGTCTCCGTCCTCGTATTTTGCGCACTTGTGTCACGTCAAACCAGCAAGCCCATACATTAGTCACATGGGCGTCTGAGGAAATTTGCAAGCACCCTACCCCTACCCCCAACGTTGCCCTCGCCGGAAGTTTTGGATATATTACATTATATGCAGTAGCAATAAGATACACATATTGGTAAGCATAACGAGTGGCTGCATATTCGTGTGAAATGTCCCCTTCTGCATTGACTAACCTGTCGGTCTCGTCATGGCCGGCAATGGGGCGCCCCCTCTCTTACACCCCCCCCCTTTCCTGTGGATTCTGCCTGCGGCTCTCTTTTCTTTCTCATTTTTCTCGAGTAACTATGCTCTTGTATTCTTTTATTATTTTCCGACAAAAGCGTCGACGTGTAATCGTTACATGAAGTGTACATAAAAACGTTGATACCATATGTCCCACGTTTTCTTGCCAAAAAGCTGCGTCACAGGTGCAAAAATACAGACTTAGTATCTGTCATTGTAACAAGCGCCAGCGAGCAATCGCATTCAGGCTCCGATGACAATATCCACTTGCAAGGACGGCTAACGGGCTGCCTCGAATATATGCTTTGTCAGCTCGACAATGGGTTGTCCATTCACAAAACTAAAAGCCTCTATAAGTTTGTTGCCGCGTTGAGTCATTTCGCTGCCAAGAATTTAATGGGTTGTGTGCCATATATTATTAGAGTTAATAGAGTCACACGAATTTTGAGCATCCCCGAAATACACAAGGAAGCAGTTATCTTACGCGCACAATTTTCGAACGTAATAGTTCGCTGCGAATGGCATTGCCTTTCGGGGGATAGTCCGCTCAAAGGGCAATACACTAAAAATATACACTATTTGTTTTGACTTCGTCACTGAGGCAAATCATTTCTTCCAACACAACAACGAAACATATCATACAACGCTGCAGAATTTTCCACGGCGTCTGCTGAAACAAGTGAAACAGCAGACGCATAAATCAAAAATTATTTCACCAAAATTACAAACGTAACTGAATTAAAGTTCCGCGTAAAACAAACGGATCGCGCTGCCACAAAAATGGCGGCGCCCGGCTCATGAGTAACGCGTGGCGAGTAGAAAGCCGCCGGCAGGTGGACGACCAGACTTTTCGCGCACCGCCTTCGTGACGACGCGTCAGGAAGCGTTAAGGATCTCGAAGGACATGACAGGCCACCCTAGACGCTTGGTTTGGTGACCGATCCCAGGAAGATGACGCTGCTGGGGTCCTTGCCGAGCACCAGAAACAGGAAGGGTCGGTCCACCGTGAACTCCAGGTTGCGACCGTCCGCACAGTCGGCGATGGGCGGAAGACCGGTCAACCGCGCCTCACTTCTCGCCGCCACCGAACGCAGACCCAGCCGGAACACGGCGAAGTGCTTGGCGGCCGACACCTTCAGCCGTCCTGCAGCGCCTGTTTCGCATAAAAATGTTAAAGATTGGAAAGATGGCGAGCTGAAGAATGCATATATTGTAGGCATTTTTATTATGCTGATATTCTTCATCTGTGCATTACTATCAACATAATGCTTTCGTAATGCATCCTCATCGCTGTCGTGTATCATCATTGTCATCCCGAGTGGATCGTAGCTGTTGGTCATCGGGATATCGGCCCAAATAAAGGTAGTCTCAGCCAGACCCCCATAATAAGTATATTTTGGACTCTTCTGACGTCTCTTTAACCCCCATTTTGTAATGGTCTGCAACGGCGTATACGAGATATGGGCGTAGGAAAGGAGATGCAAAATAGGCGCTTGCCCACTCCCCTGTACCCCACTACAATGCAAAATAGTTTTGCACCCCTAAGACACTGCCCTGCTACGCCCATGGTTGAGGTGCTGTGTCGAACAATAATAATAATAGGTGGGGCTTTCTCTCTCAAAACCACCATATAATTATGAAAAACGCCGTAGTAGAGGGCTTCAGAATTTCTTACGATCCGGCATATGTGCACTGACATGGCACAGCACACGGGTCTGTACCATCGCGCCTCCATCAAAATGCGACCACTGTGGCCGCGATCAAACCCGCTACCTTCGGTTCAGCAGCCGAGCACCCTAGCCACTCATTCACCGAGGCGTGCACGGTGCAATATCTTATGAGCGAGATACGATTGCGGACCGAAATGGACTACTGCATTAAGCACTAAACAAAGATTGTGAAAGTAAGGGTACACATTCTTGCAATTTCCACTTCTTCACACGTTTCCGAATACGACGCCACCGCGCCAGAATGAAAAAGAACAACCGTGCATTCGTTCAATCTCAATTCGAAGAATAAATTGAGGTCGTAATGCGCCTACCATATAAATAGGGAGATGGGCAGCCATGCACCGGCTCGCAATACGACGATGCAAAGAAATCCGTCCGGATTCCCCAGGACCAGGAGACGTTTTTGTTAGCTTAGAAGATTTCTTTCTGTTGTCTAGATTTTCATGCAAGTAGTACAGTACGAAAGTTCGTATCTTGAGTTACTGTGTATGCCCCCTTGTTCCCTGAGGGAGCGTATGCTGGCCATTTATTAAGCTTTCTGCACCGATTGCCACGTGGCCATAACATTGAAAGATGATCATGACGATTACATTTGGTTTCATCATTATCTTTTTACTCTTCTTGTTTCCGGCTTAAAATGTTGAAAACTTTTCATCGACAGACGGAGAGTCGAAACTCGAAAAGGACGTACCGGCTCCGGTCATGTCGGGGAAGTCCGCCGCGTCTCCGAACGCGTCCCGAACGCCCATCGCAGGCAGAAGTCGAGCGAAGTCCGTGGCACAGCAAAGCCTCAGCCTCGGCAGCGTGACATCGACGAGACCACGCTGCTCAAGGCGGTCCAGGCATACCATGATATTGTCCTTGGAGAGACTCCGCTCGAGCGACGCGAGTCCGCCGAACGGAGAGTCCGGCAGGAACACGACCAGGGACTCCAGGAGCGGCGAGTTGTACGGGACCTCGAGCACGGTCGCTGCGATTTCGTCGCACCTGGGACGCCGATGAATCGAAATGAATGAGAAGACGAATGACGAGAACATGAACATGAGCACGTGGGTGGAGTAAGGTTTTCAACGCACTGTCCCCTCCCCACGCAACTGGAAGAGTCCAAAGGAAGACGAGTTTCTCATTGGATGCAAAAACGAAAATAAAGCAATGACATGCTGCACACAACTGACAGCCTTTGGTCCCAGCCTTTCCGGGAGCTAAATTGGGGAGTAAACCATTCTACGAATTGCAGCAGAATCGAAAGTTGGGCTAGTTTGGCTCGATGCATGGTATAACGGTCCGTTCAAGTGCACGAATAAACACTTTCTTTTTTGCCTGCACAGGCATGCGTTTTTTTGATTGCCTGTTTTTTGATTGCCTGATTATATATTATTCTCTATTTATAAATAGTTTAGTTGCGAGAAAGCGCTTGTCCTCTCTTCCTTTCTGTTTACTCGTGCGCTTGAACGGACAGTTATACCATTCTACGAATGCAACATTTGGGGTCCTCTGCGAAAAGTATTGCCAAAATTTGCATAGCCATAACCTGAACGTCGGACGATGCTGGGACAAATTCGAATGAGTAAATATAGGTGTTTCATTCCGGCGCCTGGCTACAGATGTGATTATGAGTCTGCAACGCCCTTAATCGGTCGACAAAGCACTACGAAGAGTAAGATATCGCGGAATGAGGACTTAGAATGCGGTGTGGCAGTACCGTGGACAGGATTATTTCATGGTTTGACTATGACAGGAATGTCATATATCGCACAGGTACGGTAGTGGCGTAGCCACCGGGAGGGGTTGGGGGATTAGGCTCCTCCCCCACCCACTAAAGTATGCATGGGATGCAGAGAAGGTGAAGGACTGATCCCAACGTTAAACGTAACGATGTTTATTAACGTGGTAGCAACAGCAGGGCAAGGGTTCCGATGCTGCGCTCGAACGTTTAGAGAAACAATCATTCAAACCAAGCTTGGTAGCTTGGGTTATATAGCCGTCTGTGGTGCCGTCAGCCTCCGGTGAAAGAACGGTGGCGCTGTCCGTTATCGGACGCGCGTGTTGCAGGAAGTGGCCGTGTCACGGCGGGCTTATCAGTGGTGAGACAAAGGACGCACAGGACTGTGCGCAGTGGTCGCCATATCATCCCCCCTTCCCCCTCACGGAGTACAGAGCCCTCAGGGTCTGTAAAGATTTGGGAGTCGTGCGAGAAGTCCTGATCGTGTCGTGAAAGAGCGGCCTGCGATGTCGGTGGCTGTGGAATTCGGATGCCTGAGGAAGGAGTGGCGCTGCCCGGTTCGTTCACCGTGATGTATGCGGGCTTGAGTCGGTCAATCGAGACGCGGACGTCATTCCCGTTTAGGCGCAGAGTAAAGGTATTGTCACGATGTACTACTAGGTAGGGCCCGCTTAGGGTGGCTGGAAGGGCCGGCGGATGGTGTCATCGCGGGGGAAAGCGTGCGTGCACGATGTCAGCTCCTTCAACACAAAAGGTGTAGGCTTGCTGTGGTGGGCGGCAGGCGAAGGGCGTAAGGCACCGATTGTGCGCCGGAGCCGAGCGACAAAGTCGGTGGGGTCTGACGTCGTAGTGCTAAATGGCAGAGCTGCGAGAAATTCAGCTGCGAGACGGAGTGGTTCTCCGTAGACGAGCTCTGCTGGCGTAGCGAGGATGTCCAGCTTGAAGCTGGCGCGAAGTCCTAGAATGACAGCCGTTACGGCCTCGAGCCAGGTTGATTCCAGGTGGCACATAATGTCTGCCTTGAACTGTTGGTGAAAACGCTCGATCATTCCGTTGGCACAGGGGTGGTAAGTGGTGGTCCTCAAGCGTTCAAAACCGATAGTCAGTCCGATAAGCCTGAAGTGGTACGACTCAAACTGTCGTCCTTGGTCGGTGGTTACACGGCGGGGGGCGCCGAAACGAGCAATCGAGCTAGTGAAGAAAGCCGAGGCGACGAATTCCGCGGTGATTCCCTCGAGGGGTCATGCCTCGGACCATCGAGTTTAGCGGTTGATGGCGTTGAGGCATCAGCGGTAGTGTCCAGCCGGGGGAAAAGGTCCTATGATCTCAAAGTGAACGTGCTCGAAACGACCAGAGGCAATTTTCTGAGTGGGGACGTGACGTGCTGGCGACTTTAGCACGTTGGCAGTGAATGCAGGAGCGCGCCCACGTGCGACAATCTTCCTGCATGGAGGGCCAGACATACCGGTCAGCCATGATGCATGTAGAGGCACGTATGCCAGGATGGCTGCGCTTGTGGAGCTGGTTTAAAAGACCTCGGCGACGGCACAGGGGCAGAGAATATTGTTTTTGCCAACTCTGGAATGGTGACTTCTTTTAGCTGAAGTGAGGACATGCCCTTGAGAAGTTCCTGCAGCTCGGCGTCTGTGATCTGAGCCTCGGCGAGGATGTCTGCTGTTATTTGCACCGAGCTGATGGTGGCCACACGTGAAAACGGTCAACGACCACGTTGTTTTTCCCGCTGATATGTTGGATGTCGGTGGTGAACTGTGCTATGAACGACAGTTGGTTCTGCTGAACAGGCGGGAGTTTGTCGTGGCGTTGAGAGAAGGCGTATAGGTTAGAGGCTTGTGGTCATTATAAATGGTGCAGTGTTGCGCTTCAAGAACGTGGCGAAAGTGCTGAACTGCTTCATATATCGCCAGAAGTTCTCTGTAGTAAGCTGGCGAACTTGAAGGCGCAGTGGTCCTGGTTTCGTAGGTGGAACTGGCCACTGAAGGGGTGTCCTTCCGAGCTGAGAAGAATGCCAAGGGGTGCCAGGTGTTCTCCACGCGTTGCACGAGAGTGGCGCCGGCAGCGAAACTAGAGGCGTCCGTGAAGAGTCCTGAGGGAACATCAGCCACGGGATAAGAGGGGAGCGTAGCAGTACAGAGCGCTGCCTTGCATTTTTCGAAAGTTTGCACCAAAGTCGGTGTCCATGTGACGGGTTGGTTTCCTCGTAGACCAGCCAAGACATCATGAAGTGGCGCCTGGTAGTCGGCGGCGTGTGGTAAGAAACGCCTATAAAAATTCAGCATGCCGGTGAAATGGCGAAGGTCTTTAGCGGAAGAGGGTTGAGGGTACTTCTGCAAGTCAGAGATACGTTCAGACAAGGATCGATTTCCCTCGGATGAAACTTCGTGGCCAAGAAAATGAACGGTGGAAGCATCGAGCGTGCTCTTCTGAACGTTGATGAGCAGGCCGTGGTCGTTGAGGCGCTGGAGCAACAGACGAAGGTACCCGTGGTGTTCTTCGGCTTCATGTGAAAATACCAATATGTTGTCAAGATAGACGAAGCGGAAGTCAAGGCCACGAACGACTTCGTCGATAAAGCGCTGAAAAGTTTGCCCTGCGTTCCTTAGCCCAATGCTCATGAAAGAAAACACGAACAAGCCAAACGGTGATAATTGCAGTTTTCGGGACGTCGTCCCAATTGACATGTATTTGCGTGTAAGCCTTCACCACTGTTTTGCGACTTTGTCGGTGACGAAGATACGGTGGCCTCCAGGTTGGCAGCTTTCGGTCGTCTCCACCAGCTGCCGTCAGTGCTTCTCGTTGGCGGAGCAGAGTGGTCGAATTTGCCGGGCCCTGTCACCGACGTGCCGATGGTAGTAGCACCGGCCATGCTCCAGGCTGATGTGACGAGGCGGTGACCCAGTCACTGCTTTGCTCTTGGTATCGCTGACGCATTGAAATTCGCTCACCTACTAGTTACTCAATGTAGCCGAGTTGTTGATCGATGTTGTCAATGCTGCGCGCAAGCTCTGTGGTATTGAGTGGTGCGTTGACAACCTGGATGGTGGGCAGTGACTGCGGCACAGAGACCTCGATGACCCAGTCTGCGATCTCGGTAAGGTCGTTGGGAGGAAACCTGGACTGAGCCTGCAAAATTGCTTGGACATGCGGTGGAAGTTGTTGAATCCAAATCACTTTCAGCAAGGAATTCGGGACGTCTATTCTGCCCGTGAGAGCACGCATGTGGCGGAGCAGCTGTGGGGTTTTGCGTTCGGAGAGCTTGGTGGACTGAAGTTGTCGCAACTTCTGTTGATCCGAAGGTGACAGGTGGCGTACGAGTTCGGTCTTGAGGTGTTAGTACCGGTTGGTCATTGGTGGGTGTACGAGGATATCGTGGACCTCGTTGGTGAATCGAGCGTCCAATGTAATTAATGAGCGTCAATGTAATTAATCGAGCGTCCAATGTAACGGGCGACAATGTAATTATAACGGGTGCGGTCCTGCGCGATGTGCGCCAGAGAAAACTGAGCCTCGACCTGGATGCCATACGTCGGGCGCCTCCGCAGAAAACGGCGGAAGCTCGACGATGACGTGACGTACGCCTGTGTCTGCAGTGGTCGCAGAAGTGGTGGCACCTGCTGGAGCAGGGCTTTGTGGGGCGGGGTCCAAACGCGACTGTTGGTGGGTCCGATGTTGCTCTTGCAGTTGTTGCACTTGTTGGCGAAGAACGACGAGGGCCTTTTCTCGGCCATGGTGGTGTGGTTAGTTCCAATTCCGTGTCACCAGATGTGGGATATGCAGAGTCGGTGAAGGACGGATCGCCACATAAAGCGTAACGATGTTTGTTAACAAGCATATAGCAACAGCAGGGCAACCGTGCCGATGCTGCGCTCGAACGGTTGGAGAAACAATCATTGAAACCAAGCTTGGTAGCCGCCTGTGGTGACGTCAGCATCCGGTGAAAGAGCGGGGGTGCTGTCCAATATCGTACGCGCGCGTTGCAGCATGTGGCCGTGTCACGCCGCTCTTATCAGTGGTGAGACAGCGGCTGCGCCGGACTGTGCGCAGTTGTCACCATATATATATATATATACATATATACCATCACGGATGTACTTATTGATGTAGCGCACGACACATATAAAATGAAAATGACCCCCCCCCCTTTCTTGCTACGTCCTACCGAGATAGATAATATACCTGGCAGTTCGGTAAGGCGCCCCCAGACGGCGCAACGTGCGCACGGCGCTGGCGCTACCGGAAGCGTCGCGGAACCATCCGCGAGACGGCTGGAACTGGGCGGGCAGTTTTGAGTCGAACAGCGCCACGCTGGCGAACACGAGCCGCGAGTCGGGACCCACGCAGTCGCCTGAAAACATGGGGCTCTGGAAGCTGAAGTCGGACAGCGCCTGGAACAGGCCGTCGATGTAGAGGCGGCACTCTTCGGCACACGTGGCGAAGTCCCTGAAACAGCAATTGACAGCGAAATAAGAGGGAGAGAAAGAAACACTTATTGTGTTCAGAAAAAATTATTGTCATGAACGTACGAACGTCAATAACACTCAACAGAACATTTTCTTCTTAGGCATACAATAACGACGATGACAAAAGAGACGTCATTTACATGAACATGTATAGAGATGACGTTGAAAGAACATGTACCCACGATGGTTCATACAAACACAACCACAAAAATATTCACTTATTACACGACATCGCAGCTGGACTCGCACGCCCCACGAGTTTAAGACGGCTAGTTCCGGCTCTGTAGTTTTGTGTAAGTCTCGCGACGTTGGCGAATTTCGTTAAAGTGAATTGCATTGGAGATCACATTACCAACTGATCCGCATACGTTCTTTTTGTCGGAAATAGCAACCTTTTATCATATAATTATACCATAAGATTTACATTAGCGAAACGAATATGTGAGGTTTAACTTCCCAAAGCCACCATATGATTATGAAAGCTGCCGTATATAGTGGAGGGCTACGGAAATTTCGACCACCTGCGGTTCTGTAACGTGCACCTCAATCTGGGAACACGGGCCTACAGTATATTCACCTCCCTCTAAAATGCAGCCGCTGCAGCCGGGATTCGATCCCCATTAGCGAAACAAAAGCCCTTCATTCAGTGTGACCGTGTATCACACTGGCGTATTATGTACGAGGATAAAGTACGGAGCATTCGCGTAACCAGAAATATTTTTCGAGGGGGGGGGGCACCTTGATTTTGGGAGCCCCCTTCCCCCCTTAGAATGGCCATTTCTCGCTCTCCATGCCTTGGCGAAAAAAATTTCGAAGGCGGGGAAGGGGGGGGGGGAGGGGGGCACGCGCCCGGTGTGCCACCACCCCCGAGTACGAGTACCTACTCTCTTCCCAGCCTTTTGGCGTAACATTTAAGAAATTGCAGGGGCTTCTACTCTGGAACGAGGCGAAGCTTTTATAACTCGGATTTCGGCGTCGTAGGGGGGAAAAACAGGGCGCCGTTGAGCGTGCAAAAGATGCTGCCTCAGAATGCGCGCTGGTGACGCGTTATCTGGAAGCGCACCATTATGCAATTACTGAGGGTTCTCTCTCATTCTTGGGCTCGTCGGCCACCAACCGTTTCCGATATGGCAGCCTGGTTTTTTCGTTCAGGTGTCTTATCATTGCCTGTTGCCACATTTCATTGTTTTCTGGATACGAACGCACGACTGTCGTCGTTTTATATAGCAACTGGAGTGTGGCACTGCTCAAAGAGTTGTCAATGGTTCAGTTCCAGACATGGAGAAAAGTTAAGAAGGGGCGTTTCGCAGTTAGATATACAGACAGACAAACATACATGTTAGAGATAGATAGATAGATAGATAGATAGATAGATAGATAGATAGATAGATAGATAGATAGTTAGATAGATAGATAGATAGATAGATAGATAGATAGATAGATAGATAGATAGATAGATAGATAGATAGATAGATAGATAGATAGATAGATAGATAGATAGATAGATAGATAGATAGATAGATAGATAGATAGATAGATAGATAGATAGATAGATAGATAGATAGATAGATAGATAGATAGATAGATAGATAGATAGATAGATAGATAGATAGATAGATAGATAGATAGATAGATAGATAGATAGAAAAGTTGTATAGCAGGCACTTAAACCCCAAGTATCGCTTCTGATTTTCCCGGTAGGGCATTATTACGACCTCCCTGATTGCCTTGGACTCGGCATACATCGTTTATGTGTGTACGTACATGACATGAATCTGGGGTGAGAACATAGCCAGTGGCTTGTGGTAGCGGGTGGGGAGGTGTACGCTTGCATCGTGACACAACGCTAGGTAGCTGGTCATCGCCCCCGCCGCTCCCAACTTCCTCCTGGGCCTATGGAAGTCGCAGCAGAACAGCATGCAGGCGTGAAGTCCGAAGACGTCCGTGAGCGAACTCTGGCGGCGGCCAACTCCGCATGCGGCAGCGTCCCTGTGACAGGGAATGAAATATTAATCGTTCATGGTGACGGTACCACTTAAGTATGAACCTTCACATGAACGAAAGATCAACAACTACTTCGTCAAAAAAATCGATTCAGCCACAAGGGCGACGCAATGAACGCGATGCAACAAATTAGAATGTAATAAAATGTAATCATCTCTTTTGGATGCGATCTCCCGTAGCTCTACAAGAGAATACGGCCACTTCAAGGAGCAAAGGGTTTTTCGCGCTGTCCGTCACCATAGCAGTGAAACTGCAGCAGCTGCGAGTGTATACTAGCAGTCTACTGATGGCTCACTCGAGTGCTAGCATACTTTTAAGCAAAGTTCACGATTGCTTCATACTTCTTCGCCTGACGAAAGCCGTCAACAGCAAGCCTTGCTCGCGGGACGACGTTATCGATTTGTGAACATGACGGCGACAGCAAAAACCCACTGATAGCATCCGTATAATTTATATTGCAATAATAAAAACGAACGAAATGTCCTTCGACAGGTTCTGGACGTAGATGGAGCACGTAGTCCAGGACTCCACAAACCACGGTAGCTGTGCGAGCTTTCTCCGACCATATTGGTAGTTGATACAGAAATACGACGCCTTATAGCGAGGGTTCCCACTGGGGCACTTGATCAAGCCATCTTCAGAACACGTTGTCCTCCAACATCGCACCTTAAGGGTGTGACATAGTGTCATCCTCATGTCAAAATCTCCCAAGTAATCTTGGCGGCATGTAATGACGCCATCTGATAAGAATATGACACCTTCGGCTATTCTGGCCTCTTAAAGCGAGTTTAAATGCTTGTAAGCTTCAAAAAATTTCAGTTAAATAACAGTGTATATCTACGACCAGCTCTAGATGCCATCACGGAGGGTACGAAAAAGTGTCCTAACTTGGCCAACCTCCTTCGCATGACTATCGGACAGGAGCGATTCGATTGAAAACTACCGTGCACAAAACCTCATAGTCTGGATATCTCTTTTCTTGTGCAATCTTGACGCAGAGTCACGCGTTGGGCCAACACTGCTGTTTACCCGAAGAGCTCGATTGCCAAGGCCCTCACGTATTTTGAAATGCGAAATGAAAGGCGTTTTGCGATCGCTTTTCAGAATACTACTTCGCTGTGCCGTAGGGGCCCGCTGTGTGGGTGAAGCGCCAGGTATGAAATGCTTATAAATGCGTTAAATGTTTACAATGTTATTTCAAGGCACTGGATATTCTGTTGCAGCAAAAATTATGTTATGCTTGTAAGCTTCGAATCAAGTCTGTTGCTCCGAACTACCAGCGGTTGTCTTGCCTGAAGCCCCTCCATGCGTTTCCCGCCGGAAATAGACTCGATGGAGAGCTTTTAGTCTTGCCTATCCGCGCTACGTGCCCTGCCCTTGCGCATTTCTACTTGGTTTCCATTAAGATGTCCTTAACAGCCGTTTGCTACCCGTCACACTCTGCTCTCTTCTTATGCTATCACCTATCATTCTCTTTTCCATCGCTCGCTGCGTCGACCTCAATCTAAATAGCACGTACTCGGTGACAGCTTCCCTTGGCGAGTCGTCACCGGCTAAACCGAGGAGGCGTCCGAGCTGCCGCTTCGTCTCGCCAGCTGCGCCGTGGTGCATCATGATGAGCGTGCAGGCAGTGTGGTGTGGTGACAGCAGGACGGTGCCCTGGTGTCCCGGTTCCTCTCGCATGGCATTGCACAGGTCCAAGGGCAGCTGCAGCAAGGGCCCTCGAAGCTCAGCTTCCAGCGAGAAGGGCAGAGGGTGCGACACACTGCACAGGATAAGAGCCGTATATTTGGTTGAACGGTTCGGTGGTTCGTGGTTCTTCAAAGAACTTGAGAGCTCGAGAAGGGCGGTAACAGACGACGTAGAAAAGGGTGCTCGTGTTGTGTGGTGGTTCTGTCGTAAGTGCACTATCGACCACGGTTGTTTGAACTATATACCATGACATATACACCATAGTAAGCAAGCAAGCCCGCAGGTTTTGTGCGCATCATTCGCGCTGGTTACCGATAAGAGAAGGCGCGGGTACATGCACCTATTGCTGGACTGCAAAGCACGTACCTCATGGTGAACAGACCGCTCCAGCCCATTGGGCGGTATATGAGAAGGACCCTCGCGGAATGCATAACGTAGTGGCTTGACCTGCGAGGAAAGCGAATTAGCAGTAAATGCAAAATGAAAAGTTTTAGCATTAACTTTTAATATATCTAATTACATTTAGTTACCGGGATAGTCATCGGTGGGCAAACTTACCAGCAGTGCTCGTAATATACAAGTAAATACGAAAATGTGCGTAAAACACGAGTGAATAGCGGAAATCTTACAATCACTCTTACAATGTCTGCTTTTGAGTTTAGAGCCTAAAACACTGTGCAGTACGTTCACGGCGAAGGAGACTTGTCGATTACATATGTATACATGAAAAATATGATAGAGATGGAAGTAGATCAAGGCTGTGTCACTATGTCTCCTACGGGATTCGGAGTAATGTTACTTGCAAGAGCACGAACGAAACTGCCATTTTCTCAACGAACCGTAATGTTCTGGCACTCGATAAACCTTAAATTTTACTGCAGCGGCCGGCAGAGAAGCTACGACGGTACAACGGGGCTTCTCTGGTGGAGCTTGTTAACAACCTGAAACGTCGAGACAAAACCCACCTTTTTTCACGCCTTCTCGCCTCCAGGTCGCATCCAGACGATGCCGCCGAGTGGCCCGACATCAGCGAGTGCGAGGTAGTGCTCGACGTCGCCGTGAAGGCGCTGCTATCCTCCGAAGTCGAAGACATGACGCTGGAAGCCTCCAACCGGGTCTGCCTGCGACGCCGTCGCGACTCCAGTAGCTCCTCTTGAAGTCGCTGCGTGTGCTGTTGAGCCTCTCGATGTGGTTGAACCGGTACCGTCTGCTCATGAGCGTCCTGGTTGGCATGTTGGCATTGGTCCCGTTGTTCTTGCTGCGGCAAGTGCCTCGAAACCGGCTGGACGTCTGGGCTGTGTACCCGATCATTTTGTTCCTGTACCCGCCGTGTGTCCGAACCTTGGCTACCACCGCCTTCAGTGGACAAACCTGGACGTTCCATTGGGCTGTGTACACGGTCGCTTTGTTCCTGTACCCGCTGTTGGTCCGAACCTGGGCTACTGCCGCCTTCAGTGGACAAACCCGAACGTTCCATTGGGCTGTGTACAAGGTCGCTTTGTTCCTGTCCTCGTTGTTGGTCCGAACTCGGAATACCACCGCCTTCAGTGGACAAAACCGGACGCTCCATCTACACTCGGCCTCGATCAGCCGGTGTCTCATCTGTAGCCTCACTCTGTAGCCTTGGAGGAACGACCGGCAGAGGGATAGGTTCGCGTACTCGGAATTTTTTTTTTCAGGAAGACAGTGATCTAACTCAGGGCGTTGCCGATGGCCGTTCGGAGGAGCGTGCAGGCACGTGGCAGTCAGGAGCGCGTTGCGGGCAGCTCTAGCTCGTGCGATGGTGATCCGGCTATACCCTTTGGATCGGGTCGCCCAGCGCTCCATGCTGGCGTAGCCTGAACAGCGCGGCGGTAGCGATGATGATTGCGTCGTAAAATTCTGTAAGTGTAGTAGAGCGCAGTAGATCCTTGTATCTGTGACACAACCATAATATGACATTGGCCAAGACACAGTCAGTTTTAAAGGAAATCCTTGATATGGGCTATGCTTCTCCATATATAAAAAAGATAAAAGTAGAAACTAAACACGTTCACAAAATATTAGGTATAGCTAAAAAGGAAAATGTGAATATAGGTGATCAAGCGAATAATCTGAGGACAAAAATAGAGCAATTGTGGAAATCAAGAGTGAATATTGATTCTAAAACCTAAATCTTTTCGAACTTATTAGAAACTCCACCAGGGGTCCGGCAACCTTTCTGTTACATCGTGCATAATGAATAGCACAGCATAAACGGAGACATCTTGTTTATTTCATCTTCTTCCTTCTCCCCCGTGGCGGCCACCGAGCGCGTGCCACCGCACAGCGCTGTAGTCGGTAGCGACGCCTTATACCACATATCCCCTCTTGCAAAAAAAAAAATAAAATAAAATAAAAAATAAATGGTAGAAACACACAAAACTGTTTTTGTCTACTTCCTAACGAAGTCCTTCAATTTCTTTGGGGTCTTCTTTTTACGCTTGCTTTTCCTTGCAGGCGCATTAAATCCTGGACTGGTCAAAGCTTGCGTGCCGTCTGGTGGAGATGATACGGGGTCTGCCCTTTCATGACCATCCGCTCTTGATGTGTCCCATTGGGGCGCACTAGATGACCGATCAGATGCAGGGGACCAGTTCATAAGGGCAGCGGTTTCAGGCTGTAATGCATGAGAAGACCGATTAAATGCAGGTGTCCAGTTCATAACAGCAGGGGTGCCCGATTTCATTTTGTTGACCGCTCCGGAGTGAACTGCGATTAACTTAGATGCGTTCCACACACGCCCATCGTCCAAAAGGTACGAGGCCGGTCCCCGTTTTCCAATGATCTTCTTGGGCGCGGAAAATTGTGAAGACAGCTTACCGTGAGCTGCAGTTGTCTTAACGCGCACGTAATCACCAACGACGAAACTGGGTTCCTTGGCTCCACGTTTTTCATCGGTGTAGCTCTTCGAGATCATTTGCTTCTTTTTGACATGCTCTCGTAGCTGTTCAATCGCCCTTGACGGGTCCGTGCTGAAGCATCTGTCGGGCAATCCCAATATGTCAAGTCTGGTGCGCGGTTGGCGTCGATGAAGAAGAACAGCGGGTGTCGCACCAGTAGTCGCGTGAGGCGTACAGCGATATACTTGCAGGTAATCAAGCATGGCTGTTCGTACGTCACGACGTTCAAGCAGGGCTAGTTGAATGTACGACTTCAGCACCCTATTGAATCTCTCCACCAAGCCGTTAGCTTGTGGGTAATACACGGAAGAGTTGTAGTGCGTTATTCCACGCTCCGTGAGAAACTCGTCAAAGCTTGCTGAAGAGAACTGTGGTCCATGATCGGATACAATACTACGTGGGTAGCCTTCTCGCGCAAAAAGTTCAAGTAAAAACTTCTTCACTGTAGACGTGGTCGCATCTCGCACGAACGCCACTTCAGGCCACTTGCTATAATAGTCAATAACAGTAATCGCAAAACGGCAGTCGGCCGAAGCTTGCGTGAAAGGTCCCACAATGTCGATGGCAATTTTTTCCCACGCCGCGTCAGGAAGAGGAACAGGTTGCAGAGGCGCTGGAAAGGTACGTGCGGACTTGTCACAAGACTGGCAAATCACGCATGTGCGCACCAGTTCTTCAATGTGACTATCCATGCATGGCCACCAATAGGACTCTCTCAGGCGAGCTTTGGTACGACTAATGCCTGGATGTGACTCGTGGGCCAGATCCATAAGGCGGCGTGTCAACGTTGCAGGCACGACAATCCTGTCACCCCGGCATAGGATATCACTTACAACAGAGAGTTCAGCCTTCACGTAAAAGTAAGGTAGCAATTCTTTTGACAGTGATTTCTTGTCAGGCCAAGAAGTAGTCGTGAAGTGCTTAACTTCACAGATAATCTGATCATTGGCACTTGCTTCTTGAAGTTCTGGCATGGTAACTACGGGAGACAACAAACAGATAAATTCCTCTTCTGGTGCATCGCGGATTAAACTCTGGACGGGTAGCCTGGAGAGAGCGTCAGCCACGACGTTTTCGCTACCTTTCCTGTATTCGACGGTATAGTTGTAGCAGAGCAACCGTGAGGACCAGCGCGCAATCCTTAATGGTCGGTGACCGGTGCCTTTCGTCGAAAGAAGCGTAACCAGCGCTGCGTGATCCGTTCGTAAGATGAAAGGTCGTCCCCATAGATAAACGTGCCAGTGTTCGCAAGCCCAAACACAGGCAAGGGCCTCACGTTCGCCGACTGAGTATTTCCGCTCATGCGGTTGAAGTGTGCGGGAGGCGAATGCGACAGTTTGCAGTGAGGTCCCGTTGTCTTGCTGAAGTACTGCACCTAATCCATATCCTGAAGCATCAGTTGTAACGAACACAGGCAAGTGAGGATCGAAAAGATGAAGCACTTCGCAAGATGTGAGCAGAGATTTCAGGCGCTCCAAACTGCTCTGTGCTGCCGCACTCCAAACGAAAGAGGCTTGTCCTCGTAGCAAGGCGCGCATTGGCTCGACAACATCCGAAAAATGAGGAATGAACTTGGAATAGAAGCCTGCAAGCCCCAGTAGCGAGCGGAGTTCGTTAATATTTGTAGGTGATGGTGCCTTTGTTATCGCCTCAATAGATGACATCAACGGAAATAATCCTTTGGCGCTCACAACGTGACCTAGAAAAGTCAACTCTGCCACGTCAAAGACACACTTGTTGTTGAGCCGGAGGCCAGCATCAGAAAGACGTTGCAATACAGCGCGCAAGTTTCCCAAATGGTCCTCTCGGGATCGCCCATACACGATGATGTCATCAATGTAAAATAGGACACATTTGCACCCTTTCAAGATCATGTGCATCATTTTCTGGAACGCTGATGGCGCCGACGCCAGTCCGAAGCAAACCCTCTTGAAGCGAAATAGTCCATCGTGAGTGATGAACGTGGTAAGGTCACGGCTCTCTAAACTGAGCGGTAACTGGTGATATGCAGAAGCTAAGTCTAGCTTCGAGAAACGCTGTGCCCCAGCCAGGCTGTTCAGGAGCTCCTCAGTTTGTGGCAAAGGAAAACTGTCTACTACCACAGCTTTGTTTGGCTCCCGTAAGTCAACACACATGCGAATCGAGCCGTCTTTTTTTCTGGCTACGACAATAGGGGAGACCCACTCAGAAGAGTCGACACGCTCAATGATGCCCTGAGCTTCTAATTTCTGAACTTCTGCCGAGACTTGCTCGCGAATGACAAGTGGCAGTCGTCTCAGTTTGCTGGCCACCGGTTGTACAGACGCGCGAACTCTGACCTTGTGAGTGAAACCTCTCACAGTTCCCAGCTCTTTTGCAAATAGGTGCTCAAACTCAGAACGTAATTCTGGAGGTAGCACCGGAGTTTCTTGCGTCATTAGAAGACACCTGAGCGGTGACCCTTGGATCTTCATATCCAGAGCAGCGATGCCGTCTAATCCCAGAATGGTCGTTCCCCCAGGCACAACGTATAGTAGAACAGAAGTGCATTGGCCGTGAAATGAGGCAGTAGCAATGAAGCATCCTTGTATAGGAATTGCTGCCTTTGAATAATCGAGAAGCTGGACGGATGTAGACTTCAGTGGATACGCTTTAGAAAAATAGCGTTGGTAAAGTTCTTCGGCCAGGATCGAAACCGATGATCCTGTATCGATCAAAAATGGTACAGAAATTCCTTCTATTTCCAACGCTGCGTAAATTCCCTTCTTACGGCTCCAGATCTGACAAACACTTAAATGGTCGTCTGGATCAGCTGTATCGTTACCTTCCGCTACATGCTGAACATTCTTCTCAAACTTCCGCAATGACTTGCACACCTTTTCAAGATGGCCAATTTTCTCACATTGTCGACACCTATGTGCTTTGGCCTTGCACAGAGAGCTATTTGCAAGGTGTGCCGTAGAACCACAACGATAACATACTTGCTCTTTCGGAGATATGCGACTTTGACCGTGCATGTTATAGCAAGTACATGTGCTACAATGCCGTTCTCTGTGATTTGAAGTATCTTTTACACGATGAACTTGCAAGTCATTTTGTGCAAGTTCTCTTGCTTCATTAGTCGCTTGATCATGCTGTTTGGCAATGGTAAGAGCCTTAGAAAGCGTGAGAGACTCTTCCAGCAGAAGGCGTTCACGTAAGTATCCACTTGTGGTTTTCTCTATGAGCTGGTCGTTGACGGAAACGGTGACGCGCTGCAGTGACGTTCAACGTGGTTTTGAAGTGACCTTCCAGCGTCGCGATGGCGCGGTCGAACACATCAGGACTAGGGGACGTCAGTGTACCTGCCGCAGCGCTCGCAGGCACGAGGCACGGGTCGTCAGTAGTCGTCAGAGTCTGGAAGATACGTTGTCCTTCCAAGCCCAAGCAGTTGAGCAGGATCGCCTTCCGACGAATGGCAGGTAGGTCGAAGGCGCCCGAAGCAACCATGTAATTCTTGAAAGCCTGGATCCATTGCTCCCATGGAATGTCCGGGTGTCCAGGTGACGACAGGAACGGAGGTGGCGGCTGTAGCCCCGAAATACTCATCGTAGAAGATGGTAGGCAATAAACGAGGGCACAGATGAGGTTCAGGCCGGTAGCACATGGGCTGGTGAATCCTCGTCGCCAAAATATGTTACATCGTGCATAATGAATAGCACAGCATAAACGGAGACATCTTGTTTATTTCATCTTCTTCCTTCTCCCCCGTGGCGGCCACCGAGCGCGTGCCACCGCACAGCGCTGTAGTCGGTAGCGACGCCTTATACCACACTTTCCTTCACTGTGCTCAAGTAAAGTAGAGTAGAGTATGTTCTTATATTCGTGGCACGCACCCACGCTGGGGGACTGGCCAAAAACAAGGTAGTAATCCAAAAAAAAAAATTTAACCTATGTCAAATTGTGTCTATCAAAAAGGTGAATGAAATAAAAATTCAACTATAATATAAAATATTAGGAATAAATTATTAGGATAACAGACAGCGAAGCCTGTACTAAGCCAGGCAGGGCTTCAAAACGGCGAAAATGGACGATTGTGAAGATTCATCCATGCTTGCTTTCAGGTTGTCTTAGCCACAAGCCACGTTGGTCCAGTGGCTAAGGCACTCGGCTGCTGACCTGCATGCAGTGGGATCTAATCCCGGCCGCGGCTGTCACGTTTTCAATGGAGGCGAAAACGTTTGGTGCCCGTGCGCTTGCATTTAGGTGCCCCATAAATAACCCCCAGTAATCGAAATTTCCGGAGTCCTCCACTACGGCGTCTCTCATAATCATATGGCGGTTTGGGAACGCTAAACCCCAACAATTGTTATTAGCTGGTGCAGGAGGAGGTTGTTGTTTTAAGATTTGTTTAAGTATATAGGCTGCTTGGCTGCTTCTATACATTGATTCTCTGATTAGAGCGATTCGAACTAAACCGCAGACAGTCACACACACGACGCGAGCTCGTCGTCGTTGTTTCCTCGAAGCCGCTGATGCCTTTCCCGTTCTCTAGTGTTCTCTTGCACGTACTCGAGGTCTTCGGCTCACCGCCGTTGCATGCCCCGCCGAGGTGGTCTAAGGTACTCGGCTGCTGACCCGCATGTCGCGGGATCAAATCCCGGCGTCGGCGGCTGCATTTCCGATGGAGGCGGAAATGTTGTAGGCGCGTGTGCTCAGATTTGGGTGCACGTTAAAGAACCACAGGTTGTCGAAGTTTCCGGAGCGCTCTACTACGGCGTCTGTCATAACTTCGTGGTAGTTTTGGGACGTTAAACTCCACAGATAAATCAACCGCCGTTGCATCGCAGCCCACTATACGGGGCAACGGCGGCTGGGCAAACCGTTGCCATCTGTCGGTTGTGTGTAGCGAGATTTACCACAATATTTGTGGCACGTTCCCATTTATGATTGATTGATTGATTGATTGATTGATTGATTGATTGATATGTGAAGTTTAACGTCTCAAAACCAGCATATCATCATGAGAGACGCCGTAGTGGATGGCTCCGCAAATTTCGACCACCCGAGGTTCTTTAACGTGCACCCTAATCTGAGCACACGGGCGTATACAGCCTTTTCGCCTCCATCGGAAATGCAGCCGCTGCAGCTGGGATTCGATCCCGCGACCTGCGGGTCAGCAGCCGAGTACCTTAGCCATTAGACCACCGCGGCGGGGCCCGTTTACGACGATGACGGTTTTCTGGTAGGTCTTACAAATTTCTCTCGAGCGTATACAAGTTTGTTGGGTACTTCTTCCTGACCAGTGACGAGTCTTGGGCCTTACCATGTTTCTGCGGTGGGTTCCCGTTTATGATTCTAGCAACGGCGACAACATTGTCGGGTATATACGCGCACGTTTTTATTTTTTTATCAATCAGTCTAAAAGAATATTTGGCTGAATTCTTCATATTTAAAATAACTCATCATCATTAATTTGTACTTAAATTTGTTGTATTAGTTAGTTCTAACTTGAATTATTAGTATACTAAAAACACCGAAAAAAATTCACCTACTACTCGGCCAATGCCCCCTGCATTGGGTGTTAGCCATCAGAGAAGGAGGAGAAGAAGGAGAATACTTCAGCGTGAAGCGCTTGGGCTCTGCCGTTGACTCCACGCCGTTCCTGCCGCAACGAAATGAGGCCACCTTCGAACAAACTGCCAGCGGTGAGTGGAGACGTCCATAGTGTCAGTTAAGCTTTCCAAGGAAAGGTAACGAAGATAAAGTAGAGGAGTTTTGGTTTGCGAGATCAGGTTGCGGGGGACACCGCATTGTAAGACTTAAGCTTATAGTTGCGACACGCAGGTTGCGGGATCAAATACCGACCGCGGCGGCTGCATTTCCGATTGAGGCAGAAATGTTGTAGGCCCGTGTGCTCAGATTTGAGTGCACGTCAAAGAACTATAGGTGGTCGAAATTTCCGAAGCCTTCCACTATGGCGTCTCTCATAATCATATGGTGGTATTGGGACGTTTAAACCCACATATCAATCAAGCTTATATTTCCGACCCTGGTTGATTCTTCTTTTTTTTCCCCACTTCAACACGAATCTGAGAACGCGAAATTTCACCTTAGTTCGCTCCCACTGAAATGCGACAGCCATAAGAGCACGATTCAAACACGCGCCTTCGCGCTATTAAAATGATCTATTATCCACTAAGATCTACTAAGATCTACTAAGATGATCCATTATCTTTTTATTCCTGTCATACTTCCTCTTCTTTTCTATTTTTATGCGTAGATTTGTCTACGTCACGCTAGGCGACAACAACATGCGTCAAACGGGGCCGCTCTCGGGTACTCCCGCATCATCGTGAAGGCGCTCGAAAAACACGTAGAGGAGGTCTTGTCCTTGGCGCGACCGCACGCTCAGCATGCTACAGATGACTATGCTATCCCTGGTTGCGTCAGCGTTAAGCCAACCCACACTAGACAGTGGCGTGCTAAGGGGCTGGCTTACCAGGCACGTGCTCCCGAAACTTACTCTTCCCGCAATTAAACAATGTTCTTACGTTGCTTTTGATGGTGCAAGAGCCATGCTTGGCCAAAGAATGCCTGCCGCTGGACACAGAGCACAAGATGGCACTTGACCTCTTGCCTACCTTGCAGCCACTTCGTATAAGAGATGGGCCCTAGTTGCTGGCACGTGCATCTTTGGGGGAGTATACTGTGGGGGCATGTTGTCTGTACCACTGACATGAGACGAAAGCGTATACGACAGACTCAGCCTTCAAAGTGTTCCGACTTTTAAAAAGTTGCTGGATCGAGGAATTAAACCTCCTGATGCACGAGTTTTCTTTGTATCGATTTCAGGATCGGTCGGGCGACGCGGCACCCGTCCCTTACTCCAAGCGTCTTGTGTGCTTGGTCGTGTTCGCCGTCGTCGCCGCCTTTGCGGCCGCCATGGTGCTCCTCTTCTACGTCTCCACGACGGTCATCCGTACCTACGCCAGAAAAAGCGACGGTGACGGTCCGAAGGATCACGTGAGCCTCTCGTGTCACACCGACGGCTGCTCCCGGTTCGAGGCGCTGCTCGCGGACACCCTCAACACCAGCGTCGACCCGTGCCACGACTTCAAGGCGTACGTCAGCTCGCGTTGGCTGCGCGACCCGTCCAAGGAGCTGGACGCCCACTGGTGTTACGAGTGGAACGTCAAGTACGCCTGGATGCGCATGATGGTCGGCGAGATACGACTGCGTTCCAATACGTCGTCGCTGGAGCGCCTGATGGCCGATTCCTTCGGAGCATGTGTGCACAGGTCAGAATTGCCCGGGTCTTTCTAGTTTTATGGCGAAGCCATTAGGTGCCTCAGCAGTAAGACCGGAAAAACCCACTGAAGACCAGAAGTATGCCTAAGCAAGGTTGCCCTGGTGCATGGGTGTCGGCAGGGCGGTGCAAAAGGGGCACTACCCCCCCTCCCAAAAAAATCATGCCGTCGAACAATGCCTTCATCCCCAAAGAACTGGCATTCCTAGACTATATGAAAGCCATGACACACACTTTGGACGCGTATTTGGTTTTTTTTTTCTCCTCGTGCGTTTGTGCATCATGTCCACTGTTACGTCCAACGATAAAGTTTTTCTGCTAACCTTTCTGACACTTGTTAATCGGCGGAGAAAAAAAGAAAATTGTTCAAGCAGCTTTGCACTGGCTCTGTCAAGCCTGAAGGAATATATGCACGGCTAAGTTGTCGACCTTCTTTCTTTGCATCTGTTCTTTCTAATTATTTCTATTTTTCTATCTTTTTTCGTACTTTCTTCCCTTTCCTTTACTCGTTCTTTCTTTTTATCTTTCTTTTTTTATAATCTGTTTTGCTCTGTCTTTTTTCTATCTCCCATATGTATATCTTCCTCTGATTCCTTATCGCTGTTT
The DNA here is from genome assembly GCF_043290135.1 of Rhipicephalus microplus. Lineage (NCBI taxonomy): Eukaryota > Metazoa > Arthropoda > Arachnida > Ixodida > Ixodidae > Rhipicephalus > Rhipicephalus microplus. The sequence goes on from NC_134705.1 coordinate 182,749,047, forward strand.
CTTTTTATTAGCCTTGTGACGATCAAGGAAATAAATTCCTGTAGCTGCCTTGCATGCTTGATTGATATGTGAGGTTAAACGTCCCAAAACTACCATATAATTATGAGAGACGCCGTAGTGGAGGGCTCCGGAAATTTCGACCACATGGGGTTCTTTAACGTGCACTCAAAACTGAGCACATGAGCCTACAACATTTCCGCCTACATTAGAAATGCAGCCGCCGCAGCCGGGATTCAATCCCGCGACCTGCGGGTCAGCAGCCGAGTATTTTAGTCTCTAGACCACGACGGCGGCGCTGTCTTGCATGCTCACTCCAATACGGGGTATGCTGACATCCCATTTTAAAATAAAAATTATGGCTTACTTCTATCGGCGCGCACGCTCCCAAATAGAGCCTTTAGATTGCACGATGCTAACTTCTATATATTCTTGCACAGCGTTAAACAACTGTAGTGTAGTGTTTGCTTAGTGATGTATATTGTCAGTTATCTTGACTAATTGATAGCTAACGTTGCCATAGTAATGGCTAGTCTTGATTCTTTACTGTTACGATCTGTCTCCACGCGGATTCAAACCAGTGGTTCAGCTGCCAACTGAATGCTTTATCCAGCATCTTCTTTTTTTTTTGAGAACAGGGCCGATGAGGATTCGAAGGAAACGCGCTACAAGTTCAAGCAATTGATGCGCGACCTGAGCATTCCTTGGCCCGAACAGCCACCCAGTGACGTCGACCCGTTCGAAGCCCACCTCAACCTGAGCATTCGCTGGAACGTGGCACTCTGGTTCGACGTCAAGATGCTTCCCGCCCGTACAGCAAGCGGTCGTAAGGTGATTTACATCTACCCGAGCGCGTACGCCAAGTTCTGGAGGGAACAGTACCTCGCCATGACTAGCCAGGCCTCGATGCGCCAATACGTGGACCAGCACTTGGCCTCCTTCTACGACATGTCGACACGGAACGCAAGCGGCGAGCCGGAACAACTTTGCCAGTACGACGCGGTGTTCAACTTCACCAGGCAAGTCGTCTTTCAACTTGCCGGCGTCATCATGAAGGACAAGTCTGTCGCGGTCCTCGGGTTTGACTCCCTGGCACGAGCGTTCGGTCAGAAGACGGATCGCTTCGTTTCGTTGATGAACAAGTACTTCTTTCCCGGGAACTTCTCCTCGTTCAAGCCGGAGGACAGCGCCATCGTGAAGGCGACGGACACATTGAACATCGTTCGTCAAGTCGTTACCGGCACGGATGCATCGACCGTGTTGAGCCACTTGGGCTGGTGGATGCTGCAGGTGTTCGCTCCCATAGCGGACAACCATTTCTTCGTCGAGAAGTACGGAAGCGTTGAGAAGGCCGAGCTGCTGCGCCCGCTATTCTGCGAGACCCAGGTCGAGTCTTCCTTTAAGATTCTGCTCCTCACCAGACATATGGCCGCCCACTTTCGAGATCACCAGATCCAAAGCATCTACGAACTCCTGAACAGCGTACGCCAGGCTACCGTGGCCTAGATCGGCAAGTTGGATCTGCCGGTTAATACCAAGGTGGTGCTGACGAGAACGCTCAAGCACTTGCGCGTCAACCTGTGGCCCAGGCCACAGTATCGGTCTGAGACGTTGCTCCGGCACATCTACTCGTTCGAGTACGCGAGCAAGAAGACCATGCTGGACTACTGGATCTCGGAGAGGAAAGGCAACGCGGCGCTCATCGGTGGCAGCGCGTACTTCGAGGACAAGCGGCTGCCACACAACTACTTCAAGGAACTCTTATCCTACGACAGCATCCTGGACACCATCAGCATGTCCATGGTCGTGGTGCACGAGCCGTTTACTACCTCGACGACGAGTTCGGCGCCATAAACTACGGTGGTTTGGGCGCGGGCTTCGCCAAGACCCTCATAGAAGGCCTCGTAAGTGACCCAATGTTGCGTGCCGCCGTCGCCAGTGACGCGTCCAGCGGCGCTGACGAAAGAAACGCGAGACCGCTCTGGGGCGCTGCGACCGGCAACGACACTAATGGCTTGCCACAGCGCGAACTCGGTCTGATCACTCCGGTCTTTCTGCCGGCGTTTCGCGCGTTCCAATCGAAGATGCGTGGGGCCGGCCCCGTTAACGCGGGCCTATTTTCGCCAGAAAAAGTGTTCTTCGTCAACTTCTGTCACAGTCAGACGCGCATGGCATCAGGCTTCGACTGCAACTCCGCGCTGCGAGGAACAGCCGATTTCGTTTCCGCGTTTCACTGCAAACGTGGTAGCAGCATGAACCCTTGATATTTTTTCAATCCTAATAAAAAGAGAACAAGATTATTGTCTTAACACTTCTGAATATTCATTATAAATATTAGTCTGTTTATTTTTTTGCTCGAACATGTGTGTTTCTGCATAATTGTGCGTGTGTCGTGTACGGTGTCGTGAAAAGTGTGTTCCACTTGTTTAGACCCATGATGACCGAAATTTTATATCAACAAAATAACTAATTTTATATCAACAAATAACATCACACGATACTTCTCGATTACTCCAAATCATAGGAATGGCTGTGAATCTTTCTGATGGCAGTAGTAGCTTATATTCATATCCAGCTTTATTTCGCTGTTCGCCTCCTTTATTTTTTACTGGGGATATATATGTAAAGGAAATTACCAAGAACCCGCACAGAAGCAGCCTGATGAAAATTCGAATGCTAGTAGGTACGTCAAAGTGAAGTTCGCGTAATGCATTGACAAAAACCACGTACGCTTCATTGGCTGACTGCTCATTTAAAGGCCGACTCCAGCGATTTTGCGAGGTCAATGTATCTCGATGAATTTTACTGACTATACGTTGATTTGCACGTTCGCACCACTCGTTCATGCCGAACTGCAGGCTTGAGAGTTTGCGCAGAATATTTTCAAGCGAATTTTATAGCTTGCTTCTAAACGCTCACCTCGCTTGGCCCTATAATGACAATATAGTGTGTGTGACGTTGAGTTTTGCAAAACGGAAGTGACGGAACTGATGTGCCACTGCAGCGTCTGCTTGTCTGCTGGAGTGTGTGGAATCGGCCGGTGCCTCCTTGATTGAGCGTGTGATTTCCCTTTCCATGTTGGTGGGTGTGCGATAGGTGGCAAGTGATGTTGCGTTGTGGGCCGCACACCGTTCGCCGTATGTTCACCATAACAACGTAGGCGTTTTAACCGATATCGCAGCAGGCGCAAACTCGGACAACCCGGACAAGTACTGCTATCTGGCTGCGTTATGCGCAACCATGGCAGGTTCTGGCCAAGGGTGTCGTCATACGTAGAAGCACACTCAGTTGGGTTTCAGCATTGCCGTTTTTTGCCTCTTAAAAATTATTCGAGTTTGTCGAGCATTTCGGTTATCGGGCGCGGGGCAAAAGTGTCTCGGGAACATGAAAGCCCCTTTACCCTGACATGCACCAAAAATCACAGGAGTTGGCATGTAATTCCGTTGCTTTGTATACGTACTGTCAGAGATAAACATTTCCGGGATTGATAGATTTGTTAATTGGATAATCTAGCTGGTTTCTACAGCCTTAACCATGTGATGCAGGTTGTTTCCAGGTTGCTTCTAGGGCATTGCTATGCTAGGTGATGCTAGTTTCTTTTTTACGTTTTAGCGCAGACAGATTCGAGTTGAACCACACGCAGTCACAGACACGATGTGCGTCCACAAACTTTGGAGACGGAACCTCGCAATGAAACCACGCTCTCGCACTTCTGAGGGATCTATACGTCGCTGGCGTAGGGTACTCCATCCCTTTGTGGTCTTCTCAGAGCCCCCAATATACATTTTCTGTCTTTTAAAATTCCCTAACATTCTAACGTACTCGAAGTCTTGGTTCAACACCGCTGTTTTGTAGCCATTCGGACGGTTAACTGTCGTCTTAATTTTTAATAGAGTAGTGGGATTTCGCTTTCGTGGCACATTTTATGGTTAGTTGGGATAACTGTCGCCTCGACCATATTAAGTGAACCAATTGCAATTATGGCAATTTACTCAATTTCTGCGGCATTTCGTCGTTTCCGATGAGGATAGTTTACTGATAGGTATAGCACGCACAGATCCCTGCCAGCTTAAGCAGCTTCGCCTTTCTAAAGACTAGCTCAAGGCAAGTCTGGCCACCCTGAGCCCCATCTAAAACATTCAACAAGTTTCGCGATCAATTTGCAAAATTATCCACCAAAAAAGAAGGGGTCGTGCATTAAGTGGGCAGACATTCGTTATTTACCACATTACCACAGAGGCCGTGTCCAGTGAACGTTTGTCCCCGGGTGTACTTCGTGCGAATTGGAAGCGTTCCATCCCGCGATTACCCAAACACTACGAGGTAAAAACAAACACAATTGTACCTGTCAGACGCGAACGACAGTGTCGCAGACTCGCTACAGGAAGTTACTTCGTGCATCGAAAGTACTGCTGCCTTCTGAAAGCAGAAAATGGAAAGCTGAGAGTGACAGAGAAAGTCAATCGCTATACGCCGAAGGCGTCAAGGAGAGACGGAGTGATGTGGATCTGGTGTCGCGTCTTGTTCTTTGGCAAATGTATTTATTTAGTTAATTTGAAAACAAAGGGAGCCCACTTGGCCCAAGCAGGAGGGGCAGTGCACATCCACGAAGGTCAGCTTGGTCAGCGCCCGAGCAGCCGGGTCTTGCTGTGCAGGGCAAAACCTTGAGGCAGTTTTAGGCTCTGAAGCTGTGTATCCGGAGTATGCGCAGCCTATGGTTTCCAGGCTGACCACACCAGAACCTGATTCCCCTTCAAGGTTTCGCCCCGCAGAGCAATTACGGGCTGCTCGCGTGCTCTACACAGACGTGGCCACGGCTGTACATAACACGGTCAAGTTATTTATTGGACAGTAAAACTCTCACGCAGCTCACGTTATCACTCACTCAAAAGGCTACGCCACCAGGCAAAGACATTCTTTGACGACGAAACCTTTATTTGACTTTCCTATAGAACTATCGTTGAGTGGAATAGCCTTACCAATAACGTTGCAAGCGAAGGTTCACTGTATCTCCTTCAGAAATACTATTGATCCTTTGCAGTATCGATCCTGATTATGTAATTGATATGTAGGGTCACGGCCGCCTAGATCGGGAGCATGCGTCCGATCCAGGTGGTTGCGGTAGGGTTTAACGCCCCAGAACCTCCACATGATTAAAAGACTAGGCAGTCCAGATTATGTAATAATTAGGCATTAGTGGTACTGGATAGTTCTTTTTTGTACTTATTTAAAATATTCGTTGGGATTTGCTCACTCTTCACTCTTCGCGTCAATTATTTATACTACTGATTATCTGATTTTACTCTTTTCATCTTCGGTATATTTCTTGTATTCATACAACTCTACGTGTATTCCTTATGTTTATAATGCCTGCGGTTCTTTTCCTTGCAAACTATTTTTCTGTATCACAGCTGTCATAATTTTTTCGAGATTTCAGTATCTCAAAATTAAAATTCAGAAGCCTTTCTGCGAATCGTAACAACCGAGCCAATCAAAGCTTTGCACGTGCGAGCCCCACCTATTATATTTCTTTTCTTTCACTGTATACCGCTTTACGCAAATGATCCCTCCTAACAGTTTCCTTCCTCCATGCCATGCATTGGGCCTTCATCCACGTAGCACAACGCTTCAATTGGCAGGCAACAACGATGGTAATGCACTCATATCCAAGCAACAATGAAATGTCGCTAAGTGAAATGACAATTTTAGAAAGAAGTATGATTTCTTAGTGCGCAGGAAACAGTAGCTTGCCACAATTGGCAAGTGACTGAGCCAATTGTGGGTGCATTCAAAAGTATGATGACTGCCGAGTAATGGCAAGACATAGGAACAAGAAGGCACGTGGAATAATGAACCGTTTTTTTTTTTATTCGCAAAGCAGGAACAGAGTGTGTAAGAGCCCCGTCCGTCAATATGTTGGACAATGAATACCAGTATCTTTTCAATTAAATTTTCATTTGAAGATACGAATGAGTTGTTCTGGCGCATGTGTCATCATTTGTTCCTTTTTTGTGTGTGTATCTGTGTGATCTCCCCGCACTTTGGTCTGTGTATAGAGCCACGATCTGTGCAATAAAACGGTCGTAAGCGCACGCTCTGTCCTATCCGTCTTCTTTCTGAAACGTTCCCTGCGCACTAAGAAAGTATATATCTTTCAAAAATGCAATACCAACCAGCCCTAGTATAGCCGCTCTTTTGAAATGATCAGTCACCTCGATAAAAGATTAGTGTTTCGTTCTGGTTTCGTTGCGTCCAGTTTCGGTTCGGTTATCGGACTTGCTGCAGGTGGCGCCTCACTCGGCAACGAGGATTCACGCACCGTGAGTGCACTCCTGAGGCGCTTCGTAAATGAAGTGTTGAAGTGTTTCAAAAGTGTATGACGAGCTCTCGTGTCGAGTAAACGTTCTTCGTCGCGCTCTGCGCCAAGCCCGCCGTGCAAAGTCTAGTTGGTGCACCCGCCGGCCGCCTCAGCAGTCGCCGAAGCCACTTAGCCGCGATACCACAATAAGATTGCCTATTATAAGATACGTGTAATATTCGACAAGCGCACGACTGAGAGAGTGTAATTTATTGAGAAAAAAGCATACAAATGCGCACGCCACTAAGACGCCTTTGAGCGACGCATTTACACACGTTTGCCATTGCCGAGTTTTTCGCGCACGACGTGCTCATCGAAATCTCCGAGTTATGTAAGCTATTTTTTAACAGCTGGGCCATACCGCTAACTTATAACAGCTGTGTTTACATTCTTTTTCAATATGATCAGCCGAAGAGACAACGACAACGTTCTCACACGCGCGTGCTTGCGACACGAAGAGACATCGGTTAAATTTTTATCTCCACAAATCAGGATTTTCATTAACTAACCTATGTGCAGTTTGCAATCAACCGGAAACAATAGATCACTTTCTTCTCACGCGTCGCCGCTTCGCCTCACTGCACCGAGTAATTCTTGAAAGACCGATTGGTATGCTCGGATTGCTAGTCAATACATCCACCCTATCATCATTTGGAGCCAGCCAGTTGGGTGTGGGTCGCAGTGTTATTCTGTCAGCGCTACATAAATTCATTCGAGCAACCGGAAGGATACGCTGCTAGTGGTACTGCCAGATATATCCAATTATTTGTTCCCCTTCCTCATTCTTGTTAAATTGTTTCATATACTCTGGTTTATCGAATTCTTCTGCACTTTTTCACATTTTTCAAAGTAATATTATTATTGCTCTTATCTAATTTCTCTCTTTTTTTAGCAAGCTTTGTACAAAAAAAAATTATAAGGTACAGTGTGGCCAATCCTCCTTGTGGGTATGAGCCAAGATCTCCTAGGCGACAAGACAAGACAAGACAACGACAACGTTCTCACGCGCGCGTACCTGCGGCACGAGACGAGAAGAACAAGAACGACGTGTTTGGCCTCCGCCATCGACTATACGCCTCCTTCAAGCCGCAATGAAGATAGCATCGCCTCCAGGCGCAACGCCAAGGGTGAGTAGAGATGTTAACGAAGCCAATGAGGCTTTCCAACAAGAGCTGTGTGTAGTGTCGGTGGGCGGCAGTCGACGACCGGTGCGTAGACACTGTAGCGAAACGCGACGGGTATACCTGCAACAGCCCGCGATATGTAAGCACTGAGGGCCAAACAACGAAACGTTCCTTTCCTCAGTAAGGAAGCCTTCATTTTTGTGAGGCCGCCTTATGTCACTCTAAAAGCTTCCTCACTGAGGAGCCCTCGGTGAAGGCTTCCTTGGCGCTTCCTCAGCCTAAGGTTGCTTTGGGGCTACCTTCGTGCGCTGTTAGGTCCGCTCCTTGCCTTGAACGAGCGCTTCGCCTCACAGCTAGCCCACGTAATGTTTTCGTTTTCGAGGCAACCCTCCCACCCCACCCCTGCGGGGAGACGCGAGCGGCGAGCGTGCGTGTACGGTGCCAGCCACCATAACCATACCATAACAGCGTTGAAAGAGGCGGGCGTTTCAGTGTTGCTAGAATGCACCACGTTTTGCGCTCAACTACGGTGGCTTTTCACATTCAGTAATCGTAGTTTGAAGAAAGCGTACACGCGTCTCTATATTAACACTTCAATTTGGAAGTGATGTGGTGACCCAACATTTTTTACAGAATAAACGCTTGTGAGCAAAGCTTATATTCGATAATCTCGAACGCAGGAGCGCGGCAACCATTCCTCCCGCGAGGACGGGTTAAGGGAGCTTTCAGAGTACGCTTGCTTCCTCCGTCGGTACTTGGTTGTAAGGAAGCCTCTCGTAAGGAGAGGACGCGGTCAAAGGAAAGGAACGTTTCGTTGCTATGCTCTGCGAACCCCTCACGACGACTCGACCGACCAGCGGCCGTTCATTCACGCAACAGACATCGGAAAACGCGTACACACGTAATTGGCTGTAATAAATCACGTGTACCGCTCAATAACGGAAACTATAGAAGGACACACAACTGAAAGGCACACAGCTCTCATACCCTTCACGGATGGTGCCACATATATCACGCTGTGGAAGCTTTAAGTATAGTGGCTAGGCACTATACCTAAAGTACGGAGACCCTGATTGATTGATATTATTCATATGTGGGGTTTAGCGTCCCAAAACCACTATATGATTACGAGAGACACCGTAGTGGAGGTCTCCGGAAATTTAGACCGCCTGGGGTTCTCACGCGTGCACCCAAATCTAAGTACACGGGCCTACAACGTTTCCGCCTTCATCGGAAATGCAACCGCCGCAGCAGGGATTCGAACCCGCGGCCTGCGGGTCAGCAGCCGAGTACCTTAACTACTATAGACCACCGCGTTGGGGCAAGTACGGAGACCCTAACACGAGGAAAGTGCTGTTGCAAGGCTGCAGATTTTGGACCACCGGGGGCTGGTTTTATATTTTACATGCGCGTAAGTTTAAGTGCATGAACATATCATTTTTGTTTACATAGTATGCGTATACTTGTACCTCTTTATAAAGGCATCGAAACAGACTGCCTATAAACGTGCTATGTCCGTTTCGCAATGGTGGTGTCAAACATTTATTTCATTACGTCCGTGCTCGCTGTATAGACGTTCGAAATTTCGTTCGTTCTCCGTATTAACTAAATACCACATGAACTATTTTAATGCAGAAAGTGTTGTTTTGCCAGGCTTCGCCAAGAATACTGCCGGAACCCTCAAGCGTGTGTCAATTCTGCCATGAGGTGGTCTATTTTTTGTGGACACCACTTCGTTACGGAAACAACGTCAATAAATGGAAAAGTGGCAGTTAGCTCGAGAAAACAAGTTACCTGACCTGTAAATCAAACCTCTTGATGCATGAGGTTTTTTTTTTTTCTAATCCCCGAGCTTCTTTGCACGCTGCAATAAAGGATCCAACGACCCCACACCATAACTTTGGTATAATTCTTCAGTATTACAAGGACAATAGAAAACTGTATCCAGCACCACATAAGAACCTCACAGGAATGGAATCGGTGGCATTACGCAGAGTCCAAACAAACACATACACGAACTTACACAAGCTATACATGTATTCGACCCCAGAGCATACAGAGGTAATATGTCCGTGGTGTGGGGCCAGACCAACTCAGTTTGACATCACGTGAGAGTGTACACATCACAATGAAGAACACCACAACATGAACAACACAGAGGAACAATGGGAGGCACTGTTGTTTAGCTCGGCCATTGCTGATCAGCGCTGGCTGGTCCAACGGGTAGAGATGATGGCCAGGGCCAGCGGAGCCCTGGAATAGGGGCCCAACCATTCGGAATGCTCTGCGTTATGCGCAAATAAAGTTCTCTCTCTCTCTGCCAGTCTCCCGGTTGGTCGCAAGACGTGGCGCCCGTCCCTTACTCCAAGCGCCTGGTATGCGTGGTCGTGTTCGCCGTCGCCGCAGGTCTCGTGGTGTCCGTGGTGGCCCTCTTCTACGTTTTCGCGATGGTCACGCAGATTTCCACGAAGAACGGTGACGGCGACCACTCGGGGGAACGCGTGAGTCTCTCGTGTCGCACCGACGGCTGTTCCCGGTTCGAGGCGCTGCTCGCGGACACCCTCAACACCAGCGTCGACCCGTGCCACGACTTCAAGGCGTACGTCAGCTCGCGTTGGCTGCGCGACCCGTCCAGCGAGCCGGACAACCAATGGCGTTACAAGTGGGACGTCAAGTACGCCTGGATGCGCATTATGGCCGACGAGATACGACTGCGTTCCGATACGTCGACGCTGGAACGCCTGATGGCCGACTCCTTCGGAGCATGCGCGCACAGGTCGGTTGCCTACATCCATAGAGTTTCCTAATACACAGTAGAGGGAACTCTGGGGCTAGTGTCTATGGGAGCTGCAACGCACGGCACTTCAGTGAGCATGGGAATGATGGGTAGTACACGCATTTGTCTAATATTCGTACTTCTGGCCTGCTTTTGGCTCCGTGCGCGTTCGTGTGGCTTGTAGCTGTTTTCTCACGAAACAAATATTATCAAATGTTCAGCGGTTGCGCTTCACCGTCTTATTCTTTTAGACTTACCTTTCCAAATCAGGTCACGAAGTTCTAAAGTGTTGAATCTTTCTATCAAAACGAAACCGAAACACAGCAATAAGCGAAGCCGCAAGTACGATTCCCCGTCCGCAAGTACGAAGACTAGGCAAACGTGTGTACTACCCATCGTTCCCGTGGTCGCTGAACGATCACAGCGCCAGAGTCGCCTCTAGTTAACTTTAGGAAACGCTATGCCTACATCATTCTAGTTTAAGGCGACAGCCTAATCAGACGCTGCAGTATTGTGCCTCATAAGACGGCTGGCGTCTGCTACAAAAACCCACGCGACGTGAGCCAGTTCGATTATAGAATCAGGTAAATACGAGGGCTCGAGTCTTTATCGAACACAGGTGTTCTGCATGGCAGTCAAGCACTCTACCGGAGAGCCACACAAGTTAATTTATTGCCTGCTTATTAAACGCAATGAAACTCAGTATAAGAATACAGTGCGATTTCACATTTTTGAGTGTTGTTAATGTCAGTCACTTGATTGCAGGGCTCGAACACACGTCGCACATCACTTTGCTCAGCATCCACTGCACTTTCATGATCACATCTTCTTTGCACGGGTCAATAACGGGATAACGGTAGTTTTTAACTATTATGCCTCCATGCGCGAGCATCTTCTTTACTACGCTCATGTTCTTGAAAGTCACCGCACACACATGATTCATCCTACACGTCCTTAACGCAACCATTTCGGGCAGCAATCGCAGGCTTGCCACAGGCAGTGTCACAAAATCTTCCACCCGGTATGGTCAGCCTTCTAAGTCGGCATACAATAACATCACATTTCTAAAACAATACGTCCCTGTAGGAAGGCTCGCCAATACAATTTCAGCGTCCTCGTTATCTTCAAAAGAACTGTTTCCACCACTTAAACGGGCCGCACTCACCACTTCACTGGACCTTGCCAACGCACGTCCGTTCGCGTCAGTGGCCGGAAATGGCATCCACAAAGCCACTTAGTTTCTGGAAGCGCTTCAGAAAAAAAAAGCGTTATTCATGTCGTCATGACGGATGAGAAATCACGTTAACGGGTTTAATATTGAGCAGCCGAAGACTACTCGAGTACAAATATCTACCAGTCAAACTACGTCAAAACCACTATACAGCGAAGCAGCAAAAGCACGAGAGTATGCGAGAGTAGACAAAGACAGCTTAGTCTCACGACAACCATCATTATTAGAATTTATTATCATCATCCTATTGATGAAACATGTAACCATCGTGATCATCGTCATCTCGATATATCGATTTGTTTACTAACTCCCCCCTCTGCTACATGACTTGCGAAACGCCTTCTACTATAGGACTATACGATGGCGGTAAGAAGACGACTATGAAACCTCTTATAGCTGTAAAAATGATCGGCTATATTGTTGGCTTAACTGTGCGTAGCAGGTGCAACGTTGGCTAATTGATAGGTAATGTTATCTACCATAGTAATGTTGCAATACTGTGATTATTGATCTTCACTCTTACAAAAATGGCAGCATAACCACGGATTGAATGATGGAGAGTGGGGCGAAGCATTCATCCGTCTATTCGTTCTTGCTTCCGTCGGTCCATGCGTACGTCTGTGTGACCGTCCATGCGTCCATCCGCCCGTCCGTCTACCCGTCTGTGCGTGCGTCCGTCCCTGCATTCGTCCATGCATCCGCTCCTGCGTCCGTCCATGCGTCCATCCTAGCTTCTGTCTGTGTGTCCGTTCGTCCGTCTATTCAACACTCCAAGTACCACCATCTCGCATCTTTTCATCATATATTCCCCATATAGAAGCACCGCCATCCAGCGAACACTTGAAGGAGTATACGAGAGGTGGCACACGCACACTTTCTTACGGCTTGTGCTTCGGGTCTACTTCCCACCTTTAACCACCTCGAGTTCATGGTATAGACTAGTTTACTGTATTCTTGGCACTGCGGCCTAACGCTCGCTAAACCTTTCTAAAACCAAGGAGGTTACACCCAGCGAGTATAACGTACGTAGCAACCCTTTCTTGTCAGATAGTGCTCAATGCTCATGTATATGGCTGCTAATGGGACCTGAGAGACAGGAGAATTCGGCTTTTACTTTCTTACGGCTTGCGCTTCGTATCTACTTCCCACCTTTAACCACCTAGAGTTCGTGGTATATACTAGTTTATTGTATTCATGGCACTGCGGCTCAACGCTCGCTAAGCCTTTCTAAAACTAAGGAGGTAACACCCAGCGAGTATAGCGCAGCAACTCTTTCTTGTCATATAGTGCTCAATGTGCATGCCAATTGCTGCTAATGGGGATCGCATCGTGCGCGTTAACTAAAAGCCAAATGCTCCTGTCTCTCATTCCCGCTTAGCAGCTATTGGCATGTACATTGAGCACTATCTTTTGTTGTTCAACAACACACAGAAGAAATCTCTCACCAGCACCACCTTGGAGGTCAAAATGTTATACTTGTTACACACTACCACGGCTACGAGGAACGAACGGGTGCCGCTATAAGAAGCTTCGCCCCTAAAAAGTTAGTAATCAGTTAGTAAACGCGTGTGTTTATTTGTTTCTGGAGTATTTGACTACCTTCGCAGCATACCTTTCCTAGCCAGCCGCTAGTACAGCTTGTAAGTTTCGTCATTACCAGGAAAGCTTTCTTACTGTTTTTAACTAAGTAATTTCTTATAAATTCCATGGCTACTATTTATTACACGGTGCGCAATCCCAAAGTATGGGTATATATAGCCTTCAAGCTGCAGCTACAGTGGAAATCTATCAAGTCTTGAAGATTCGCGTGTGCCTTTGCCTGCGTGTTCTCGCTTGTGATTCATTTATATGCACTCTCATACCCATATTATCACGTGCTCATATGACCAAATTGTTACACAAGGGAAGGTAACTTAATGGGGGTTTTTAATTGGCCCTGAGTCCGCGATCACAGTATAATGATGATGATCTCCACCGCCATGGCTCGTACTAACTCAGGGGGATCGCAGTGGAGGCGACGTCGTGTTCCTTCTCTACCCGCGCTTCCCTTGTTTTTCCTGGTAGTAATACTTCGTATCATTTCTCCTGTCTCAGACGAAGCCCTCTGGGCGAGTTATCTTGCATCCTTCGTGTGAACGGCTTCAGGCGGGCAACATACGTCACCTCTGTCTTGCATGAACGTCGGCCACTAGTGGTGACACGTGCAATTTCATTGTTGACCTCGCTGAGACGATGGAGTATCATGAAAGGACCAGCGTAACGAGTTTTGGAGGACTCTTGCGCTGCCAGTGTACGTAAGCAGGCAAGTCGACGTGTCTCTTCCGCACGACACAAAGTTTCCGCAATTGCTAAATTGTCATGGATGACAAAAGGAAAGATAGTGTCCAGCGTATTGATTGATTTGTGGGGTTTAACGTCCCAAAACCTCCATATGATTATGAGAGACACCGTAGTGAAGGGCTCCTGAGATTTTGACCACCTGGGGTTCTTTAACGTGCACCCAAATCTGAGTACACAAGCCTCCAACATTTCCGCCTCCATCAGAAATGCAGCCACCACAGCCGGGATTTGAACCCGCGACCTGCGGGTCAGCAGCCGAGTACCTTAGTCACTAGACCACCATGGCGGGGCGAGTGTCCAGCGTATGTCGAGGTGAGCGAGCGTAGAGAAGATAGAAAGGGCTGTAGCCTGTCGTTTCTTGTTTCGACGTGTTGAAGGCGTACGTGACGAATGGTAATGCTTCATCCCAGTTTTTGTGGTCGGAGGCGACGTACATTGGCAGCATGTTGATCAACGTTCGGTTTGTGCGCTCGGTGAGGCCGTTAGTTTGTGGATGATACGCAGTTGATTGTTGGAACTTGGAGGCAAACAAACGAAAAAATGATTCGACAATATCAGCGGTAAATTGTCGTCCACGGTCGCTTATTATCACGCGAGGAGGTCCGTGTCGGAGGATGACTTAATGCAACAGGAACTCCGAAACCTGGACTGCCGTGGTGGAGCATAAGGCAGCCGTCTCGCAGTACCGTATCAGGTAGTCGGCGCATACAATTATCCACCGGTTACCTTTTGAGGAGCGTGGAAATAAACGGTCCCATCAGATCAATGCCGACCTTTTCAAAAGGGAAACCGGGAGGCTTTACAGGTTGCAAGTGACCAACTGGACCCGAGGAGGGCCGCATGTGGCTCTGGCACTGCGTATAGCTGGCCACGTAGTTCTGAATTGTTTTGCTCATTTTCGGCCAATAGAACCGCTCTTTCGTGCGACTAAGTGTTCGTGCGGTGCCTAGATGGCCAGAGGTAGGGTCATCATGCGTGAGACGCAGAGCAGACGTTTCGAGGGACGCAGGAACAACCAGCAGAAAGCGGGCGCCCGTCGTGAACAAGTTTCTCTGGTGAAGAAGACCATTTCGGACGCAGAATCGGCCTTCGCCTAATGAATTTCGCGCTCCAGGGAGGAGAGTTTTTAAGCTTGGGTCATTACGCTGCTCAGCGGCGAAAGTCACGGCATCGAGAAAGCCAGACGACAGAGAAGCGATAAGGTGGTCAAAGTTATCGGTTTCACAATCTGTCGATGGTAGCGGCATTCTGGAGAGGCAATCCACATCAGCGTGTAGACGGCAAGTCTTGTAGGAGATGGTGAAGACATGTTCTTGCAAACGAATGGTCCATCGTGCGAGGCGGCTGGATGGGTCACGAAGGTTGACCAGCCAACACAGGGAATGGTGATCTGTGACGATAGTGAACGGGCGACCATAGATGTATGAGCGAAACCGTTGCACGGCAAACACTACCGCTAGGCATTCCTGTTCGGTCACTGTATAGTTGCGTGCAGGCTTGCTTAAAGAACGACTTGTGTACGCCACAACGTGTTCCTTCTTGCCAGAACGCTGAACGAGAACGGCACCGATACCAATGCCACTTGCGTCTGTGTGAATATCCGTGGGCGACGAAGCATTGAAGATCCGAAGTATTGGCTGCGAAGTTAACAAACACTTCAGCTTGTGAAAAGCGGCATCACACTCGGAGGTCCACTGAAACGGG
The DNA here is from genome assembly GCF_043290135.1 of Rhipicephalus microplus. Taxonomy (NCBI): domain Eukaryota; kingdom Metazoa; phylum Arthropoda; class Arachnida; order Ixodida; family Ixodidae; genus Rhipicephalus; species Rhipicephalus microplus. The sequence goes on from NC_134705.1 coordinate 182,764,577, forward strand.
CTGTTCTTGCGTAGAAGGCTCGTCAGGGGGTGAACGACATCCGCAAACTTGGGTACTAACCGGCGGAAATACGAGCAAAGCCCGATGAAACTACGCAGTTGTTTCACAGATTTAGGACGCTCGAACGATTCAACGGCCGCTATCTTTTGTGGGTCAGGTCTAATGCCATCTTTGTCGACGAGATGCCCTAACACCAATGTCTGTCGCTCGCCAAAGTGGCACGTTTTTTAATTCAATACAAGGCCAGCTTTTTCAATCCAGCTGAGCACGAGGTCTAGACGAGTGTTGTGCTCCTCAAACGTACGTCTAAAAATTACGACATCATCAAGGTAACACTTGTATATATGCCATTTTAAACCACGCAATATACAGTTCATAAATCTTTCGAATGTCGCAGGAGACTTACGTAACCCGAATGGCATAACGTTGAACTCGAAAAGTTCGTCGGTCGTAACGAATGCCGTCTTTTCTTTGTCAGCTGCGTGCATGGGAATTTGCCAGTAACCTGATCTCAAGTCGACAGATGAAAAGTAGGACGCGGAATGCAGGCAGTCTAGAGCGTCATCGATGCGCGGCAGTGGATAGACGTCTTTCTTGGTAACAGAATTCAGTCGGTGGTAGTCAACGCAAGATCTCCACGTACCATCCTTCTTCCTCACTAGAATGACGGGAGCAGCCCACGGACTTGCCGATTCTTGTATTATTCCCTTTTCCAGCATTTCTTGGACTTGCTCGTTGATGATCTTGTGCTCCGATGGTGCCACTCGGTAAGGTATCGGCCTAATGGGATGCGCCGACTCGGTGTGGATCTTATGACGTATCCGGGACGCTGTGTTTAAGGGCATTTGGCTGCTTTTAGAAAAATCGAACACTTTCGAGTGCTTAGATAGAACGTCGAGCAGTGTATGACGTTTGCTTTGGTCAAGTGACTTGCTGACCATTTGTAACAATTGGGCATCTTCTGAACCTTCTGAGCCTAGATGTTCATTTTGGCTTGTAGCATCAACAAGCGCAACCAGCGTCGTACATGACTCGGGTCTAAATACTGCAAGTTTCATGCCGCCTGGCAGAATTGCATGCTCCATGGAACTGTTCATTATCCACACACGTGCCCGCCCATCAACGACTGACACTATACAATGGGGAATGAGAATGTTCTTTTTCAGGCATGCCAAGGGAATCGGTTCGAGCATGGCGTCAAACGTGCCACAGTTGTTGCTGGAACATGTCACGGGAACACACACAGCAGAAAATGCAGGACCGACTGTGCCCACGGAGACGAAAAAGATGCATTCCTCCAGACAGGAATTTTCCAAGAGCGCCGCCGAGAAAGTACCGTGTATAGAAAGATGCCCACTTCTGCAGTCTACAGTTGCCCCAAACTCTTACAAGAAGTCAATACCAAAGATAACGTCATGTGTGGACCGCGGAATAGCCGCAAACTCTGTGCCACACAGCGAGACGTCCACAGTACAATATCCCACCGGACACAACACGTCACCACTTCCACCACGAAATGTCACCCCACGGTTCAGGCAAAAGATCACTTTTGGTCCTAGCAGGCTCTTAAAATTTACATTCATCACCGATACTGTCGCGCCTGTATCGACAAGTACCATAGTAGCCACTCCATCGACAACTACATGAACTTTGTTCTTCAAAATAAACGCTGACGGGGGTATATCTGTAGATAGCACCTGTGATCTCGCGGCCTCACCCCCACTGGCCGCACCAACTAGTTTTCGGCGGCGGTGTAAGTGCGCGTTGCCGTGGCGACGGCGATCGTGGAGCACGGGGAGCTGGTGGTGGCGTCAAACTTCGATCAGAGGCTGGCGAGGGGTAGCGTGACCCGGAAGGTGCGCGTGGTTTCCGTGACGTGGAGAGCAGATGGTCGAAAGGTTGGTGAGACATGTGCTAAGACTGTCGCTGATATGGGCGGGGTCACAAAAACGTGCGATGTGGCCCGGGACGCCACAGCTGTAGCATACCGGAATAGGTCGAGGGGCACGTGGCTGCTCAGAGTAACGACTCCTCTCGGAAGGCATGGGATTGTGGTGCCGCCCTTCGGGGGCACTGTAGGCAGGCGATGTTGAGTAAACAGGCGGGCGAAAACTTCGTTTGTAGTTGGGAGGTGGTTGACGGGGGAGTCCAGCCTGCCGTGTGCCTTGATATTCATAAGCGTCTGCTGCGTTGATCGATGGTTGCCATGGTGGAAGAGAAACAGGAATCCGCACACGTTCTGGTTAGCTTACGTACACAACCTGAAAATCGCTGGGGAGATGATAGGTCTGCTGACATCGAAGCAGCTCTTCTCTGACGATCTGCCGTATGGTCAAAGCAAGGTCCTTAGGCGGCACTGTTCCAACACTAGCCACAGTGGGGACGTTAGACAGGCGGCTGAATTTTGGAGAAATTCGTCGCAACTTGAGGGATTCAAAGGTGCGACAGTGCTTCATCACGTCGGACACGGAGTTCAAGCAGTCTTTCCCAATTGAGAAATTGTACACGTCTTCGGCTATACCCTTGAGAACGTGTCCAACCTTGTCTTCTTCAGACATCCTCCCATTCATGATCTTGCACAGCTTCAATATTTCTTCAATGTATGTCGTACATGTTTCTCCTGGAAGCTGTGCTTTCTGCGACAATGTCTGCTCCGCGCGTTTCTTCTTTGCGTCCGAATCACTGAAGCACTTCTGAACTTCTTCAACAAAACGTTCCCAAGTCATGAACATGTCCTCGTGGTTCTCGTACCACATGAGGGCGGTGTCAGTTAACGAGAATACGACATGATTGAGCTGTTCGTTCGAGCCCCAGCCATTCCTTCTGCTCACCCGCTTGTAGTTATTGAGCCACACGTCGACGTCCTCTCCTGAGGTCCCGTCGAAGTTTGGTGGCACTCTGTAGTACGGCAAGAGACCCATCGGAGTTGGCATCGAAGCCTTGGACGGCTGCTCTTGGGCCATTACGATCGGCGAAGGTGGAAGTCCGGCGAGGCGGCGGCTGCGACGAAGTCCTGGTAGTGAAGCTCCCGTCTTTGGTTTCGTCCTACCCAGCACATTCCACCAAATTGTTACACAAGGCAAGGTAACTTAATGGGGGGTTTTTAATGGGTCCTGAGTCCGCGATCACAGTATGTTGATGATGATCTCCACCGCCATGGCTCGTACCCACTCAGGGGGATCGCAGTGAAGGCAATTGTTAACGTCGTGTTCCTTCTCTACTCGCACTTCCCTTGTTTTTCCTGGTAGTGATACTTCGTATGAATATATTTTGCTCATATGAGCATCATAATATGCATGACCATAACTAAATATCATACGAATATATGGGCACCTACAACAGTATATTTACATAAAGTAGTTAGCAGCCAATATTTTTGCACGAGGACAATACAACGTTTTTTTATTCTATTCTTATGCAAAAGAATTATCTTGATATGGCAGTGCACACGCACATATAAAAAATAGGTGTAAGCCTCTACTTTCGGGGTTACTAACAATTTAGTAATGGAATAACCACTCGAGTCCGCACCATTCACTAACTAGGTAGTAAATTTCGCTAATCTGCATTTCACTGGCTTCACTTACTAAGAGGCTGGTGCTTGACGTGACAAGTGAACGGTCAGTATTTAGTTAGTGAATATGCTGACCTTTTAGATGCGATGCATCTCTTGCTCGGGTCTATGTCCCACGGCGTCGGCGTCCGCACTCACATTACGCATGCACAACTCTCTTCCTTCCCTCACTCCAACAGCTGCGCGTTACTCTCTCCCCTTCTCTACGCTCCCCCTCTCCCCTCGCAACGCCGACGCAGGGACCGTCTGCTAACCTACGCTCACCACCCCCCCTTAAGGCATTCCTCACCGCGGCGTTTACACAGTCAAAGCGCATGCGCGTCTCCTCTCCTTCTCTCCTCTCCTACGCTCCCCCTCTCTCGCCTCGTAACGCCGACGCAGGCATTGTTCCCTGGCGAGTTTCGTGATTGAACAAACCGACTGATCGCACTGCACAAACATTTACTCGCCGCGCTGCATATACAGGCACTGGATCTTGATCTCCAAAGCATGTAGTTTCCTAAAAGAAGACGCTTATCATGTGATTCCTATGTTATTCTCAAAGAGAAAAAAAGAAGAAAAGTGAGCCCCGTAAATGTCTGCATCAGAGTTCGACACCTCCACAGTAGCTCACGAGGGATGGGGGCAAGGAGGGATTAAAAGGATATGATTAAATGGTAGATATGGGCAGGAGAGAGCAAGGCACAGAGACAGCAAACGAGAGAAAACGACGGAAGTAAAGAGAAGATAGGAAAGATGGACACGGTCGCAGGAGTCCAAGGACGGGCACCACTCAGCGAGAGCTCATGTCGGCAGCATGAGATGGCGTAGGGCGAGCCAGTCGGCCAGAGCTGCGCTGTCATTGGAGATCGCGGGGGCACAACCGCGGTCAGCACGAAATCCAGAGAGCGACTCCTTAAAGGGAGACTCTGGCACTACGATCGTTCAGCGACCATGGGATTCATGGGTAGTACACGGATCTGCCTAGTCTTCGTACTAGCGGGTGGCGAATCGCGCTTGTGTGTATTGCTGTTTCGGTTTTGTTTCGAAGGAAAGAACAAACCCTTTTTAACTTCATGACCTGATTTGAAATGGTAAGCCTTAAAGGTTAAGATGGTGAAGCACAACCGCTTAACATTTGTGGATTTTTGTTTCGTGAGAAAACACCTCCAAGCCAAAAGAACAGACATCGAGCCAGCAGTATACGAAAAGCAGACAAATCTGTGCACTACCCTTCATTCCCATGCTCGCTGAAGCGCCGTGCGTTGCAGCTCCCATAGACACTAGCGCCAGAGTTCCTTCTATAGTCTGTATTTAGGAAGCTCTATGCTCGAAAGTAGCACCGGTGGAAGATTTCTTGTGCGTTGTTGAACAATGAAAATTCGCAGTGATCGTTAACTAAAAGCGGAACGCAGGTTTCTCTGTTTAATTGGAGTCTTCTGTCTCTCACTGCCCATTAGTAGCGATTGGAATGTTCCAGTATGAAACACGGGTGTATTACTGCGTGCTTTGCGCCTCCCCATGTTTCTCTCCTGCGCAACGCCACGATGAGTGCCAACGTCGCCGCCAGTGTCAGCGTTAGCGCCCGCTACTTCGCATCTACACATTGTTCCCTTAAGCGGGGAATGGTGTAAAATTTTTTAAGAGTGTTCATTATCCGCTATCACGAATACCAACATCTTCTAGCAGTCTCTAGCCAACTATTTGCGCTGTCTAACTCATGTTCTCTTGCGCGAACAGGGCCAACGAGAACGCGGTTGATACGCGCAAGAAGTTCAAGCCGTTGATGCGTGACCTCAGCGTTCCTTGGCCTGAAACTCCGCCCAGAGCGTGGACCCGTTTGAAGCACACCTCAACCTGAGCATCCGCTAGAACATACCGCTCTGGTTCGACGTCAAGATGCTTCCCGCCGACACCTCCAGAGCAAATAAGTTCATCTACATCTACCCGAGTGCGTACGCCAAGTTTTGGAAGGGCGAGTACGACGCCATAACCAGTCAGGGATCGATGCGCCAATACGTGAACCAGTATATTGAGTACTTCTACCACGAGTTGACACCAAACTCCAGCGGACAGGCGGCCGACCTTTGGCGGTGCGACGCGGTGTTCAACTTCACAAGACACGTCGTCTTTCAGCTAGCTCGCATGGACGCCAATAAGCAACCCGTTGCGGTCCTTGGGTTCGGTTCCCTGGCGCGAGCGTTCGGTCTGGCGACGGAACGCCTCGTTTCGCTTTTGAACGAATACTTCCGGCCTAAGAACTTGTCCTTCTTCGATCCAGAGGACCAGGCACTCGTGAAGGCGACGAACACGCTGGACGTCGTCCGTCATATCATCACGGAGACGGATGCCTCGACAGTGTTGAGCCACCTGGGCTGGTGGATGCTACAGGTGTACGCGCCCATAGCGGACAACCGCTTCTTTGTTCAGAAATACGGAAGCGCTGAGAAGGTCGAGCTTCTGCGTCCATTGTTCTGCGAGACCCAGGTCGAGAGTTCGTTCAAGCTCCTGCTACTCGTCACGCACATGGACGTCCACTTTCGCAGTCAACAGCAGCGAAACATCCATGATCTCCTGACCAGTGTGCGAGAGGCTGCCTTGGCAGAGTACAAAAAATCGCACCTGCCGGCTGACGTCAAGAAACTGCTTACCGAAAAGCTGAGACGCGTGCGTATCAACCTGTGGCCCAGACCGCCGTTCCGGTCTGCGGCGCAGCTCCATCAGATCTACTCGTTCGAGTACGCGAGCAAGAAGACCATGTTGGACTACTGGATCTCGGAGAGGAGGGGCAACGCGGCGCTCATCGGTAGCAGCGCGTACTTCGAGGACAAGCGGCTGCCGCACGGGAACTCCAAGGACACCTTTTCCTACGACAGCATCTTAGACACCGTCAGCTTGTCGATGGCCGCGGTGCACGAGCCGTTTTATTACACCGATGACGACGCGTTCGGAGCAATCAACTACGGTGGTCTGGGTGCGAGCTTCGCGATGACCCTCCAGGAAGGTCTGGAGAGCGACCCGGCGTTGCGCACCGCCGTCGCCAGTCACGCTTCGAGCGGAGCTTCCCACGGAAGCGAGAGCCTACCGTGGGGCGCTGTGATAGGCAACGATACCAAAGGCTCGCCACTGCTAGAACTTGGTCCATTATTTTTGCCGGCATTCCGCGCGTTCCAGTCGAAGATGCGCGGTGCCGGTTCTCTTAACGCGGGCCGATTTTCGCCGGCGAAAGTGTTTTTTGTCAACTTCTGCCACAGCCAGACACGCGTGCGCGCTAGCTTCGACTGTAACGCTGCGCTGCAAGCAGCGTCCGACTTCGTTTCTGCATTTGATTGCGAACGCGGTAGCAACATGAACCCTTGATGTTATACAAGCCCTATAATAAAACTGTTCTGTCTACCTCTGGCACTTGTGAACATACACTTTAGGCCGAGGTGTGGCGTGTTTTGCTTTCTGATTTTCGCATATTGATCTTGCATATTTGCCTTAACAAAGAAAAATCAAATGGAATGTATACTGCACAAAAGGCTTTTGCAATGCAAGCCCTATTTTTGCGTGTTACGCCGGTATGAGGCGAAATGCCAAAGCTAAAGTATTTAGAAGATAGCGTAAGGGTAATTTAGACTAGGCGCATGATGCTTTTGACCATTTCAGCTGAGATATTTGAGTTTCTATGTGCTACTTGCAAAATAAAGGTTGATAAGTTCAAAAAGAAAACCATCCAATTTTGTTACGTTTAACAAAATTGTTTTGAATGACCAGCCGTTCGTTCAGCATGTGGACGCGGAGAAAGTATCAACGCGCGACGGACGGAGCGTTAAAGACCTCGTTTTGCAGTGATTCCAGCGTCATCGCTCATGTCGGTGTCATCGGCTGCGAGCGAGAAATCATCGTTGTTCGCAAGTGAAAGATCAAGAGAGATGCAAAGCAATAAATTATAATTGGGTTCGAGTGATATATTCACCCAGACCTTCTGCGTGGAAAGCGGGTGTCCTATTGCACTGCCATAAATATGGGAAAAAATATGCGAACCTTAACTAGTGATTTTCTTAACTTTGTATTAATTACTGCGTGGCAGAAGCGTATAGAACCGCGCCAGGTGTCTAAATATGTGCAATTTCCAACAAGCGGTGTTTTAAATTTAAAAGCCCACCCGGTCTCGGACACATCTCATCGTCTCATCAGCGTGAACAACGTAAGCAGCTGCCTATAGTTTCACGTGCTGTCTTAAGACAACACGCGTCCGTAAGACAACAACGGACACACAAGACAATTCTTCCTTTTGCCGATTAGTAAAAGGAGCAATTATGGCGCAGTGGTTATTTCGCACGTGTATACTTGCAGTAGGCTTTCTATGATAGTTTGAAACGGTCAATGCAACGCACATAGACGTTCGACATAGACGCACCTAGAGAGAAAGCTAGTCTACAGCAGTTATGAAGGCGGTGCACACGGGTCTTGATTTACACTATCGCGCTCTACTCTTGAAAGCGAAGCTCAAGCTTATTACAAGCTTTCTTTAATTCCCTTCTCTACATATTATCGTGTTATGATCTGAGAATGCTATTAACGTTAACAACATTAACATAAAGGCTAACAACAGAAAAACAGGAGGTCCAAGTATACTGCTCTTGCCTTGATGTTCCTAGTTATTTCTAAACAATCCGAGGTTGTTGTTTTTTTTTTCGAGCACACGTTGCAGTTAAATCGACCAAACTGAAGCGTAGTTGGAACACCCACTTCATCATCATCACAACCACCAACATCGCCATATGGCTACGTTTCGGCCGATCGTGTCCATGGACAGCAGGTGCGTAGACCAACCATTCATTGCCAGTCTTCCTTGTCAAAATATCTTCAATCTCTGGGGGATTACACAAAATAGTGCGACTTAAAATTACAATTATTCATAATTACATTACATTAAAAAATCATCTTAAAATTATTTTAGCTCTTACTCATAAATCCTAAATTCAGTATGTAAGATCCGCCCGACTCATGGCCCATCACCCAGAGGGGGTAGGTGCTAATGATCCAAGGAGCTTCATCATCATCATCATCATAGTCGTCATCATCATCATCATTGTCTGCTAACCGAAGAACTCAACCAATCCAGCATTTCTGCATCGAAAAACAGACGCGGTGTAAAAGAAAATGAACGGCGTATGCTGTAGCCGACATGACAAAATGGTGCGAACGATTCTTCATCGAAAAAAAGACCCCTTGCATATAGCAAAACGAACGTTATGCCACTTTCATCCCTTCAATATATTGGGCTGTGTACTACCGAATTTCATTTTGTGACCACCGTGCTGCCGTCAATGATCAGGTAACATGCGTCATATGCACGAGAAACACTGGGATCATTCAGTGTATGCCGCTTTACTCATTCAGTGTAGCGAAGAATAATGATTTATAAATTAGCTATAGCAATATTCGCTAACCTTTCATATGCTGATCCGTAGTGAAGGAGCTCTGAATTTCTACGACCCTCTGCTTTGAACCTCGCACGACCTAGAAACGTAGTCAGTTAAAGCTTTCGCCTGAAAACTTGACAGTCACACACAGTCACATCGAAGCCCGACACCAGAGCAAAGGCACCCTTGTTGGTCTTGTGAATTCATCCAGTTAAAGGTCACGAAAGGTCAGCTCAAGGTAAATTGAAGTGGCGTGCAAATGTCGTAGTACCGTAATAAAGTCAAACCCCTGCGGGGCTTGGCTTGTCAGTGTGCAGGCTCCTCCTCTCTTAAGCCTTGGTACTGCAAGTGCCATCTTGTCCGTCCTCGATGGTCTGTTTTCTTATGCTTCCACGACGACACCGGCTCACCCTCCCCTGTGAGTCGAGAGGGGGTATGACTGCGCATGGCCTCCGAGATGGCGGGCACGTGGTGGGCCCGCCATCTCGGAAAGCTGTTGCTTCTTTCGCGAAAGCTGTTGATATACTCACAGGACATTATGAGAGTTGGATCGCGAAGACTGCGAAGGATTGCTTTCAATGTCGACGCACGATTGACAGCCGGCAGCGATACACGAAACGGAGAATATCACTATCGTCAACCCGGCTGTATACGCCCACTGCAGGGCAAAGCCCTCTACCATATTCCACCATGTCAACCCGGTCCTGCGCTTCCTGCTGACATGTTATACCAGCGAACTTCTTATATTATCATCTGCCCAGCTTCATTTTCTGTCTCGCGTAAAGAGAAAGCAAAAACAAATTGGCGCATCTATGCATTAGTGGTGCGAAAACTGGCTTTACGGCAAAGTTGGCTGCCTTCTTCATCTCTTGTCTCTTCTCCTCACTCCCACCTCCTTTCCCACTCTATATAATACATACATACATACATACATACATACATACATACATACATACATACATACATACATACATACATACATACATACATACATACATACATACATACATACATACATACATACATGCATACATACATACTGCCACAGAACGAGCGCTAAAAATGAGCGCGCCGCCAAATTCTTGCGACAACGGGCGGGAGAAACGCCGCGAAGTGAAAAGAAAAAAAAAGGAAAGAAAAAGAAAACAAACGGCGAAGGCTCCCCGGGCGCGCGCTCTCCCCGCAGAAGCGTGGCTTCATCGACGAACCTCCTCACCCCACAACGGCGGCCGAGCAAGCCCGCGATTTTTCTAGAACGAAGGAGGCGTGGCCACGCCGAGATGAGTCATCCGACGCGGAGGGCAGTCGAACCGTCTCGCGCCTCTCCCCAGCCTTCGTTGCGCATCGCGCCGACGAAATGAGGAGAACTTTCTGGAAGGTGGCGCGGAAGGTATTTAATCGAGCAGCCGAGACGAGAAAGCAGGAGGAGACAGAAGTGAGCGCCAGAGCGCGTAGGGATTCCGCCGTGTAGTCGGCGAAGTTTTTGGTCCGTAGGGACGAGGCCGGAGGTGAAGAGGATTTCCACCTGAGGGGTGACGACTCGAGCTACCGGCAAGAGTGTGTGTTTACCGCTATCGAGCGAAGACGCGGGGCAACAGCTGCGTGTGTGAAGCCGACGTGTTCCGGCGAATAAGTTGAAGTTGGAAGAGTGCCCAATTGAAGACGGGAGGTTTCCTGGAAGAGAAACTTCGAGAGCTGCGGAACGACAACAACGCTGGACTTTGAGTGGGTGATTCTCGGAAGAGTATCATCTAGACTTTGGTTCCAAGAACTTTGGACTGAATAGGTTTTCTATCCCTTTAATCTTGAGTGTCTTGGTTGTTCAATGCATGTGACTGCATTGTAGTGCGTATTGTTGTCTGTGTCCGTTGTTCGAGTGGGGCTAATTGTACTGTGTATTGTGTTGATTGGTTGATGACGTATTGTATGTAACTATTGTGGAGTGTGCATTTTTGTGTATTGTTTTCGATCTGCCATTATTGAGAATATAATTTGTTTGTTTATCAACTCTCGGCTCTGACTTGTTCTTTGGGCCACAGCTGGCGTCCGCTGGCGCGCCAAAAAGGACCACTTCTAAATTGTCCACGCTTTCGTGGTGCGATCCGGGGGGCCGATACTTCGGCCCTTGGAATTAGCCCGGCGATCGCCTCCCTAATTAACGGGACCTGTGTGACACATACATACATACATACATACATACATACATACATACATACATACATACATACATACATACATACATACATACATACATACATACATACATACATACATACATACATACATACATACATACATACATACATACATACATACATACATACATACATACAAAACTTTACGGCCAGAAGACGGATATCCGTTAATACTGTAGATTGATATGTACTACAGGTCTGAACATTCCCATTAGAGGTCGTTGTTGCGCGGCTTAGCGGGAATCTCTCAGTCGCATAACTCCTTGCCGATCTCTAACATGCATGAGCAAGTAGCATCATAAACGGCATGTACAAAGGGAAAAAAATGGCGGCAAAAATAACCATCGGTTGATTTCTCGGTGCCTATATGCGATATTTGTTCCGTCATACAGTTCCACATCGAACTCAAGTGAGTCAACAAAGCTGCCACGCAAACGAGTTCCCTTTAATTTGCAGCAGTGCACGTCCACTTTCCTTTAACGAAAGCATATACGGAGAAATAAGGTTGACATGTGAGGTGCTGATGAACTATTACCATTTAAAAGATTTTCTGCATCTCCCATGTCTTATAGCGATCGATAAGTACAGTTTCAGTAGAAACATGTATTGAAGTATGGCAGCTTGGGCTAGTTGGTATGACATGACGATAGTTATAGCGCGAGAACAGAAGGACGACAAAGAGACAAGAAGGACACGAAGGACACGAGTGCTCGTGTACTTCCTGTCCTGCTTGTCTCTTTTTGTCCTTCTGTTATCGCGCTATAACCATCCTGTTTTGAAGGATTGGAGTGCTATGTCTACAATATTACCACTGCTAAATAACCCTCTGACCAAACAACAAATCTCAGCATTCAGGGCTTTATGAAAACAGCCGTGTTTCAGGACACCAGTAAACAACCCGTGTATACAATCACGCAGAAATAAGCATGCCACAGCAATTAAATGAAGCAATTAAATGATTAAACTTATCAACAAAATTCATCGTCACAAGCGTCAATGAGAAACCCTCGAAATGTCAAGGATTCATATAGCTGCCACGTCTGCAACGAAACGCGCTGACGAAATCGTCCACTCCGCGCAGAGCTGCATTGCAGTCGAAGCGTGCCGACATGCGCGTCTGACTGTGGCAAAAGTTGACGAAGAAAACTTTCGCCGGCGAGAATTGGCCTGCGTTAACAGGGCCGTTGCCATGCATCTTCGCCTGGAACGCGCGAAATGCCGGCAGAAAGGCTGGGCCGACTAGGCCGAGCTCAGGCCGCTGCGAACCAGTAGTATTGCTGCTGGTCGCAGAACCCCAGGGTGCGGTGTCCTTTCCGTCGTTAGCGCGGTTCGATGCGTCACCAGCCACGGCGTGACGCAACGCGGGGTCGTTTTCGAGGCCTTCCAAAAGGACATTCGCGAAGCCTGCGCCCAGACCACCGTAGTTAATCGCACCGAAAGCCTCGTCATGGATGTAGTAAAACGGTTCGTGCACGGCGACCATCGACAAACTGACGGTGTCCAACATGCTGTCGTAAGAAAACGGGTCCTTCGAGTTGCCATGCGGCAGCCGCTTGTCCTCGAAGTACGCGCTGCCACCGATGAGCGCCGCGTTGCCGAGCCTCTCGGAGATCCAGTAGTCTAGCATGGTCTTTTTGCTCGCGTACTTGAACGAGTAGACGCGCTGGAGAAGAGACACAGACTGGAACTCCGGTTTGGGCCACAAGTTGACGCTCAAGCGTTTCAGCTTAGTGGCGAGCAACTTCTTGACGTCGACCGACAAGCCCGACTTGTCGTACTCGGCCACGACAGCCTCTCGAACGCTGGTCAGGAGTTCGTGGATGTCTCGCTGCTGGCGTCTGCGAAAGTTGAGAGCCATGTGATTGACGAGTAGCAGCAGCTTGAAGGAAGTCTCGACCTGGGTCTCACAGAAAAGCGGGCGCAGCAGCTCGGCCTTCTCAACGCTTCCGTACTTCTGGACGAAGAAACGGTTGTCCGCCACGGGTGCGTAGATCTGCAGCATCCACCAACCCAGGTGGCTCAACAACGCCGAGGCATCCGACGTCGTGATGATTTGACGGACGACGTCCAACGTGCCCGTCGCCTTCACGATGGCCGTGTCCTCTGGTTCGAAAGATGAGAAGTTCTCGGGAACGAAGTACTTGCTCATCAATGAAACGATGCGTTCTGTTTTCAAACCGAACGCTTGTGCTAATGAGTCGAGCTTGAAGACCATGACAGACTTGCCCTTGGCGACGACTTCGGCGAGCTGAAAGACGATGAGCCTGGTTAGATCATACACAGCGCGATACGGGCACAGTTCGGTGGCCCCCTCGCCGCTGGCATTCCGAGTCGAGTCGGGGCGAAAATAGGCCAAGTACTGGTCCAAGTATCGGAGAATCGTGGCCTGGCTGGTCATGACGAGGTACTGACCTTTCCAGAATTTGGCGTATGCACTCGGATAGATGTAGATCACCTTGCGACCTCTTGAGGTGTTGGCGAACGGCGGAAGCATCTTGACATCGAACCAGAGTGGTATGTTCCAGCGGATGCTCAGGTTGAGGTGAGCTTCAAACGGGTCCACGTCGGCGGGCGGCTTTTCGGGCCAAGGAATGCCGAGGTCGCGCATCAGCTGCTTGAACTTCCGGCGCGTCTCGGCCGCGTTCTCCGTGGCCCTGTTCACGTGAAAGTTATTGGTAAAATGTTTTGCCAGCAGGTCAAAAATCGCCTTGATACTACGCGTATACACTTTCGGGGCTAATAAAAATGGATACACAAGATTATAAATCTCTATGACAAGATTATCTATCAATCAACCAAGATTATGCCTGACATTATTCATAATTAGTTTAACGCTAGTCATTAGTCTCTTCGCACTTTTCAAGTATATACGGAAATCAGAATCATGCAACTGAGATGTTCATTTGGCCGCATGTACAGTCTGTTGCGCACTTAGGCGAAATCTTGGTGCATGACATCGAGGTCCGACCAGCGCTGCAGTCGCACGCCGGCCGCATCTCGCGCATGCGCAAACGTTTGAAGAGCGTGGTGTTGAACTGCATCGTCTGCTAAATACAGTGTGCGCGCTGGCAACATTGTCGAGCAGCCTGCTGTTTTCATCGTTGCTGTGGTATCTTGACCGATATTCTGGACTAAACTTTGCGGTACCAACCTGTCAGCCTTCATTGGCGATAATGGTGTTCTGTAAAAACAGTATTTGACAACATACGTTGTTTGATCTTGCGAAACGCCGGCATAATGAGTGCGTTCTAGTATATTTTTCTTTGGTGTGTCCACCACAGTACGCTGCGACGGAGAACATCATAATGAGGACGTACAGGGCGTGATATTTATTTCACGCTAGAAGAACGAAGCACTCTACAGCGACTGCCGTGAAGCTATGCGTATTCAACTCAATAAAACAACCGGCAACGTGTTCAGCATTGATGTAGGGTCAAGATAACAACCTGAACGTGCTACTTCTCGATAGCATTCATAACATGAGGCAGCACTCACTCACCGGCGCCGAAATGCACACGTCAAGCCTCCAACTTCATTTAATGCGCCGTCATGTCCAAAGCGGCAACGATATGACGGCACTCATTTGGGTGGAGTGAGGCGTACAGTGACGCGATGATCGACGTCGGTCCAGTTTCCGCAGTAACGATGAAATTCGCCCGCTGCCCGACAATGCGGTCAACTTGCACCACCGGCGGTAGCCGCAGTTCAAAACCACCCTTGACATTCTCCCCTCCTTTTTTTTTCAAAAATAAAAATGTATCATCAACCGTTCAGCACTGCGCCCCTCCAGCGTCTGCCGCGCTGGCCGCATCATGGCCGCATCGCGATGCCACGCGCTACGAAATTTTAACCCGAAGTGTGAAACAGGCTTTACATCCCCTGTTCGTAAGAAATACATGAGCAGTTCACCACACCCCGTCACGCAATGAGCACGGAAGGCACCTGTTACAATGTACGACGTCCCTCAAGACGTGATAGGCAACCGAGTCGGCTATTGGATTACGTTCGACAATGTTGAACCTTTCCCAACATAGTTGAAATGTACGTCTGCTGACTGCTCTCGAAACTTCAACAATAAATAGATTTAGCGTTTTCCCAAATTGAAGTAGGTTAACAAACTTCTTGCGACAGCAATCATGTGCACTATATATATATATATATATATATATATATATATATATATATATATATATATATATATATATATATATATATATATATATATATATATATATATACATATATATATATATATATATATATATATATATATATATATATATATATATATATATATATATATATATATGATGAAATAGATGATCAGAGTTTCTTCCGGCTACCGTAATAAAAGTTATAAACTTCGAGAATAGTGCAGTATAGGAAACAAAACAATAAAATATTTATTTAATCCTAACAGTTTCGGCTGGTGGACCAGCCTTCTTCGGAGGATGTAAGTGAAATGATACAAGTTCCCGTAGCAGAGGGTCACCCTCACAGTTTAAAGACCCTCCAAAAAAAGAGAGAGAGAAAAAGACAAGCGGGCGAACGAGGTAGCAACAGACAACAAGAAGCAGAAGAAGGAGAGGAACTAGAAAGGAGCGACGGAGAGCCGCCGGAAACGAGCGGGTAATTCTGGCATTGTTGCTGCGTATAGGTAAGACGCGCCGCCAGCGGAGGCGACCAAGAAAAACGGAAAAATGTGGAACATGTTGCCGCTTACTCGCATCTCACACATGGATCGAGTTTAAGTTCACGTGGTTCGGCGGCTGGCCCGTGGCATCGGGCCACACACACACACACACACACACAAGAAGCATACGACCCGCTCCAGCTTTCGGAATATAATGGCCACGTTGGAAAGCTAATGTGCCCTCTCCCCCTCCCTCCACCTGCCCTCTCTTGCAGAAAAATGTACAACCAGTCATACTGAAAATAAATAAATGGGTATTCTTGTAAAGGATGAAAATATATAAAAATAAATAATACTAAAAAGTACTCAGAAATGAAAATAAAGTTTAATAATACTAACACAATCCGTTCGGTTTACGTAGCATCGAATTCGTTTAGTTTCGCTATATTGACTAACTTGCGTGTGCGACTTCACGTATGTATAAATAAATTAATTGAGTAATTCAATTTCTGTGTTTCACGAAACGTCGCGGAGACACGTCAGTCGCCCAGGGCTCTCGTTGATTCCGTGGGTAAGTGATCTGAATTTCTTTATAAAGTATGACTCCCGCTGTTCGCGCTCCCGTGTGTTCTGGAAGCCGGATTGTAGGAGTATGACACTTACGCGTTCGAAAGAGTGACCAGGAAGATTGATATGTTTGGAGAACGGCAAATTGGGGAGGCCCTTTACGTGTGCCCTGTGGTTGTTGAAACGCAAACGGAACGCGGTTTCCGTGTGTCCAATATATTCCTGTTTGCACACCTCGCAGCGAATTTTGTATACCACATTGGCTGAGTCACAGTTAAGGTCGTCTTTAATTTTGTACACATAGTCTGAACAGGAGGCTTCGGCCGTATCTGTGGTCACCATGTGTGTGCACACCCTGCAGCGAGGTTTCCCGCACGGTCTACAGCCCTGATGGTGGTCGGATTTGTGTGTTTTCGCCCTGACCAGTAAGTCTCTCAGGTTTTTATTTCTTCGGTAAACCACCTTGGGCGGAGTCTGAAAAATGGCAGAGAGGCGACTACTCTGTTTAAGTATGTTGAAGTGGCGGTTTAGTATAGAATTCACCCGAGGGGCGGCGGCGCAGTATGTGAGGATTAAATTTGCCCCTGAAGTTATATCATCCTTATTCCCACCTTTTTCTCCCATTGTTGATTCTCGGTCCAAAGAGCGAGCGCGCTCAATTGCATTGTTAATTATTTTTTCGGGGTACTTTTGACGCAAGAAGGCTGTTCTCAATTCCTGTGCGTTGGTGTCAAATTGCGTGATTTCAGAGCAAATTCTTCTGTATCTGTGGGCTTGAGAGTAAGGAACACCTGTTTTGCAGTGATGGGGGTGACTGCTATGGAAATGCAGATACTGTTGGCGGTCTGTTGGTTTTTTATACAGGGAAGTAGATATGGTGGTGCCACTGAGTGATACAGTGACATCCAGAAAGTGAACACTCTTCTGCGAATACGTGTGCGTGAATGTTATCGAAGGATGCACGGAGTTGAAACCGGAAATGAATTTGGAAAGATTATGTTCACTGTCGGCCCACACGAAGAATATATCATCGAGGAAGCGTCGGTAAAATATAGGTTTGAATGGAGAATTTTCGAGGAAAGGAATCTCTAAAGAGGCCATGAAAATATTTGCGTAATTTGGGGCCATTTTGGTTCCCATGGCAGTTCCGTTTACTTGCAGATAATGATTTTGGTCGAATTCAAAGTTATTATGTTTAAGTACCAGATTTAGGAGCACCTCTAAAGCGCTTTCGTCGAATTCACTCGTCGATTTACTTTTTCCATAGGCGGCGACTGTGGCGGCGATTCCTTCGGTGTGGGGAATGTTTGTGTACAGTGATGAGACATCCATGGTGACCAAATAGCAATCTAGAGGTACCACAAGTTTTGAGACTTCTCGAAGGAAGTGGCTGGTATCTTTGATGTATGATGGGAATGATTGTGGGATGTGCCTAATCACGGAGTCAATGAAACTAGAAATTTTTTCAGTAGCAGTACCGTTGCTGGAAACTATGGGTCGGCCGGGATTGTTAGTCTTGTGAATTTTGGGTAGTAAATAGAAACGCCCGGGAGATGATTTGCCAGGTGACATCATTTTAAGCATAGGGTAGGTTATCTTCCCACTTTTACGTAATGATATTAGTGAGGCCTTTATAGTACTTTCATACTCCTCTGTCGGATCACAAGGGAGTTGTTTATAGAAATTTTCATCTGCCAGTTGGCGAAGCCCTTCTTTGATGTAGTCAGTCCTGTCGAGTACAACCACAGTACAACCACAACCATAGTCAGTCCTGTCGAGTACAACCATATATATATGACATGATTGGCAACCGAGTCGGCTTATCGATTACGTTCGACAATGTTGAACCTTTCCCAACATAGTTGAAATGTACTTCTGCTGACTGCTCTCGAAACTTCAACAATAGGCTTAGCGTTCCCCCAAACTGAAGTAGGTTAACAAACTTATTGCGATAGCAATCATGTCAACATTCCCGGCTGTTTGTTGCCGTTGGTGTCGCCGTTAATCACCGCCATCATGCATTTATATATATATATATATATATATATATATATATATATATATACATATACATAGAGAGAGAGAGAGAGAGAGAGAGAGAAGACTCGAACGTGTGACCTCTCGCGTTGGAGAGCATGTCGTTAACCGTTGAGCCACTAAGGCGCACGTCATTCAATGTTCAAACCATGTTTTCAGCATTACCAGCGAGATGGCACAAAGAGCGCGCTGGGCGCCCAGCTCGTCGCAACGCGGCGACGCGCGCATCTCCCACGCGTATTTTGCACCCAGGGGGAAGGGGGGGGGGAATGAATCAGCTCGTGCGTGCGCGCGCTTATCTCGTGGTGCGGAGAATCGTGCACCTTGGCCTTCCATTGGAATTATTTCATTGTAGTTACCGGGCGCGCCAAGGTGGCTTCGCTCGCTGCGCAGCCCCAGTTTGTGAAAATGGCGCGCTTTTCAGACAGAGCGAAGTAACGACCGTGGCATTTGTTGATTCGCGTTCATTTGTACCTGTGAGCCCATTTTGCGCGTCATTTGTGCGTGAATAACGCACAGCACGTTTTCATCCACTTGCCCTTTTTTTGCATTAGATTCCAATGTGTTGCTATCGTATTCACTGATTCGCCCTTGTGGCGAGACTGTGAGTTTTGTCGTATTACATGTACCCACTTTAACTTGGTTTTTAAATCTGCAATAATAGGCGCTGGAGAGATCACGCTATTAGTAGCTGCACACTTCTTTTTTGTGATGTGGCTGCAGATGATTGTATGGACAACTTGGCCTTCTACGAGTTAGCAGATTTCAACTACACACTCACTCCGCAATTCACCACCTGGTATTGCACCTGCTGATATCCTACGCTGTGGAGGCTGTAGTTCAAGCAGTTTAAACCTCTGGGTGCATGTTTTGCTGATAAACTATTTCACAGCCATCCTGAATAACGGCTCACATCTTCACGGTTATCTCATCTTTATCAAAATCCTTGAAATCACGTGAATTTTTGTACCACACGCCTGTGTCTGGTTGAGCCATTCAGGTATTAAAATGAAACGTTGGGCTAGTTGGAATGCTTGCACGATTGACGCAGCGCTAGAGGCGAAGACGAGAGGAACGCAGAGTGCACAGGACTGCAGCACTCGTTCTGGTATATAATCCTTCGGGCAACCAACCTGTGCGCACATGCTTCAAAGGAATCGGATATGAGGCGTTCCAGCGGCGACGTATGGCGGTGCAGTCGTATCTCGTCTACCACCATGCGACCCCAGGCGTATTTCACGTCCCACTTGTAACGCCAGTGTTCATCCAGCTCCTTGGACGGGTCGGGGAGCCAGCGCGAGCTGACGTACGCCTTGAAGTCGTGGCACGGGTCGACGCTGGTGTTGAGCGTGTCCGCGAGCAGCACCTCGAACCGAGAGCAGCCTTCGGTGCGACACGAGAGACTTAAGCGTTCCCCCGATCGCTCAGCGTTTCCTGCGAACATCCGGGCGATAATCGCGGAGACGTAGAAGATGGTTACCACGGCAACGACGATGACGGCTGCAGCGGCGAACACGACCGCGCAAACCACCCGCTTGGAGTAGGTGACCGGCGCCTCGTCGCGCGATCCACGTGGAGACTGCGTGACACAAAGAAAACAGTAGTCGAGCTTTGAGATGTTCCATTCCCGGGATAAGCAACTCTTTTTCCGAGCTGCCCGCCACGTGTCCTCTTATTGAAGTCATTTCCGGAAATTGGGGTCTAGCTTGACGCACGTCATGTGAACTAAACACCCGAAGAAATATTTTAATGCAAATATGTGTTATGCAGGGGCCCACCAGAAATTAACGCACGTCATTTCCGTCACGGAAGTGACGTGCGTTAATTTCTGGTGGGCCCCTGCATAACACATATTTGCATTAAAATATTTCTTCGGGTGTTTAGTTCACACATAATGTTAGCGATATATCGAGCATCGACACAATAACAACAGACGTTGCAAAGTACCACAAAGTACCACCTAAAGAGATAATTTTGCTCTTATATTTTAGATTAACATCACTCTCTCTCGCCTAATGCAAGAAGGTCTTTTTAATTTGCTCCATCAGAATATTATGGTCACCAGGAACGATTATCTTCACATTTTCACGGATGCGAAGAATCAAAGTGCTGTAAGAACGCTAAACTGTCTTAACTGGGTATTATGGACACTGTCAGACTTCTGACCGAAATTCGCTGCAATTCAAGCAAAGGACTAAACAAAAAAAAACGGATATATAAAGCTTACAGACTGCTGTCGTTTGCCCACTTACTGTTCTATGTCAGGACACTTACTGACCTATATGGTGTAACCTTTCGAGATGGGGTGTGTTTATTTTCCCGGCCATTGGGATAATTGATCAAAAACATTTTCTCCTGGCAGTCGCCTCTCATTGGCTCTCACAAGTCACGTGACTAACTGCCGGAATAATTTTTTTTGTATGATTCTTCCGCCAACCGGTAGAACTTGACCTAACCTATTCAACATGACCTAACGTAACCTAACAGAACGCACGCAGGGCCACGTCTGTCCATCTGTCTTGCAGCCTAACCTAACCTAATCTAACGCACGCTAGGGTACGTAGGCCCAGTCTGTCCCCAACAGCCCGTTTTTTTTCTCTCTTCTCCCCGCGGCAGTAAGTCACGTGACATATGAGAGTCAATAAAAGTCGACCACTGGGAGAAATGTTTTTTAACAATTATCCCGGTTGCCTGGAGAATAGACACTGTTTGAGATGAGTATACAATGAACAGGAGAGCGCCACGTTGGTGTAATCCTCTAGCTATTCAAAAGAAACAACAAAAAACTCTTGGTTTCTGCTCGGCAGTGGGAATCGAACCCGGTACCGACTGCATTGGAAACAGACGCTCAACCATACAGCCCCCGCTACGGTAGCAATTTATTTTTAAAAAAGAATAAATTAAGAACGATAGTGAATTTACATTTATGCCCACTGATCAGCGCCCCCTGATCTATATCAATCTAGAGACTTGGAATACATCGTACGTCACACTGTTATCTTACAACGCAAAAACCCGTAATGTAGCTTAGTGGGACTCTCATTCGAAAGCTTAATTGACACCATCAACGTGTCTCCACTCACCTGTGGCATTCTGTTCGGAGGCGACCAAGATTTCTTGGCGGCTGCAAAGAGGCGCCGAGTCAACGGCGATGCACCCCCGCTTTCACCTGGAGCCATCTTCTTCTGCGTCATCTTTTCGTCGCGAGCAACAAGCATATGCGCACGTACCTGATGACCTCGTCATTGCCTCTAAGTACAGATCCCCACCACATGGCAACAGTGTAGGGAATCAAAATTCAGGAGTCCTTCGCCCATCGGAGAAATGGGGGAGAGGGGAGCAAACCTTTTGCTCAAGACCTACGCCGCAGTGGCATCGCGTCTATGGTGCTCGTATGCTGACCGGAACGCCCCTGGTTCGATCCTCGTGTCGGCGGTGGCATTTCGATGAAGGTGAAACGCAAGGAGCCCGTGTATATACTGTGCCATTTTCCTCTCTTGCCTCGCCTTCTCACTAAGGTATACGCTGCCATGTTGAGATGAATCGTCAGCACAGCATCCCGCACTTCTCTTCCATCGATAACGTCCACGTAGCCTCTGAGCACATGGAGGCAGCTCGAAGTGGAGCTCGTGCACGGCACTACCAGGGGCTGATAAACCATGGCCGCTGCACGATTCTTCAATGCTGAGACGTTTATAAGTTTACAGTCCGTTAGATGTCCAGTACTCTATCGACAATTAAAAAGTGTAAAGTGAAGAAGCCTTCATTATTGTATTACAGTAGTTGCGCATCCTTATACAGATGAAGTTATAGGCTTCACGCGCAATGTAGTCCCTTTATTGTCGCAATCCTTTATTCCCATATGAATTGGCGTGTTTCTGTAAAACAAGATATATATATATATATATATATATATATATATATATATATATATATATATATATATACCAAAAACAAAAGTGACGCTTGGTCCGGGAAAGATTATTCGTATAGGAAAGAAGACGCACGCACGAAGTTATTTTATTAACGTTTCGGCCGTGGGTCCGGCCTTCATCAGACATGCTGATGAAGGCCGGACCCACGGCCGAAACGTTAATAAAATAACTTCGTACGTGCGTCTTCTTTCCTATACGAATATATATATATATATATATATATATATATATATATATATATATATATATATATATATATATATATATATATATATATATATATATATATATATATATATATATATATATTGTACCGAAGCATAGTGGCGCCAGCTCTGTGCCAGCGTGAAAGAAGACGTTGACGTCCGTGTGTGGCTCGTGCTTGCCGGGTTCCTGCCTGTACCAGCTTGTTGCGGCTAACGTTTCTGGAATAATAACCTGTGTTTTTACGCAACCTTGCTCGTTGCATTTGGTGGAAACGTGCTGGGTAACGTCCTGGAGCTCCGCAGCCGTAAGCTACCTTCTCAGTCCACGATGACCGAGCGCGTCGATCCCCCACAAGGCTCTTCCACGCTGCCACCCGTCATGTGTTCTGGTGTACTTCGTCTGCGTGACCCACCAGTATACAACGGCACTGAAGATCAAGATGTCGAGGACTGGCTGGCAGAGTACGAGCATGCCAGCGCGATTAACAAGTGGGATGACCCTGCGAAGCTGATTCACGTCATCTTCTACTTGACGGATTTGGCCAACCTATGGTTCACCAACCACCAAGCCGACATCCCCACCTGGTCGGTTTTCAAAGAGGCCGTCACCTCGTTTTTCGGTCGTCCAGCCATGCGTAAGCTTCGCGCTGAACTGGGACTGCGGGGACGATTTCAGCGAAATGGTGAGAGCTTCACAAGCTACATTGAGGATGTGATCAGCCTCTGTAGGCGAGTTGATGACAGGATGACGGAGGCTGACAGAATAAAGAACATAATGAAAGGCATTGATGACGACGCTTTTCATATGCTTGTGGCCAAAGACCCACAGACCGTCACGGCCTTGATTCAGTTATGTCAAAGTTTCGATGAGCTGCGCAAGCAACGAGTTTCTACACGTCGCGCTAATACGCAGACAGCTGATATTTCGGCCTTGGAGTGCAAAAGCAGTGGCCCCGACTACAGCGTGTTAATGCCTCAAATTCAACAGTACATCCGGGAGGAAGTTGCTCGACAGCTCGCTCTTGTCGCCACCATCAACGAGACCCCCACAACACTGGACCACTCACTTCGCCGTGCTATTCAGACGCAAGTTGCCGAGGCTCTCCCTTCGCCCACATCCCCAATATCAGTGGCTGCACCGCTGACTTATGCAGAAGCCGTCCGCCGACCTTCTGCCCAACCGCCGCTCCCTTCATACAGTCCAGCCACCAACTACTACAGGTCACCAGTTTCAGTTTATCCGGTAAATCGGCCCATTCCACCACCTCGAGCACCTGCCAACTCTTGGCGTACTCCGGATAACCGGCCCATCTGCTACAACTGTGGTATTCCAGGACATGTCGCGCGCTACTGTCGTCGCCGTGGATTCTATTTTAATGATGCACAGCATTCCGGCAACATACCTCGGCCATCAGAATCGCATGTGACACCTGATTCGCATGACCCCCGCTCACGTCGACCAGACTTCAGCCGACGTCGATCTCCTTCACCCCGTCTTCGGTCTCCTTCCCCCATGCTTCGCCGTTCCAACCACGCCCAGGAGGAAAACTGACAGTCGCAGTTCCTGAGGCAAGAGCTGCGCCACCGACGAAATTTCCAAGGCCTCATCTATCGCCCCCTAACGAGATTGCCGTATTTGTGGACGGTTTCGCCACAACTGCTCTTGTCGACACAGGTGCTGCTATTTGTATAATCAGTGAAGTGTTATGCCGCAAACTGAACAAAGTGACGACTCCACTGGTTGAAATTTCTTTACGCACGGCGAGTTCGCAACACGTCCAACCTTCTGCCACATGCACTGCTCGTGTTGTGATTCAAGGAGTGCTTTACATCGTAGAATTTGTCGTCCTTCCGCATGCGTCTCATGAAATCATCCTGGGATGGAACTTTCTTTCCGCTAATTATGCGGTTGTCGACTGCGCTCGTGCTCAACTCGTTTTGTTTCCATTCAGCACGACATTCATAGATCTCCCTCGCTCACCCATAAAGGTGATCGTCGCCGCTGACGTCGTCATTTCTGCTTTTTCGGTGACCGCGGTATCTCTTTTGTGCAACTCCGTTTCCTATTCAACTGCCCTATTTATGCCGTCACAAGAATGCGCCCGTCGCCGGAACCTTGTCGTCCCGTTTGCCGTCATAACACTTGCCGATGGCTCCAGTGCCATGTACGTGTGCAATCCGTCCCCTTGTCCCACTACCTTATTGCATGGCGAATGCATTGGGAGTCTTGACACTTATGATGACATCTTTCCTTTCGATGCCCGTTCTGATACGACACCGATGTCCGTGGATGCTGTCACAGCTGGCACCGCGCCCTCACTACCTGACAAAGACGTTCTGTTGCGCAGCGTAGACACCGGCCTTACGCAAGACCAGCGCAATCAGCTCATTCAACTACTTGACCGTTTCCGCGCCTCCTTCGACCACGGACAACCTCCCTTGGGACGCACGTCAGTTGTCGCTCACCATATCGACACCGGTCATCATACTCCACTTCGTCAGCGCCCCTACCGCGTCTCGCAGGCCGAGCATGGCGTCATCACTCAACACGTCGACGAGATGCTGCAACGTGGCGTTATTCAGCACTCACACAGTCCTTGGGCTTCGCCAGTGGTCCTCGTGCGAAAAAAGGATGGCTCCATCAGGTTTTGCGTGGATTATCGTCGACTAAACAACATCACACGCAAGGATGTTTATCCCCTGCCACGCATTGATGACGCCTTGGATTGCCTTCAAGGTGCGGAGTTTTTCTCTTCACTGGATCTGCGCTCTGGATATTGGCAAGTACCAATGGCTGAACAAGACCGTCCAAAAACGGCGTTTGTGACCCCTGACGGCTTATATGAATTTAATGTAATGCCCTTCGGTCTTTGCAATGCGCCTGCGACTTTTGAAAGAATGATGGACAGTGTCCTCAGGGGACTTAAATGGCACATCTGTCTTTGCTATTTAGACGACATAGTTGTATTCTCGGCGAATTTCGAAACTCATCTTTCCCGTCTGGAACAAGTTCTCCGGTGCCTTACGGCAGCCGGGTTGCAACTTAACTTCAAGAAATGTCGTTTTGGCGCCCGCAAACTCACAATTCTCGGCCACGTCGTTTCAAAAGAAGGAATATCGCCAGATCCTGCCAAACTGCGTGCCGTTGCCGAGTACCCCAAGCCTACTACCCTAAAGGAGCTTCGTAGTTTCATAGGCTTGTGCTCCTATTTTCGGCGTTTCATTCGCAATTTTGCCTCTATAATTGCCCCTCTGACTCAGCTTCTCTCCCGTAGCACGGGCCTCTCTGGCTGGAATTCCCACTGCGATGAGGCATTCACGGCGCTACGCCGGCTACTCATCTCTCCGCCAGTTCTCCGCCACTTCGATCCCAATGCACCCACTGAAATTCACACGGATGCAAGCGGTGTCGGCCTCGGTGCCATTCTCGCTCAACGCAAGGATGGCTGCGACGAGTACGTTGTCGCCTATGCCAGCCGTACACTAACGAAGGCAGAGTCCAACTATTCCGTCACGGAAAAGGAGTGCTTGGCTATCATTTGGGCTATAGGAAAATTTCGCACCTACCTTTACGGACGCCAGTTTGATGTTGTCACAGATCACCATGCCTTATGCTGGTTAGCGTCCATGAAAGATCCTACTGGCCGCCTCGCTCGTTGGGCTTTACGCCTTCAGGAATACGATATCCGTGTTGTTTATCGCTCAGGACGCAGACATTCAGACGCCGATGCACTATCCCGTTCTCCACTGCCTCCTGACCTTGCCTGCTTATCAACTGCCATTTGCGATTCGTCATCGTTGAGCATCACTGACATGCCATCCGAACAGCGCAAGGATCCCTGGATCAATTCTTTGCTCGACGTCCTCTCTCACAGTTCGTCAGAAACGACTTCACGCTCCCTCTCTCGTCAAGCAAGACACTTTGCTGTCCGTGAAGGCTTGTTGTATCGCCGCAATTACGTGACGGATGGCCGTAGGTGGCTCCTTGTCATCCCTCGTCATTTGCGTTCGGACATCTGCGCTGCCTTTCACGATGACCCCCAGTGTGGCCACGCTGGAGTATTTAAGACTTACTCTCGCCTTCGTCTAAGATACTACTGGCGCGGCATGTATCGGCACGTTCGCCAGTACGTTCGGTCATGCACCACGTGTCAACGACGCAAGACGCCTTCTCGCAGCACTGCTGGCCCTTTGCAACCCTTAACCTGCCCAGCGAGACCATTCGACCGCGTCGGAATTGATATTTATGGTCCTCTACCCAACTCTCTTCGAGGCAACCGGTGGATTATCGTCGCCGTGGATCATTTAACACGCTACGCTGAAACATCTGCGCTGCCTGCTACCACTGCGAAAGACGTTGCGTCCTTTCTTCTTCACCATCTCATTTTGCGACACGGTGCACCTCGTGAATTACTCAGTGACCGTGGACGCGTGTTTCTCTCGAACGCCGTCGACGAGCTACTCAAGGCATGTCGCACTGTCCATAGGAAATCCTCGGCATACCATCCCCAAACCAATGGCATGACAGAACGCTTTAACCGTACCCTTGGAGATATGCTTGCCATGTACGCCTCTGACGACCACACTAATTGGGACCAAGTGCTCCCTTTTGTCACGTACGCGTACAACTCTGCGCCACAAACAACCACTGGCTTTTCTCCTTTCTTCCTTCTGTACGGACGTGAGCCATCATGCTCCATGGACACCATTCTCCCTTACAGGCCTGATGTTTCCGAAGCGACGCCTGTTTCCGAAGCAGCTGCTTATGCCGAAGAGTGTCGTCAACTCGCTCGCTCATTTACCGCACAAGACCAATGGCGCCAGAAAACTGACCACGATTCCTCTGCGTCTACTGTACACTATAACCCAGGAATGCTGGTTTGGCTCTGGGTCCCGTCTACCCCTCCCGGTCTTTCCCCGAAGCTTTCGTCGAAATACCATGGCCCCTACCGTGTGGTGCAACAAACATCTACTGTCAACTATGAAGTTGAGCCCATTGATCCACCCTCGGACCAACGCTGCCGTGGGCGTGAAACAGTACACGTATCACGCCTCAAACCGTGCTATGACCCCCTTGTCGTGTCCTTTCCCTAGGTCGCCAGGTTGGCTCCTTTCTGCGCGGGGAGTAATTGTACCGAAGCATAGTGGCGCCAGCTCTGTGCCAGCGTGAAATAAGACGTTGACGTCTATTTATTTATTTATTTATTTCAAATACCCTCAGGGTACAAACGTACATTGAAGAGGGGAGGGGCAAAGAAGGTTAACACGTAATAATAACTTGGTTATAGTTTTAAAAATACAGAAATGAATTATCACGATGACACTTTAAACAAATATCAGTTACAAGAACAAAGGCCAATGAACCAAAATGAATAACACAGGAATCAAAACACTGGACTGTCCTGGAAGAATTACAAGATTTTATCATTGGATGCACTGCCAAAAGAGATAAAAAAAAAAAAAAAATGTACAAAAAGTAGCCACTCGCAAAACTAGAATACGAGAAGCATAGCAACAAAAGGGAAACATATAAAAAAAGAAAAAAAATTAAAGGTATGAAACAAACACTGAACGATGTTAACTCGAAATGAAACTTCGAAGTGCGATTTTGAAATTATTGGTGTTAGTTATGCTTGTGAGTGATGCAGGCAGATTGTTCCAGTCTCTGGTCGTTGTGGGGAGAAATGAGTGTGAAAAGCCGACGGTGTTGCTGTGTGGAATGTTTACCTTTTGGCGATGGTCGATGCGGGATGAAATGTACGGCGGTGGCTGAAGAAGCATAGAATGTAAATATGAATTGTGGTAGTAGATTTTATGGAAAAGATAGAGTCGAGATAGTTTTCGGCGATGTGATAGCAATGGAAGGTGTAGAATGTCTTTCATGTTAGTAACACTCGCAGTTCTTTGGTAATTGTTTAAAATGAAACGGACTGAGCGATTTTGTATTTTTTCTAGTAATTTTATGTGGTTCTGATATCCGGTGTCCCATACTGACGATGCATACTCAAGCTTCGGACGAATGAAAGTTGTGTACAGTAGTAGTTTTAATGAAGATGGCGCTTGAGGAAACTTCCGGCGAAAATATCCTAATGTGCTAGTGGCCTTGGTGGCTATGTAATCAATATGAGTTTTCCATGAAAGGTTATTGGTAATATGGACACCCAAGTATTTGTACGATGTTACGCATTCTAGTGGGATGTTATTAAGTGTGTAAGTAGGGGAAGTCACTTCAGCACTGGAAATCCTCATACTTTTGCATTTTCTAACGTTTAATTCCATACGCCATAATTGACACCATTTAGTTATGTTATTAAGATCTTCCTGAATTAGTGAAATGTCTGCGGCATCCGTCACCTTTCTATACAAGACGCAGTCATCTGCAAACAGGCATATTTTCGAAGAGACATTAGTAGGCAAATCATTAATATAGATTAGGAATAATAAGGGACCAAGCACAGACCCTTGCGGGACACCAGAATCAACAGGAATCAATGAGGAGTTAACGTCGTTAGCGGCTACAAACTGAACACGTGATGTTAGAAAGGCGCGAATCCAATTAATTACAGCTGTGTCGATGTTTAGAACGCTTAGTTTATGAAGTAGCAGTGCATGGTTCACTTTGTCGAATGCTTTAGAGAAGTCGAGAAATATACAATCTGTTAAAAAACCGCCATCTAGATTAGAGTGGAGAAAATGAGTGAAGGCTATGAGCTGAGTGTCACAGGAAAAGTTTTTGCGAAATCCATGCTGCGAAGCTGTGAAGAAGTTGTTATGTTCGAGAAAATTAACCAGATGTGTGTAAATTATATGCTCCATAACTTTGCAAGGCACTGATGTAAGAGAAATCGGTCTATAATTTTGTGGGTCATGGGATGGTCCTGATTTGTAAATAGGGATGACTCTGCCAGTTTTCCAGTCAAACGGTAAGGTACCCGAGTTGTAAGATTGCGAGTAAATATGTTCTAGTATGATTGAGCAATATTCGGCAGTGTTTTTTAAAAAGATTGCATTGATTTCGTCTACCCCGCATGATGCTTTAGATTTTAGTTTCTGAATGATGCTTTTGATACCAGTGGAGTTGAAGATTATGGGATGCATTGAGTGGTATTGAGTAGGATGGATCTCAGGCATCGGACCGGGAAGGTTAGGTGATGAGAATGACGAAGCGAAAGTTTCATTGAGCAGAGTAGAACACATATGCTCCGGTACAGGGCCCCCAGAACTTGTCAGCAGTGATATACCATTTTTATGAGCATTTCCCCGGATAATCTCCCAAAAGCGTTTTGGGTTAGCCTGTATTAAGTTTGGAAGCGTGGATTTAAGGAAGGAGACTTTGGCTGATTTTAGTGCTATGAGATATGAGCTTGCAGCGTTTTTGTATGTTAGCCAATGAGACGGTGTTGAGTGAAGTTTAGCTGTGCGGAATAAACGTTTTTTCTTATTGGATAATCGATTCAAATATGTACTATACCATGGTGATTTATTGTTAGCGTAAACAGTCCGAAGGGGGACATATTTGGTTATTAGCTCACCGATTTTATTTTTTAAAATGAACCAGTTAGTTTCGACGGAGCGTTCTAGATAACTAGGTAAAAAAGTGGCCAGAAACAGGCACAGTTCATTGTTGATGGCCTCATAATTAGCTTTTTTATAATTTCGAATCTTTTTCCGCTGTCGCTTTATCTTTTGATGAGGTGTTGTAATCGTGAAGAGCAAGATGTCGTGATCGCTCAGCCCTGGCATGTGTGTTACTGTAGAAACTTTATCAGTTGATGTCGTTAGAATCAGATCAAGGAGTGATGATTTGTTTTTTGTTACACGTGTTGGAAGTTTGACTATCTGGGATAAGCCGAAGTCAGAGCAAACTGAAACGAACCGATTGGCTTCAGCCGTTGAGGGGTTAGAAAAAGGGATCGAATGAGACCAGATGATGTCAGGAAAATTAAAATCACCCAAGAGTATAATTTGAACTCCCGGGAAACGCATGGTAACCGCATTTAAACTGTCGTGAATGTCATCACAAAAAGATGAGTCACTTGATGGGGATCTGTAGCAGACACCTAATAATATTTTCTTAAAACTAATTGTTAGGCAACACCAAATAAGCTCTAAATTCGAGTTGATTGGCACAAGAGAACAATTTATGGATTCTTTAACAGCGAGCAAGACGCCACCACCAATCCTACCAGTTCTGTCACTTCGGTAAACAGTATAACGGTTTGCACACTCAAAGAGTTCGGGGTTTGTTATTTTGCTACTTAGCCAGGTTTCTGTCAGTGCAATAATGTCGGCGTTACAGTCATCAATTATACCACAGAATTCATCTTTCTTGGGAAAATAACTACGAATGTTGGTAAAAAGGACTGAACACTTGCACTCGTTTATGGCTCCTCCCCTCAGATGTCCCTAACTCGGCGGTAACCTACGACCTGAGCGAAGAGTTCTGCTACGTTCATGCTCGTGTGTGGGTTTTTTTCTGTGTATTTCGAAAATGCAGTTCTTCGCTTCGTCGTATCCGTAAGATTTGCCATCGAATGTCAGCGTTTTATACCGAAGTTTGAAGGACGTAGTCTTTGATTTACCGTATTCTATTAGTTTTTTTCTTATGTTGCGCGTTGTTTGACAAAAATCTTCGCTCATTGCTATGTCAGTGCTCTTTAGCAAACCTCGTTTTGAAAAAACCAGCTCTCTCTTTTTAAATGTTTCAAATTTCGTTATAAGTGGTCGAGCTTTCGCTGAATCATAGCGTCCTATTCTGTGATCGCGGCATATATCAGAACTTGTGACATCAATTTGGATAGTATTAGTCAGGAGGTTGATGATCTTTTTTTCCGATTCCGAAGAAGTTTCATCTGCGGCATCTGGAATTCCATAAAAGACAAGATTGTTTCTCCGCGATCGATCCTCTGCGTCATCAAGACGCGAATGCATATTACTAGTGTCTTTTTCAAGGCGCTCAACAGTGGTGCGTAGTTCTTTCATTTCCTGCTGCCAGTGCTCGAAAACGGAGGTTTGGTTTTCAACTTTCGCCAGTCTGTCCTTTATTTCGTTCATTGATTCTGAAACTGACTGTTGTTGTTCTTTTAACACAGATACGGTGTCCAATATTGTTGTTTGCGCTGATTCCATTCTTTTTGTACGTTCGTTCAAATCCTTCATCGTTTTCACTAGTTCTGCTAAGTTGTCAGGACCTGGGTTGCTTTCTACATCCCCACAAAGAAGTAGTAGTAGCAAAGAACAAAAAGGCAAGAGAACGGCTTGTGGGCACGGAAGCACAACAATAAAGGGTTCATCAGATCGGAAGCTACGACAAGGCAGTTTAGAAAGGTAACTAACCTGCAAGACGAAAAGACAGGTGCGTAAGCCTTTGGCTGTTCTTTCCATCGCGCTTCCGTGCCCACTGCAGTGATAGTGCTCGATGCTGGGTCTTATCCTATCCGGACGAGATGACGTTGATGTCGCAGCTGCGCACTGGTGGTGCTGCAGGTGGCGCTCGACGATGTTGGTCAGGTCCCAGCAAGCTGTTTCTGGCAGGTCTGGTGAAGGGGCAACAGCACAGATTCCGTCCGATAATGGAAGATCCGGGGAAGGGGCGGCTTCACGAATTCCGTCCGAGAGCGCGAAGCTTTCCCGTAGACCAGCCACTGGTACGCCGGCCGCGAAAACAGCGACGTACTGCAAGACGAAAAGACAGGTGCGTAAGCCTTTGGCTGTTCTTTCCATCGCGCTTCCGTGCCCACTGCAGTGATAGTGCTCGATGCTGGGTCTTATCCTATCCGGACGAGATGACGTTGATGTCGCAGCTGCGCACTGGTGGTGCTGCAGGTGGCGCTCGACGATGTTGGTCAGGTCCCAGCAAGCTGTTTCTGGCAGGTCTGGTGAAGGGGCAACAGCACAGATTCCGTCCGATAATGGAAGATCCGGGGAAGGGGCGGCTTCACGAATTCCGTCCGAGAGCGCGAAGCTTTCCCGTAGACCAGCCACTGGTACGCCGGCCGCGAAAACAGCGACGTACTGCAAGACGAAAAGACAGGTGCGTAAGCCTTTGGCTGTTCTTTCCATCGCGCTTCCGTGCCCACTGCAGTGATAGTGCTCGATGCTGGGTCTTATCCTATCCGGACGAGATGACGTTGATGTCGCAGCTGCGCACTGGTGGTGCTGCAGGTGGCGCTCGACGATGTTGGTCAGGTCCCAGCAAGCTGTTTCTGGCAGGTCTGGTGAAGGGGCAACAGCACAGATTCCGTCCGATAATGGAAGATCCGGGGAAGGGGCGGCTTCACGAATTCCGTCCGAGAGCGCGAAGCTTTCCCGTAGACCAGCCACTGGTACGCCGGCCGCGAAAACAGCGACGTACTGCAAGACGAAAAGACAGGTGCGTAAGCCTTTGGCTGTTCTTTCCATCGCGCTTCCGTGCCCACTCTTCCGTGCCCACGTCCGTGCCCACGTCCGCGCTTCCGTGCCCACGTCCGTGTGTGGCTCGTGCTTGCCGGGTTCCTGCCTGTACCAGCTTGTTGCGGCTAACGTTTCTGGAATAATAACCTGTGTTTTTACGCAACCTTGCTCGTTGCAATATATATATATATATATATATATGTGTGTGTGTGTGTGTGTGTGTGTGTGTGTGTGTGTGTGTGTGTGTGTGTGTGTGTGTGTGTGTGTGTGTGTGTGTGTGTGTGTGTGTGTGTGTGTGTGTGTGTGTGTGTGTGTGTGTGTGTGTGTGTGTGTGTGTGTGTGTGTGTGTGTGTGTGTGTGTGTGTGTGTGTGTGTGTGTGTGTGTGTGTGTGTGTGTGTGTGTGTGTGTGTGTGTGTGTGTGTGTGTGTGTGAAGTACATCTTTCGTATAGGAACAGTAGCAACGGAAGTGTTTATATTTCGTCAGTTTCGACTAGAGTAAGGCCTTCATCAGGAATAAGGCCGAAACTGTCGAAATACACTTCCGTTGTGACTGTTCTTACGTAGGAGAGAGAGAGAGAGAGAGATACGTTAACTTCTGTATTCAGTAACATACAATATTACACGTTTTGGCTAAAGGAGATAGTGAAGAAAGCAAGGAGAGGAAGGATATGAAAGGACCACTGTAGACAATCGCCCGGTTTGCTACCCGACGTTAGGGGTAAGGGAATGGAAGGATGGAGAGAGTGAGCACTACACGCGCACGGTACATGCGACATTCGGGCCAGCGTTCACAAACTGCATTAGTGCACGACTGGCTTTTATATGTCATCCATGGAGCGGCAGGCATGCCGGATCGAAGGCAAGTTTGGAAAGTCCCTTCAGACCCGCACGTGTGAAGAGTTTGTGATGAGACGAACGTAATACGGTGGTGCGGTCGAAGTCGAGGGATCTCCTTGGCATTTTTTTTTTTTTGAAAACACCGGAGCAGAGCAGCTTGTCTATTTCGGCTTCTTCGGTAGGAAGTCTTCCGGGTTCGGTACAGCCCGAGAACAGGCTTCATGTGAATTAGCATCTGTAGAATAAAGAAAGGCTTTAACAGAATACAATGGGGCAGATATTGCGCATAAACCGCGCGATAAGCAGCTTGCACTAGTCCATTTACCATTGAGTAATTGATTTGTGTCGGCTTTTTGGCGCTCGATTAGGCTGTTTCAGAGAACAACAGTCAAGCACGGCGTCGATATAACGAACTTTAACATTTCACTTGTCACAACCTCATGCCCATGAAACACCTTGTGTTTTACACCTCGATATAACGAAGCATGTTATCGGTGGTTTGAATCGCCGGTAACATGCTACGAAATCTCAAGCAAAGGCAAAGTTGGCTGTTGAAACACCGGAGCAGAGGGAGGCCATATCAGCACGTTACAGAGAGAAGTTTACCAAGCGTGAGAGAATGCCGATATCGAACCTACACTGCAGCTACCATCTGTGTGCATAGTTTTTTTGTGAAAACGAGCCAAACGTATACTTGTTGCTCGGGATAACTGGGTTTACAATAGCTAACTATCAGCCGATTTTCGCTAAGTTTTGGGAGCCCAACAGTGCAGCCACGTGAGCGACTACCAATATAGTGTCCGCGAACCTTGTGATCGTCTCCTGAACACGTATCGCAGCCAATGCAGAATCTACGGTGTGCAAAAAAAAAAGAGCCATAAATCTGCACGTTCCTCGCGCAGGCGGGATCTATACTGGAAGCCATAAATCAGCAAGCGACCCTTGTTGTTTTTTTAACGATATTTGACACCACAAGCAGACACTTACTGGTGCAACTTTTCGTGCAATCTTCACAGGATGGGAAGCTGTTAGCGCCGACAGAACAGTTAGCGCTCAGAATGCGAGTACAGAGGCCAGCAGCGAAATTGAAGTACCATGCGTTTCTAGACCCCTTGTGGCATGGACCTTGCTTTGGCACCACGCTGCAGGAAAGTTTCTGCCTCTCAGGCGCTGCAAACACGATTATGTTAGTGGTAACGTTGTTGCGGGATAGGTCAGTATAGTTATGCGTCTATTCACTAGGAGCGTCGGACAAAGTTATTGAAATTCTTGAACGTAAGTTTATTGAAAACTGGTTGTTTGGCCAGTTGGTAATTCGTCATATTGTGAGTAAATTTATACTGCAACTTAATAATCTCTATAGAAACACCCCCACATCCAGGTTAGCTTCCACTCAAAACACACACAACACAGCGCTGTGTGTGTGTTTCTTGAGAGGAAGCCAGTGTGAATGTGTGAGTGTTTCGAGAGATTACCAAGTTTGCGCTAAAATTACTCACAATACTATTTAACGTAAGGTTTCTCGGGAAAAGGAATTCTTTTTAGTTAAAAAGACATCTCTCAGGCTCGACAAACGTGCATAAATGATGAAAATCACGCTAATCTGTGGTTAATTAACGAATATCGCGCTAATCAGCTTTTCAATTAACGCTTGGTACATATATAGCGATTCACAAACTGTAGCCGTTGTTTTCTCAATGCATGCACACTATAGGATAAAATCGCGGATTTTGGGATAAAGCGTGGATTTCGGGAGATGTGTTGGTCAGTTGCAAGTTTCGAACCGGTGGTCACTTGTGCGCCGATCGGAAACATTGGTTCAAGACCAAAGAAAATGAAACAAGCAGAGGAAGGCAGCGAGTTAGATGGAAAGAAGAAATTTGATTGATCCTTCGAATAATTCATTGTTGAAAGTCAGAGCTCTTTTCTATCCTTGTCTTTTCGCTTTTGTAGTTACGCTGTAACTACTAGGTTGCACTGTTCGTACATTAAGTTTAGAGTTACTGTATATGCTATACCATTACCTAACTCTAATTCAGTTATGTTCTATCAATTTTACAAAGTTTCCACGCTGCACACCGACGGCTATGGACAACTATACGCCACAAAAATCTCCTGTTGCTTGTGACTTCACAGCAGCTCTTGCGATAAACGACAATAAGTGCGTCAACTCAATTGTACTTACGTAGGCACACTTTCTGGCACATTCTTTCCGAGGCAAAGTGGTCAGTGGCTCCACCACATCTTCCGGAGAGGTACATTTTACACGTTTGCAACGCGAAGTCGAAGAACCAAAATCGCGCATTTCGCCGGCAGGGGACTCGGAAGTTCGTGGGTATTTTGCTGCACCTGGCCCCTTTCTTTCCTCTAGCGGCTGAAACAAACGAAAATACGTATCATTAAAAGACACTTTTTTGTAGGATTTCCCAAGACGCCCGGTGAATTTAGTGGCTGAAGGGTCTTCAATGTCCTCTCTTCCGACCGCTCACCGATCAAGGCCCCGTCTGCGAACTGCTCTCACTGTCTACACTTTTTTTTTACTCTTCTCCCAATTTCTTTTACTCCCTCCTTATCCCTTCTCTTGCGAACCACTACTGAGGTGTCGCACTTTGCCGCAGACAGTTTTGGGGTTAACATAGCATTTATTTCCTAATTTAAAATCACTTCCCCCCTCTCCCTGCACACGCACTATAGTGCGCAAGAGGAGCATGATCATTGATGGTAGAGCAGACTACAATGAATCTTCCATACCAACAGACTACCATCATACCAGTAAACTACCATCATGCTACCATACTAACAAGCCCAAATCACCTCCCTCATCGCATGAGGAGCTTCTGTGAACTGATGTATAACGAACCAAGCATTCACATTCTTGCAGCTTGTAGAGCTTACAGGGGCTAATTAAAATATCTAATGAAGCGCGTTTGCCCCTCTGAGGCTAACAGAATGCGACGGTGTAGCCATCACTCTTGACGTGTGGAAGCACCGGGAAGTCTCTATTTTGCGTCGACAAATCGAACACGTGATGTCGCTGTGGGCAACGTTTCGACCACGGAAGCTGCGTCCATGGGACATTCATCTGCCCTTCTTACAACAACGTTCTTAATGTTATTCTTATGTCGGCTTAATGCTGGTGACACATTAATCGTGGTTGCGGTGCTAACCCAACTTATTTTACAAAAATTACATATTTACTCTAACTATACAGGTGTCACGTCGGGTTGGCGTCAATTGCAGTTCGGCAACATCCACTGAAATACTTGGTCTACACAGCAATATCCAGGGTCCAGGCCTACCATCCTTGCAAGCACAAGTGCTACATTTCAGCCTACAGGTTCCGATGTTGGTAATAACCATGTTGCTCTTGGAATCGTTCATCATCATCAGCCTGACTACGTCCACTGCAGGACAAAGACCTCTCCCATGTTCCGCCAGTCAACTCGGTCCTGTGCTTGCTGCTGCCTATTTATACCCGCAAACATCTTAATCTTATCTGCCCACCTACCTTTCTGTCTCCCCCTAACCCACTTACCTTCTCTGGGAATCCAGTCAGTTACACATAATGACCAGCGGTTATCTTGCCTACGCACTACATGCCCGGCCTCTTTTCAATATCAACTATGATATCCTTAACCCCTGTTTTTTCCCTGATCCACTCTGCTTTCTTCTTGTCTCTCAACGTTACACCTATCATTTTTATTTCCATCGCTCGATGCGTCGTGGTCAATTTAAACTGGACCCTCTTTGTAAGTCTCCTGGTTCCTGCTACATAGGTAAGTATCTTTATAAAACACGTGCGACTGTTCAACATACAAGTCTGTGCATACAACATTTGTACATATGTTAAGGGTCCTTTGGTAATGTCTAGCTCGGCATCCAAATACAACAGAGTCATCCGCATGCTTCACATGACATCGATATTCCGCCGGGATCTGCAGACTTTCTTTCTCTTTTTCTTTGATCTAGCATCAATGCTCTCTGATAAAGTAAGCGTACAGTATTATTATAGGTAATAACGTCCGTCCCCAGAACGCTGTTTTCTGCCTGAATCAGCTTGGCATCTTTCATGTAATTCGCAGCATTTTTCTTTCATCTAGCATCAATGCTCTCTATTAAAGTAATCGTACAGTATTATTATAGGTAATAACGTCCGTCCCCAGAACGCTGTTTTCTGCCTGAATCAGCTTGGCATCTTTCATGTAATTCGCAGCGTTCGTCAGCCACTACACACAGCCGGAAATTAGGGTTAGGAATTTAATTCTTTGCAAATAGAAATTCTTCCAAAATGTGCAATTCTGACATCAGCTTTACGCGTTGTACAGCAGATAGCTTTTATTCCGTGATAAACGCGAAATATTTCGATGAAGCAGCCATAGCAAGTGGACTGCTTCTCTCTTTTTTTCTTCTTCGAGCCTGCATAGCTCAAAGAAGTCTCTGATATATGTCAAATACTCATAGTAAGTATAGACCATATAGATGCCTTAGTTTTTTTTTTTTTGCAAGCTGGCTGTTTTCTATACAGAGCAAGTCAAGCAAAAGCAATATGAGTAGCTACAAAGACTATAGTTGGTGTTGCATCTTGGTTAAACGTGTTTCTAACCGTATACAGGGACAAAACTGTACACACCAAAAACACAGAGCACAGACTGACAACTACATTTTGTAAGTCTGCATTCTCTATTTTTAGTGTGTCCAGTCCATCCCTCTACGGTTAAAAACACCTTTACCCAAGAAGCAGAGCATCATTTTGGGGTCAGCTGCTGCATGTATACAGTGCTGTTTGCAGAAGACCAAAAGAGCATGACAGTAGAAACGTGTACAGAGAGTATTTAGAACATAAAGCAAAACCTTACCCACTTGGTAAACCAAAACTTCGTTTTACAGTAAGAGATAAGTACGTTTGCACTATTCAACGACCACAAAAGAAATTGCAACGTACCGTAAACGTAGAGCACACAGGCGAGCACAACGAGACAACACGCTCGAAGTCTCATAATAAAAGTAATGCTTCGAGCAGCTGAAATTATAGCTTCAGCATTCTAAACTATTGACAATACGTGCTTCTATTGTCACGTCATGTGCCCCTATTGTATTGTAAATTCGCTTTAGAACGACATTTCACTGGTGCAATGTATTGTTTCCTTGTGATTCAACGCGTGGAACAGAAGTTATAAGTAATGAAGCTTCCACACCTGTTCGTTTCCAGAAGCCTGTATACGTGCGTGTTTGTTATCATGATGATATACGGTATCGCAAACAAAGGACATGGACAAGAGAAGGCACATTCAAGACAACACAGCGCTAACTTTCAGCAACAGTTTATTACTCGCAGGTCCCGCTAGCATATTGTCACGAACAAAACAAGACCTGCAGCCAGGAATTCACTTGAACCAGTGCAACGAAGATGTTCTCTTCCTCTTCGCGCCCAAGAACGCGTATGAGCCACAGTGGCTCGTTCATCAATGGTGGCATTACCCCCTCTCCCAAGAAGCATCGTCTCGATGCTGTACATGAAGGCAAAAAAAGAAAAGAAAGTTAGATGAAAATTAGCATGCGAGCAAAATGAATGGCGTAAGGCGGAATAACGTAGTTGGTTGTGGGGACAAAAGTTAAATGAGAAATAAGAAAATAGGAAAAATGTAAGGAAAAGACGAAACAAAAAGAAAGACGCGATGTTACCAATAAAGTCAGTCACTCACTGGCGATTCACAGCGCGAAAAGTATGGTTTGAGACGTGAAACGTGAATGACTTCAGTTTGCGGGGTGAAACGGGAACGTCTCGAATTGCCTTGTGGGAAAACCTCGTAAGTGACGTCGCTGAGACGTCGCACAACCTTGTAAGGGCCAAAGTAGCGGCGAAGAAGCTTTTCTGAACGTCCACGCTGTCGGATAGGGGTCCACACCCAGACTTCATCACCTGGCTTAAAAATAACTCCACGGTGGCGAAGATTGTAGCGGCGCGCGTCTGCGGTTTGGTGACGTTGAATACGGTGACGAGCAAGTTGACGGGCCTCTTCTGCGCACTGCGCGAATTTGGCGGCATCCGTGTGGTATATTACTAAGTTGTCGGGCAGGAGCATGGCGTCGAGCATCGTCGTGACGTCGCGACCGTGGACTAAGCGAAAATGTGTGAAACCGGTACTTTCTTGAACAGCAGTGTTATGCGCAAAAGTTACGTAGGGAAGTATGGTGTCCCAGTTCTTGTGATCAATGTCCACATACATTGACAGCATGTCTGCAATTGTCTTTTTGAGTCGTTCAGTCAGCCCATTTGTTTGCGGGTGGTAAGCCGTTGTTTTACGATGTTCCGTGCCACTTAATCGCAAGACTTCCTGCAGCATCTCTGCGGTGAAAGCTGTCCCACGATCAGTTATGACGACAGCTGGAGCACCGTGACGTAAGACGATGCTGTTAACAAAAAATTGGGCGACATCTGCTGCAGTGGCTTTTGGAAGTGCCTTGGTTTCACAGTGGCATGTTAAGTAGTCTGTAGCGACGACAATCCACCGGTTTCCAGACGAAGACGTGGGGAATGACCCCAGCAAGTCCATGCCAATCTGATGAAAGGGCGCCTTTGGTGGGCCAATTGGGTGCAGTAGTCCCGCTGGTCGTAAAGGTGGAATCTTACGTCGCTGACAGTCACGACATGTGCGAACGTAGTGCTTCACAGTCTTCGCGAGACGTGGCCAGTAGTAGGAGCGTTGAATCCGTTGCAGCGTGCGCGTATAGCCGAGGTGCCCGGATGATGGCCCATCATTACACGCACGTAAAATGTCACCACGAAGCGTAGTTGGCGCAACAAGCAGATACATATCTTGTGTAGGATGAAAGTTCTTTTTGTAAAGCACTCCATCGCGGAAACAAAAGGAGGATAGCGAGCGTGCAAAGCTTCGAGGAGGGTGGGAATTGCGTCCTTCCAGGTAGTCAATGAGCGGAATGAGCTCCGACTCGTGACGCTGTCGCTCAGCCAAGCGGGTTGCTGATACGGCAGAAAGAAAAGTGTCGTCGTCTTCAAGGTCAGTGTTGGCACTTTCGACCGGTGCACGTGAGAGACAATCGGTGTCGGTGTGTTTCCGCCCAGATTTGTGGACGATGGTGACATCGAAATCTTGTAGCCGAAGGCTCCATCGTGCTAGATGACCTGAGGGATCTTTGAGATTCGCGAGCCAACAAAGGGAATGGTGGTCGCTAACTACCCTGAATGGGCGGCCATACAAGTATGGGCGGAACTTTGTTA
Organism: Rhipicephalus microplus; assembly: GCF_043290135.1. Lineage (NCBI taxonomy): Eukaryota > Metazoa > Arthropoda > Arachnida > Ixodida > Ixodidae > Rhipicephalus > Rhipicephalus microplus. The sequence continues at coordinate 182,805,588 of NC_134705.1, forward strand.
TGGCCCAGACAACAGCGAGGCATTCCTTTTTGGTTGCAGAATAGTTTTTCTCCGCTGGGGATGACGTTCTGCTCACATAAGCGATCACGCGCTCTACGCCATTTTGCCACTGAACTAATACCGCTCCTAGTCTAACGTTGCAGGCGTCAGTGTGTAATTCCGTGTCAGCGCTTTCGTCAAAATGACCTAGTACAGGCGGAGCCTGGAGGAGGTTTCGGAGGGTGTCGAACGCATGGCACTGATTGGGACCCCAAACAAACGAGACACCGTCTTTTGTAAGCTTGTTGAGGGGTTCAGCAATCTTCGAGAAGTTTTTGACAAAGCGCCTGTAATACGCACAGAGCCCCAGAAATCGGCGTAGGTCGCGCTTATTTGTGGGCACGGGAAAGGCGGCAACAGCGCGGGTTTTCTCGGGATCTGGGCGGATGCCAGCATGGCTCACAACGTGACCAAGGAACTTCAGTTCTTCATATCCAAAATGACATTTGTCGGGTTTGAGAGACAACCCCGCTGTTCTAATTGCCTGAAGAACTTCATGAAGGCGTTGGACGTGTTGTTCAAACGTGTCTGCAAAGACCACGACGTCATCAAGGTAAACAAGACATGATTGCCATTTGAGCCCCGTGAGAACCGTATCCATCATTCTTTGAAAAGTAGCTGGCGCTGAGCATAGACCGAAAGGCAACACTTTAAACTCGTACAGACCGTCGGGAGTAATAAACGCCGTCTTTTCGCGGTCGCGCTCGTCCACTGCGATTTGCCACTAGCTGCTACGCAAATCCATGAAGGAAAAATATTTAGCGTTGCGTATACGGTCCAACGAGTCATCTATCCGGGGTAGAGGATAAACGTCCTTTTTGGTGAACTTGTTCAGCTTACGGTAATCAACGCAAAAACGCAACGTACCATTCTTCCTTTTTACTAGCACAACTGGCGAAGCCCAGGGACTGGTCGATGGCTGAATGACGTCGTCCTGAAGCATCTGCTGGACTTGGTCATCTTGCTCTTTTTGCGACACCCTATAGGCATGTTGTCGGATGGGTCTCTCAGTCGGTTTCGTGATGATACGATGTTGAGCAAGTGGTGTGTGTTTAACTTTTGACGTAGTGGCAAAGCAGTCTTGAAATGAACCGAGTATACGCAAAAGGCTTTCTCGTTGAGCCGAAGGTAGTCTCTCGTTTACGTCGAGAGTGCTCAGGAAGGCCTCGTCAGGGTGGCCATTCGATGAAAATGAAGCTAACGTAGACGGACCATCGGCATCGGCAAGTTCTTCACAATATGCAATGGCAGTGTGTCTCGTTAGGTGGCGATATTCGTCGCTGAAGTTCGTGACCAGCAGGTGAGAGCCTATTGCTAGGCTGAATGATTCCTCGGGCAACACAAATTTGTCGTGAAATAAGGAGAGACAAATTGGCCTCTGCAATTACCGCGTCAGACAAGTTGTCCCAATTCTACTTTGACAAAGAGGCTGCTTCGAGGCGGGAGAGTCAGAGAATCGTCGGTAACACGGAGCGCTCTTTTCCGGAATTGCGTACTGTCAGTTGCAGCGCAAAAAGGATCCTCGAATGACACAAGTAATTCACGGAGGTCGATGACGGGGCCGTATTCACGAAGGAAGCCCATTCCTAGAATGACTGGCCGAGAGTACTCGCGCAATACGAGGAAAGAGCCCGCAAATGTTGACGTACGTATTCGAATGCGTGCCGTGCACATACCAGTAGGCGTCACCAGATGGCCACCTGCCGTGCGCAACTGAGGTCCTTGCCAAGGCGTGGTAACCTTCCTCAGTTCAGATGCCAGTGTGGCGCTCATTACGGAATAGTCGGCACCGGTGTCGACGAGGGCGTTAACAGCCTGATTGTCGACGAAGACGGCAATTTCGGCAGAAACAATCTTTTTGCTGTCGGAGAACACTCCAAAACCGGAATCGCCCTCGTCCGGTCGTTACGTCGCAGGAGGGTCTTTTACAGTTCGCCGGGCCGCGACTTCACCCCCAGAAGTCGCCGTTCCTAGTTTCCCCTGTGGGGACTTGGTGGCCGGCTCCTGAAAGGAGCGGAAGACGATGAGGGCAAACTGGGTGACGTAGACCGGCGAGGCGATGGTGATCTCGACTGGTGGTGCCGAATAGTCGAAGGAGTACGTTGGCCCGTGAGATAGGCTTCAATTTCGCCGGGGCGCTCACCGTAGCGTGGGCATCGAGCATCAGGGTGGAAGCCGCGGAGATCTAGGTGCCGGTATTGACAGTTCCGGTATACGTGACCCGCTTCGCCACAGTGATAGCAGAGCGGACGGTTATCCGAGGTGCGCCACGTGCTTGCCTTGCTACCACTTTGTCTTGAGACAGGCGGCGGATAGGTGGGTGGGCTCGAAAACCTCGAGCCGAGAGGTGGGCTTGAAGCAGTGTCGTGAAATGGCTGCATAGCCTGGTACCTTGGCCGCATAGCAGTATCTGTAGCCGGTGGCGCAGGGGATCGCAATTCCGCTGCGTATGTCAGGACTGGGGCCTCGGGAATCGGCGGTGCGATTGGGGCTAGGGGTGTGACGGCCTGCCGGACTTCTTGTCTGATTACATCCGCGAGGGCAGACACAGGTGGATGGGATCCCACTGCCTGCAGCTGTTGCAATTCGTCCCGACCGATACTTCGAATGAAATCTGCGAGGGTCTGTCTCTCACTGTCAGAGCCGATAGAGCATGTAGTGGCCGGGATCTGGCGTTCGTATTGTGACGACCGCTGCTGCAGCGTACGTTCCATCGTAGCTGCCTCACTGATGAACTGGGCGACTGTCGTCGGTGGATTGCGCACGAGCCCAGCGAAAAGCTGTTCTTTTACTCCGCGCATCAAATGCCGCACCTTCTTTTCCTCGGGCATGGCAGGGTCCGCGCGCTTGAAGAGCCAAAGCATGTCCTCGACAAACCTAGATACACGTTCGTTCGGCCGCTGGTTTCTGCTGGATATGCTTGTTCAGCCCTCTCCTTCCTTTCAGTGTTGCGATAGGCGTCACGGAGCTGTCGGCTAAACTCTTGCCATGTTGCAAAGGAGCCCTCGTGGTTCTCGCACCACGTCTTCGCAGAATCCTCCAAGTAGAAGTAAACTCGGCGCAGCTTGCGAACATCGTCTCATTCGTTGATACTGGCAACCCGATCAAAGTGGTCTAGCCTGTCATCAACATCCTCGAAGATGTCTCCATGGAACGGCTTTGGTGTCTGTGGCACGTGAAAAACATGGGCGAGAAGAATCATGGTCATCGCTGGTTTGGACCGCCTGGCTTGTCATCGCAGTTGCCATCTTTCTGGGTGTCGATGCCAAGGGACCAAATTCAGGGGGTAACGCACTCAGGCGGTGGCTGATTCTTGCTCTGGGAGATGTAGCTGTCTCCACGATGGCCGACACAGCCAATGTACACGTACCCAGCACCTCCACCAGTTATGTCACGAACAAAACAAGACCTGCAGCCAGAAGTTCACTTGAACCAGCGCATTGAAGATGTTCTCTTCCTCTTCGTGCCCAAAAACGCGTATGAGCCACAGTGGCTCGTTCATCAATGGTGGCAATATGTACTCCACGACATCATACGTCACATGTGCATAGCTCTCACAACCATAAATTGTAACTTACGAGCATGCATCAACACATTACAACACTATATGCAACGAGTTTTCTTTTTCCTAGTGCATAACCACGAAACGTTCATTGTGAAGACATGTAATCAAGTTCTTTATTATTACCATAGCAATTACATGGACACTCTCAACTAGATCTTGCCGTCGATGTGGGAGTCGCCGTCACTCACCGTCTATGTTTACATGTTTATATATTAGAAAACGCAAGAAAAAAATAATCCAGAAAAAGACTCCGGAGTGCGGAATCGAACGTGGGACCTTTGAAACGTGAGTGCGAGGCATTTCGACCACGGTGTCGTAGAATTCGTGGCCGTCCACCTGCGTCGCCGCCACATAGTGAGCTTCGTCGAGATAGATTTCAAAGTCTTTAGCGTCGTGCTTCATCGGTGCACCAAGGAAAGCCGCTGAACCGAGCGCCAGAAGGGCGCACAGCGCGGCGAGAGCTGTCGCAATGAACAACTTCATTGCGTTCAATTTGTTCCGCGAGACGAGCCACTTGATGGAAGAAGTCGTCTGCGGACTCCGCAAAACAGCATATACGGACCTCCACCACAGGCACAGCGGTGGGACGGGGGCTCAATCAACGTGCAGCTGACAGCAAAAACTGACGCTTTCGCCACAGAACCCTCGCTTTCCCAGTGTTTATGTTTTTCCAGCGGCTGCGCACGCAGCGCCGCCTACTCGCCTTTCGTTTCAAACCTTTTCCTGCGGAAGAGAGTAGCGACAACTTTGCAAGCTTGCCTCCTCCCCTCTTTTCTCTCTCTCAACGCTGCGTTGCCTCTCTCTGCACACTTCTTATGCTATGCGAAGAAGCCGTCATGCATCGTCGGCTCTCGAGATCGGTAAATGCGTAGAAGACAAAGACTGACACAGCAAACGAGCACATTGGTCTCCGTCCTCGTATTTTGCGCCCTTGTGTCACGTCAAACCAGCAAGCCCATACATTAGTCACATGGGCGTTTGAGGAAATTTGCAAGCACCCTAACCCCCTCCCCCCAACGCTGCCCTCGCCGGAAGTTTTGGATATATTACATCATATGCAGTAGCAATAAGATACACATATTGGTAAGCATAACGAGTGGCTGCATATTTGTGTGAAATGGCCTTCTGCATTGACTAACCTGTCGGTCTCGTCATGGCCGGCAATGCGGCGCCCCCTCTCTCACACCCCCCCTTTCCTGTGGATTCTGCCTGCGGCTCTGTTTTCTTTCTCATTTTTCTCGAGTAAGTATGCTCTTGTATTCTTTTATTATTTTCCGACAAAAGCGTCGACGTGTAATCGTTACATGAAGTGTACATAAAAACGTCGATACCATATATCCCACGTTTTCTTGCCAAAAAGCTGCGTCACAGGTGCAAGAATACAGACTCAGTATCTGTCATTGCAACAAGCGCCAGCGAGCAATCGCATTCAGGCTCCGATGACAATATCCACTTGCAAGGCAGGCTAACCGGCTGCCTCGAATATATGCTTTGTCAGTTCGACAATGGGTTGCCCATTCACAAAACTACAAGCCTCTATAAGTTTGTTGCCGCGTTGAGTCATTTCGCTGCCAAGAATTTAATGGGTTGTGTGACATATATTATTAGAGTTAATAGAGTCACACGAATTTTGAGCATCCCCGAAATACACAAGGAAGCAGTTATCTGACGCGCACAATTTTCGAACGTGTTAGTTCGCAGCGAATGGCATTGCCTTTCGGTGGAAAGTCTGCTCAAAGGGCAATACACTAAAAAAATACACTATTCGTTTTGACTTCGTCACTGAGGCAACTCATTTCTTCCAACACAACAACGACACATATAATACAACGCTGCAGAATTTTCCACGGCGTCTGCTGAAACAAGTGAAACAGATGACGCATCAATCAAAAATTATTTCACCAAAATTACAAACGTAACTGAATTAAAGTTCCGCGGAAAATAAACGGATCGCGCTGCCACAAAGATGGCGGCGCCCGGCTCATGAGTAACGCGTGGCGAGTAGAAAGCCGCCGGCAGTTGGACGACCCGACTTCCCGCGCACGGCCTTCGTGACGACGCGTCAGGAAGCGTTCAGGATCTCGGAAGACATGACAGGCCACCCTAGACGCTTGGTTTGGTGACCGATCCCAGGAAGATGACGCTGCTGGGGTCCTTGCCGAGCACCAGAAACAGGAAGGGTCGATCCACCGTGAACTCCAGGTTGCGGCCGTCCGCATAGTCGGCGATGGGCGGAAGACCGATCAACCGCGCCTCACTTCTCGCCGCCACCGAACGCAGACCCAGCCGGAACACGGCGAAGTGCTTGGCGGCCGACACCTTCAGCCGTCCTGCAGCGCCTGTTTCGCATAAAAATGTTAAAGATTGGAAAGATGGCGAGCTGAAGAATGCATATATTGTAGGCATTTTTATTATGCTGATATTCTTCATCTGTACATTACTATCAACATAATGCTTTCGTAATGCATCCTCATCGCTGTCGTGTATGATCATTGTCATCCCGAGTGGATCGTAGCTGTTGGTCATCGGGATATCGGCCCGAATAAAGGTAGTCTCAGCCAGAACCTCATAATAAGTATATTTTTGACTCTTCTGACGTCTCTTTAACCCCCATTTTGTAATGATCTGCAACGGCGTATACGAGATATGGGCGTAGGAAAGGAGATGCAAAATAGGCGCTTGTTCACTCCCCTGTACCCCACTACAATGCAAAATAGTTTTGCACCCCTAAGACACTGCCCTGCTACGCCCATGGTTGAGGTGCTGTGTCGAACAATAATAATAATAGGTTGGGCTTTCCCTCTCAAAACCACCATATAATTATGAAAAACGCCGTAGTAGAGGGCTTCAGAATTTCTTACGATCCGGCATATGTGCACTGACATGGCACAGCACACGGGTCTGTACCATCGCGCCTCCATCAAAATGCGACCACTGTGGCCGCGATCAAACCCGCTACCTTCGGTTCAGCAGCCGAGCACCCTAGCCACTCATTCACCGAGGCGTGCACGGTGCAATATCTTATGAGCGAGATACGATTGCTGACCGAAATGGACTACTACATTAAGCACTAAACAAAGATTGTGAAAATAACTTGAGGATGCGCAGTCTTGCAATTTCCAGTTCTTCACACATTTCCGAATAAGAAGCGACCGCGCCAGAATGAAAAGAACAACCATGCACTCGTTCAATCTCAATTCGAAGAATAAATTGAGATTGTAATGCGCTTACCATACAATAAGAAAATTGGCAGCCACCCGCTCGCAGTACGACGATACAAAGAAAGCCGTCCGGATTCCCCCGGACCAGAAGACGTTTTTGTTAGCTTAGAAGATTTCTTTCTATTGTCTAGATTTTCACGCAAGTAGTACAGTACGAAAGTTCGTATCTTGAGTTACTGTGTATGCCCCCTTGCTCCCTGAGGGCGCGTATACTAGCCATTTATTAAGCTTTCTGCACCGATTGCCACGTGGCCATAAAATGGAAAGATGATCATCAATATTACATTTGGTTTCGTCATTATCTGTTTACTCTTCTTGTTTCCGGCTTAAAATGTGGAAAACTTCTCATCGACAGACGGAGAGCCGTAACTCGAAAAGGGACGTACCTGCTCCGGTCATATCGGAGAAGTCCGCCGCGTCTCCGAACGCGTCCCGAACGCCCATCGCAGGCAGAAGTCGAGCGAAGTCCGTGGCACAGCAAAGCCTCAGCCTCGGCAGCGTAACATCGACGAGACCCCGCTGCTCAAGGCGGTCCAGGCAGTCCATGATCTTGTCCTTGGAGAGACTCCGCTCGAGCGACGCGAGTCCGCCGAACGGAGAGTCCGGCAGGAACACGACCAGGGACTCCAGGAGCGGCGCGTTGTACGGGACCTCGAGCAGGGTCGCCGCAATGTCGTCGCACCTGGGACGCCGATGAATCGAAATGAATTAGAAGACGAATGACGAGAACGTGGACGTGAGCACGTTGGTGGCGTAAGGTTTTTAACGCAGTGTCCCCTCCTCACGCAAGTGGAAGAGTCCAAAGAAAGACGAGTTTCTCATTGAATGCAAAAACGAAAATGAAGAAATGACGAGCTGCGCACAACTGACTGCCTTTGGTTCCTACCTTTCCTGGAGCTAAATTGGGGAGTAAACCATTCTACGAATGCAACATCAGGGGTCCTCTGCGAAAAGTATTGTCACAATTTGCGTAGTCATATCCCTTAACATCGGACGATGCTGGGACAAATTCGAATAAGTAAATATAGGAGTTTCTTTTTGGCGCCCGGCTCCAGATGTGATTATGGGTCCGGAACGCCCTTAATCGGCCTACAAAGCATTACAAAGAGTAAGATATCGTGGAGTGAGACCTTAGAATGCGGTGTTGCAGTACCGTGGGCAGGTTTTTTGATGGTTTGACTATGACAGGAATGCCATATATCGCACAGGTACGGCACTGACCTAGCCACGAGGGAGGGGTCGGGGATTAGGCTTCTCCCCCACCCACTAGAGTATGCGTGGGATGCAGAGTCGGTGAAAGACTGATCCCAACATAAAACGTAACGATGTTTATTAACGTGGTAGACACAGCAGGGCAAGCGTGCCGATGCTGCGCTCGAACGCTTAGAGAAACAATCATTCAAACCAAGCTTGGTAGCTTAGGTTATATAGCCGTCTGTGGTGCCATCAGCCTCCGGTGAAAGAACGGTGGCGCTGTCCGTTATCGGACGCGCGTATTGCAGCAAGTGGCCGTGTCACGCCGGGCTTATCAGTGGCGAGACAAAGGATGCGCAGGACTGTGCGCAGTGGTCGCCATATCACCCCCCTTCCCCCTCACGGAGTGCGAAGCCCTCAGGGTCTGTAAAGATTTGGGAGGCGTACGAGAAGTCCTGATCGTGTCGTGAAAAGAGCGGCTTGCGATGTCGGTGGCTGTGCGAAGTATGCCTGAGAAAGGAGTGGCGCTGCCCGGTTCTTTCACCGTGATGTACGCGGGCTTCAGTCGGTCAATCGAGACGCAGACGTCATTCCTGTTTAGGCGCAGAGAGATAGTCTTGTCACGATGTACTTCTATGTAGGGTCCGCTATAGAGTGGCTGGAAGGGCCGGCGGACGGTGTCATCGTGGGGGAAAGCGTGCGTGCACGATGCCAGCTCCTTCAACACAAAATGTGTAGACTTGCTGTGGTGGGCGGCAGGCGATGGGCGTAAGGCGGTGATTGTGCGTCAGAGCCGAGCGACGAAGTCAGTGGGATCTGACGTCGAAGTGCTGGATGGCAGAGCTGCGAGAAATTCAGCTGGGAGACGTAGTGGTTCTCCGCAGACGAGCTCTGTTGGCGTAGCGAGGATGTCCGGCTTGAAGGTGGCGCGAAGACTGAGAATGATAGCCGGGATGGCCTCGAGCCAGGTTGATTCCGGATGGCACATAATGTCTGCCTTGAACTGTCGGTGAAAACGCTCGATCATTCCGTTGGCGCAGGGGTGGCAACTGGTGGTCCTCAAGCGTTCAAAACCGATAGTCAGTCCGATAAGCCTGAAGAGGTGCGACTCAAACTGTCGTCCTTGGTCGCTGGTTACACGGCGGGGGGCGCCGAAACGAGCAATCCAGCCAGTGAAGAAAGCCGAGGTGACGAATTCCGCGGTGATTCCCTCGAGGGGTCATGCCTCGGGCCATCGAGTTTAGCGGTTGATGCCGTTGAGGCAGTAGCGGTAGTGTCCAGCCGGGGGAAAGGGTCCTATGATCTCAAGGTGAACGTGCTCGAAACGACCAGAGGCAATCTTCCGAGTGGGGACGTGACGTGCTGGTGACTTTAGTGCTTTGGCAGTGAATGCAGGAGCGCGCCCACGTGCGACAATCCCGCTGCATGGAGGGCCAGATATAGCGGTCAGCCACTATGCATGTAGATGCACGTATGCCGGGATGGCTGAGGTTAAGGAGCTGGTTTAAAAAACCTTGGCGATGACACAGGGGCACAGCGGATTGTTTTTGCCGACCCTGGAAGGGGAACTTATTTCAGCTGAAGTGAGGACATGCCTTTGAGAAGTACCTGCAGCTCGACGTCCTCAGCGAAGATGTCTGCTGTTATTTGCACCGAGCTGATGGTGGCCACACGTTAAGCGGTCGGCGACCGCGTTGTCTTTCTCGCTGATATGTTGATGTCGGTGGTGAACTGTGCAATGAACGAGAGTTGGTTCTGCTGAACAGGCGGGAGTTTGTCGCGGCGTTGAGAAAAGGCGTAGGTTAGAAGCTTGTGGACGGTATAGATGGTGCAGTGTTGCGCTTCGAGAACGTGGCGAAAGTGCTGAACTGCTTCGTATATCGCCAGAAGGTCTTTGTAGTAAGCTGGCGAACTTGAAGGTGCAGTGATCGTGGTTTCGTTGGTGGAACTGGCCACTGAAGGGGTGTCCTTCCGAGCTGAGAAGAATACCAATGGGTTCCAGGTGTCGTCCACGCGTTGCACGAGAGTGGCTCTGACGGCGAAACCAGAGGCGTCCGTGAAGAGTCCCAAGGGAACGTCAGGAACGGGATGAGAGAGGAGCGCAGCCTTGCATTCCTCGAAATTTTGCACCTAAGTTGGTGTCCACGTGACGGGTAGGTTTCCTCGTAGACCAGCCAAGACATCATGAAGGGGAGCTTGGTAGTCGGCGGCGTGTGGTAAAAAACGCCTATAGAAGTTCAGCAGGCCGAGGAAACGGCAAAGTTCTTTAGCGGAGGAGGGTTGAGAATACTTCTGCAAATCAGAGATACGTTCAGGCAACGGTCGAGTTCCCTCTGATGAAACTTCGTGGCCAAGAAAATGAGTGGTGGAAGCACCGAGCGTGCTCTTCTGAACGTTGACGAGCAGGCCGTGGTCGTTGAGGCGCTGGAGTAACAGACGAAGGTGCCCGTGGTGTTCTTCGGCGTCACGTGAAAATACCAATATATCGTTAAGATAGACGAAACAGAAGTCAAGGCCACCAACGACTTCATCGATGAAGCGCTAAAAAGTTTGCCCTGCGTTCCTTATCCCAACGCTCATGAAGGAATATACGAACAAGCCAAACGGTGATAATTGCAGTTCTCGCGACGTCGTCCCGATTGACGGGTATTTGCGTGTAAGCCTTCACCAAGTCCAGCACGGAGAAGACGTGACAGCCGTGAAGGCGGAGGACGAAGTCCTGTATGTGGTTGACGGGGTACCTGTCCGGGATGGTGCGCACGCGTTGAGGGCACGGTAGTCCCCACATGGTCGCCAGCCAGCGGTCTTCTTCGGGACAAGGTGAAGTGCCAAGGCCCATGGGCCGTCGGAGCGACGAACGATGCCTTCTCGGAGCATGACCTCGAACTGTGCCTTGGCTATGCGCATGCGCATGCGCTCTGGGACGCGGGGGGGGGGGGGGAGCACAACTTTCCGGATATAGTGCATGGTGGTGCGCTGTACTGTGCGTGGCAGTCCGCTGTGGTGCGTCAAACAGAGAAACTCGACGAGGATGGCATGGTAGATTTGTGGGGTTTAACTTCCCAAAACCACCACATGATTATGAGAGACGCCGTAGTGGAGGGCTCCGGAAATTTCGACCACCTGGGGTTCTTTAACGTGCACCCAAATCTGAGTACACGGGCCTACGACATTTCCGCCTCCATCGGAAATGCCGCCGCCGCAGCCGGGATTTGAACCCGCGACCTGCGGGTCAGCAGCCGAGTACCTTAGCCACTAGACCATGGCGGCGGGGCAAGGGTGGCATGGTACAGCGAGTGATTGGCGACACTGAGGACCTTGATGCTTGGCTGTTGGGCGGACGTCCGCGAGCCCGGTGTGAGGTGTCCTGTTGTCGCGTCGATGAGCCGGTCGTTGCGGCAGTTCGGACGGAGGTTGTAGTGAGCCAGAAAGTCTGAGCCGATGATTGGCTCGATGACGTCAACGATGACAAAGTTCCAGTGAAGGTCGGGGCGTATGTTCTTGAGCTGAACGTGCAGGCGCAGTGAGCCGTACGTCTTGAATGTAGACCGGTTAGCGGTGCTGAGCGCGAAAGATGTTGGTGGGCGAGGACCTTGAAGGTGGGACCGCGGGTAGCAGCAGATGGCGGAACCGCTATCGACAAGGAACCGGTGCTTTGTGACTTCGTCGGTGACGAAGATACGATGGCCTCCTGGTTGGCAGCTTTCGGTCGTCTCCACCAGCTGCCGTTAGTACTTCTCGTTGGCGGAGCAGGGTGGTCGACATTACCGGGCCCTGTCACCGCAGTGCCGATGGTAGTAGCAGTGGCCGTGCTCCAGGCTGCTGTGACGAGACGGTGTCAAAGTCACTGCTTTGCGATTGGTATCGCTGACGCGTTGAAATTCGCTCACCTACGCGTTGCTCAATGTAGCCCAGTCGTTGATCGATGTTGTCAATGCGGCGCGCAAGCTCTGTGGTATTGAGTGGTGCGGCGACAGCCAGGATGGTGGGCAGTGAATGCGGCACAGAGACCTCGATAATGCACTCTGCGATCTCGGCAAGGTTGTTGAGAGGAAACCTGGGCTGAGCCTGTAAAATTGCTTGGACATGCGGTGGAAGTTGTTGAAACCAAATCACTTTCAGCAAGGAATCTGGGACTTCCATTCTGCCCGTGAGAGCCCGCATGTGGCGGAGCAGCTGTGAAGGTTTGCGTTCGGCGGACTGAAGTTGTCGCAACTTCTGTTGATCCGAAGGTGACAGGTGGCGTACGAGTTCGGTCTTAAGGTGTTTGTACCGGTTGGTCAATGGTGGGTTGACGAGGATATCGTGGACCTCATTGGTGAATCGAGCGTCCAAGTGGGTGACGGGCGACAATGTAGTTATAACGGGTGCGGTCTTGCGCGATGCGCACCAGAGAAAACTGAGCCTCGACTTGGATGAACCATACGTCGGGCGCCCCCGCCGTAAACGGCGGGAGCTCGACGATGACGTGACGTACGTCTGTGTCGTCGGTGGCCGCAGGAGTGGCGGCACCCGCTGGAGCAGGGCTTTGTGGGGCGTGGTCCAAATGCGGCTGTTTGTGGGCCCGATGTTGCTCTTGCAGTTGTTGCACTTGTTGGCGAAGAGCAACGAGGGCTTTCGCTCGGCCATGGTGGTGTGGTTAGTTCCAATCCCGTGTCACCAGATGCGGAATGCAGAGTCGGTGAAGGACGGATCGCAACATAAAACGTAACGATGTTTATTAGCAAGCATATAGCAACAGCAGGGCAACCGTGCCGATGCTGCGCTCGAACGGTTGGAGAAAAAATCATTGAAACCAAGCTTGGTAGCCACCTGTGGTGACGTCAGCATCCGGTGAAAGAGCGGTGGTGCTGTCCATTATCGGACGCGCGCGTTGCAGCATGTGGCCGTGTCACGCCGCTCTTATCAGTGGCGAGACAGTGGCTGAACCGGACTGTGCGCTGTGGTCACCATATAATGAAATTGACCCCTCCCCCCCTTTCTTGCTACGTCCTACCAAGATAGATAATATACCTGGCAGTTCGGTACGGCGCCCCCAGACGGCGCAACGTGCGCACGGCGCTGGCGCTGCCGCAAGCGTCGCGGAACCATCCGCGGGAGGGCTGGAACTGGGCGGGCAGTTTCGAGTCGAACAGCGCCACGCTGGCGAACACGAGCCGCGAGTCGGGACCCACGCAATCGCCGGAGAACATGGAGCTCTCGAAGCTGAAGTCGGACAGCGCCTGGAACAGGCCGTCGATGTAGAGGCGGCACTCTTCGGCGCATGTGGCGAAGTCCCTGAAACAGCAATTGGCAGCCGAATAAAAGGGGGAGAAAGAAACACTTATTGTGTTCAGAAAAATATATTGTAACGAACGTCAATAACACCCAACAGAACATTTTCTTCTTAGACATACAATAACGACGATGACAAAAGAGACGTCATTTACATGAACATGTATATGAGGTGACGTTGAAAGAACGTGTACATACGATGGTTCATACAAACACAACCACAAAAAATATTCACTTATTACGCGACATCACAGCTGGACTCGCACGCCCCACGAGTTTAAGACGGCTAGTTCTGGCTCTGTAGTTTCTTGTAAGTCTCGCGACTTTGGCGAATTTCGTTATAAAGTGAATTGCGTCGGATATCACATTACCAACTGATCCGCATACGTTACTTTTGGCGGGAACAGCAATCTTTTACCATATAATTATACCATAACATTTACATTAGCGAAACAAAAATGTGGGGTTTAACTTCCCAAAACCACCATATTATTACGAAAGGCACCGTATATAGTGGAGGGCTACGGAAATTTCGACCACCTGCGGTTCTTTAACGTGCACCCAAATCTGGAAACACGGGCCTACAGTATTTTCACCTCCCTCTAAAATGCAACCGCTGCAGCCGGAATTCGATCCCCATTAGCGAAACAACAGCCCTTCATTCAGTGTGATCATGTGTATCACACTGGCGTATCGTGTACGTTGATAAAGTACGGAGCAAGCGCGTAGCCAGAAATATTTTTTTGGGGGGGGGGCATCACTTTGATTTCGGGAGCCCCCCTCCCCCTTAGAATGGCCATTTCTTGCTCTTCATGCCTTGGCGTAAAAGACTTCGGGGGGGGGGGCACGTGCCCGGTGTGCCACCGCCCCCCCCCCACCCCCTGAAATCGAGTAAACGCTCTCTTCCCAGCCTTTTGGCTTAACATTTCTGAAATTCTGGGGACTTCTACTCTGGAACTAGGTGAAGCTTTTATAACTCGGATTTCGCCGTCGTAGCGGGGAAAACCGGGCGCCGTCGAGCGTGCAAAAAATGCTGCCTCAGAACCAGCGCCGCTGACGCGTTATCTGGAGGCGCGCCATTTTCAAATTATTCAAGGTTCTCTCTCATTCTTGGGCTCGTCGGCCACAAGCCGTTTCTGATATGACAGCCTGGTCTTTCGTTCAGGTGTCTTGCCGTTTCCTGTTGCCACATTTTATTGTTTTCTTGATACGAACGCACGACTGTCGGCGTTGCATATAGCAACTGGAGTGTGGCACTGCTCAGAGAGTTGTCAATGGTTCAGTTCCAGACATGGAGAAAAGATAGGAAGGGGCGTTTGGCAGTTAGATATACAAACAGACATGATAGATAGATAGATAGATAGATAGATAGATAGATAGATAGATAGATAGATAGATAGACAGACAGACAGACAGACAGACAGACAGACAGACAGACAGACAGACAGACAGACAGACAGACAGACAGACAGATAGATAGATAGATAGATAGATAGATAGATAGATAGATAGATAGATAGATAGATAGATAGATAGATAGATAGATAGATAGATAGATAGATAGATAGATAGATAGATAGATAGATAGATAGATAGATAGATTGATAGATTGATAGATAGATAGATAGATAGATAGATAGATAGATAGATAGATAGATAGATAGATAGATAGATAGATAGATAGATAGATAGATAGATAGATAGATAGATAGATAGATAGATAGATAGATAGATAGATAGATAGATAGATAGATAGATAGATAGATAGATAGATAGATAGATAGATAGAAAAGTTGTATATCAGGCACTTGAACCCCAATTATCACTTCTCATTTTCCCGGTAGGGCATTATTACGACCTCCCTGATTGCCGTGGACTCAGCATACATCGTTTATGCGGGTACGTACATGACGTGAATCTGGGGCGAGAACATAGCCAGCGGCTTGTGGTAGCGGGTGGCGAGGTGTACGCTGGCGTCGTGGCACAGCGTGAGGTAGCTGGTCATCGCGCCCGCCACTCCCAACTTCCTCCTGGGCCGAAGACATCCGTGAGCGAACTATGGCGGCGGCCGACTCCGCATGTGGCAGTGTCCCTGTGACAGGGAATGAAATATTAATCGTTCATGGTGACGGTACCACTTAAGTATGAACCTTCACATGAACGAGAGATCAACAACCACTTCGTCAAAAAAATCAATTTAGCTGCATGGACGACGCAATGAATGCGATGCAACAAATTGTAATGTAATAACATGTAATCATCTTTTTTGAATGCCATCTCCCGTAGCTCTACAAAAGAATACGGCCATTTCAAGGATCGAAGCGGTTTTTGCGCTGTCCGTCACCACAGCGTTGAAAGCACAGCAGCAGCGAGGGTATATTAGCAGTCTACTGATGGCTGTCAAGCAATAGCATCCTTTTAAGCAAAGCTCGCTGTTGCTTCGTAAGTTCTTCGTCTGACGAAAGCCGTCAACAGCAGGCCTTGCTCGCGGGACGATGTTATCGATTAGCGAACATGACGGCGACGTCGTAAACCAACTGATAGCGTCCGTATAGTAATATAATAATAAAGGTGACCGAAATGTCCTTCGACGGGTTCTGGACGTGGATGGAGAATGTATAGTCTAGGACTCCACAAACCACGGTAGCTGTGCGAGCTGTCTCCGACCATATATTGGTAGTTGATACAGAAATGCAAAGCTTTACAGCGAGGGTTCCCACTGGGGCACTTCAGCAAGCCATCATGTGAACACGCACTTCTCCAACATCGCACCTTAAGGGTGTGACATGGTGTCATCCTGATGTCAAAATCTCCCAAGTAATCTTGGCGCATGTAATGACGCCATCTTATAACAATATGACACCTTCGGCTATTCTGGCCTCTCAAAGCGAGTTTAAAATGCTTGATAGCTTCAAAAATTTTTAATTAAATAACAGTGTAGATCTACGACCAGCTCTAGAGGCCATCACGGAGGGTAGGAAAAAGTGTCCTAACTTGGCCAACCTCCTTCGCATGACTATCGGACAACAGCGATTCGATTAAAAACTACGGTGCAGAAAACCTCATAGTCTGGATATCTCCTTTCTTGCGCGATCTTGACGCAAAGTCACGCGCTGGGCCGATACTGCTGTTTACCCGAAGCGTTCGATTGCCAAGAGTCTCACGTATTTTGAAATGGCAAATGAAAGTCGTTCTGCGATCACTTTTCAGAATACTATTTCGCGGTGCCGTAGGGCCCCGCTGTCTGGGTGACCAACCAGGTATGAACTGTCTGTAAATGCGTCAAATCAATACAATGTTATTTCAAGTCACACGATATTCTGTTGCAGCAAAAATTATCTCATGCTTGTTAGCTTCGAATCAAGTATGTTGGTCATAACTATACCAGTGGCTGTCTTGCCTAAAGCCCCTCCATGCGTTTTCCGCCGGCAGTAGACTCGATGGAGAGCTTTTAGTCTTGCCTATCCGCGCTACGTGCCCTGCCCATGCGCATTTCTACTTGGTTTCAATAAAGATGCTCTTAACAGCCGTTTGCTACCCGTCAGACTCTGCTCTCTTCTTATGCTATCACCTATCATTTTCTTTTCCATCGCTCGCTGCGTCGACCTCAATCTAAGTAGCACGTACTCGGTGACAGCTTCCCCTGGCGAGTCGTCGCCGGCTAAACCGAGGAGGCGTCCGAGCTGCCGCCTCGTCTCGCCAGCTGCGCCGTGGTGCATCATGATGGACGTGCAGGCCGCGTGATGGGGTTACAGCAGGACGGTGCCCTGGTGTCCCGGTTCCTCTCGCATGGCATTGCACAAGTTCAAGGGCAGCTGCAGCAAGGGCCCTCGAAGCTCAGCTTCCAGCGAGAAGGGCAGAGGGTGCGACACCCTGCGCAGAATAGGAGCCGTGTATATTTGCATGAGCGGTTCGGTGGTTCATGGATCTTCAAAGAACTTGAAAGCTCGAGAAGGGAGGTGACAGACGACGTAGAAAAGGGTGCTCGTGTTGTGTGGTGGTTCTGTATTCAGTGCACTATCGACCACGGTTCTTTGAACTATATATTATGACCTATACACTATAGTAAGCAAGCAAGCACGCAGGTTTTGTTGGTTTTTGTGCGCATCTTTCGCGCCGGTGACCGATAAGAAAAGGCGCGGGTGCATGCACCTATTCCTGGACTGCAAAGCACGTACCTCATGGTGAACAGTCCGCTCCAGCCCATTGGGTGGTATATGAGAGGGACCCTCGCGGAATGCATATCGTGGTGGCTTGACCTGCGAGGAAAGCGAATTAGCAGTAAATGCAAAAGGAAAAGTTTTAGCATTAACTTTCATTATATCTAATTACATTTAGTTACCGTGATAGCCATCGGTGGGGCAACTTACCAGCAGCGCTCGTAATATACAAGTAAATACGAAAATATGGGTATAACACGAGTGAATAGCGGGAATTTTCACAATAACTCTTACAATGTCTGCTTTCGAGTTTAGAGCCCAGGAACACTGTGCAGTACGTTCACGGTGAAGGAGACTTGTAGATTATATATGTATACATGAAAAATGTGATAGAGATGAAAGTAGATCAAGGCTGTGTCATTGTGTCTCCTATGGGATTCGGAGTAATGTTACTTGCAAAAGCATGAACAAAACTGCCGTTTTCTCAACGGACCGTAATGTTCTGGCACTCAATAAACCTTAAATTTGTACTGCAGCGTCCGGCAGAGAAGTTACGACAATGCAACGTGGCTTCACTGGTGGAACTTGTTAACAACCTCAAACGTCGAGACGAAACCCACCTTTTTTGACGCCTTCTCGCCTCCAGGTCGCATCCAGACGATGCCGCCGAGTGGCCCGACATCAGCGAGTGCGAGGTAGTGCTCAACATCGCCGTAAAGGCGCTGCTATCCTTCGAAGTCGAAGACATGACGCTGGACGCATCCAATCGGGTCTGCCTGCGACGCCGTAGCGACTCCAGTAGCTCCTCTTGAAGTCGCTGCTGGTGCTGTTGAGCCTCCCGATGTGGTTGAACCGGTACCGTCTGCTCATGAGCGTCCTGGTGGGCATGTTGGCATAGGTCCCGTCGTTCCTGCTGCAGCAAGTGCCTCGAAGCCGGCTGAACTTCTGGGCTGTGTACCCGATCGTTTTGTTCCTGTACCCGCCGTGTGTCCGAACCTTAGCTACCACCGCCTTCAGTGGACAAACCCGGACGTTCGATTGGGCTGTGTGCACGTTCGCTTTGTTCCTGTACCCGCTGTTGGTCCGAACCCGGGCTACTTCCGCCTTCAGTGGACAAACCCGGACGTTCCGTTGGGCTGTGTACAAGGTCGCTTTGTTCCTGTCCTCGTTGTTGGTCCGAACCCGGAATACCACCGCCTTCAATGGACAAAGCCGGACGCTCCATCTACACTCGGCCTCGGTCAGCCGGTGTCTATTCTGTAGCCTTGGAGGAACGACCGGCAGAGGGATAGGTTCGCGTACTCGGAACTTTTTTTTTCAGGAAGACAGTGATTTAACTCAGGGCGTTACCGATGGCCGTTCGGTGGACCGTGCTGGCGCGTGGCAGTCAAGGAGCGCGTTGCGGGCCGCTCTAGCTCGTGCGATGGCGATCCGGCTATACCCTTTGGATCGGGTCGCCAGCGCTCCATGCGCGACGTAGCCTGAACTCCGCGGCGGTAGCGATGATGATTGCGGCGTAACCTTCTGTAAGTGTAGTAGAGCGCAGTAGATCCTTGTATCTGTGACACAACCACAATATGACATTGGCCAAGACACAGTCAGTTTTAAAGGAAATACTTGACATGGGCTATGCTTCTCCATATATAAAAAGAATAAAAGTAGAATCTAAACACGATCACAAAGTATTAGGTAAAGCTAAATATAAAAATGTGAATATAGGTAATCAAGCGAAGAATCTGACGACGAAAAATAGAGAAATTGTGGAAATCTGGAGTAAACATTGATTGTAAAACATAAATCTTTTCGAGCTTATGAGAAACTCCACCAGGGGTCCGGCAACCTTTCCTCCACAGTGCTCAAGTAAAGTAGAGTAGAGTATGTTCTTATATTCTTGGTCCGCACCCACGCTGGGGGACTGGCCAAGAATAGGGTAGTAATCGAAAAAAAAAATTTAACCTATGTCAAATTGTGTCTAACAAAAAGGTGAAGGAAATGAAAATTCAACTACAATATAAAATATTAAAAATAAACTATTAAGAAAACAGTCAGCGAAGCCTGCACTAAGCCACGCAAGGCTTCAAACAGCGAAAATGGACGATTCTGAAGATTTATCGATGCTTGCTTTCAGGTTGTCGCAAGGCCGTTGCTAGCTGGCTGACGTCGACCAGCCACGTTGGTCTAGTGGCTAAGGCACTCGGCTGCTGGCCCGCAGGTCGCGGGATCGAATCCCAGCCGCGGCAGTCACGTTTTCAATGGAGGCGAAAACGCTTGGTGCCCGTGCTCTTGCATTTAGGTGCCCGATAAAGAACCGCCGGTAATCAAAATTTCCGGAGTCCTCCACTACGGCGTCTCTCATAATCATATGGCTGTTTGGGAACGCTAAACCCCAACAATTGTTATTAGCTGGTGCAGGAGGAGGTTGTTGTTTTAAGATTTGTTTAAGTATATAGGCTGCTTGGCTGCTTCTATACATTGATTCTCTGATTAGAGTGATTCGAACTAAACCACAGACAGTCACACACACGACGCGAGCACGTCGTCGTTGTTTCCTCGAAGCCACTGATGCCTTTCCCGTTGCCTAATGTTCTCTTGCGCGTACTCGAAGTCTTCGGCTCACCGCCGTTGCATGCCCCGCCGTGGTGGTCTAAGGTACTCGGCTGCTGACCAGCAGGTCGCGGGATCGAATCCCGGCTGCGGCGGCTGCATTTCCGATGGAGGCGAAAATGTTGTAGGCGCGTGTGCTCAGCTTTGGGTGCACGTTAAAGGACCCCAGGTGGTCGAAGTTTCCGGAGCCCTCCACTATGGCGTCTTTCATAACCCCGTGGTGGTTTTGGAACGTTAAACTCCACTTATCAATCAACCGCCGTTGCATCGCAGCCCACTATACGGGGTAACGGCGGCTGGGCCAACCGTTGCCATCTGTCGGTTGTGTGTAGCGAGATTTACCACAATATTTGTGACACATTTCCATTTATTACGACTGATTGATTGATTGATTGATTGATTGATTGATTGATTGATTGATTTATGTGTGGTGTTTAACGTCCAAAAACCACCATATGATTATGAGAGCATATGATTATTTGCGGAGCCCTCCACTATAGTGGAGGGCTCCGCCAATTTCGACCACCCGAGGTTCTTTAACGTGCACCCAAATCTGAGCACATGGGCGTATACAGTATTTTCGCCTTCATCGGAAATGCAGCCGCTGCAGCAGGGATTCGATGCCACGACCTGTGGGTCAGCAGCCGAGTACCTTAGCCATTATACCACCGCGGCGGGGTCCGTTTATGACGATGACGGTTTTCTGATAAGTCTTACAAATTTCTCTGGCACGTATACAAGTTTGTTGGGTACTTCTTCCTGACCAGTGACGAGTCTTCGGCCTTACCCAATTTCTGCGGTGCGTTCCCGTTTATGATTCCAGCAACGACGACAACGTCATCGGGTATATACGCGCACGTTTTTTTATCAATCAGTCCAGAAGTCTAGAGTCTATTTTAAAGCTGAATTCTTCATCTTTAAAATAACTCATCTTTACTATATCGTACTTAAATTTGTTGTATTATTTAGTTCTAACTTAAATTATTAGTATACTAAAAATACCGAAAAAATTCACCCACTACTCGGCTAATGTCCTCTGCATTGGGTGTGAGCCATCAGAGAAGGAGGAGAAGAAGGAGAATACTTCAGCGTGAAGCGGTTGGGCTCCGCCGTTGACTCCGCGCCGTTCCAGCCGCAACAAAATGAGGCCACCTTCGAACAAACTGCCAGCGGTGAGTGGAGACGTCCATGGTGCCTGTTAAGCTTTCCAAGGAAAGTTAACGAACATAAAATAGGGAGTTTTTGTTTGCGAGATCAGGATGCGGATGACACCGCATTGTAAGGCTTAAGCTTATAGTTGCAAAACGCAGGTCGCGGGATCGAATCCCGACTGCGGTGGCCGCATTTCCGATGGAGGCGGAAATGTAGGCCCGTGTGCTCAGATTCGAGTGCACGTTAAAGAACTATAGGTGGTCGAAATTTCCGAAGCCCTTCACTATGGCGTCTCTCATAATCATATGGTGGTTTTGGGACGTTTAAACCCACATATCAATCAAGCTTTTATTTGGGACCCTGGTTGATTTTTCTTTTTTTTCCTCACTTCAACACTAATCTGAGAACGCAAAATTTCACCTTAGTTCGCTCCCACTGAAATGCGACAGCCATAAGAGCACGATTCAAAGCCGTGCCTTCGCGCTACTAAAATGATTTATTATATACTAAGCTCTACTAAGATATACTAAGATGATCTATTATCTCTTTATTTCTGTCATACTTTCTCTTCTTTTCTATTTTTATGCGAGGCTTTGTCCACGTCACGCTAGGCGACAACAACATGCGTCAAACGGGGCCGCTCTCGGTTTCCCGAATCATCGTAGAGGCGCTCGAAGAACACGTAGAGGAGGTCTTGTCCTTGGCGCGACCGCACGCTCAGCATGCTACAGATGACTATGCTATCCGTGGTTGTGTCAGCGTTAAGCCAAGGCACACGAGACAGTGGCGTACTCAGGGGCTGGCTTACCAGGCACGTATCCTTCCCGAAACTTACTCTTCCCGCAATAGGACAATGTTCTTACGTTGCTTTTGATGGCGCAAGAGCCATGCTTGGCCAAAAAGTGCCTGCCGCTGGACACAGAGCACAAGATGGCCCTTGACCTCTTGCCTACCTTGCAGCCACTTCGTATAAGAGATGGGCCAGAGTTGCTGGCATGTGCATCTTGGGGGAGTATACTGTGGGGGCGTGCTGCCTGGGCCACTGACATGAGACGACAGCATATACGACAGACTAAGCCTTCAAAGTGTTCCACACTTTAAAAAAGTTGCTGGATCGAGGAATTGAACCTCCTGATGCACGAGTTTTCTTTGTAACGATTTCAGGATCGGTGGTGCGACGCGGCACCCGTCCCTTACTCCAAGCGTCTTGTGTGCTTGGTCGTGCTCGCCGTCGTCGCCGCCTTTGTGGCCGCCATGGTGCTCCTCTTCTACGTCTCCACTATGGTCATCCGTACCTACGCCAGAAAAAGCGACGGTGACGGTACGGAGGATCGCGTGAGCCTCTCGTGTCACACCGACGGTTGCTCCCGGTTCGAGGCGCTGCTCGCGGACACCCTCAACACCAGCGTCGACCCGTGCCACGACTTCAAGGCGTACGTCAGCTCGCGCTGGCTGCCCGACCCGTCCAAGGAGCTGGACGCCCAGTGGTGTTACGAGTGGAACATCAAGTACGCCTGGATGCGCATGATGGTCGGCGAGATACGACTACGTTCCAATACGTCGTCGCTGGACCGCCTGATGGCCGATTCCTTCGGAGCATGTGTGCACAGGTCGGAATTTCCCGGGTCTTTCTAGTTTTATGGCGAAGCAATAACGTGCCTCAGCTGTAGGACAGGAAAAACCCACTGAACACCAGAGGTATGCGTAAGCAAGGTTGCCTGGGTGCATGGGCGTCGGCAGGGCGGTGCAAAAGGGGCACTACCCCCCCCCCCCCCCCGCAAAAAAAAATCATGCCGTCGAACAATGCCTTCATCACCAAAGAACTGGCATTCCTCGACTATATGAAAGCCGTGACACACACTTTGGACGCGTATTTGGTTTTTTTTTCTGCTCGTGCATTTGTGCATCATGTCCACTGTTACGTCCAACGATAAGGTCTTTCTGCTAACCTTTCTGACACTCGTTAATCGACGGAGAAAAAAAAGAAAATTGTTCAAGCAGCTTTGCACTGGCTCTGTCAAGCCTGGAGGAATATGCACGGCTATGTTGTCGACCTTCTTTCTTTGCATGTGTTGTTTCTATTTATTTCTATTTTTCTATCTTTTTTCGTACTTTCTTCCCTTTACCTTATTCGTTCTTCCTTTCTATCTTTCTTTTTTTTCTAATCTGTTTTGCTCTGTCTTTTTTCTATCTCCCATATGTATATCTTCCTCTGATTCTTTATCGCTCTTTCTTTCTATTAGCCTTGTGACGATCAGGGAAATGAATTCCTGTTGCTGCCTTGCATGCTTGATTGATATGTGGGGTTAAACGTCCCAAAACTACCACATGATTATGAGAGACGCCGTAGTGGAGGGCTCCGGAAAATGCGACCACCTGGGGTTTTTTATCGTGCACTCAAAACTGACCACATGAGCCTACAACATTTCCGCCTCCATTGGAAATGCAGCTGCCGCAGCCGGGATTCGATCCCGCGACCTGCGGGTGAGCAGCCGAGTACCTTAGCCTCTAGACCACGACGGCGGGGCTGTCTTGCATGCTCACTCCAATACGGGGTATGGTGACATCCCATTTTTTAATAAAAATTATGGCTCACTTCTATCAGCGCGCACGCTCCCAAATAGAGCCTTTAGATTGCACTATGCTAACTTCTATATATTCTTGCACAGCGTTAAACAACTGTAGTGTAGTGTTTGCTTAGTGATGTATATTGTCAGTTATGTTGCCTAATTGATAGCTAACGTTGCCATAGTAATGGCTAGTCTTGATTGTTTAGTGTTACGATCTGTCTTGACTTGGTTTCAAACCAGTGATTCAGCTGCAAACTGAATCTTTTATTCAACTTTTTTTTGCGAACAGGGCCGATGAGGATTCCAAGGAGACGCGCAACAAGTTTAAGCAATTGATGCGCGACCTGAGCATTCCTTGGCCCGAACAGCCACCTAGCGACGTCGACCCGTTCGAAGCCCACCTCAACCTGAGCACTCGCTGGAACGTGGCACTCTGGTTCGACGTCAAGATGCTTCCCGCCCGTACAGCAAGCGGTAGTAAGGTGATTTACATCTACCCGAGCGCGTACGCCAAGTTCTGGAGGGAACAGTACCTCGCCATGACTAGCCAGGCCTCGATGCGCCAATACGTGGACCAGTACTTGGCCTCCTTCTACGACACGCCGACACGGAACGCAAGCGGCGAACCGGAACAACTTTGCCAGTACGACGCGGTGTTCAACTTCACCAGGCAAGTCGTCTTTCAACTTGCCGGCGTCATCATGAAGGACAAGTCTGTCGCGTTCCTCGAATTTGACTCCCTGGCACGAGCGTTCGGTCAGAAGACGGATCGCTTCGTTTCGTTGATGAACAGATACTTCTTTCCCGGGAACTTCTCCGCGTTCGAGCGGGAGGACAGCGCTATCGTAAAGGCGACGGACACATTGAACGTTGTCCGTCACGTCGTTACCGGCACGGATGCCTCGACCGTGTTGAGCCACTTGGGCTGGTGGATGCTGCAGGTGTTCGCTCCCATAGCGGACAACCATTTCTTCGTCGAGAAGTACGGAAGCGTTGAGAAGGCCGAGCTGCTGCGCCCGCTGTTCTGCGAGACCCAGGTCGAGTCTTCCTTCAAGATTCTGCTTCTCGCCAGACACATGGCCGCCCACTTTCGAGATCACCAGATCCAACGCATCTACGAACTCCTGAACAGCGTACGCCAGGCTACCGTGGCCGAGATCGGAAAGTTGGATCTGCCGGTTCAAGCCAAGGCGGTGCTGACGAGAACGCTCAAGCACTTGCGCGTCAACCTATGGCCCAGGCCACAGTACCGGTCTGAGACGCTGCTCCGGCGCATCTACTCGTTCGAGTACGCGAGCAAGAAGACCATGCTGGACTACTGGATCTCGGAGAGGAAAGGCAACGCGGCGCTCATCGGTGGCAGCGTGTACTTCGAGGACAAGCGGCTGCCACACAACTACCTCAAGGAACTCTTCTCCTACGACAGCATCCTGAACACCATCAGCTTGTCGATGGTCGTGGTGCACGAGCCGTTTTACTACCTCGACGACGAGTTCGGCGCCATTAACTACGGTGGTTTGGGCGCGGGCTTCGCCAAGACCCTCATAGAAGGCCTCGTAAGCGACCCAATGTTGCGTACCGCCGTCGCCAGTGACGCGTCGAGCGGCGCTGACGAAGGAAACGAGAGACCGCTCTGGGGCGCTGCGACCGGCAACGATACTAATGGCTCGCCACAGCCCGAACTCGGTCTGATTGCTCCGGTCTTCCTGCCGGCGTTTCGCGCGTTCCAGGCGAAGATGCGTGGTGCCGGCCCCGTCAACGCGGGCCAATTCTCACCGGCGAAAGTGTTCTTCATCAACTTCTGCCACAGTCAGACGCGCATGGCGGCAGGCTTCGACTGCAACTCCGCGTTGCGAGGAACAGCCGATTTCGTTTCCGCGTTTCACTGCAAACGTGGTAGCAGCATGAACCCTTGATATTTTTCAAGCCTAATGGAAAGAGAACAAGACTATTGTCTTAACACTTCTGAATATTCATTATAATTATTAGTCCGTTTATTTTGTTGCTCGGACATGTGTGTTTCTGCATAATTGTGCGTGTGTCGTGTACGGTGTCATGAAAAGTGTGTTCCACTTGTTTAGACCCACGATGACCGAAATTTTATATCAACAAAATAACTGTACGGGTCTCATCACACGATACTTCTCGATTACTCCAAATCATAGGAATGGCTGTGAATCTTTCTGATGGCAGTAGTAGCTTATATTCACATCCAGCTTTATATCGCTGTTTGCCTCCTTTATTTTTTACTGGGGATATATGTGTAAAGGAAATTACCAAGAACCCACACGTAAGCAGACTGATGAAAATTCGAATGCTAGTAAGTACGTTAACAAGACGAGTGAAGTTCGCGTAATGCATTGACAAAAACCACGTACGCTTCATTGACTGACTGCTTATTTAAAGGCCGACTCCGGCGATTTTGCGAGATCAATGTATCTCGATGAATTTCACTGACTATACGTTCATTTGCACGTTCGCACCACTCGTTCATGCCGAACTGCAGGCTTGAGAGTTTTCGCAGATTATTTTCAAGCAAATTTTATAGCTTGCCTCTAAACGCTCACTTCGCTTGGCCCTATAATGACACCATAGTGTGTGTGACGTTGATTTTTGCAAAACGGAAGTGACGGAACTGATGTGCCACTGCAGCGTCTGCCTGTCTGCGGGAGTGTGTGGGATCGGCCGGTGCCTCCTTGATTGAGCGTGCGATTTCCCTTTCCGTGTTGGTGGGTGTGCGATGGGTGGCAAGCGATGTTGCGTTGTGGGCCGCACACCGTTCGCCATATATTCACCATAACAGCGTAGGCGTTTTAACCGATCGCAGCAGGCTCAAACTCGGACAACCCGGACAAGTACTTCTATCTGGCTGCGTTATGCGCAACCATGGCAGGTTCTGGCCAAGTATGTCATCATACGTAGAAGCACACTCAGTTGGGTTTCGGCATTGCCGTTTTTTACCTCTTAAAAATTATTCGAGTTTGTCGAGCATTTGAATTATTGGGCGCGGGACGAAAGTGTCTCGGGAACATGAAAGCCGCTGTACCCTAACATGGACGAAAAATCGCAGGAGTTGGCCTGTAATTCCGTTGCTTTGTATACGTACTGTCAGGGATAAACATTTCCGGGATTGATAGATTTGTTAATTGGATAATCTAGCTGGTTTCTACGGCCTTAACCATGTGATGCAGGTTGTTTCCAGGTTGCTTCTAGGGCATTGCTATGCTAGGTGATGCTAGTTTCTTTTTTACGTTTTAGCGCAGACAGATTCGAGTTGAACCACACGCAGTCACAGTCACGATGTGCGTCCATAAACTTTGGAGACGGAACCTCGCACTGAAACTACGCTCTCGCACTTCTGAGGGATCTATATGTCGCAGGCACAGGGTTCTCCATCCCTTTGTGGTCTTCTCAGAGCCCCCATTATACATTTCGTGTCTTTTAATATTCCCTAACATTCTAACGTACTCGAAGTTTTGGATCAACGCCGCTGTTTTGTAGCCATTCGGACGGCTAACTGTCGTCTTAAATTTTAATAGAGTAGTTGGATTCCATTTTCGTGGCACATTTTATGGTTAGTTGGGATAACTGTCGCCTCGACCATATTAAGTGAACCAATTGCGATTAGGGCAATTTACTCAATATCTGTGCCACATCGCCGTTTACGATGAGGATAGTTTACTGATAGGTATAGCACGCACAGATCCCTGCCAGCTTAAGCAGCTTCGCCTTTCTAAAGACTAGCTCAAAGCAAGTCTGGCCACCCTGAGCCCCATCTAAAACATTCAACAAGTTTCGCGATCAATTTGCAAAATTATCCACCAAAAAGGAAGGGGTCGTGCATTAAGTGGGCAGACATTCGTTATTTACCACATTACCACAGAGGCCGTGTCCAGTGAACGTTTGTCCCCGGGTGTACTTCGTGCGAATTGGAAGCGTTCCATCCCGCGATTACCCAAACACTACGAGGTAAAAACAAACACAATTGTACCTGTCAGACGCGAACGACAGTGTCGCAGACTCGCTACAGGAAGTTACTTCAAGCATCGAAAGTACCGCTGCCTTCTGAAGGCAAAAAATGGAAAGCTGAGAGTGACAGAGAAAGTCCATCGCTATACGCCGAAGGCGTCAAGGAGAGACGGAGTGATGGGGATCTGGTGTCGCGTCTTGTTCTTTGGCAAATGTATTTATTTAGTCAATTTGAAAACACAAGGAGCCAACTTGGCCCAAGCAGGAGGGGCAGTGCACATCCGTGAAGGTCAGCTTGGTCAGCGCCCGAGCAGCCGGTTCTTGCTGTGCAGGGCAAAACCTTGAGGCAGTTTCGGGCTCTGAAGCTGTATATCCGGAGCATGCGCAGCCTATGGTTTCAGGCTGACCACATCAGACCCTGATTCCTCCCCAATGTTTCGCCCCGCAGAGCAATTACGGGCTGCTCACGTGCTCGACACAGATGCGGCCACGGCTGCACATAACACGGTCAAGTTATTTATTGGACAGTATAACTCTCACGCAGCTCACGTTATCACTCACTCAAAAGGCTCCGCCACCAGGCAAAGACATCCTTTGACGCCGAAACCTTTATTTGACTCTCCTATAGAACTATCGTTGAGTGGAATAGCCTTACCAATAACGTTGCATGCGAAGGTTCATTGCATCTCCTTCAGAAATAATATTTATCCTTCGCAGTATCGATCCTGATTATGTAATTGATATGTAAGGTCACGGCCGCCTGGATCGGGAGCACGCGTTCAATCCAGGCGGTTGCGGTAGGGTTTAACGCCCCAAAACCTCCATATGATGATGAGAAACGCCAGACCTGATTATGTATTAATTTAGTATTGGTGGTACTGGATTGTTCTTTATTTTATTCATTTGAAGTATTCATTAGAATTTGCTCACTTTTCACACTTCACTCTTCGCGACAATTATTTGTACTACTGATTATCTGATTTTTCTGTTTTCGTCTTCGATACTTCTTGTATTCATACAAATCTACGTGTATTTCTTATGTTTAAAATGTATGTGATTCTTTTCCTTGCAAACTGTTTTTTCTGTATCACAGCTGTCATAGTTTTTTCGAGATTGCAGGATCTCGAAATTAAAATTCAGAAGCCTTCCCGCAAACCGTTAAAGCCGAGTCAGTCAAAGCTTCGCACGTGCGAGCTCCACCTATTATATTTCTTTTCTTTCGCTGTATCGCTTTACGCAAATGATCCCTCCTAACAGTTTCCTTCCTCCATGCCATGCATTGAGCCTTCACCCACGTAGCGCAACGCTTCAATTGGCAGGCAACAACGATGGTAATGCACTCATATCCAAGCAACAATGAAATGTCGCTAAGTGAAATGACAATTTTCGAAAGAGAGAAAGAGAGTGAGAATTAACTTTAATAAAGGTCCTGAAGGGGACTGGGCACCCCTGACGGGGGCCAGCCCGGTGGCTCCGCCCATGTGGGGACTGGGAGTCGGAGCTCGCCAGCCACCTTTTGGGCATTCTGGACGGCCTGGTGTTGAAAGGCCCTGTCGGGGCTCCTGAGGTGGTTGAACCAGTCGTCCTCGGTGGCAGGGGACCCGAAGCTAGCGTTTAGCACGGGACACTGCCACAGCATGTGATTTAAATCGCACCTTGAATTTTGGCATTTGGGGCATTCTGGCCTTATATCTGGTAGGTATTTGCTGCAGATATAGGGGCTGGGGTAACTGTGCGTTTGCAGCAGTCGAAGCGTTAATTGTTGTGCTTTAATTAGTGCTGAGTGAGGTGAGGGGAATTTCTTTCTAAATAACTTATAGTGTGAGGAAATTTCATGATATGATAGGAGTGGCTTCGGTGCGTGTTGGTGTCCCCGGCCAGTGAGCCGGACTGCGACCCCCCGCGGCACGTAAGATCACGCGCGAGGTTATGGGCCAGCTCATTACCGTTGGGGACCCCTGGTTGAACGTTGATCCCTTCATGACCAGGGAACCAGTGGATGTGCTTGTCTATAGTTATCTGAACAGATGCTAGAATTCCTAATGCCGCCTGGCAAAGTGTACCGCGGTGGTATGCCAGTGCAGCGGGTTTAGAGTCGGTAAATATTGTGTCGCGCTGAGGGAGTGCTAGAGCAAAGGCAATGGCCACTTGTTCAGCCTCGCAGGCTTTGTGTGTTTTTACGGTAAGAGCATTACCACCACTGCTGCAAAGTAGGGTTTGTCCACGTATTTAGCGGCGTCTACAAAAACCACGTCTGTCGCGTGTAGGTTGGCCGCTTTTAGTAAGGATTGAGCTCGTGCCCTTCTTCGAGCCTGATTGTGCACCGGATGCATGTTCCTGGGGAAGGGTAGCACTGTGATTTTAGCGTGAAGGTGTTGCGGTAACGGTTCTGGTTCGTTGACTTGAGTTGGGATAGGAAGACCTATGTGTGAGAGGAGTTCCTGACCCGGAGCTGTCGAAGACAGGCGTATGAGTTGGGACATTCTTTGTGCTTCGATGATTTCTCGGAACGCGTTATGTACCCCAAGGGATAGCAGGCGCTGCGTGCTTGTGGACATGGGTAGACCAAGTACTCGTTTTGTGCATTTTCGGATGAGGTTGTCTACTTTAGTTTCATCGCCTTTGCTCCACGGGTGAGCGCAGGCAACGTAGTGAACGTGGCACATTAAGAACGCGTGAAAGATGCGTAGTAAGCTTTCTTCTGTGAGTCCTGCGTGTCTATTAGCGATGCGTCGGGCGAGGTGCATGACTGCCTCAGCTTTTTTGGTGAGATGTGTGATGGTTAAGTCGTTTTTGCCATTCTCCTGTAGGGTAACGCCCAGAATTCGAACCGACGACACTATCGGGATAACCGAGCCATCCATTGTGGTGAGGTGTATGGTAGGTTCGGCTTTGGTGTGGCCGTACTGTGGTGGCAGGAGCAGCAACTCGGACTTAGATGCCGATAGCCTGAGGCCCGTGGGCTCTAAAAATGTTTGTACTGCAGTGACTGCTTCCTAAAGGCTCGCTTCGATTTGTCCATCGCTCCCTCCAGTACGCCAGATAGTAATATCATCGGCGTAGAGCGCGTGTTCTACGCCTTCGATGTGTCTCAGCTTTTGCGAAAGTTGCCTGAGGGCTAAATTGAAAAGAAACGGTGAGAGCACCGACCCTTGCGGGGTGGCGCGCGGGCCTAGGTTGTAGGTGTGTGACTTGAGATCCCCAACTTTAAGTATGGCCGTTCTGGCTCTAAGAGCGGACGTATTCGTAAAAGCGGCGGCCTAAGCCTGCCTCCTGAATCTCGTGTAGTATATGAGCGTGGCTTATGGTATCAAAAGCTTTCTCTAAGTCAAGAGCTAGGATTGCTTTGAGGTCTTTGCTCCTTACTCTAAGTAACGTCTCCTGCAGCATGAGAAGTACGCCCTGCGTGGCCATAGCCGGCCTGAACCCTACTCGATTGAAAGGGAAGAGGTGTTTTCGCTCTGAATATTTTGTGACTCGACGGAGAATGACGTGCTCCATGACCTTACCCACACAGGATGTGAGGGAGATGGGTCGTAGAGAGTCGAGTTCCAGGGGTTTGTTCGGCTTGGGAATGAGTATGACGGTCGCGGCCCTCCATTCTGGCGGGACGCTCCCTTGCTCCTAAACCTCATTCATGTGGGTGGCTAGTGATTCAATGTCATGGTCAGCCAGGTTGCGGAGTAGCTTGTTGGTGACTCCGTCAGGACCCGGGGCTGACTTAGTATTGAGCTCTGCTATTACCGCGCGTATTTCAGCGCTAGTTATAGACTGCTCAAATGGGTCATCTATGGCCCCCGCGTAAGGTGGATAGTCTTCATGTGAGGTAGGTTCTGTGCATAGATACCGGGCTGCTGTAGCATCTAAAATCTGCGCGTCGGTAAGTTGCTGTCCTCGCGCGTTGTGTAACAGTCTATCTAGAGTTAGTCGTTGCTCTGACTTGGTGGACTTGTCGCCGAGCAGATGCCTGAGAAGGTCCCATTTTAGACCCTTTCTCATGCGTGCGTCAAGCGAATCACACACCTCGTTCCACTGATTGCGTGCTAGTGTGTGACTGTACTCTTCGATTTGTCGGTTGAGCAATGCAATTCTTTTTCGTAGCCTACGATTGAGTTTATGCATTCTCCATCTTTTTCGAAGACTTTTGTGAGCCTCCAGGAGATGTTCGAGGTAGCTGTCCATGTGGTCTATGTTGCGTGTTGTAGAAATATTTTTGGTAGCTTGTTTTACGTCCCGCTGTAGTCTCGCAAAGAGTTCAGAGAGTGAAGAGTAATGGTTGGTGTCTTGTTTGCATATTTGCCTAAAGAAGTTCCAGTCTACTACTTTGAAGTCTCTGGGCTCGAGGCTGCCTATATTGACTGTTGTGCTACAGATAAAGTGATCACTACCGAGGTTAGCTTGCAGATTAACCCATGTCGGATTCGAAACGTTGCGCACTAGGGTCAGGTCAGGGGATGAGTCCCGTGACCCTGAGTTACCTATGTGTGGGGGGGGGGGGGTAGGGAGGTCGTTAAGTAACATGAGATTGTGTTGAGTGATGTGTGTTTGTAAGCGGCGTCCTTTCTGTGTTGTGCGGTTGTAACCCCATTCTACATGGGGGGCGTTGAAGTCCCCCGCGATGATGAGGGGATGGTTGCCTGCTATCTGCGTCGCTTTAGTTAGTAGTGTGGTGAATGTTTCTGTGCTGTGTGAAGGTGAACTGTACACGTTAAGGATAAATACCAATTGCTTAATGTGAGCGTTGGGGATGATCTCTATCATCTGATGCTCTATTTTGAGGTCTGGGCGTACTGCATGTGCCGTGTAAGCATAAGGCTTAGCTACACAGGCGGCTATTCTTCGAGCTTTGTTCCAACAGACGGCCTCGACTCTGTATCCGTGTCACACAGGTCCCGTTAATTAGGGAGGCGATCGCGGGGCTAGTTCCAAGGGCCGAAGTGGCCCCCTGAACCGCACCACGAAAGCCTGGACAATTTAGAAGTGGTCCTTTTTGGCGCGCCAGCGGACGCCGGCTGTGGCCCAAAGAAGAAGTCAGAGCCGAGAGTTGATAAACAAAACAGAATTATATTCTCAATAATGGCAGATCAAAAACAATACACAAGTATGCACACTCCACAATAGTTGAATACAATATGTCACCAATCAAACAACGTACTACACAGGACAATCAGCCACACTCGAAACAACGGACACAGACAGCAATACGCACTACAATGCAGTCGCATGCATTGAACAACCAAGACACTTAAAGACGAAAGGGATAGAAAACCTATCCAGTCCAAAGTTCTTGGAACAAATGTCTGGATGATACTCTTCCGAGAATCACTCACTCAAAGTCCAGCGTGGTTGTCGTCCGTCGCCCCTTGAAGTTTCTCTTCCAGGAAACCTCGCCGAAGTTTCTCTTCCAGGAAACCTCGCGTCTTCAATCGGCCACTCTCCAAGCTTCAAACATCTTCGCCGGAAACACGTCGGCTTCACACACGCAGCTGTTGCCACGCGGCTTCGCTCGATAGCGGTAGACACACGCTCTTACCTGTAGCTCGAGCCTTCACCCCTCAGGTGCAAAATCCTCTTCTTCTCCTGCTTTGTCCCTACGGACAAAACCTTCGCCGACTACACGGCGGAATCCCTACGCACTCTGGCGCTAACTTCCGTCTTCTCCTGCTTTGTCCCTACGGACAAAACCTTCGCCGACTACACGGCGGAATTCCTACGCGCTCTGGCGCTAACTTCCGTCTTCTCCTGATCTCTCGTCTCCGCTGCTCGGTTAAATACATTCCGCACGACATTCCAGAAAGTTCTCCTCATTTCGTCGGCGCGATGCGCAGCGAAGGCTGGAGGATAGCGCGAGACTGTACGAGGGCCGTCCCCGACAGATGACTCAACCCGGCATAACACGCCCCTTTCCTTCTAGAGATTTCGAGTGCTTGCTCGGCCGCCGATGTGGGGTGAGGTGGTTCGTCGGCGAAGCCACGCTTCCGAGGGGAGAGAGTCGCGCGCCCGGGGAGCCTTGGATGTTTGTTTTCTCTTTTTTTTGTTCTTTTATCGTTGACCTCGCGGCGTCACTCCGGCGTTTCGTCGCGAGAATTTGGCGGCGTGCCCTTTTTGAGCGCTCGTTCTGTGACACTGCCCCCCACTTTAAGAATATTATCTCATAATGTTCAAAACCACACAAACGAGCGCGAACAGTCCCCACACACTCTCAAAGACTGTAACATAGTCCTTCGCTCATGACACGTCACATTCACAATATACCACTCAATACGATTGGACATTATAATTCCATCTCACACACATGAAATATAACCGCAGGTACATGAGTACAACCCTTTATCACACATTCCAAACAATACAAACGTACAAAGTTCTGTCTTTACAACAATTATACAACACTATACATCACAGCACAAACCCTTCGACACTTTTGACACAGGATAACACAACATATGACACTCAGCACTGCCAAACACATTCTGATTCGACCTCGACACCTATCCCGTGCATTCGGAGCGGCGCTTGCGCCCTTTCTTGCGGTGCTCGTTCGATCTCTTCTTGTGTTTCCACGTTCTTTTTTGGTGAGCCCTTTCCAACGACGATATCTGAGGCGGCGTCTCAGCCATCATTGTCACTTCCAACACTGCTAACGGGTCATGATGCTCAACCGATCCTGCCCGGTTATTCACCCGCTTGTTCACGTCCCGACATTTGGCCTGGCTGGCCAACTCCGTCTCCTTTGCACTGTCGGTCGGTTGAGGTCGTGCCGACGTAAGTCCAGTTGCCCGGCCCGTGAACTCATTCGACACGATCATTTTCTCATTCACTGTCTCTTGCGCCGCGGCTTCACCTTGAGCTCTAGTGAGATCCGTCACGGGCTGCTCCTCCACAGTATCTCGCGGTCGCTGGGTTGGCGAGGGCTCTATCTTCGGGTCTTCCCCCAAACATTCCGGATCATTCGATCCTCGCGCCCCGTCGATGTTTCCGATGACAAGGTCATACAGGGGGGTCGTCATGCACAGAGCCGTAACCTTCCCGCTGAAGTACGGGGTTTTAACCTCAATTTATGCTTCGGGAAGCATCCGAACCGTACGGTAAATTAGGCAAACCGGTTTCATTTTTCCTGTTAACTCACCTTCCCGTACCAAATTTCTCCGCACGATAACAGTGGAGCTGCCGGTATCTCTTAACACGGTAACCTTTTTGTCCGCAACTTTTCCAGGCAGCGTTGGCATTCCCTTCGAAACACCAGTTGGCTGTTTTGTCATTACAGCACCCACAATAGGAATTTTCTCCCCATTTTTCAACTCTACGAATCCATCGGTGACAGCATTATCATCGGATTTCTGTGCTGCTAGCACACAGAATACCTGGTGAGTTTGACTCGCTCCGTTACGACATGCGTCTGCTTTGTGCCCAGTCTGACCACACTTGAAACATTTTAATACCGTAGGGCTCGTAAAGTTAGTACGACAGTTACTCGCGCGATGACCCACTCGGTTACACAGGAAACATCGCGGAATACTCTCCGGTGCACGCTCCTTTTGTTCGGGCGCCGAATTTTTCGAATCTTCGGGACACTCCTTCTTGACCTTGGCCATATTAGTTCCACCTTGCGCTTCCAAGAATTGATCAGCCAATTCAAGCATTCCTTCAAGTGACTCAGCCTTCCTCTCTTTCAAGTACAGCGACAGGCTTGGGTGGCAACTAGTACGAAATTGTTCTCTAATTAGGAGCTCTCTAAGCTCATCGTACTCCTGCGCTGTCCTTGAAAGTTCAATCCATCTGTCGAAATAATGGCTAAGTCGGGCGGCGTACTGCATAGCCGTCTCCCCATCAGCTGGCCTTCCTGTCCGAAATCTGTCCCGGAATCCTTCCACAGTAAATTTAAATCGCTTCAGCAAAGCAGCTTTCACCTTTGCATAGTTGGCTGCATCGGTCGGCGTCAGCCTGCCGTACACACTGAGCGCTTCACCACTCAAGCAAGTACTCAAAGCAGTTGCCCATTGATGTTCCGGCCAATTCTGGCTCCTTGCAATCGTCTCAAATCGGTGAAGGTACGCGTCAAGGTCGTCCTTCCTTTCGTCAAACGCTACGAGCAGCTTGCTTGGGTTCAAGCGGAAGCCGTGGTCCTCCCATTCGCTGCTCTCAACTCCAGCTTGGACCGGAGTTTCACTTCGCTGTTGCAAACGGAGCCGCTCGAGTTCCATCTCGTGCTGCCGCTGCCGTTCCCTTTCAGCCATCTCCGCTTCTCTTTCTTCTTTCAGCTGTCCCTCCTTTGCTTCTCCTTCTTCTCTCGCCCTTTCAGCTGCCAACTTTTCTTTCTCCAGCTCCAACTTCAATTGCTGCTCTCTTTCTTCTCTCGCTCTCTCAGCTGCCAACCTCTCTCTCTCCAACTCAGCTGCTTTTTCTTCCTTGGTTCTCTCAGCTGCCAACCTCTCCCTCTCCAACTCAGCTGCTTTTTCTTCCTTGGCTCTCTCAGCTGCCAACCTCTCTCTCTCCAACTCAGCTTCTTTTTCCGCTTTAGCTCTTTCGACCGCCAACCTTTTTTTTCAGCTCAGCTGCCTTTTCTTCTTTGGCCCTCTCTTTTTCTTCTTTTTCCTTCTGGGTGACCCACTTCCGTAGTTCGACGCCAGAAAGACCCATCTTCTCACCAAGAGCAACTAACTTTTCGAGATCCATTGTATCTCGCAAATAAGACCTTGCCACGTGCAAAAAGTATCTGCCTAAATAAGTCTATCGGAACACTCCCCTGCACTCGTTAACGAGAACACTGAACAACACACAAAATCGTTCCGATAGCACTATCAACAACTCGAGGCTCTTTCTTACTACTTTGGACACACTGTGCACCAAAAGGTCCTGTGTCGCGGATGCCAGATTAATTGTCACACAGGTACCATTAATTAGGGAGGCGATCGCCGGGCTAATTCCAAGGGCCAAAGTATCGGCCCCCCGAACCGCACCACGAAAGCGTGGACAATTTAGAAGTGGTCCTTTTTGGCGCGCCAGCGGACGCTGGCTGTGGCCCAAAAAAGAAGTCAGAGCCGAGAGTTGATAAACAAAACAGAATTATATTCTCAATAATGGCAGATCAAAAACAATACACAAGTATGCACACTCCACAATAGTTGAATACAATATGTCACCAATCAAACAACGTACTACACAGGACAATCAGCCACACTCGAAACAACGGACACAGACAGCAATACGCACTACAATGCAGTCGCATGCATTGAACAACCAAGACACTTAAAGACGAAAGGGATAGAAAACCTATCCAGTCCAAAGTTCTGGATAGAAAACCTATCCAGTCCAAAGTTCTTGGAACAAATGTCTGGATGATACTCTTCCGAGAATCACTCACTCAAAGTCCAGCGTGGTTGTCGTCCGTCGCCCCTTGAAGTTTCTCTTCCAGGAAACCTAGCCGAAGTTTCTCTTCCAGGAAACCTGGCGTCTTCAATCGGCCACTCTCCAAGCTTCAAACTTCTTCTTGAAACACGTCGGCTTCACACACGCAGCTGTTGCCACGCGGCTTCGCTCGATAGCGGTAGACACACGCTCTTACCTGTAGCTCGAGCCTTCACCCCTCCGGTGGAAATCCTCTTCTTCTCCTGCTTTGTCCCTACAGACGAAACCTTCGCCGACTACACGGCGTAATCCCTACGCACTCTGGCACTAACTTCCGTCTTCTCCTGCTTTGTCCCTACGGACAAAACCTTCGCCGACTACACGGCGGAATCCCTACGCGCTCTGGCGCTAACTTCCGTCTTCTCCTGATCTCTCGTCTCCGCTGCTCGGTTAAATACATTCCGCACGACATTCCAGAAAGTTCTCCTCATTTCGTCGGCGCGATGCGCAGCGAAGGCTGGGGGATAGCGCGAGACTGTACGAGGGCCGTCCCCGACAGATGACTCAACCCGGCATAACACGCCCCTTTCCTTCAAGAAATTTCGAGTGCTTGCTCGGCCGCCGATGTGGGGTGAGGTGATTCGTCGGCGAAGCCACGCTTCCGAGGGGAGAGAGTCGCGCGCCCGGGGAGCCTTGGATGTTTGTTTTCTCTTTTTTTGTTCTTTTATCCTTGACCTCGCGGCGTCACTCCGGCGTTTCGTCGCGAGAATTTGGCGGCGCGCCCTTTTTGAGCGCTCGTTCTGTGACACTGCCCCCCACTTTAAGAATATTGTCTCATAATGTTCAAAACCACACAAACGAGCGCGAACAGTCCCCACACACTCTCAAAGACTGTAACATAGTCCTTCGCTCATGACACGTCACATTCACAATATGTCACTCAATACGATTGGACATTATAATTCCATCTCACACACATGAAATATAACCGCAGGTACATGAGTACAACCCTTCATCACACATTCCAAACAATACAAACGTACAAAGTTCTGTCTCTACAACAATTATACAACACTATACATCACAGCACAAACCCTTCGACACTTGTGACACAGGATAACACAACATATGGCACTCAGCACTGCCAAACACATTCTGATTCGACCTCGACACCTATCCGGTGCATTCCGAGCGGCGCTTGCGCCCTTTCTTGCGGTGCTCGCTCGATCTCTTCTTGTGTTTCCACGTTCTTTTTTGGTGAGCCCTTTCCAACGACGATATCTGAGGCGGCGTCTCAGCCATCATTGTCTCTTCCAACACTGCTAACAGGTCATGACGCTCAAATCCTGCCCGGTTATTCACCCGCTTGTTCACGTCCCGACATTTGGCCTGGCTGGCCAACTCCGTCTCCTTTGCACTGTCGGTCGGTTGAGGTCGTGCCGACGTAAGTCCAGTTGCCCGGCCCGTGAACTCATTCGACACGATCATTTTCTCATTCACTGTCTCTTGCGCCGCGGCTTCACCTTGGGCTCTAGTGAGATCCGTCACGGGCTGCTCCTCCACTGTATCTCGCGGTCGCTGGGTTGGCGAGGGCTCTATCTTCGGGTCTTCCCCCAAGCATTCCGGATCATTCGGTCCTCGCGCCCCATCGATGTTTCCGATGACAAGGTCGTACAGGGGGGTCGTCATGCACAGAGCCGTAACCTTCCCGCTGAAGTACGGGGTTTTAACTTCAATTTATGCTTCGGGAAGCATCCGAACCGTACGGTCAATTAGGTACCGGTTTCATTTTGCCTGTTAACTCACCTTCCCGTACCAAATTTCTCCGCACGATAACAGTGGAGCTGCCGGTATCTCTTAACACCGTAACCTTTTTGTCCGCAACTTTTCCAGGCAGCGTTGGCATTCCTTTCGAAACACCAGTTGACTGTTTTTTTCATTACATCACCCACAATAGGAATTTTTTCCCCATTTTTCAACTCTACGAATCCATCGGTGACAGCATTATCATCGGATTTCTGTGCTGCTAGCACACAGGATACCTGGTGAGTTTGACTCGCTCCGTTACGACATGCGTCTGCTTTGTGCCCAGTCTGACCACACTTGAAACATTTTAATACCGTAGGGCTCGTAAAGTTAGTACGACAGTTACTCGCGCGATGACCCACTCGGTTACACAGGAAACATCGCGGAATACTCTCCGGTGCACGCTCCTTTTGTTCGGGTGCCGAATTTTTCGAATCTTCGGGACACTCCTTCTTGACCTTGGCCAAATTAGTTCCACCTTGCGCTTCCAAGAATTGATCAGCCAATTCAAGCATTCCTTCAAGTGACTCAGCCTTCCTCTCTTTCAAGTACAGCGACAGGCTTGGGTGGCAACTAGTAAGAAATTGTTCTCTAATTAGGAGCTCTCTAAGCTCATCGTACTCCTGCGCTGTCCCTGAAAGTTCAATCCATCTGTCGAAATAATGGCTAAGTCGGGCGGCGTACTGCATAGCCGTCTCCCCATCAGCTGGCCTTCCTGTGCGAAATCTGTCCCGGAATCCTTCCACAGTAAATTTAAATCGCTTCAGCAAAGCAGCTTTCACCTTTGCATAGTTGGCTTCATCGGTCGGCGTCAGCCTGCCGTACACACTGAGCGCTTCACCACTCAAGCAAGTACTCAAAGCAGTTGCCCATTGATGTTCCGGCCAATTCTGGCTCCTTGCAATCGTCTCAAATCGGTGAAGGTACGCGTCAAGGTCGTCCTTCCTTTCGTCAAACGCTACGAGCAGCTTGCTTGGGTTCAAGCGGAAGCCGTGGTCCTCCCATTCGCTGCTCTCAACTCCAGCTTGGACCGGAGTTTCACTTCGCTGTTGCAAACGGAGCCGCTCGAGTTCCATCTCGTGCTGCCGCTGCCGTTCCCTTTCAGCCATCTCCGCTCCTCTTTCTTCTTTCAGCTGTCGCTCCTTTGCTTCTCTTTCTTCTCTCACCCTTTCAGCTGCCAACTTTTTTTTCTCCAGCTCCAACTTCCATTGCTGCTCTCTTTCTTCTCTCGCTCTCTCAGCTGCCAACCTCTCTCTCTCCAACTCAGCTGCTTTTTCTTCCTTGGTTCTCTCAGCTGCCAACCTCTCTCTCTCTCTCTCCAACTCGGCTGCTTTTTCTTCCTTGGCTCTCTCAGCTGCCAACCTCTCTCTCTCCAACTCAGCTTCTTTTTCCGCTTTAGCTCTTTCGACCGCCAACCTTTTTTTTCCAGCTCAGCTGCCTCTTCTTCTTTGGCCCTCTCTTTTTCTTCTTTTTTCTTCTGGGTGACCCACTTCCGTAGTTTGACGCCAGAAAGACCCATCTTCTCACCAAGAGCAACTAACTTTTCGAGATCCATTGTATCTCGCAAATAAGACCTTGCCGCGTGCAAAAAGTATCTGCCTAAATCAGTCTATCGGAACACTCCCCTGCACTCGTTAACGAGAACACTGAACAACACACAAAATCGTTCCGATAGCACTATCAACAACTCGAGGCTCTTTCTTACTACTTTGGACACACTGCGCACCAAAAGGTCTTGTGTCGCGGACGCCAGATTAATTGTCACACAGGTCCCGTTAATTAGGGAGGCGATCGCCGGGCTAATTCCAAGGGCCAAAGTATCGGCCCCCAGAACCGCACCACGAAAGCGTGGACAATTTAGAAGTGGTCCTTTTTGGCGCGCCAGCGGACGCCGGCTGTGGCCCAAAGAAGTCAGAGCCGTGAGTTGATAAACAAAAAAAAATTATATTCTCATTAATGGCAGATCAAAAACAATACACAAGTATGCACACTCCACAATAGTTGAATACAATATGTCACCAATCAAACAACGTACTACACAGGACAATCAGCCACACTCGAAACAACGGACACAGACAGCAATACGCACTACAATGCAGTCGCATGCATTGAACAACCAAGACACTTAAAGACGAAAGGGATCGAAAACCTATCCAGTCCAAAGTTCTTGGAACAAATGTCTTGATGATACTCTTCCGAGAATCACTCACTCAAAGTCCAGCGTGGTTGTCGTCCGTCGCCCCTTGAAGTTTCTCTTCCAGGAAACCTCCCCGAAGTTTCTCTTCCAGGAAACCTCGCGTCTTCAATCGGCCACTCTCCAAGCTTCAAACTTCTTCGCCGGAAACACGTCGGCTTCACACACGCAGCTGTTGCCACGCGTCTTCGCTCGATAGCGGTAGACACACGCTCTTGCCTGTAGCTCGAGCCTTCACCCTCAGGTGGAAATCCTCTTCTTCTCCTGCTTTGTCCCTACGGACAAAACCTTCGCCGACTACACGGCGGAATCCCTACGCGCTCTGGCGCTAACTTCCGTCTTCTCCTGATCTCTCGTCTCCGCTGCTCGGTTAAATACCTTCCGCACGACATTCCAGAAAGTTCTCCTCATTTCGTCGGCGCGCTGCGCAGCGAAGGCTGGGGGATAGCGCAAGACTGTACAAGGGCCGTCCCCGACAGATGACTGATGATGATGATGATGATGATGATGATGATCTCTGTGGTCTTCCCTCTTATACCGGGGGGGGCACCTTTTAGTGTCCTGACCGGAATGAGAAAAAAAAGGAAAGAAAAATCACACCAGGTCCATGAACATCACAATTGTTCACTGTCTCCTTGACCACCACTGTAGAAGCCTTGCTTTGGTTATTGCTGTCGCTGCCAGGGGGTGTACGTTAGTATCGCGGCTGTCGCCTCCCGGTGCGCCGCAGTCTTTCACAAAGCCGAGTGCCTCTGGTAGTGTGGCGCCATCTGTCTGACGGGGACACAGGCATTCGCAGTGAAGCACCAGGTGTTCAATGTTCTCCTCGTCTTTCCCGCATGTCCTGCACTGTACAGCGCCGTCGGCCAACGACGGGTCGAAGTGACGGCGATACACCTGGGTACGGAGCGCTCCAGCACGGGCCTCAAACAGAAGCGCACTGCCGACATTATTGTCGTATGATCATTCGGCGGAGATGGCGGTCTTGTGAGCTCTGCATAGGGCCAGACTGGGTTTCTTCTCCATAGCCGCCTGCCACATCGACGTCTCAGCTTCCTGCACTCTATTCCGTACTCCTACTGCCCATTTCCTCTCACTGTCCTCCTGGACAGGGTCAGTTAAAAGGGAGTACTTGCGGCACAGATTGTGGAGACGCCTGCGCCATGGTGTGTTCATGCCCTTGATAGCGGTGTATCTAAATACACGAC
Source organism: Rhipicephalus microplus (assembly GCF_043290135.1). Classification (NCBI taxonomy): domain Eukaryota; kingdom Metazoa; phylum Arthropoda; class Arachnida; order Ixodida; family Ixodidae; genus Rhipicephalus; species Rhipicephalus microplus. Next base: position 182,847,892 of record NC_134705.1, read on the forward strand.
GGGCCCACCACTGGTCGTTCATGAGGCGAAGACGTCCTTCGTGGGCCGCCTTGCTCCTTGTCTCGCGTGCCTCGTAACTTGACCATCCGAGGTCGCCTTGTATAGCTTCGACAGCCACACGTCCATGACACGCCAGCGCCAGTCGCCCAACCTCACGTTGACCTCTTTCCAACCACTGGCGTGTTGCTGCAGACAGGCAGATGACGGCGTTGGCGAATGTCAGCACTGGCACATGTACTGCCTTCCACAGTTCGCGCACCAGTACAAACCGGTTGCACCCCCACAGACTCCGCCGTCGCAGCACGTTGGCGGCCCTCACTGAAGCCTGTCGAACGTGCTCTTCTTGCTTGTCATAGATATCTGCGGAGGTTCAAAGGTTGACACCGAGATACCGGTACTGGTTCGATACCGGAATCCTTCCTCCGTCGGGAAGCTGCAGATCAATGGTCTCCATGCCTGAAAACTGCAATATGGCCGATTTTTTGGCATTGAAGTGAAGGCCCAGACTCTTCAGGTGGTCGGCCGCCAGTGTTACCAACCTCTGAAGGTCACTGCTGCGCTCAGCCAGTAATACTAGATCATCCGCGAACACCAAGCCGGGCAGCGTCCATGTCTGCGCCACCCCACCAATCATGAGGCGGAACGCGAAGCCAACTCCCGATTCCACAAGTGCCTACTCGAGTCCCGCCACATATATCATGTATAGCAGCGGAGACAAAGGGCAGCCCTGCCTGAGTCCTCTTGTCACTCTCACAGGCTGTGTTCTGGTGCCTCTGAAGCATGCTACCACCGAGCTATCTGCATAGAGCCGCCGGAGATAGTCTGTCCACGCGCTCGGCATTTGTCGTTGGTCTAACTGGTGGAAAAACTCCTCGTGTGGCACACTATCATAAGCCTTGGCGACATCCAGAAAGCATCCAAGCAGACTCAACCCGGCATAACACGCCCCTTTCCTTCTAGAAATTTCGAGTGCTTGCTCGGCCGCCGATGTGGGGTGAGGTGGTTCGTCGGCGAAGCCACGCTTCCGAGGGGAGAGAGTCGCGCGCCCGGGGAGCCTTGGATGTTTGTTTTCTCTTTTTTTTTGTTCTTTTATCGTTGACCTCGCGGCGTCACTCCGGCGTTTCGTCGCGAGAATTTGGCGGCGCGCCCTTTTTGAGCGCTCGGTTCTGTGACACTGCCCCCACTTTAAGAATATTATCTCATAATGTTCAAAACCACACAAACGAGCGCGAACAGTCCCCACACACTCTCAAAGACTGTAACATAGTCCGTCGCTCATGACACGTCACATTCACAATATATCACTCAATACGATTGGACATTATAATTCCATCTCACACACATGAAATATAACCGCAGGTACATGAGTACAACCATTCATCACACATTCTAAACAATACAAACGTACAAAGTTCTGTCTTTACAACAATTATACAACACTATACATCACAGCACAAACACTTCGACACTTGTGACACAGGATAACACAAAATATGGCACTCAGCACTGCCAAACACATTCTGATTCGACTTCGACACCTATCCGGTGCATTCCGAGCGGCGCTTTCGCCCTTTCTTGCGGTGCTCGCTCGATCTCTTCTTGTGTTTCCACGTTCTTTTTTGGCGAGCCCTTTCCAACGACGATATCTGAGGCGGCGTCTCAGCCATCATTGTCACTTCCAACACTGCTAACGGGTCATGACGCTCAACCGATCCTGCCCGATTATTCACCCGCTTGTTCACGTCCCGACATTTGGCCTGGCTGGCCAACTCCGTCTCCTTTGCACTGTCGGTCGGTTGAGGTCGTGCCGACGTAAGTCCAGTTGCCCGGCCCGTGAACTCATTCGACACGATCATTTTCTCATTCACTGTCTCTTGCGCCGCGGCTTCACCTTGGGCTCTAGTGAGATCCGTCACGGGCTGCTCCTCCACTGTATCTCGCGGTCGCTGGGTTGGCGAGGGCTCTATCTTCGGGTCTTCCCCCAAGCATTCCGGATCATTCGGTCCTCGCGCCCCATCGATGTTTCCGATGACAAGGTCCTACAGGGGGGTCGTCATGCACAGAGCCGTAACCTTCCCGCTGAAGTACGGGGTTTTAACTTCAATTTATGCTTCGGGAAGCATCCGAACCGTACGGTCAATTAGGCAAACCGGTTTCATTTTGCCTGTTAACTCACCTTCCCGTACCAAATTTCTCCGCACGATAACAGTGGAGCTGCCGGTATCTCTTAACACCGTAACCTTTTTGTCCGCAACTTTTCCAGGCAGCGTTGGCATTCCTTTCGAAACACCAGTTGACTGTTTTGTCATTACATCACCCACAATAGGAATTTTTTCCCCATTTTTCAACTCTACGAATCCATCGGTGACAGCATTATCATCAGATTTCTGTGCTGCTAGCACACAGGATACCTGGTGAGTTTGACTCGCTCCGTTACGACATGCGTCTGCTTTGTGCCCAGTCTGACCACACTTGAAACATTTTAATACCGTAGGGCTCGTAATGTTAGTACGACAGTTACTCGCGCGATGACCCACTCGGTTACACAGGAAACATCGCGGAATACTCTCCGGTGCACGCTTCTTTTGTTCGGGTGCCGAATTTTTCGAATCTTCGGGACACTCCTTCTTGACCTTGGCCAAATTAGTTTCACCTTGCGCTTCCAAGAATTGATCAGCCAATTCAAGCATTCCTTCAAGTGACTCAGCCTTCCTCTCTTTCAAGTACAGCGACAGGCTTGGGTGGCAACTAGTAAGAAATTGTTCTCTAATTAGGACCTCTCTAAGCTCATCGTATTCCTGCGCTGTCCCTGAAAGTTCAATCCATCTGTCGAAATAATGGCTAAGTCGGGCGGCGTACTGCATAGCCGTCTCCCCATCAGCTGGCCTTCCTGTCCGAAATCTGTCCCGGAATCCTTCCACAGTAAATTTAAATCGCTTCAGCAAAGCAGCTTTCACCTTTGCATAGTTGGCTGCATCGGTCGGCGTCAGCCTGCCGTACACACTGAGCGCTCCACCACTCAAGCAAGTACTCAAAGCAGTTGCCCATTGATGTTCCGGCCAACTCTGGCTCCTTGCAATCGTCTCAAATCGGTGAAGGTACGCGTCAAGGTCGTCCTTCCTTTCGTCAAACGCTACGAGCAGCTTGCTTGGGTTCAAGCGGAAGCCGTGGTCCTCCCATTCGCTGCTCTCAACTCCAGCTTGGACCGGAGTTTCACTTCGCTGTTGCAAACGGAGCCGCTCGAGTTCCATCTCGTGCTGCCGCTGCCGTTCCCTTTCAGCCATCTCCGCTCCTCTTTCTTCTTTCAGCTGTCGCTCCTTTGCTTCTCTTTCTTCTCTCGCCCTTTCAGCTGCCAACTTTTCTTTCTCCAGCTCCAACTTCAATTGCTGCTCTCTTTCTTCTCTCGCTCTCTCAGCTGCCAACCTCTCTCTCTCCAACTCAGCTGCTTTTTCTTCCTTGGCTCTCTCAGCTGCCAACCTCTCTCTCTCTCCAACTCAGCTGCTTTTTCTTCCTTGGCTCTCTCAGCTGCCAACCTCTCTCTCTCCAACTCAGCTTCTTTTTCCGCTTTAGCTCTTTCGACCGCCAACCTTTTTTTCCAGCTCAGCTGCCTTTTCTTCTTTGGCCCTCTCTTTTTCTTCTTTTTCCTTCTGGGTGACCCACTTCCGTAGTTCGACGCCAGAAAGACCCATCTTCTCACCAAGAGCAACTAACTTTTCGAGATCCATTGTATCTCGCAAATAAGACCTTGCCGCGTGCAAAAAGTATCTGCCTAAATAAGTCTATCGGAACACTCCCCTGCACTCGTTAACGAGAACACTGAACAACACACAAAATCGTTCCGATAGCACTATCGACAACTCGAGGCTCTTTCTTACTACTTTGGACACACTGTGCACCAAAAGGTCCTGTGTCGCGGACGCCAGATTAATTGTCACACAGGTCCCGTTAATTAGGGAGGCGATCGCCGAGCTAATTCCAAGGGCCAAAGTATCGGCCCCCCGAACCGCACCACGAAAGCGTGGACAATTTAGAAGTGGTCCTTTTTGGCGCGCCAGCGGACGCCGGCTGTGGCCCAAAGAAGAAGGCAGAGCCGAGAGTTGATAAACAAAACAGAATTATATTCTCAATAATGGCAGATCAAAAACAATACACAAGTATGCACTCTCCACAATAGTTGAATACAATATGTCACTAATCAAACAACGTACTACACAGGACAATCAGCCACACTCGAAACAACGGACACAGACAGCAATACGCACTACAATGCAGTCGCATGCATTGAACAACCAAGACACTTAAAGACGAAAGGGATAGAAAACCTATCCAGTCCAAAGTTCTTGGAACAAATGTCTGGATGATACTCTTCCGAGAATCACTCACTCAAAGTCCAGCGTGGTTGTCGTCCGTCGCCCCTTGAAGTTTCTCTTCCAGGAAACCTCGCCGAAGTTTCTCTTCCAGGAAACCTCGCGTCTTCAATCGGCCACTCTCCAAGCTTCAAACTTCTTCGCCGGAAACACGCCGGCTTCACACACGCAGCTGTTGCCACGCGTCTTCGCTCGATAGCGGTAGACACACGCTCCTGCCTGTAGCTCGAGCCTTCACCCCTCAGGTGGAAATCCTCTTCTTCTCCTGCTTTGTCCCTACGGACAAAACCTTCGCCGACTACACGGCGGAATCCCTACGCACTCTGGCGCTAACTTCCGTCTTCTCCTGATCTCTCGTCTCTGCTGCTCGGTTAAATACCTTCCGCACGACATTCCAGAAAGTTCTCCTGATTTCGTCGGCGCGATGCGCAGCGAAGGCTGGGGGATAGCGCGAGACTGTACGAGGGCCGTCCCCGACAGATGACTCAACCCGGCATAACACGCCCCTTTCCTTCTAGAAATTTCGAGTGCTTGCTCGGCCGCCGATGTGGGGTGAGGAGGTTCGTCGGCGAAGCCACGCTTCCGAGGGGAGAGAGTCGCGCGCCCGGGGAGCCTTGGATGTTTGTTTTCTCTTTTTTTGTTCTTTTATCGTTGACCTCGCGGCGTCACTCCAGCGTTTCGTCGCGAGAATTTGGCGGCGCGCCCGTTTTGAGCGCTCGTTCTGTGACAATCCGCGAAGAGCGAATTGGTCGATACGCGTTTCCTGCAGGAGAATGACGGCCGGTCGTTGGGTCATAGAGCCAATGAATTGTTGTAACGTTTCTCTCCGCGTACGGGGGGTACTTGCGTTCCATTGCCAAATTGTGAATGATTGTGACGACGCCATTTTAAGGTCTAGGTATTAGCCCAGCACGCCTACTGCGTGCCAGGTCCTCCTCCAACACCTTAGTCCTCGCGTCCATTTGTGCTGGCCATGCAGCCAACTCGATAAGTTGTTTCTGCATGCTCTCTAGTTTAGCGTTGAAAGCGCTATACTCGGCCGTGGTCTCTGCGCGGTACTGCTCTAGTATCGCATATATATTGGCTGTAAACCGGTCGAATTCGGATTACTCTTCGGCCTGGAGCGTCGGGCCTGCCCGTTTCTTAGCGCCGCGTATCGAGACGGGGCCACTGATAATGCTACCCTCGCGCGATTCGGGGGCCTGTTGTTTTGCTAGCTCTTCTTTAAGCGATTGGATTTCTTTAGCCTGCTCCGCATACATGCGTTTTAACTGCGCTAGTTCTGGGTCAGGTTGCTCTGGCGAGTGTCCCTGATGCTTCGCTGAGTGGGCCTCACCTTTGCATGCCACCTTGTCGGCCCAGGTAGGCTGGTCAGTGGGAGTAGGATTTCGTGGGCCTAGAGGAGGTCCTTGCAGTTCGGTGGTCTTGGCAGGAACCGGGCTAGTTGCTGGGGTGGGTGTTTGCTGCTGGGCTTGCTTTCGTCGGCGACGGCGCTGACGACGACGGCGCACCAGGTAAGGCAGCTGGTAGCGATGTCGGCATTCGCGGTCGCCCGTGCGGTATGCTTCGCCGCATAAGGCACACACTGGTTGGTTGCACACGTGTGGGTTGTCCGTTGGTAAGTGACCGCAGTGGTCGCAGACCTTGGTTGAAGGAGTGGGGCACACGTCTTGGCGATGGCCCACTTGGCCGCAGGTACGGCAGGTGTCTATTTGGCGCTTGTACAACGTGCAGCGGCAAATGACCTGGCCGCAGTAGACGTAGTTGGGCACTTTGAGCTCGTTGAAGATCAGAATCACAGTTTCAGTGTTCTTGATGCGACGCGCTCCCAGTAGGCTTGAGTTGCGCGGTTGGATTAGCATGCGGTTGAGTGCGGCGTCGTCAAAGTCAGTGTAGACGCCGCGAGTCACGCCTCGGCTCGTGATACCGGCAGGTGAGAGGTAGGCCGTGACCGGGTGTCTCTGGTCGGTGAAAATTATCTCGGTTACTCGACTGTGCGCTGCTGCATTAGTAGCACTGGGCGTACTGACGACAAAAATGTTTTGCTTCGAGTTCGGACAAACAATGTCCTCCTCCGTTACCGATGGCGCTAGCTGAGCTGCCATGGTTAGTGCGGTGAGAATCCTGTGCGGGCTGCAGGCTTGCACGTTGAGGCCGCCTCCCGGTCGCACGATGACTCGATTGTGACTACGTGGCATCGCCGGCAGTCGGCTCGCAGCTGCGACGCGTTGTAGAGTAGCGTTATGCATCGCTGTCGCGCCTCGTTGCGTTCTTGACTGGCGGGCTGCGTGTGACTTCGCGCGCGATTCTCGCCGTCTTTTTAGAACGGAGAACCATCCGTTTACTTGTAATTCCTCAGGGGTGACGTCGTCCCCTTCCATGGCAATCTGCTGCGGCATCTCGCAGCTGGCGTGCGAGCGCCGTAGGCGGGGAGGCTCGCCTAACCTCGCCTAGGCTTAGCTCGCCGGTGCAGCGAAAAGGCATCTAAAATGATGAAAAACGAGCCCACCTTGATGAACCAGGTGTCGAAATGTACAAGTGAACTTCACGGAAGAGGGTCCACGCAGCTCAGGAAGATTCGAGGCCGTTTACCGGTCAGAATTGGCATTCGCAGTGGAGCGCGATGAGTGTGCGTCCGCACACCAGTCTGAGAGACGCTAGCTCCCATTTTCGAAAGAAGTATGATTCCTTAGTGCGCAGGGAGCAGTAGCTTGCCACGATTGGGAATTCACTGAGCCAAATGTGGGTGCATTCCAAAGTTTGATGAATGCCGAGTAATGGCAAGATATAGGGACAAGAAGGCACGTGGAATAATGAAGCGTTTTTTTTTTATTCACAAAGCAGGAACTGAGTGTGTATAAGAGCCCCGTCCGTCAATATGTTGGACAATGAATACCAGTATCTTTTCAATTAAATCTTTGTAGCGGGAGTGAGAGTAGAGACGTGAGACGGCGTCGAAGGCGGCCGGCGGGGCCGTGCTGATCTCGCCACTTTATTGCACGCCTGAAGAGGAGCCGCGGTGGCTGTCCACGTCCGACGCGCCAGGTGCGTGAGCTCGTTCTTCTCCTCGCGCAGCTCGAGCTTGCATCAGCTGCGCGAGAGGCGCGCCGCCGTGATCAAGAAATAATGGCGATGATGATGGTACTACAGGGCTCCCCCCCCCCTAGCGCTTTGCGCGATTCGAAGGCATATGAAAAAAAGAAAGAAATAGTGACAAAAGCTATATACATGAACGACAATCCATAAAGTGTTCATTTGGAAAGTCAAGGTTGTCAACGTTGATGGGCCATCGGTAAACAGCGGTCTCTGGCGGGCTACACTGGGAATGGCGCAGCGGACGAGGGTGGCCAGGCAGGCACGCTGTTGGAAGGAGCGGGCGAGGGTCGTGATCAAGGGACACCCTTGTCGACAGCGAGCACCAACAACAAGGTGAAAAATGGCCAAGGGCCGAGAACACACATGGGCCGCCCCGGCGCGGCCGATTGTCGCGCGCACTCGGACACTGATGCTCAAAAAATGAACTGCAGCATGAGCGCAGCACGGCCAGTTCAGAGGGTCCAGCGTTACCTCCACGTTGGAGCTGGTGGGGACGACGACAGGGAGTGCGGTCAACCCTGGCAGTGCGCCCACCGTGCCGGTACCGTCGCTTCCGGTGGCACATCACCGGGCGCGGCGGCCGCCTGGTCGGCCGAGCAGGGTGCAGATAAGTCTGAAACGGCGCGCTCTGGACCGGCGAAGTGCGACATGGTTTACTGTGACAACGAGCCGGCCCAGGGGGCACTGACAGACCGCTTTCCCCGACCTCTGACGACGCGCGACGCGTAGGCGTACGCCGATGAGTCGTCGCGCTGTTCGAGCCAAACCCGACGTCCGGTGATGCGAGACCGAGCAGCGGGCATGCGGCGTCACAGCCGTCATGGGCCGTCGACGGCACCGAAATGTTCGAGCACGCGCACGCAGTGGCAGGCGGATGGCCCAACTGCGCATCCGTTGGGGCACGCACGGTGTGCTCCACCCGCGGTGAGCCAGGCGTGCGGCCCTCGGGACCCCCTGACATCGCCACAGCATCACGTACGTCCAGCCGTGCATGCCCAGGGGCCCGGACCCCCGCAGGACACATCGAGGATGATGTCGGTAGCCGCCGGCAGTCCACGAGGCCTTGAGCAGCAGGCACCGGTGTGCAGGGGAAACTGATGGCGTGGAGTGTCACAGCGGGCTCTGGGTCCACAGTGCGAGTGGTGCCGCAGGCCTCCACAGGCGCCGGGACAGGCGGGGAGTCTGCAGGAAGGTCAGCTGGCCCAGCCGAGGTCGTCATGGAGTCTGGTGGGGCCACGGTGTCACGTGCCGTCGCTTTCGTGGAAAACGTGCAGCTGGCAGGTACGTGTGATGAAGCTCCGCACGGGGGCTCTGAGGGAATGTACCTCTCGGAGGGAAGGTCAGTCGCAGTGGGGGAGTCTTCTACCTCGCGGTCGTGATCAGGTGCTGGAGTGGATGTTTCTGCGACCGGATCAGGTGTAGAAGTAGTCGAAGCCGGGGTACCGAGGTAGCGGTCAATGGAGAGCTGCGGACCGGTTCGTACCTTGCTCTCCGACGCCGGGGAAACCGGCCTAGTGCGGGTAAACGGAAGCGGACGGTATGTGTTGCCGCTGCGGGCGAGCACCGCAGTGCAGAGGGCATCTTAAGGCTGCGGGCTGGTGCTTGAAGTGGCAGCGAGATGGCGCAACTCTACCGGAAGGGCGTCGAGAAGAATGGCGTGCATCAGCAGCTGGTCCGTGATGCCATTCACCGCAAGAACGGCGTCGAGCTGCATAAACCATACCTTGGGGTAGGTCGATTGGAACGGCGGCACTGGCGGGCAGAGTTGCGGGAACATGGCAGCGGGCCGTTCGGCGAAGGGCGTGTTCTCCGGGTCACCATTGTAGCGGGAGTGAGAGTAGAGACGTGAGACGGCGTCGAAGGCGGCCGGCGGGGCCGTGCTGATCTCGCCACTTTATTGCACGCCTGAAGAGGAGCCGCGGTGGCTGTCCACGTCCGACGCGCCAGGTGCGTGAGCTCGTTCTTCTCCTCGCGCAGCTCGAGCTTGCATCAGCTGCGCGAGAGGCGCGGCGCCGTGATCAAGAAATGATGGCGATGATGATGGTACTACATCTTCATTTCAAGATACGAATGAGATGTTCTGGCGTATGTGTTATCATTTCTTCCTTTTGTGTGTGTGTGTGTGTGTGTGTTTGTGTGTGTGTGTGTGTGTGCGTGTGCGTGTGCGTGCGTGCGTGCGTGTGTGTGTGTGTGTGTGTGTGTGTGTGTGTGTGTGTGTGTGTGTGTGTGTGTGTGTGTGTGTGTGTGTGTGTGTGTGTGTGTGTGTGTGTGTGTGTGTGTGTCCTCTCCCCGCCCTCTTGACTGTGTACAAAGCCGCCATCTCTGCAATGAAACGGTCGTAAGCGCGCGCTCTGTCCTATCCGTCTTCCTTCTGAAACGTTCCCTGCGCACTAAGAAAGTATATCTCTTTCAAAAATGCAATACCAACCAGCACTAGTATAGCCGCTCTTTTGAAATGATCAGTCACCTCGATAAAACATTAGTGTTCCATTATGGTTTCGGTTCGGTTATCGGACTTGCTGGGTGGCGCCTCACTCGGCAACGTGAATTCACGCACCGTGAGTGCACTCCTGAGGCGCTTCGTAAATGAAGTGTTAAAGTGTTTCAAAAGTGGATGACGAGCTCTCGTGTCGAGCAAACGTTCTTCTTCGCGCTCTGCGCCAAGCCCGCCGTGTAGAGGCTAGCTGGCGCACCCGCCGACCGCGATACCACAATAAGATTGTCATTATAAGAAACGTGTAATATTCGACAAGCCCACGACCGAGAGAGCATAATTTATTGAAAAAAAGCATACAAATGCGCACGCAACTAAGACACCTTTGAGTGACGCATTTACACACGTTTGCCATTGCCGAGTTTTTCGCGCACGACGTGCTCATCGAAATCTCCTAGTTATTTAAGCTATTTTTAACAGCTGGGCTATACCACAAACTTACAACAGCTGTGTTTGCGTTTCTTTTTGAATATGATCAGCCGAAGAGACAACGACAACGTTCTCACACGCGCGTGCCTGCGACACGAAGAGACAACGGTTAAATTTTTATCTCCCCAAATCAGGATTTTCATTAACTAACCTATGTGCAGTTTGCAATGAACCGGAAACAATAGATCACTTTCTTCTCACATGCCGCCGCTTCGCCTCGCTGCGCCGAGTAATTCTTGAAAGACCGATTGGTGTGCTCGGATTGCCAGTCAATACATACACCCTATCATCGTTTGGAGCCAGTCAGTTGGGTGTGGGCCGCAGTGCTATTCTGTCAGCGCTACATAAATTCATTCGAGCAACCGGAAGGATACGCTGCTAGTGGTACTGCCAGATATATCCAATTATTTGTCCCCCTTCCTCATTCTTGTTAAAATGTTTTATATACTCTGGTTTATCGAATTCCTTTGCACTTTTTCACATTTTTTTCAAAGTAATATTATTATTGCTCTTATCTAATTTCTATCTTTTTTTAGCAAGCTTTGTACAAAAAAAAATATCTATTAAAAGGTACAGTGTGGCCAATCCTCCTTGTGGGTATGAGCCAAGATCTCCTAGGTGACAAGACAAGACAAGACAAGACAACGACAACGACAACGTTCTCACGCGCGCGTGCCTGCGGCACGAGACGAGAGGAAGAACAAGAACGACGTGGTTGGCCTCCGCCATCGAGTATACGCATCCTTCAAGCCGCAATGAAGATAACATCGCCTCCAGGCGCAACGCCAAGGGTGAGTAGAGATGTTAACGAAGCCAATGAGGCTTTCGAACAAGAGCTGTGTGTAGTGTCGGCGGGCGGCAGCCTACGACCCTTGCGTAGACACTGCAGCGAGACGCGACGGGTACCTGCAGCAGCCCACGACATGTAAGCACTGAGACCCACCCTATACTCTCCGAACCCCTCACGACGACTCGACCGACCTGCGGCCGTTCATTAACGCAACACACATCAGAAAACGCGTACACACGTGATTGGCAGTAGTGAATCACGTGTACCGCTCAATAACGGCAACTGTAGAAAGACACACAACTGAAAGGCACACAGCGCCGATACCCTTCACGGATGGCGCCACATATATCACGCTGTAGAAGCTTTAAGTATAGTGCCTAAGCACTATACGAAAAGTACCGAGACCCTAATACGAGGAAAACTCTTTTGCAAGACGGCAGGTTTTGGACCACCAGGGGCTGGTTTTATTTTTTACATGCACGTAAGTTTAAGCACATGAACATTTAATTTTTGTTTACATAGTATGCGTATACTTGTACCTCTTTATGAAGGCATCGAAACATACTCCCTATAAACGTGCAAATGTCCATTTCACAATGGTGGTGTCAAACATTTATTTCATTACGTCCGTGCTCGCTGTATTGGCGTTAGAAATGTCGTTCGTTCACAGTATTAGGTATAAATTACATGAACTAATTTAACGCAAAAAGTGTTGTTTTGCCAGGCTCCGCAAGGAATACTGCCGAAACCCTCAAGCACGCGTCATTTCTGCCATTTTCCCGACGGAAATGAGGTAGTCTATTCCTTGTGGACCCCACTTCCGTTACGGAAATGACGTCAATAAAAGGAAAAGTGGCAGTTAGCTCGATAAAAAAAGTTACCCAACCTGTAAATCAAACCTCATGATGCATGAGTTTGTTTTTTTTGTTTTTTATAATCACCGAGCTTCCTTGCACACTGCAATAGAGGACCCAACGCCCCTAGACCCTAACTTTGGTACAACTCTACAGTATTGAAGGGACAATAGAAAACTGTATCCGGCAGTGCATAAGAACCTCACAGGAATGGAATTGGTGGCATTACGCAGAATCCAAACAAACACATACACGAACTTACACAAGCTATACATGTATTCGACGCCAGAGCATACAGGGGTAACATGTCCGTGGTGTGGGGCCACACCAACTCTGTTGCACATCACGTGGGAGTGTACGCATCACAATAAAGAACACCACAACATGAACAACGCAGAGGAACAATGGGAGGCACTGCTGTCCAGCTCGGTCATTGCTGATCAGCGCTCGCTGGTCCAACGGGTAGAGATGATGGCTAGGGCCAGCGGAGCCCTGGAATAGGGGCCCGACCATTCGGAATGCTCCGCGTTATGCGCAAATAAAGTTCTCTCTCTCTCTCTCTTTGACAGTCTCCCGGTTGGTCTCAAGACGTGGCGCCCGTCCCTTACTCCAAGCGCCTGGTGTGCGCGGTCGTGTTCGCCATCGCCGCAGGTCTCGTGGTGTCCGTGGTGGCCCTCTTCTACGTTTTCGAGATGGTCACGCAGATCTCCACGAAGAACGGTGACGGCGACCGCTCGGGAGAACGCGTGAGCCTCTCGTGTCACACCGACGGCTGCTCCCGGTTCGAGGCGCTGCTCGCGGGCACCCTCAACACCAGCGTCGACCCGTGCCACGACTTCAAGGCGTACGTCAGCTCGCGCTGGCTGCGCGACCCATCCAGCGAGCCGGACTACCAATGGCGTTACAAGTGGGACGTCAAGTACGCCTGGATGCGCATGATGGCCGACGAGATACGACTGCTTTCCGACACGTCGACACTGGAACGACTGATGGCCGACTCCTTCGGAGCATGCGCACACAGGTCGGTTGCCTACGTCATTCTAGTTTAAGGCGGCAGCGTAATCAAGACGCTGGCATTGTGGCTCATAAGACGGCTGGCGTCTGCTACAAAAACCCACGCGACGTGAGCCAGTTCGATTACAGAATCGGATGAAAACGAGGGCTCGAATCTTTATCGAACACAGGTGTTCTGCGTGGCAGTCAAGCACTCTACCGGAGAGCCACACATATTAATTTATTGCCTGCTTATTAAACGTAATGAAACTCAGTATAAGAATACAGTGCGATTTCACATTTTAGAGTGTTGTTAATGTCAGTCACTTGATTGCAGGGCTCGAACACACGTCGCACATCACTTTGCTCAGCAGCCACTGCACTTTCATGATCACATCTTCGTTGCACGGGTCAATAACGGGATAACGGTAGTTTTTAACTATTATGCCTCCATGCGCGAGCATCTTCTTTACTACGCTCATGTTCTTGAAAGTCATCGCACCCACATGATTCATCCTACACGTCCTTAACGCAACCATTTCGGGCGGCAATCGGAGGCTTGCCAGAGTCAGTGTCACAAAATATTCCACCCGATATGGCCAGCCTTCTAAGTCAGCATACAATAACATCACATTTTTAAAACAATACGTCCGTGTAGGAAGGCTCACCAATACAATTTCAACGTCCTCGTTATCTTCAAAAGAACTGTTTCCACAACTTAAACGGGCCACTATCACCACTTCACTGGACCTTGCCAACGCACGTCCGTTCGCGTCAGTGGCCGGAAATGGCATCCACAAGCGCTTCAGAAAAAAAAGTGTTATTCATGTCGTCATGACGGGCGAGAAATCACGTTAACGGGTTTAATACTGATCAGCCGAAGATTACTCGAGTACAAATATCTACCAGTCAAACTACGTCAAAACCACCATACGGCGAAGCAGCAAAAGCACGAGAGTATGCGAGAGTAGACAAATACAGCTTAGTCTCACGACAACTATCATTATTAGAATTTATTATCATCAACCTATTGATGAAACATGTAACCATCGTGATCATCATCATCTCGATATATCGATTTGTTTATTAACTCCCCCCTCTGCTACATGACTTGCGAAACGCCTTCTACTATATGACTATATGGTGACGGCAAAAGGAAGACTATGAAACCTCTTATAGCTGTGAAAATTATCGGCTATATTGTTGACTTAACTGTGCGTAGCAGGTGTAACGTTGGCTAATTCATAGGTAATGTTATCTACCATAGTAATGTTGCAATATTGTGATTATTGATCTTTACTCTTACAAAAATGGCAGCATAACCACGGAGTGAATCATGGAGAGTGGAGCGAAGCATTCATCCGTCTATTCGTTCTTGCTTCCGTCGGTCCATGCGTCCACCTGTGTGACCGTCCATGCGTCCATCCGCCCGTCCGTCTACCCGTCCGTGCGTGCGTCCGTCCCTGCGTTCGTCCATGCATCCACTCCGGCGTCCGTTCATGCGTCCATCCATGCATCTCTCTGTTTGCCCGTTCCTCCGTCTATTCAACACTCCAAGTACCACCATCTCGCATCTTTTCATCATATATTCCCCATATAGAAGCACCGCCATCCAGCGGACATTTGAAGGACTAAACGAGAGGTGGCACACGCACACTTTCTTACGGCTTGCGCTTCGGGTCTACTTCCCACCTTTAACCACATCGAGTTCATGGTATATACTAGTTCACTGCATTCATCGCACTACGGCCTAACGCTCGCTAAACCTATCTAAAACCAAGGAGGTTACACCCAGCGAGTATAAAGTACGTAGCAACCCTTTCTTGTCAGATAGTGCTCAATGCTCATGTATATGGCTGCTAATGGTATCTGAGAGACAGGAGAATTCGGCTTTTACTTTCTTACGGCTTGCGCTTCGTATCTACTTCCCACCCTTAACCACTTAGAGTTTGTGGTATATACTAGTTCATTGTATTCATGGCACTGCGGCTCAACGCTCGCTAAACCTTTCTAAAACTAAGGAGGTTACACCCAGCGAGTATTGCGCAGAAACCCTTTCTTGTCATATAGTGCTCAATGTACATGCCAACTGCTGCTAATGAGGATCGCAGCGTGCGCGTTAACTAAAAGCCGAATGCTCCTGTCTCTCTCCCGCTTAGCAGCCATTAGCATGTACATTGAGCACTATCTTTTGTTGTTCAACAACGCACAGAAGAAATCTCTCACCGGCACCACCTTGGAGGTTAAATCGTTATACTTGTTACACACTACAACAGCTACGAGGGACGATAGGGTGCCGCTATAAGGAGCTTCGCCCCTAAAGAGTGAGTAATCAGTTAGTAAACGCGTGTGTTAATTGTTTCTGGAGTATTTTAATACTTTCGCAGCATACCTTTACTAGCCAGCCGCTAGTACAGCTTGTAACTTTCGTCATTACCAGGGAAGCTTTCTTAGCGTTTTCAACTAAGTACTTATCTAATAAAATCCATGGCTACTAATAATTACACGGTTCGCGATCCCAAAGTATGGGCATATATAGCCTTCAAGTTGCAGCTACAGTGGAAATCTATCAAGTCTTGAAGATTTCCGTGTGCGTTTGCATGCGTGTTCTCGCTTGTGATCTATTTATATGCACCCTCATACCCATATTATCACGTGCTCATATGACCATATGATTTGCTCATATGAGCATCATAATATGCATGATCATAAGTAAATATCATACGAATATATGCGCACCTACAAGAGTATAGTTACATAAAGTAGTTAGCAGCCAATATTTTTGCACGAGGACAATACAACTTCGTTTTTTATTCTATACTTACGTAATAGAATTATCTTGATATGGCAGTGCACATGCACATATAAAAAATAAATGTACACCTCTACTTTCGTGGTTACTAACAATTTAGTAATGGACTAACCACTCGATTCCGCACCATTCACTAACTATGTAGTAAATTTCGCTAATCTGCAGTTCACTAGCTTAACTTACTAAGAGGCTGGTGCTTGACGTGACAAGTGAACGGTCAGTATTTAGTTAGTGAATATGCTGACCTTTTAGGTGCGATGCATCTCTTGCTCGGGTCTATGTCCCACGGCGTCCACGCTCACATTACGCATGCACAACTATCTTCCTTCCCTCACTCCAACAGCTGTGCGTTACTCTCTCCCCTTCTCTGCGCTCCCCCTCTCCCCTCGCAACGCCGATGCAGGGACCGTCTGCAAACCCCCCCTCCCCCTAAAGGCATTCCTCACCGCGGCGTTTACACAGTCAAACCGCATGCGCGTCTCCTCTCCTTCTCCCCTCTCCTACACTCCCCCTCTCTCGCCTCACAACGCCGACGCAGGCATTGTTCCCTAGCGAGTTTCTTGATTGAACAAACCGACCGATCGCACTGCACAAACGTTTACTCGCCGCGCTGCATATACAGGCACTGGATCTTGACCTCCAAAGCATGTAGTTTCCTAAAAGGAGACTGTGATCATGTGATTCCTATGTTATTCTATTAAGAGAAAAAAGAGAAACGTGAGCCCCGTAAATGTCTGCATCAGAGTTCGATACCTCAACAGCAGCTCACGAGGGCTGGGGGCAAGGAGGGATTAAAAGGATATGATTAAAAGGTAGATATAGGCAGGAGAAAGCGAGGCGCAGGGGCAGCAAACGATAAAAATGACGGAAGTAAAGAGGAGATAGGAAAGACGGACACGGTCGCAGGAGTCCAAGGACGGGGCACCACTCAGCGAGAGCTCATGTCGGCAGCAGGAGATGGCGTCGGGTGAGCCAGCCGGCCAGAGCTGTGCTGTCGTTGGAGATCGCGGGGGCACAACCGCGGTCAGCACGAAATCCAGAGAGCGAGTCCTAAAAGGAGACTCTGGCGCTACGATCGTTAGCGACCATGGGATTCATAGGTAGTACACGGATCTGCCTAGTCTTCGTACTAGCGGGCGGCGAATCGCGCTTGTGTGTATTGCTGTTTCAGATTTGTTTCGAAGGAAAGAGCATACCCTTTTTAATTTCGTGACCTGATTTGAAATGGTAAACCTCAAAGGTTAAGATGGTGAAGCGCAACCGCTTAACATTTGTGGATTTTTGTTTCGTGAGAAAACACCTCCAAGCCAAAAGAACAAACATCGAGCCAGCAGTATACGAAAAGCAGACAAATCTGTGCACTACCCTTCATTACCATCCACGCTGAAGCGCCGTGCGTTGCAGCTCCCATAGACACTAGCGCCAGAGTTCCCTCTATAGTGTGTAATTAGGAAGCTCTATGCTCCAAAGTAGCACCGGTGAAGATTTCTTGTGCGTTGTTGAACAATGAAAATTCGCAGTGTGCGCGTTAACTAAAAGCGGAACGCAGGTTTCTGTGTTCAATTGGAGTCTTCTCTCTCTCACTGCCCATTAGTAGCGATTGACATGTTCCAGTAGGAAACACCGGTCCATCACTGCGTGCTTTGCGCCTCCCCAAGTTTCTCTCCTGCGCAACGCCACAATGAGTGCCAACGTCGCCGCCAGTGTCAGCGTTAGCGCCCGCTGCTTCGCATCTAGACATTGTTCCCCTAAGTGGGGGATGGTGTAAAATTTTTTAAGAGTGTTGATTATCCGCTATTACGAATACCAACATTTTCTGGCAGTCTCTAGCCAACTATTTGCGCTGTCTAACTCTTTTCTTGCGCGAACAGGGCCAGCGAGTGTTTTCTAGCAGTCTCTAGCCAACTATTTGCGCTGTCTAACTCATGTTTTCTTGCGCGAACAGGACCAGCGAGAACGCAGTTGATACGCGCAAGAAGTTCAAGCAGTTGATGCGTGACCTCAGCGTTCCTTGGCCTGAAACTCCGCCCAGGGACGTGGACCCGTTTGAAGCACACCTCAACCTGAGCATCCGCTGGAACATACCGCTCTGGTTCGACGTCAAGATGCTTCCCGCCGACACCTCCAGAGCAAATAAGTTCATTTACATCTACCCGAGTGTGTACGCCAAGTTTTGGAAGGGCGAGTATGACGCCATAACCAGTCAGGGATCGATGCGCCGATACGTGAACCAGTACATTGAGTACTTCTACCACGATTTGACACCAAACTCGAGCGGACAGGCGGCCGACATTTGCCAGGTCGACGCGGTGTTCAACTTCACAAGACACGTCGTCTTTCAGCTAGCTCGCGTGGACGCCAAGAAGCAACCCGTTGCAGTCCTTGGGTTCGGTTCCCTGGCGCGAGCGTTCGGTCTGACGACCGAACGCCTCGTTTCGCTTTTGAACGACTACTTTCGGCCCAAGAACTTGTCCTTCTTCGATCAAGAGGACCAGGCACTCGTGAAGGCGACGAACACGCTGGACGTCGTCCGTCATATCATCACGGAGACGGATGCCTCGACGGTGTTGAGCCACCTGGGCTGGTGGATGCTACAGGTGTACGCGCCCATAGCGGACAACCGCTTCTTCGTTCAGAAATACGGAAGCGTTGAGAAGGCCGAGCTTCTGCGCCCGTTGTTCTGCGAGACCCAGGTCGAGAGTTCTTTCAAGCTCCTACTTCTCGTCACGCACATGGACATCCACTTTCGCAGTCAACAACAGCGAAACATCCATGATCTCCTGACCAGTGTGCGAGAGGCTGCCTTGGCAGAGTACGAAAAATTGCACCTGCCGGCCGACGTCAAGAAACTGCTTACCGGAAAGCTAAGACGCTTGCGTATCAACCTGTGGCCCAGACCGCCATTCTGGTCTGCGGTGCTGCTCCGGCAGATCTACTCGTTCAAGTACGCGAGCAAAAAGACCGTGTTGGACTACTGGATCTCGGAGAGGAGGGGCAACGCGGCGCTCATCGGTAGCAGCGCGTACTTCGAGGACAAGCGGCTGCCGCACGGGAACTCCAAGGACACCTTCTCTTACGACAGCATCTTAGACACCGTCAGCTTGTCGATGGTCGCGGTGCACGAGCCGTTTTATTACACCGAAGACGACGCGTTTGGAGCAATCAACTACGGTGGTCTGGGTGCGAGCTTCGCGATGACCCTCCAGGAAGGTCTGGAGAGCGACCCGGCGTTGCGCACCGCCGTCGCCAGTCCCGCTTCGAGCGGCGCTGCCCACGGAAGCGAGAGCTCACTGTGGGGCGCTGTGATCGGCAACGATACTAAAGGCTCGCCACGGCTGGAACTCGGTCCATTATTTTTGCCGGCATTCCGCGCGTTTCAGTCGAAGATGCGTGGTGCCGGTTCTCTTAACGCGGGCCGATTTTCGCCGGCGAAAGTGTTTTTTGTCAATTTCTGCCACAGCCAGACGCGCGCGCGCGCTAGCTTCGACTGTAACGCTGCACTGCAAGCAGCGTCCGACTTCGTTTCTGCATTTGATTGCGAACGCGGTAGCAACATGAACCCTTGATGTTATACAAGCCCTATAATAAAACTGTTCTGTCTTCCTCTGGCACTTGTGAACATACGCCTTAGGCCGAGATGTGCCGTGTTTTGCTTTCCTGATTTCCGCATATTGATCTTGCATATTTGCCTTAACAAGGAAAAAACCAAATGCAATGTATACTGCACAAAGGCTTTTGCAATGCAAGCCCTATTTTTGCTTGTTACGCCGGTATGAGGCGAAATGCCAAAGCTAAAGTATTATGAAGATAGCGTGAGGGTAATTATGACTAGGTACATGATTCTTTTGACCATTTAAGCTGAGATATTTGAGTTTCTATGTGCTACTTGCAAAATAAAGGTTGATAAGTTCAAAAAGAAAACCATCCATTTTTGTTACGTTTAACCAAATAGTTTTGAATGACCATCTGTTTGTTCAGCAAGTGGACGCGGAGAAAGTATCAACGCGTGACGGAGCGTTAAAGACTTCGTTTTGACGTAATTCCAGCGTCATCGTTCATGTCGGTGTCATTGGTTGCGAGCGAGAAATCATCGTTGTTCGCAAGTGAAAGATCAAGACAGATGCAAAGCAATAAATGATAATTGGGTTCGAGTGAGATATTCACCCAGACCTTCTGCGTGGAAAGCGGGTGTCCTATTGCACAGCCATAATTATGCGAAAAAAAAATATGCGAACCTTAACAAGTAATTTCCTTAACTCATGTAATAATTACTGCGTGGCAGAAGCGTATAGAACCGGGCCAGGCGTCTAAAGATGTGCAATTCGCAACAAGCGGTGTTTTACATTTAAAAGCCCACCCGGTCTGGGACACATTTCATCGTCTCATCAGCGTGAACAACGTAAGCAGCTGCCTATAGTTTTACGTGCTGTCTTAAGACAGCACGTGCTGCCTTAAGACAACACGCGTCTGTAAGACAACAACGGACACGCAAGACAATTCTTCCTTTTGCCGATTAGAAAAAGGAGCAATTATGGCGCAGTGGTTATTTCGCACGTGTATACTTGCAGCAGGCTTTCTATGATAGTTTGAAACGGTCAATGCAACGCACATAGACGTTCTACATAGACGCACCTAGAGAGAAAGCTAGTCTACAGCAGTTATGAAGGCGGTGCACACGGGTCTTGATTTACACTATCGCGCTCTACTCTCGAAGGCGAAGCTCAAGCTTATTCCAAGCTTTCTTTAATTCCCTTCTCTACATATTATCGTGTTATGATCAACTTATAACTTTTTATACCTGAGAATGCTATTAACATTAACAACATTAACATAAAGGCTAACAACAGAAAAACAGGAGGTCCAAGTATACTGCTCTTGCCTTGATGTTCCTAGTACGTTCTAGACAATCCGATGTTGTTTTTGTTTTATTTTTTTGCGCAAACGCTGCAGTTAAATCGACCAAACTGAAGCGTAGCTGGCGCACCCACTTCGTCATCATTACAACCACCAACATCGCCACATGGCTACGTTTCGGCCGATCGTGTCCATGGACAGCAGGCGCGTAGACCAACCATTCATTGTCAGCCTTCCTAGTCAAAAGATCTTCAATCTCTGGGGGATTACACAAAATAGTGCGACTTAAAATTACAATTATTCATAATTAACTTTACATTAAAAAATCATCTTAAACTTAATTTAGCTCTTACTCATAAATCCTAAATCCAGTATGTATGATCCGCCCGACTCATGGCCGATCCACCAGAGTGGGTAGGTGCTAATGATCCAAGGAGCTTCATCATCATCATAATCTTCATCATCATCATCATTGTCTGCTAACCGAAGAACTCAACCAATCCAGCATTTCTCCATCGAAAAACAGACGTGATGTAAAAGAAAACGAACAGCGTATGCTGTAGCCGACATGACAAAATGATGCGAACGATTTTTCATCGAAGAGAAGACCCCTTGCATATAGCAAAACGAACGTTATGCCACTTTCATCCCTTCAATATATTGGGATGTGTACTACCGAATTTCATTTTGTGACCACCGCGCTGCCGTCAATGATCAGGTAACATGCGTCTTATGCACGAGAAACACTGGGATCATTCAGTGTATGCCGCTTTATTCACTCAGTGTAGCGAATAATAATAATTTATAAATTAGCTATAGTAATATTCGCTAACCTTTCATATTTTATTTCGTAGTGAAGGAGCTCTGAATTTCTACAACCATCTGCTTTGAACCTCACACGACCTAGTAACGTAGTCGTTAAAGCTTTCGCCTGAAAACTTGACAGTCACACCCAGTCAGATCGAAGCCCGACACCAGAGCAAAGGCACCCTTGTTGGTCTCGTGAAGCGACCAGTGAAAGGTCACGAAAGGTCAGCTCAAGGTAAATTGAAGTGGCGCGCAAATGTCGTAATACCGTATTAAAAGTCAAACCCCTGCGAGGCTTGGCTTGTCAGTGTGCAGGCTCCTCCTCTCTTCTAGCATGTTAGCCTTGGTACTGCAAGCGTCATCTTGTCCGTCCTAGATGGCCTGTTTTCTTATGCTTCCACGACGACACCGGCTCACCCACCCCTGTGAGTCGAGAGGGGGTATGACTGCGCATTACCTCCGAGATGGCGGCCACGTGGGGTGCCCGCCATCTCGGAAAGCTGTTGCTTCTTTCGCGAAAGCTGTTGATATACTCACAGGACATTATGAGAGTTGCATCACGAAGAGTGCGAAGGATTGCTTTCAATGTCGACGCACGATTGACCGCCGGCAGCGATACACGAAACGGAGAATATCGTCAACCCGGCTGTATACGCCCACTGCAGGGCAAAGCCCTCTACCATATTCCGCCAGTCAACCCGGTCCTGCGCTTCCTGCCGCCACGTTTTACCAGCGAACTTCTTATATAATATCATCTGCCCAGCTTCATTTTCTGTCTCGCGTAAAGAGAAAGGAAAAACAAATTGGCGCATCTATGCATTAGTGGTGCGAAAACTGGCTTTACGGCAAAGTTGGCTGCCTTCTTCACCTCCTGCCTCTTCTCCTCACTCTCACCCCCTTTCCCACTCTATATTACATACATACATACATACATACATACATACATACATACATACACACACACACATACATACATACATACATACATACATACATACATACATACATACATACATACATACATACATACATACATACATACATACATACATACATACATACATACATACATACATACATACATACATACATACATACATACATACATACATACATGCATACATACATACATACATACATACACACATACATACATACATACATACATACATACATACATACATACTGTAATGACGAAAACCGAAACTGGAACTCTCTCTGGCACAGACTCGCATGCTAGGAGGAAGGAAGCCGAGGAAGACGAAGCAGAATAAGAACAGCCGGCCTGCAGCAAAGGCGTTGTGTCTTATTTCTCTCGTCGTTACAATGGCGCAGTCGATGAAGAAGACGTCATACGTCCCGGCTTCGTCATCCAGGACGCCCGCCGACGTGCAGATGCGGTAAGCGTCGCTTGGGGACGGCGTCAAGGCCTCCTCAGCAGCTGTTCACCTGCCGCCACTGCCACCACCGTTCGGGGATGGCGCCAAGGCCTCCTCGGCGGCTTTAGTATACCCATCACCGGTATTTCTTCATGAAAAGGGACACCGTCTACGCGTCCTTCGCCACGGATTGTGCCGTGAGCACAGGTCGACAAGTGAACCCTGCGGCACAAGCCACCTGTCCGTACCCTCGTGGATCATCGGCAGCGTGGTTCTCTCATCGTAAAAACGCTGTTCACGCTTCCTCGATAATGGAGCCGACAGCCCTCCTGCAGCCGGGAGCACCTGTGCCGCCATTCGGGGACGGCGTCCAGGCCTTCTCGATGGCTCCTGGGCAGGCTTGCCCCGGCCCCACCACGACAGTACATGGCCTGTCGTTGACCGGGAATGCCGTTCACGCTTCCCACTGCGACAACGTCCTGCTCAGTGCTTCATCGGCACCTCAGCCGCTCAGGGGTGCTGTTCAAGCTCCCTCGGCCGAGGGTACCACAGCAGTGAGTACGCTGATCGGGGAACACGTCCCCACTGGCTCCGCATGTGGGCCGCCCGAGAGTGCCACCGAGCTTTCGCGCACCATTGCGCGACTCCGCCTCGAGGTCGGCGCCCTGACAGCGTCGAGTTCTGCGATATTCCCTGCTGCCTTGCCGGGACTTCACATTATCGATGAGGCGTTGGCCGCGGCCGCCTCGCAAGACCATTCAACAACTTCCCCCGAGAGCCGCAGCAAGCTCCAGTATACTCTCGCGGCTCTTTCACACCAACTTGGCTGTGTGGCGTCGCTATTTTCTGGAGCTTCGCCTGCCGTGACACCACCACCGGCTGCCTCCGAGCTACCCGAGTTTCGCGGCTTCCAGGACGATGCCGTCGATTGGGTGGCTACCATCAATGCTCTCGGAGCTCGCAAGGGATGGAGCGACAATCAGAAGTGGTGCGTGGCCTTAGACCGCCTTCAAAATCCTGCTGCTGCGTGGCACAGGTACGAAGGCGTGCGGCAGCAGTCCTGGGCGGACTGGAGCGCCAAGCTCATTGCTGCGTTTGGAAGAAATGAGTCTGACCTCACTGCTACCTCTCCTTCTACCCTCGCCACTACCGAGCAAGGGGCTATTGAGAAGCACAACGACGAGGCAGCTGCACCCTCTGCCAACCTGCCCTACCTCGGAGATCAACCTCACGAGGCGCCGCGCCCCCCTACAGCTGTGCCGCGTGCCCCCTCCCCGGACAGCTTCCCAGAGTACCCTGCGGCAATCATCGAGACAAGCTGGACGGTGTACTCCTCCGGGCAGATCTCTGACTCCGCGTCGACACCTGACACACAATTACCCTTGACCCAACTTAGGACCGCCTATAAAGCACAGAAGCCAGTGAGCCAGCCTCCAAGCTGGTCAGCCCCAAATGGCCTGGATCCATTGACCTGCTGCGTGACGACGGCGGCTCTTTCACAACCAGCCGGAGACCAAGCACACGTCACAACGGCCAGTTTGACCCATAGTAAGGAGCCGCACCATCCCCTGCCACCTTTGCCGTCATTGGCCGAGTGCGTGGACGCTCGTAACTTGCCAAATGCCGTCTCCCCTAACGAGCCACAAGTGCCTACTCCACCTGAGGAGGATGCCATCGAAGTCATTCCGGTGCAGTTCACGGTTGCTCCGGATGGCGAGGCAACTGGCCATGTCGACATGAACGCACGTGACGGATTGGCAAAAACCTCCACTTCGACCAGCAGTGCATCAGCGAAGACGCTAGAGCACGACTTGCGTCGCAAGTCTACGCGCAAAGTCTACACAGCGATGTCGCTGATATCTATCGATATAGCCCATCGTACCTTCCCTCGCTCTGAACAACGCAGGCGTCCCCGCTCAGTGTGGGCCGCAGTACTGCATACTGGTGTCCCTGCAATGTCATCCAAGCAGCGAAGGGGTAGTCATCGCGATGGTCCGCCACCAATGCGATCACTCCGCACCAGCCAGTATCACCTGCTGGGTTTACATTCTCCAGGTGACTACATTAACTTGCCGCGCGGACGCGACCTGCAACGACCACCTCGACACAGCCAGGGTCGTCCACCAGAGTACAGGACAGTTCCACAGGACAGCTCGAGGCGTGCACATGACAGACTACCACGGCACTCCCAGTGCCGCCCTCCAGAGAAAATTGCCCTTTGCGCGCTAGCAGTCATGGCCGAGTGTAATGACGAAAACCGAAACTGGAACTCTCTCTGGCACAGACTCGCATGCTAGGAGGAAGGAAGCCGAGGAAGACGAAGCAGAATAAGAACAGCCGGCCTGCAGCAAAGGCGTTGTGTCTTATTTCTCTCGTCGTTACAATACATACATACATACATACATACATACATACATACATACATACATACATACATACATACATACATACATACATACATACATACATACATACATACATACATACATACATACATACATACATACATACATACATACATACATACATACATACATACATACATACATACATACATACATACATACATACATACATACATACATACATACATACATACGTACATACGTACATACATACATACAAAACACCTACGGGCAGAAAACGGATATCCGTTAATACTGTAGATTGATATGTACTACAGGTCTGAACATTTACATTAGAGGTCGTTGTTGCGCGGCTTAGCGGGAATCTCTCAGTCGCATAACTCCTTGCCGATCTCTAACATGCATGAGCAAAAACCATCATAAACGGCATGTACAAAGGGAAAAAATGGCGGAAAAAATAACCATCGGTTGATTTCTCGGTGCCGATATGCGATATTTGTTCCGTCATACAGTTCCACATTAAACTCAAGTGAGTCAACAAAGCTGCCACGCATACTAGTTCCCTTTAATCTGCAGCAGTGCACGTCCACTTTCCTTAAACAAAATCATATACGAAGAAATAAGGTTGACATGTGAGGTGCTGATGAACTATTACCATTTACAAGATTTTCTGCATCTCCCATGTCTTATATCGATCGATAAGTACAGTTTCAGTAGAAACATGTATTGAAGTATGGCAGCTTGGGCTAGTTGGTATCACATGACGATAGTTATAGCGCGAGAACAGAAGGACGACAAAGAGACAACAAGGACACGAAGGACACGAGCGCTCGTGTACTTCCTGTCCATCTTGTCTCTTTGTTGTCCTTCTGTTATCGCGCTATATCTATCCTGTTTTGAAGGATTGGAGTGCTATGTCTGCAATATTACCACTGCTAAATAACCCTCTGACCAAATAACAAATCTCAGCATTCAGGGCTTTATGAAAACAGCCGTGTTTCAGGACACCAGTAAACACGTGTATACAATCACGCAGAAATAAGCATGCCACAGCAATTGAATGAAGCAAATAAATAATTAAATTTATCAGCAAAATTCATCGTCACAAGCGTCAATGAGAAACCCTGGCAATGTCAAGGATTCATATAGCTGCCACGTCTGCAACGAAACGCGCTGACGAAATCGTCCACTCCGCGCAGAGCTGCATTGCAGTCGAAGCTGGCCGACATGCGCGTCTGACTGTGGCAGAAGTTGACGAAGAAAACTTTCGCCAGCGAGAATGGGCCCGCGTTAACAGGGCCGTTGCCATGCATCTTCGCCTGGAACGCGCGAAATGCCGGCAGAAAGGCTGGGCCGACTAGACCGAGCTCAGGACGCTGCGAACCAGTAGTATTGCTGCTGGTCGCAGAACCCCAGGGTGCGGTGTCGTTTCCGTCGTTAGCGCGGTTCGATGCGTCACCAGCCACGGCGTGACGCAACGCGGGGTCGTTTTCGAGGCCTTCCAAGAGGACATTCGCGAAGCTTGCGCCCAGACCACCGTAGTTAATCGCACCGAAAGCCTCGTCGTGGATGTAGTAAAACGGCTCGTGCACGGCGACCATCGACAAACTGACGGTGTCCAATTGCTGTCGTAAGAGAACGGGACCTTCGAGTTGCAATGCGGCAGCCGCTTGTCCTCGAAGTACGCGCTGCCACCGATGAGCGCCGCGTTGCCAAGCCTCTCGGAGATCCAGTAGTCCAGCATGGTCTTCTTGCTCGCGTACTTGAACGAGTAGACGCGCTGGAGCAGAGACACAGACTGGAACTCCGGTTTGGGCCACAAGTTGACGCTCAAGCGTTTCAGCTTAGTGGCGAGCAATTTCTTGACGTCGGCCGACAAGTCCGACTTGTCGTACTCGGCCACGACAGCCTCTCGAACGCTGGTCAGGAGTTCGTGGATGTCTCGCTGGTGGCGTCTGCGAAAGCTGAGAGCCATGTGATTGACGAGTAGCAGGAGCTTGAAGGAAGTCTCGACCTGGGTCTCACAGAACAGCGGGCGCAGCAGCTCGGCCTTCTCAACGCTTCCGTACTTCTGGACGAAGAAACGGTTGTCCACTACGGGTGCGTAGACCTGCAGCATCCACCAACCCAGGTGGCTCAACAATGCCGAGGCATCCGACGTCGTGATGATTTGACGGACGACGTCCAACGTGCCCGTCGCCTTCACGATGGCCGTGTCCTCTGGTTCGAAAGATGAGAAGTTCTCGGTAAGGAAGTACTTGCTCATCAATGAAACGAGGCGTTCTGTTTTCAGACCAAACGCTTGTGCTAGAGAGTCGAGCTTAAAGACCATGACAGACTTGTCCTTGGCGACGACTTCGGCGAGCTGAAAGACGATGAGCCTGGTTAGATCATACACAGCGCGATACGGGCACAGTTCGGCGGCCCCCTCGCCGCTGGCATTCCGAGTCGAGTCGGGGCGAAAATAGGCCAAGTACTGGTCCAAGTATCGGAGAATCGTGGCCTGGCTGGTCATGACGAGGTACTGACCTTTCCAGAATTTGGCGTATGCACTCAGATAGATGTAGATAACCTTGCGACCTCTTGAGGTGTCGGCGAGCGGCGGAAGCATCTTGACATCGAACCAGAGTGGTATGTTCCAGTGGATGCTCAGGTTGAGGTGAGCTTCAAACGGGTCCACGTCGGCGGGCGGCTTTTCGGGCCAAGGAATACGGAGGTCGCGCATCAACTGCTTGAACTTCCGGCGCGTCTCGGCCGCGTTCTCCATGGCCCTGTTCACGTGAAAGTTATTGGTAAAATGTTTTGCCAACAGGTGAACAATTGGCTTGATACTACGCCTATACACTTTCGGGGCTAATAAAAATGAATACAGAAGATTATAGATCTCTATGACAAGATTATCTATCAATCAACCAAGATTATGCCTGACATTAGTCATAATTAGTTTAACGCTAGTCATTAGTCTCTTTGCACTTTTCAAGTATATACGGAAATCAGAATCATGTAACTGAGATGTTCATTTGGCTGCATGTACAGTCTGTTGCTCACTTAGGCGAAATCTTGATGCATGACATCGAGGTGTGGCCAGCGCTGCAGTCGCACGTCGGCCGCAACTCGCGCATGCGCAAATGTTTGAAGAGCGTGGTGTTGAACCGCATCGTCTGCTATATACAGTGGTGCGCGCTGTCAACATTGTCGGGCAGCTAGCTGATTTCATCGTTGCTGTGGGAACTTGGCCGATATTCTGGACTAAACTTTGCGGTACCAACCTGTCAGCCTTCATTGGCGATAATGGTGTTCTGTCAATACAGTATTTGACAGCATACGTTGTTTCATATTTCGAAACACCATGATACAGAGTGCGTTCTAGTATATTTTTCTTTGGTGTGTACACCACAGTACGCTGCGACGGAGAACATCATAATGAGGACGTACAGGGCATGGTATTTATTTCACGCTAGAAGAACGAAGCACTCTACAGCGACTGCCGTGCTGCTATGCGGATTCAACTCAATAAAACAACCGGCAACGTGTTCAGGATTGATGTAGGGTCAAGATAACAACCTGAACGTGCTACTTCTCGATAACATTCATAACATGAGGCAGCACTCACTCACCGGCGCCGAAATGCACACGACAAGCCTCCAACATCACTTAATGCGCCGTCATGTTCCCAGCGGCAACGATATGACGGCGCTCATTTTGGGTGGAGTGAGGCGTACAGTGACGCGATGTTCGACGTCGGTCCAGTTTTCGCAGTAATGATGAAATTCGCCCGCTGCCCGACAATGCGGTCAACGCGCACTGCCGGCGGTAGCCGCAGTTCAAAACCACCCTTGACATTCTCCCCTCCCTTTTTTTCTTTTTTTTCATAAATAAAAATGTTGTATCATCAACCGCTCAGCACTGCGCCCCTCCAGCGACTGCCGCACACTGGCCACATCATGGCCGCATCGCGATGCCACGCGCTACGAGATTTTCAGCCGAAGTGTGAAACAGGCTGTACATCCCCTTTTCGTAAGAAATAACATGATCAATTCACCACACCCCGTCACGCAATGAGCACGGAAGGCACCTGTTACAATATACGTCTGCCCTCAAGACGTGATAGACAACCGAGTCGGCTATTGGATTACGTTCGACAATGTTGAACCTTTCCCAACATAGTTGAAATGTACGTCTGCTGACTGCTCTCAAAACTTCAACAATAAATAGGCTTAGCGTTTTCCCAAATTGAAGTAGATTAACAAACTTATTGCGACAGCAATGATGTGTACATTCCCGACCGTTTTTTGCCGTCGGTGTCGCCGTTGGTCACCGCCATCATGCATACATATATATATATATATATATATATATATATATATATATATATATATATATATATATATATATATATTGTACGTCGCACGTCCACCAATTATAATGAGGCGTTTTAGAGTGGCACTTTTTTATAAAACAGGAGAGCGGTCACGACACGTCAAGCGGTAATGGCGGAACTAGCCTGAGTCCCCAGTCAACCAAACGTCGTCTTCTTCACCGACTGAGTCATAGCCCCTGCCTTTTTGAGTAGCACTCATCTTCTTCACTACGATATATATATATATATATATATATATATATAACTATATATATATATATATATATATATATATATATATATATATATATATATATATATATATATATATATATATATATATATATATATATATATATACTGTGGGCATTTGTAACTTACATCGTCCTCATCCCTGCATAATCACAATCACCATCATCCGCTTGTCCCTTTGCCCTCATTGCCACTCTGGGTCTTCATCATCGTCATCGTCTGTTGTGCTGGCTCTGCCCGTTCGTTTTGCGAGGTCTTTCCTCAATTAAACGCTGTTGCAGCCAAGACTACGAAGACTTCATACGTGGTGGAGGTGGATTTTCGGTCCTCTGACCTCCCGCAGCCCGCTATACCCCCTGGAGCTTCGTTCAGGCCGCCGCTTGCGCCCACTATCAGGCAGCATGTCCCAGACCGAGCCTGCCGGCACTGATGTCATCAACCCCGCACCGCCGCAAGCTGCCCCTCCTACTTACATACACGGACATCAGCGGGAACCCCCGCTCTTCGCTGGTCTTCGGGGAGAAGACGTAGAAGACTGGCTTGATGACTACGACCGCGTAAGTGCCGCTAATAGGTGGGACGAGGCCGCCAAACTGCGTTACGTGCCTTTTTATCTGGTCGGAGTCGCGAAGACATGGTATTTTAACCACGTCGTTGACTTACCCGACTGGGCTACCTTCCAGCAGCAGCTGCGGCACGTCTTTGGGACACCAGACATTCGATCCGCCGTCGCGAAGAGGACACTCGATACTCGCCGACAACATCCCGGTGAATCGTATACTTCATACATCGAGGATGTCCTCGCACTCTGCCGGCGTGTCAATAAATCCATGCCGGAATCGGACAAAGTGCGCCATATATTGAAAGGCATTGGGCCTGTTGCCTTTAATGCCCTCGCTGTGCAAAACCCAGCTACCATCGCTGATGTCGTGGCGACATGCCAGCGCCTTGATGCGCTGGACTCCGTCCGCCTTCAACCAGACATCAGCGACCACCACTCCACATCAGATGGCCATCTGCGTGACCTCATCCGGGACATTATACGCGAAGAATTGCGGTCCATGGGCTTGACACCTCCTACACCACGACCTACACAGCCTTCGGGAATGCCCTTACGTGACATCATCAGGGAGGAACTTACATCCCTGACTGGCTCTGCGCCCGTACAGCCACCTGCTCCTCAACCTGTATCCACGTACCCCCAAGTTGCTGCCGTGCCTCCCAGCGACGCCCACGCGACATTGCTGCGTCCATCCTACGCGTCAGTTGCTGCCGCTCCCCCGGTGAACTACTATTCCGTACCCCCTGACCCTCCGGCCCACCTGACCGCGCTATCGTCTACAGGTGCCCCGAATGCCTTCTATTCCCCACCGTCGCGCTCGTCTCGCCCTGTCTGCTACTACTGTGGCTATCGCGGCCACATATCTCGATTCTGCCGAAAGCGCCAGCAAGATGAGCGTCGCAACGACGTGCGTGAACGGGATTTGTACGCCGGGGCGTCTTATCAAGGTCGGCGTTATTCGTCTCCCCCGCACCGTTCTCCATCTCCTCCTGCATCGACTGCACCACGAAACAGCCGAAACACGAGACGCCGCTCGCCTTCGCCCTTCCGCCGTTCCACTTCTCCACTTCGACCCGCCTCATTCACCTCTGAAATTCATTCGGAAAACTAAGTGATGCAGTTTGTGGAGGAAAAACTGCATTCGGAGTTAGAACTGAAATTCCTCCATCGGGCCCGTGTAACATGGTTTCTGTGGAAGTGGAAGGAGTGCGAGTCGATGCTTTGGTGGACACAGGTGCGACATTGTCTGTCATACGTGCTGATTTGTGTGAACATTTAAGGAAAGTAATGACGCCTTACGATGGCCCCACATTAGTTGCTGCCCAGGGGAACGTATTCGCCCTTCCGCGTTTTGTACTGTGCGTGTTTTCATCGACGGCATCCGCCATCATGTCCAGTTTGCTGTCCTGTCCCGCTGCTCTCACCAACTAATTTTAGGGTGGGATTTTCTATCATCTGCTTCCGCGGCGATTTGTTGTGGACAACGCGTCGTTCACCTCGCTGACACCGACTACATGCTTGACGACGATAATCAGAAGCCACTTCGTCTGGTCGCTGCGAAAGACATCGAACTCCCGCCACTACAAGAGCAAATTGTCAGCATTACGTCCAACGACATCTATCACGGGGATGTATTGGTCTCACCGTCACCACTTTGCGTTCCCAAAGGTATAATTCTTCCGTCCGGTGTCGTTCGTTTTTGCAATGGCTCGGCACTTGTCACCGCTGTCAACTCTACACCGGAGAAGATCTTACTGCCACAGGGCACTACTGTGGCCCGTGTTGCTGACTTCGAGCCTGTACTCGTCACGCCACTTCAGGCCATCGCATCCAAAGAACATTGCCTCGGTGAGCATGTTTCTTCCTCCGCCTTTACCACCACTATCAGCAGCGAATTGACATATTCACAGAGGCAGCAGCTGCTCGCATTGTTACAGAAACATGCAAATTCTTTCGATATTTGCTCGTCTAAGCTGGGCCGCACTAATACTACAGCTCATCGAATTCAAACTGTTGGGACATCTATTGTACACCGCCGACCCTACCGCGTGTCGCTAACTGAAAGAAAAATTATAGAAGAAAACGTTGCGGACATGCTTAAACGGGAAGTCATCCGTCCTTCATCTAGCCCTTGGTCGTCTCCTATTGTTTTGGTCCGCAAAAAGGATGGCTCTGTGCGTTTTTGCGTGGACTACCGGGCGCTCAATAAGATCACACGCAAGGACGTGTACCCTATGCCTAGCATTGACGACGCCCTTGATTCCCTACAAGGCGCGGAATTCTTTTCAAGCATCGACTTGCGTTCTGGGTACTGGCAGATCCCCATGCATGAAGACGACAAGGAGAAAACGGCATTCGCAACCCCCGACGGGCTATATGAATTCAACGTGATGCCTTTCGGGCTCTGCAACGCACCCGCGACTTTTGAGCGCATGATAGATACCGTGCTGCGCGGCCTGAAATGGAAAAGTTGCCTTTGCTACCTGGACGACATTATTATCTTTTCGTCAACGTTTTCTGAGCACCTAGAACGATTGGATCAAGTTTTGACGTGCCTTGCCGACGCCGGGCTTCAAATAAACACGAAGAAATGCTCTTTCGCTAGCAAATCTATCAAGGTCTTAGGACACGTCGTTAGCAAAGATGGCATCCGGCCCGACCCTGACAAGATTTCTGCAGTCCTTCACTTTCCGCGCCCCGAAAAACCAAAGGAGCTTCGCAGTTTTCTTGGCCTCGCCTCCTATTTTCGCCGGTTTATCCAGAACTTCGCTTCTATTGCTGCTCCATTACACCAACTACTTGCTTCCAACGTCCCCTTTTTGTGGTCACAAGAATGTCAAACAGCATTCGACCTGTTGAAGTGGGCACTCACGTCTGAACCTCTGCTCTGCCACTTTGACGAAGCCGCACCAACTATCCTCCATACCGACGCTAGCGGCCTTGGTATAGGAGCCGTTCTTCTACAACGCGACAAGTCTTCCTTAGAGAAAGTTGTTGCATATGCCAGTCGCGTACTCACCGCTGCTGAAAAGAACTACACTATAACTGAGCAAGAGTGTTTGGCTGTGGTTTGGTCGGTCCAGAAGTTCCGTCCCTATCTCCACGGCCGTCACTTCACAATTGTTACGGACCACCATGCCTTATGCTGGCTTTCTACACTGAAGAACTTGTCCGGACGCTTGGGTCGGTGGATACTACGCTTGCAGGAGTACGACTTTGACATAACGTACAAGTCAGGCAGAAAACATCAAGACGCCGATGCTTTATCTCGTTGCCCGCTTCCAACTACCCATATGAGCGTTGGTGACAACTCAACCGCCACATCTACCAAAGTTCATACGCTAGCATCAATAAGGCAACCCTTTTCGGATGACGAGCCAACATTTATCTCCCACCAGCAGTCCGATTCATACTGCAGACGCATCATGGACCACCTTTCGGGAGTTTCTCATCCACCAAACGCGCGACTTCGTCGTCAAATCCTGCACTTTAAGCTGGACAATGGGGTTCTCTACCGCCACGTCTACCACCCTGACGGTCAGCGCTGGGTTCCTGTACTGCCACGCTCTCTTCGACTTCAGGTGCTCGAAGCCTTCCACGACGACTTGACTGCTGGTCATCTTGGTTTTAAAAAAACTCTTGACCGCATTCGATGTCGTTATTACTGGCCTGGCCTTTCTTCTAGTGTAGCTCGGTACGTTGGTTCCTGCTACCCATGCCAGCGTCGTAAACTCCCCACGTCGGCACCTGCTGGACCTCTACAGCCACTTCCGTGCCCTTCAATGCCGTTCGAGGTTGTAGGTGTTGACCTTTACGGGCCTCTCCCTGTGACATCTGCTGGCAAACGATGGATAGTGACTGCCGTGGACCACCTGACACGCTACGCTGAGACTTCCTCTGTTATTACAGGCTCAGCTGTGGAAGTTGCAGACTTTATTCTTCACGCAATAATACTGCGTCATGGGGCTCCTCGTGTACTGCTTAGCGACCGCGGCAAAGTGTTCCTGTCACAAGTTGTAAATGAAGTACTGCGCGCTTCTGGAACTGCTCACAAGACAGCTTCAAGCTACCACCCTCAGACAAATGGTCTCACAGAAAGATTTCACCGAACCCTTGCAGACATGATAGCCGTTTACGTCCAACCCGACCACAAAAATTGGGATACTCTTTTACCATTCCTGACATTCGCTTACAACACTGCCGTTCAGCGAACAACTTGCTACTCACCGTTTTACCTCGTGTACGGACGCACCCCGACTACCTTTCTCGACGTCTCCTTCTTTAGCAGCCATGGGAATTCATGTCAGTCTCCTAGCGAAGAATACATTTCCCGCCTGGCCCAGTCTCGCCATCAGGCTCGCATCAATACTGAAGCGAGACAGCACGAGCGGAAGATCATCTATGACGAATCCCACCGCGTTGTGTCTTTCCAACCTGGTGACGAGGTGCTGCTTTCGACACCTATTCGCACTCCTGGTCTCTGTGACAAATTCCAACCACGCTTCATCGGGCCATACATTGTTTTAGAACAGACTTCGCCGGTTAATTATCGTGTGACACCACTCGTCGCCCCAACAGACCGCCGCTACCGCAGCACGGAGATTGTCCACGTTTGTCGCATGAAACCTTTCACGCGACGTTCCCCGTCACTTTGACTTACGGCGGCCAGGATGTCCGCTTCCAAGTGGGGGGAATTAGTGTGGGCATTTGTAACTTACATCGTCCTCATCCCTGCATAATCACAATCACCATCATCCGCTTGTCCCTTTGCCCTCATTGCCACTCTGGGTCTTCATCATCGTCATCGTCTGTTGTGCTGGCTCTGCCCGTTCGTTTTGCGAGGTCTTTCCTCAATTAAACGCTGTTGCAGCCAAGACTACGAAGACTTCATAATACATATATATATATTGATTAGAGAGAGAGAGAGAAGACTCGAACGTGTGACCTCTCGCGTCGGAGAGCGTGTCGTTAACCGTTGAGCCACTAAGGCGCACGTCATTCAATGTTCAAACCATGTTTTCAGCATTACCAGCGAGATGGCACAAAGAGCGCGCTCGGCGCCCAGCTCGTCGCAACGCGGCGACGCGCGCATCTCCCACGCGTATTTTGCACCGCGGGGGAAGGAGGGGGGAGATGAATCAGCTCGTGTGTGCGTGCGCTTATCTCGTGGTGCGGAGAATCGTACACATTGGCCTTCCACTGGAATCATTTCATTGTAGTTACCGGGCGCGCCAAGGTGGCTTCGCTCACTAAGCAGCCCCCGTTTTCGAAAATGGCGCGCTTTTCAGACAGAGCGAAGTAACGACCGTGGCGTTTGTTGATTCGCGTTCATCTGTACCTGTGAGCCCATTTCGTGTGTCATTTGTGCGTGAATAACGCACAGCATGTTTTCATCCGCTTGCCTTTTTTTTTCGCATTAGATTCCAATGTGTTGCTGTCGTATTCACCGATTCGCCCTTGCGGCGAGACTGTGAGTTTTGTCGTATTACATGTACCCACTTTAACTTGGTTTTTAAATCTGCAATAATAGGCGCTGGAGAGATCACGTTAGTAGTAGCTGCACACTTTTTTTGTGATGTGGCTGCAGATGATTATATGGACAACTTGGCCATCTATGAGTTGAAATGGGAGATTTCAACCGCACACTCCCTGCGAAATTCACCTGGTATTGCACCCGCTGATATCCTACGCTGTGGCGGCTGTAGTTCAAGCAGTTTAAACCTCTGGATGCATGGTTCGCTGGCAAGCTATTTCACTGCCATCCTGAATAACGGCTCACATCTTCACGGTTATCTCATCTTTATCAAAATCCTTGAAATCACGTGAATTTTTGTACCACGCGCCAGTGTCTGGTTGAGCCATTTAGGTAGTAAAATAAAAAATTGGGCCAGCTGGAATGCTTGCACGATTGACGCAGTGCTAGAGGCGAAGACGAGAAGAACGCACAATGCACAGGACTGCAGCACTCGTTCTGGTATATATTCATTCAGGCAACCAACCTGTGCGCACATGCTTCAAAGGAATCGGATATGAGGCGTTCCACCGGCGACGTATGGCGGTGCAGTCGTATCTCGTCTACCACCATGCGACCCCAGGCGTATTTCACGTCCCACTCGTAACGCCAGTGTTCATCCAGCTCCTTGGACGGGTCGGGGAGCCAGCGCGAGCTGACGTACGCCTTGAAGTCGTGGCACGGGTCGACACTGGCGTTGAGGGTGTCCACGAGCAGCGCCTCGAACCGGGAACAGCCTTCGGTGCGACACGAGAGACTTAAGCGTTCCTCCGATCGCTCACCGTTTCCTGCGAACATCCGGGTGATCATCGCGGAGACGTAGAAGATGGTTACCACGGCAACGACGATGACGGCTGCAGCGGCGAAAACGACCGCGCAAACCACGCGCTTGGAGTAGGTGACCGGCCCCTCGTCGCACAATCCACGTGGAGACTGCGTGATACAAAGAAAACAGTAGTCGAGCATTGAGAGGTTCCATTCCCGGGACAAGCAACTATTTTCCGAGCTCCCCGCCACGTGTCCGCTTATTGAAGTCATTTCCGTGACGGAAATGGGGGTCCAGCGGAAGGTAACGCACGTCACTTCCGTCACGGAAGTGACGTGCGTTCATTTCTGGTGGGCCCCTGCATAACACGTATTTGCGGTAAAACATTTCTTCTGGTGTTTAGTTCACACATAACGTTAGCGATATATCGAGCATCGACACAATAAAAACAGACGTTGCAAAGTACCACCTAACGAGAAAATTTTGCTCTTATATTTTAGATTAACATCACTCTCTCTCGCCTAATACAAGAAGGTCTTTTGAATTTGCTCCGTCAGAATATTATTGTCACCGCAGGAACGGTTATCTTCACATTTTCACGGATGCGAAGAATCAAAGTGCTGTAAGAACACTAAAGTGTCTTATGGGCATTACGCACACTCTCAGACTTCTGACCGAAATTCGCTGCAACTCAAGCAAAGGACTAAACAAAAAAACGGATATATAAAGCTTACAGACTGCTGTCGTATGTCCACTTATTGTTCTATGCCAGGACACTTACTGACCCTTATGGTGTAACCTTTCGAGATGGGATGTGTTTATTCTCTCGGCCACCGGGATAATTGATCAAAAACATTTTCTCCCGGCAGTCGCCTCTCATTGGCTCTCATAAGTCATGTGACCAACTTCTGGAATAAATTTTTTCTATGATTCTTCCGGAAACTCGTAGTACTTGACCTAACCTATTCAACATGACCTAACGTAACCTAACCTAACCCAACGCACGCTGTGCCACGTCTGTCCATCTGTCTTGCAGCCTAACCTAACCTAATCTAACGCACGCTAGGGTACGTACGCCCAGTCTGTCCCACAACAGCCAGTTTTTTCTCTCTTCTCCCCGCGGCAGTTAGTCACGTGACATATGAGAGTCAATGAGAGTCGACCACTGGGAGAAATTTTTTGAACAATCATCCCGGTTGCCGAGAGAATAGACACTGCGTTTGAGATGAGTATACAATGAACAAGAGAGCACCACGTCGGTGTAATCCTCTAGCTCTTCGAAAAAATAACAAAAAACTCTTGGTTTCTGCTCGGCACTGCTAATCGAACCCGGTACCCACTGCATTGGAAATGGACGCTCAACCATGCAGCCCCCGATAAGGTAGCGATTTATTTTTAAAAAACGATTAAATTAAGAACGATGGTGAATTTACATTTATGCGTACGTAAAAAAAGATCAGTGCCACCAGATCTATATGAACCTGGAGACTTAGAATACATCGTACGTCACACTGTTACCTTACAACGCAAAAACCCGTAATCTAGCTACGTGGGACTCTCATTCGAAAGCTTAATGGACACCATAAACGTGTCTCCACTCACCTGTGGCGTTCTGTTCGGAGGCCACCACGATTTCTTGGCGGCTGCAAAGAGGCGCAAAATCAACGGCGATGCACTCTTGCTTTCACCTGGAGCCATCTTCTTCTGCGTCATCTTTTTGTCGCGAGCAACAAGCATACGCGCACGTACCTGATGACCTCGTCATAGATCCCCACCACATGGCAACAGTGCAGGGAATCAAAATTCAGGAGTCCTTCGCCCATCGGAGAATTGGGGGAGGGCGGGAGCAAACCTTTTGCTCAAGACCTACGCCGCAGTGGCATAGCGTCTATGGTGCTCGTATCCTGACCGGAACGTCCCTGGTTCGATCCTCGTGTCGGCGGTGGCATTTCGATGAAGGTGAAACGCAAGGAGCCCGTGTATATATACTGTGCCATTTTCCTCTCTAGCGTCGCCTTCTCACTAAGGTATACGCTGCCATGTTGAGATGAATCGTCAG
This sequence comes from Rhipicephalus microplus, assembly GCF_043290135.1. NCBI lineage: Eukaryota > Metazoa > Arthropoda > Arachnida > Ixodida > Ixodidae > Rhipicephalus > Rhipicephalus microplus. Next base: position 182,886,644 of record NC_134705.1, read on the forward strand.
CACAGCATTCCGCACTTCCCTTCCATCGATAACGTGCACGTAGCCTCTGAGCACATGGAGGCAGCTCGAAGTGGAGCTCGTGCACGGCACTACCAGCGGCTGATAAATCATGGCCGCTGCACGATTCTTCAATGCTGAGACGTTTATAAGTTTATGGTCCATTAGATGTCCAGTTCTCTATCGGCAATTAAAAAGTGTAAAGTGAAGAAGCCTTCATTATTGTATTACAGTAGTTGCGCATCCTTATATAGATGAAGTTATAGGCTTCACGCGCAATGTAGTCCCTTTATTGTCGCAATCTTTTATTACCAAACAATATGTGTGTGCGTGTGTGTGTGTGTGTGCGTGTGCGTGTGCGTGTGCGTGTGTGTGTGTGTGTGTGTGTGTGTGTGTGTGTGTGTGTGTGTGTGTGTGTGTGTGTGTGTGTGTGTGTGTGTGTGTGTGTGTGTGTGTGTGTGTGTGTGTGAAGTACATCTTTCGTATAGGAACAGTAGCAACGGAAGTGTTTATATTTCGTCAGTTCCGGCTAGAGTAAGGCCTTCATCGGGAACAAGGCCGAAACTGTCGAAATACACTTCCGTTGTGACTGTTGTGACGTAGGAGAGAGAGAGATACGTTAACTTCTGTATTCAGTAACATACAATATTACACGTTGTGGCTAAAGGAGAAAGTGAAAAAAGCAACGAGAGGAAGGATATGAAAGGTCCACTGTAGACGACCACCCGGTTTGCTACCCGACGTTAGGGGTAAGGGAATGGAAGGATGGAGAGAGTGAGCACTACACGCGCACGGAACATTCGACATCCGGGCCAGCGTTCACAAACTGCTTTAGTGCACGAATGGCTTTTATGTGTCATCCATGGAAAGGCAGGCATGCCGGATCGAAGGCAAGTTTGGATAGTCAGACCCACACGTGTGAAGAGTTTGTGATGAGACGAACGTGATACGGTGGTGCGGTCGAATTCGAGGGATCTCTTTGGCATTTTTTGAAAACAGCAGAGCAGAGCAGCTTGTTTATTTTGGCTTCTTCGGTAGGAAGTCTTCCGGGTTCGGTACAGCCCGAGAACAAGCTTCGTGTGCATTAGCATCTGGAAAAGAAAGAAAGGCTTTAGCAGAATACAGTGGGGCAGATATACAGATTGCACAAGTCCCTTTATCATTGAGTAATTGACCTGTGTCGGCTTTGGGGTGCTCGAATAGGCTGTTTTCAGAGAACAACAGTCAAGCACGACGTCGATATAACGAACTTTAACATTCCACTTGTCACAACCTCATGCACACAAAACACCGCGTGTTTTAAACCTCAATATAACGAAGCGTGTTATCGGTGGTTTCAATCGCCGGTAACGTGCTACGAAATCTCAAGCAAAGACAAAGTTTTCTGTTGAAACACCGGAGCAGAGGGAGGCCATATTAACACGCGTTACAGAGAGAAGTTTACCAAGCGTGAGAGAATGCCGATATCGAACCTGTACTGCAGCTGCCATCTGTGTGCATAGTTTTTTTTTCACCGACTGTCACCGACGTGCCGATGGTAGTAGCACCGGCCATGCTCCAGGCTGCTGTGACGAGGTGGTGACACAGTCACTGCTTTGCTATTGGTATCGCTGACGCGTTGAAATTCGCTCGCCTACGCGTTACTCAATGTAGCTGAGTTGTTGATCGATGTTGTCAATGCGGCGCGCAAGCTCTGTGGTATTGAGTGGTGTGGTGACAGCCTGGATGGTGGGCAGTGACTGCGGCACAGAGACCTCGATGACGCAGTCTGCGATTTCGGTAAGGTCGTTGGGAGGAAACCTGGACTGAGCCTGCAAAATTGCTTGGACATGCGGTGGAAGTTGTTGAATCCAAATCACTTTCAGCAAGGAATCCGGGACTTCTATTCTGCCCGTGAGAGCACGCATGTGGCGGAGCAGCTGTGGGGTTTTGCGTTCGGCGAGCTTGGTGGACTGAAGTTGTCGCAACTTCTGTTGATCCGAAGGTGACAGGCGGCGTACGAGTTCGGTCTTGAGGTGTTAGTACCGGTTGGTCATTGGTGGGTTGACGAGGATATCGTGGACCTCGTTGGTGAATCGAGCGTCCAATGTAATTAATGAGCGTCAATGTAATTAATCGAGCGTCCAATGTAACGGGTGACAATGTAATTATAGCGGGTGCGGTCCTGCGCGATGCGCGCCAGAGAAAACTGAGCCTCGGCTTGGATGCCATACGTCGGGCGCCTCCGCCGAAAACGGCGGGAGCTCGACGATGACATGACGTACGTCTGTGTCTGCAGTGGTCGCAGAAGTGGTGGAACCTGCTGGAGCAGGGCTTTGTGGGGCGTGGTCCAAACGCGGCTGTTGGTGGGTCCGATGTTGCTCTTGCAGTTGTTGCACTTGTTGGCGAAGAGCGACGACGGCCTCTTGCTCGGCCATGGTGGTGTGGTTAGTTCCAATTCCGGGTCACCAGATGTGGGGTATGCAGTGTCGGTGAAGGACGGATCGCAACATAAAGCGTAACAATGTTTGTTAACAAGCATATAGCAACAGCAAGGCAACCGTGCCAATGCTGCGATCGAACTGTTGGAGAAACAATCATTGAAACCAAGCTTGGTAGCCGCCTGTGGTGACGTCAGCATCCGGTGAAAGAGCGGTGGTGCTGTCCATTATCGGACGCGCGCGTTGCAGCATGTGGCCGTGTCACGCCGCTCTTATCAGTGGCGAGACAGCGGCTGAGCCGGACTGTGCGCAGTGGTCACCATATATATATATATATATATATATATATATATATATATATATATATATATATATATATATATAGTGGGAGTAATAATTCAATGGGCCAGTTAGTCTTCGTGAAGGTATGGGATATGGTCATCCCCTGATGAAGGGAGGTCCCCTCTCGAAACTGTTGGGAAATAAATATATTTATCCTTGTTGACAACGCTCCCGTTGTGCCATATCCCATATATATATATATATATATATATATATATATATATATATATATATATATATATATATATATATATATATATATATATATATATATATATATATATATATATACCTTCACGGATGTACTTAATGATGTAGCGCGCGACACATAGAAAATGAAAATGACCCCCCCCCCTTTTCTTGCTACGTCCTACCGAGATAGATAATATACCTGGCAGTTCGGTAAGGCGCCCCCAGACGGCGCAACGTGCGCACGGCGCTGGCGCTGCCGGAAGCGTCGCGGAACCATCCACGGGATGGCTGGAACTGGGCGGGCAGTTTTGAGTCGAACAGCGCCACGCTGGCGAACACGAGCCGCGAGTCGGGACCCACGCAGTCGCCTGAAAACATGGGGCTCTGGAAGCTGAATTCGGACAGCGCCTGGAAAAGGCCGTCGATGTAGAGGCGGCACTCTTCGGCGTACGTCGCGAAGTCCCTGAAACAGCAATTGGCAGCCAAGTAAAAAGGAGAGAAAGAAACACTTATTGTGTTCAGAAAAAATTATTGTCACAAACGTCAATAACACTCAACAGAACATTTTCTTCACAGACATACAATAATAACGATGACAAAAGAGACGTCAGTTAGATGAACATGTATATGAGATGACGTTGAAAGAATGTGTACATTTGATGGTTCATACAAACACAACCACAAAAACTATTCACTTATTACGCGACATCACAACTGGACTCGCACGCCCCACGAGTTTAAGACGGCTAGTTCTGGCTGTGTAGTTTTGTGTAAGTCTCGCGAATTTGGCGAATTTTGTTATAAAGTGAATTGCATTGGAGATCACATTACCAACTGATCCGCATACGTTACTTTTGGTGGGAACAGCAATCTTTTACCATATAATTATACCATAACATTTACATTAGCGAAACGAAAATGTGAGGTTTAACTTCCCAAAACCACCATATGATTATGAAAGGCGCCGTATATAGTGGAGGGCTACGGAAATTTCGACCACCTGTGGTTCTTTAACATGCACCCAAATCTGGGAACACGGGCCTACAGTATTTTCATCTCCCTCTAAAATGCACCCGCTGCAGCCGGGATTCGATTCCCATTAGCGAAACAAAAGCCCTTCATTCAGTGTGATCGTGTATCACACTGGCGTATTATGTACGAGGGTAAAGTACGGAGCAGGCGCGTAGCCAGAAATAATTTTCGGGGGGGGGGGGGCACCACTTTGATTTCGGGAGCCCTCCTCCCCCCTTAGAATGGCTATTTCTTGCTCTTCATGTCTTGGCGTAAAAGATTTCAGGGGGGGGGGGGGGGCACCTGCCCGGTGTGCCACCGTTTCCCCTCCCCCTGAAATCGAGTACACGCTCTCTTCCCAACCTTTTGGCTTAACATTTCAGAAATTGCGGGGGCTTCTACTCTGGAACTAGGCGAAGCTTTTATAACTCGGATTTCGGCGTCGTAGGGGGGAAAACCGGGCGCCGTCGAGCGTGCAAAAAATGCTGCGTCAGAATGCGCGCTGGTGACGCATTATCTATAAGCGCACCATTTTGCAATTATTGAAGGTTCTCACTCATTCTTGGGCTCGTCGGCCACCAACCGTTTCCGATATGGCAGCCTAGTCTTTTCGTTCAGGTGTCTTATCATTGCCTGTTGCCACATTTCATTGTTCTCTGGATACGAACGCACGACTGTCGTCGTTTTATATAGCAACTGGAGTGTGGCACTGCTCAAAGAGTTGTCAATGGTTCAGTTCCAGACATGGAGAAAAGATAAGAAGGGGCGTTTCGCAGTTAGATATACTGACAGACAAACATACATGTTAGAGATAGATAGATAGATAGATAGATAGATAGATAGATAGATAGATAGATAGATAGATAGATAGATAGATAGATAGATAGATAGATAGATAGATAGATAGATAGATAGATAGATAGATAGATAGATAGATAGATAGATAGATAGATAGATAGATAGATAGATAGATAGATAGATAGATAGATAGATAGATAGATAGATAGATAGATAGATAGATAGATAGATAGATAGATAGATAGATAGATAGATAGATAGATAGATAGATAGATAGATAGATAGATAGATAGATAGATAGATAGATAGATAGATAGATAGATAGATAGATAGAAAAGTTGTACATCAGGCACTTGAACCCCAAGTATCGCTTCTCGTTTTCCCGGTAGGGCATTATTACGACCTCCCTGATTGCCGTGGACTCAGCATACATCGTTTATGCAGGTACGTACATGACGTGAATCTGGGGCGAGAACATAGCCAGCGGCTTGTGGTAGCGGGTGGCGAGGTGTACGCTGGCGTCGTGGCACAGTGTTAGGTAGCTGGTCATCGCGCCCGCCGGTCCCAACTTCCTCCTGGGCCGATGGAAGTCGCAGCAGAACAGCATGCAGGCGTGCAGTCCGAAGACGTCCGTGAGCGAACTCTGGCGGCGGCCGACTCCGCATGCGGCAGTGTCCCTGTGACAAGGAATTAAATATTTATCGTTGCTGGTGATGATACCAATTAATATGAACCTCAAGAACGAGAGATCAACAACCCTTTCGTCAAAAAAATCAATTCAGCCGCATGGACGATGCAATGAATGCGATGCAACAAATTGTGATGTAATAACATGTAATAATCTTTTTGAATGCAATCTCCCGTAGCTCTACAAAAGAATACGGCCACTTTAAGGAGCGAAGCGTTTTCGCGCTGTCCGTCACCACAGCGTTCAAAGCACAGCAGCAGCGAGGGTATATTAGCAGTCTACTGATGGCTGTCAAGCAATAGCATTCTTTTAAGAAAAGCTCGCCGTTGCTTCATAAGTTCTTCGCCTGACGAAAGCCGTCAACAGCAGGCCTTGCTCGTGGGACGATGTTACCGATTTGTGAACATGACGGCGACGGTGAAAACCCACTGATAGCGTCCGTATAATATTGCAATAATAAAAGTGACCGAAATGTCCTTTGACGGGTTCTGAACGTGGATGGAGAATGTATGATCTAGGACTCCACAAACCATGGTAGCTGTGCTAGCTTTCTCCGACAATATAATGGTAGTTGATACAGAAATGCAAAACCTTACAGCGATGGTTCCCACTGGGGCACTTCAGCAAGCCATCTTGTGAACACGTACTTCTCCAACATCGCACCTTAAGGCTGTGACATGGTGTCATCCTGATGTCAAAAACCTCCCAACATAGGGACGTAATCTTGGCGTCATTACATGACGCCATCTGGTCAGAATATGACATCTTCGGCTATTCTGGTTTCTCAAAACGTGTTTAAAATTCTTGTAAGCTTCGAAGATTTTTACTTAAATAACAGTGTAGATCTACAACCAGATCTAGAGGTCACCACGGAGGGTAGGAAAAAGTGTCCTAACTTGGCCAGCCTCCTTCGCATGACTATCGTACAAGCGCGATTTGATTGAAAGCTACCGTGCACAAAACCTCAAAGTCTGCATATCTCATTTGTTGCGCAATCCTGGCGCAGAGTCGCGTGTTGGGCCGACACTGCTGTTTTCCCGAAGCCTTTGATTGCCAAGGCCCTCGCGTATTTTGAAATGCAAATGAAAAGCGTTCTGCGATCGCTTTACAGTATACTACTTCGCGGTGCCGTAGGGGCCCACTGTCGGGGTGAAGCGCCAGGTATGAACTGTCTGTAAATGCGTTAAATCAATACAATGTTATTTCAAGGTACTGGATATTCTGTTGCAGCAAAATTATGTCATGATTGCAAGCTTCGAATCAAGTTTGTTGCTCCGAACTACCAGCGGTTGTCTTGCCTGAAGCCTCTCCATGCGTTTCCCGCCGGCAGTAGACTCGATGGAGTGCTTTTAGTCTTGCCTATCCGCGCTACGTGCCCTTCCCATGCGCATTTCTACTTGGTTTCCATTAAGATGCCCTTAACAGTCGTTTGCTACCTGTCAGACTCGGCTCTCTTCTTATGCTATCACCTATCATTTTCTTTTCCATCGCTTGCTGCGGCGACCTCAATCTAAGTAGCACGTACTCGGTGACAGCTTCTTCTGGCGAGTCGTCGCCCGCTAAACCGAGGAGGCGTCCGAGCTGCCGCCTCGTCTCGCCAGCTGCGCCGTGGTGCATCATGATGATCGTGCAGGCAGCGTGGTGGGGTGACAGCAGGACGGTGCTCTGGTGTCCCGGTTCCTCTCGCATGGCATTGCACAAGTCCAAGGGCAGCTGCAGCAAGGGCCCTCTAAGCTCAGCTTCCAGCGAGAAGGGCAGAGGGTGCGATACCCTGCGCAGAATAGGAGCCGCGTATATTTGAATGAGCGGTTCGGTGGTTCATGGATCTTCAAAGAACTTGAGTGCTCGAGAAGGGGGGTGACAGACGACGTAGAAAAGGGTGCTCGTGTTGTGTGGTGGTTCTGTCGTCAGTGCACTATCGACCACGGTTCTTTGAACTATATACCATGACCTATACACTATAGTAAGCAAGCAAGCACACAGATTTTTTTGGGTTTTGTGCGCATCATTCGCGCCGGTGACCGATAAGAGAAGGTGCGGGTGCATGCACCTATTGCTGGACTGCAAAGCACGTACCTCATGGTGAACAGTCCGCTCCAGCCCATTGGGCGGTATATGAGAGGGACCCTCGCGGAATGCATATCGTGGTGGCTTGACCTGCGAGGAAAGCGAATTAGCAGTAAATGCAAAAGGAAAAGTTTTAGCATTGACTTTTAATATATCTAATTACATTTAGTTACCGTGATAGCTATCGGTGGGCAACTTACCAGCAGCGCTCGTACTATACAAGTAAATACGAAAATATGGGTATAACACGAGTGCATAGCGGGAATCTTCACAATAACTCTTACAATGTCTGCTTTCGAGTTTAGAGCCTAGGAACACTGTGCAGTACGTTCATGGTGAAGGAGACTTGTAGATTACATATGTATACATGAAAAATATGATAGAGATGGAAGTAGATCAAGGTTGTGTCACTATGTCTCCTACGGGATTCGGAGTAATGTTACTTGCAAGAGCACGAACAAAACTGCCGTTTTCTCAACGGACCGTAATGTTCTGGCACTCGATAAACCTTAAATTTGTACTGCAGCGTCCGGCAGAAAAGGTACGACAATACAACGTGGCTTCACTGGTGGAGCTTGTTAACAACCTTAAACGTCGAGACAAAACCCACCTTTTTTCACGCCTTCTCGCCTCCAGGTCACATCCAGACGATGCCGCCGAGTGGCCCGACATCAGCGAGTGCGAAGTAGTGCTCGACGTCGCCGTAAAGGCGCTGCTATCCTCCGAAGTCGAAGACATGACACTGGACGCCTCCAATCGGGTCTGCCTGCGACGCCGTCGCGACTCCACAAGCTCCTCTTGAAGTCGCTGCTGGTGCTGTTGAGCCTCTCGATGTGGTTGAACCGGTACCGTCTGCTCATGAGCGTCCTGGTGGGCATGTTGGCATTGGTCCCGTTGTTCCTGCTGCGGCAAGCGCCTCGAAATCGGCTGGACGTCTGGGCTGTGTACCCGATCGTTTTGTTCCTGTACCCGCCGTGTGTCCGACCCTTGGCTACCACCGCCTTCAGTGGACAAACCCGGACGTTCCATTGGGCGGTGTACAAGGTCGCTTTCTTCCTGTCCTTGATGTTGGTCCGAAACCAGAATACCACCGCCTTCAGTGGACAAAGCCGGACGCTCCATCTACACTCGGCCTCGGTCAGCCGGTGTCTATTCTGTAGCCTTAGAGGAACGACCGGCAGAGGGATAGGTTCGCGTACTCGGAACTTTTTTTTGCAGGAAGACAGTGATCTATCTCAGGGCGTTGCCGATGGCCGTTCGGTGAAGCGTGCAGGCGCGTGGCAGTCAAGGAGCGCGTTGCAGGCAGCTCTAGCTCGTGCGATGGCGATCCGGCTATACCCTTTGGATCGGGTCGCCAGCGCTCCATGCGCGGCGTAGCCTGAACAGCGCGGCGGTAGCGATGATGATTGCGGCTTAACCTTCTGTGGGTGTAGTAGAGCGCAATAGATCCTTGTATCTGTGACACAACCACAATATGACATTGGCCAAGACACAGTCAGTTTCAAGGAAATCCTTGATATGGGCTATGCTTCTCCATATATAAAAAAGATAAAAGTAGAAACTAAACACTATCACAAAATGTTAGGTATAGCTAAAAAAGGAAAATGCGAATATAGGTGATCAAGCGAAGAATCTGACGACAAAAAATAGAGCGATTGTGGAAATCTGGAGTAAACATTGATTCTAAAAACTAAATCTTTTCGAACTTATTAGAAACTCCACCAGGGGTCCGGCAACTTTTCCTTCACTGTGCTCGAAAAAAGTAGAGTAGAATATATTCTTATATTCGTGGCACGCACCCACGCTGGGGGACTGCCCAAGAACAGGGTAGTAATCGAAAACAAAATTTTAACCTATGTCAAATTGTGTCTATCACAAAGGTGAATGAAATGAAAATTCAGCTACAATATAAAATATTAAGAATACATTATTAGGATAACAGTCAGCGAAGCCTGCACTAAGCCAGGCAAGGCTTCAAAATGGCAAAAATAGACGATTGTGAAGATTCATCCATGCTTGCCTTCAGGTTGTCGCAAGGCCGTAGCTAGCTGGCTCACGTCGACCAGCCACGTTGGTCTAGTGGCTAAGGCACTCGGCTGCTGACCCGCATGTCGCGGGATCTAATCCCGGCCGCCGCAGTCGCGTTTTCAATGGAGGTGAAAAAGCTTGGTGCCCATGCGCTTGCATTTAGGTGCCCGATAAAGAACCCCCGGTAATCGAAATTTCCGCAGTCCTCCACTACGGCGTCTCTTATAATCATATGGCGCTTTGGGAACGCTAAACCCCAACAATTGTTTTTAGCTGGTGCAGGAGCAGGTCGTTGTTATAAGCTTTACCCAAGTAATAAGCTACTTGGCTGCTTCTATGCATTGATTCTCTGATTAGAAGATTCGAACTGAACCACTGACAGTGACACACACGACGCGAGCACGTCGTCATTGTTTCCTCGAAGCCGCTGATGCTTTTCCCGTTCCCTAGTGTTCTCTTGCCCGTACTCGAGGTCTTCGGCTCACCGCCGTTGCATGCCCCGCCATGGTGGTCTCGGGTACTCGGCTGTTGACCCGCATTTCGCGGGATCGAATCCCGGCTTCGGCGCTTGCATTTCCGATGGAGGCGAAAATGTTGTAGGCCCGTGTGCTCAGATTTGGGTGCAAGTTAAAGAACCATAGGTGGTCGAAGTTTCCGGAGCGCTCTACTACGGCGTCTCTCATAACCCCGTGGTGGTTTCGGGACGTCAAACTCCACATATAAATCAACCGTCGTTGCATCGCAGCCCACTATACGGGGCAACGGCAGCTGGGCTAACCGTTGCCATCTGTCGGTTGTGTGTAGCGAGATTTACCACAATATTTGCGCACGTCCCCATTTATGATTGATTGATTGATTGATTGATTTATATGTGGAGTTTAACGTCTCAAAACCAGCATATCATCATGAGAGACGCCGTAGTGGAGGGCTCCGCAAATTTCGACCACCCGAGGTTCTTTAACGTGCACCCAAATCTGAGTGCACGGGCGTATACAGCATTTTCGCCTCCATCGGAAATCAGCCGCTGCAGCCAGGATTCGATCCCTCAACCTGCGGGTCAGCAGCCAAGTACCTTAGCCATTAGACCACTGCGGCGGGGCCCGTTTATGACGATGACGGTTTTCTGGTAGGTCTTACAAATTTCTCTCGAGCGTATACAAGTTTGTTGTGTACTTTTTCCTGACCAGTGACGTGTCTTGGGCCTTACCAAATTTCTGCGGTGGGTTCCCGTTTATGATTCCAGCAACGGCGACAACGTCGTCGGGTATATACGCGCACGTTTTTATTTTTTTTAATCAATCACTCTAAAAGAATACTTGGATGAATTCTTCATCTTTAAAATAACTCATCATCATTAATTCGTACTTAAATTTGTTGTATTAGTTAGTTCTAACTTGAATTATTAGTATACTAGAAACGCCGAAAAAAATTCACCTACTACTCGGCCAATGCCCCCTGCATTGGGTGTGAGCCATCAGAGAAGGAGGAGAAGAAGGAGAATACTTGAGCGTGAAGCGCTTGGGCTCCGCCGTTGACTCCGCGCCGTTCCTGCCGCAACGAAATGAGGCCACCTTCGAACAAACTGCCAGCGGTGAGTGGAGACGTCCATAGTGTCAGTTAAGCTTTCCAAGGAAAGGTAACGAAGATAAAGTAGGAGAGTTTTGGTTTGCGAGATCAGGTTGCGGGGGACACCGCATTTTAAGGCTTAAGCTTATAGTTGCGACACGCAGGTTGCGGGATCAAATACCGACTGCGGCGGCTGCATTTCCGATAGAGGCGGAAATGTTGTAGGCCCGTGTGCTCAGATTCGAATGCACGTTAAAGAACTATAGGTGGTCGAAATTTCCGAAGCCTTCCACTATGGCGTCTCTCATAATCATATGGTGGTATTGGGACGTTTAAACCCACATATCAATCAAGCTTATATTTCCGACCCTGGTTGATTCTTCTTTTCTTTTCCTCACTTCAACACGAATCTGAGAACGCAAAATTTCACCTTAGTTCAGTCCCACTGAAATGCGACAGCCATAAGAGCACGATTCAAACCCGTGCCTTCGCGCTACTAAAATGATATATTATCTGCTAAGATCTACTAAGATCTACTAAGATGATCAATTATCTTTTTATTCCTGTCATACTTCCTCTTCTTTTCTATTTTTATGCGTGGCTTTGTCTACGCCACACTAGGTGACAACAACATGCGTCAAACAGGGCCGCTCTCGGGTACTCCCGCATCATCGTGAAGGCGCTCGAAAAACACGTAGAGGAGGTCTTGTCCTTGGCGCGACCGCACGCTCAGCATGCTACAGATGACTATGCTATCCGTGGTTGTGTAAGCGTTAAGCCAACCCACACGAGACAGTGGCATGCTCAGGGGCTGGCTTACCAGGCACGTGCCCTTCCCGAAACTTACTCCTTCCGCAATTGGACGATGTTCTTACGTTAATTTTGATGGCGCAAGAGCCATGCTTGACCAAAGAGTGCCTGCCGCTGGACGCAAAGCACAAGATGGCACTTGACCACTTGCAATTGACTTCCTTGCACCCACTTCGTATCAGAGATGGGCCAGAGTTGCTGGCATGTGCATCTTTGGGGGAGTATACTGTGGGGGCATGCTGTCTGTGCCACTGACATGAGATGACAGCGTATACAACAGACTAAGCCTTCAAAGTGTTGCGACTTTTAAAAAGTTGCTTGATCGAGGAATTGAACCTCCTGATGCACAACTTTTTTTTGTAACGATTTCAGGATCGGTCGTGCGACGCGGCACCCGTCCCTTACTCCAAGCGTCTTGTGTGCTTGGTCGTGCTCGCCGTTGTCGCCGCCTTTGTGGCCGCCATGGTGCTCCTCTTCTACGTCTCCACTACGGTCATCCGTACCTACGACAGAAAAAGCGACGGTGACGGTCCGAAGGATCACGTGAGCCTCTCGTGTCACACCGACGGCTGCTCCCGGTTCGAGGCGCTGCTCGCGGACACCCTCAACACCAGCGTCGACCCGTGCTACGACTTCAAGGCGTACGTCAGCTCGCGTTGGCTGCGCGACCCGTCCAAGGAGTTGGACGCCCACTGGTGTTACGAGTGGAACGTCAAGTACGCCTGGATGCGCATGATGGTCGGCGAGATACGACTGCGTTCCAATACGTCGTCGCTGGAGCGCCTGATGGCCAATTCCTTCGCAGCATGTGTGCACAGGTCGGAATTGCCCGGGTCTTTCTAGTTTTATGGCGAAGCCATGAGGTGCCTCAGCAGTAAGACCGGAAAAATCCACTGAAGACCAGAAGTGTGCCTAAGCAAGGTTGCCCTGGTGCATGGGTGTCGGCAGGGCGGTGCCAAAGGAGCACTAACCCCCCCCCCCAAAAAAAAAATCATGCCGTCGAACAATGCCTTGATCCCCAAAGAACTGGCATTCCTCGACTATATGAAAGCCATGACACACACTTTGAACGCGTATTTGGTTTTTTTTTCTGCTAGTGCATTTGTGCATCATGTCCACTGTCACGTCCAATGATAAGGATTTTCTGCTAACCTTTCTGACACTTGTTAATCGACGGAAGAAAAAAAGAAAATTGTTCAAGCAGCTTTGCACTAGCTCTGTCAAGCCTGAAGGAATATATGCACGGCTAAGTTGTCGACCTTCTTTCCTTCTATCTGTTGTTTCTACTTATTTCTATTTTTCTATCTTTTTTCGTACTTTGTTCCCTTTCCCTTATTCGTTCTTTCTTTTTATCTTTCTTTTTTTTCTAATCTATTTTGCTCTGTCTTTTTTCTATCTCCCATATGTATATCTTCGTCTGATTCTTTATCGCTCTTTCTTTCTATTAGCCTTGTGACGATCAGGGAAATGAATTCCTGTAGCAGCCTTCCATGCTTGATTGATATGTGGGGTTAAACGTCCCAAAACTACCATATCATTATGAGAGACGCCGTAGCGGAGGGCTCCGGAAATTCCGACCACCTGGGGTTCTTTAACGTGCACTCAAAACTGAGCACATGAGCCTACAACATTTCCGCCTCCATTGGAAATGCAGCCGGGATTTGATCCCGCGACCTGCGGGTCAGCAGCCGAGTACCTTAGCCTCTAGACAAAGACGGCGGGGCTGTCTTGCATGCTCACTCCAATACGGAGTATGGTGACATCCCATTTTTTTAATAAAAATTATGGCTCACTTCTATCGGCGCGCACGCTCCCAAATAGAGCCTTTAGATTGCACGATGCTAACTTCTATATATTCTTGCACAGCGTTAAACAACTGTGGTGTAGTGTTTGCTTAGTGATGTATAATGTCAGTCATGTTGGTTTATTGATAGCTAACGTTGCCATAGTAATGGCTAGTCTTGATTGTTTAGTGTTACGATCTGTCTCCACACGGTTTCAAACCAGTGGTTCAGCTGCCAACTGAATGCTTTATCCAACATCTTTTGTTTTTGCGAACAGGGCCGATGAGGATTCCAAGGAAACGCGCAACAAGTTTAAGCAATTGATGCGCGACCTGAGCATTCCTTGGCCCGAACAGCCACCCAGTGACGTCGACCCGTTCGAAGCCCACCTCAACCTGAGCATTCGCTGGAACGTGGCACTCTGGTTTGACGTCGAGATGCTTCCCGCCCGTACAGCAAGCGGTCGTAAGGTGATTTACATCTACCCGAGCGCGTACGCCAAGTTCTGGAGGGAACAGTACCTCGCCATGACTAGCCAGGCCTCGATGCGCCAATACGTGGACCAGTACTTGGCCTCCTTCTACGACACGTCGACACGGAACGCAAGCGGCGAGCCGGAACAACTTTGCAAGTACGACGCGGTGTTCAAATTCACCAGGCAAGTCGTCTTTAAACTTGCCGGCGTCATTATGAAGGACAAGTCTGTCGCGGTACTCGGGTTTGACTCCCTGGCACGAGCGTTCGGTCAGAAGACGGATCGCTTCGTTTCGTTGATGAACAAGTACTTCTTTCCCGGGAACTTCTCCTCGTTCGAGCCGGAGGACAGCGCCATCGTGAAGGCGACGGACACATTGAACGTCGTTCGTCAAGTCGTTACCGGCACGGATGCGTCGACCGTGTTGAGCCACTTGGGCTGGTGGATGCTGCAGGTGTTCGCTCCCATAGCGGACAACCATTTCTTCGTCGAGAAGTACGGAAGCGTTGAGAAGGCTGAGCTGCTGCGCCCGCTGTTCTGCGAGACCCAGGTCGAGTCTTCTTTTAAGATTCTGCTCCTCGCCAGACATATGGCCGCCCACTTTCGAGATCACCAGATCCAACGCATCTACGAACTCCTGAACAGCGTACGCCAGGCTACCGTGGCCGAGATCGGCAAGTTGGATCTGCCGGTTAATACCAAGGTGGTGCTGACGAGAACGCTCAAGCACTTACGCGTCAACCTGTGGCCCAGGCCACAGTACCGGTCTGAGACGTTGCTCCGGCACATCTACTCGTTCGAGTACGCGAGCAAGAAGACCACGCTCGACTACTGGATCTCGGAGAGGAAAGGCAACGCAGCGCTCATCGGTGGCAGCGCGTACTTCGAGCACAAGCGGCTGCCACACAACTACTTCAAGGAACTCTTCTCCTACGACAGCATCCTGGACACCATCAGCATGTCCATGGTCGTGGTGCACGAGCCGTTTTACTACCTCGACGACGAGTTCGGCGCCATAAACTACGGTGGTTTGGGCGCGGGCTTCGCCAAGACCCTCATAGAAGGCCTCGTAAGTGACCCAATGTTGCGTGCCGCCGTCGCCAGTGACGCGTCCAGCGGAGCTGACGAAAGAAACGGGAGACCGCTCTGGGGCGCTGCGACCGGCAACGATACTAATGGCTCGCCACAGCCCGAACTCGGTCTGATCACTCCGGTCTTTCTGCCGGCGTTTCGCGCGTTCCTGGCGAAGATGCGTGGGGCCGGCCCCGTTAACGCGGGCCTATTCTCGCCAGCAAAAGTGTTCTTCATCAACTTCTGTCACAGTCAGACGCGCATGGCGGCAGGCTTCGACTGCAACTCCGCGCTGCGAGGAACAGCCGATTTCGTTTCCGCGTTTCATTGCAAACGTGGTAGCAGCATGAACCCTTGATACTTTTTCAATCCTGATAGAAAGAGAACAAGATTATTGTATTAACTCTTCTGAATATTGTTTATAATTATTAGTCCGTTTATTTTGTTGCTAGGACATGTGTGTTTCTGCATAATTGTGCGTGTGTCGTGTACGGTGTCGTGAAAAGTGTGTTCCTCTTGTTTAGACTCATGATGACCGAAATTTTATATCAACAAAATAACTGTACGGGTCTCATCACACGATACTTCTCGATTACTCCAAATCATAGGAATGGCTGTGAATCTTTCTGATGGCAGTAGTAGCTTATATTCACATCCAGCTTTATTTCGCTGTTTGCCTCTTTTATTTTTTACTGCCGGGGATATATATGTAAAGGAAATTACCAAGAACCCGCACAGAAGCAGACTGATGAAAATTTGAATGCTAGTAAGTACGTTAACAAGACGAGTGAAGTTCGCGTAATGCATTGACAAAAACCACGTACGCTTCATTGGCTGACTGCGTATTTAGAGGCCAACTCCAGCGTTTTTGCGAGGTCAATGTATCTCGATGAATTTCACTGACTATACGTTCATTTGCACGTTCGCACCACTCGTTCATGCCGAACTGCAGGCATGAGAGTTTTCGCAGATAATTTTCAAGTTAATTTTATAGCTTGCCTCTAAACGCTCACCTCGCTTGGCCCTATGATGACACCATAGTGTGTGTGACGTTGATTTTTGCCAAACGGAAGTGACGGAACTGATGTGCCACTGCAGTGTCTGCTTGTCTGCTGGAGTGTGTGGGATCGTGCGGTGCCTCCTTGATTGGGCGTGTGATTTCCCTTTCCGTGTTAATGGGTGTGCGATGGGTGGCAAGTGATGTTGCGTTGTGGGCCGCACACCGTTCGCCGTATATTCACCTTAACAGCGTAGGCGTTTGAACCGATCGCAGCAGGCGCAAACTCGGACGACCAAGACAAGTACGGCTATCTGGCTGCGTTAGGCACAACCATGGCAGGTTCTGGCCAAGTATGTCGTCATACGTAGAAGCACACTCAGTTGGGTTTCGGCATTGCCGTTTTTGCCTCTTACAAATTATTCGAGTTTGTCGAGCATTTCGGTTATCGGGCGCGGGACAAAAGTGTCTCGGGAACATGAAAGCCCCTTTACCCTGACATGGACGAAAAATCGCAGAAGTTGGCCTGTAATTCCGTTGCTTTGTATACGTACTGTCAGAGATAAACATTTCTGGGATTGATAGATTTGTAATTGGCTAATATAACTGGTTTAGATAGCCTTGACTATGTGATACAGGTTGTTTCCAGGTTGCTTCTAGGGCATTGCTATGCTAGGTGATGCTAGTTTCTTTTTTACGTTTTAGCGCAGACAGATTCGAGTTGAACTACACGCAGTCACAGACACGATGCGCGTCCACAAACTTTGGAGACGGAACCTCGCACTGAAACCACGCTCTCGCACTTCTGAGGGATGCATACGTCGCTGACGTAAAGTACTCTATCCCTTTGTGGTCTTCTCAGAGCCCCCATTATACCTTTACAGTCTTTTAAAATTCCCTAACATTCTAACGTACTCGAAGTCTTGGATCACCGCCGCTGTTTTGTAGTCACTCAGACGGCTAACTGTCGTCTTAATTTTTAATAGAGTAGTGGGATTCCATTTTCGTGGTATATTTTATGGTTAGTTGGGATAACTGTCGCCTCGTTCATATTAATAGAACCAATTGCAATTAGTGTGATTTACTCAATATCTGTGGCACATCGCCTATTATGATGAGGATAGTTTACTGATAGGTATAGCACGCACAGATCCCTGCCAGCTCAAGCAGCTTCGCCTTTCTAAAGACGAGTTCAAAGCAAGTCTGGCCACCCTGAGCCCCATCTAAAACATTCAGCCTGTAGTACACAAGTTTCGCGATCAATTTACAAAATTATCCGCCAAAGGGGAAAAGGTCGTGCATTAAGTGGGCAGACATTCGTTATTTACCACATTACCACAGAGGCCGTGTCCAGTGAACGTTTCTCCCCGGGTGTACTTCGTCCGAATTGAAAGCGCTCCATCCCGCGATTACCCAAACACAACGAGGTAAACACAAACACAACTGTACCTGTCAGACGCGAACGACAGTGTCGCAGACTCGCTACAGGAAGTTACTTCGAGCACCGAAAGAACCGCTGCCTTCTGAAGGCAGGAAATGGAAAGCTGAGAGTGACATAGAAAGTCCATCGCTATACGCCGAAGGCGTCTTGGCCCAAGCAGGAGGGGCAGTGCACATCCATGAAGGTCAGCTTGGTCAGCGTCCGAGCAGCCGGTTCTTGTTGTGCAGGGCAAAACCTTGAGGCGGTTTCGGGCTCTGGAGCTTTGTATCCGGAGCACGCGCAGCATATATGGTTTTCAGGCTGAACACATCAGAACCTGATTCCTCCTCAAGGTTTCGCCCCGCAGGGCAATTACGGGCTGCTCGCATGCTCTACACAGACGTGGCCACGGCTGTACATAACACGGTCAAGTTATTTAATGGACAGTATAACTCTCACGCAGCTCACGTTATCACTCACTCAGAAGGCTATGCCACCAGGCAAAGACAACCTTTGACGACGAAATCTTTATTTGACTTTCCTATAGAACTATCGTTGAGTGGAATAGCCTTACCAATAACGTTCCAAGCAAAGGTTCATTGTATCTCCTTCAGAAATACTATTGATCCTCTTTAGTATCGATCCTGATTATGTAATTGATATGTAGGGACACGGCCGCCTGGATCGGGAGCACGAGTCCGATCCAGGCGGTTGCGGTAGGGTTTAACGCCCCAAAACCTCCATATGATTATGAGAAACGCCAGACCTGAATATGTATCAATTTAGCATTGGTGGTACTGGATTGTTCTTTATTTTATTCATTTGAAGTGTTCGTTGAAATTTGCTCACTTTTCACACTTCACTCTTCGCGTCAATTATTTGTACTACTGATTATCTTATTTTTCTGTTTTCGTCTTCGATACTTCTTGTATTCATACCGCTCTACGTGTATTTCTTATGTTTATAATGTATGTGGTTCTTTTCCTTGCAAACTGTTTTTCTGTATCACAGCTGTCATAATTTTTTCGAGATTTCAGTATCTCCAAATTAAAATTCAGAAGCCTTTCCGCGAATCGTAAAAACCGAGCCAATCAAAGCTTCGCACGTGCGAGCCCCACCTATTATATTTATTTTCTTTCGCTGTATCGCTTTACGCAAATGATACCTCCTAACAGTTTCCTTCCTCCATGCCATGCATTGGGCCTTCATCCACGTAGCACAACGCTTCAACTGGCAGGCAACAACGATGGTAATGCACTCATATCCAAGCAACAATGAAATGTCGCTTAGTGCAATGACAATTTTCGAAAGAAATATGATTTCTTAGTGCGCAGGGAACAGTAGCTTGCCACGATTGGCAAGTCACTGAGCCAATTGTGGGTGCACTTCAAAGTTTGATGAATGCCGAGTAATGGCAAGACATAAGGACAAGAAGGCACGTGGAATAATGAAGCGTTTTTTTTATTCGCTAAGCAGGAACAGAGTGTGTAAGAGCCCCGTCCATCAATATGTTGGACAAGGAATACCAGTATCTTTTCAATTAAATTTTCATTTAAATATACGAATGAGTTGTTCTGGCGCATGTGTCATCATTTGTTCCTTTTTTTGTGTTTGTATCTGTGTGATCTCCCGCCCTCTGGTCTGTTTATAGAGCCACCATCTGTGCAATAAAACGGTCGTAAGCGCGCGCTCTGTCCTATCCGTCTTTTTTCTGAAACGTTCCCTGCGCACTAAGAAACTATATTTCTTTCAAAAATGCAGTACCAACCAGCCCTAGTATAGCCGCTCTTTTGAAATGATCAGTCAGCTCGATAAAAGATTAGTGTTTCGTTGTGGTTTCGTTGCGTCCAGTTTCGGTTCGGTTATCGGACTTGCTGCAGGTGGCGCCTCACTCGGCAACGAGGATTCACGCACCGTGAGTGCACTCTGAGGCGCTTCGTAAATGAAGTGTTGAAGTGTTTCAAAAGTGCATGACGAGCTCTCGTGTCGAGTAAACGTTCTTCTTCGCGCTCTGCGCCAAGCCCGCTATGCAAAGGCTAGCCGGGGCACCCGCCGGCCGCCTCGGCAGTCGCCGAAGCCACTTAGCCACGATACCACAATAGGATTGCCTATTATAAGAAACATGTAATATTCGACAAGCCCACGACCAAGAAAGCATAATTTACTGAAAAAAAGCATACAAAAGCGCACGTGACTAAGACGCCTTTGAGCGACGCATTTACATACGTTTGCCATTGCCTAGTTTTTCGCGCACGACGTGCTCATCGAAATCTCCGAGTTCTGTTAGCTATTTTTTAACAGCTGGGCCATACCGCTAACTTACAACAGCTATGTTTACATTCTTTTTCAATATGATCAGCCGAAGAGACAACGACAACGTTCTCACGCGCGCGTGCCTGCGACACGAAGAGACAACGGTTAAATTTTTATCTCCACAAATCAGGATTTTCATTAACCAACCTATGTGCAGTTTGCAATGAACCGGAAACAATAGATCACTTTCTTCTCACATGCCGCCGCTTCGCCTCACTGCGCCGAGTAATTCTTGAAAGACCGATTGGTGTGCTCGAATGGCCAGTCAATACATCCACCATATCATCGTTTGGAGCCAGTCAGTTCGGTGTGGGCCGCAGTGCTATTCTGTCAGTGCAACATAAATTCATTCGAGCAACCGGAAGGATACGCTGCTAGTGGTACTGCCAGATATATCCAATTATTTGTCCCCCTTCCTCATTCTTGTTAAATTGTTTCATATACTCTGGTTTATCGAATTCTCCTGCACTTTTTCACATTTTTTCAAAGGAATATTGTTATTGCTTTTATCTAATTTCTCTCTTTTTTAGCAAGCTTTGTACAAAAAGATATTTATTATGAGGTACAGTGTGGCCAATCCTTCTTGTGGGTATGAGCCAAGATCTCTCCTAGGCGACAAGACAAGACAAAGACAACGACAACATTCTCACGTGCGCGTGCCTGCGGCACGAGACGAGAAGAAGAACAAGAACGACGTGGTTGGCCTCCGACATCGAGTATACGCATCCTTCAAGCCGCAATGAAGATAGCATCGCCTCCAGGCGCAACGCCAAGGGTGAGTAGAGATGTTAACGAAGCCAATGAGGCTTTCGAACAAGGGCTGTGTGTAGTGTCGGTGGGCGGCAGCCGACGACCCTTGCGTACACACTGTAGCGAGACGCGACGGGTACCTGCAACAGCCCGCGACATGTAAGCACAGAGACCCACCCTATACTCTCCGAACCCCTAACGTCGACTCGACCGACCAGCAGCCGTTCAGTCACGCAACACACATAGGAAAACGCGTACACACGTGATTGGCTGTATTGAATCACGTGTACCGCTCAATAACGGCAACTGTGGAAAGACGCACAACTAAAAGGCACACAGCTAGCGCCCATACCCCTCACGGATGGCACCGCATATGTCACGCTGTGTGAGCTTAAAGTATAGTGTCTAGGCACTGTACGTAAAGTACGGAGACTCTGATTGATATGTGGCGTTTAGCGTCCCAAAACTTATGGGAGACGCCGTAGTGGAGGGCTCCGGAAATTTAGACCACCTGGGGTTCTTACGCGTGCACGCAAATCTGAGTACACGGGCCTACAACATTTCCGCCTCCATCGGAAATGCAACCGCCGCAGCAGGGATTCGAACGCGCGGCCTGCGGGTGAGCAGCCGAGTACCTTAACCACTATAGACCACCGCGGCGGGGCAAGTACGGAGACCCTTACACGAGGAAAGTCCTCTTCATCGGCTGCAGATTTTGGACCACCGGGGGCTGGTTTTATTTTTTACATGCGCGTAAATTTAAGTGCATGAACATTTCATTTTTGTTGACATAGTAGGCGTATACTTGTACCTCTTTATGAAGGCATCGAAACAGACGTGCGTATGCCCGTTTCACAATGGTGGTGTCAAACATTTATTCCATTACGTCCGTGCTCGCTGTATTGGCGTTCGAAATGTCGTTCGTTCACCGTATTAAGTATATACTGCATGAACTATTTTAACGCAAAATGTGTTGTTTTGCCAGGCTCCGCAAGCAATACTGCCGAAACCCTCAAGCACGCGTCATTTCTGTCATTTCTCCGACGAAAATGAGGTAGTCTATGGCGCAATTATGTAAAAATTCCAAATCCGGACGGAGGCGGTCTGTCGGTGACGTCAAAAAATGGGCGGTCTGCAGCGGTCGCGAGGACAAGAGGAAGTGAACAGCCAATGAGGGAAATGGAGGCTTGCGTCATCATTTTGACGTTGACTTGGGGGCCGTATAGCAAAGTGAAAAGTGTTTGTAACATGTTCAGAAGTGTTTGACTATTATTGCGCACTATTAAAATGTGTTGGCACTAGTTTTCAATTGTTTAATAAGGAATACAATACAATCCAAACGTATTTTTTCTGTTATTGTTCTAAACAACGCTAAATTTAGCGGGACGATTTGTGGTGGCGCTAAGTACAACTTTGTTTCAAGCAGTTACTGTTTTCAAAACTCCACTACTAAACGGCGCAACTTTCGAAGTCGTTGGCTCGGTCGAGCGCAGTCATGGCGGAGGGCAACGGCACCGCTAGCCACCAGCAGCAGCGGCTCATCCGCGTTTCCGAGGGTCAGCGCGCGCTGGTGCTCGCCTTTATGAGCGAACATCCGCAGCTCGCGGCGAAAGCCATTGAGCTGCAGCATGGCGTCACGGTCGCCGACCGGCGGCGGCTGTGGCAAGAGCTCAGCGACGCGCTGAACCTTGAAGGCCCTGCGCAGAAAAGCGCGGATGACTGGCAGGCTTGGTGGCGCAGGCAGGTGCACGAGGCCCGCCGTGACGCCGCCGCCATCAAAGAGGCACAAACGTGAGTGACCGTTGAATGTGCGGGCGATTTGTTCTTTGACATTGGTGTATATTTCCAGGGGCACTGGAGGGGGTCGTCTGCCAGGCTTCCGGGGTCGCGTGTTGCAACTCACCGGGTTGGCGCGCTTCGGTGGCGTCTTCGGTTCCCTCGAATATCAACAGGTAAGCACTCTGCCGCCGCAGTATCACGGGTTCCTGAGCGGTGCCATGACAGAGTTTGCCCATTTTGTAAGGGGTGCCTTTAGGGGAACCTTGTTGAACAGTAAGATAGTGCAGGAAAAAGAATTCAAAAGCAGGTAGGTTTGTCAACTGAAATCTCGCTTTGCAGCCCTTGCAGTAAAAGGCGTATTTATTTATCAAACAGACACGAAATGCCTGCGGGCAAGTGCATGCACTAAAATGGTAATACTTGATATCATTGACCACTGAATAGCTGCAGAACGTTTCCGCAGATGTTTAGTAGGTAAGGTTGTAAAATAGCCAGAGTAACGAATACCCTTTTTCTGAAAGATTATGCCCACGACACTTTCCAGCAGGCGGATGTTCCCGCTCCTGCAATGGAGGTCGAGGTGGAAGCCACTGAAGCGGCTGCAGCAGCTGACAGTGACACAGCCACACGTAAGCATCTGAGAACTTAGTGTTTTATTGATTATAGGACGTATGTGCGCCCAGTTCGTGAACTTTTATTTTTTACTCCACAGAAGCCCCCCCAAGTTACCTGGAAAGCGGCCCCGCTGCACCGGGTAAGTTATTGATCATCAAAGTGTTTTGAGAAAATAACCTCTCGTATGTTATTCGAATTGCCCAATTATCCACAACATGGCCATAGACTTAAAGCCTACCACAGCATGCGGTGACGAAAATGCTGCATGTTTGCAGTGCCTCAGCCTCCTGTGCGGCCTCGCCGTCAACAGAGGCCACGGCGCACCGACACCTTGTTGCGGGTGTCTTCCCAGTGCGACCAGAGCCTCGAGCTGACTGAGAAGTTGCTTGATGTGAGTAGACCGTTTGTTTAAATTTTACGTAAAGGGTGTGAACATTTTTGATGCTCTGTTATGATGACTGAAACCAACTTGGGCTGTAAATAAGAAACATGCATTGTATTGAGGGCACGGTATCTGACATCTGCAATGATAAACTGCCGGGCAAAAGGTTGGTTAGCCCTGAAAAGGGCTGTTTGATTGTAAGAGATGCATTTGAGGAGATGAATGAAGAGTAGTTCCAGCAATTGTTTGTTGATCCAAACGAAGAGGGCATAGCTTGTACACGAAGCTTCACACTTTCAAATGATGCCACCAGGCCAATGAATTTTCAACTGAGGGGAAATTGTTGTTCACGTTGCAATTCTCCGCAGCAGCAGCTTCGAGCCACGAGATGGTCGAGAGTTCTTCAGCAGCTCATGCAAACATTTCCACCATGATGATTCACTGCAGGAGGTGCGGGGGATCAGAAGATCAGCCTTGCACTTAACTTCTCTGGCGCGGCGTATGGTAGCAGCACTGGAACGGGCGGCCGCAGCACAGGAGCGGGCCGTGGCTGAGGGCCCTCTGCGGGAAAGAGATACATAGTTATCTATTTTGATGTTCGATATATGCGTTTATTTTAAGTTTTGCATCATGTTTTTAATGTTTTAAATGTTTATCATGCATTATTGGTTTATTAGTTTTTATATGTTTACGTGTTGCAGTCAGCGTACCATTTCATACGTTGTTTTTTACATTTAATACATATTACTACCTTTAAGTTAGCATTTACTTTGTACAAGGAGTACAGCATTTTTTTCTTCACATGTCTTTCATCTATTTTGATGTTCGATATATGCGTTTATTTTAAGTTTTACATCATGTTTTTAATGTTTTAAATGTTTATCATGCATTATTGGTTTATACTACCTTTAAGTTAGCATTTACTTTGTACAAGGAGTACAGCGTTTTTTTCTTCACGTGTCTTTCATCTTTTTTGATGTTCGATATATGCGTTTCTCAATTTATGTTCGACCTACTCGTGAGGCAGCGTCTCCCCCCTCCCCCCACCATCTTAAAGGTGTCTAGTCATCCACACAAAGACCAAGAGCGTATAGTTGACATTTTTTGTGAATGTTTTTAGCACTGTGATATTTGTGTTGCCTCACTGTTTTCTAGCTCACTGCGCTTTTTATGCAGCATTACCACATAGTGTTGGACTGTGATATTTTTTAGCCTCACACTGTTTCGCAGCTCGCTGCATTCTTTATGAAGCATGTTTACCTGCCGAAAATTGCTTACACTGTGATATTGTCATTTCAGCGCAATGAGGCTAAGGTACAACTACAACCAAGTCTTTTTTGAGATCACTAAACTAGCAAGTGTGTATGTCGCACAGTTTCACTAATGAAAAGGGTCATCATCACAGCAACATTCCAGCGACTGTTTTCATTGTAAATTACTCATTGCAGGAATTAATTTTGAACGTGGTATGCTTTGGGAGCAGCGAGATTGCTGAGCCAAATATTCATGCCGTGTGTCATTAAAACAACCCACATGTTATTTGCTGCTTTGATTTACGTATTTTGTAGCATTGCAGTATAACTGTAGTCGGGAATTCAAATCAAATGAAATATTATTTAAATATTTATACAATGTTGAGGACAATGAACAAAAAGCCGGCACGGCATTGTGCTCGGCAAGCCTAAATGTGTACAATTGAATGCTTGCAGTCAATGACTATGAGAAGAGACGGACATACGTATCATGCGTTCTTGCAACATGTTTTTAATGTAACTGCAATTTTTATGCGTTTTCGTGAAAGAAGTTGTGTGACGTTGCTGCATTGTTCCCACAATCTTTTGATGGCAACAGTCAGCACAGGGTGCCCCTCATATGCCCTTGATCCAATCTAGTCTGTTGTGACTGTGATCACTGATATAGAAAAGGGTGTTTCCGTTGCCTAATTCATGTGACATTTAAAAAAAAATGCAGCATTTTTCTATTGCCACCATGCATAATGTTGAAGCACGAGTAAGTACTTTGTGTTGTGGCAAACACAGCCCTGTCTTGCCTGGGTGCACTGGAATTAGTATGAATAAATTATGTGTGTGATATGACAGCTTACCGCGTTCCTGTGCACTTCAAAAAAGGCCCATGACAGCGCTGCGCTGCTGCTGTCCTCTGAGCAGCACGTTGCGGGGTGTGAGCACATGGCTCTCTCCTGGCTCCTTATCGTCATCCTCAACTGGTGGCATGTCCCCAACATACTCATCCAAGGTCCAGTCCCCCGCGTCCAATGCAATGTTGTGGAGAGCAGCGCAGGCATAAATAATTCGCCCTGCTCGATCGGGGTTGTAGAGCATCGTTCGAAAGTGCTGCAAGCAGCGGAACTTGCTCTTCAACACTCCGATACATCTTTCCACAACATTGCGCATGGATGCGTGCTCCTTGTTGAATCGGCCTTCGGAGGTGTTGCCGGGGTGACTGCCAGGAACTGGAACGAGGAGCCATGGCTCGAGGGGATACCCTGCGTCTCCTGCAATAGATAAATGGCGGCTGAGTGCTCTACCCCAGTTAGTTCACATTAATACTTACCAAGCAGATATTCGCCAGGCTGCAGCTGTGCAGCTAGGCGTGAACGCAAAGGGTTGTGTTCCCAAACCCAGGAGTCGTGGCACGAACCTGGGAATCGTGGGTCCACGACAAGGATGCGCAGCCGTGCGTTGCACACCTGTAATGAGTGATACAAAATAGTACTGCATCTATGCTCCAAACAAACCCCTTCTTTCTACACATAAGCCGGAAACAATGCATACTAGTACAGTCATTGGTACATGCAGTGTCACCTAGAGGGGAACACAGGGACAGGGTGTAGCAACTGAGGAGGGAAGGGGGCAATGACCATTCCCCTGTACACATGGCTAGGACTTCCACTGAATGATCGATAAATGAAAACCTACGCCATGCTATTGGGAAAGAACACTCGTACATACCACAGCTAGCCTATGCAATTGTGGTTATAAGTACTTTCGTGTTTGAAATACTTCCCTATCGTGTGTATAATTCTGCTACGACTACAGCCCATATTCTTATTACCTTCAAAATGCTCAACTTCATTGCGCATGCATGCCAGAACGAAGACAAAAAATACGACAACTGGCTCACTTACACAAACACTTGCCACTTATGATAACCGAGGCCATGAGAGCCACCAACTAGCACGCACCCGTTTATCCGCATGTTCTCCCTTATTCTTTGAATTGGTACTTTTCCCAGCTCCGACGTCAAAACTGAACAGCTACTCCGATGGGCGAGTAAGAAAGGATCCGAACGGTACTTACGATCATGACGTTCAGGGCATAATAGCCCTTTCTGGACATGAAACTCGCCGTGTCGGCCAGGCTGTATCCCTCTGGCTTGCGAATGGCGACCAACGTGCCGTCGACACACGCCAGCACGCCTGGGATGCAACCACGTCGTGCAAACTCCGCCTTCGCCTCATCCTTGGCAGCTGTGGTCAATGGGAAGTCCACCACCCTTTTTCTGGCAGCCACGGTAATAATCGCCTCCGTCACCTCGTGGATGGTGTTGCTCACCGCCGGCTGAGACATGCCGATGTGTTCCTCGCGACCAATGCTCAGCTGGAAGCTACCGGTGGCGAAAAATCGCAGCGCGCACAACACCTTTCTCTCTGTGGAAAGGCCACTGGCTCGCTGGCATCCGATGATAGGGTCAAGTTCGTCGCACAAGCTACGCACTGTTCGTTTGGACAGACGAAAACATTGCCGGAACTCTTCTTCGCTGAACTCTTCAAATGCATCTTTTACCTCGCGTTGTCGCCTCTGCTCGGTTGAAGCTACCGCACAGGCAAGGCGAAGTACCATGTCAGTGGGAAACGCCATGTTGTCTAAGTGCCCCGGTGCCGAAAA
Source organism: Rhipicephalus microplus (assembly GCF_043290135.1). Taxonomy (NCBI): domain Eukaryota; kingdom Metazoa; phylum Arthropoda; class Arachnida; order Ixodida; family Ixodidae; genus Rhipicephalus; species Rhipicephalus microplus. The sequence continues at coordinate 182,914,057 of NC_134705.1, forward strand.
GTCGCGCTTTTTTTTCCATTTCAATCCAATCCAGGCCACCTCGCAGCCATTTCAATCCCTCCGGTTGCTTTCGGACAGTCTCTCCGACCGTTCCATCGCCTTTCTCCGAAAACCGTAAAAAAAGAGTCACGTGACACCCCAGTCCACGTCACTCATAACGTCACAGCATTCGTCACAGCTTGTATGGGCCAATCGCGTGCGACTCAATGGAAGAGACCGCCTTTGTCCGGATTTGGAATTTTTACATAATAGCACCACTATTCTCTGTGGACCACACTTCCGTTACGGAAACGACGTCAATAAAAGGAAAAGTGGCAGTTAGCTCGGGAAAAAAAGTTACCCAACTTGTAAATCAAACCTCATGATGCATGAGTTTTTTGTTTTTTTATAATCACCGAGCTTCCTTGCACACTGCAATAGAGGACCCAACGCCCCTAGACCCTAACTTTGGTAAAACTCTACAGTATTACAGGGACAATAGAAAAATGTATCCAGCAATACATAAGAACCTCACAGGAATGGAATCAGTGGCATTACGCAGAATCCAAACAAACACATACACGAACTTACACAGGCTATACATGTATTCGACCCCAGAGCATACAGAGGTAATATGTCCGTGGTGTGGGGCCACACCAACTCTGTTTCACATCACGTGGGAGTGTACACATCACAATGAAGAACACCACAACATGAACAGCACATAGGAACAATGGGAGGCACTGCTGTCCAGCTCGGCCATTGCTGATCAGCGCTGGCTGGTCCAACGGATAGAGATGATGGCTAGGGCCAGCGGAGCCCTGGAATAAGCGGCCCGACCATTCGGAATGCTCCGCGTTATGCACAAATAATGTTCTCTCTCTCTCTCTCTCTGCCAGTCTCCCGGTTCGTCGCAAGACGTGGCGCCCGTCCCTTACTCCAAGCGCCTGGTGTGCGTGGTCGTGTTCGCCGTCGCCGCAGGTCTCATGGTGTCCGTGGTCGCCCTCTTCTACGTTTTCGCGATGGTCACACAGATTTCCACGAAGAACGGTGGCGGCGACCGCTCGGGGGAACGCGTGAACCTCTCGTGTCGCACCGACGGCTGCTCCCGGTTCGAGGCGCTGCTCGCGGACACCCTAAACACCAGCGTCGACCCGTGCCACGACTTCAAGGCGTACGTCAGCTCGCGTTGGCTGCGCGACCCGTCCAGCGAGCCGGACTACCAATGGCGTTACAAGTGGGACGTCAAGTACGCCTGGATGCGCATGATGGCCGACGAGATACGACTGCGTTCCGATACGTCGACGCTGGAGCACCTGATGGCCGACTCCTTCGAAGCATGCGCGCACAGGTCAGTTGCCTACATCCATAGAGTTTCTTAGTACACACTAGAGGGAACTCTGGCGCTAGTGTCTATGGGAGCTGCAACGCACGGCGCTTCAGTGAGCATGGGAATGATGGGTAGTACACACATTTGTCTAATATTCGTACTTCTGGCCTGCTTTTGGCTCCGTGCGTGTTCGTATGGCTTGTAGCTGTTTTCTCACGAAACAAATATTAGCAAATGTTCAGCGGTTGCGCTTCACCATCTTATTCTTTTAGACTTACCGTTCCAAATCAGGTCACGAAGTTCGAAAGTGTTGCATCTTTCTTTCAAAGCGAAACCGAAACACAGCAATAAGCGAAGCCGCAAGTACCATTCGCCGCCCACAAGTACGAAGACTAGGCAAATGTGTGTACTACCCATCGTTTCCATGGTCGCTGAACGATCACAGCGCCAGTGTCCCCTCTAGTTAATTTTAGGAAACGCTATGCCTACATCATTATAGTTTAAGGGGACAGCCTAATCAGACGCTGGTATTGTGCCTCTAAGACGGCTGGCGTCTGCTACAAAAGCCCACGTGACGTGAGCCAGTTCGATTATATAATCGGATAAAAACGAGGGCTCGAGTCTTTATCGAACACAGGTGTTCTACGTGGCAGTCAAGCACTCTACAGGAGAGCCACACAAATTGATTCATTGCCTGCTTATTAAACGCAATGAAACTCGATATAATAATAAAGTGCGATTTCACATTTTAGAGAACTGTTAATGTCAGTCACTTGATTGTAGGGCTCGAACACACGTCGCACATCACTTTGCTCAGCAGCCAGTTCACTTTCATGCTCACATCTTCGTTGCACGGATCAATAATGAGATAACGGTAGTTTTTAACTTTTATGCGTCCATGCGCGAGCATCTTCTTTACTACGCTCATGTTCTTGAATGTCGCCGCACACACATGGTTCATCCTATACGTCCTTAACGCAACCGCATCGGGCGGCAATCGGAGGCTTGCAACAGGCAGTGTCACAAAATCTTCCACCCGATATGGTCGGCCTCCTAAGTCAGCATACAATAACATCACATTTTTAAAACAATACGTCCTTGTAGGAAGGCTCGCCAATACAATTTCAACGTCCTCGTTATCTTCAAAAGAACTGTTTCCACCGCTTAGGGCCGCTCTCACCACTCCACTGAACCTTGTCAACGCACGTCCGTTCGCGTCAGTGGCCGGAAATGGCATCCACAAAGCCACTTAGTTTCTGGAAGCGCTTCAGAAAAAAAAAGCGTTATTCATGTCGTCATGACGGGCGAGAAATCACGTTAACGGGTTTAATATTGATCAGCCGAAGACTACTCGAGTACAAATATCGACCATTCAAACTACGTCAAAACCATCATACAGCGAAGCAGCAAAAGCACGAGAGTATGCGAGAGTAGACAAAGACAACTTAGTCTCACGACAACCATCATCATTAGAATTTATTATCATCATCCTATTGATGAATCATGTAACCATCATGGTCATCGTCATCTCGATATATCGATTTGTTTACTCACTCTCCTCTCTCCTATATGACCTGCGAAACGCCTTCTACTATAGGATTATATGATGACGGCAAAAGAAAGACTATGAAACCTCTTATAGCTGTCAAACTGATCAGCTATATTGTTTGCTTAACTGTGCGTAGCAGGTGCAACGTTGGCTAATTGATAGGTAACGTTATGGTGACTACCATGGTAATGTTGCAATATTGTGATTATTGATCTTACTCTTACGAAAAATGGCAGCATATCCAAGGAGTGAATGATGGAGAGTGGGGCGAAACATTCGTCCGTCCATTCGTTCTTGCTTCCGTCCGTCCATGCGTCCGTCTGTGTGACCGTCCATGCGTCCATCCGCCCGTCCGTTCGTGCGTCTGTTCGTGCGTCCGTCCCTGCGTTCGTCCATGCATCCGCCCCTGCGTCCGTTCATTCGTCCATCCATGCATCTGTCTGTGTGTCCGTTCGTCCATCTATTCAGCACTCCAAGTACCATTATCTCGCATCTTCTCATCATATATTACCCATATAGAAGCACCACCATCCAGCGGACATTCCAAGGACTAAACGAGAGGTGGCACACGCACACTTTCTTACGGCTCGCGCTTCGTGTCTACTTCCCACCTTTAACCACCTCGAGTTCATGGTATATACTAGTTCATTGTATCCATGGCACTGCGGCTCAACGCTCGCTAAACCTTTCTAAAACTAAGGAGGTTACACCCAGCGAGTATAACGTAGCAACCCTTTCTTGTCAGATAGTGCTCAATGTACATGCCAATGGCTGCTAATGGGGATTGTAGCGTGCGCGTTAACTAAAAGCCGAATGTTCCTGTCTCTCATTCCTCCTTATTGGCAAGTACATTGAGCACTATCTTTTATTGTTCAACAAAGCACAGAAGAAATCTCTCACCGGCACCACCTTGGATGTCAAAATGTTATACTTGTTACACACTACAACGACTACGAAGGACGAACGGGTGTTGTTATAAGGAGCTTCGCCCCTAAAAAGTTAGTATCAGTTAGTAAACGCGTGTGTTTATTTGTTTCTGGAGTATTTTACTACTTTCGCAGCATACATTTACTAGCCAACCGCTAGTACAGCTTGTAACTTTCGTCATTACCAGGGAAGCTTTCTTAGCGTTTTCAACTAAGTAATTATCTTATAAATTCTATGGCTACTAATTATTACACGGTGCGCGATCCCAAAGTATGGGTATATATAGCCTTCAAGCTGCAGCTACAGGGGAAATCTATCAAGTCTTGAAGATTTCCGTGTGCGTTTGCATGCGTGTTCTCGCTTGTGATTCATTTATATGCACCCTCATACACATATTATCACGTGCTCATATGACCATATGATTTGCTCGTATGATCAAGCATCATAATATGCATGATCATAAGTAAATATCATACGAATATATGCGCACCTACAACAGTGTAGTTACATAAAGTAGTTAGCAGCCAATATTTTTGCACGAGGACAATACAGCTTCGTTTATTTATTCTATACTTATGTAATAGAACTATCTTGATATGGCAGTGCACACGCACATATAAAAAATAGGTGTAAACCTCAACTTTCGGGGTTCCTAACAGTTTAGTAATGGACTAACCACTCGATTCCGCACCATTCACTAACTAGGTAGTAAATTTCGCTAATCTGCATTTCACTGGCTTCACTTACTAAGAGGCTGGTGCTTGACGTCACAAGTGAAGGGTCAGTATTTAGTTAGTTAATATGCTGACCTTTTAGATGCGATGCATCTCTTGCTCGGGTCTATGTCTCACGGTGTCGGCGTCCGCGCTCACATTACGCATGCACAACTCCCTTCCTTCCCTCACTCCAACAGCTGCGCGTTACTCTCTCCCCTTCTCTACGCTCCCCTTCTCCCCTCGAAACGCCGACGCAGGGACCGTCTGCTAACCTACGCTCACCCCCCCCCTAAAGGCATTCCTCACCGCGGCGTTTACACAGTCAAAGCGCATGCGCGTCTCCTCTCCTTTTCTCCTCTCCTACGCTCCCCCTCTCTCGCCTCGCAACGCCGACGCAGGCATTGTTCCCTAGCGAGTTTCTTGATTGAACAAACCGCATATACAGGCACTGGATCTTGACCTCCAAAGCATGTAGTTTCCTAAAAGGAGACGCTTATGATGTGATTCCTATGTTATACTATTAAGAGAAAAAAAAGAGAAACGTGAGCCCCGTAAACGTCTGCATCAGAGTGCGATACCTCAACAGTAGCTCACGAGGGATGGTGCAAGGAGGGATTAAAAGGATATGATTAAAAGGCAGATATGGGCAGGAGAGAGCAAGGCGCAGAGATAGCAAACGACAGAAAACGACGGAAGTAAAGAGAAGATAGGAAAGATGGACACGGTCGCAGGAGTCCTAGGGCGGGGCACCACTTAGCGAGAGCTCATGTCGGCAGCAAGAGATGGCGTAGGGCGAGTCAGTCGGCCAGAGCTGCGCTGTCGTTGGAGATCGCGGGGGCCAACCGCGGTCAGCACAAAATCCAGAGAGCGACTCATAAAAGGAGACTCTGGCGCTACGATCGTTCAGCGACCATGGGATTCATGGGTAGTACATGGATCTGCCTAGTCTTCGTACTAGCGGGCGGCGAATCGCGCTTGTGTGTATTGCTGTTTCGGTTTTGTTTCGAAGGAAAAAACAAACCCTTTTTAACTTCGTGACCTGATTTGAAATGGTAAGCCTCGAAGGTTAAGATGGTGAAGTGCAACCGCTTAACATTCGGGGATTTTTGTTTCGTGAGAAAACACCTCCAAGACAAAAGAACAGACATCGATCCAGCACTATACGAAAAGCAGACAAATCCGTGCACTACCCTTCATTCCCATGCTCGCTGAAGCGCCGTGCGTTGCAGCTCCCATAGACACTAGTGCCAGAGTTCCCTCTATAGTGTGTATTTAGGAAGCTCTAGCTCCAAAGTAGCACCGGTGGAAGATTTCTTGTGTGCGTTGAACAATGAAAATTCGCAGTGTGCGCGTTAACTAAAAGCGGAACGCAGGTTTCTTTGTTCAATTGGAGTCTTCTCTCTCTCACTGCCCATTAGTAGCGATTGACATGTTCCAGTATGAAACACTGGTCCATCACTGCGTGCTTTGCGCCTCCCCAGATTTCTCTCCTGCGCAACGCCACGATGAGTGCCAACGTCGCCGCCAGTGTCAGCGTTAGCACCCGCTGCTTCGCATCTACACTTTGTTTCCTTAAGCGGGGGTGATGTAAAAGTTTTTTTAAAGTGTTGATTATCCGCTATTATGAATACCAACATTTTCTAGCAGTCTCTAGCCAACTATTTACGCTGTCTAACTCATGTTTTCTTGCGCGAACAGGGCCAGCGAGAACGCGGTTGATACGCGCAAGAAGTTCAAGCAGTTGATGCATGACCTCAGCGTTCCTTGGCCTGAAACTCCGCCCAGGGACGTGGACCCGTTTGAAGCACACCTCAACCTGAGCATCCGCTGGAACATACCGCTCTGGTTCGACGTCAAGATGCTTCCCGCCGACACCTCCAGAGCAAATAAGTTCATCTACATCTACCCGAGTGCGTACGCCAAGTTTTGGAAGGGCGAGTACGACGCCATAACCAGTCAGGGATCGATGCGCCAATACGTGAACCAGTATATTGAGTACTTCTACCACGAGTTGACACCAAACTCCAGCGGACAGGCGGCCGACATTTGCCGGTGCGACGCGGTGTTCAACTTCACAAGACACGTCGTCTTTCAGCTAGCTCGCGTGGACGCCAAGCAGCAATCAGTTGCGGTCCTTGGGTTCGGTTCCCTGGCGCGAGCTTTCGGTCTGACGACGGAACGCCTCGTTTCGCTTTTGAACGACTACTTCCGGCCCAAGAACTTGTCCTTCTTCGATCAACAGGACCAGGCACTCGTGAAGGCGACGAACACGCTGGACGTCGTCCGTCATATCATCACGGAGACGGATGCCTCGACGGTGTTGAGCCACCTGGGCTGGTGGATGCTACAGGTGTACGCGCCTATAGCGGACAACCGCTTCTTCGTTCAGAAATACGGAAGCGTTGAGAAGGCCGAGCTTCTGCGCCCGTTGTTCTGCGAGACCCAGGTCGAGAGTTCTTTCAAGCTCCTACTACTCGTCACGCACATGGACATCCACTTTCGCAGTCAACAGCAGCGAAACATTAATGATCTCATGACCAGTGTGCGAGAGGCTGCCTTGGCAGAGTACAAAAAATCGCACCTGCCGGCCGACGTCAAGAAAGTGCTTACCGGAAAGCTGAGACGCTTGCGTATCAACCTGTGGCCCAGACCGCAGTTCCGATCTGCGGCGCTGCTCCGGCAGATCTACTCGTTCGAGTACGGGAGCAAGAAGACCATGTTGGACTACTGGATCTCGGAGAGGAGGGGCAACGCGGCGCTCATCGGTAGCAGCGCGTACTTCGAGGACAAGCGGCTGCCGCACGGGAACTCCAAGGACACCTTCTCCTACGACAGCATCTTAGACACCGTCAGCTTGTCGATGGTCGCGGTGCACGAGCCGTTTTATTACACCGAAGACGACGCGTTCGGAGCAATAAACTACGGTGGTCTGGGTGCGAGCTTCGCGATGACCCTCCAGGAAGGTCTGGAGAGCGACCCGGCGTTGCGCACCGCCGTCGCCAGTCACGCTTCAAGCGGCGCTGCCCACGGAAGCGAGAGCCTACCGTGGGGCGCTGTGATCGGCAACGATACTAAAGGCTCGCCACGGCTGGAACTCGGTCCATTATTTTTGCCGGCATTCCGCGCGTTCCAGTCGAAGATGCGCGGTGCCGCTTCTCTTAACGCGGGCCGATTTTCGCCGGCGAAAGTGTTTTTTGTCAATTTCTGCCACAGCCAGACGCGCGTGCGCGCTAGCTTCGACTGTAACGCTGCACTGCAAGCAGCGTCCGACTTCGTTTCTGCATTTGATTGCGAACGCGGTAACAACATGAACCCTTGATGTTATACAAGCCCTATAATAAAACTGTTCTGTATTCCTCTGGCACTTGTGAACATGCACTTTAGGCCGAGATGTGGCGTGTTTTCCTTTCCTGATTTCCGCATATTGATCTTGCATATTTGCCTTAACAAGGAAAAAACCAAATGCAATGTATACTGCACAAAAGCGTTTTCCAATGCAAGCCCTATTTTTGCTTGTTACACCGGTATGAGGCGAAATGCCAAAGCTAAAGTATTATGAAGATAGCGTGAGGGTAATTATGACTAGGTACATGATTCTTTTGACCATTTAAGCTGAGATATTCGAGTTTCTATGTGCTACTTGCAAAATAAAGGTTGATAAGTTCAAAAAGAAAACCATCCATTTTTGTTACGTTTAACCAAATAGTTTTGAATGACCAGCCGTTAGTACAGCAAGTGGACGCGGAGAAAGTATCAACGCGTGACGGAGCGTTAAAGACTTCGTTTCGCAGTAATTCCAGCGTCATCGTTCATGTCGGTGTCATTGGTTGCGAGCGAGAAAACATCGTTGTTCGCAAGTGAAAGATCAAGAGAGATGCAAAGCAATAAATGATCATTGGGTTCGAGTGAGATATTCACCCAGACCTTCTGCGTGGAAAGCGGGTGTCCTATTGCACAGCCATAAATATGCGAAAAAATCATGCGAACCTTAACTAGTGTTTTCCTTAACTCGTGTATTAATTACTGCGTGGCAGAAGCGTATAGAACCGCGCCAGGCGTCTAAAGATGTGCAATTCGCAACAAGCGGTGTTTTAAATTTAAAAGCCCACCCGGTCTCGGACACATTTCATCGTCTCATCAGCGTGAACAACGTAAGCAGCTGCTTATAGTTTCACGTGCTGTCTTAAGACAACACGCGTCCGTAGGACAACAACGGACACGCAAGACAATTCTTCCTTTTGCCGATTAGCAAAAGGAGCAATTATGGCGCAGTGGTTATTTCGCACGTGTATACTTGCAGTAGGCTTTCTATGATAGTTTGAAACGGTCAATGCAACGCACATAGACGTTCGAGATAGACGCACCTAGAGAGAAAGCTAGTCTAGAGCAGTTATGAAGGCGGTGCACACGGGTCTTTATTTACACTATCGCGCTCTACTCTTGAAGGCGAAGCTCAAGCTTATTCCAAGCTTTCTTTAATTCCCTTCTCTACATATTATCGTGTTATGATCAACTCATAACTTTTTTATACCTGAGAACGCTATCAACATTAACAACATTAACATAAAGGCTAACAACAGACAAACAGGAGGTCAAGTATACTGCTCTTGCCTTGATGTTCCTATAGTATGTTCTAAACAATCCGAGGTTTTTGTTTTTTTCGTGCAAACGTTGCAGTTAAATCGACCAAACTGAAGCGTAGCTATCGCACCCACTTCATCATCATCACAACCACCAACATCACCACATGGCTACGTTTCGGCCGATCGTGTCCATGGACAGCAGGCGCGTAGACCAACCATTCATTGTCAGCCTTCCTAGTCAAAAGATCTTCAATCTCTGGGGGATTACACAAAATAGTGCGACTTAAAATTACAGTTATTCATAATTAACGTTACATTAAAAAATCATCTTAAAATTATTTTAGCTCTCACTCATAAATCCGAAATTCAGTATGCATGATCCGCCCGACTCATGGCCGATCCCCCAGAGTGGGTAGGTGCTAATGATCCAAGGAGCATCATCGTCATCATCATCATTGTCTGCTAACCGAAGAACTGAACCAATCTAGTATTTCTGCATCGAAAAACAGACGCGGTGTAAAAGAAAATGAACGGCGTATGCTGTAGCCGACAAGACAAAATGACGCGAACGATTTTTCATCGAAGAGAAGACCCCTTTATAGCAAAACGAACGTTATGCCACGTTCATCCCTTCAATATATTGGGATGTGTTCTACCGAATTTCATTTTGTGACCACCGCGCTGCCGTCAATGATCAGGTAACATGCGTAATATGCACGAGAAACACTGGGATCATTCAGTTTATGCCGCTTTATTCACTCAGTGTAGCGAATAGTAATGATTATTAAATTAGCTATAGTAATATTCGCTAACCTTTCATATTCTAATCCGTAGTGAAGGAGCTCTGAATTGCTACGACCATCTGCTTTGAACCTCACACGACCTAGAAACGTAGTCAGTTAATGCTTTCGCCTGAAAACTTGACAGTCACACCCAGTCGACACCGGAGCAAAGGCACCCTTGTTGGTCTCATGAATTCGAACAGCGAAAGGCAACGAAAGGTCAGCTCAAGGTAAATTGAAGTGGCGTGCAAATGTCGTAGTACCGTATTAAAAGTCAAAACCCTGCGAGGCTTGGCTTGTCAGTGTGCAGGCTCCTCCTCTCTTCCATGCATTTTAGCCTTGGTACTGCAAGCGTCATCTTGTCCGTCCTCGATGGCCTGTTTTCTTATCCTTCCACGATGACACCGGCTCACCTTCCCCTGTGTGTCGAGAGGGGTTATGACTGCGCATGGCTTCCGAGATGGCGGGCACGTGGTGTGCCCGCCATCTCGGAAAGCTGTTGCTTCTTTCGCGAAAGCTGTTGATATACTCACAGGACATTATGAGAGTTGGATCGCTAAGAGTGCGAAGGATTGCTTTTAATGTCGACGCACGATTGACAGCCGGCAGCGATACACGAAACGGAGAATATCACTAGCGTCAACACGGCTGTATACGCCCGCTGCAAGGCAAAGCCCTCTACCATGTTCCACTAGTCAACCAGGTCCTGCGCTTCCTGCCGCCACATTATACCAGCGAACTTCTTATAATATCATCTGCCCAGCTTCATTTTCTGTCTCGCGTAAAGAGAAAGGAAAAACAAATTGGCGCATCTATGCATTTATAGTGCGAAAACTGGCTTTACGGCAAAGTTGGCTGCCTTCTTCATTTCCTGGCTCTTCTCCTCACTCTCACCCCCTTTCCCACTCTATATATTACATACATACAAACATACATACATACATACATACATACATACATACATACATACATACATACATACATACATACATACATACATACATACATACATACATACATACATACATACATACATACATACATACATACATACATACATACATACATACATACATACATACATACATACATACATACATACATACATACATACATACATACATACATACATACATACATACATACATACATACATACATACATACATACATACATACTATGAAGTCTTGGTAGTCTTGGCTGCGACAGCGTTTATTTGAGGAAAGACCTCGCAAAACGAACGGGCAGAGCCAGCACACAGACGATGACGATGATGATGACCCAGAGTGGCAATGAGGGCAAAGAGACAAGCGGATGATGGTGATTGTGATTATGCAGGGATGAGGACAATGTAAGTTACAAATTCCCACACTAATTCCCCCCCACTTGAAAGCGGACATCCTGGCCGCCGTAAGTCAAAGTGATGGGGAATGTCGCGTGAAAGGTTTCATGCGACAAACGTGGACAATCTCTGTGCTGCGGTAGCGGTGGTCTGTTGGGGCGACGAGTGGTGTCACACGATAATTAACCGGCGAAGTCTGTTCTAAAACAATGTATGGCCCGATGAAGCGTGGTTGGAATTTGTCACAGAGACCAGGAGTGCGAATAGGTGTCAAAAGCAGCACCTCGTCACCAGGTTGGAAAGAGACAACGCGGTGGGATTCGTCATAGATTATCTTCCACTCGTGCTGTCTCGCTTCAGTATTGATGCGAGCCTGATGGCGAGACTGGGCCAAGCGGGAAATGTACTCTTCGCTAGAAGACTGACATGAATTCCCATGGGTGCTAAAGAAGGAGACGTCGGTATGGAGGATAGTTGGTGCGGCTTCGTCAAAGTGACAGAGCAGAGGTTCAGATGTGAGTGCCGGCTTCAACAGGTCGAATGCTGTTTGGCATTTTTGATACCACAGAAAGGGGACGTTGGAAGCAAGTAGTTGGTGTAATGGAGCAGCAATAGAAGCGAAATTCTGGATAAACCGGCGAAAATAGGAGGCGAGGCCAAGAAAACTGCGAAACTCCTTTGGTTTTTCGGGGCGCGGAAAGTGAAGGACTGCAGAAATCTTGTCAGGGTCGGGCCGGATGCCATCTTTGCTAACGACGTGTCCTAAGACCTTGATAGATTTGCTAGCGAAAGAGCATTTCTTCGTGTTTATTTGAAGCCCAGCGCCGGCAAGGCACGTCAAAACTTGATCCAATCGTTCTAGGTGCTCAGGAAACGTTGACGAAAAGATAATAATGTCGTCCAGGTAGCAAAGGCAACTTTTCCATTTCAGGCCACGCAGCACGGTATCTATCATGCGCTCAAAAGTCGCGGGTGCGTTGCAGAGCCCGAAAGGCATCACGTTGAATTCATATAGCCCGTCGGGGGTTGCGAATGCCGTTTTCTCCTTATCGTCTTCATGCATGGGGATCTGCCAGTACCCAGAACGCAAGTCGATGCTTGAAAAGAATTCCGCGCCTTGTACGGAATCAAGGGCGTCGTCAATGCGTGGCATAGGGTACACGTCCTTGCGTGTGATCTTATTGAGCGCCCGGTAGTCCACGCAAAACCGCACAGAGCCATCCTTTTTATGGACCAAAACAATAGGAGACGACCAAGGGCTAGATGAGGGACGGATGACTTCCCGTTTAAGCATGTCCGCAACGTTTTCTTCTATAATTTTTCTTTCAGTTAGAGACACGTGGTAGGGTCGGCGGTGTACAATAGATGTCCCAACAGTTTGAATTCGATGTGCTGTAGTATTAGTGCGGCCCAGCTTAGACGAGCAAATATCGAAAGAATTTGCATGTTTCTGTAACAATGCGAGCAACTGCTGCCCCTAAGAATATGTCAATTCGCTGCTGATTGTGGTGGTAAAGGCGGAGGAAGAAACATGCTCACCGAGGCAAGGTTCTTTGGATGCGATGGCCTGAAGTGGCGTGACGAGTACAGGCTCGAAGTCAGCAACACGGGCCACATGGACGTGGCAATGTCGCGTGGGCGTCGCTGGGAGGCATGGCAGCAACTTGAGGGTACGTGGCTAAAGGGTGAGAAGCAGGTGGCTGTACGGTGCAGAGCCAGTCAGGGATGTAAGTTCCTCCCTGATGATGTCACGTAAGGGCATTCCCGAAGGCTGTGTAGGTCGCGGTGTAGGAGGTGTGAAGCCCATGGACCGCGATTCTTCGCGTATAATGTCCCGGATGAGGTCACGCAGATGGCCATCTGACGTGGAGTGGTGGTCGCCGATGTCTGGTTGAAGGCGGACGGAGTCCAGCGCGTCAAGGCGCTGGCATGTCGCAACGACATCAGCGATGGTAGTTGGGTTTTGCACAGCGAGGGCATTAAAGGCAACAGGCCCAATGCCTTTCAATATGTGGCGCACTTTTTCCGATTGCGGCATGGATTTATTGACACGCCGGCAGAGTGCGAGGACATCCTCGATGTATGAAGTATACGATTCACCGGGCTGTTGTCGGCGAGTATCGAGTGTCCTCTTCGCGACGGCGGATCGAATGCCTGGTGTCCCAAAGACGTGCCGCAGCTGCTGCTGGAAGGTAGCCCAGTCGGGTAAGTCAACGACATGGTTAAAATACCATGTCTTCGCGACTCGGACCTTATAAAAAGGGACGTAGCGCAGTTTGGCGGCCTCGTCCCACCTATTAGCGGCACTTACGCGGTCGTAGTCATCAAGCCAGTCTTCTACGTCTTCTCCCCGAAGACCAGCGAAGAGCGGGGGTTCCCGCTGATGTCCGTGTATGTAAGTAGGAGGGGCAACTTGCGGCGGTGCGTGGTTGATGACATAAGTGCCGGCAGGCTCGGTCTGGGACATGCTGCCTGACTGTGGGCGCAAGCGGCGGCCTGAACGAAGCTCCAGGGGGTATAGCGGGCTGCGGGAGGTCAGAGGACCGAAAATCCACCTCCACCACGTATGAAGTCTTGGTAGTCTTGGCTGCGACAGCGTTTATTTGAGGAAAGACCTCGCAAAACAAACGGGCAGAGCCAGCACACAGACGATGACGATAATGATGACCCAGAGTGGCAATGAGGGCAAAGAGACAAGCGGATGATGGTGATTGTGATTATGCAGGGATGAGGACAATGTAAGTTACAAATGCCCACAATACATACATACATACATACATACATACATACATACATACATACATACATACATACATACATACATACATACATACATACATACATACATACATACATACATACATACATACATACATACATACATACATACATACATACATGCATACATACATACATACATACATACATACATACATACATACATACATACATACATACATACATACATACATACATACATACATACATACAAAACATTACGGGCAGAAGACGGATATCCGTTAATACCTTAGATTGATATGTACTACAGGTCTGAACATTTACATTAGAGGTCGTTGTTGCGCGACTTAGCGGGAATCTCTCAGTCGCATAACTCCTTGCCGATCTCTAACATGCATGAGCAAGTAGCATCACGAACGGCATGTACAAAGGGAAAAAATGGCGGAAAAAATAACCATCGGTTGATTTTTCGGTGCCGATTTGCGATATTTGTTCCGTCATACAGTTCCACATCAAACTCAAGTGGGTCAACAAAGCTGCCACGCATACGAGTTCCCTTTAATCTGCAGCAGGGCACGTCCACTTTCTTTAAACGAAAGCATATAGGAGAAATAAGGTCGATGTGAGGTGCTGATGAACTATTACCATTTACAAGATTTTCTGCATCTCCCATGTCTTATAGCGATCGATAAGTACAGTTTCAGTAAAAACATGTATTGAAGTATGGCAGCTTGGGCTAGTTGGTATGACATGACGATAGTTATAGCGCGAGAACAGAAGGACGACAAAGAGACAAGAAGGACACGAAGGACACGAGCGCTCGTTTACTTCCTGGCGTTCTTGTCTCTTTGTCGTCCTTCTGTTATCGCGCTATAACTATCCTGTTTTGAAGGATTGGAGTGCTATGTCTGCAATATTACGACTGCTGAATAACCCTCTGACCAAATAACAAATCTCAGCATTCAGGGCTTTAAGAAAACAGCCGTGTTTTTGGACACCAGTAAACAACACGTGTATACAATTACGCAGAAATAAGCATGCCACAGCAATTAAATGAAGCAATTAAATGATTAAATTTATCAACAAAATTCATCGTCACAAGCATCATTGAGAAACCCTGACAATGTCAAGGATTCATATAGCTGCCACGTCTGCAACGAAACGCACTGACGAAATCGTCCACTCCGCGCAGTGCTGCATTGCAGTCGAAGCTGGCCGACATGCGCGTCTGACTGTTGCAGCTGTTGACGAAGAAAACTTTCGCCGGCGAGAATGGGCCCGCGTTAACAGGGCCTGACGATAGTTATAGCGCGTGAACAAAACGGCGACACAGAGACAAGAAGGACACGTGTCCTTCTTGTCTCTGTGTCGTCGTTTTGTTCTCGCGCTATAACTATCGTCATGCCATACCAACTAGCCCGAGCTGCCACACTTCTAAGTTAACAAGGCCGTTGCCATGCATCTCGCCTGGAACGCGCGAAGTGCCGGCAGAAAGGCTGGACCTACTAGACCGAGCTCAGGCCGCTGCGAACCAGTAGTATTGCTGCTGGTCGCAGAACCCCAGTGTGCGGTGTCGTTTCCGTCGTTAGCGCGGTTCGATGCGTCACCAGCCCCGGCGTGACGCAACGCGGGGTCGTTTTCGAGGCCTTTCAAGAGGACATTCGTGAAGCCTGCGCCCAGACCACCGTAGTTAATCGCACCGAAAGCCTCATCGTAGATGTAGTAAAACGGTCGTGCACGGCGACCATCGACAAACTGACGGTGTCCAGTATGCTGTCGTAAGAGAACGGGTCCTTCGAGCTGCCATGCGGCAGCCGCTTGTCCTCGAAGTACGTGCTGCCACCGATGAGCGCTGCGTTGCCGAGCCTCTCCGAGATCCAGTAGTCCAGCATGGTCTTCTTGCTCGCGTACTTGAACGGGTAGACGCGCTGGAGCAGAGACACAGACTGGAACTCCGGTTTGGGTCACAAGTTGACGCTCAAGCGTTTCAGCTTAGTGGCGAGCGAATAAATTCTTGACGTCGACCGACAAGCCCGACTTGTCGTACTCGGCCACGACAGCCTCTCGAACGCTGGTCAGGAGTTCGTGGATGTCTCGCTGAGCGCGTCTGCGAAAGTTGAGAGAGAGAGAGAGAGAGAGAAATAACGCTTATTGCACCCGTCTAGAATGACGGGGGAGGAGGCTTCGGCCTCTGCCCCCAATCATCCGCCTAGCCATCGGCCGGAATCCCTTCGGTCAGGGCAATCGGTCAGGGCAAGACCGATGCCTTGACGCTGTTCTTCGGCGTCACGGCTGTGTAATAAGGCCTCGAGGAATTCTACGTTTCTACTTGGATCATTGTAGGATGGGCAGGTTCATACCATGTGCACTAAACCCGCAGTGCTGTTGCAGTGCGCACATCTTGAGTTGAACACTTCCGGGTGCCATTTACTGTACAGGTGAGGGTTTGGAAACTCCCGGTTTGCAATTTTCGCCACATTATTTCCTCCTTTTTGCTCAGCTGTTTAGCTGCCTCTGGATAAATTTTACGGGGGAGTTTATAGTGTGCGGTGATTTCATGAAACGTTCGTAGTTCGTCTCTTGTGGAGAGGGGCTGCTCGCGCGAAGGCGCCGGGTCAGCGTCGATCGACCGGAAAGTGAGCCCTCGGGTGATCGCGTGCGCCTTCTCATTCCCCTTCAGACCTTGATGGGCCGGGGACCATACTAGTGAGATTAGCTCTGCGGGTACTGGTCGTTGTCTTAGAATTTTTGCGGCTGTAGCAGAGATCCTGCCCATATCGTAGTTTTTAATGGCTGACTTATAGTCGCTAACAATCTCTCGTGTGCCTTTTTGAGCTATTGCCAAAGCAATCGCAAGTTCTTCTGCCTCTGTGGTGGTTGCGCTCTTAGAGGTGCAGCATGAGACCAGGTCCCCGTTCTCGCGAACCAATAACCCTGTGTGTGCTCCCTTTCTTTCGTATTCTGCAACGTCCGTGTAAAGCACGCCAGATTGACCTTCAAGTTTCGCCTGCAGGGCTACAGCTCTAGCTTTGCGTCTGCCTTCATGAAACGCTGGATGCATGTTTTTCGGCAGCGGTACAATTTTCAGTCTTGCCATAGTTTATTTAGGTATGCTAGCGGTCTGCCTGGAACACTCCGCGGGCTCGAACCCCAAGCGCTCCATGAGTTTCCTCCCTGTTCTACTTCTCAGAAGTCTTTGGTTCTGTGACATCATGACGGCTTCTATTAGTTCATCTAAAGTGTTGGAGACACCCAGCCCAAGAATTTTAACCGTAAAGGTGTTCGGGGGAAGCCCTAGCGCAGTCTTGTTGCCTTTCCTTATAAAGGCTTCAATTTTATCTTTTTCTGCTCTACTTAATTTAAGATAAGGGGCAACGTATAGTACACGGCTTATCACGAAAGCTTGAACTAATCTTAAAAGATTGGCTTCCTTCATCGCCGCATTCTTGTTAGAAATGCGCTTAAGCAGGCGGCACGTATGGTTCGCACTAGCTTCGAGTCTCCGGATAGTTTCAGTGTTTTTTCTATTTGCTTGTATGCGCATCCCTAGAATTCTAATACTCTCTACGGTTGGAATAGCGTTACCGTTCACTCGTAAAGCGATGTCACAACCCCTTCTGAGGGGATTGTGTGTTTTCCTTTTTTGCGATGGTAGAAAAAGAGCCTCTGATTTTTCTGCCGAGCATTTTAACCCTAGTGGTTCGAGATATTGTTCGATGGTATCTATAGCCACCTGAAGTGCGCTTTCAATATGTCCGTCACTACCCCTGTTTATCCACAGCGTCACATCGTGTGCGTATATTGTGTGATGCAGATTTTCGATTCCTTCCAACTTCTCAGGAATTCCAATCATCGCTATATTAAACAGAGTCGGAGAGAGTACAGACCCTTGTGGCGTCCTTTTATTCCCCAATTTAATGTTTTCGAGCGACTGCCCTCCCATGCTGATAGTGGCTGTACGATTTGAGAGAAAGCCCCTCACGTAGTTGTATGTCTTGACGCCTACGTTTAGCGCACTAAGGTTCTTAAGTAAGGCTTCATGTTTGACATTGTCAAACGCCTTGGAGACGTCCAGATCCACAATTACTTTGGTGTCAACAGTCTTTTTGTCTATTATCTCCTCCTTTAGCTGTAGCATAATATCGCACGTCGATAGGTGGGACCTAAAGCCTATCATAGTATCAGGGTACAGGTTTTCATCTTCCATGAACCTAGTCAGTCTTGTT
Organism: Rhipicephalus microplus; assembly: GCF_043290135.1. Taxonomy (NCBI): domain Eukaryota; kingdom Metazoa; phylum Arthropoda; class Arachnida; order Ixodida; family Ixodidae; genus Rhipicephalus; species Rhipicephalus microplus. The sequence continues at coordinate 182,932,230 of NC_134705.1, forward strand.
TGGATGACGTGCTCCATAATTTTTCCTAAGCAAGATGTGATGGAAATGGGTCTGAGATGTTCAAGACTGAGCTTTTTCCCTGGCTTAGGAATGAAGACTACATTGGCCGTTTTCCAAGCTTGCGGTATTTCTCCCTTGTCCCAGCATTCTTGCATATAAGCTGAAAGTTGACGAATGGAGCCATCGTCAAGATTCCTGAGCATTCTGTTGTTGCTTTTGTCCGGACCAGCAGCCGTTTTTGTTTTAAGTCGGTTAATTTCAGCCCTGACTTCTCCAATTGCGATGGGGCTGTGTAGGTCCGGGTTTTCTGAACCAGCGTAGTCAGGGAGCTTTTGAGATTCTGTGCAGCAGAGGTATCGATCCCTAACCTCCGTTAATAATTCCGTCGTCTGACCTTCATATATATACACAAGCTTTTGAAGTTGCTGTCGGGCACGGAGGAAGGAAAGGTAAGGAGAGGCCCTGACGTCACTCGTTGTGATTCCGGGATGAAGCCGGAAGTCGGCCATATTGACTAGGCAAATTCTCCTCGCTTGTTTACATCCGAATGTAAAGCAGAAGGCACGACTCTCTCTCCGGCTCGGAAAGCACGTGGGCTGCGGTGCGCGTGTGTCGTGACGATCCGAAACTAATGAAACGGGGCTAATTACTCTGAGCCTGCGGGACACCTTAAGCGAAATCGCTTCGTCCGAGTAATAACAGGGAGTAACAGCTCGCCGACAACGAAGCAACTACGAGAGAACGCGCGCTAGATGCACTGACAACGGCGAGTGCTTTCACGTCATAAATTCAGCAACTGTACAGACAACACGATCGGTCGTGCGCCTTCTACGGTTGCATTCCGCCACGCGGCCGACGCAGCGTCCTGCTACTGTGTTCGTGTGAAACACCGGCGTCAGCATTCTGCGACCGTGGTGACTTTAAGCACGGTGCCAGTGAATGTTGAACGAGGTTGCTGTTACGTTGAGATTACATGCAGTGCTGGTGGAGAGTGTACGAAGCGGAACAGAAAAGGTGTTTTAATACGCACATGCAAGTTGTTACTGTACACACACAACACGAAACTACGTATGTGCACATGGTCCTCCTGGCATCTTGCTGGGCTCAACAGCGTCGTCCGTTGTCACAAGCAGGAGCACTGCTCAACCGCCACTGACCCGCAAGAAGTTTGTCGTCGTTCAGATTCGTCATGGTGCCCAACGCAATTTCGCTGAACACTAACTGCTTCATCCGCGTGATCCGCCGCATGACACATGGATATGCACTTGTTCTACGCACAGTTGAAACCCCGTGATGGACAAAGGGATATGTAAACGTTGCTAAGAGTAATGTAACTGCCAGGAGAACACTGCGTAACCAATAACGCGGCGCAGAGCACAGATATTGTCCGCCACGGCTCAGCACGAGACCTGGGGAGGCACACATGCCGCCGCCAGCCGCGGCCGCTCACTGCGAGACCAGCTCCACTGCGCAACACGTAGCCATAACAATGCCGCCATTGTGCCTAGTGAATATGGCCGCCATGATGTCATTTCCGCCACACTTTTCACGCCCTGCGCCGGATGGGCATGCCCTCTCCTTACCTTTTTCCTTCCTCCGTGCTGTCGGGCCTCCGACTTGGTTTTCTCTGGGCCTAATAGGTGCCGTAGTAGCTGCCATGTTTTAGGACTGCCAATCTCTCTAGCCATCTGATCACAGATACTACCCCACTTTTGCTTGGTAAGTTCCAATGCATAATCTTCGATCTCTCTATTCAGTGCAGCAACTTCCTTTCGGAGATTCCTGTGGTATAAGGCGTCGCTACCGACTACAGCGCTGTGCGGTGGCACGCGCTCGGTGGCCGCCACGGGGGAGAAGGAAGAAGAGGAAATAAACAAGATGTCTCCGTTTATGCTGTGCTATTCATTATGCACGATGTAACATATTTTGGCGACGAGGATTCACCAGCCCATGTGCTACCGGCCTGAACCTCATCTGTGCCCTCGTTTATTGCCTACCATCTTCTACGATGAGTATTTCGGGGCTACAGCCGCCACCTCCGTTCCTGTCGTCACCTGGACACCCGGACATTCCATGGGAGCAATGGATCCAGGCTTTCAAGAATTACATGGTTGCTTCGGGCGCCTTCGACCTACCTGCCATTCGTCGGAAGGCGATCCTGCTCAACTGCTTGGGCTTGGAAGGACAACGTATCTTCCAGACTCTGACGACTACTGACGACCCGTGCCTCGTGCCTGCGAGCGCTGCGGCAGGTACACTGACGTCCCCTAGTCCTGATGTGTTCGACCGCGCCATCGCGACGCTGGAAGGTCACTTCAAAACCACGTTGAACGTCACTGCAGCGCGTCACCGTTTCCGTCAACGTACGCAGGCCCCAGGTGAGACTGCGGCTGATTACGTCACCGCGCTGAGAAGTCTTGTAGGAGCATGCAATTTCGGTGATCTAACGGACGACATGATACGCGACCAGCTCATAGAGAAAACCACAAGTGGATACTTACGTGAACGCCTTCTGCTGGAAGAGTCTCTCACGCTTTCTAAGGCTCTTACCATTGCCAAACAGCATGATCAAGCGACTAATGAAGCAAGAGAACTTGCACAAAATGACTTGCAAGTTCATCGTGTAAAAGATACTTCAAATCACAGAGAACGGCATTGTAGCACATGTACTTGCTATAACATGCACGGTCAAAGTCGCATATCTCCGAAAGAGCAAGTATGTTATCGTTGTGGTTCTACGGCACACCTTGCAAATAGCTCTCTGTGCAAGGCCAAAGCACATAGGTGTCGACAATGTGAGAAAATTGGTCATCTTGAAAAGGTGTGCAAGTCATTGCGGAAGTTTGAGAAGAATGTTCAGCATGTAGCGGAAGGTAACGATACAGCTGATCCAGACGACCATTTAAGTGTTTGTCAGATCTGGAGCCGTAAGAAGGGAATTTACGCAGCGTTGGAAATAGAAGGAATTTCTGTACCATTTTTGATCGATACAGGATCATCGGTTTCGATCCTGGCCGAAGAACTTTACCAACGCTATTTTTCTAAAGCGTATCCACTGAAGTCTACATCCGTCCAGCTTCTCGATTATTCAAAGGCAGCAATTCCTATACAAGGATGCTTCATTGCTACTGCCTCATTTCACGGCCGATGCACTTCTGTTCTACTATACGTTGTGCCTGGGGGAACGACCATTCTGGGATTAGACGGCATCGCTGCTCTGGATATGAAGATCCAAGGGTCACCGCTCAGGTGTCTTCTAATGACGCAAGAAACTCCGGTGCTACCTCCAGAATTACGTTCTGAGTTTGAGCACCTATTTGCAAAAGAGCTGGGAACTGTGAGAGGTTTCACTCACAAGGTCAGAGTTCGCGCGTCTGTACAACCGGTGGCCAGCAAACTGAGACGACTGCCACTTGTCATTCGCGAGCAAGTCTCGGCAGAAGTTCAGAAATTAGAAGCTCAGGGCATCATTGAGCGTGTCGACTCTTCTGAGTGGGTCTCCCCTATTGTCGTAGCCAGAAAAAAAGACGGCTCGATTCGCATGTGTGTTGACTTACGGGAGCCAAACAAAGCTGTGGTAGTAGACAGTTTTCCTTTGCCACAAACTGAGGAGCTCCTGAACAGCCTGGCTGGGGCACAGCGTTTCTCGAAGCTAGACTTAGCTTCTGCATATCACCAGTTACCGCTCAGTTTAGAGAGCCGTGACCTTACCACGTTCATCACTCACGATGGACTATTTCGCTTCAAGAGGGTTTGCTTCGGACTGGCGTCGGCGCCATCAGCGTTCCAGAAAATGATGCACATGATCTTGAAAGGGTGCAAATGTGTCCTATTTTACATTGATGACATCATCGTGTATGGGCGATCCCGAGAGGACCATTTGGGAAACTTGCGCGCTGTATTGCAACGTCTTTCTGATGCTGGCCTCCGGCTCAACAACAAGTGTGTCTTTGACGTGGCAGAGTTGACTTTTCTAGGTCACGTTGTGAGCGCCAAAGGATTATTTCCGTTGATGTCATCCATTGAGGCGATAACAAAGGCACCATCACCTACAAATATTAACGAACTCCGCTCGCTACTGGGGCTTGCAGGCTTCTATTCCAAGTTCATTCCTCATTTTTCGGATGTTGTCGAGCCAATGCGCGCCTTGCTACGAGGACAAGCCTCTTTCGTTTGGAGTGCGGCAGCACAGAGCAGTTTGGAGCGCCTGAAATCTCTGCTCACATCTTGCGAAGTGCTTCATCTTTTCGATCCTCACTTGCCTGTGTTCGTTACAACTGATGCTTCAGGATATGGATTAGGTGCAGTACTTCAGCAAGACAACGGGACCTCACTGCAAACTGTCGCATTCGCCTCCCGCACACTTCAACCGCATGAGCGGAAATACTCAGTCGGCGAACGTGAGGCCCTTGCCTGTGTTTGGGCTTGCGAACACTGGCACGTTTATCTATGGGGACGACCTTTCATCTTACGAACGGATCACGCAGCGCTGGTTACGCTTCTTTCGACGAAAGGCACCGGTCACCGACCATTAAGGATTGCGCGCTGGTCCTCACGGTTGCTCTGCTACAACTATACCGTCGAATACAGGAAAGGTAGCGAAAACGTCGTGGCTGACGCTCTCTCCAGGCTACCCGTCCAGAGTTTAATCCGCGATGCACCAGAAGAGGAATTTATCTGTTTGTTGTCTCCCGTAGTTACCATGCCAGAACTTCAAGAAGCAAGTGCCAATGATCAGATTATCTGTGAAGTTAAGCACTTCACGACTACTTCTTGGCCTGACAAGAAATCACTGTCAAAAGAATTGCTACCTTACTTTTACGTGAAGGCTGAACTCTCTGTTGTAAGTGATATCCTATGCCGGGGTGACAGGATTGTCGTGCCTGCAACGTTGACACGCCGCCTTATGGATCTGGCCCACGAGTCACATCCAGGCATTAGTCGTACCAAAGCTCGCCTGAGAGAGTCCTATTGGTGGCCATGCATGGATAGTCACATTGAAGAACTGGTGCGCACATGCGTGATTTGCCAGTCTTGTGACAAGTCCGCACGTACCTTTCCAGCGCCACTGCAACCTGTTCCTCTTCCTGACGCGGCGTGGGAAAAAATTGCCATCGACATTGTGGGACCTTTCACGCAAGCTTCGGCCGACTGCCGTTTTGCGATTACTGTTATTGACTATTATAGCAAGTGGCCTGAAGTGGCGTTCGTGCGAGATGCGACCACGTCTACAGTGAAGAAGTTTTTACTTGAACTTTTTGCGCGAGAAGGCCACCCACGTAGTATTGTATCCGATCATGGACCACAGTTCTCTTCAGCAAGCTTTGACGAGTTTCTCACGGAGCGTGGAATAACGCACTACAACTCTTCCGTGTATTACCCACAAGCTAACGGCTTGGTGGAGAGATTCAATAGGGTGCTGAAGTCGTACATTCAACTAGCCCTGCTTGAACGTCGTGACGTACGAACAGCCATGCTTGATTACCTGCAAGTATATCGCTGTACGCCTCACGCGACTACTGGTGCGACACCCGCTGTTCTTCTTCATCGACGCCAACCTCGCACCAGACTTGACATATTGGGATTGCCCGACAGATGCTTCAGCACGGACCCGTCAAGGGCGATTGAACAGCTACGAGAGCATGTCAAAAAGAAGCAAATGATCTCGAAGAGCTACACCGATGAAAAACGTGGAGCCAAGGAACCCAGTTTCGTCGTTGGTGATTACGTGCGCGTTAAGACAACTGCAGCTCACGGTAAGCTGTCTTCACAATTTTCCGCGCCCAAGAAGATCATTGGAAAACGGGGACCGGCCTCGTACCTTTTGGACGATGGGCGTGTGTGGAACGCATCTAAGTTAATCGCAGTTCACTCCGGAGCGGTCAACAAAATGAAATCGGGCACCCCTGCTGTTATGAACTGGACACCTGCATTTAATCGGTCTTCTCATGCATTACAGCCTGAAACCGCTGCCCTTATGAACTGGTCCCCTGCATCTGATCGGTCATCTAGTGCGCCCCAATGGGACACATCAAGAGCGGATGGTCATGAAAGGGCAGACCCCGTATCATCTCCACCAGACGGCACGCAAGCTTTGACCAGTCCAGGATTTAATGCGCCTGCAAGGAAAAGCAAGCGTAAAAAGAAGACCCCAAAGAAATTGAAGGACTTCGTTAGGAAGTAGACAAAAACAGTTTTGTGTGTTTCTACCATTTATTTTTGTTTTATTTTATTTTTTTTTTTGCAAGAGGGGATATGTGGTATAAGGCGTCGCTACCGACTACAGCGCTGTGCGGTGGCACGCGCTCGGTGGCCGCCACGGGGGAGAAGGAAGAAGAGGAAATAAACAAGATGTCTCCGTTTATGCTGTGCTATTCATTATGCACGATGTAACAATTCCTGTCTCCTCTTTTCTGACTGATTTTTCGCTCTAGGTTTTTCTTTTTCTTCCACATGCTTACAAGATGTCTATCAACAACTTCCTCATCGCCAGCGTCAATATCTTCGGTAGCGTGCTGAACCGACTGGATCACCCCTTTACTCCAATTGTTAATATCATTTATGGGGTCTTGTTTCGACCTGATATCTCTAAAGGTCACCCAATCTGTAGTTTTAACTTTTCTCTTATTGATCACCAGCGGGCCATTGGCAACGATAATCTCTAAAATTCTATGATCACTACCTAGATCTTCGCCGGTATTGCACCACGTGGCGGCGGTGGCACTGCTGACCAGGGTAAGATCTGGCGTCGTGTCTTGAGATACGCTATTTCCTTTCCTCGTTGGCTGCATTGGGTCTGTTATAAGTATGAGCTCATGTTGTAGAATTTCATTCCACAAATTTCTACCCTTAACCTGGGTGAATTTATAACCCCATGCCGTATGATGCGCATTAAAGTCGCCCAAAATCAACAGTAGACCGTTTGCTGAAATAACCTTTGTTTTTGTGAAAAGATCACCAAAGTGGATTTTGCGCTGCCTGGGGGAACTATACACATTCAGGATAAAAAGACTCTTGTCTTTGCGCTTGCGAGGCACGAGTTCGACTAAAACATGACCGATCTGCGAGTTCCCCGTCTCGTGCTGCAATGTCGTGATGTTTCTCTTTACGAAGGTCGTAACTTGGGTATCATTACCCAACCCGGCAAAAGATTTCTAACCTGCTAATTTTGCATTTTTTCTACACTCCTGGATCGCAATAACCTCCGGTCGATCGGCGTTAGTAAGAAAAGATTGTAAAACCGCACGTTTGCACGAGAAACCCCTACAATTCCACTGCCAAATCGTATTACTGTAAGGGTGCAGAGCCATCATGGTTTAGCTTGAGCGCTTGGCATAGCCATTCTATCTGTCGGTCCCTGCTAGCAAATTCAGCCTTGATTTGCTCAATAGCGTTGCCTATTTGTTTCATCTGTTCTAGTACAGCTTGGAGCATACCTTGTAATGACTTTGTTTCCACCTCAAGCACTTCAATTCTCGCTCCGTGATTTTCTTCAATTTCGGTTTCTTTAGCCCTCTTCTTCTTTAAAGGCGGTTGGTTTGCTACCGGGGGTGTTTCCAGTGCCTTCCCTGGTTTACTGGTTAGATTAGCCTTAATCTCATCAAGCTATTTGCGTAATTCCGCATTTTGGTCCTGTAATATCCTCTTTTGCTCTTTAAGAGCATTAATCATCTCTGTATTAGCATCCTGGGAGACCTTAGTTACCCAACCCACCTGTGGTCGTGTGGATTTTGACTTCTCCTGGGCACAATCACCACCATCATGGGATGCCTTGTGAGAAACTCCCGGCTTCTCCAGCGGTGGCGATCGGGGGAAGGATTCCGAGCGCCCTCTCAATCTACTTCGATGCTTGGATTTGCGCCTCGAACGATCTTGAACCCCGTCTGTTCTGCTGTGCCACTGCGTGCCCTCTTCGGCCTTGCGTCGTTCTTCTTGCTCCAGCGCTTCTTCAAGCTTCACTTCCCACTGTCGCTTCTTCACTATATAAGGTGTCCGAAAAAGCTCTCTGCACCTTTTGTCTCCGGTCACGTGCTCCTTGCCACACAGACAGCACCTCGGTGTACATTCATGGTCCTTGGATGGGGAGGCCACCCCACCACCTCTGCATTTTTCGTGCGGGCTGTCACATACGTCGGATCGATGTCCCAGCTCACCACACTTGTAACACACTTCATATCTTTTCTTGTAGTGAAAACATTTCATAGGCGTTCCAAAGCAGATCATCCATCTCGGGACGTAGTCGTTCACATAGGTGATGATTGCCAAAGTGGAGTTGCCCATCCTTCGCACACCAAGAATAGGACGATTCTCTTCGTGTGAGAAAACCAGTTCCAATTCTATCTCAGAGAGTCTGATATCAAGTCCACGTACCACTCCTTTGCCACAGCTTTCAGGCGCAGCCATGTATGTCTTCACCTTGTACTCCTTGCTGTCGAGCCTTATGACTTTCAGGTCCAACATTTTCTTGGCATCATCCTCCCTGGGCGTGCTGTATATCAATGTTCCTTGCTTGTCGTTGACAACGATCCTGTCCTCCTCCCGACCTTTCTGCCATGGAATGCCTGCTGCCATCCTTAATGCTTCACCAATCACAGGTGCCGAGCGTCTGGTGAGCGTCAGTCCTTCTTTGGGCCTGATGAAGACCTTGTGATCCGCGTTCGGAAGACGCAGTAGATGCGACGCTACTGACCGCTCCACGAGCTTTTTTCCCGCCACTTTATATGAGGGTCTCCCGCTTACACCATGCTTGTCGCCATTGAAGCCGGCCGGCATCGTCCTGCCTTCTTTTCCGCATCCAGTGCTGGTAGACACCGCCCTGGCGACGCCATCGCGTTCCTGTTGTTGACTCTCCTGGAGCTGCGCCACACGTTTCGACATTTTCGTCACCCAGTCCCAGCTTTCCGATTCTTTTCGATCGGCATCTCTACCATTAACAGTCACTTCCATCGTCATAGTGCCTCCGCAGACGCTCTACGAGCCGACGCCTGGAGCCTCGAACGCCGATCCGACCGCCTCGGCGCTAGGCCTAACGGTGGAGTTGGCGAGACGCACAACGTAGCTGAACACCGAAGGCGCAATAAAATCCTTTAAAATCTACTTACAGTTTTCAGAATGGTAGCCACAAGATCCTGAGCACGTCCGCAACCACACACAGCACTTTATCAGCTGGCTGTTGTCCTTCCTGCGTGAAAAATTGGTCATTTCACGGAGCCGACGCGGAGCCGTGTCTCACGCCATTGCGAGCCTCGCGCCGCGTCGCTAAACCCCAACAACGGTTATTAGCTGGTGCAGGAGGAGGTTGTTGTTTTAAGATTTGTTTAAGTATATAGCCTCCTTGGCTGCTTCTATACATTGTTTCCCTAATTAGAGTGATTCGAACTAAACCACAGACAGTGACACACACGACAGCGAGCACGTCGTCGTTGTTTCCTCGAAGCCGCTGATGCCTTTCCCGTTCCCTAGTGTCCTCGATCACGTACTCGAAGTATTCGGCTCACCGCCATTGAATGCCCCGCCATGGTGGTCTAAGGTACTCGGCTGCTGACCCGCAGGTCGCGGGATCGAATCCCGGTTGCGGCGGCTGCATTTCCGATGGATGCAGAAATGTTGTAGGCCCGTGTGCTCAGATTTGGGTGCACCTTAAAGAACCCGAGGTGGTCGAAGTTTCCGAAGCCCTCCACTACGGCGTCTCTCATAACCCTGTGGTGGTTTTGTGACGTTAAACCCCAGATATCAATCAACCGCCGTTGCATCGCAGCCCAATATACGGAGCAACGGCGGCTGGGCCAACCGTTGCCATCTGTCGGTTGTGTATAGCGAGATTTACCACAATATTTCTGGTACATCTCCATTTATGGTGATTGATTGATTGATTGATTGATTGATTGATTGATTGATTGATTGATTGATTGATTGAATGATTGATTGAGTGATTGAGTGATTGATGTGTGGTGTTTAACGTCCCAAAACCAGCATATGATTATGAGAGCATATGATTATTTGTGGAGCCCTCCACTATAGTGGAAGGCTCCGCAAATTTCGACCACCCGAAGTTCTTTAACGTGCACCCAAATCTGAGCACACGGGCGTATACAGTATTTTCGCCTCCATCGGAAATGCAGCCGCTGCAGCCGGGATTCGATGCCACGACCTGTGGTCAGCAGCCGAGTACCTTAGCCATTAGACCACCGCGGCGGGGTCTGTTTATGACGATGGCGGTTTTCTGATAGGTCTTACAAATTTGTCTGGCGCGTATACAAGTTTGTTGGGTTCTTCTTCCTGACCAGTGACGAGTCTTGGGCCTTACCCAATTTCTGCGTTGCGTTCCCGTTTATGATTCTAGAAACGACGACAACGTTATCGGGTATATACGTGCAAGTTTTTTTATCAATCAGTCTAAACGTCTAGAGTCTATTTTAAAGCTGCATTCTTCATCTTTAAAATAACTCATCATTATAATATCGTACTAAAGTTTGTTGTATTATTTAGTTCTACTTTAAATTATTAGTATACTAAAAATACCGAAAAAATTCACCTACTACTCGCCCAATGCCCTCTGCATTGGGTGTGAGCCATCAGAGAAGGAGGAGAAGAAGGAGAATACTTCAGCGTGAAGTGGTTGGGCTCCGCCGTTGACTCCGCGCCGTTCCAGCCGCAACAAAATGAGGCCACCTTCGAACAAACTGCCAGCGGTGAGTGGAGACGTCCATGGTGCCAGTTAAGCTTTCCAAGGAAAGTTAACGAACATAAAGTAGGGGAGTTTTTGTTTGCGAGATCAGGATGCGGGGGACACCGCATTGTAAGGCTTAAGCTTATAGTTGCGAAACGCAGGTCACGGGATCGAATCCCGACTGCGGTGGCCGCATTTCCGATGGAGGCGGAAATGTTGTAGGCCCGTGTGCTCAGATTCGAGTGCACGTTAAAGAACTATAGGTGGTCGAAATTTCCGAAGCCCTTCACTATGGCGTCTCTCATAATCATATGGTGGTTTTGGGACGTTTAAACCCACATATCAATCAAGCCTATATTTGCGACCCTGGTTCATTCTTCTTTTTTTTCCTCACTTCAACACGAATATGAGAACGCAAAATTTTACCTTAGTTCGCTCCCACTGAAATGCGACAGCCATAAGAGCACGATTCAAAGCCGTGCCTTCGCGCTACTAAAATGACCTATTATCTACTATGATCTACTAAGATACACTAAGATGATCTATTATCTCTTTATTTCTGTCATACTTCCTCTTCTTTTATATTTTTATGCGTGGCTTTGTCTACGTCACGCTAGGCGACAACAGCATGCGTCAAACGGGGCTGCTCTCGGGTACTGCCGCATCATCGTAAAGGCGCTCGAAGAACACGTAGAGGAGGTCTTGTCCTTGGCGCGACCACACGCTCAGCATGCTACAGATGACTATGCTATCCGTGGTTGTGTCAGCGTTAAGCCAAGCCACACGAGACAGTGGCGTACTCAGGGGCTGGCTTACCAGGCACGTGCCCTTCCCGAAACTTACTCTTCCCGCAATAGGACAATGTTCTTACGTTGCTTTTGATGGCGCAAGAGCCATGCTTGGCCAAAGAGTGCCTGCCGCTGGACACAAAGCACAAGATGGCACTTGACCTCTTGCCTACCTTGCAGCCACTTCGTATAAGAGATGGGCCAGAGTTGCTGGCACGTGCATCTTGGGGGAGTATACTGTGGGGGCGTGCTGCCTGGGCCACTGACATGAGACGACAGCATATACGACAGACTAAGCCTTCAAAGTGTTCCACACTTTAAAAAAGTTGCTGGATCGAGGAATTGAACTTCCTGATGCACTAGTTTTCTTTGTAACGATTTCAGGATCGGTCGTGCGACGCGGCACCCGTCCCTTACTCCAAGCGTCTTGTGTGCTTGGTCGTGCTCGCCGTCGTCGCCGCCTTTGTGGCCGCCATGGTGCTCCTCTTCTACGTCTCCACTAGGTCATCCGTACCTACGCCAGAAAAAGCGACGGTGACGGTACGGAGGATCGCGTGAGCCTCTCGTGTCACACCGACGGTTGCTCCCGGTTCGAGGCACTGCTCGCGGACACCCTCAACACCAGCGTCGACCCGTGCCACGACTTCAAGACGTACGTCAGCTCGCGCTGGCTGCCCGACCCGTCCAAGGAGCTGGACGCCCAGTGGTGTTACGAGTGGAACGTCAAGTACGCCTGGATGCGCGTGATGGTCGGCGAGATACGACTGCGTTCCAATACGTTGTCGCTGGACCGCCTGATGGCCGATTCCTTCGGAGCATGTGTGCACAGGTCGGAATTGCCCGGGTCTTTCTAGTTTTATGGCGAAGCCATTAGGTGCCTCAGCTGTAGGACAGGAAAAACCCACTGAACACCAGAGGTATGCGTTAGCAAGGTTGCCTGGGTGCATCGGCGTCGGCAGGGCGGTGCAAAATGGGCACTACCCCCCCCCCCAGCAAAAAAAATCATGCCGTCGAACAATGCCTTGATCCCCAAAGAACTCGCATTCCTCGACTATATTGTTACGAGGTTGGTTGCTTCTGAGCGAGATGTATTTGCAGAGTAAAAACTACAGGCAAGAGACACAATGGCTGATTGGCCCAGTCGCGCGCCTGTCAGTCGCACCTCTTCCTTTTCTTCCTCTCCGTAGCAGGACCCCCGGGCGTTGGAGCGCCGTCTCGGCGAGAGTCCGGAGAAGTGCGACAGAAGTAGGGTTTCAAGCGCGAAACATGGACAATGTCAACTAGTGACGAACTTGGTGACGTATTGGAGTGCAATGGCGCTATCTCGTAGGTTACGTCGCTAACTTGACGTAAGACTAGGTAGGGTCCGGCGTATCGGGACAAAAGTTTTTCGGAGAGACCTACACGGCGACACGGTGACCAGAGGAGCACGTGGTCACCTGGGGCAAACGTTATATTTCGATGCCGGTGGTCGTAGCGGGCTTTTTGCATATCCTGTGACCTGGTGAGGCGAGACTGGGCAACTTGACGAGCCATGTGAGCCCGATCAATGGCTTCGCGCGCGTACTCGGAAGGAGATGGCACGAGAGGCAAGGTGGTTTCAAATGGCAATATGGGGTCGCGACCATATAAAAGATAAAAAGGCGAGAATCCCGCAGTGTCATGTCGAGAGGAGTTATATGCGAAGGTCACATAGGCCAACGTTGTATCCCAGTCTCGATGATCATCGGAGACGTACATCGAAAGCATCTCTGTGAGCGTGCGGTTGAGACGTTCAGTTAGGCCATTAGTTTGTGGGTGGTAGGCGGTAGATAGCTTATGGGCTGTAGCACACGATCGAAGGAGGTCATCGACAACTTTGGACAGGAAAGAGCGGCCGCGGTCCGTAAGCAGCTGTCGGGGTGCACCATGGTGTAAGATGACGTCATGAAGAAGAAAATCCGCGACGTCAGTGGCGCAACTGGTTGGCATGGCCTTTGTTATCGCGTAACGGGTCGCATAATCTGTGGCGACGGCAATCCATTTATTTCCTAGTGTCGTCGTCGGAAAAGGGCCAAGAAGGTCGAGTCCCACGCGATGAACTGGTTCAGAGGGGACTTCAATTGGGTGAAGATATCCAGCTGGCAGCAAAGAAGGTCTTTTCCGGCGCTGGCAGAGGTCGCAAGTGGCGACATATCGACGTACGCTGCGGTACAATCCAGGCCAGAAAAATCGACGTCGCACGCGGTCGTATGTGCGGGAAACGCCGAGGTGTCCCGCTGTTGGTGCGTCGTGAAGTTGTTGAAGTATGGCAGGCCGTAGATGACGAGGGATGACAAGCAGAAGCTCAGGGCCTTCAGTGGTGACGTTGCGGCGGTAGAGGATGCCGTCATGCAGCACGAACATACGGGATTCAGCGTCATGGCTGTCAGACTGGATGGCGTCGATGATAGTGCGCAATGACTCATCCCGTCGTTGTTCGATGCGCATATCGCTGACGTCTGTAAACGCCATTACTCTGCTCTCCAGGTCAGGCGCAACGGGATCAGGAGGATCTACCGGATATCGAGAAAGACAGTCTGCGTCCTTGTGCAAACGGCCAGACTTGTAGCTGACGCTAAACGAAAATTCCTGAAGCCTCAGAGCCCAGCGAGCCAGACGTCCAGTCGGGTCCTTCAGAGAAGTCAGCCAACAGAGGGCGTGGTGGTCCGTAACGACAGTGAAAATGCGACCATATAAATATGGCCGAAACTTGGCGACGGCCCAAACTAAAGCTAGACACTCTCTCTCGGTGATGGAATAATTCATCTCCTGGGGAGAAAGCAGGCGACTGGCGTAAGCTATCACGCACTGTCTACCGTGGTGCCGCTGAGCGAGAACTGCGCCGATACCGTGGCCACTGGCGTCGGTGCGAACCTCTGTGGCAGCAGAAGGATTAAAGTGGGCAAGTATGGGGGGCGTAGTTAGGTAGCCGATGAGAGCGGCGAACGCTTGAGCCTGCTCAGGGCCCCATGAGAATGTGGTATCCTTCTTCAGCAAATCTGTCAGTGGCCGGGCAACGTCAGCGAAGTTTTTCACAAAACGGCGAAAGTAGGAACATAAGCCGACGAAGCTACGGACGTCGGATGTAGAACGGGGCACTGGAAAGCTACGGACGACGCGGATCTTTTCGGGATCTGGTTGGACACCATCGGCGTTTACAATATGGCCCAGAATGGCAATCTGACGGTGACCAAATTGACACTTCTTGGAATTGAGTTGTAGCCCAGCTGTTCTGAAGACTGCGAGAATTGCAGCGAGACGGGTCAGGTGGCTATCGAAAGTAGATGAAAAGACTATCACATCGTCTAGGTAACAAAGACAAGTAGACCACTTGTAACCACGCAGGAGAGAGTCCATCATTCGTTCGAATGTGGCAGGGGCGTTACATAGTCCAAAAGGCATGACCTTAAACTGGTATAAACCATCTGGTGTAATGAAGGCCGTCTTCTCGCGGTCCATTTCATCGACAGAAATCTGCCAGTAGCCGGACCGGAGATCTATAGACGAGAAGTATGTAGCCCCGTGTAGGCAGTCCAACGCGTCATCGATGCGTGGTAGCGGGTACACGTCTTTTCGTGTGATCTTGTTTAGGTGGCGATAGTCAACGCAGAAGCGCCATGTACCATCTTTTTTCTTCACAAGGACGACAGGGGAGGCCCAAGGACTACTTGATGGTTCTATGACACCTTTGTTGAGCATTTTGTCCACTTCTGCTTGGATAACTCTACGCTCAGTGGGGGAGACACGATAGGGGCGTCGGCGAATAGGACTGGCGTCACCAGTATTTATACGGTGCTGAACAGTGGATGTTTGCCCTAGAGGTCTGTCGTCGAGAGAAAAAATGTCGGTATATGACGCGAGAAGGCGATGGATGTCATTGGCTTGCGCAGGGTTGAGGTCGGGTGCAATCATCTTCGAGAAACGATCTGGCCGAGAACAGGTGCTGTTCGCTACTGGAGACTGAAGTAAATCAATCTCGGTGGTGAGCGCTGCTATTTCGAATTCGTCAGCATTAGATACGCTGGCCAAGAACATGCCACGAGGAAGCACTTGAGGGCACAAGCTGAAATTGAGAAGTGGAAGCGAGGTACAATTGTCAGTAACAGTCACAAGCGTATGGGGAATGGCAATGTTGCGGCTCAAGAGGACGTCGGCGAGAGGAAGGAGGACATATTGACCATCGGGAACTTGGGGCTGTGCGGTCAAAACGACGAAGGTGGCTGCCTGAGCTGACAGCCGCACATCCTGAAGAGAGCACAGGCGCGGCGGGGCAGTGGAGGGGTCAGCGACTATCTGAGGCAACTCTAGCTGAAGAACGCCTGTAGCACAATCGATCAGAGCAGAATGATTCGACAAGAAGTCCAGGCCTAGGATAATGTCATAAGGGCAGTGGTCAATCACGGCTAAAATGACAGAAGTAGTGTGGTCCTTTATACGTAAGCGGGCAGTGCACAGACCGAGAACCATCGGCGTGCCGCCATCGGCCACACGGAGCATTTGTGCAGCCGCTGGTGTCAGAACTTTCTTTAAACGTGTGCGTAGGCTTGAACTCATGACCGAAATGCTTGCGCCGGTGTCGACAAGTGCTTGTACAGGTTCGCCGTCTACTTTAACGTCTATTACACTTCGTCTGGTGGGAACGGAAAGAGGATTTGCTGCGGAAGTCGTCAATGCAGCACCACCTCCGGGGGCTGCATTTCTCAGTTTTCCGAGACAACGCGGCCGGAAGCCACGGGGGACGAGAAGCGCCGTGGCTGCGGCGAACGGGACGATGGGCGACGTGTTTGCGGCGATCGAGACTGGTGCCCACGTGGTGAAGGCGAGCGGCTGTACCAAGTGTTCCGAGAATGGTCAATGGCATTGGGCTCTTCGGCAGGTGGAAAGGTGCGGGCGGTATCGTCGAAACGGGTCATATTGGTCGTTGCGCGATGTGCCGAGGACCATGTGTTGCGGCAGTAACGGGCAATATGTCCAACGCGGTGGCAGTTGAAACATATAGGGCGGTCATCTGCAGTTCGCCACTCAGCCGGGTTGCGAGTACGTGGAGAAGACCGTCGGTCGGAGAAGGGCATCACGAAAGGGCGTTCGCTGACTCTAGGCGCGGTGACATGGCACACGGAATGCACTCCGATGTTTTCAAGCTCCCGGCGCACGATGGCTTGAACAAGAGGAACAGTAACAGGAGTGGCATCGGTACTGCGCGAATAGAACGCCGAGGGCGCCATAGCTTCCAGTTCACGACGAACAATGCGTGTAAGGTCTCCCGGCGGCGATGCACGTTGTGGTGTTGACTGGTCCTCGCAAGTAGATGTTGCAGCGGTGTTTGGGAGTCGAGCGAATGTTTGTAGAATGCGGCGACTTTTCACTTGCTCGAACTGACGACACTCTTTGATGATCGCGTCTACGGTGGAACAGCCCTTGCACATCAGGAGATTGAACGCGTCGTCGGCAATCCCTTTCAGAACATGTCCCACCTTGTCACCTTCTGTCATGTCGCTTTCGGCCTTTCGGCAGAGGGCCAGCACGTCTTGAATGTAAGCGAGGTATGACTCCGTAGGGGATTGGGCACGGCAGGCCAATTCCTTTTTGGCGGCGATCTTCCGACTGGCGGTTTTGCCAAACACCTCCCGCATCTTTGCTTTGCATTGGTCCCAGCTTGTGAGTTCTTCTTCATTGTTCTCATACCACACCTTGGCCGTGCCTCTCAAATAGAACAGCACATTAGCCAACTGAAGTGTGGGATCCCATCTGTTCGGCACACTCACTCGTTCAAACATGGCCAGCCAATCGTCAACGTCGACGCCATCGGTTCCGCAGAATGTACCGGGATCCTTGAGAGGCGTGAAAACGTACGGTTGCGACGCCATGTTCGTCGGAGACGCTGACGTTGACGCGGAGGGCTGAGCATTGGCCATGGCTGGAAGGGCGATGCGACGTCCGCTGCGGAGCTCCGTTGCCTGATGGTTACCCAGCACCTCTCACCAATATGTTACGAGGTTGGTTGCTTCTGAGCGAGATGTATTTGCAGAGTAAAAACTACAGGCAAGAGACACAATGGCTGATTGGCCCAGTCGCGCGCCTGTCAGTCGCACCTCTTCCTTTTCTTCCTCTCCGTAGCAATATGAAAGCCATTACACACACTTTGGACGCGTATTTGGTTTTTTTCTGCTCGTGCATTTGTGCATCATGTCCACTGTTACGTCCAACGATAAGGTTTTTCTGCTAACCTTTCTGACACTGGTTAATCGACGGAGAAAAAAAAGAAAATTGTTCAAGCAGCTTTGCACTAGCTCTGTCAAGCCTGAAGGAATATGCACGGCTATGTTGTCGACCTTCTTTCTTTGCATCTGTTGTTTCTATTTATTTCTATTTTTCTATCTTTTTTCGTACATTCTTCCCCTTACCTTATTCGTTCTTTCTTTGTATCTTTCTTTTTTTTCTAATCTGTTTTGCTCTGTCTTTTTTCTATCTCCCATATGTATATCTTCCTGTGATTCTTTATCGCTCTTTCTTTCTATTAGCCTTGTGACGATCAGGGAAATGAATTCCTGTAGCTGTCTTGCTTGATTGATATGTGGGGTTAAACGTCCCAAAACTACCACATGATTATGAGAGACGCCGTAGTGGAGGGCTCCGGAAATTGCGACCACCTGGGGTTTTTTAACGTGCACTCAAAACTGATCACATGAGCCTACAACATTTCCGCCTCCATTGGAAATGCAGCTGCCGCAGCCGGGATTCGATCCCGCGACCTGCGGGTCAGCAGCCGAGTACCTTAGCCTCTGGACCACGACGGCGGGGCTGTATTGCATGCTCACTCCAATACGATGTATGGTGACATCCCATTTTTTAAATAAAAATTATGGCTCACTTCTATCGGCGCGCACGCTCCCAAATAGAGCCTATAGATTGCACGAAGCTAATTTCTATATATTCTTGCACAGCGTTAAACAACTGTAGTGTAGTGTTTGCTTAGTGATGTATATTGTCAGTTATGTTGCCTAATTGATAGCTAACGTTGCCATAGTAATGGCTAGTCTTGGATGTTTAGTGTTACGATCTGTCTTGACGCGGTTTCAAACCAGTGATTCAGCTACCAACTGAATGCTTTATTCAACTTTTTTTTTGCGAACAGGGCCGATGAGGATTCCAAGGAGACGCGCAACAAGTTTAAGCAATTGATGCGCGACCTGAGCATTCCTTGGCCCGAACAGCCACCCTGCGACGTCGACCCGTTCGAAGCCCACCTCAACCTGAGCATTCGGTGGAACGTGGCACTCTGGTTCGACGTCAAGATGCTTCCCGCCCATACAGCAAGCGGTCGTAAGGTGATTTACATCTACCAGAGCGCGTACGCCAAGTTCTGGAGGGAACAGTACCTCGCCATGACTAGTCAGGCCTCGATGCGCCAATACGTGGACCAGTACTTGGCCTCCTTCTACGACACGTCGACACGGAACGCAAGCGGCGAGCCGGAGCAACTTTGCCAGTACGACGCGGTGTTCAACTTCACCAGGCAAGTCGTCTTTCAACTTGCCGGCGTCATCATGAAGGACAAGTCTGTCGCGTTCCTCGAGTTTGACTCCCTGGCACGAGCATTCGGTCAGAAGACGGATCGCTTCGTTTCGTTGATGAACAAGTACTTCTTTCCCGGGAACTTTTCCTCGTTCGAGCGGGAGGACAGCGCTGTCGTAAAGGCGACGGACACATTGAACGTCGTCCGACACGTCGTTACCGGCACGGATGCCTCGACCGTGTTGAGCCACTTGGGCTGGTGGATTCTGCAGGTGTTCGCTCCCTTAGCGGACAACCATTTCTTCGTCGAGAAGTACGGAAGCATCGAGAAGGCCGAGCTGCTGCGCCCGCTGTTCTGCGAGACCCAGGTCGAGTCTTCCTTCAAGATTCTGCTTCTCGCCAGACACATGGCCGCCCACTTTCGAGATCACCAGATCCAACGCATCTACGAACTCCTGAACAGCGTACGGCAGGCTACCGTGGCCGAGATCGGAAAGTTGGATCTGCCGGTTAACGCCAAGGCGGTGCTGACGAGAACGCTCAAGCACTTGCGCGTTAACCTGTGGCCCAGGCCACAGTACCGGTCTGAGACGTTGCTCCGGCGCATCTACTCGTTCGAGTACGCGAGCAAGAAGACCATGCTGGACTACTGGATCTCGGAGAGGAGGGGCAACGCGGCGCTCATCGGTAGCAGCGCGTACTTCGAGGACAAGCGGCTGCCGCACGGGAACTCCAAGGACACCTTCTCTTACGACAGCATCTTAGACACCGTCAGCTTGTCGATGGTCGCGGTGCACGAGCCGTTTTATTACACCGAAGACGACGCGTTCGGAGCAATCAACTACGGTGGTCTGGGTGCGAGCTTCGCGATGACCCTCCAGGAAGGTCTGGAGAGCGACCCGGCGTGGCGCACCGCCGTCGCCAGTCCCGCTTCGAGCGGCGCTGACGAAGGAAACGAGAGACCGCTCTGGGGCGCTGCGACCGGCAACGATACTAATGGCTCGCCACAGCCCGAACTCGGTCTGATCGCTCCGGCCTTCCTGCCGGCGTTTCGCGCGTTTCAGGCGAAGATGCGTGGTGCCGGCCCCATCAACGAGGGCCAATTCTCACCGGCAAAAGTGTTCTTCGTCAACTTCTGCCACAGTCAGACGCGCATGGCGGCAGGCTTCGACTGCAACTCCGCGCTTCGAGGAACAGCCGATTTCGTTTCCGCGTTTCACTGCAAACGTGGTAGCAGCATGAACCCTTAATATTTTTTCAATCCTAATGGAAAGAGAACAAGACTATTGTCTTAACACTTCTGAATATTCATTATAATTATTAGTCCGTTTATTTTGTTGCTCGGACATGTGTGTTTTTGCATAATTGTGCGTGTGTCGTGTACGGTGTCGTGAAAAGTGTGTTCCACTTGTTTAGACCCACGATGACCGAAATTTTATATCAACAAAGTAACTGTACGGGTCTCATCACACGATACTTCTCGATTACTCCAAATCATAGGAATGGATGCGAATCTTTCTGATGGCAGTAGATTCACATTCAGCTTTATTTCGCTGTTGCCTCCTTTATTTTTTTACTGGGGATATATATGTAAAGGAAATTACCAAGAACCCGCACAGAAGCAGACTGATGAAAATTCGAATGCTAGTAAGTACGTTAACAAGACGAGTGAAGTTCGCGTAATGCATTGACGAAAACCGCGTACGCTTCATTGGCTGACTGCTTATTTAAAGGCCGACTCCGGCGATTTTGTGAGGTCAATGTATCTCGATGAATTTCACTGCCTCTACGTTCATTTGCACGTTCGCACCACTCGTTCATGCCGAACTGCCGGCTTGAGAGTTTTCGCAGATTATTTTCAAGCGAATTTCATAGCTTGCCTCCAAACGCTCACCTCGCTTGGCCCTATAATGACACCATAGCGTGGTTGACGTTGATTTTTGCAAAACGTAAGTGGCGGAACTGATGTGCCACTGCAGCGTCTGCTTGTCTGCTGGAGTGTGTGGGATCGGCCGGTGCCTCCTTGATTGAGCGTGCGATTTCCCTTTCCATGTTGGTGGGTGTGCGATGGGTGGCAAGTGATGTTGCGTTGTGGGCCGCACACCGTTCGCCGTATATTCACCATAACAGCGTAGGCGTTTTAACCGATCGCAGCAGGCGCAAACTCGGACGACCCGGACAAGTACTGCTATCTGGCTGCGTTATGCGCAACCATGGCAGGTTCTGGCCAAGTGTGTCGTCATACGTAGAAGCACACTCAGTTGGGTTTCGGCATTGCCGTTTTCGCCTCTTAAAAATTATTCCAGTTTGTCGAGCATTTCGGTTATCGGGCGCGGGACAAAAGTGTCTCGCGAACATGAAAGCCCTTTACGCTGACATAGACGAAAAATCGCAGGAGTTGGCCTGTAATTCCGTTGCTTTGTATACACACTGCAGAGATAAACATTTCTGGGATTGATAGATTTGTTAATTGGCTAATCTAGCTGGTTTCTACAGCCTTGACTATGTGATGCAGGTTGTTTCCAGGTTGCTTCTAGGGCATTGCTATGCTATAGGTGATGCTAGTTCCTTTTTTACGTTTTAGCGCAGACATATTCGAGTTGAACTACATGCAGTCACAGACACTATGCGCGTCCACAAACTTTGGAGACGGAACCTCGCACTGAAACCACGCTCTCGCACTTCTGAGGGATCTATACGTCGCTGGCGTAGGGTACTCTATCGCTTTGTGGCCTTCTCAGAACCCCCATTATTCCTTTCCTGTCTTCTCAAATTCTCTAACATTCTAACTAACATTCTAACCTACTCGAAGTCTTGGATCACCGCCGCTGTTTCGTAGTCATTCGGACAGGTAACTGTCGTCTCAATTTTCAGTAGAGCAGTGGGATTCCATTTTCGCGGCACATACCCATTTATGGTTAGTTGATATAACTGTCGCCTCGTTCATATTAAGTGAACCGATTGCAATTTGTGCCATTTACTCAATATCTGTGGCACATCGCCGTCTAATATGAGGATAGTTTACTGATAGGTATAGCCCGCACAGATCCCTGCCAGCTCAAGCAGCTTCGCCTTTCTAAAGACGAGTTCAGAGCAAGTCTGGCCACCCTGAGCCCCATCTATAACATTCAACCTGTAGTACACAAGTTTCGCGATCAAATTGCAAAATTATCCGCCAAAGGGGAAGGGGTCGTGCATTAAGTGGGCAGACATTCGTTATTTACCACATTACCACAGAGGACGTGTCCAATGAACGTTATTCCTCGGGTGTACTTCGAGCGAATTGGAAGCGCTCCATCCCGCGATTACCCAAACACCACGAGGTAAAAACAAACACAATTGTACCTGTCAGACGCGAACGACAGTGTCGCAGACTCGCTACAGGAAGTTACTTCGAGCACCGAAAGAACCGCTGCCTTCTGAAGGCAGAAAATGGAAAGCTGCGAGTGACAGAGAAAGTCCATCGCTATACGCCGAAGGCGTCAAGGAGAGACGGAGTGACGGGGATCTGGTGTCGCGTCTTGTTCTTTGGCAAATTTATTTAGGTGATTTTAAAACACAAGAACCAAACTTGACCCAAGCAGGAGGGGCAGTGCACATCTATGAAGGTCAGCTTGGTCAGCGCCCGAACAGCCGGTTCTTGCTAAGCATGGCAAAACCATGAGGCAGTTTCGGGCTCTGAAGCTGTGTATCCGGAGCATGCGTGGCCTACGGTTTTCAGGCTGACCACATCAGAGCCTGGTTCTTCCTCAAGGTTTCGCCCCACAGAGCAATTACGGGCTGCTCGCGTGCTCGACACAGACGCGGCCACTGCTGTACATAACACGGTCAATTTATTTAATGGACAGTATAACTCTCACGCAGCTCACGTTATCACTCACTCAAAAGGCTATGCCACCAGGCAAAGGCATCCTTTGACGACGAAACCTTTCTTTGACTTTCCTATAGAACTATCGTTGAGTGGAATAGCCTGACCAATAACGTTGCAAGCGAAGGTTCATTGTATCTCCTTCAGAATTGCTATTGATCCTTTGCAGTATCGATCCTGATTATTTAATTGATATAGGATCACGACCGCCTGGATCGGCCGCGCGCGTCCGATCCAGGCGGTTGCGGTAGGGTTTAACGCCCCGAAACCTCCATGTGATTATGAGAAACGCCAGACCTGATTATGTATTAATTTAGCATTGGTGGTACTGGATTGTTCATTATTTTATTCATTTGAAGTATACGTTGAAATTTGCTCACTGTTCACACTTTACTCCTCGCGTCAAATATTTGTACTACTGATTATCTGATTTCACTGTTTTCGTCTTCGATACTTCTTGTATTCATTGATTGATTGATTGATTGATTGATTGATTTGTGGGGTTTAACGTCCCTAAAGCACTATTTGATTATGAGAGACGTTGTAGTGGAGGGCTCCGGAAATTTTCACCACCTGGGGTTCTTTAACGCGCACCCAAATCTGAGTACACGGGCCTACAACATTTTTGCCTCCATCGGAAATGCTTCTTGTATTCATGCAACTCTACGTGTATTCCTTATGTTTATAATGTCTGTGGTTCTTTTTCTTGCAAACTGTTTTTTTCTGTATCACAGCTGTCATAGTTTTTTCGAGATTGCAGTATCTCGAAATTAAAATTCAGAAGCCTTCCCGCAAACCGTAAAAACCGAGCCAATCAAAGCTTCGCACGTGCGAGCCCCACCTATTGTATTTATTTTGTTTCCCTGTATCGCTTTACGCAAATGATGCCTCCTAACAGTTTCCTTCCTCCATGCCATGCATTGGGCCTTTATCCACGTAGCACAATGCTTCAACTGGCAGGCAACAACGATGGTAATGCACTCATATCCAAGCAACAATGAAATGTCGCATAGTGAAATGACAATTTTCGAAAGAAATGTGATTTTTTTTAGTGCGCAGGGAACAGTAGCTCGCCACGATTGGCAAGTCATTGAGCCAATTGTGGGTGCATTCGAAAGTTTGATGAATGCCGAGTAATGGCAAGATATAGGGACAAGAAGGCACGTGGAATACATGAAGCGTTTTTTTTTTTTATTCGCAAAGCAGGAACTGAGTGTGTATAAGAGCCCCGACCGTCAATATGTTGGACAATGAGTACCAGTATCTTTTCAATTAAATTTTCATTTCAAGATACGAATGAGATGTTCTGGCGCATGTGTCATCATTTGTTCCTTTTGTGTGTGTGTGTGTGTGTGTGTGTCTGTTTTTCATCTCCTCGCCCTCTTGACTGTGTACATAGCCGCCATCTGTGCAATAAAACGGTCGTAAGCGTGCGCTCTGTCCTATCCGTCTTCTTTCTGAAACCTTCCCTGCGCACTAAAAAAGTATGTTTCTTGAATAAATGCAATACCAACCAGCTCAAGTAGCCGCTCTTTTGCAATGACCAGTCACTTCTATAAAAGATTAAGTGTTCCGTTGTGGCTTTGTTGCGTCCAGTTTCGGTTCGGTTATCGGACTTGCTGGGTGGCACCTCACTCGGAAACGAGAATTCACGCACCGTGAGTGCACTCCTGAGGCGCTTCGTAAATGAAGTGTTGAAGTGTTTCAAAAGTGTACGACGAGCTCTCGTGTCGAGCAAACGTTCTTCTTCGCGCACTGCGCCAAGCCCGCCGTGCAAAGTCTAGTGGGTGCACCCGCCGGCCGCCTCGGCAGTCGCCGAAGCCACTTAGCCACTATACCACAATAGGATTGCCTATTATGCGCTGAGAGTGTGCCTCGGTCTGCCCAGATGTACGTCAACGGAAGCAACAATTGCCATTGCTGGTGACTATCCGATACAAACTCACATTGCTGTAGAAGTCCTGAGAACGCACATCAGACACTTCGCACGTGCTCCCTGCCATCACCTTGCACTGTTGCCTTCAGAGAGGCGCCAAGCATCGTTCGCCAAAATGATTGTGAAATGCAACGATAAACTTCCCTCGGGCTTCACTCCCGCATCTAAACCATCCATACCACCTCGGTGTCTTATTCCACCCACAGTGCATCTTAGTGTACCAGGTATCCAGAGGAAATCTGAGCTTTCGGCGCCCGTGATGAAACAACTGTCTCTTCTTTTTTTGCACGAGAAATATTCAGACAGCATACATGTATACACCGATGGTTCCACGAACCACCAGTGTTCGTCAGGGGCAGTAGTTATCCCAGCAAGAGGTGTTACCATCAGCTTTAGGACTGACCACTCCACGGTATCTACAGCAGCGGAACTAGCTGCTTTGCGCGCTGCACTTTGTGTGGTCAATCGGGAACCACCGCAACAATGGTCGATTTTTAGCGACTCAAGGGCTGCCCTACAATCTGTGCTCTCAGCACTGCGTCGCGGGCCATACGAACAGCTTGTTTTCGAAATTCGCTGCCTTCTCCACACTTCACACGAGAAAGGGCATCATGTGACGCTTCAATGGCTGCCAAGTCACTGCGGCTTCATAGGGAACGAACATGCCGATACTGCCGCGCGGGCAGCCCTTGAAGGAACACGAGAAGAAGCTATACCACATTCGCGGGCTGATGCTACCAGTAATCTTCGACGACTTGCGCGTGAAATCACGTTTTCACTATGGTGCCCACCAAGCATCAATACGAATCGTCAACACCACCTGTCCTCTTTGATGGCTCTCCGCATGCCCACTGGACTCGACCGAAGAGAAGTCACCCTTCTTCATCGCTTATGGCTAGGAGTGGCATTTACAAAATCTTATTCCTTTGTCATAGGACTAGCCGACAACGCTCTCTGCGATGCCTGTCATTGCGAAGAGATACTACACCACATCCTGTGTGACTGTCCGTTGTATGAAATCCAGAGACGGTCACTGGCGTCCGCTTTTCCGCGCATCGACAACAGCAAAATGTCTGTGGACACTATTCTGTCAAGTTCCCGAGAGAAGACATTGCAACAGAAGGCGACGAAAGCTCTGTTGAAATTCCTACGCGACACCGACTTGAACAAGCGACTGTAACAGCAATGTCACACACCACGAAAGACAACACTGGGCTATGACTGAGTGTGCGCGCGTGTGCTGCCGAATGTGCCGTTTCTCTTTTCTTTCTGCTCTCTTTCATCTCCCCCATCCCTCTCCCATGCGCAGGGTAGCAAACCGGCTGCCTATAGCCTGGTTAACCTCCCTGCCTTTCTCTTCCCTCTATTTTCCTTCCTTCCTTCCTTCCTATTATAAGAAACGTGCAATATTCGACAAGCGCACGACTGAGAGAGCGTAATTTATTGAGATAAAAGCATACAAATGCGCATGCGACAAAGACACCTGTGAGCGACACATTTACATTCGTTTGCCATTGCCGAGTTTTTCGCGCACGACGTGCTCATCGAAATCTCCGAGTTATGTAAGCTATTTTTTAACAGCTGTGCCATACCGCTAACTTAACACAGCTGTGCTTACGTTCTTTTTTAATATGATCAGCCGAAGAGACAACGACAACGTTCTCACGCGCGCGTGCCTGCGGCACGAGACGAGAAGAAGAACAAGAACGACGTGGTTGGCCTCCGCCATCGAGTACACGCATCCTTCAAGCCGCAATGAAGATAGCATCGCCTCCAGGCGCAGCGCCAAGGGTGAGTAGAGATGTTAACGAAGCCAATGAGGCTTTCGAACAAGCACTGTGTGTAGTGTCGGCGGGCGGCAGCCTACGACCCTTGCGTAGACACTGTAGCGCGCCGAGACGGGTACCTGCAACAGCCCGCGACATGTAAGCACTGAGACCCACCCTATACTCTCCGAACCCCTCACGACAACTCGACCGACCAGTGGCCGTTAATTCACGCAACACACATCGGAAAACGCGTACACACGTGATTGGCTGTAGTAAATCACGTGTACCGCTCAATAACGGCAACTGTAGAAAGACACACAACTGAAAGGCACACAGCTAGCGCCCATACCCCTCACGGATGGCGCCACATATATCACGCTGTGTGAGCTTAAAGTATAGTGACTAGGCACTATACGTAAAGTACGGAGACCCTGATTGATTGATATGATTGATATGTGGGGTTTAGCATCCCAAAACCACTATATGGTTATGAGAGACGCCGTAGTGGAGAGCTCCGGAAATTTAGACCGCCTGGGGTTCTTACGCGTGCATCCAAATCTGAGTACACGGGCCTACAACATTTCCGCCTCCATAGGAAATGCAACCGCCGCAGCCGGGATTCGAACCCGCGAACTGCGGGTGAGCAGCCGAGTACCTTAACCACTATAGACCACCGCGGCGGCGCAAGTACGGAGACCCTAACACGGGGAAAGTGCTCTTGCAAGGCTGCAGATTTTGGACCACCATGGGCTGGTTTTATTTTTTACATGCGCGTAAGTTTAAGCGCATGGACATTTAATTTTTGTTTACATAGTATGCGTATACTTGTACCTCTTTATGAAGGCATCGAAACAGACTCCCTATTAATGTACGTATGCCCGTTTTACAATGGTGGTGTCAAACATTTATTCCATTACGTCCGCGCTCGCTGTATTGGCGTTCGAAATGTCGTTCGTTCACCGTATTAAGTATATACCACATGAACTATTTTAACGCAAGAAGTGTTGTTTTGCCAGGCTCCGCAAGGAATACTGCCGAAACCCTCAAGCACGCGTCATTTCTGCCATTTCCCCGACGGAAATGTGGTGGTCTATTCTCTGTGGACCCCACTTCCGTTACGGAAACGACGTCAATAAAAGGAAAAGTGGCAGTTAGCTCGGGAAAAAAAGTTTTTTGTTTTTTATAATCACCGAGCTTCTTTGCACACTGCAATAGAGGACCCAAAGTTTTTTTTGTTTTTTATAATCTCCGAGCTTCTTTGCACACTGCAATAGAGGACCCAACGCCCCTAGACCCTAACTTTCGTAAAACTCTACAGTATTACAGGGACAATATAAAAATGTATCCAGCAATGCATAAGAACCTCAAAGGATTGGAATCGGTGGCATTACGCAGAATCCAAACAAACACATAGACGAACTTACACAGGCTACATGTATTCTACCCTACAGCACACAGAGATATATGTCCGTGGTGTGGAGCCATGCCAACTCTGTTGCACATCACGTGGGAGTGTACACATCAGAATGAAGAACACCACAACATGAAAAACACAGAAGAACAATGGGAGGCACTGCTGTCCAGCTCGGCCATTGCTGATCAGCGCTGGCTGGTCCAACGGGTACAGATGATGGCTAGTGCCAGCGGAGCCCTGGAATAGGGGCCCGACCATTCGGAGTGTTCCGCGTTATGCGCAAATAATGTTCTCTCTCTCTCTCTCTGCCAGTCTCCCGGTTGGTCGCAAGACGTGGCGCCCGTCCCTTACTCCAAGCGCCTCGTGTGCGCGGTCGTGTTTGCCATCGCCGCAGGACTCGTGGTGTCCGTGGTGGCCCTCTTCTACGTTTTCGCGATGGTCACGCAGATTTCCACGAAGAACGGTGACGGCGACCGCTCGGGTGAACGCGTGAGTCTCTCGTGTCGCACCGACGGCTGTTCCCGGTTCGAGGCGCTGCTCGCGGACAGCCTCAACACCAGCGTCGACCCGTGCCACGACTTCAAGGCGTACGTCAGCTCGCGCTGGCTGCGCGACCCGTCCAGCGAGCTGGACTACCAATGGCGTTACAAGTGGGACGTCAAGTACGCCTGGATGCGCATGATGGCCGACGAGATACGACTGCTTTCCGACACGTCGACGCTGGAACGCCTGATGGCCGACTCCTTCGGAGCTTGCGCGCACAGGTCGGTTGCCTACATCCATAGAGTTTCTTAACACGCACTAGAGGGAACTCTGGTGCTAGTGTCTATGGGAGCTGCAACGCACGGCGCTTCAGTGAGCACGGGAATGATGGGTAGTACACGCATTTGTCTAATGTTCGTACTTCTGGCCTGCTTTTGGCTCCGTGCGTGTTCGTGTGACTTGTAGCTGTTTTCTCACGAAACAAATATTAGCAAATGTTCACGTAGTCGAGAGTTCGACGGAATGCCGTCTGGTCAGGTAAAGGCATTGTTGAATAAAACAGGTCACTGACCAATGTCAAACAAAACAATGACGTTTCGGGACCCGTACGGATCCCTTGTTCACAATCTACGAAGAACGGTGACGGCGACTGCTCGGGGGAACGCGTGAGTCTCTTGTGTCGCACCGACGGCTGCTCCCGGTTCGAGGCGCTGCTCGCGGACACCCTCAACACCAGCGTCGACCCGTGCCACGACTTCAAAGCGTACGTCAGCTCGCGTACGTCAGCAAATGTTCAGCGGTTGCGCTTCACCATCTTATTCCTTTAGACTTACCTTTCCAAATTAGGTCATGAAGCTCGAAAGTGTTGAATCTTTCTTTCAAAACAAAACCGAAACACATCAATAAACGAAGCCACAGGTACGATTCGCCGTCCGTAAGTACGAAGACTAGGCAAATTTGTGTACTACCCATCGTTCCCGTGGTCGTTGAACGATCACAGCGCCAGAGTCCCCTCTAGTTAACTTTCGGAAACTCTATGCCTACATCATTTTAGTTTAAGGCGACAGCCTAATCAAGACGCTGGCATTGTGCCTCATAAGACGCCTGGCGTCTGCTACGAAAATCCACGCGACGTGAGCCAGTTCGATTATAGAATCGGATGAAAACGAGTGCTCGAGTCTTTATCGAACACAGGTGTTCTGCGTGGCAGTCAAGCACTCTACCGGAGAGGCACACAAATTGATTTATTGCCTGCTTATTAAACGCAATGAAACTCAATATAATAATACAGTGCGATTTCACATTTTAGAGTGTTGTTAATGTCAGTCACTTGATTGCAGGGCTCGAACACACGTCGCACATCACTTTGCTCAGCAGCCGGTTCACTTTCATGCTCACATCTTCGTTGCACGGATCAATAACGAGATAACGGCAGTTTTTAACCTTTATACCTCCATGCACGAGCATCTTCATTACTACGCTCATGTTCTTGAAAGTCGCCGCACACACATGGTTCATGCTATGCGTCCTTAACGCAACCACATCGGGCGGTAATCGGAGGCTTGCAACATGCAGTGTCACACAAAATCTTCCACCCGATATGGTCGGCCTCCAAAGTCAGCATACAATAACATCACATTTTTAAAACAATACATCCTTGTAGGAAGGCTCGCCAATAGAACTCCAACGTCCTAGTCATCTTCAAAAGAACTGTTTCCACCGCTTAAACGGGCCGCTCTCCCCGTTCTGCTGAACCTTGCCAACGCACATCCATTGGCGTCAACGGTCGGAAATGGCATCCACAAAGCCACTTAGTTTCCGGAAGTGCTTCAGAAACAAGACGCGTAATTCATGACGTGAGGACGGGCGAGAAATCACGTCAACGGGTTTATATTGATCAGCCGAAGACTACTCAAGTACAAATATCTACCAGTCAAACTACGTAAAAACCACCATACAGCGAAGCAGCAAAAGCACGAGAGTATGCGAGAGTAGACAAAGACAGCTTAGTCTCACGACAACCATCATCATTAGAATTTATTATCATCATCCTATTGATGAATCATGTAACCATCGTGATCATCGTCATCTCGATATATCGATTTGTTTACTCACTGTTCCCTCTGCTACATGACCTGCGAAACGCCTTCTACTATAGGACTATGCGATGGCGGCAAAAGAGACTATTAAACCTCTTATAGCTGTAAAACTGATCGGCTATATTGTTGGCTTAACTGTGCGTAGCAGGTGCAACGTTGGCTAATCTATAGGTAATGTTATGGTGGCTACCATAGTAATGTTGCAATATTGTGATTCTTGATCTTCACTCTTACAAAAAATGGCAGCATATTCACGGAGTGAATGATGGAGAGTGGGGCGAAGCATTCGTCCGTCCATTCGTTCTTGCTTCCGTCCGTCCATGCGTCGGTCTGTGTGACCGTCCATGCGTCCATCCACCCGTCCGTGCGTGCGTCTGTTCGTGCGTCCGTCCCTGCGTTCGTCCATGCATCCCCCCTGCGTCCGTTCATTCGTCCATCCATGCATCTGTCTGTGTGTCCGTTCGTCCATCTATTCAACACTCCAAGTACCACCATCTCGTATCTTTTCATCATATATCCCCCATATAGAAGCACCGCCATCCAGCGGACATTTGAAGGACTAAACTAGAGGTGGCACACGCACACTTTCTTACGGCTTGCGCTTCGGGTGTACTTCCCACCTTTAACCACCTCGAGTTCATGGTATATACTAGTTCACTGTTTCATGGCATGCACTGTGGCCCAACGCTCGCTAAGCCTTTCTAAAACCAAGGAGGTTACGCCCAGCGAGTATAACGTAGCAACCTTTTCCTGTCAGATAGTGCTCAATGTACATGCCAATGGCTGCTAACGGGAAATGAGAGACAGGAGAATTCGGCTTTTACTTTCTTATGGCTTGCGCTTCGTATCTACTTTCCACCTTTAACCACCTCGAGTTCGTGATATATACTAGTTCATTGTATTCATGGCACTGCGACTCAACGCTCGCTAAACCTTTCTAAAACTAAGGAGGTTACACCCAGCGAGTATAGCGCAGCAACCCTTTCTTGTCATACAGTGCTCAATGTACATGCCAACTGCTGCTAATGGGGATCGCAGCGTGCGCGTTAACTAAAAGCCAAATGCTCCTGTTTCTCATTCCCGCTTAGCAGCCATTGGCATGTACATTGAACATTATCTTTTGTTGTTCAACAACGCACAGAAGAAATCTCTCACCGGCACCACCTTGGAGGTCAAAATGTTATACTTGTTACACACTACAACGGCTACGAGGGACAAACGGGTGCCGTTATAAGGAGTTTCGCCCCTAAAGAGTTAGTAAT
The DNA here is from genome assembly GCF_043290135.1 of Rhipicephalus microplus. Classification (NCBI taxonomy): domain Eukaryota; kingdom Metazoa; phylum Arthropoda; class Arachnida; order Ixodida; family Ixodidae; genus Rhipicephalus; species Rhipicephalus microplus. The sequence continues at coordinate 182,964,054 of NC_134705.1, forward strand.
CAGTTAGTAAACGCGTGAGTTTATTTGTTTCTGGAGTATTTTACTACCTTCGCGGCATACCTTTACTAGCCAGCCGCTAGTACAACTCGTAACTTTCGTCATCACCAGGGAAGCTTTCTTAGCGTTTAACTAAGTACTTGTCTTATAAATTCCATGGCTACTAATTAATACACGGTGCGCGATCCCAAAGTATGGGTATATATAGCCTTCAAGCTGCAGCTACAGTGGAAATCTATCAAGTCTTGAAGATTTCCGTGTGCGTTTGCATGTGTGTTCTCACTTGTGATCTATTTATATGCACCCTCATACCCATATTATTACGTGCTCATATGACCATATGATTTGCTCATATGAGCATCATCATATGCATGATCATAAGTAAATATCATACGAATACATGCGCACCTACAAGAGTATAGTTACATAAAGTAGTTAGCAGCCAATATTTTTGCACGAGGACAATACAACTTCGTTTTTTATTCTATACTTACGTAATAGAATTATCTTGATATGGCAGTGCACATGCACATATAAAAAAATAGGTTTATACCTCTACTTTCGTGGTTACTAACAATTTAGTAATGGACTAACCACTCGATTCCGCACCATTCACTAACTAGGCAGTAAATTTCGCTAATCTGCATTTCACTGGCTTCACTTACTAAGAGGCTGGTGCTTGACGTGACAAGTGAACGGTCAGTATTTAGTTAGTGAATATGCTGACCTTTTAGAGGCGATGCATCTCTTGCTCGGGTCTATGTCCCACGGCGTCGGCGTCCGCGCTCACGTTACGCATGCACAACTCTCTTCCTTCCCCCATTCCAACAGCTGCGTGTTACTCTCTTCCCTTCTCTACGCTCCCCCTCTCCCCTCGCAACGCCGACGCAGGGACCATCTGCTAACCTACGCTCACCCCCCCCCCCCTAAAGGCACTCCCCACCGCGGTGTTTACACAGTCAAAGCGCATGCGCGTCTCCTCCCCTTCTCTCCTCTCCTACGCTCCCCCTCTCTCGCCTCGCAACGCCGACGCAGGCATTGTTCTCCAGCGAGTTTCATGATTGAACAAACCGACTGATCGCACTGCACAAACGTTTACTCGCCGCGCTGCATATACAAGCACTGGATCTTGACCTCCAAAGCATGTAGTTTCCTAAAAGGAGACGCTTATCATGTGATTCCTATGTTATTCTATTAAGAGAAAAAAAGAGAAATGTGAGCCCCGTAAATGTCTCCATCAAAGTGCGATCCCTCAACAGTAGCTCACGAGGGCTGGGGGCAAGGAGGGATTAAAAGGATATGATTAAAAGGTAGATATGGGCAGGAGAAAGCGAGGCGCAGGGGCAGCAAACAACAGAAAACGACGGAAGTAAAGAGGAGATAGGAAAGATGGACATGGTCGCAGTAATCCATGGACGGGGCACCACTCAGCGAGAGCTCATGTCGGCAGCAGGAGATGGCGTAGGGCGAGCCAGTCGGCCAGAGCTGCGCTGTCGTTGGAGATCGCGGGGGCACAACCGCGGTCAGCACGAAATCCATAGAGCGAATCCTAAAAAGAGACTCTGGCGCTACGATCGTTCAGCGACCATGGGATTCATGGGTAGTACGCGGATCTGACTAGTCTTCGTACTAGCAGGCGGCAAATCGCGCTTGTGTGTATTGCTGTTTCAGTTTTGTTTCAAAGGAAAGAACAAACCCTTTTTAACTTTATGACCTTATTTGAAATGATAAGCCTCAAAAGTTAAGATGGTGAAGCGAAACCGCTTACCATTTGTGGATTTTTGTTTCGTGAGAAAACACCTCCAAGCCAAAAGAACAGACATCGAGCCAGCAGTATACCAAAAGCAGCAAATCCGTGCACTACCCTTCATTCCCATGCTCGCTGAAGCGCCGTGCGTTGCAGCTCCCATAGACACTAGCGCCAGAGTTCCCTCAATAGTGTGTATTTAGGAAGCTCTATGCTCCAAAGTAGCACCGGTGGAAGATTTCTTGTGCGTTGTTGAACAATGAAAATTCGCAGTGTGCGCGTTAACTAAAAGCGGTACGCAGGTTTCTGTGTTCAATTGGAGTCTTCTGTCTCTCACTGCCCATTAGTAGCGATTGACATGTTCCAGTAGGAAACACCGGTCCATCACTGCGTGCTTTGCGCCTCCCCAGGTTTCTCTCCTGCGCAACGCCACGATGAGTGCCAACGTCGCCGCAGTGTCAGCGTTAGCGCCCACTGCTTCGCATCTACACATTGTTCCTTTAAGCGGGGGATGGTGTAAAATTTTTTAAGAGTGTTCATTATCCGCTATTACGAATACCAACATTTTCTAGCAGTCTCTAGCCAACTATTTGCGCTGTCTAACTCTTTTCTTGCCCGAACAGGGCCAGCGAGTGTTTTCTAGCAGTCTCTAGCCAACTATTTACGCTGTCTAAATCATGTTTTCTTGCGCGAACAGGGCCAGCGAGAACGCGGTTGATACGCGCAAGAAGTTCAAGCAGTTGATGCGTGACCTCAGCGTTCCTTGGCCTGAAACTCCGCCCAGGGACGTGGACCCGTTTGAAGCACACCTCAACCTGAGCATCCGCTGGAACATACCGCTTTGGTTCGACGTCAAGATGCTTCCCGCCGACACCTCCAGAGCAAATAAGTTCATCTACATCTACCCGAGTGCGTACGCCAAGTTTTGGAAGGGCGAGTACGACGCCATAACCAGTCAGGGATCGATGCACCAATATGTGAACCAGTACATTCAGTACTTCTACCACGAGTTGACACCAAACTCCAGCGGACAGGCGGCCGACATTTGCCGGTGCGACGCGGTGTTCAACTTCACAAGACACGTCGTCTTTCAGCTAGCTCGCGTGGACGCCAAGAAGCAACCCGTTGCGGTCCTTGGGTTCGGTTCCCTGGCGCGAGCGTTCGGTCTGACGACGGAACGCCTCGTTTCGCTTTTGAACGACTACTTTCGCCCCAAGAACTCGTCCTTCTTCGATCCAGAGGACCAGGCACTCGTGAAGGCGACGAACACGCTGGACGTTGTCCGTCATATCATCACGGAGACGGATGCCTCGACGGTGTTGAGCCACCTGGGCTGGTGGATGCTACAGGTGTACGCGCCCATAGCGGACAACCGCTTCTTCGTTCAGAAATACGGAAGCGCTGAGAAGGCCGAGCTTCTGCGTCCACTGTTCTGCGAGACCCAGGTCGAGAGTTCTTTCAAGCTCCTGCTACTCGTCACGCACATGGACGTCCACTTTCGCAGTCAACAGCAGCGAAACATTAATGATCTCCTGACCAATGTGCGAGAGGCTGCCTTGGCAGAGTACAAAAAATCGCACCTGCCGGCCGACGTCAAGAAAGTGCTTACCGGAAAGCTGAGACGCTTGCGTATCAACCTGCGGCCCAGACCGCAGTTCCGATCTGCGGCGCTGCTCCGGCAGATCTACTCGTTCGAGTACAGGAGCAAGAAGACCATGTTGGACTACTGGATCTCGGAGAGGAGGGGCAACGCGGCGCTCATCGGTAGCAGCGCGTACTTCGAGGACAAGCGGCTGCCGCACGGGAACTCCAAGGACACCTTCTCCTACGACAGCATCTTAGACACCGTCAGCTTGTCGATGGTCGCGGTGCACGAGCCGTTTTATTACACCGATGACGACGCGTTCGGAGCAATAAACTACGGTGGTCTGGGTGCGAGCTTCGCGATGACCCTCCAGGAAGGTCTGGAGAGCGACCCGGCGTTGCGCACCGCCGTCGCCAGTCACGATTCGAGCGGCGCTGCCCACGGAAGCGAGAGCCTACCGTGGGGCGCTGTGATCGGCAACAATACTAAAGGCTCGCCACGGCTGGAACACGGTCCATTATTTTTGCCGGCATTCCGCGCGTTCCAGTCGAAGATGCGCGGTGCCGGTTCTCTTAACGCCGGCCGATTTTCGCCGGCGAAAGTGTTTTTTGTCAATTTCTGCCACAGCCAGACGCGCGTGCGCGCTAGCTTCGACTGTAACGCTGCGCTGCAAGGAGCGTCCGACTTCGTTTCTGCGTTTGATTGCGAACGCGGTAGCAACATGAACCCTTGATGTTATGCAAGCCCTATAATAAAACTGTTCTGTCTACCTCTGGCACTTGTGAACATACACTTTAGGCCGAGATGTGGCATGTTTTGCTTTCCTGATTTTCGCATATTGATCTTGCATATTTGCCTTAATAAAGAAAAACCAAATGCAATGTATACTGCACCAAAGGCTTTTGCAATGCAAGCTCTAGTTTTGCTTGTTACGCCGGTATGAGGCGAAATGCCAAAGCTAAAGTATTATGAAGATAGCGTAAGGGTAATTTAGACTAGGCACATGATGCTTTTGTTCAAAAATAAAACTATCCATTTTTGTTACGTTTAGCCAAATAGTTTTGAATGACGAGCCGTTAGTTCAGCAAGTGGACGCGGAGAAAGTATCAACGTGCGACGGAGCGTTAAAGACTTCGTTTCGCAGTAATTCCAGCGTCATCGTTCATGTCGGTGTCATTGGTTGCGAGCGAGAAATCATCGTTGTTCGCAAGTGAAAGATCAAGAGAGATGCAAAGCAATAAATGATAATTGGGTTCGATTGAGATATTCACCCAGACCTTCTGCGTGGAAAGCGGGTGTCCTATTGCACAGCCATAAATATGCGAAAAAAAAATATGCGAACCTTAACTAGTGATGTCCTGAACTCGTGTAATAATTACTGCGTGGCAGAAGCGTATAGAACCACGCCAGGCGTCTAAATATGTGCAATTCGCAACAAGCGGTGTTTTAAATTTAAAAGCCCACCCGGTCTGGGACACATTTCATCGTCTCATCAGCGTGAACAACGTAAGCAGCTGCCTATAGTTTCACGTGCTGTCTTAAGACAGCACGTGCTGTCTTCAGACAACACGCGTCTGTAAGACAACAACGGACACGCAAGACAATTCTTCCTATTGCCGATTAGCAAAAGGAGCAATTATGGCGCAGTGGTTATTTCGCACGTGTATACTTGCAGTAAGCTTTATATGATAGTTCGAAACGGTCAATGCAACGCACATAGACGTTCGACGTAGACGCACCTAGAGAGAAAGCTAGTCTACAGCAGTTATGAAGGCGGTGCACACGAGTCTTGATTTACACTATCGCGCCCTACTCTTGAAGGCGAAGCTCAAACTTATTCCAAGCTTTCTTTAATTTCCTTCTCTACATATTGTCGTGTTATGATCATCTTATAACTTTTTTTATACCTGAGAACGCTATTAACAATAACAACATTAACATAAAGGCTAACAACAGAAAAACAGGAGGTCCAAGTATACTGCTCTTGCCTTGATGTTCCTAGTATGTTCTAAATATTCCGAGGTTGTTGTTTTTTTTTTCGCGCAAACGTTGCAGGTAAATCGACCAAACTGAAGCGTAGCTGGCGCACCCACTTCATCATCATCACAACCACCAACATCGCCATATGGCTACGTTTCGGCCGATCGTGTCCATAGACAGCAGGCGCGTAGACCAACCATTCATTGTCAGCCTTCCTAGTCAAAAGATCTTCAATCTCTGGGAAATTACACAAAATAGTGCGACTTAAAATTACAGTTATTCATAATTAACGTTATATTAAAAAAAACATCTCAAAATTATTTTAGCTCTTACTCATAAATCCTAAATTCCGTATGGATGATCCGCCCGACTCATGGCCGATCCCCCAGAGTGGGTAGGTGCTAATGATCCAAGGAGCATCATCGTCATCATCATCATTGTCTGCTAACCGAAGAACTCAACCAATCCAGCATTTCTGCATCGAAAAACAGACGTGGTGTAAAAGGAAATGAACGGCGTATGCTGTAGCCGACATGACAAAGTGACGCGAACGATTTTTCATCGAAGAGAAGACCCCTTGCATATAGCAAAACGAACGTTATGCCACTTTCATCCCTTCAATATATTGGGAAGTGTACTACCGAATTTTATTTTGTGACCACTACGCTGCCCTCAATGATCAGGTAACATGCGTCATATGCACAAGAAACACTGGGATCATTCAGTGTATGCCGCTTTATTCACTCAGTGTAGCGAATAATGATTTATAAATTAGCTATAGTAATATTCGCTAACCTTTCATATTCTAATCCGTAGTGAAGGAGCTCTGAATTTCTACGACCATCTGCTTTGAACCTCACACGACCTAGAAACGTAGTCAGTTAAAGCTTTCGCCTGAAAACTTGACAGTCACACCCAGTCAGATCGAAGCCTGACACCAGAGCAAAGGCACCCTTGTTGGTCTCGTGAATTCGTACAGTGAAAGGTCACGAAAGGTCAGCTCAAGGTAAATTGAAGTGGCGTGCAAATGTCCTAGTACCGTATTAAAAGTCAAACCCCTGCGGGGCTTGGCTTGTCAGTGTGCAGTCTCTTTCTCTCTTCCATGCTTGTTAGCCTTGGCACTGCAAGCGTCATCTTGTCCGTCCTCGATGGCCTGTTTTCTTATGCTTCCACGACGAGACCGGCTCACCCTCCCCTGTGAGTCGAGAGGGGGTATGACTGCGCATGGCCTCCGAGATGGCGGGCACGTGGTGTGCCCGCCATCTCGGAAAGCTGTTTCTTTTTTCGCGAAAGCTGTTGATATACTCACAGGACATCATGAGAGTTGGATCACGAAGAGTGCGAAGGATTGCTTTCAATGTCGACGAATGATTGACAGCCGGCAGCGATACACGAAACGGAGAATATGACTATCGTTAACCCGGCTGTATACGCCCACTGCAGGGCATAGCCCTCTGCCATGATCCACCAGTCAACCCGGTCCTGCGCTTCCTGCCGCCACGTTATACCAGCGAGCTTCTTAAAATATCATCTGCCCAGCTTCATTTTCTGTCTCGCGTAAAGAGAAAGGAAAAACAAATTGGCACATCTGTGCATTAGTGGTGCGAAAACTGGCTTTACGGCAAAGTTGGCTGCCTTCTCCACCTCCTGTCTCTTCTCCTCCCTCTCATCCCCTTTCCCACCCTCTATATAATACATACATACATACATACATACATACATACATACATACATACATACATACATACATACATACATATATACATACATACATACATACATACATACATACATACATACATACATACATACATACATACATACATACATACATACATGCATGCATGCATGCATGCATGCATGCATGCATACATACATACATACATACATACATACATACATACATACATACATACATACATACATACATACATACATACATACATACATACATACATACATACATACATACATACATACATATACAAAACTTTACGGGCAGAAGACGGATATCCGTTAATACTGTAGATTGATATGTACTACAGGTCTGAACATTCACATTAGAGGTCGTTGTTGCACGGCTTAGCGGGAATCTCTCAGTCGCATAACTCTTTGCCGATCTCTAACATGCATGAGCAAGTAGCATCATAAACGGCATGTACAAAGGGAAAAAATGGCGGAAAAAATAACCATGGGTTGATTTCTCGGTATGCGATATTTGTTCCGCCATACAGTTCTACATCAAACTCAAGTGAGTCAACAAAGCTGCCACGCATACAAGTTCCCTTTAATCTGCAGCAGCGCACGTCCACTTTCCTTAAACTAAATCATATACGAAGAAATGAGGTTGACATGTGGGGTGCTGATGAACTATTACCATTTACAAGATTTTCTGCATCTCCCATGTCTTATAGCGATCGATAAGTACAGTTTCAGTAGAAACAAGTATTGAAGTATGGCAGCTTGGGCTAGTTGGTATGACATGACGATAGTTATAGCGCGAGAACAGAAGGACGACAAAGAGACAAGAAGGACACGAAGGACACGAGCGCTCGTGTACTTCCTGTCGTTCTTGTCTCTTTGTCGTCCTTCTGTTATCGCGCTATAACTATCTTGTTTTGAAGGATTGGAGTGCTATGTCTGCAATTTTAAGACTGCTGAATAACCCTCTCACCAAATAACAAATCTCAGCATTCAGGGCTTTATGAAAACAGCCGTGTTTCAGGATACCAGTAAACAACACGTGTATACAATCACGCAGAAATAAGCATGCCACAGCAATTAAATGAAGTAATTAAATGATTGAACTTATCCACAAAATTCATCGTCACAAGCGTCAATGAGAAACCCTGGCAATGTCAAGGATTCATATAGCTGCCACGTCTGCAACGAAACGCGCTGACGAAATCGTCCACTCCGCGCAGAGCTGCATTGCAGTCGAAGCTGGCCGACAGGCGCGTCTGACTGTGGCAGAAGTTGACGAAGAAAACTTTCGCCGGCGAGAATGGGCCCGCGTTAACAAGGCCCTTGCCATGCATCTTCGCCTGGAACGCGCGAAATGCCGGCAGAAAGGCTGGGCCGACTAGACCGAGCTCAGGCCGCTGCGAACCAGTAGTATTGCTGCTGGTCGCCGAACCCCAGGGTGCGGTTTCGTTTCCGTCGTTAGCGCGGTTCGATGCGTCACCAGCCACGGCCTTACGCAACGCGGGGCCGTTTTTGAGGCCTTCCAAGAGGACATTCGCGAAGCCTGTGCCCAGACCACCGAAGTTAATCGCACCGAAAGCCTCGTCGTGGATGTAGTAAAACGGCTCGTGCACGGCGACCATCGACAAACTGACGGTTTCCAATATGCTGTCGTAAGAGAACGGGTCCTTCGAGTTGCCATGCGGCAGCCGCTTGTCCTCGAAGTACGCGCTGCCACCGATGAGCGCCGCGTTGCCGAGCCTCTCGGAGATCCAGTAGTCCAGCATGGTCTTCTTACTCGCGTACTTGAACGAGTAGACGCGCTGGAGCAGAGACACAGACTGGAACTCCGGTTTGGGCCACAAGTTGACGCTCAAGCGTTTCAGCTTAGTGGCGAGCAACTTCTTGACGTCGGCCGACAAGTCCGACTTGTCGTACTCGGCCACGACAGCCTCTCGAACGCTGGTGAGGAGTTCGTGGATGCCTCGCTGCTGGCGTCTGCGAAAGTTGAGAGCCATGTGATTGACGAGTAGGAGGAGCTTGAAGGAAGTCTCGACCTGGGTCTCACAGAATAGCGGGCGCAGCAGCTCGGCCTTCTCAACGCTTCCGTACTTCTGGACAAAGAAACGGTTGTCCGCTACGGGTGCGTAGACCTGCAGCATCCACCAACCCAGGTGGCTCAACAATGCCGAGGCATCCGACGTCGTGATGATTTGACGGACGACGTCCAACGTGCCCGTCGCCTTCACGATGGCCGTGTCCTCTGGTTCGAAAGATGAGAAGTTCTCGGTAAGGAAGTACTTGCTCATCAATGAAACGAGGCGTTCTGTTTTCAGACCAAACGCTTGTGCTAGAGAGTCGAGCTTAAAGACCGTGACAGACTTGTCCTTTGTGACGACTTCGGCGAACTGAAAGACGATGAGCCTGGTTAGATCATACACAGCGCGATACGGGCACAGTTCGGTGGCCCCCTCGCCGCTGGCATTCCGAGTCGAGTCGGGGCGAAAATAGGCCAAGTACTGGTCCAAGTATCGGAGAATCGTGGCCTGGCTAGTCATGACGAGGTACTGACCTTTCCAGAATTTGGCGTAGGCACTCGGATAGATGTAGATCATCTTGCGACCTCTTGAGGTGTCGGCAAACGGCGGAAGCATCTTGACATCGAACCAGAGTGGTATGTTCCAGCGGATGCTCAGGTTGAGGTGAGCTTAAAACGGGTCCACGTCGGCGGGCGGCTTTTCGGGCCAAGGAATGCCGAGGTCGCGCATCAGCTGCTTGAACTTCCGGCGCGTCTCGGCCGCGTTCTCCGTGGCCCTGTTCACGTGAAAGTTATTGGTAAAATGTTCTGCCAACATGTGATCAATTGGCTTGATACTACGCGTATACACTTTCGGGGCTAATAAAAATGGATACACAAGATTATAGATCTCTATGACAACATTATCTATCAATAAACCAAGATTACGGCTGACATTAGTCATAATTAGCTTAACGCTAGTCATTAGTCTCTTTGCACTTTTCAAGTATATACGGAAATCAGAATCATGCAACTGAGATGTTCATTTGGCTGCATGTACAGTCTGTTGCGCACTTAGGCGAAATCTTGATGCGGGACATCGAGGTGCGGCCAGCGCTGAAGTCGCACGCCGGCCGCATCTCGCGCATGCGCAAACGTCTGAAGAGCGTGGTGTTGAACCGCATTGTCTGCTATATACAATGGTGCGCGCTGGCAACATTGTCGGGCAGCCTGCTGATTTCAACGTTGCTGTGGTAACTTGACCGATATTCTGGACTAAACTTTGCGGTACCAACCTGTCAGCCTTCATTGGCGATAATGGTGTTCTGTAAAAACAGTATTTGACAACATACGTTGTTTGATCTTGCGAAACGCCGGGAATATACTAGTGCGTTCTAATATATTTTTCTTTGGTGTGTCCACCACAGTACGCTGCGACGGAGAACATCATAATGAGGACGTACAGGGCGTGGTATTTATTTCACGCTAGAAGAACAAAGCAGTCTACAGCGACTGCCGTGCAGCTTTGCGGATTCAACTCAATAAAACAACCGGCAACGTGTTCAGAATTGATGTAGGGTCAAGATAACAACCTGAACGTGCTATTTCTCGACAGCATTCATAACATGAGGCAACACTCACTCACCGGCGCCGAAATGCACACGTCAAGCCTCCAAATTCACTTAATGCGCCGTCATGTCCCTAGCGGCAACGATATGACGGCGCTTATTTTGGGTGGAGTGAGGCGTACAGTGACGCGATGATCGACGTCGGTCCAGTTTCCGCAGTAACGATGAAATTCGCCCGCTGCCCGACAATGCGGTCAACGCGCACCGCCGGCAATAGCCGCAGTTCAAAACCACCCTTGACATTCTCCCCTCCCTTTTTTCTTTTTTTTTCATAAATAAAAATGTTGCATCATCAACCGTTCAGCACTGCGCCCCTCCAGCGCCTGCCGCACTGGCCACATCATGGTCGCATCGCGATGCTACGTGCTACGAGATTTTCAGCCGAAGTGTGAAACAGGCTTTACATCCCCTGTTCGTAAGAAATACATGACCCATTCACCACGCCCCGTCACGCAATGAGTACGGAAGGCACCTGTTACAATATACGTCTGTCCTCAAGACGTGATAGACAACTCGGCTACTGGATTACTTTCGACAATGTTGAACCTTTCCCAACATAGTTGAAATGTACGTCTGCTGACTGCTCTCGAAACTTCAACAATAAATAGGCTTAGCGTTTTCCCGAATTGAAGTAGGTTAACAAACTTATTGCGAGAGCAATCATGTGCACATTCCCGGCTGTTTTTTGCCGTCGGTGTCGCCGTTGGTCACCGCCATCATGCATATATATATATATATATATATATATATATATATATATATATATATATATATATATATATATATATATATATATATATATATATATATATATATATTGTAACGGATATAACAACCTCACAACCGGGACGTCCTATTTACAAGGTTTAATAAGGGCGAACTTGTGCCCAAAGCCAAAAGAACTACACAGTAGCTGGGAGAAAGCAGCGAACGCTCGTCGTCCTCTTCTTCTCTTCTTTTCCGCTGCTCGGTAGCAGCTCGTGCACAGGCTGGGCCGGCTCGTGCCTTCCGGCGGGCTTCATGAGTCGTAGCGATGCCGTCAGCGTTCCTCTTTTAACAACGTCTGCGTTGTACTGCGCCTTAACAATTCCTCGTGGCATTATCCCCCCTCTCAAGCGGCATCGCCCCGATGCTTGCGATGAGGCTGTTTTTTTTTTGTGTGTGCAAGTTTGTAAAAATGAGGTTGCAGTACGTCAAGGTATTGGGGTGGCTAGGTTTGGAATCGGTCGTAGTACGGTTTCATCCGTACAATGTGTACACGCTCCGTGGGATTGCGTCGCCTCGAATGCAGGTGGCCTGCAGGCTTGACTTCGTAGACGAGGTCATTGTGTCGCTGTACGATCTCGTAGGGGCCAAAATACCGGGAAATGAGTTTTTCGGAGAGGCCTCGTCGTCGTACTGGAGTCCATATCCACACTTTGTCGCCAACGTCATATCGCGTGTCAAGTCTTCCTCGGTTGTAGCGGTCGGCATCGATGCGGTGTTGGTGGCGTATTCGGTATCTTGCTAACTGGCGGGCTTCTTCCGCTCTTTGTAGAAAGTCGTCAAGATCGGGGGGGTAGTCATCTTGGTCTATTGGTAACATAGCATCCAGTGTTGTGGTAACAGCACGACCGTAAACTAGTTCAAATGGGGTGATTTTGGTGGTCTCTTGCACAGCCGTATTGTAGGCGAAAGTGACGTATGGTAAAATTTCGTCCCACTTTTTGTGCTCGACATCCACATACATGGATATCATGTCCGCTAAAGTTCTGTTAAGGCGTTCGGTCAGGCCATTGCATTGAGGATGATATGCAGTGGTTTTCCTATGAACAGTGTGAGTCATGTTGAGCAGGCACTTCAAAAGTTGCGCCGTGAAAGCCGTTCCGCGATCGGTGATTACAACCGTTGGAGCGCCATGTCGCAGGACTATTTTGTGTACGAAGAATTGGGCCACTTCTGCTGCCGTTCCTCGTTCCAAAGAGTCTGTTTCGGCGTATCTAGTTAAATAATCAGTGGCCACAACGATCCATTTCTTGCCGAGTAAAGATGTCGGGAAGGGTCCAAGGAGGTCCATTCCAACTTGGCGGAAAGGCGCTTTCGGTGGATCTATAGGTTGTAGAAGGCCCGCTGGTTTAGAACGTGGTGTTTTTCGTCTTTGGCACTCGCGGCATGTTTTGACGTAGTGTTGCACTGAAGCTAGTAGCTTGGGCCAATAATAATGGAGACTGATCCTTGCAAGCGTTCGCGTCACACCCAAATGTCCAGATGTGGGCTCATCGTGACACGCTCGAAGTATTTCTTGTCGCATAGTTGCTGGAACGACAAGCAGGAACTTTTCGCGGTTGGGCTTGAAGTTTCTCTTGTAGAGAACGTTTCCTCGGAGGCAGAACAATGCGAGGCTTCGAGAAAATATACGGGGTACTTGTACGTCAATTCCTTGCAGGTGTTCGATAAGCGGGAGTAATTCTTTGTCTGTACGTTGGAGTTCGGCTATTTGAGTGGTCTCGACAATTCCTACGAACGGAAAGTCGTCTTCTTCTGATAGTGGTGTGTCTGTAGGAGCCCGTGACAAACAGTCGGCATCGGTATGTTTTTTGCCAGATCGGTATACCACTGTTATATCGTATTCTTGCAGTCTGAGGCTCCACCTTGCTAGTCGTCCAGATGGTTCCTTTATGTTCGCCAGCCAGCAAAGCGCATGGTGATCGCTGACTGCCTTGAATGGTCTACCATATAGGTACGGCCGAAATTTACTGATGGCCCAGACGACGGCAAGGCATTCTTTTTCCGTGGCCGAATAGTTTGTCTCTGCTTTTGTTAGAGTCCGACTGGCATAAGCTATCACTTTTTCTTCACCTTTCTGCCACTGTATTAGAACGCATCCAAGGCCGATGTTACTGGCATCTGTGTGTATTTCCGTGTCGGCTGTCTCATCAAAGTGAGAAAGAATCGGGGGGTTTTCTAACCTCTTTCTCAATTCGTTGAAGGCGCTTTGTTGCTCGTTTTGCCACTGGAAAGGCACATCTTCTCTCGTAAGTCTCGTTAAGGGTTCTGCGATCTTTGAAAAATTTCTCACAAATCGTCTATAGTACGCACATAGACCTAGAAATCTCCGTACTGACTTTTTGTCTGTTGGCACCGGAAACCTTGCGACGGCGGCCGTCTTATCAGGATCAGGGCGAACACCTTGGGCGCTGACGACATGCCCAAGAAAACGAAGCTCTTCGAAAGCTAATCGGCACTTCTCTGGCTTGATTGTCAAATCTGCCGAACGGATTGCCTCTAACACTGACCGAAGGCGCTTGATGTGCTCCTCAAATGTAGCCGCGAAGATGACCACGTCGTCTAGGTACACTAGGCAACACTGCCACTTCAATCCGGAAAGCACAGTGTCCATCATGCGTTGGAACGTTGCCGGCGCACAACAGAGACCAAACGGGAGAGCCTTAAATTCGTAAAGTCCGTCCGGGGTAACAAAAGCAGTCTTTTCGCGATCACGTTCATCAACCTCGATCTGCCAGTATCCACTTTTCAGATCTAGTGATGAGAAGAACTTGGCACACCGAAGTCGATCTAACGTGTCGTCGATGCGTGGAAGGGGATATACATCCCGTTTAGTCACAGCATTCAGTTTCCTGTAGTCGACACAAAACCGTAGCGTGTTATCCTTCTTCTTGACAAGCACCACGGGAGATGACCACGGGCTGTTAGAAGGCTGGATAACATCATCTTCAAGCATTTCTCGTACCTGCTTCTTGATGACTTCCCTTTCCTTAGGGGAAACACGATACGGGTGCTGGCATACCGGCCTGGTTGTCTCGTCCGTTATGATCCTGTGTTTTGTAATGCTCGTGCGCCGTACCTTTGAACTGTTGGAGAAACAGCTGCCAAATTCCCGCACGAGGTCGTATAGCTGTTGACGTTGAATCTCTGAAAGATTAGGATTTACGTATATTGTGTCGCAGGCATCAGATGGAAGTTTCACATTCGGTGACGTCGTTTCAAGACTGCATATTTCTGTCACTTCACAGAACTCATGAAGAAACGCTATTGCCGTCCCTTTTGCGATGTGCTGGAATTCGTTACCGAAATTCGTCAAGAGGATGTCTGTGCACCCGTTTCGCAGCTGGATAATCCCTCGTGCCACACAAACGCCTCTTTTCAAGAAAACATCCACGTTGCTCTCCGCCACACCCTCGTAGTCGCTGAATGCATCATTATGCACGAGAACCATTATACTGCTCCGTGGCGGTACAGTCACATCATCGTCGACGACGCGCAGTGGAGTGGTACATCGTTCATCTGATCGTGCTACCTTTAAAGCTTGCTCCGTCGAAAAGGACACGCTCGACCTCTGTAAATTGATAATCGCACCATTAGCTTGTAGGAAATCCATTCCCAGTATCACTTCCCTCGAGCACACAGGCAGGACGACAAAGTCACCGACGTAAGTGAAGCCCCGTATCATGACCCTTGCGGTACATCGGCCGGAAGGGGTTATGAGGTGACCACCTGCAGTACGTACTTGAGGTCCACCCCATTCGGTCAGAACTTTCTTGAGTCGCTTCGCTAATTCGTAACTTATCACAGAATAATCCGCACCAGTATCGATCAAAGCATTGAGCTCTAGTCCGTCAATCACCAACGGCAAGTCTGAAGTAATTTTCTCTGTACTGCACTCCTTTACCTGGAAACAGTCGTCGTTATCAGGCTCGTACCGCAGTGGAGGATCTTCATATCCCAAGTCGCCAGCGGCCTCGCCTCCACAGGTCGCCCTCTTCAGTTTCCCGGATTTGGGCTAGGCGAACGCTGCCTAGACGTGCTTGGGAAGGGACGTGGGCTAGACGAGCGGTAGCGCATAGGGGATGGTGAGCGTGGTTGATGACGACGAGGCGGGTCAAATTCCCGACGTGAGCATAGGTATTCTTCAATCTCGGAAGGTCTTTCGCCGTTTCGCGGACACGGTGCATTGATGGCGAATCCCCTAAGACCAGCTTGACGATATCGGCAGAATCGGTACAGGTGGCCAGCCTCTCCACAGTGGAAACACAAGGGCCTACGTGTGGCATCTCGCCACACATCGCTCTTCCGTGGCATCATCTCTCTCGCACGAGGTGGAGTGCGTGTTGCCTCTACGATTTCAGGCGGGCTGCGCATTGTCTGTACATAAGTACTTGGTGTCTCGATCGGCGAACAGTGCAGAGTAGGTCGCCTGAGCACCTCGGAGTACGTTACCGCCCGTCGTGTCGCCGGCACATCACTCCGCGGCTCCCGCATGGCCTGTCGAATTTCGTCTCGGACAACTTCAGCAAGAGACAGCTCGGGGGTGACATCAGGTGACTGCAGTTTCCTTAATTCTTCCCTGACAACAGACCGGACGAGCTCGCGCAATGTGTCAAGATTATCCACGACGCCTGCTGAGTAGACTCCTGCGGATGCACCGGCTACGTCGCGGTTGTACTGTCGGGCTCTCTGCTGAAGCGTCGTTTCGATGGTTGTTGCTTCCGACCGAAACTCAGCAACAGTACGGGGCGGATTGCGGATGAGTCCCGCGAACAATTCTTGCTTTACCCCGTGCATGAGGTGGCGCACTTTCTTGTCTTCCGTCATGCCAGGATCAGCTCGCTTGAAAAGGCGGGACATGTCTTCGATGTACATCGCGACAGTTTCGTTCGTTCGTTGAATCCGTGTGCGGAGAGCTGCTTCCGCCTTTTCCCGGCGATCACTGTTGGCGAACGTACTCAGTAGCTGCCGCCGAAACTCTTGCCACGACGTCAGAGATGCCTCGTGGTTTTCGTACCACACTCGTGCAGAGTCTTCCAACGCAATGTAGACGTTACGCAGCTTGCCTTCCTCGTTCCACTGATTTAGATTTCCCACTCTCTCGAAATGCTCTAACCAGTCTTCGGCGTCCTCGTATGGGTCACCATGAAACACCTTTGGGATGACCGGTTGGCTTACGATGAGTTGTGCCGGCGTAACTTGGCTCGTCATGGTGGTGGCGGCGCTTGTCTCCGTCACCGATGCCCTTGATACAGAAGGGAGTGGCCCAAATTCTGGCAACTCTCCTCGGATACGGCGGCTGACTCGTTGGTGCACCGGTGTAAGCTCCACTGGTTGCGGCTGGTCAGTGCTTGGACTTCGCTCTTGCGTGGGGCTCGGAATCATGTACCCAGCACCTCCACCAGAAAATGTAACGGATATAACAACCTCACAACCGGGACGTCCTATTTACAAGGTTTAATAAGGGCGAACTTGTGCCCAAAGCCAAAAGAACTACACAGTAGCTGGGAGAAAGCAGCGAACGCTCGTCGTCCTCTTCTTCTCTTCTTTTCCGCTGCTCGGTAGCAGCTCGTGCACAGGCTGGGCCGGCTCGTGCCTTCCGGCGGGCTTCATGAGTCGTAGCGATGCCGTCAGCGTTCCTCTTTTAACAACGTCTGCGTTGTACTGCGCCTTAACAATTCCTCGTGGCAATATATATATATATATATATATATATATATATATATATAAGAGAGAGAGAGAGAAGACTCGAACGTGTGACCTCTCGCGTCGGAGAGCGTGTCGTTAACCGTTGAGCCACTAAGGCGCACGTCATTCAATGTTCAATCCATGTTTTCAGCATTACCAGCGAGATGGCACGAAGAGCTCGCTGGGCGCCCAGCTCGTCGCAACGCGGCGACGCGCGCATCTCCCAGGCGTAATTTGCACCCAGGGGGAAGGGGGGGGGGGAATGAATCAACTCGTGCGTGCGTGCGCTTATCTCGTGGTGCGGAGAATCGTGCACCTTGGCCTTCCACTGGAATTATTTCATTGTAGTTACCGGGCGCGCCAAGGTGGCTTCGCTCACTGCACAGCCCCAGTTTGCGAAAATGGCGCGCTTTTCAGACAGAGCGAAGTAACGACCGTGGCGTTTGTTGATTCACGTTCATCTGTACCTGTGAGCCCATTTCGTGCGTCATTTGTGCGTGAATAACGCGCAGCACGTTTTCATCCGCTTGCCTTTTTTTTTCGCATTGGATTCCAATGTGCTGCTATCGTATTCACCGATTCGCCCTTGCGGCGAGACTGTGAGTTTTGTCGTATTACATGTACCCACTTTAACTTGGTTTTTAAATCTGCAATAATAGGCACTGAAGAGATCACGTTAGTAGTAGCTGCACACTTTTTTTGTGATGTGGCTGCAGATGATTATATTGACAACTTGGCCATCTATGAGTTGCAATGGAAGATTTCAACCGCACACTCCCTGCGAAATTCACCTGGTATTGCACCCGCTGATATCCCACGCTGTGGCGGCGGTAGTTCAAGCAGTTTAAACCTCTGGATGCATGGTTCGCTGGCAAACTATTTCACTGCCATCCTGAATAACGGCTCACATCTTTATCTCATCTTTATCAAAATCCTTGAAATCACGTGAATTTTTGTACCACACGCCAGTGTCTGGTTGAGCCATTTAGGTAGTAAAATGAAAAATTGGGCCAGCTGGAATGCTTGCACGATTGACGCAGTGCTAGAGGCGAAGACGAGAAGAACGCACAGTACACAGGACTGCGCAGCACTCGTTCCGGTATATATTCATTCAGGCAACCAACCTGTGCGCACATGCTTCGAAGGAATCGGATATGAGGCGTTCCAACGGCGACGTATGGCGGTGCAGTCGTATCTCGTCTACCACCATGCGACCCCAGGCGTATTTCACGTCCCACTCGTAACGCCAGTGTTCATCCAGCTCCTTGGACGGGTCGGGGAGCCAGCGCGAGCTGACGTACGCCTTGAAGTCGTGGCACGGGTCGACGCTGGCGTTGAGGGTGTCCACGAGCAGCGCCTCGAACCGGGAACAGCCTTCGGTGCGACACGAGAGACTTAAGCGTTCCCCCGATCGCTCACC
The DNA here is from genome assembly GCF_043290135.1 of Rhipicephalus microplus. NCBI lineage: Eukaryota > Metazoa > Arthropoda > Arachnida > Ixodida > Ixodidae > Rhipicephalus > Rhipicephalus microplus. Next base: position 182,982,564 of record NC_134705.1, read on the forward strand.
GTTTCCTGCGAACATCCGGGCGATCACCGCGGAGACGTAGAAGATGGTTACTACGGCAATGACGATGACGACTGCAGCGGCGAAAACGACTGCGCAAACCACCCGCTTGGAGTAGGTGACCGGCGCCTCGTCGCGCGATCCACGTGGAGACTGCGTGATACAAAGAAATTAGTAGTCGAGCATTGAGATGTTCAATTCCCGGGATAACCAACTCTTTTTCCGAGCTGCCCGCCACGTGTCCTCTTATTGAAGTCATTTCCGTGACGGAAATGGGGGGGTCCAGCTTGACGAACGTCATTTCCGTCACGGAAGTGACGTGGTTAATTTCTGGTGGGCCCCTGCATAACACATATTTGCATTAAAATATTTCTTCGGGTGTTTAGTTCACACATAATGTTAGCGATATATCGAGCATCGACACAATAAAAACAGACGTTGCAAAGTACCACCTAAGGAGAAAATTTTGCTCTTATATTTTAGATTAACATCACTCTCTCTCGCCTAATTCAAGAAGGTCTTTTGAATTTGCTCCATCAGAATATTATGGTCACCAGGAACGGTTATCTTCACATTTTCACGGATGCGAAGAATAAAAGTGCTGTAAGAACACTAAACTGTCTTAACTGGGTATTATGGACACTGTCAGACTTCTGACCAAAATTCGCGGCAACTCAAGCAAAGGACTAAACGAAAAAATGGATATATAAAGCTTACAGACTGCTATCGTATGCCCACTTACTGTTCTATGCCAGGACACTTACTGACCTTTATGGTGTAACCTTTCGAGATGGGGTGTGTTTATTTTCCCGGCCATTGGGATAATTGATCAAAAACATTTTCTCCTGGCAGTCGCGTCCCATTGGCTCTCACAAGTCACGTGACTAACTGCCGGAATAATTTTTTTTGTATGATTCTTCCGGCAACCGGTAGAACTTGACCTAACCTATTCAACATGACCTAACGTAACCTAACACAACGCACGCAGGGCCACGTCTGTCCATCTGTCTTGCAGCCTAACCTAACCTAATCTAACGCACGCTAGGGTACGTAGGCCCAGTCTGTCCCCAACAGCCCGTTTTTTCTCTTTTCTCCCCGCGGCAGTTAGTCACGTGACATATGAGAGTCAATAAAAGTCGACCACTGGGAGAAATTTTTTTGAACAATTATCCCGGTTGCCTGGAGAATAGACACTGTTTGAGATGAGTATACAATGAACAAGAGAGCGCCACGTCGGTGTAATCCTCTAGCTATTCGAAAAAACAACAAAAAACTCTTGGTTTCTGCTCGGCACTGGGAATCAAACCCGGTACCCACTGCATGGAAACGGACGCTCAACCATGCAGCCCCCGCTACGGTAGCAATTTATTTTTAAAAAAAGGTTAAATTAAGAACGATAGTGAATTTACATTTATGCCCATTGATCAGCGTCACCTGATCTATATCAATCTGGAGACTTGGAATACATCGTACGTCACACTGTTACCTTACAACGGAAAAACCCGTAATGTAGCTTCGTTGGACTCTCATTCGAAAGCTTAATGGACACCATAAACGTGTCTCCACTCACCTGTGGCGTTCTGTTCGGAGGCGACCACGATTTCATGGCGGCTGCAAAGAGGCGCTGAATCAACGGCGATGCACTCTTGCTTTCACCTGGAGCCATCTTCTTCTGCGTCATCTTTTCGTCGCGAGCAACAAGCATATGCGCACGTACCTGATGACCTCGTCATCGCCTCTAAGTATAGATCCCCACCACATGGCAACAGTGTAGGGAATCAAAATTCAGGAGTCCTTCGCCCATCGGAGAAATGGGGGAGGGCGGGAGCAAACCTTTTGCTCAAGACTAACGCCGCAGTGGCATAGCGTCTATGGTGCTCGTACGATGACCGGAACTTCCCAGGTTCGATCCTCGTGTCGGCGGTGGCATACGATGAAGGTGAAACGCAAGGAGCCCGTGTATATACTGTGCCATTTTCCTCTCTTGCGTCGCCTTCTCACTAAGGTATACGCTGCCATGTTAGGATGAATCGTCAGCACAGCATCCCGCACTTCTCTTCCATCGTTAATGTGCACGTAGCCTCTGAGCACATGGAGGCAGCTCGAAGTGGAGCTCGTACACGGCACTACCAGGGGCTGATAAACCATGGCCGCTGCACGATTCTTCAATGCTGAGACGTTTATAACTTTATAGTCCGTTAGATGTCCAGTTCTCTATCGACAATTAAAAAGTGTAAAGTGAAGAAGCCTTCATTATTGTATTACAGTAGTTGCGCATCCTTATATAGATGAAGTTATAGGGTTCACGCGCAATGTAGTCCCTTTATTGTCGCAATCTTTTATTCCCATATGAATTGGCGTGTTTCTGTAAAATATATATATATATATATATATATATATATATATATATATATATATATATATATATATATATATATATATATATATATATATATATATATATACATATATATATATATATATATATGTGTGTGTGTGTGTGTGTGTGTGTGTGTGTGTGTGTGTGTGTGTGTGTGTGTGTGTGTGTGTGTGTGTGTGTTTGTGTGTGTGTGAAGTACATCTTTCGTATAGGAACAGTAGCAACGGAAGTGTTTATATTTCGTCAGTTTCGGCTAGAGTAAGGCCTTCTCCAGGAATAAGGCCGAAACTGTCGAAATACACTTCCGTTGTGACTGTTCTTACGTATATAGGAGAGAGAGAGATACGCTAACTTCTGTATTCAGTAACATACAATATTACACGTTTTGGCTAAAGGAGAAAGTGAAGAAAGCAAGGATAGGAAGGATATGAAAGGTCCACTGTAGACGATCGCACGGTTTGCTACCCGACGTTAGGGGTAAGGGAATGGAAGGATGGAGAGAGTGAGCACTACACGCGCACGGAACATTCGACATCCGGGCCAGCGTTAACAAACTGCATTAGTGCACGACTGGCTTTTATATGTCATCCATGGAAAGGCAGGCATGCCGGATCGAAGGAAAGTTTGGATAGTCCCTTCAGACCCGCACGTGTGAAGAGTTTGTGATGAGACGAACGTAATACGGTGGTGCGGTCGAAGTCGAGGGGTCTCAATGGCATTTTTTTGAAAACAGCGGAGAAGAGCAGCTTGTCTATTTCGGCTTCTTCGGTAGGAAGTCTTCCGGGTTCGGTACAGCCCGAGAACAGGCTTCATGTGAATTAGCATCTGTAGAATAAAGAAAGGCTTTAACAGAATACAGTGGGGCAGATATTGTGCATAAACCGCGCGATAAGCAGCTTGCACTAGTCCATTTACCATTGAGTAATTGATTTGTGTCGGCTTTTTGGCGCTCGAATAGGCTGTTTCAGAGAACAACAGTCAAGCACGACGTCGATATAACGAACTTTAACATTTCACTTGCCACAACCTCATGCTCACCAACACCGCGTGTTTTAAACCTCGATATAACGAAGCATGTTATCGGTGGTTTCAATCGCCGGTAACATGCTACGAAATCTCAAGCAAAGGCAAAGTTGTCTGTTGAAACACCGGAGCAGAGGGAGGTCATATCAGCACGTTACACAGAGAAGTTTACCAAGCGTGAGAGAATGCCGATATCGAACCTATACTGCAGCTGCCATCTGTGTGCATAGTTTTTTTTTTTGTGTGAAATCGAGCCAAACGTGTACTTTTTGCTTGTGATAACTGGGTTTACAATAGCCAAGTATCAGCCGATCTTCGCTGAGTTTTTGGGAGCCCAACAGTGCAGCCACGTAAGCGACTACCCATATAGTGTCCGCGGACCTTGTGATCGTCTCCTGAACACATATCGCAGCTAATGCAGAATGAGCGGTTTGCGGATGCGCATTAAAAAAAAACGCCATAAATCTACACGTTCCTCGCGCAGGCCGGTTCTATACAGGAAGCCATAAAACAGCAAGATACCCTTGTTGTTTGTTTTTTAACGATATTTGACACCACAAGCAGACACTTACTGGTGCAACTTTTCGTGCAAGCTTCACAGGATGGGAAGCTGTTAGCGCCGACGGAGCAGTTAGCGCTCAGAATACGAGTGCAGAGGCCAGCAGCGAAATTGAAGTACCACGTGTTTCTAGACCCCTTGCGGCATGGTCCTTGCTCTGGCACCACGCTGCAGGAAAGTTTCTGCCTCTCTGGGGCGGCAAACCCGATTATGTCAGTGGTAACGTTGTTGCGAGAGGTCAGTAATTAGTTATGCGTCTATTCACTAGGAGCATCGGACAAATTTAAGTTATCGAAATTCTTGAACTTAAGTTTATTGAAAACTAGTTGTTTGGCCAGTTGGTAATTCGTCATACTGTGAGTAAATTTACTGCAACTTAGTAATCTCTATAGAAAAACCCCCCCATCCACGTTAGCTTCCACTCAAAACCCACACAACACAGCGCTGTGTGTATGTTTCTTGAGTGGAAGCCAGTTTGAGTGTGTGAGTGTTTCGAGAGATTACCAAGTTTGCGCTAAATTTACTTACAACATTATTTAACGTAAGGTTTCTCGGGAAAAGGAATTCTTTTCAATTAAAAAGACATCTCCCAGGCTCGACAAGCGTGCCTAAACGATGAAAATCACGCTAATCTGTGGTTTAATAACGAATATCGCGCTTATCAGCTTTTCAATTACCACTTAGTACATATATAGCGATTCACGAACTGTAGCCATTGTTTTCTCAATGCATGCACACTATAGCATAAAATCTCAGGGTTGCGCAGATTTCGGGAGATGTGTTTGTTGGTCAGTTGCGGATTTCGAACCGGTGGTAACTTGAGCGCCGATCGCAAGCATGCATCGGTTCGAGACCAAGGAAAAAGAAACAATTAAGCAGGTGTCACAGACGAGCGCTCAAAAAGGGCGCGCCGCCAAATTCTCGCGACGAACCGCCGGAGTGACGCCGCGAGGTCAACGAAAAAGAAAGAAAAAGAAAAGAAACATCTAAAGGCTCCCCGGGCGCGCAAGCCTCTCCTCTCGGAAGCGTGGCTTCGCCGACGAACGATCTCACCCCACAACGGTGGCCGAGCAAGCGCTGGAAATTTCTGGAAGGAAGGGGGCGTGTTATGCCGGGTTGAGTCATCTGTCGGGGACGGCCCTCGTACAGTCTCGCACCTTTCCCCAGCCTTCGCTGCGTATCGCGCCGACGAAATGACGAGAACCTTCTGGAATCTCGCGAGGAAGGTATTTAATCGAGCGGCCGAGACGAGAGAGCAGGAGAAGACGGAAGTTAGCGCCAGAGCGCGTTGGGTATCCCGCCGTGTAGTCGGCGAAGGTTTTGTCCGTAGGGACAAAGCAGGAGAAGAAGAGGATTTCCACCTGAGGGGTGAAGGCTCGAGCTACAGGCAAGAGCGTGTGTTTACCGCTATCGAGCGAAGACGCGTGGCAACAGCTGCGTGTGTGAAGCCGACGTGTTTCCGGCGAAGAAGTTTGAAGCTTGGAGAGTGGCCTATTGAAGACGTGAGGTTTCCTGGAAGAGAAATTTCGGCGAGGTTTTCTGGAAGAGAAACTTCGAGGGCTGCGGAACGACAACAACGCTGGACTTTGAGTGAGTGATTCTCGGAAGAGTATCATTCAGACTTTTGTTCCAAGGACTTTGGACTGAATAGGTTTTCTATCTCTTTAGTCCTTAAGTGTCTTGGTTGTTAAATGCACGCGACTGCATTGCAGTGTGAGTTGTTGTCTGCGTCCGTTGTTTTGGGTGTGGCTGATTGTACTGTGTAGTTCGTTGGTTGATTGGTGACATATTGTACTCAACTATTGTGGAGTGTGCATTCTTGTGTATTGGTTTTGATCTGCCATTATTGAGAATATGATTTTGTTTGTTTATCAACTCTCGGCTCTGACGTTCTTTGGGCCACAGCCGGCGTCCGCTGGCGCGCCAAAAAGGACCACTTCTAAATTGTCCACGCTTTCGTGGTGCGGTTCGGGGGGCTGATACTTCGGCCCTTGGAATTAGCCCGGCGATCGCCTACCTAATTAACGGGACCGGTGTGACAATTAATCTGGCGTCCGCGACACAGGACCTTTTGGTGCACAGTGTGTCCAAAGTAGTGAGAAAGAGCCTATAGTTGTTGATAGTGCTATCGGAACGATTTGGTGTGTTGTTCAGTGTTCTCGTTAACGAGTGCAGAGGAGGGTTCCGATAGACTGATTTAGGCAGATACTTTTTGCACGCGGCAAGGTTTCATTTGCGAGACACAATGGATCTCGAAAAGGTAGTCGCTCTTGGTGAGAAGATGGGTCTTTCTGGCGCCGAGCTACGGAAGTGGGTCACCCAGAAGGAAAAAGAAGAAAAAGAGAGGGCCATAGAAGAAAAGGCAGCTGAGCTGGAAAAAGAAAAGAGTGCGGTCGAAAGAGCCAAAGCGGAAAAAGAAGCTGAGTTGGAGAGAGAGAGGTTGGCAGCTGAGAGGGCCAAGGAAGAAAAAGCAGCTGAGTTGGGGAGAGAAAGGCTGGCCGCTGAAAGGGTGAAGGAAGAAAGAGAGCAACAATTGAAGTTGGAGTTGGAGAGAGAAAAGATGGCAGACGAAAGGGCAGAAAGAGAGCAGCAATTGAAGTTGGAGCTGGAGAGAGAAAGACTGGCAGCTGAGAGGGCGAAAGAAGAAAGAGAGGAAAGAGAACGGCAGCGTCAGCACGAGATAGAACTCGAGCGGCTCCGTTTGCAACAGCGAAGTGAAACTCTGGTCCAAGCTAGAGTTGAAAGCAGCAAACGGGAGGACCACGGCTTCCTCTTGAACCCAAGCAAGCTGCTCGTAGCGTTTGATGAGAGGAAAGACCTTGACGCGTACCTTCATAGATTTGAGACGATTGCAAGGAGCCAGAATTGGCCGGAACATCAATGGGCAACTGCTTTGAGTACTTGCTTGAGTGGTGAAGCGCTCAGTGTGTACGGCAGGCTGACGCCGACCGATGCAGCCAACTACGCAAAGGTGAAAGCTGCTTTGCAGAAGCGATTTAGATTTACTGTAGAAGGATTCTGGGACAGATTTCGGACAGGAAAACCAGCTGATGGTGAGACGGCTACGCAGTATGCTGCCCGACTTTGCCACTATTTCGACAGATGGATTGAACTTTCATGGACAGCGCAGGAGTACGATGAACTTAGAGAGCTCCTAATTAGAGAACAATTTCTTACTAGTTGCCACCCAAACCTGTCGCTGTACTTGAAAGAGAGGAAGGCTGAGTCACTTGAAGGAATGCTTGAATTGGCTGATCAATTCTTGGAAGCGCAAGGTGGAACTAATTTGGCCAAGGTCAAGAAGGAGTGTCCCGATGATTCGAAGAAATTGGCTCCCGAAGAAAAGAAGCGTGCACTGGAGAGCATTCCGCGATGTTTTCTGTGCAACCGAGTGGGTCATCGCGCGAAAAACTGTCGAACGATCTTTACGAGCCCTACGGCAGTAAAATGTTTTAAGTGTGGACAGACTGGGCACAAAGCAGACGCATGCCGAAACGGGGCGAGTCAAACTCACCAGGTATCCTGTGTGCAAGCGGCACCGAAATCCGGTAATAATGCCGTCACAGATGGATTCGTAGAGTTGAAAAATGGGGAGAAAATTTCTATTTTGGGTGCTGTAATGGCAAAACAGCCGACCGGTGTTACGAAGAAAATGCCAACGCTGCCTGGAAAAGTTGCGGACAAAAAGATTACGGTGTTAAGAGATACCGGCAGCTCCACTGTTATCGTGCGGAGAAATTTGGTACGGGAAAGTGAGTTAACGGGCAAAACGAAACCGGTTTGCCTAATTGAACGTACGGTTCGGATGCTTCCCGAAGCAGAAATTGAGGTTGAAACCCCGTACTTCAGCGGGAAGGTTACAGCTTTATGCATGACGACCCCCCTGTACGACCTTGTCATCGGAAGCATCGACGGGGCGCGAGGACCGAATGATCCGGAATGTTTGGGAGAAGACCCTAAGATAGAGTCCTCGCCAACCCAGCGACCGCGAGATACAATGGAGGAGCAGCCCGTGGTGGATCTCACTAGAGCCCAAGGTGAAGCCGTGGCGCAAGAGACAGCGAATGAGAAGATGATCGTGTTGAATGAGTTCAGGGGCCGAGCAGCTGGACTTACTTCGGCACGACCTCAACCGACCGGCAGTGTAAAGGTGACGGAGTCGGCCAGCCGGGCCAAATGTAGAGACATGAACAAGCTGGTAAATAAACAGACAGGACCCGTCGAACGTCATGACCCGTTAGCAGGGTCGGAAGTGACAACGATGGCTGAGACGCTGCCTCAGATACCGTCGTTGGAAAAGGCTCGCCGAAAAAGAACAAGGAAAAACAAGAAGAGATCGAGCGAGCACCGCAAGAAAGGACGCAAGCGCAGCTCGAAATACACAGGATAGGTGCTGAGGTGGAATCGGAATGTGTTTGGCAGGGCTGAGTGACATATGTTGTGTTAATGTTCTGGTTATCCTGTGTCTCAAGTGTATGTCGAGCGAGTCAAAGTGTTCTGTGCGATGATGTGATGTATAGTATTGTATAATTGTTGTAATGAGATAACTTTGTACATTTGTATTGTTGGAATATGCGATGGAGTGTTGCATTCATGTACCGGTGGCTATATTTCATGTCTTGTGGAATTGAATTCAAATGTACAATTGTATTGAGCGATCTATTGTGAATGTGAAGTGTCATGAGTGACGGTTTGTGTTACAGTCTGTGGCAATGTGCGGTGACTGTTCGCGCTCGTTTGTGTGGTTTTGAATATTATGAGATAATATTCTTAAAGTGGGGGGCAGTGTCACAGAACGAGCGCTAAAAACGGGCGCGCCGCCAAATTCTTGCGATAACGCGCCCAGAGAGACGCGGCGAGGTCAACGAAAAGGAAAGAAAAAGAAAACAAACATCTAAAGTCTCCCCGGGCGCGCGACGCCTCTCCTCTCGGAAGCGTGGCTTCGCCGATGAACCTCCTCACCCCACAGCGGCGGCCGGGCAAGCGCTAGAAATTTCCAGAAGGAAAGGGGCGTGTATGCCGAGTTGAGTCATCTGTCGGGGACGGCCCCCGTGCAGTCTCGCGCCTCTCCCCAGCCTCCGCTGCGCATCGCGCCGACGAAATGAGGAGAACTTTCTGGAATGTCGTGCGGAAGGTATTTAATCGAGCAGCGGAGATGAGAGATCAGGAGAAGACGGAAGTAGCGCCAGAGTGCGTAGGGATTCCGCCGTGTAGTCGGCGAAGGTTTTGTCCGTAGGGACGAAGCAGGAGAAGAAGAGGATTTCCACCTGAGGGGTGAAGGCTCGAGCTACAGGCAAGAGTGTGTGTTTACCGCTATCGAGCGAAGACGCGTGGCGAACGCTGCGTGTGTGAAGCCGACGTGTTCGGGCGAAGAAGTTTGAAGCTTGGAGAGTGGCCTATTGAAGACGGGAGGTTTCCTGGAAGAGAAACTCGGGCGAGGTTTCCTGGAAGAGAAACTTCGAGAGCTGCGGAACGACAACAACGCTGGACTTTGAGTGAGTGATTCTCGGAAGAGTATCATCTAGACTTTGGTTCCAAGAAACTTGGACTGGATAGGTTTTCTATCTCTTTAGTCTTTAAGTGTCTTGGTTGTTCAATGCATGCGACTGCATTGTAGTGCGTATTGTTGTCTGTGTCCGTTGTTTCAAGTGTGGCTGATTGTACTGTGTAGTACGTTGTCTGATTGGTTTGATTGGTGACATATCGTACTCAACTATTGTGGAGTGTGCATTCTTGTGTATTGTTTTCGATCTGCCATTATTGAGAATATAATTTTGTTTTTTTGTCAACTCTCGGCTCTGACTTGTTCTTTGGGCCACAGCCGGCGTCCGCTGGCGCGCCAAAAAGGACCACTTCTAAATTGTCCACGCTTTCGTGGTGCGGTTCGGGGGGCTGATACTTCGGCCCTTGGAATTAGCCCGGCGATCGCCTCCCTAATTAACGGGACCAGTGTGACAGCAGGGGAAGGCAACGAGTTAGATGAAATGAAGAAATTTTATTGATCGTTCGATTAATTCATTGTAGAAAGTCAGAGCTCTTTTCTATCCTTGTCTTTTCGCTTTTGTAGTTACGCTGTAACTACTACGTTGCACCGTTTGTACATTAGGTTTGGAGTTACTGTATATGCTACCTTTAGCTAAACATAGCATATGGAGTAATTCTAATTCAGTTATGTCCTATCAACTTTCCATGTTTCCACGCTGCACACCGACGGCTATGGACAACTATACGCCACAAAAATCTGCCGTTGCTTGTGAGTACACAGCAGCTTACGCAATACGCGACAACAAGTGCATCAACTCCCTTGTACTTACGTAGGCACACTTTCTGGCACATTCTTTCCGAGGCAAATGGTTAGTCGCTCCTCCACATCTTCCGGAGAGGTACATTTTACACGTTTGCAACGCGAAGTCGAAGAACCAAAATCGCGCATTTCGCCGGCAGGGGGCTCGGAAACTCGTGGGTGTTTTGCTTCACCTGGCCCCTTTCTTTCCTCTAGTGGCTGAAACAAACGAAAATACGTATCTTTATAGGACACTTGTTTGTAGGATTTCCCAAGACGCCCGGTGAATTTAGTGGCTGACGGGTCTTCGATGTCCTCTCTTCCGACCGCTCACCGATCGGGGCCCCGTCTGCGAACTGCTCTCACTGTCTCCACTTTTTTTTTACTCTTCTCTCAATTTTTTTACTCCCTCCTTATCCCTTCTCTTGCGAACCACTACTTAGGTGTCGCACTTTGCCGCAAACAGTTGCGGGGTTAACTTAGCATTTTTTTTTCCTAATTTAAGACCACTTCCCTCTTCCAGCATGCACGCTAGTGCGCAAGAGGAACATGATCAATGATGGTAGAGCAGACTACAATGAATCTGCCATACCAACAGACTACCGTCATACCAGTAAACTATTATCATGCTACCATACCAACAAGCCCAAATCGCCACCCTCATCGCATGAGGAGCTTCTGTGAACTGATCTATAACGAACCAAGCATCCACGTTCTTGCTTCTTGTAGAGCTTACAGGCGCTAATTAATATCCAATGAAGCGCGTTTGCCACTCCGAGGCTAATAGGATGCGACGGTGCAGTCATCACTCTTGACGTGTGGAAGCACCGGGAAGTCTCTATATTGCGTCGACAAATCGAATACGGGATGTCGCTGTGGGCAACGTTTCGACCACGGAAGCTGTGTCCATGGGACATTCATCTGCCCTTCTTACAACAACGTTCTTTATGTTATTCTTATGTCGGCTTAATGCTGGTTACACATTAATCGTGGTTGCGGTGCTAACCCAAATTATTTTACAAAAATTACATATGTACTCTAACGATATAGGTGTCACGTCGGGTTGGCGTCAATTGCAGTTAGGCAACATCCACTGAAGTACTTGGTCTACGTAGCAATATCCAGGGATCCAGGCCAACCATCCTTGCAAGCACAAGTGCTACATTTCAGCCTACAGCTTCCGATGTTGGTAATAACCATGTTGCTCTTGGAATCGTTCATCATCATCAGCCTGACTACGTCCACTGCAGGACAAAGACCTCTCCCATGTTCCGCCAGTCAACTCGGTCCTGTGCTTGCTGCTGCCTATTTATACCCACAAATATCTTAATCTTATCTGCCCACCTACCTTTCTGTGTCCCCCTAACCCACTTACCTTCTCTGGGAATCCAGTCAGTTACCCTTAATGACCAGCGGTTATTTTGCCTACGCATTACATGCCCGGCCTCTTTTCAATATCAACTATGATATCCTTAACCCCTGTTTTTTCCCTGATCCACTCTGCTTTCTTCTTGTCTCTCAACGTTACACCTATCATTTTTATTTCCATCGCTCGATGCGTCGTGGTCAGTTTAAACTGGACCCTCTTTGTAAGTGTCCTGGTTCCTGCTACATAGGTAAGGATCTTTATAAAACACGTGCGACTGTTCAACATACAAGTCTGTGCATACAACATTTGTACATATGTTAAGAGTCCTTTCGTAATGTTGAGCTCGGCATCCAAATACAACAGAGTCATCCGCATGCTTCACATGACATCGATATTCCGCCGGGATCTGCAACTTTCTTTCTCTTTTTCTTTCATCTAGCATCAATGCTCTTTATTAAAGTAAGCGTACAGCATTATTATAGGTAATAACGTCCGTCCCCAGAAAGCTGTTTACTGCCTGAATTAGCTTGACATCTTTCATGTAATTCGCAGCATTTTTCTTTCATCTAGCATCAATGCTCTCTATTAAAGTTAGCGTACAGTACTATTATAGGTAATAACGTCCGTCCCCAGAACGCTGTTATCTGCCTGAATCAGCTTGGCAACTTTCATGTGATTCGCAGCATTTTTCTTTCATCTAGCATCAATGCTCTCTAATAAAGTAAGCGTACAGTATTATTATAGGTAACAACGTCCGTCCCCAGAACGCTGTTTTCTGCCTGAATCAGCTTGGCATCTTTCATGTAATTCGCAGCGTTCGTCAGCCACTATACAGCCGGAAATTAGTGTTAGGAATTCAATTCTTTGCAAATAGAAATTCTTCCAAAATGTGCAATTCTGACATCAGCTTTACGCGTTGTACAGCAGATAGCTTTTATTCCGTGATAAACGCGAAATATTTCGATGAAGCAGCCATAGCAAGTGTACTGCTTCTCTCTTTTTTTCTTCGTCGAGCCTGTATAGCTCAAAGAAGTCTCTGATATATGTCAAATACTCATAGTAAGTATATACCATATAGATGCCGTAGTTTTTTTTTTTTTTGCAAGCTGGCTATTTTCTGTACAAAGCAAGTCAAGCAAAAGCAATATGAGTAGCTACAAAGGCTATAGTTGGTGTTGCATCTCGGTTAAACGTGTTTCTAACCGTATACAGGGACAAAACTGTACACACCAAAAACACAGAGCACAGAGTGACAACTACATTTTGTAAGTCTGCATTCTCTATTTTTCGTGCGTCTAGTCCATCTGTGGTAAAAAACGCTGCCCTGGAGAGTGTGCGTCATGCTTTGACGTAGAAAATCGGTGTGCGGGGCCAATTTAGTATTTCAGGGTGCGCGGGAATCATCATGATGGTGATAGCGGTAAAACTATGAGCTCGCCTATGCACGTGCTCGTGCGCGTACGACGTGAAAAGCTCCCGAGCCACGGGGACAGCTTGGCTAACCACAGGCTAACCACGATTTGTTTTCGGTGGCGGGTGTAATTTCAGTGTACAGGTGCACCCGTACAATTGACAACATAAAATCACCAACGGAATCGGTGATAGTGACCTTTCTAGGAACAGTCCGACCTTCCGAAATTAAGGCATGGCCACTGATCTCTAAGGTAGAGCCACTTTCCCTCAAACCCCTGCCCTGTTTGAAATGTTGGCGATATGGACATAGCGTCAGAGGGTGCCGATCAGTTTTTAGATGCCGTCTGTGTGGTGAAAATCATGACAGCCGCGAGTGCAGCTCTGAGAAAGAGAGGTGCTGCTTGTGTAATGGGGCGCACCCTGCAGACTCCGCAGACTGTGCAGCAAAAGAAAGGGAGCTTGCCATATTGGATATTGTAGTACTCAAGAGGTGCTCTCGGAGAGAAGCCGTCGCAGAAATGCAGGAGAGATCCAAATGATATGCCAGTGTTGCAGCGCGTAATACCACCGCCATGGATGCATCTCTCGCAACATCTATCGCAGAGGCCGTAGAGAAGGCTATGGAAAAGGCAATGGAACGCCTCGCAAACAACCTTTTTGAAAGCTTGGCACAATTGGTTTCCAATCAACTATCTCAAATTCTAGGTGTGGCATCTACGAATGATCGGGCTCCTCACCCATCATTGGTATCGCAGCGTACGGAAATAGAAAGTGCGACAACACGTCAGCGAGCGGTTTCTACTGAGGCAGGGACTTCCAAAACAACGGAAGACGGTGATCTTACGGATGATTCGGAAGCATGTGCAGTTATGGATATGGACTCTCATAAGGCTCTGAAGCGAACCCAATCTCCCCATTCAAAAAACTCTTCGCATAATTCGAAATCTAAAAAGTATCTATCCAAAAAAGAATTCTTTGAGAACATGTCTAAGGAAGACTTTTTGTGAAAGGACATTTTGGACCAAGCAGTTTCTGTGACGGTTCTGTCGTCAAAATAGGTTCACTAACCATATTACAGTGGAATTGCAGATCTATATTTTCCGCAGCCACAGACTTATCATACCTTTCTTCACAACTTTCCCCGGATATTATATCACTGCAAGAAACCTGGCTTTCAACCAGCCAGAAGTTTCACCTAAAAATTATCGGCTATTTCGATTGGACCGACCCAGCAGAGGTGGTGGGCTTGCTGTCTTGATAGCAACTAAGTTTAGTCACAAAGCTACCATCTCTTATCGTTGTGTGACTCCAGATTGTGAAATTTTGATAGTAGACATAATACTACCAGACGCTTCTCCCTTGTCGTTTGTAAATGCGTATTTCCCAGCCGGGGTGCAAGACACACGAAGTCTAGACGATATGTTCTCTGCCTGCAGAAAGGATATATTAATCACTGGAGACTTCAATTCACATCATGTGGCCTGGGGTTTTAAAACAGATTTAAGCGGAAAACGATTGTGGGAATGGGCTATTGACAAGAATTTATCTTGTTTAAATTCGCAATCTGCTACTTTTGTCCGTGGTCTCTCTAAATCTGTAATTGACTTGACATTTTCAAGCTCATCTCTAAATATATGTTCGTGGAAAACTTTAGACTGTGCTACTAACAGTGACCACTTGCCTATTAGTTTTGTACTGAACTTTCCAAGAATACATGTCGCCGAAAAGGCCCGCTCATTCCTCAACTATAGAAAATTAGAAAAAGACCTGAGGGCTACTTTTGATCACCGCAAGGACATACAAGGTGACATTAGGGCTATGAGTCTGTGTGCAGTGTTAAAAATATCAGTTTAAGGCGCAACGTTTAAATTAGGCTCGGCCACAAGAGGATCTTTTAGTCCATGGTGGACTGAAGAGTGCACGAGGAGCTATAGAAAACGGAAAGCTGCATGGAAACAACTGCTGGTCAACCAATGTCCAAAAAATTGGTGTGATTATAAATTCCCAGCAGCAGACTTCAAACGCACAATAAGTACAGCAAAAGATGGTTATAATATGAAACGACATGAGTATCTTTCTAGGGCTAAAAACAAAAAAAGCACTCTTCAGATTTTTAAGATCTCAAAAGATGTTACCACCCGCTGAAAATATTGACTCTTCTGTTCTTTCCCCCCGTGAGCCCTCTGATTTAGTAGAAAATATTGCTAAAGGGCTCCAAGATAGATTTATGTCAACCCTACCACTGCACATTTTGAACCCAATGGCAGGCGAGGATTTCGAGGAGGTTGCTTTAGATGAGCTGGCAGAGATAATAAGGCACTTATCCCCTCCGGCACCTGGACCAGACGGGGTAACAAATTCAATGATAAAAGTATTATTCGAGATTGGTCCAACTGAAGTACTTAATCTGTGAATTTTTCTTTGACAAAAGCTTGGATATACCTGCGGAATGGAAGCTGTCTAAAGTGATTCCACTTCTTGAAAAGCAGGAAAAAGGATTCGCCTTGGACAATGTAAGGCCGATATCAATCACGTCAAATCTGGTTAAGCTAATTGAAAGAGTTTTGAATGCCCGGGTAATGAAATATATTAATAATAACGCAATATTAAACCCCAGTCAAATTGGTTTTAGATCCGGTTGCTCAATATGGTGTGCGCATGTTGATTTAGAGAGCCGAATACAACTGGCTCGGCGTCGGCGCCAATACTGTGCTTTAGTTACTTTAGATTTGGCTGAAGCGTACGATAGGGTTGAGCATTCAATTTTATTAAAACAGATGGAATATCACCACTTTCCCAACTACACCACTGCGTGGGTGTCGGAGTTTTTAAGAGGGAGAGAATATTACTGCTTTAAAGATGGGTACTCATCGAATAGATATAAGCAGACACGTGGCGTACCACAGGAGGCTGTCCTGTCGCCAGTTTTATTTAACATTTTCTTAAGCTCTATTCCATCAACTAAGGATATTCAGTTATATGTGTACGCGGACGATATTGCTTTCTTCGCAAGTAATACCAACCTTCAATCATTATACCAGAGTCTACAAAATTATCTCAATATGATAGAAAGATAGCTTAAAAATATTCATACGACCCTGAACGTGAAGAAAAGTGTGCTCCTTGCATTCTCTTTTCTGCAGCCTATCAACATCTCGTTAATGTACAGTAATGAGCTCATTCCGCAGGCGAATTCCCTTTAATATTCGGGCATCATATATAATGACACATTAAATTGGAGAAGTCACATTGATGATGTGTACTCCAAGGCAACACGGGCCATGGGGTGGCTACGGAAGCTTGCAAACCGTAAACCGGGTTTAAGAAGATATGTGCTAATAATGATATATAAACTTCATGTGCGGCCCATCATGGAATTCGGATGTGTATTATTTTCTGGCAGCGCAGCCTATAAAATGAGACCCCTAATACTGCTGGAAAGAGAAGCGTTGCGTTTGTGTCTGGGTCTACCAAAGTTTGTTGCAAATAACGTGTTGTATATGGAAGCTTGCCTACCTTCTCTGCTAAATAGGTTTAAAATTCTTACTGTGCAAGCATTCTTAAAAATATACAGTTCACACCAAAGACTCTCATTTTACGCTTTCATTCAAGAACCGACTTTATTTTTCGAAACCCATTGGTCGCGACTACACACCCCGCAAATAGTATTTGCACAAGCGCTACTAAAGCAACTGAATGAAAAAATTAGACATATTGGTCCAATACACAACCTAAAGTCAATGCTTAGCATACAATTCGATGATACATTTCCTCATAACGCGAAACAATTAACATATAGGTATTTAAATGACCAGTTAGCAGATTATCTAGCCCACCTAGAGATAAGCAATATCATAGCAACTGATGCATCTGTGTCAAAAGAAAAGGCTGGGGTTGGCATCTTCTCTCCTTCTTTGGACTGGTCCTTTTCGATTCGACTCACAGATTATACCTCGGTATTCATGGCAGAATTATTGGCCATTGTTCTTGCCCTACGCAAATTACCCTCAAGCGAATCATCAGCAGTTATCATTACAAATTCGTTATAAGTTTGTAATGCACTTTCTGCGGCAGTAAATTCAGAGCTGATGAATACGTTTCGGCATTTAGTACCGAAAAACGTAAAAAAACTGCATTTTCTATGGGTACCAGGCCACCGCGGATTATATTTGAACGAAATGGCGGACTTTTTAGCAGCAGTATCCCTGGGTGGGCCCACCATCCCAGTTTTGCCAGATACGGCTTACGTAACCGCGCTAAGGTTCCGAAATGCTTGCCTGCAATGGGGAAAAGGTAATTTGGATAAATTCAAAGATTTTGAGCATTTGAGCTATTGCTGGAATAAACAGTGGTGTGTATCTCGCCAGTTAGAGGTCACTTATACCAGATTGCGCTGTGCAGTTCCACAACTAAATTATTACCTTTATTACCTTAACAAAGCTCGGATCAAGGCGTCACCGCTATGCATTTGGTGCAACGAAATTGAAACAATTGAACACTTCTTTTTATTCTGTCATCGTTATTCTTATCAGAGAAAGATATTTTTAGTAGCCGCATTACAAAAGCTATACAAGTAAATCTACCAGTAATTTTATCAATTGGCGGAACTTCATTTGGTTACTGCCACAGGGATGTATGCTCCGCTGTGTTTGATTACGTCAACGCAACTAAGAGATTACCATGTTAGTGAACCACTACCTTTTCAGATCATTAGTTTATCATTCGTAGTTATGTCTTTCAAAAATAAAAGATGGTTTGACCGCTTGCTCAGCACATATTTTTGTTTTTTGGTAGTATTATTTTAAGCTACTTTTTCAGATTGGCTTCATTTTAAATTTAGTTTCATTTAAGTATCCCGCCGCCCGGTTCTTGGCCCATCCATCCCCCTTTGTGGGTAAGCGCCATTCATCAGAGGTCATCAGCATCAGCATCAGCATCAGCGGGGGACACCGCATTGTAAGGCTTAAGCTTATAGTTGCGACACGCAGGTTCCGGGATCGAATACCGACTGCGGCGGCTGCTTTTCCGATGGAGGCGGGAATGTTGTAGGCCCGTGTGCTCAGATTCGAGTGCACGTTAAAGAAACCCAGGTGGTCAAAATTTCCGAAGCCTTCCACTATGGCGTCTCTCATAATCATATGGTGGTTTCGGGACGTTTAAGCCCACATATCAATCAAGCTTATATTTGCGACCCTGGTTGATTCTTCTTTTTTTTTCCTCACTTCAACACGAATCCGAGAACGCAAAATTTCACCTTAGTTCGCTCCCACTGAAATGCGACAGCCATAAGAGCACGATTCAAAGCCGTGCCTTCGCGCTACTAAAAAGGATGATCTATTATCTTTTTATTTCTGTCATGCTTCCTCTTCTTTTCTATTTTTATGCGTGGCTTTGTCTACGTCCCGCTAGGCGACAACAACATGCGTCAAACGGGGCCGCTCTCGGGTACTCCCGAATCATCGTAAAGGCGCTCGAAGACATGTAATCAAGTTCTTTATTATTACCATAGCAATTAAATGAACACTCTCAGCTAAATTTTGCCGTCGATGTGGGAGTCGACGTCACTCACCGTATATGTTTACATGTTTATATATATGAAAACGCAAGAAAAAAATAATCCCGAAAAAGACTCCGGAGTGCGGAATCGAACGTGGGACCTTTGAAACGTGAGTGCGAGGCATTAACCACTGAGGAGCACATCATTCAACGTTCAAACGGCAAGATATTTATATCTACTACTTACCGCTCGTGACTTGCATCTCGGGGAGGGGGGAACAATGCTGTTTTCAGCATTACCAGCAAGATGGCGCAATGAGCGGCGGCCGCCATTCGGCTTCCCTCGTCTCGTCGCGGCTGGTTGAGTGAGATAAGCAACTCGCTTGCACGGTAGCGAGTCGCGCCCTTTTGCTTAGTCACCGTCACACCATTTGACGGCAGTCCAAAAGGATTGCACGACGCTAGAATCACGTGCGAGTGAGTGAGCATGCAATCGTGCGTCAGTGGCGCGACTCCGTCGCAACCGCGCGCGACAGCGAACAACCGCCGATACCTGCCGAGAGGCTCACCTGCGTTTCGGCTTCGAGGATTTCGACCACGGCGTCGTAGAATTCGCGGCCGTCCACCTGCGTCGCCGCCACATAGTGAGCTTCGTCGAGATAGTTTTCAAAGTCTTTAGCGTCGTGCTTCATCGGTGCACCAAGGAGAGCCGCTGAACCGAGCGCCAGCAGGGCGCACAGCGCTGTGACAGCTGTCGCAATGGACAACTTCATTGCGTTAAATTCGTTCCGCGAGACGAGCCACTTGATGGAAGAAGTCGTCTGCGGACTCCGCAAAACCGCGTATACGGACCTCCACCACAGGCACAGCGGTGGGACGGAGGCTCAATCAACGCGCAGCTGACAGCAAAAACTGACGCTTTCGCCACAGAACCCTCGCTTTCCCAGTGTTTATGTTTTCCATCGGCTGTGCACGCAGCGCCGCCTACTCGCCTTTCAAGTTTCAATCCTTTTTCTGCAGAAGAGAGTAGCGAAAACTTTGTAAACTTGCCCCTCCCCCTCTTTTATCTCTTCCAACGCTGTGTTGCCTCTCTCTGCACACTTCTTATGTTATGCGGACAGCCGTCACGCATCGTCGGCTCTCGAGATCGGTAAATGCGTAGAAGACAAAGACTGACACAGCAAACGAGCACATTGGTCTTCGTTCTCATATTTTGCGCACTTGTGTCACGTCACACCAGCAAGCCCATACATTAGTCACATGGGCGTCTGAGGAAATTTGCAAGCAGCCTACCGCTCTCCTAACGTTTTTATCTTTATTTTATTTACAAATACTGCTGTCTCAGCTTTTGAGACATTGCAGGAGTGGAATACAAATGTTCAAACAGTAAAACAAATTATCAGAATACATGACTACGCAACTTTTTTTCGAATTGCAGAGCATCGAGTCTGCGCAGAGACCCATCAAGCTCATTCCATAGATCCACGGTCCACGGAAAAAAGGAAAACTTAAAGCAGTCGAGACTAGCTCTAAAGGGCGTAATGTTTAAGGGATCAAATCGTCGGGTACGGCGCGCAGAAGCTGCAACAAAAGAAATGGGCGCTAGAACACCCAAGCCTGTGTGAACAGTCTTATGCAGGAGGATGATACGATCGCAAGTGCGCCGATGTTCTAGAGACTGCAGTGATAAAACATGCGCATGCAAAGTAGGCGAGAACCGCTGGTCATAGCGACGAAAAATAAACCTTATTGCTTTCTTCTGAACAGATTCTAACATAGCTATGTCATGTTTATGGTGAGGCGACCAAACAACCGACGCATATTCAAGTATGGGCCTGACCAAGGTCTTGTACGCTGTCAATTTGCATTCTTTTGTCGAGTTGTTTAAAGTGCGTCGGAGATACCAAAGTTTTCGAAGAGCCTTGTTGCAGATTGTTTCGACGTGCGTGCGCCATTTTAAGTTTGTTGTCAGAGTTACACCTAGGTATTTAAACTCCGTGACACGAGCTAGACTGACACCATTATTAGTGTATGCAAAACTAAGAGGCTGTTTCTTATTTGAAAAGGTCATGGCTACAGTTTTTTTGAAATTAATTGACATTTGCCAGTTTTCACTCCAATTACAAAACAATGAAAAAACACTGTTCAGGGCTTCCTGATCTTCAACACTAGAGATGGTGTTATAGATAACGCAGTCATCTGCATACATTCTTAGTTTAATTTGTGTGTCACCGATAATTTCTGCTACGTCATTTATGTAGATAATAAACAAGAGCGGCCCAAGCACCGAACCTTGGGGCACCCCTGAAGTGATTTGTACTTCAGACGATTTCACATGGTTAAACGTAACAAATTGTGTGCGTGACCGCAAGTAATCTGCTATCCAGTCAACTAGCTTATTGTCACCAAAAAATGTGCGAAGTTTAACTAAAAGTTTAGCATGGCAAACCAAGTCAAAGGCCTTTGAATAATCAATAAATATGGCGTCAATCTGTCCTCGGTCGTTAAGAGAAGAAGCGACGTCGTGCGTAAATTCAAGCAACTGTGTAACAGTAGAATAGCAAGCACGAAAACCGTGCTGTGATCGGGAAAGTATATTGTGTGCATTTAGGTATTCTACAATATATTTATGAATGATATGCTCCAAAAGTTTAGAGCTGGTAGAAAGTAAAGATATTGGCCTGTAATTTGGTATTAATTGCTTGTTTCCAGACTTAAATACAGGCACGACGTTTGCTAATTTCCACAGCTGGGGAACTGTTGCAGAGATTAATGATTTTTTAAATATTACAGTAAGATAATTAGCACACCACTCTGAATATCTTTTTAGAAAGACATTGTGAATACCGTCTGGGCCAGAGCTTTTCGTTACATCAAGATTTAATATAAGGTTATGTACTCCAGAGGAGCTTACTTCAAGATCAGGAAGAGCAGACAGATTGCTGGATGCAGAAAACGAAGGCTTGATGCCGTTATCAGTGGAAAAAACAGATTTGAAATAATTATTAAAGGCATTTGCTATAGCTTCGGGATTTGAGCAGGATTGGTCATTAACAATAAATGATGAAGGTATAGACGATACAGGACTAATCGATCTCCAGAACCTGGATGGATTTTTTTTCATAAATCTAGCCAAAGTATTGCTGAAGTAGTAGTTTTTAGCCTCTTTCATTTTAGTGCCTAATTTACTTTTCAATGTATTAAATGAAGAAACATTGTCGTTACACCTGGAATGACGATTCTTACGTAAACGCTTTACGCGACGAGTGAGTTGAATGATTTCTCTATTATACCATGGGTGTCTTGGGTTCCGTTTAATATACTTTTGAGGCACGTACTTTGATTGGCATTCACGCACAATGTCACAAAACCTAAGGAGCAGCGTATCTACATTGCAAAATTCACTGCAATATACAAATTCATCATAAGATGAAGCTAAAGTGTCCAATACGGAAGTATCATCAGCGTTAGAAAAGTTCAAAACAGTTTTTATCTCAGGTCTTTGAGGTGGACACACTAAGTTCAAGGCAACTTCGACAGCTTTATGGTCAGATAACCCATCGATGACTTCGCATTTTACACCGTGCGATAAGAGTTGCTGGTTTACAAATACAAGGTCCAATATTGCGTCCTTGCGTGTTTCGGTATCTACAACTTGAGTTAACCCAAAAGAAACCGCCAGATCGATCAGGGAAGCGCAAAGTGTCCTGTCACGCCCTGTTGGGATAAGTAAGTTCCAGTTAACGTGCGGGAGATTGAAATCTCCAGCCAAAAGTAACCTACAATCGTACAACTTGTTACTGACAAGGTAATCATTAATAGCAGGGACAATATCATCGGAGTTAGGAGGACGGTAGAGGACACCAATAACTATTACGATACCTTTAATGTATATTTTGCACCAAATGGTTTCTGTACCCGGAAGGTCAGGTAATAAAGAAAATTCAAGATTAGATTTAATTAAAACTGCCACACCGCCTCCACGTCCGGCACGCCTGTCTTTCCGAAGAAGCGCATAACCAGCAGGCGAAATTTCGCTGTCAATAACAGTATCATTTAGCCAGGTCTCAGTAAGGCAGACAATTGATGGGCTGTGGCATTCCACTAAACAGTTCAGAGCTTCAATTTTGTTTAGTATACTCCTCGCATTTAAGTTGAGGACAATTATATTCCGATCACAACGTCAATCAGCCTTCGCGAAAACAGAAGCGGATGAAGCTGAGTTTATACCAAGCGCTTGCGCAGAAGCCGATTTCGCAGAGTCGGACCCCGCTGAAAGCGAGTGCGTAGAAACCTTGATAATGGCTTTTTTATCAGTGTCCCACGTGTAACGAACACCGTCAATTGTGAGGGTGTCGTGTTTAAGCTTCACTTTCCTAGCATTCTTGCGCATATTTTGCGAATTCTGCCACAGCATTTTACGTGCCAGTCGAACCCGAGCAGAGTAGTCCTCATTTATATAAACTTTAGTTCCTTTAAGTTTTCGGGCGTTGCTCATGATGGCAATCTTTGACCTGAAGTCCATCAGTTTAATGATTACCGGCCGAGGTTTATCTCTTCTTACTGCTCCAAGCCTGTGGCAACGCTCTATGTCGTCACAATTTACACCGAGTTTAACTGATAGCAGATCCAATACAGACTCAAGCAAATGGTTAGTCGTCTCGGATGGTGTCTCATGCAAACCATGAATTATCAGGTTGTTTTTACGGAGTCTGTTTTCTAGCTCATCGTTCTGACGGTCAAGCTTACCAACTAGTTTTTGAAGCGTACCAACGGTCTGCTCCAGTTCACTTACACGTGGTATGATGTTTGACACAGACGCCGCCATTGCCTCAACATTCATTAGACGATTTTCAAACGATGCAACTGTTTCAGATAGGCTAGCTAATTCCTGGCTGATACGGGCTTGTCCAGACAGTAGTTGCGACAACATTTCATCAACTTTGGGACCGGGATTGGTCTCTATGTCGCCACAAAGTAACAGTAATGATACTCTTAAGCAATGCACCAGATGTGTCACAACGGCAGTAAAGTTCAGAGGGTCCGGTAGCAGCAGCAAACAGCGGTTATCACTTCTGCAGCATTTGTAATTGTATGTTACCTATAAGATGAAACAGACGTGCTTGAAACGGCAGTTCGCCATGCCGCCACCGGACCCACTGAAGTGATGGTTCCACATTGCCGCTCTTATATCCTTGGGCATCCTCGCTGCCAGCGCCGCCACTGTACCATGCCGTGAACAGTACAGATGGTTGATCGAAATCACGTCAACAGGTGGAAAATCCTGCACACGATCAGCAGCAGCAGATTCCCGCCCCGTCGAAGATTGCACATGGCCGTCAGTACGATCGCCGCTGAATCGTGGTAGGAGCCTGCGCAGTGTGTCGCTTGAAGGGCCATGCATCAGAACATCCGGACAGCCGGCGATAACGGCAATCTGCAAGATGAAACAGACGTGCTTGAAACGGCAGTTCGCCATGCCGCCACCGGACCCACTTTTGGCCCGGACCCACCGGACCCACGTTGCCCTCGCCGGAAGTTTTGGATATATTACATTATATGCAGTAGCAACAAGATACTCATAACGAGTGGCTGGATATTCGTGTGAAACGGCCTTTTGTATTGAATAACTTGTCGGTCTCGTCATGGCCGGCAATGGGGCGCCCCCTCTCTTACAACCCCCCCCCCCCCCTTTCCTGTGGATTTTGCCTGCAGCTCTGTTTTCTTTCTCGTTTATCTCGAGTAAGTATGCTCTTGTATTCTTCTATTATATTCCGACAAAAGCGTCGACGTGTAATCGTTACATGAAGTGTACATAACAACGTCGATACCATATATCCCACGTTTTCTTGCCAAAAAGCTGCGTCACAGGTGCAAAAATACAGACTCAGTATCTGTAATTGTAACAAGCGCCAGCGAGTAATCGCATTCAGGCTCCGATGACAATATCCACTTGCAAGGCAGGCTAACGGGCTGCCTCGAATATATGCTTTGTCAGCTCGACAATGGGTTGTCCATTCACAAAACTAAAAGCCTCTATAAGTTTGTTGCCGCGTTGGGTCATTTCGCTGCCAAGAATTTAATGGGTTGTGGGCCATATATTATTAGAGTTAATAGAGTCACACGAATTTTGAGCATCCCCGAAATGCTCGACAATGGGTTGCCCATTCACAAAACTAAAAGCCTCTATAAGTTTGTTGCCGCGTTGGGTCATTTCGCTGCCAAGAATTTAATGGGTTGTGTGCCATATATTATTAGAGTTAATAGAGTCACACGAATTTTGAGCATCCCCGAAATACACAAGGAAGCAGTTATCTGACGCGCACAATTTTCGAACGTGTTAGTTCGCTGCGAATGGCATTGCCATTCGGGGGAAAGTCGCTCAAAGGACAATACCCTAAAGAAAATACACTATTTGTTTTGACTTCGTCACTGAGACAACTCATTTCTTCCAACACAACAACGAAACATATCATACAACGCTGCAGAATTTTCCACAGCGTTTGCTGAAACGAGTGAAACAGATGACGCATAAATCAAAAATTATTTCACCAAAATTACAAACGTAACTGAATTAAAGTTCCGCGGAAAATAAACAGATCGCTCTGCCACAAAGATGGCGGCGCCCGGCTCATGAGTAACGCGTGGCGAGTAGATAGCCGCCGGCAGGTGGACGACCCGACTTCCCGCACACCGCATCCGTGACGACGCGTCAGGAAGCGTCCAGGATCTCGGAGGACATGACAAGCCACCCTAGACACTTGGTTTGGTGACCGATCCCAGGAAGACGACGCTGCTGGGGTCCTTGCCGAGCACCAGAAACAGGAAGGGTCGGTCCACCGTGAACTCCAGGTTGCGGCCGTCCGCACAGTCGGCGATGGGCGGAATACCGGTCAACCGCGCCTCACTTCTCGCCGCCGCCGAACGCAGACCCAGCCGGAACACGGCGAAGTGCTTGGCGGCCGACACCTTCAGCCGTCCTGCAGCGCCTGTTTCGCATAGAAATGTTAAAGATTGGAAAGATGGCGAGCTGAAGAATGCATACATTGTAGCCATTTTCATTATGCTGATATTCTTCATCTGTACATTACCATCAACATAATGCTTTCGTAATGCATCCTCATCGCTGTCGTGTATGATCATTGTCATCCTGAGTGGATCGTAGCTGTTGGTCATCGGGATATCGGCCCAAATAGAGGTAGTCTCAGCCAGAACCTCATAATAAGTATATTTCTCACTCTTCTGACGTCTATTCAACCCCCATTTCGTAATGGTCTGCAACGGCGTATACGAGATATGGGCATAGGAAAGGGGAGACAAAATAGGCGCTTTCCCACTCCCCTGTACCCCTTTACAATGCAAAATAGTTTTGCACCCCTAAGACAAAGCCTTGCTACACCCATGGTTGAGGTGCTCTGTCGAACAATAATAATAAAAGGTGGGGTTTTCCAAACGAAAAATCACCATATATTTATGAAAAAACGCCGTAGTATGGAGCTCCAGAATTTTTTTACGATCTGGCGTACGTGCACTGACATGGCACAGCACACGGGTCTGTACCATCGCGCCTCCATCAAAATGCGACCCCCGCGGCGGGAATCTAACCCGCTACCTTCAGTTCATCAGCCGAGCACCCTAGCCCCTGATTCACCGAGGCGAGTGTGGTCCAATATCTTATGAGCGAGATACGATTGCTGACTGATATAGACTACTACATAAGCACCAAACAAAGATTGTGAAAATCACTTAAGGATGCACATTCTTGCAATTTCCACTTCTACACACGTTTCCGAATACGAAGCGACCGCACCAGAATGAAAAGAACAACCATGCATTCGTTCAATCTCAATTCGAAGAATTAATTGAGATTGTAGTGCGCTTACCATAAAATAGGGAGATGGGCAGCCACCCGCTCGCAGTACGACGATACAAAGAAAGCCGTGCGGATTCCCCCGGACCAGGAGACGTTTTTGTTAGCTTAGAAGATTTCTTTCTATTGTCCAGATTTTCACGCAAGTAGTACAGTACGAAAGTTCGTATCTTGAGTTACTGTGTATGCCCCCTTGCTCCCTGAGGGAGCGTATGCTGGCCATTTATTAAGCTTTCTGCACCGATTGTCACGTGGCCATAACATTGAAAGATGATCATGACGATTACATTTGGTTTCATCATTATCTGTTTACTCTTCTTGTTTCCGGCTTAAAATGTTGAAAACTTTTTATCGACAGTCGGAGAGCCGTAACTCGAAAAGGGACGTACCTGCTCCGGTCATGTCGGAGAAGTCCGCCGCGTCTCCGAACGCGTCCCGAACGCCCATCGCAGGCAGAAGTCGAGCGAAGTCCATGGCACAGCAAAGCCTCAGCCTCGGCAGCGTGACATCGACGAGACCACGCTGCTCAAGGCGGTCCAGGCAGTCCATGATCTTGTCCTTGGAGAGTCTCCGCTCGAGCGACGCTAGTCCGCCGAACGGAGAGTCCGGCAGGAACACGACCAGGGACTCCAGGAGCGGCGAGTGGTACGGGACCTCGAGCACGGTCGCCGCGATGTCGTCGCACCTGGGACGCCAATGAATCGAAATGAATGAGAAGACGAATGACGAGAACATGGACAGGAGCGCGTGGGTGGAGTAAGGTTTTCAACGCACTGTCCCCTCCCCACGCAACTGGAAGAGTCCAAAGGAAGACGAGTTTCTCATTGGATGCAAAAACGAAAATAAAGCAATGACGTGCTGCACACAACTGACAGCCTTTGGTCCCTGCCTTTCCGGGAGCTAAATTGGGGAGTAAACCATTCTACGAATTGCAGCAGAATCGAAAGTTGGGCTAGTTTGGCTAATGCATGGTATAACTGTCCGTTCAAGTGCACGAATAAACACTTTCTTTTTTGCCTGCACAGGCATGCGTTTTTTTTTGATTGCCTGCTTTTTGATTGCCTGATTATATATTCTTCTCTATTTAATAAATCGTTTAGTTGCGAGAAAGCGCTTGTCCTCTCTTCCTTTCTGTTTATTCGTGCGCTTGAACGGACAGTTATATCATTCTACGAATGCAACATTTGGGGTCCTCTGCGAAAAGTATTGCCAAAATTTGCATAGCCATAACCTGAACGTCGGACGATGCTGGGACAAATTCAAATGAGTAAATATAGGTGTTTCATTCCGGCGCCTGGCTACAGATGTGATTATGAGTCTGGAACGCCCTTAATCGGTCGACAAAGCACAACGAAGAGTAAGATATCGCGGAATGAGGCCTTAGAATGCGGTGTGGCAGTACCGTGGACAGGATTATTTCATGGTTTGACTATGACAGGAATGCCATATATCGCACAGGTACGGTAGTGGCGTAGCCACGGGGAGGGGTTGGGGGATTAGGCTCCTCCCCCACCCACTAAAGTATGCATGGGATGCAGAGAAGGTGAAGGACTGATCCCAACGTTAAACGTAACGATGTTTATTAACGTGGTAGCAACAGCAGGGCAAGCGTGCCGATGCTGCGCTCGAACGTTTAGAGAAACAATCAATCAAACCAAGCTTGGTAGCTTGGGTTATATAGGCGTCTGTGGTGACGTCCGCCTCTGGTGAAAGAACAGTGGCGCTGTCCGTTATCGGACGCGCGTGTTGCAGGAAGTGGCCGTGTCACGCCGGGCTTATCAGTGGTGAGACAAAGGACGCACAGGACTGTGCGCAGTGGTCGCCATATCATTCCCCCTTCCCCCTCACGGAGTACAGAGCCCTCAGGGTCTGTAAAGATTTGGGATTCGTACGAGAAGTCCTGATCGTGTCGTGAAAGAGCGGCCTGCGAAGTCGGTGGCTGTGGAATTCAGATGCCTGAGGAAGGAGTGGCGCTGCCCGGTTCGTTCACCGTGATGTATGTGGGCTTGAGTCGGTCAATCGAGACGCGGACGTCATTCCCGTTTAGGCGCAGAGTAAAGGTCTTTTCACGATGTACTACTAGGTAGGGCCCGCTATAGGGTGGCTGGAAGGGCCAGCGGACGATGTCGTCGCGGAGGAAAGCGTGCGTGAACGATGCCAGCTCCTTGAACTCAAAAGGTGTAGGCTTGCTGTGGCGGGCGGCAGGCGATGGGCGTAAGGCAGTGATTGTGCGCCGGAGCCGAGTGACAATGTCGGTGGGGTCTGACGTCGTAGTGCTAAATGGCAGAGCTGCGAGAAATTCAGCTGCGAGACGGAGTGGTTCTCCGTAGACGAGCTCTGCTGGCGTAGCGAGGATGTCCAGCTTGAAGCTGGCGCGAAGTCCTAGAATGACAGCCGGGATGGCCTCGAGCCAGGTTGATTCCAGGTGGCACATAATGTCTGCCTTGAACTGTTGGTGAAAACGCTCGATCATTCCGTTGGCACAGGGGTGGTAAGTGGTGGTCCTCGAGCGTTCAAAACCGATAGTCAGTCCAATAAGCCTGAAGTGGTACGACTCAAACTGTCGTCCTTGGTCGGTGGTTACACGGCGGGGGGCGCCGAAACTAGCAATCCAGCTAGTGAAGAAAGCCGAGGCGACGAATTCCGCGGTGATTCCCTCGAGGGGTCATGCCTCGGGCCATCGAGTTTAGTGGTTGATGGCTTTGAGGCATCAGCGGTAGTGTCCAGCCAGGGGAAAAGGTCCTATGATCTCAAAGTGAACGTGCTCGAAACGACCAGAGGCAATTTTCCGAGTGGGGACGTGACGAGCTGGCGACTTTAGCGCGTTGGCAGTGAATGCAGGAGCGCGCCCACGTGCGACAATCTTGCTGCATGGAAGGCCAGACATAGCGGTCAGCCACGATGCATGTAGAGGCACGTATGCCAGGATGGCTGCGGTTGTGTAGCTGGTTTAAAAGACCTCGGCGACGGCACAGGGGCACAGAATATTGTTTTTGCCGACCCTGGAATGGGGACTTCTTTTAGCTGAAGTGAGGACATGCCCTTGAGAAGTTCCTGCAGCTCGGCGTCTGTGATCTGAGCCTCGGCGATCTGTCTGCTGTTATTTGCACCGAGCTGATGGTGGCCACACGTGAAAGCGGTCGGCGACCACGTTGTCTTTCCCGCTGATATGTTCGATGTCGGTGGTGTACTGTGCAATGAACGAAAATTGGTTCTGCTGAACAGGCGGGAATTTGTCGTGGCGTTGAGAGAAGGCGTAGGTTAAAGGCTGGTGGTCGGTATAGATGGTGCAGTGTTGCGCTTCGAGAACGTGGCGAAAGTGCTCAACTGCTTCGTATATCGACAGAAGTTCTCTGTAGTAAGCTGGCGAACTTGAAGGCGCGGTGGTCCTGGTTTCGTAGGTGGAACTGGCCACTGAAGGGGTGTCCTTCGAGCTGAGAAGAATGCCAAGGGGTGCCAGGTGTTCTCCACGCGTTGCACGAGAGTGGCGCCGACAGCGAAACCAGAGGCGTCCGTGAAGAGTCCTGAGGGAACATCAGCCACGGGATGAGAGAGGAGCGTAGCAGTACAGAGCGCTGCCTTGCATTTCTCGAAAGTTTGCACCGAAGTCGGTGTCCACGTGACGGGTTAGTTTCCTCGTAGACCAGCCAAGACATCATGAAGGGGCGCCAGGTAGTCGGCGGCGTGTGGTAAGAAATGCCTATGGAAGTTCAGCATGCCGCGGAAACGGCGAAGGTCTTTAGCGGAGGAGGGTTGAGGGTACTTCTGCAAGTCAGAGATACGTTCAGACAAGGATCGAGTTCCCTGAGATGAAACTTCGTGGCCAAGAAAATGAACGGTGGAAGCACCGAGCGTGCTCTTCTGAACGTTGACGAGCAGGCCGTGGTCGTTGAGGCGCTGGAGCAACAGACGAAGGTACCCGTGGTGTTCTTCGGCTTCATGTGAAAATACCAATATCTTATCAAGATAGACGAAGCACAAGTCAAGGCCACGAACGACTTCGTCGATGAAGCGCTGAAAAGTTTGCCCTGCGTTTCTTAGCCCAATGCTCATGAAAGAAAACACGAACAAGCCAAACGGTGATAATTGCAGTTTTCGGGACGTCGTCCTAATTGACATGTATTTGCGTGTAAGCCTTCACCAAGTCCGGCACGGAGAAGATGTGACAGCCGTGAAAGCGGTGGACGAAGTCCTGTATGTGGTGGGCGGGGTACCTGTCCGGGGTGGTGCGCGCGCGTTGAGGGAGCGGTAGTCCCCACATGGTCGCCAGCCAGCGGTCTTCTTCGGGACAAGGTGAAGTGGCGAGGCCCATGGGCCATCGGAGCGATGGGCGATGCCTTCTCGGAGCATGGCCTCGAACTCTGCCTTGGCTATGCGCATGCGCTTTGGGACCCGGGGGAGGGGGGCAGAGTTGTCCGGATATAGTACATGGTGGTGCGCTGCACTGTGCGTGGTAGTCTGCTGGGGCGCGTCAAACCGGGAAACTCAACGAGGATGGTATGGTACGGCGAGTGATTGTCGACACTGAGGACCTTGATGCTTGACTGTTGGGTCGTCGTCCACTAGCCAGGTGTGAGGTGTCCTGTTGTCGCGTCGATGAGCCAGTCGTTGCGGCAGTTCGGACGGAGGTTGTAGTGAGCCAGAAAGTCTGAGCCGATGATTGGCTCGGCGACGTCAACGATGACAAAATTCCAGTGAAGGTCGTGGTGTATATTCTTGAGCTGAACGTGCAGGCGCAGTGAGCCGTACGTATTGGTTGTGGACCGGTTAGCCGCGCTAAGCTCGAAAAATGGTGGCCGAGAACCTTGAAGGTGGGACCGCGGGTAGCAGCAGATGTCGGAACCACTGTTTTGCGACTTTGTCGGTGACGAAGATACGGTGGCCTCCAGGTTGGCAGCTTTCGGTCGTCTCCACCAGCTGCCGTCAGTGCTTCTCGTTGGCGGAGCAGAGTTGTCGAATTTGCCGGGCCCTGTCACCGACGTGCCGATGGTAGTAGCACCGGCCATGCTCCAGGCTGCTGTGACGAGGCGGTGACACAGTCACTGCTTTGCTATTGGTATCGCTGACGCGTTGAAATTCGTTCACCTACGCGTTACTCAATGTAGCCGAGTCGTTGATCGATGTTGTTAATGCGGCGCGCAAGCTCTGTGGTATTGAGTGGTGCGGTGACAGCCTGGATGGTGGGCAGTGACTGCGGCACAGAGACCTCGATGACGCAGTCTGCGATCTCCGTAATGTCGTTGGGAGGAAACCTGGACTGAGCCTGCAAAATTGCTTGGACATGCGGTGGAAGTTGTTGAATCCAAATCACTTTCAGCAAGGAATCCAGGACTTCTATTCTGCCCGTGAGAGCACGCATGTGGTGGAGCAGCTGTGAGGTTTTGCGTTCGGCGAGCTTGGTGGACTGAAGTTGTCGCAACTTCGGTTGATCCGAAGGTGACAGGCGGCGTACGAGTTCGGTCTTGAGGTGTTAGTACCGGTTGGTCATTGGTGGGTTGACGAGGATATCGTGGAGCTCGTTGGTGAATCGAGCGTACAATGTAATAATGAGCGTCAATGTAATTAATCGAGCGTCCATTGTAACGGGCGACAATGTAATTATAACGGTTGTGGTCCTGCGCGATGCGCGCCAGAGAAAACTGAGCCTCGACTTGGATGCCATACGTCGGGAGCCTCCGCCGAAAACGGCAAGGAAAACGGCACAACAGACACAGACGTACGTCTGTGTCTGTAGTGGTCGCAGAAGTGGTGGCACCTGCTGGAGCAGGGCTTTGTGGGGCGTGGTCAAAACGCGGCTATTGGTGGGTCCGATGTTGCTCTTGCAGTTTTGCACTTGTTGGCGAAGAGCGACGAGGGCCTCTTGCTCGGCCATGGTGGTGTGGTTAGTTCCAATTCCGGGTCACCAGATGTGGGATATGCAGAGTCGGTGAAGGACGGATCGCAACATAAAGCGTAACAATGTTTGTTAACAAGCATATAGCAACAGCAGGGCAACCGTGCCGATGCTGCGCTCGAACGGTTGGAGAAACAATCATTGAAACCAAGCTTGGTAGCCGCCTGTGGTGACGTCAGCATCCGGTGAAAGAGCGGTGGTGCTGTCCATTATCGGACGCGCGCGTTGCAGCATGTGGCCGTGTCACGCCGCTCTTATCACTGGCGAGACAGCGGCTGCGCCGGACTGTGCGCAGTGGTCACCATATATATATATATATATATATATATATATATATATATATATATATATATATATATATATATATATATATATATATATATATACCATCACGGATGTACTTATTGCTGTAGCGCGCGACACATATAAAATGAAAATGACCCCCCCCCCCCTTTCTTGCTACGTCCTACCGAGATAGATAATATACCTGGCAGTTCGGTAAGGCGCCCCCAGACGGCGCAACGTGCGCACGGCGCTGGCGCTGCCGGAAGCGTCGCGGAACCATCCGCGAGACGGCTGGAACTGGGCGGGCAGTTTCGAGTCGAACAGCGCCACGCTGGTGAACACGAGCCGCGAGTCGGGACCAACGCAGTCGCCGGAGAACATGGGACTCTCGAAGCTGAAGTCGGACAGCGCCTGGAACAGGCCGTCGATGTAGAGACGGCACTCTACGGCGCACGTGGCGAAGTCCCTGAAACAGCAGTTGACAGCGAAATAAGAGGGAGAGAAAGAAACACTTATTGTGTTCAGAAAAATTTATTGTCACAAACGTCAATAACACTCAACCGAACATTTTCTTCTTAGACAAACAATAACGACGATGACAAAACCGACGTCATTTACATGAACATGGATATGAGATGACGTTGAAAGAACATGTACTTTCGATGGTTCATACAAACACAAACACAAAAATATTCACTTATTACACGACATCGCAGCTGGACTCGCACGCCCCACTAGTTTAAGACGACTAGTTCTGGCTCTGTAGTTTTGTGCAAGTCTTGCGACTTTGGCGAAATTTGTTATAAAGTGAATTGGATAGGAGATCACATTACCAACTGATCCGCATACGTTCTTTTTGTCGGAAATAGCAACAATTTATCATATAATTATATTATAATATTTACATTAGCGAAACGAATGTGTGAGGTTTAACTTCCCATAACCACCATATGATTATGAAAGACGCCGTATATAGTGTAGGGCTACGAAAATTTCGACCACCTGCGGTTCTTTAACGTGCACCCAAATCTGGGCACATGGGCCTACAGTATTTTCACCTCCTCCTAAAATGCACCCGTGATTCGATCCCCATTAGCGAAACAAAAGCCCTTCATTCAGTGTGATCGTGTATCACACTGGCGTATTATGTACGATGATAAAGTACGGAGCAGGCGCGTAACCAGAAATATTTTTCGAGGGGGGGGGGGAGCACCTTGATTTTGGGAGCCCCCCTTAGAATGGCGATTTCTCGCTCTCCATGCCTTGGTGAAAAAAGTTTCGAGGACGGGGGGGGGGGGGGGGGGGCACTTGCCCGGTGTGCCACCGCCCCCGAGTACGAGTACATGCTCTCTTCCCAGCCTTTTGGCGTAACATTTCAGAAATTGCGGGGGCTTCTATTCTGGAACTAGGCGAAGCTTTTATAACTCGGATTTCGGCGTCGTAGGGGGAAAAACCGGGCGCCGTCGAGCGTGCAAAAATGCTACCTCAGAATGTGCGCCGCTGACGCGTTATCTGGAAGCGCACCATTTTGCAATTATTGAAGGTTCTCTCTCATTCTTGGGCTCGCCGGCCCCCAGCCGTTTCTGATATGGCAGCCTGGTCTTTCGTCCAGGTTTCCTGTCATTTCCTGTTGCCACATTTTATTGTTTTCTGGATACGGACGCACGACTGTCGTCGTTTCATATAGCAACTGGAGTGTGGCACTTCTCATTGAGTTGTCAATGGTTCAGTTCCAGACATGGAGAAAAGATAAGAAGGGGCATTTCGCAGTTAGATATGCAGACAAACGTAAATGTTAGATAGATAGATAGATAGATAGATAGATAGATAGATAGATAGATAGATAGATAGATAGATAGATAGATAGACAGATAGATAGATAGATAGATAGATAGATAGATAGATAGATAGATAGATAGATAGATAGATAGATAGATAGATAGATAGATAGATAGATAGATAGATAGATAGATAGATAGATAGATAGATAGATAGATAGATAGATAGATAGAAAAGTTGTACATCAGGCACTTGAACCCCAAGTATCGCTTCTCATTTTCCCAGTAGGGCATTATTACGACCTCCCTGATTGCCGTGGGCTCAGCATACATCGTTTATGCGGGTACGTACATGACGTGAATCTGGGGCGAGGACATAGCCAGCGGCTTGTGGTAGCGGGTGGTGAGGTGTACGCTGGCGTCGTGGCACAGCGTGAGGTAGCTGGTCATTGCGCGCGCCGCTCCCAACTTCCTCCTGCGCCGGTGGAAGTCGCAGCAGAACAGCATGCAGGCGTGCAGTCCGAAGACGTCCGTGAGCGAACTCTGGCGGCGGCCGACTCCGCATGTGGCAGTGTCCCTGTGACAGGGAATGAAATATTAATCGTTCATGGTGATGGTACCACTTAAGTATGAACCTTCAAATGAACGAGAGATCAACAACAACTTCGTCAAAAAATCATTTAGCCCCATGGACGACGCAATGATTGCGATGCAACAAATTTTAATGCAATAACATGTAATCATCTTTTTTGAATGCCATCTCCCGTAGCTCTACAAAAGAATACGGCCACTTCAATGATCGAAGCGGTTTTCGCGCTGTCCGTCACCACAGCGTTGAAAGCACAGCAGCAGCGAGGGTATACTAGCAGTCTACTGATGGCTGTCAAGCAATAGCATCCTTTTAAGCAAAGCTCGCTGTTGCTTCATAAGTTCTTCGTCTGACGAAAGCCGTCAACAGCAGGCCTTGCTCGCGGGACGATGTTATCGATTTGCGAACATGACGGCGACGTCGTAAACCAACTGATAGCGTCCGTATAGTAATATAATAATAAAAGTGACCGAAATGTCCTTCGACGGGTTCTGGACGTGGATGGAGAATGTATAGTCTAGGACTCCACAAACCACGGTAGCTGTGCGAGCTGTCTCCGACCATATATTGGTAGTTGATACAGAAATGCAAAGCTTTACAGCGAGGGTTCCCACTGGGGCACTTCAGCAAGCCATCATGTGAACACGCACTTCTCCAACATCGCACTTTAAGGGTGTGACATGGTGTCATCCTGATGTCAGAAATCTCCCAACAGAGGGACGTAATCTTGGCGTCATTACATGACGCCATCTGATAAGAATATGATATCTTCGGCTATTCTGGCCTCTCAAAGCGAGTTTAAAATGCTTGTAAGCTTCAAAAAGTTTTAATTAAATAACAGTGTAGATCTACGACCAGCTCTAGAGGCCATCACGGAGGGTAGAAAAAAGTGTCCTAACTTGGCCAACCTCATTCGCATGACTATCGGACAAGAGCGATTCGATTAAAAACTACCGTGCAGAAAACCTCATTGACTGGATATCTCCTTTCTTGCGCGATCTTGACGCAAAGTCACGCGCTGGGCCGACACTGCTGTTTACCCGAAGCGTTCGATTGCCAAGGGCCTCACGTATTTTGAAATGGCAAATGAAAGTCGTTCTGCGATCACTTTTCAGAATACTATTTCGTGGTGCCGTAGGGCCCCGCTGTCTGGGTGACCAACCAGGTATGAACTGTCTGTAAATGCGTCAAATCAATACAATGTTATTTCAAGTCACACGATATTCTGTTGCAGCAAAAATTATCTCATGCTTGTTAGCTTCGAATCAAGTATGTTGGTCATAACTATACCAGTGGCTGTCTTGCCTAAAGCCCCTCCATGCGTTTTCCGCCGGCAGTAGACTCGATGGAGAGCTTTTAGTCTTGCCTATCCGCGCTACGTGCCCTGCCCATGCGCATTTCTACTTGGTTTCAATAAAGATGCCCTTAACAGCCGTTTGCTACCCGTCAGACTCTGCTCTCTTCTTATGCTATCACCTATCATTTTCTTTTCCATCGCTCGCTGCGTCGACCTCAATCTAAGTAGCACGTACTCGGTGACAGCTTCCCCTGGCGAGTCGTCGCCGGCTAAACCGAGGAGGCGTCCGAGCTGCCGCCTCGTCTCGCCAGCTGCGCCGTGGTGCATCATGATGGACGTGCAGGCCGCGTGATGGGGTTACAGCCGGACGGTGCCCTGGTGTCCCGGTTCCTCTCGCATGGCATTGCACAAGTTCAAGGGCAGCTGCAGCAAGGGCCCTCGAAGCTCAGCTTCCAGCGAGAAGGGCAGAGGGTGCGACACCCTGCGCAGAATAGGAGCCGTGTATATTTGCATGAGCGGTTCGGTGGTTCATGGATCTTCAAAGAACTTGAAAGCTCGAGAAGGGAGGTGACAGACGACGTAGAAAAGGGTGCTCGTGTTGTGTGGTGGTTCTGTATTCAGTGCACTATCGACCACGGTTCTTTGAACTATATATTATGACCTATACACTATAGTAAGCAAGCAAGCACGCAGGTTTTGTTGGTTTTTGTGCGCATCTTTCGCGCCGGTGACCGATAAGAAAAGGCGCGGGTGCATGCACCTATTCCTGGACTGCAAAGCACGTACCTCATGGCTAACAGTCCGCTCCAGCCCATTGGGTGGTATATGAGAGGGACCCTCGCGGAATGCATATCGTGGTGGCTTGACCTGCGAGGAAAGCGAATTAGCAGTAAATGCAAAAGGAAAAGTTTTAGCATTAACTTTCATTATATCTAATTACATTTAGTTACCGTGATAGCCATCGGTGGGGCAACTTACCAGCAGCGCTCGTAATATACAAGTAAATACGAAAATATGGGTATAACACGAGTGAATAGCGGGAATTTTCACAATAACTCTTACAATGTCTGCTTTCGAGTTTAGAGCCCAGGAACACTGTGCAGTACGTTCACGGTGAAGGAGACTTGTAGATTATATATGTATACATGAAAAATATGATAGAGATGAAAGTAGATCAAGGCTGTGTCACTGTGTCTCCTATGGGATTCGGAGTAATGTTACTTGCAAAAGCATGAACAAAACTGCCGTTTTCTCAACGGACCGTAATGTTCTGGCACTCAATAAACCTTAAATTTGTACTGCAGCGTCCGGCAGAGAAGTTACGACAATGCAACGTGGCTTCACTGGTGGAGCTTGTTAACAACCTTAAACGTCGAGACAAAACCCACCTTTTTTGACGCCTTCTCGCCTCCAGGTCGCATCCAGACGATGCCGCCGAGTGGCCCGACATCAGCGAGTGCGAGGTAGTGCTCAACATCGCCGTAAAGGCGCTGCTATCCTTCGAAGTCGAAGACATGACGCTGGACGCATCCAATCGGGTCTGCCTGCGACGCCGTAGCGACTCCAGTAGCTCCTCTTGAAGTCGCTGCTGGTGCTGTTGAGCCTCTCGATGTGGTTGAACCGGTACCGTCTGCTCATGAGCGTCCTGGTGGGCATGTTGGCATAGGTCCCGTCGTTCCTGCTGCAGCAAGTGCCTCGAAGCCGGCTGGACTTCTGGGCTGTGTACCCGATCGTTTTGTTCCTGTACCCGCCGTGTGTCCGAACCTTAGCTACCACCGCCTTCAGTGGACAAACCCGGACGTTCGATTGGGCTGTGTGCACGTTCGCTTTGTTCCTGTACCCGCTGTTGGTCCGAACCCGGGCTACTTCCGCCTTCAGTGGACAAACCCGGACGTTCCGTTGGGCTGTGTACAAGGTCGCTTTGTTCCTGTCCTCGTTGTTGGTCCGAACCCGGAATACCACCGCCTTCAATGGACAAAGCCGGACGCTCCATCTACACTCGGCCTCGGTCAGCCGGTGTCTATTCTGTAGCCTTGGAGGAACGACCGGCAGAGGGATAGGTTCGCGTACTCGGAACTTTTTTTTTTCAGGAAGACAGTGATTTAACTCAGGGCGTTGCCGATGGCCGTTCGGTGGAGCGTGCTGGCGCGTGGCAGTCAAGTAGCGCGTTGCGGGCAGCTCTAGCTCGTGCGATGGCGATCCGGCTATACCCTTTGGATCGGGTCGCCAGCGCTCCATGCGCGGCGTAGCCTGAACTGCGCGGCGGTAGCGATGATGATTGCGGCGTAACCTTCTGTAAGTGTAGTAGAGCACAGTAGATCCTTGTATCTGTGACACAACCACAATATGACATTGGCCAAGACACAGTCAGTTTTAAAGGAAATACTTGACATGGGCTATGCTTCTCCATATATAAAAAGAATAAAAGTAGAATCTAAACACGATCACAAAGTATTAGGTAAAGCTAAATATAAAAATGTGAATATAGGTGATCAAGCGAAGAATCTGACGACGAAAAATAGAGAAATTGTGGAAATCTGGAGTAAACATTGATTGTAAAACATAAATCTTTTCGAGCTTATGAGAAACTCCACCAGGGGTCCGGCAACCTTTCCTCCACAGTGCTCAAGTAAAGTAGAGTAGAGTATGTTCTTATATTCTTGGTCCGCACCCACGCTGGGGGACTGGCCAAGAACAGGGTAGTTATCGAAAAAAAAAATTTAACCTATGTCAAATTGTGTCTAACAAAAAGGTGAATGAAATGAAAATTCAACTACAATATAAAATATTAAAAATAAACTATTAAGAAAACAGTCAGCGAAGCCTGCACTAAGCCACGCAAGGCTTCAAACAGCGAAAATGGACGATTCTGAAGATTTATCGATGCTTGCTTTCAGGTTGTCGCAAGGCCGTTGCTAGCTGGCTGACGTCGACCAGCCACGTTGGTCTAGTGGCTAAGGCACTCGGCTGCTGACCCGCAGGTCGCGGGATCGAATCCCAGCCGCGGCAGTCACGTTTTCAATGGAGGCAAAAACGCTTGGTGCCCGTGCGCTTGCATTTAGGTGCCCGATAAAGAACCCCCGGTAATCAAAATTTCCGGAGTCCTCCACTACACCGTCTCTCATAATCATACGGCGGTTTGGGAACGCTGAACCCCAACAATTGTTATAGCTGGTGCAGGAGGAGGTTGTTGTTTTAATATTTGTTTAAGTATATAGGCTGCTTGGCTGCTTCTATACATTGATTCCCTCATTAGAGTGATTCGAACTGAACCACAGACAGTGACACTGAACTGAACCACAGACAGTTCCTCGAAGCCGCTGATGCCTTTCCCGTTCCCTAGTGTTCTCTCTCACGTACTCGAGGTCTTCGGCTCACCGCCGTTGCATGCCCCGCCGTGGTGGTCTAAGGTACTCGGCTGCTGACCCGCATGTCGCGGGATCGAATCCCGGCTGCGGCGGCTGCATTTCCGATGGAGGCGGAAATGTTGTAGGCCCGTGTGCTCAGATTTGGGTGCACGTTAAAGAACCACAGGTGGTCGAAGTTTCCGGAGCGCTCTACTACGGCATCTCTCATAACCCCGTGGTGGTTTTGGGACGTTAAAACCCACATATCAATCAACCGCCGTTGCATCGCAGCCCACTATACGGGGCACCGGCGGCTGGATTAACCGTTGCCATCTGTTGGTTGTGTGTAGCGAGATTTACCACAATATTTGTGGCACGTCCCATTTATGATTGATTGATTGATTGATTGATTGATTGATATGTGGAGTTTAACGTCTCAAAACCAGCATATCGTCATGAGAGACGCCGTAGTGGAGGGCTCCGCAAATTTCGACCACCCGAGGTTCTTTAACGTGCACCGAAATCTGAGCACACGGGCGTATACAGCATTTTCGCCTCCATCGGAAATGCAGCCGCTGCAGCCGGGATTCGATCCCGCGACCTGCGGGTCAGCAGCCGAGTACCTTAGCCATAGAACCACTGCGGCGGGGCCCGTTTATGACGATGACGGTTTTCTGATAGGCCTTACAAATTTCTCTGGCGCGTCTACAAGTTTGTTGGGTACTTCTTCCTGACCAATGACGAGTATTCGGCCTTACCCAACTTCTGTGGTGCGTTCCCGTTTATAATTCCAGCAACGGCGACAACGTCGTCGGGTATATACGCGCACGTTTTTATTTTTTTTAATCAATCAGTCTAAAAGAATATTTGGCTGAATTCTTCATCTTTAAAATAACTCATCATCATTATTTCGTACTTAAATTTGTTGTATTAGTTAGTTCTAACTTGAATTATTAGTATACTAAAAACACCGAAAAAAATTCACCTACTACTCGGCCAACGCCCCCTGCATTGAGTGTGAGCCATCAGAGAAGGAGGAGAAGAAGGAGAATACTTCAGCGTGAAGCGGTTGGGCTCCGCCGTTGACTCCGCGCCGTTCCTGCCGCAACGAAATGAGGCCACCTTCGAACAAACTGCCAGCGGTGAGTGGAGACGTCCATAGTGTCAGTTAAGCTTTCCAAGGAAAGGTAACGAAGATAAAGTAAGGGAGTTTTGGTTTGCGAGATCAGGTTGCGGGGGACCCCGCATTGTAAGGCTTAAGCCTATAGTTGCGACACGCAGGTTGCGGGATCAAATACCGACTGCGGCGGCTGCATTTCCGATGGAGGCGGAAATGTTGTAGGCCCGTATGCTCAGATTCGAGTGCACGTTAAAGAACTATAGGTGGTCGAAATTTCCGAAGCCTTCCACTATGGCGTCTCTCATAATCATACTGCTACGGGGCGCCACAAATGAACATTCTAGAAAAGAGGACGATGTTTAGCGCGAGCTCGTGCAGACCGGGCTCCATATTGTATGCCTGCCTGTTTACCGAAAGTAAAGACATTTTTCAGACGCCTTCTCCCCGTAACAATATGGTGGTATTGGGACGTTTAAACCCACATATCAATCAAGCTGTATATTTCCGACCCTGGTTGATTCTTCTTTTTTTTCCTCACTTCAACACGAATCTGAGAACGCAAAATTTCACCTTAGTTCGCTCCCACTGAAATGCGACAGCCATAAGAGCACGATTCAAACCCGTGCCTTCGCGCTACTAAAATGATCTATTATCCACTAAGATCTACTAAGATCTACTAAGATGATCTATTATCTTTTTATTCCTGTCATACTTCCTCTTCTTTTCTTTTTTATGCGTGGCTTTGTCTACGTCACGCTAGGCGACAACAACTTCCGTCAAACGGGGCCGCTCTCGGGTACTCCCGAATCATCGTAAAGGCGCTCGAAGGACACGTAGAGGAGGTCTTGTCCTTGGCATGACCGCACGCTCAGCATGCTACAGATGACTATGCTATCCGCGGTTGTGTCAGCGTTAAGCCAAGCCACACGAGACAGTGGCGTACTCAGGGGCTGGCTTACCAGGCACGTGCCCTTCCCGAAACATAGTCTTCCCGCAATTGGACATTGTTCTTACGTTACTTTTGATGGCGCAAGAGCCATACTTGACCAAAGAGTGCCTGCCGCTGGACACAAAGCACAAGATGGCACTTGACCACTTGCAATTGACTTCGTTGCACCCACTTCGTATCAGAGGTTGGCCAGAGTTGCTGGCACGTGCATCTTTGGGGGAGTATACTGTGGGGGCATGCTGTCTGTGCTACTGATATGAGACGACAGCGTATACAACAGACTAAGCCTTCAAAGTGTTCCGACTTTTAAAAAGTTGCTTGATCG
This sequence comes from Rhipicephalus microplus, assembly GCF_043290135.1. Classification (NCBI taxonomy): domain Eukaryota; kingdom Metazoa; phylum Arthropoda; class Arachnida; order Ixodida; family Ixodidae; genus Rhipicephalus; species Rhipicephalus microplus. The sequence continues at coordinate 183,024,537 of NC_134705.1, forward strand.
AGGAATTGAACCTCCTGATGCACAAGTTTTCTTTGTAACGATTTCAGGATCAGTCGTGCGACGCGGCACCCGTCCCTTACCCCAAGCGTCTTGTGTGCTTGGTCGTGCTCGCCGTCGTCGCCGCCTTTGTGGCCGCCATGGTGCTCCTCTTCTACGTCTCCACTACGGTCATCCGTACCTACGCCAGAAAAAGCGACGGTGACGGTCCGAAGGATCACGTGAGCCTCTCGTGTCACACCGATGGTTGCTCCCGGTTCGAGGCGCTGCTCGCGGACACCCTCAACACCAGCGTCGACCTGTGCCACGACTTCAAGGCGTACGTCAGCTCGCGCTGGCTGCCCGACCCGTCCAAGGAGCTGGACGCCCAGTGTGTTACGAGTGGAACGTCAAGTACGCCTGGATGCGCATGATGGTCGGCGAGATACGACTGCGTTCCAATACGTCATCGCTGGACCGCCTGATGGCCGATTCCTTCGGAGCATGTGTGCATAGGTCGGAATTGCCCGGGTCTTTCTAGTTTTATGGCGAAGCCATTAGGTGCCTCAGCTGTAGGACAGGAAAAACCCACTGAACACCAGAGGTATGCGTAAGCAAGGTTGCCTGGGTGCATGGGGGTCGGCAGGGCGGTGCAAAAGGGGCACTACCCCCTCCCCCGCAAAAAAAATCATGCCGTCGGACAATGCCTTGATCCCCAAAGAACTGGCATTCCTCGACAATATGAAAGCCATGACACACACTTTGGACGCGTATTTAATTTTTTTTCTGCTCGTGCATTTGTGCATCATGTCCACTGTTACGTCCAACGATAAGGTTTTTCTGCTAACCTTTCTGACACTCGTTAATTGACAGAGAAAAAAAAGAAAATTGTTCAAGCAGCTTTGCACTAGCTCTGTCAAGCCTGAAGGAATATATGCACGGCTAAGTTGTCGACCTTCTTTCCTTGCATCTGTTGTTTCTATTTATTTCCATTTTTCTATCTTTTTTCGTACTTTCTTCCCTTTCCCTTATTCGTTCTATCTTTTTATCTTTCTTTTTTTCTAATCTGTTTTGCTCTGTCTTTTTTCTATCTCCCATATGTATATCTTCCTCTTATTCTTTATCGCTCTTTCTTTCTATTAGCCTTGTGACGATCAGGGAAATGAATTCCTGTAGCTGCCTTGCATGCTTGATTGATATGTGGGGTTAAACGTCCAAAAACTACCATATCATTATGAGAGACGCCCTAGCGGAGCGCGCCGGAAATTTCGACCACCTGGGGTTCTTTAACGTGCACTCAAAACTGAGCCCATGAGCCTAGAACATTTCCGCCTCCATTGGAAATGCAGCCTGGATTCGATCCCGCGACCTGCGGGTCAGCAGCCGGGTACCTTAGCCTCTAGACCACGACGGCGGGGCTGTCTTGCATGCTCACTCCAATACGGAGTATGGTGACATCCCATTTTTTAAATAAAAATTATGGCTCACTTCTATCGGAGCGCACGCTCCCAAATAGAGCCTTTAGATTGCACGATGCTAACTTCTATATATTCTTGCACAACGTTAAACAACTGTAGTGTAGTGTTTTCTTAGTGATGTATATTGTCAGTCATGTTGCCTAATTGATAGCTAACGTTGCCATAGTAATGGCTAGTCTTGATTGTTTAGTGTTACGATCTGTCTCCACGCGGTTTCAAACCAGTGGTTCAGCTGCCAACTGAATGCTTTATCCAGCATCTTTTTTTTGCGAACAGGGCCGATGAGGATTCCAAGGACGCGCGCAACAAGTTTAAGCAATTGATGCCCGACCTGAGCATTCCTTGGCCCGAACAGCCACCCAGTGACGTGGACCCGTTCGAAGCCCACCTCAACCTGAGCATTCGCTGGAACGTGGCACTATGGTTCGACGTCAAGATGCTTCCCGCCCGTACAGCAAGCGGTCGTAAGGTGATTTACATCTACCCGAGCGCGTACGCCAAGTTCTGGAGGGAACAGTACCTCGCCATGACTAGCCAGGCCTCGATGCGCCAATACGTGGACCAGTACTTGGTCTCCTTCTACGACACGTCGACACGGAACGCAAGCGGCGAGCCGGAACAACTTTGCCAGTACGACGCGGTGTTCAACTTCACCAGGCAAGTCGTCTTTCAACTTGCCGGCGTCATCATGAAGGACAAGTCTGTCGCGTTCCTCGAGTTTGACTCCCTGGCACGAGCGTTCGGTCAGAAGACGGATCGCTTCGTTTCGTTGATGAACAAGTACTTCTTTCTCGGGAACTTCTCCTCGTTCGAGCCGGAGGACAGCGCCATCGTGAAGGCGACGGACACATTGAACGTCGTTCGTCAAGTCATTACCGGCACGGATGCTTCGACCGTGTTGAGCCATTTGGGCTGGTGCATGCTTCAGGTGTTCGCTCCCATAGCGGACAACCATTTCTTCGTCGAGAAGTACGGAAGCGTTGAGAAGGCCGAGCTGCTGCGCCCGCTGTTCTGCGAGACCCAGGTCGAGTCTTCCTTTAAAATTCTGCTCCTCGCCAGACATATGGCCGCCCACTTTCGAGATCACCAGATTCAACGCATCTACGAACTCCTGAACAGCGTACGCCAGGCTACCGTGGCCGAGATCGGCAAGTTGGATCTGCCGGTTAATACCAAGATGGTGCTGACGAGAACGCTCAAGCACTTGCGCGTCAACCTGTGGCCCAGGCCACAGTACCGGTCTGAGACGTTGCTCCGGCACATCTACTCGTTCGAGTACGCGAGCAAGAAGACCATGCTCGACTACTGGATCTCGGAGAGGAAAGGCAACGCAGCGCTCATCGGTGGCAGCGCGTACTTCGAGGACAAGCGGCTGCCACACAACTACTTCAAGGAACTCTTCTCCTACGACAGCATCCTGGACACCATCAGCATGTCCATGGTCGTGGTGCACGAGCCGTTTTACTACCTCGACGACGAGTTCGGCGCCATAAACTACGGTGGTTTGGGCGCGGGCTTCGCCAAGACCCTCATAGAAGGCCTCGTAAGTGACCCAATGTTGCGTGCCGCCGTCGCCAGTGACGCGTCGAGCGGCGCTGACGAAGGAAACGCGAGACCGCTCTGGGGCGCTGCGACCGGCAACGATACTAATGGCTCGCCACAGCCCGAACTCGGTTTGATTGCTCCGGTCTTTCTGCCGGCGTTTCACGCGCTCCAGGCGAAAATGCGTGGTGCCGGCCCCGTCAAGGTGGGCCAATTCTCACCGGCGAAAGTGTTCTTCGTCAACTTCTGCCACAGTCAGACGCGCATGGCGGCAGGCTTCGACTGCAACTCCGCACTGCGAGGAACAGCCGATTTCGTTTCCGCGTTTCACTGCAAACGTGGTAGCAGCATGAACCCTTGATATTTTTTCAATCCTAATGGAAAGAGAACAAGACTATTGTCTTAACAATTCTGAATATTCATTATAATTATTAGTCCGTTTATTTTGTTGCTCGGACATGTGTGTTTCTGCATAATTATGCGTGTGTCGTGTACGGTGTCGTGAAAAGGGTGTTCCACTTGTTTAGACCCACGATGACCGAAATTTTATATCAACAAAATAACTGTACGGGTCTCATCACACAATACTTCTCGATTACTCCAAGTCATAGAAATGGCTGTGAATCTTTCTGATGGCAGTAGTAGCTTATATTTACATCCAGCTTTATTTCGCTGTTTGCCTCCTTTATTTGTTACTGGGGATATATGTGTAAAAAAAATTACCAAGAACCCACACAGAGGCAGACTGATGAAAATTCGAATGCTAGTAACTACGTTAACAAGACGAGTGAAATTCAGTAATGCATTGACAAAAACCACGTACGCTTCATTGGCTGAGTGCTTATTTAAAGGCCGACTCCAGCGTTTTTGCGAGGTCAATGTATCTCGATGAATTTCACTGCCTATACGTTCATTTGCACGTTCGCACCACTCGTTCATGCCGAACTGCACGCTTGAGAGTTTTCGCAGATTATTTTCAAGCGAATTTTATAGCTTGCCTCTAAACGCTCACCTCGCTTGGCCCTATAATGACACCATAGTGTGTGTGACGTGTATTTTCGCAAAACGGAAGTGGCGGAACTGATGTGCCACTGCAGCGTCTGCTTGTCTGCTGTAGTGTGTGGGATCGGCCGGTGCCTCCTTGATTGAGCGTGCGACTTCCCTTTCCGTGTCGGTGTGTGTGCGATGGGTGGCAAGTGATGTTGCGTTGTGGGCCGCACACCGTTCACCGCATATTCACCATAACAGCGTAGGCGTTTTAACCGATATCGCTGCAGGCGCAAACTCTGACGACCCGGACAAGTACTGCTGTCTGGCTGCGTTATGCGCAACCATGGCAGGTTCTGGCCAAGTGTGTCGTCATACGTGGAGGCACACTCAGTTGGGTTTCGGCATTGCCGTTTTTGCCTCTTAAAAATTATTTGAGTTTGTCGAGCATTTCAGTTATCGGGCGTGGGACAAAAGTGTCTCGGGAACATGAAAGCCCCTTTACCCTGACATGGACGAACAATCGCAAGAGTTGGCCTGTAATTCCGTTGCTTTGTATACGTACTGTCAGAGATAAACATTTCCGGAATTGATAGATCTGTTAATTGGCTAATCTAGCTAGTTTATATAGCCTTGACTATGTGATGCAGGTTGTTTCCAGGTTGCTTCTAGGGCATTGCTATGCTAGGTGATGCTAATTTCTTTTTTACGTTTTAGCACAGACAGATTCGAGTTGAACTACACGCAGTCACAGACACGATGCGCGTCCACAAACTTTGGAGACGGAACCTCGCACTGAATCCACGCTCTCGCACTTCTGAGGGATCTATACGTCGCTGGCGTAGGGTACTCCATCGCTTTGTGGCCTTCTCAGAGCCCCCATTATACCTTTCCTGTCTTCTAAAATTCTCTAACATTCTAACCTACTCGAAGTCTTGGATCACCGCCGCTGTTTTGTAGTCATTCGGACAGGTAACGTTCGTCTCAATTTTTAGTAGAGCAGTAGGATTCCATTTTCGTGGCCCATACCCATTTATGGTTAGTTGGGATAACTGTCGCCTCGTTCATATTAAGTGAACCGATTGCAATTATTGCCATTTACTCAATCTCTGTGGCACATCGCCGTCTATTATGAGGATAGTTTACTGATAGGTATAGCACGCACAGATCCCTGCCAGCTCAAGCAGCTTCGCCTTTCTAAAGACGAGTTGAAAGCAAGTCTGGCCACCCTGAGCCCCATCCATAACATTCAACCTGTAGTACACTAGTTTCGCGATCAATTTGCAAAATTATCCGCCAAAGGGGAAGGGATCGTGCATTAAGTGGGCAGACATTAGTTATTTACCACATTACCACAGAGGACGTGTCCAATGAACGTTTGTCCCCGGGTGTACTTCGAGCGAATTGGAAGCGCTCCATCCCGCGATTACCCAAACACTATAAGGTAAAAACAAACACAATTGAACCTGTCAGACGCGAAAGACAGTGTCGCAGACTCGCTACAGGAAGTTACTTCGAGCACCGAAAGAACCACTGCCTTCGGAAGGCAGAAAGTGGAAAGCTGAGAGTAACACAGAAAGTCCATCGCTATACGCCGAAGGCCTCAAGGAGAGACGGAGTGACGGGGATCTGGTGTCACGTCTTGTTCTTTGGCAAATTTATTTAATTAATTTGAAAACACAAGGAGCCAACTTGGCCCAAGCAGGAGGGGCAGTGCACATCAACGAAGGTCAGCTTGGTCAGCGCCCGAGCAGCCGGTTCTTGTTGTGCAGGGCAAAACCTTGAGGCGGTTTCGGGCTCTGAAGCTGTGTATCCGGAGCACGCGCAGCCTGTGGTTTTCAGGCTGACCACATCAGAACCTGATTCCTCCTCAAGGTTTCGCCCCGCAGAGCAATTACGGGCTGCTCGCGTGCTCTACACAGTCGTGGCCACGGCTGTACATAACACGGTCAAGTTATTTAATGGACAATATAACTGCCACGCAGCTCACGTTATCACTCACTCAAAAGGCTACGCCACCAGGCAAAGACATTCTTTGACGACGAAACCTTTATTTGACTTTCCTATAGAACTATCGTTGAGTGGAATAGCCTTGCCATTAACGTTGCAAGCGAAGGTTCATTGTATCTCCTTCAGAATTGCTATCGATCCTTTGCAGTATCGATCCTGATTATGTAATTGATATGTAGGGTCACGGCCGCCTGGATCGGGAGCACGCGTCGAATCCAGGCGGTTGCGGTAGGGTTTAACGCCCCAAAATCTCCATATGATTATGAGAAACGCCAGACCTGATTATGTATTAATTTAGCATTGGTGATACTGGATTGTTCTTTATTTTATTCATTTGAAGTATTCGTTGGAATTTGCTCACTTTTCACACTTCACTCCTCGCGTCAAATATTTGTACTACTGATTATCTTATTTTTCTGTTTTCGTCTTCGATACTTCTTGTATTCATACAGCTCTACGTGTATTCCTTATGTTTATAATGTCTGTGGTTCTTTTCCTTGCAAACTGTTTTTCTGTATCACAGCTGTGGTAATTTTTTCGAGATTTCAGTACCCTAAAATTAAAATTCAGAAGCCTTTCCGCGAATCGTAAAAACCGAGCCAATCAAACCTTTGCACGTGCGAGCCCCACCTATTATATTTATTTTCTTTCGCTGTATCGCTTTACGCAAATGATACCTCCTAACAGTTTCCTTCCTCCATGCCATGCATTGGGCCTTAATCCACGTAGCACAACGCTTCAATTGGCAGGCAACAACGGTGGTAATGCACTCATATCCAAGCAACAATGAAATGTCCCTTAGTGAAATGACAATTTTCGAAAGAAATATGATTTCTTAGATCGCAGGGAACAGTAGCTTGCCACGATTGGCAAGTCACTGAGCCAATTGTGGGTGCATTCCAAAGTTTGATGAGTGCCGAGTAATGGCAAGATATAGGGACAAAAAGGCACGTGGAATAATGAAGCGCTTTTTTTTATTCGCAAAGCAGGACAGGAACTGAGTGTGTAAGAGCCCCGTCCGTCAATATGTTGGACAATGAATACAAGTATCTGTTAAACTAAATTTTCATTTCAAGATACGAATGAGATGTTCTGGTGCATGTATCATCATTTCTTCCTTTTTTTGTGTGTGTGTGTGTCTGTGTTTCATCTCCCCGCCCTCTTGACTGTGTATATAGCCGCCATTTGTGCAATAAAACCGTCGTAAGCCTGCGCTCTGTCCTATCCTTCTTCTTTCTGAAACGTTCCCTGCGCACTAAGAAAGTATATTTCTTTCAAAAATGCAATACCAACCAGCCCTAGTATAGCCGCTCTTTTGAAATGATCAATCACCTCGATAAAAGATTTGTGTTTCGTTGTAGTTTCGTTGCGTCCAGTTTCGGTTCGGTTATCGGACTTGCTGGGCGGCGCCTCACTCGGCATTGAGGATTCACGCACCGTGAGAGCACTCCTGAGGCGCTTCGTAAATGAAGTGTTGAAGTGTTTCAAAAGTGTATGGCGAGCTCTCGTGTCGAGCAAACGTTCTTCTTCGCGCTCTGCGCCAAGACCGCCGTGTAGAGGCAAGCTGGCGCAACCGCCGACCGCGATACCACAATAACATTGTCCATTATAAGAAACATGTATTATTCGACAAGCCCACGACCAAGAGAGAAATTTACTAAAAAAAGCATACAAATGCGCACGCGACTAAGACACCTTTGACCGACACACTTACATTCGTTTGCCATTGCCGAGTTTTTCGCGCGCGACGTGCTCGTCAAAATCTCCGAGTTATGTAAGCTATTTTTTAACAGCTGGGTCATACCACTAACTTACAACAGCTGTGTTTACGTTCTTTTTTTTAATTTGATCAGCCGAAGAGACAACGACAACGTTCTCACGCGCGCGTGCTTCCGGCACGAGACGAGAAGAACAAGAACGACGTGGTTGGCTTCCGCCATCGACTACACGCATCTTTCAAGCCGCAATGAAGATAGCATCGCCTCCAGGCGCAACGCCAAGGGTGAGTAGAGATGTTAACGAAGCCAATGAGGCTTTCGAACAAAAGCTGTGTGTAGTGTCGGCGGGCGGCAGCCGACGACCGGTGCGTAGACACTGAAGCGAGATGAGACCAGCGCCTGCACCGGGCCGCGACACGAAAGCCCTGAGACCCTTACTCTCCGAACCCCTAACGACGACTCGACCGACCAGCGGCCGTTCATTCATGCAACACACATCGGAGAACGCGTACATACATGATTGGCTGTAGTGAATCACGTGTACGGCTCAATAACGGCAACTGTTGAAAGACGCACAACTAAAAGGCACACAGCGCCCATACCCCTCACGGATGGCGCCACATATATCACGCTGTGTGAGCCTAAAGTATAGTGCCTAGGCACTATACGTAAAGTACGGAGACCCTGATTGATCGATATGATTCATATGTGTGATTTAGCGTCCCAAAACCACTATACGACGCCGTAGTGAAGGGCTCCGGAAATTTACACCGCCTTGGGTTCTTAGGCGTGCACCCAAATCTGAGTACACGGGCCTACAACATTTCCGCCTCCATCAGAAATGCAACCGCCGTAGCCGGGATCTGAACCCACGACCTGCGGATCAGCAGCCGAGTACCTTAACCACTATAGACCACCGCGGCGGGGCAAGTACGGAGACCCTAACACGGGGAAAGTGCTCTTGCAAGGCTGCAGATTTTGGACCACCGTGGGCTGGCTTTATTTTTTACATGCGCGTAAGTTCAAGTGCATGAACATTTCATTTTTGTTTACATAGTATGCGTATACTTGTACCTCTTTATGAAGGCATCGAAACAGACTCCCTATAAACGTGCGTATGCCCGTTTCACAATGGCGGTGTCAAACATTTATTCCATTACGTCCGTGCTCGCTGTATTGGCCTTCGAAATGTCGTTCGTTCACCGTATTAGGTATATACCAGATGAACTATTTTAACGCAAAAAGTGTTGTTTTGCCAGGCTCCGCAAGGAATACTGTCGAAACCCTCAAGCGCGCGTCATTTCTGCCATTTCCCCGATGGAAATGAGGTAGTCTATTCTTTGTGGACCCCACTTCCGTTACGGAAACGACGTCAATAAAAGGAAAAGTGGCAGTTAGCTCGGCAAAAAAAGTTACCCAACCTCTAAATCAAACGTCATGATGCATGATTTTGTTTGTTTTTGTTTTTTTTATAATCACCGAGCTTCCTTGCACACTGCAATAGAGGACCAACGCCCCTAGACCCTAACTTTGGTACAACTCTACAGTATTGAAGGTACAATAGAAAAGTGTATCCAGCTATGCATAAGAACCTCACAGGAATGGAATCGGTGGCATTACGCAGAATCCAAACAAACACATACACGAACTTACACAGGCTATACATCTATTCGACCGCAGAGCATACAGAGGTAATATGTCCGTGGTGTGGGGCCAGACCAACTCAGTTTCACATCACGTAAGAGTGTACACATTACAATGAAGAACAGCACAACATGAACAACACGGAGGAACAATGGGAGGCACTGCTGTTCAGCTCGGCCATTGCTGATCAGCGCTGGCTGGTCCAACGGGTAGAGATGATGGCTAGGGCCAGCGGAGCCCTGGAATAAGCGGCCCGACCATTCGGAATGCTCCGCGTTATGCACAAATAATGTTCTCTCTCTCTCTCTCTCTGTCAGTCTCCCGGTTCGTCGCAAGACGTGGCGCCCGTCCCTTACTCCAAGCGCCTGGTGTGCGTGGTCGTATTCGCCGTCGCCGCAGGTCTCGTGGTGTCCGTGGTGGCCCTCTTCTACGTTTTCGCGATGGTCACGCAGATCTTCACGAAGAACGGTGACGGCGACCGCTCGGGGGAACGCGCGAGGCTCTCGTGTCGCACCGACGGCTGCTCCCGGTTCGAGGCGCTGCTCGCGGACACGCTCAACACCAGCGTCGACCCGTGCCACGACTTCAAGGCGTACGTCAGCTCGCGCTGGCTGCCCGGCACGTCCAGCGAGCCGGACTACCAATGGCGTTACAAGTGGGACGTCAAGTATACCTGGATGCGCATTATGGCCGACGAGATACGACTGCGTTCCGATACGTCGACGCTGGAACGCCTGATGGCCGACTCCTTCGGAGCATGCGCGCACAGGTTGGTTGCCTACATCCATAGAGTTTCTTAATACACACTAGAGTGAACTCTGGCGCTAGTGTCTATGGGAGCTGCAACGCACGGCGCTTCAGTGAGCATGGGAATGATGGGTAGTACACGCATTTGTCTAATATTCGTACATCTGGCTTGCTTTTGGCTCTATGGGTGTTCGTATGGCTTGTAGCTGATTTCTCACGAAACAAATATTAGCAAATGTTCAGCACTTGCGCTTCACCATCTTATTCTTTTAAACTTACCTTTCCAAAACAGCTCACGAAATTCGAAAGTGTTGAATCTTTCTTTCAAAACGAAACCGAAACACAGCAATAAGCGAAGCCGCATGTACGATTCGCCGTCCGCAAGTACGAAGACTAGGCAAATCAAGCCTAATCAAGACGCTGGCATTGTGCCTCATAAGACGACTGGCATCTGCTACAAAAGCCCACGTGACGTGAGCCAGTTCAATTATAGAATCGGATGAAAACGAGGGCTCGAGCCTTTATCGAACACAGGTGTTCTGCGTGGCAGTCAACCACTCTACCGGAGAGCCACACAAATTAATTTATTGCCTGCTTATTAAACGCAATGAAACTCAATATAATAATACAGTGCGATTTCACATTTTATAGTGTTGTTAGTGTCAGTCACTTGATTGTAGGGCTCGAACACACGTCGCACATCACTTTGCTCAGCAGCCACTGCACTTTCATGATCACATATTCGCTTCACGGGTCAATAACGGGATAACGGTAGTTTTTAACTATTATGCCTCCATGCACGAGCATCTTCTTTACTACGTTCATGTTCTTGAAAGTCACCGCACACGCATGGTTCATCCTATACGTCCTTAACGCAACCACCTCGGGCGGCAATCGGAGGCTTGCCACATGCAGTGTCACAAAATCTTCCACCCGATATGGTCGGCCTCCTAAGTCAGTATGCAATAACATCACATTTTTAAAACAATACATCCTTGTAGGAAGGCTCGCCAATAGAACTCCGACGTCCTAGTCATCTTCAAAAAACTGTTTCCACCGCTTAAACAAGCCGCTCTCCCCGTTCTGCTGAACCTTGCCAACGCACTTCCATATGCGTCAACGGTCGGAAATGGCATCCACAAAGCCACTCCGGAAGTGCTTCAGAAACAAGAAGCGTAATTCATGACGTGATGACGGGCGAGAAATCACGTTAACGGGTTTAATATTGATCAGCCGCAGACTACTCAAGTACAAATATCTACCAGTCAAACTACGTCAAAACCACCATACAGCGAAGCAGCAAAAGCACGAGAGTATGCGAGAGTAGACAAAGAGAGCTTAGTCTCACGACAACCATCATCATTAGAATTTATTATCATCATCCTATTGTTGAATCATGTAACCATCGTGATCATCGTCATCTCGATATATCGATTTGTTTACTCACTCTCCCCTCTGCTACATGACTTGCGAAACGCCTTCTACTATAGGACTATACGATGACGGCAAAAGGAAGACTATGAAACCTCTTATAGCTGTAAAAATGATCAGCTATATTGTTGACTTAACTGTGCGTAGCAGGTGCAAGGTTGGCTATATGATAGGTAATGTTATGGTGGCTACCATCATAATGTTGCAATATTGTGATTATTGATCTTCACTCTTACAAAAATGGCAGCATATCTACGGAGTGAATGATGGAGAGGGGGCGAAGCATTCATTCGTCCATTCGTTCTTGCTTCCGTCCGTCCATGCATCCGTCTGTGTAAACGTCCATGCGTCCATCCGCCCGTCCGTCCACCCGTCCGTGCGTGCGTCCGTCCCTGCGTTCGTCCATGCATCCGCTCCTGCGTCCGTTCATGCGTCCATCCATGCATCTGTCTGTGTGCCCGTTCGTCCATCTATTCAACACTCCAAGTACCACCATCTCGCATCTTTTCAACATATATTCCCCATATAGAAGCACCGCCATCCAGCGGACAATTTAAGGACTAAACGAGAGGTGGCACACGCACACTTCCTTACGGCTTGCGCTTCGGGTCTACTCTCCACCTTTAACCACCTCGAGTTCATGGTATATACTAGTTCACTGTATTCATGGCACTACGGTCCAACGCTCGCTAAACCTTTCTAAAACCAAGGAGGTTACACCCAGCGAGTATAACGTAGCAACCCTTTCTTGTCAGATAGTGCTCAATGTACATGTATATGGCTGCTAATGGGACATGAGAGACAGTAGAATTCGACTTTTACTTTCTTACGGCTTGCGCTTCGTATCTACTTCCCACCTTTAACCACCTCGAGTTCGCGGTATATACTAGTTCATTGTATTCATGGCACTGCGGCTCAACGCTCGCTAAACCTTTCTAAAACTAAGGAGGTTACACCCAGCGAGTGTAGCGCAGCAACCCTTTCTTGTCATATAGTGCTCAATGTACATGCCAACTGCTGCTAATGGGGATCGCAGCGTGCGCGTTAACTAAAAGCCAAATGTTCCTGTCCCTCATTCCCCCTTAGCAGCCATTGGCATGTACATTGAACACTATCTCCTGTTGTTCAAAATATTATACTTGTTGCACACTACAACGGCTACGAGGGACGAACGGGTGCCGCTATAAGGAGCTTCGCCCCTGAAGAGTTAGTAATCAGTTAGTAAACGCGTGTGTTTATTTGTTTCTGGAGTATTTTACTACCTTCGCGGCATACCTTTACTAGCAAGCCGCTAGTACAGCTCGTAACTTTCGTCATTACCAGGAAAGCTTTCTTAGCGTTTTTAACTAAGTAATTATCTTATAAATTCCATGGCTACTAATTATTACACGTGCGCGATCCCAAAGTATGGCTATATATAGACTTCAAGCTGCAGCTACAGTGAAAATCTATCAAGTCTTGAAGATTGCCGTGAGCGTTTGCATGCGTGTTCTCGCTTGTGATCCATTTATATGCAGCCTCATACCCATATTATCACGTGCTCATGTGACCACATGATTTGCTCATGTGAGCATCATAATATGCATGATCATAAGTAAATATCATACGAATATATGCGCACCTAACACGGTATAGTTACATAAAGTAGTTAGCAGCCAATATTTTTGCACGAGGACAATACAACTTCGTTTTTTTATTCTATATTACGTAATAAAAGTATCTTGATATGGCAGTGCACACGCACATATAAAAAAGTAGGTGTAAACCTCTACTTTCGGGGTTACTAACAGTTTAGTAATGAACTAACCACTCGAGTCCGCACCATTCACTAACTAGGTAGTAAATTTCACTAATCTGCATTTCACTGGCTTCACTTACTAAGAGGCTGGTGCTTGACGTGACAAGTGAAGGGTCAGTATTTAGTTAGTGAATATGCTGAACATTTAGATGCGATGCATCTCTTGCTCGGGTCTATGTCCCGCGGCGTCGGCGTCCGTGCTCACATTACGCATGCACAACTCTCTTCCTTCCCTCACTCCAACAGCTGCGCGTTACTCTCTCTCCTTCTCTACGCTCCCCCTCTCCCATCGCAACGCCGACGCAGGGACCGTCTGCTAACCTACGCTCAGCCCCCCCCCCCTCAAGGCATTCCTCACCGCGGCGTTTACACAGTCATGGCGCATGCGCGTCTCCTCCCCTTCTCTCGGCTCGCAACGCCGACGCAGGCATTGTTCTCTAGCGAGTTTCTTGATTGAACAAACCGACTGATCGCACTGCACAAACGTTTACTCGCCGCGCTGCATATACAGGCACTGGATCTTGACCTCTAAAGCATGTAGATTCCTAAAAAGAGACGCTTATCATGTGATTCTAGTGTTATTCTTAAAGCGAAAAAAAGGGGAAAGTGAGCCCCGTAAATGTCTGCATCAGAGTGCGACACCTCAACAGTAGCTCACGAGGGACGGGGCCAAGGAGGGATTAAAAGGATATGATTAAAAGGTAGATATGGGCAGGAGAGAGCAAGGCGCAGGGAGAGCAAACGACAGAAAACGACGAAAGTAAAGAGAAGATAGGAAAGATGGACAGGGTCGCAGGAGTCCTAGGACGGGGCACCACTCAGCGAGAGCTCATGTCGGCAGCAGGAGATGGCGTAGGGTGAGCCAGTCGGCCAGAGCCGCGCTGTCGTTGGAGATCGCGGGGGCACAACCGCGGTCAGCCCGAAATCCAGAGAGCGAGTCCTAAAAGGACACCTAGACGCTACGATCCTTCAGCGACCATGGGATTCATGGGTAGTACACGGATCTTCCTAGTCTTCGTACTAGCGGGCGGCGAATCAAGTTTGTGTGTATTGCTGTTTCGGTTTTGTTTCGAAGGAAAGAAAAAACTCTTTTTAACTTCGTGACCTTATTTGAAATGGTAAGCCTCAAAAGTTAAGATGGTGAAGAGCAACCACTTAACATTTGTGGATTTTTGTTTCGTAAGAAAACACATCCAAGCCAAAAGAACAGACATCGAGCCAGCAGTATACGAAAAGCAGACAAATCCGTGCACTACCCTTCATTCCCATGCTCGCTGAAGCGCCGTGCGTTGCAGCTCCCATAGACACTAGCGCCAGAGTTCCCTCTATAGTGTGTATTTAGGAAGCTCTATGCTCCAAAGTAGCACCGGTGGAAGATTTCTTGTGCGTTGTTGAACAATGAAAATTCGCAGTGTGCGCGTTAACTAAAAGCGGAACGCAGGTTTCTGTGTTCAATTAGAGTCTTCTGTCTCTCACTGCCCATTAGTAGCGATTGACATGTTCCAGTAGAAAACACCGGTCCATCACTGCGTGCTTTGCGCCTCCCCAGGTTTCTCTCCTGCGCAACGCCACGAGGAGTGCCAACGTCGCCGCCGGTCTTAGCGTTAGCGCCCGCTGCTTCGCATCTACACATTGTTCCCTTAAGCGGGGGATGGTGTAAAATTTTTTAAGAGTGTTCATTATCCGCTATTACGAATAGCAACACTTTCTAGCAGTCTCTAGCCAACTATTTGCACTGTCTAACTCTTTTCTTGCCCGAACAGGGCCAGCGAGTGTTTTCTAGCAGTCTCTAGCCAACTATTTGCGCTGTCTAACTCATGTTTTCTTGCGCGAACAGGGCCAGCGAGAACGCGGTTGATACGCGCAAGAATTTCAAGCAGTTGATGCGTGACCTCAACGTTCCTTGGCCTGAAACTCCGCCCAGGGATGTGGACCCGTTTGAAGCACACCTCAACCTGAGCATCCGCTGGAACATACCGCTCTGGTTCGACGTCAAGATGCTTCCCGCCGACACCTCCAGAGCAAATAAGTTCATCTACATCTACCCGAGTGCGTACGCCAAGTTTTGGAAGGGCGAGTACGACGCCATAACCAGTCAGGGATCGATGCGCCAATACGTGAACCAGTACATTGAGTACTTCTACCACGAGTTGACACCAAACTCCAGCGGACAGGCGGCAGACATTTGCCAGTACGACGCGGTGTTCAACTTCACAAGACACGTCGTCTTTCAGCTAGCTCGCGTGGACGCCAAGAAGCAACCCGTTGCGGTCCTTGGGTTCCGTTCCCTGGCGCGAGCGTTCGGTCTGACGACGGAACGCCTCGTTTCGCTTTTGAACGACTACTTCCGGCCCAAGAACTTGTCCTTCTTCGATCAAAAGGACCTGGCCCTCGTGAAGGCGACGAACACGCTGGACGTCGTCCGTCATATCATCACGGAGACGGATGCCTTGACGGTGTTGAGCCACCTGGGCTGGTGGATGCTACAGGTGTACGCGCCCATAGCGGACAACCGCTTCTTCGTTCAGAAATACGGAAGCGCTGAGAAGGCCGAGCTTCTGCGTCCACTGTTCTGCGAGACCCAGGTCGAGAGTTCTTTCAAGCTCCTGCTACTCGTCACGCACATGGACGTCCACTTTCGCAGTCAACAGCAGCGAAACATCAATGATCTCCTGACCAGTGTGCGAGAGGCTGCCTTGGCCGAGTACAAAAAATCGCACCTGCCAGCCGACGCCAAGAAACTGCTTACCGGAAAGCTGAGACGCTTGCGCATCAACCTGTGGCCCAGACCGCCGTTCCGGTCTGCGGCGCTGCTCCGGCAGATCTACTCGTTCGAGTACGCGAGCAAGAAGACCATGCTGGACTACTGGATCTCGGAGAGGAGGGGCAACGCGGCGCTCATCGGTAGCAGCGCGTACTTCGAGGACAAGCGGCTGCCGCACGGGAACTCCAAGGACACCTTCTCCTACGACAGCATCTTAGACACTGTCAGCTTGTCGATGGTCGCGGTGCACGAGCCATTTTATTACACCGATGACGACGCGTTCGGAGCAATCAACTACGGTGGCCTGGGTGCGAGCTTCGCGACGACCCTCCAGGAAGGTCTGGAGAGCGACCCGGTGTTGCGCACCTCCATCGCCAGTCACGCTTCGAGCGGCGCTGCCCACGGAAGCGAAAGCCTACCGTGGGGAGCTGTGATCGGCAACGATACTAAAGGCTCGCCACGGCTGGAACTCGGTCCATTATTTTTGCCGGCATTCCGTGCGTTGCAGGCGAAGATGCGCGGGGCCGGTTCACTTAACGCAGGCCGATTTTCCCCGGCGAAAGTGTTTTTTGTCAATTTCTGCCACAGCCAGACGCGCATGCGCGCAAGCTTCGACTGTAACGCTGCGCTGCAAGCAGCGTCCGACTTCGTTTCTGCGTTTGATTGCAAACGCGGTAGCAACATGAACCCTTGATGTTATGCAAGCCCTTTAATAAAACTGTTCTGTCTACCTCTGGCACTTGTGAACATACACTTTAAGCCGAGATGTGGCGTGTTTTGCTTTCCTGATTTCCACAGATTGATATTGCATATTTGCCTTAACAAGGAAACATCAAATGCAATGTATACTGCACAAAAAGCTTTTGTAATGCAAGCCCTATTTTTGCTTGTTACGCCGGTATGAGGCAAAATGCCAAAGCTAAAGTACTATGAAGATAGCGTAAGGGTAATTTAGACTAGGCACACGATGCTTTTGACCATTTCAGCTGAGATATTTGAGTTTCTATGTGCTACTTGCAAAATAAAGGTTATTAAGTTCAAAAAGAAAACCATCCATTTTTGTTACATTTAACCAAATAGTTTTGAATGACCAGCCGTTAGTTCAGCAAGTGGACGCGGAGAAAGTATCAACGCGCGACGGAGCGCTAAAGACTTCGTTTTGCAGTAATTCCAGCGTCATCGTTCATGTCGGTGTCATTGGTTGTGAGCAAGAAGTCATCGTTGTTCGCAAGTGAAGGATCAAGAGAGATGCAAAGCAATAAATGATAATTGGGTTCGAGTGAGATATTCACCCAGACCTTCTGCGTGGAAAGCGGGTGTCCTTTTGCACAGCCACAAATATGCGAAAAAAATATGCGAACCTTAACTAGTGATTTCCTTACCTCGTGTATTAATTACTGCGTGACAGAAGCGTATAGAACCGCGCCAGGCGTCTAAAGATGTGCAATTTGCAACAAGCGGTGTTTTAACTTTAAAAGCCCACCCGGTCTCGGACACATTTCATCGTCTCATCAGCGTGAACAACGTAAGCAGCTGCCTGTAATTTCACTTGCTGTCTTAAGACAACAGGCGTCCGTAAGACAACAACGGACACGCAAGACAATTCTTCCTTTTGCCGATTTGCAAAAGGAGCAATTATGGCGCAGTGATTATTTCACACGTGTATACTTGCAGTAGGCTTTCTATGATAGTTTGAAACGGTCAATGCAACGCACATAGACGTTCGACATAGACGCACCTAGAGAGAAAGCTAGTCTACAACAGTTATGAAGGCGGTGCACACGGGTCTTGATTTACACTATCGCGCTCTACTCTTGAAGGCGAAGCTCAAGCTTATTCCAAGCTTTCTTTAATTCCCTTCTCTACATATTATCGTGTTATGATCAACTTATAAGTTTTTATACCTGAGAATGCTATTAACATTAACATAAAGGCTAACAACAGAAAAACAGGTCCAAGTAAAATGCTCTTGCCTTGATGTTCCTAGTATGCTCTAAACAATCCGAGGTTGCTGTTTTTTTCGCGCAAACGTTGTAGTTAAATCGACCAAACTGAAGCGTAGCTGGCACACCCACTTCATCATCATCACAACCACCAACATCGCCATATGGCTACGTTTCGGCCGATCGTGTCCATGGACAGCAGGCGCGTAGACCAACCATTCATTGTCAGCCTTCCTAGACAAAAGATCTTCAATCTCTGGAGGATTACACAAAATAGTGCGACTTAAAATTACAATTATTCATAATTAACGTTACATTAAAAAATCATCTTAAATTTATTTTAGCTCTTACTCATAAATCCTAAATTCAGTATGTATGATCCGCCCGACTCATGGCCGATCCCCCAGAGTGGGTAGGTGCTAATGATCCAAGGAGCATCATCATCATCATCATCATCATCATCATTGTCTGCTAACCGAAGAACTCAACCAATCCAGCATTTCTGCATCGAAAAACAGACGCGGTGTAAAAGAAAATGAACGGCGTATGCTGTAGCCGACATGACAAAATGATGCGAACGATTTTTCATCGAAGAGAAGACCCCTTGCATATAGCAAAACGAACGTTATGCCACTTTCATCCCTTCAATATATTGGGATGTGTACTACCGAATTTCATTTTGTGGCCACTGCGCTGCCGTCAATGATAAGGTAACATGCGTCATATGCACGAGAAACACTGGGATCATTCAGTGTATGCCGCTTTTTTCACTCAGTGTAGCGAATAATAATAATTTATAAATTAGCTATAGTAATATTCACTAACCTTTCATATTCTAATCCGTAGTGAAGGAGCTCTGAATTTCTACGACCATCTGCTTTGAATCTCACACGACCTAGAAACGTAGTCAGTTGACGCTTTCGCCTAAAAACTTGACAGTCACACCCAGTCAGATCGAAGCCTGACACCAGAGCAAAGGCACCCTTGTTGGTCTCGTGAATTCGTCCAGTGAAAGGTCACGAAAGGTCAGCTCAAGGTAAATTGAAGTGGCGTGCAAATGTCGTAGTACCGTATTAAAAGTCAAACCCCAGCGGGGCTTGGCTTGTCAGTGTGCAGGCTCCTCCTCTCTTCCACGCATGTTAGCCTTGGTACTGCAAGCGTCAGCTTGTCCGTCCTCGATGGCCTGTTTTCTTATGCTTCCACGATGACACCGGCTCACCCTCCCCTGTGAATCGAGAGGGGGTATCACTGCGCATGGCCTCCGAGATGGCGGACACGTGGTGTGCCCGCCATCTCGGAAAGCTGTTGCTTCTTTCGCGAAAGCTGTTGATATACTCACAGAACATTATGAGAGTTGGATCGCGAAGAGTGCGATGGATTGCTTTCAATGTCGACGCACGATTGACAGCCGGCAGCGATACACGAAACGGAGAATATCACTATCGTCAACCCGGCTGTATACGCCCACTGCAGGGCAAAGCCCTCTACCATGTTCCACCAGTCAACCCAGTCCTGCGCTTCCTGCCGCCTCGTTATACCTGCGAACTTCTTATAATATCATCTGCCCAGCTTCATTTTCTGTCTCGCGTAAAGAGAAAGGAAAAACAAATTGGCGCATCTATGCATTAGTGGTGCGAAAACTGGCTTTACGGCAAAGTTGGCTGCCTTCTTCATTTCCTGACTCTTCTCCTCACTCTCACCCCCTTTCCCACTCTATATATTACATACATACATACATACATACATACATACATACATACATACATACATACATACATACATACATACATACATACAAACATACATACATACATACATACATACATACATACATACATACATACATACATACATACATACATACATACATACATACATACATACATACATGCATACATACATACATACATACATACATACATACATACATACATACATACATACATACATACATACATACATACATACATACATACATACATACATACATACATACATACATACATACATACATACATACATACAAAACTTTACGGGCAGAAGACGGATATCCATTAATACTGTAGATTTATATGTACTACAGGTCTGAACATTTACATTAAAGGTCGTTGTTGCGCGGCTTAGCGCGAATCTTTCAGTCGCATAACTCCTTGCCGATCTCTAACATGCATGAGCAAGAAATATCATAAACGGCATGTACAAAGGGAAATAATGGCAGAAAAAATAACCATCGGTTGATTTCTCGGTGCCGATATGCGATACTTGTTCCGTCATACAGTTCCACATCAAACTCAAGTGAGTCAACAAAGCTGCCACGCATACGAGTTCCCTTTCATCTGCAGCAGTGCACGTCCACTTTCCTTAAACGAAAGCATATAGGAGAAATAAGGTTGACATGTGAGGTGCTGATGAACTATTACCATTTACAAGATTTTCTGCATCTCCCATGTCTTATAGCGATCGATAAGTACAGTTTCAGTAGAAACATGTATTGAAGTATGGCAGCTTGGGCTAGTTGGTATGACATGACGATAGTTATAGCGGGAGAACAGAAGGAGGACAAAGAGACTAGAAGGACACAAGGGACACGAGCGCTCGTGTATTTCCTGTCCTTCTTGTCTCTTTGTTGTCCTTCTGTTATCACGCTATAACTATCCTGTTTTGAAGGATTGGAGTGCTATGTCTGCAATATTACCACTGCTAAATAACCCTCTGACCAAATAACAAATCTCAGCATTCAGGGCTTCATGAAAACAGCTGTGTTTCAGGACACCAGTAAACTACACGTGTATACAATCACGCAGAAATAAGCATGCCACAGCAATTAAATGAAGCAATTAAATGAAGCAATTAAATGATTAAATTTATCAACAAAATTCATCGTCACAAGCGTCAATGAGAAACCCTGGCAATGTCAAGGATTCATATAGCTGCCACCTCTGCAACGAAACGCGCTGACGAAATCGTCCACTCCGCGCAGAGCTGCATTGCAGTCGAAGCTGGCCGACATGCGCGTCTGACTGTGGCAGAATTTGACGAAAAAAACTTTCGCCGGCGAGAATGGGCCCGCGTTAACAGGGCCGTTGCCATGCATCTTCGCCTGGAACGCGCGAAATGCCGGCAGAAAGGCTGGGCCGACTAGACCGAGCTCAGGCCGCTGCGAACCAGTAGTATTGCTGCTGGTCGCAGAACCCCAGGGTGCGGTGTCTTTTCCGTCGTTAGCGCGGTTTGATGCGTCACCAGCCACGGCGTGACGCAACGCGGGGTCGTTTTCGAGGCCTTCCAAGAGGATATTCGCGAAGCCTGCGCCAAGACCACCGTGATTAATCGCACCGAAAGCCTCGTCGTGGATGTAGTAAAACGGTCGTGCACGGCGACCATCGACAAACTGACGGTGTACAATATGCTGTCGTAAGAGAACGGGTCCTTCGAGTTGCCATGCGGCAGCCGCTTGTCCTCGAAGTACGCACTGCCACCGATGAGTGCCGCGTTACCGAGCCTCTCGGAGATCCAGTAGTCCAGCATGGTCTTCTTGCTCGCGTACTTGAACGAGTAGACGCGCTGGAGCAGAGACACGGACTGGAACTCCGGTTTGGGCCACAAGTTGACGCTCAAGCGTTTCAGCTTAGTGGCGAGCAAATTCTTGACGTCGACCGACAAGCCCGACTTGTCGTACTCGGCCACGACAGCCTCTCGAACGCTGGTCAGGAGATCATGGATGTCTCGCTGAGCGCGTCTGCGAAAGTTGAGAGAGAGAGAGAGAAATAACGTTTATTGCACCCGTCTAGAATGACGGGGGAAGAGGCTTCGGCCTGTGCCCCCAATCATCCCCCTAGCCATCGGCCGGAATCCCTTTAGACTCGGCGGCGGTCAGGGCAAGACCGATGACTTGACGCTGTTCTTCGGCATCACGGCTGTGTGATAAGGCTTCCCAGGATTCTACATTTCTACTTGGATCATTGTAGGCTGGGCAGGTCCATACCATGTGCACTAAACCCGCAGTGCTGATGCAGCGCGCACATCTGGAGTTGAACACTTCCGGGTGCCATTTACTGTATAGGTGAAGGTTTGGAAACACCCCGGTTTGCAATTTTCGCCACATAATTTCCTTCTTTTTGCTCAGCTGTTTAGCTGCCTCTGGATAAATCTTACGGTGGAGTTTATAGTGTGCGGTGATTTCCTGAAACGTTCGTACTTCGTCTCTTGTGGAGAGGGGCCGCTCGTGCGAAGGCGCCGGGTCAACGTCGATCGACCGGAAAGTGAACTCTCGGGTGATCGCGTGCGCCTTCTCATTCCCCTTCAGACCTTGATGGGCCGGGGACCATACTAGTGAGATTAGCTCTGCGGGTACTGGTCCTTAGAATTTTGGCGGCTGTAGCAGAGATCCTGCCCATATCGTAGTTTTTAATGGCTGACTTAGAGTCGCTAACAATTTCTCGTGTGCCTTTTTGAGCTATTGCCAAAGCAATCGCAAGTTCTTCTGCCTCTGTGGTGGTTGTGCTCTTAGAGGTGCAGCATGAGACCAGGTCCCCGTTCTCGCGAACCACTACCGCTGTGTGTGCTCCCTTTCTTTCGTATTCTGCAACGTCCGTGTAAAGCACGCCAGATTGACCTTCAAGTTTTGCCTGCAGGGCTACAGCTCTAGCTTTGCGTCTGCCTTCATGAAACGCCGGATGCATGTTTTTCGGCAGCGGTACAATTTTCAGTCTTGCCCTAGTTGATTTGGGTATGCTAGCGGTCTGCCTGGAACACTCCGCGGGCTCAAACTCCAAGCGCTCCATGATTTTCCTCCCTGTTCTACTTCTCAGAAGTCTTTGGTGCTGTGACATCATGGCGGCTTCTATTAGTTCATCTAAAGTGTTGGAGACACGCAGACGCAGCCCAAGAAGTTTAACCGTAGAGGTGTTCGGGGGAAGCCCTAGCGCAGTCTTGGTGCCTTTCCTTATATAGGCTTTAATTTTATCTTTTTCTGAACTACTTAATTTAAGATAAGGGGCAATGTATAGTACACGGCTTATCACGAAAGCTTGAACTAATCCTAAAAGATTGGCTTCCTTCATCCCCACATTCTTGTTAGAAATGCGCTTAAGCAGGCGGCACGTCTGGTTCGCACTAGCTTCGAGTCTCCGGATAGTTTCAGTGTTTTTTCCATTTGCTTGTATGCGCATCCCTAGAATTCTAACACTGTCTACGGTTGGAATAGCATTACCGTTCACTCGTAAAGCGATGTCACAACCTCTTCCGAGGGAATTGTGTGTTTTCCTTTTTTGCGATGGTAGAAAAAGAGCCTCTGATTTTTCTGCCGAGCATTTTAACCCTAGTGGTTCGAGATATTGTTCGATGGTATCTATAGCCACCTGAAGTGCGCTTTCAATATGTCCGTCACTACCACTGTTTATCCACTGCGTCACATCGTCCGCGTATATTGTGTGATGCAGATTTTCGATTCCTTCCAACTTCTCAGGAAGTCCAATCATCGCTATATTAAAAAGAGTCGGAGAGAGTACAGACCCTTGTGGCGTCCCTTTGTTCCCCAATTTAATGTTTTCGAGCGACTGCCCTCCCATGCTGATAGTGGCTGTACAATTTGAGAGAAAGCCCCTCACGTAGTTGTATGTCTTGACGCCTACGTTTAGCGCACTAAGGTTCTTAAGTAAGGCTTCATGTTTGACATTGTTTTATTTTATTTTTATTTGCAATACCCTCAGGACCAAACGGCATTACAGAGGGGAGTGGTTGAGAAAGAAAAGACAAAAATTTTTACAAAAATGCAGCGGCGAATCTTACATCGAGCAGAAGATCTTAATTATACAGGTTAGCTAACAGGCTTTATGGCAAATAAAAACGCGGGAATGATGAGAATTAGATCAAGACAGGAAAAACGACAAAAAAATAAATACTGTACAGGAACAACACAGCAACGGGTAATACAATACTTTGTTGGCTGTAATTACACATAACTAGCTAAGACACTTTTGAAATGAAGGTGATTTACAATGGTTGCCGCTGATGCGAGAAGCCGGTTCCAGTCTTCAGAGGTGCAAGGTATGAAAGACTGAGAAAAGGCGCGAGTCCTGCAAGAAGGCAACCCGACCTTATAGGAATGATCCAGCCGGGGTGAGATATAACTAGGAGGCAAGATAAGATCATCCCGCAGCGATGTGTCATAAAACAGCTTGTGAAACAAGTGGAGACGAAACATTTTACGACGGGATGAAAGTGAAGGTAAGTTGAGGCTAGATTTCATGGCTGTTATGCTAGCTGTCCTGTTGTAATTAGAAAGTATAAAACGAATTGAGTTATTCTGTACCATTTCAAGAGAGTGTATTAGGTTGGCATGACTAGGATGCCATACTGCAGCGGAATATTCGAGTTTAGGTCGTATTAGTGTAGTGTAAAGAAGAAGTTTCAAGAAAGAAGGGGCCGTTGAAAAGTTGCGGTGGAGGTAACCTAACATTCGGTTAGCATTTTTAATGACGTAATTACAGTGAACAGTCCAGGTCAGATCAGTTGTTATATGCACCCCAAGGTATTTATAGTTTGTCACGGATTGAAGAGGGGTGTTATCAAGGTAATAGTTTGGAAGTTGATGATTCGCTCTCGAAACACGTAAAAATTGGCATTTCTTATTGTTTAATTCCATGAGCCATGTTTTACACCAAAAAGAATTGGAGTTAAGATCATGTTGAAGAGAGGTAATATCGCCATCACGAGTTATCTCTCGGAAGATTACGCAGTCATCCGCAAATAAATGAATATTGGAGGTAATACAGGACGGTAAATCATTAATTACCGTTACGCAGTTGGTCACCGCCGTTCATAGTATTAGTTCAATCTTAGATCACTCCGGGCTAATTGACGTTTTGTTTTTACACTTAAGCAAGGCATTCGACAGGGTTCCTCACGGTAGTCTTCTTTTAAAACTTAAACAAGCAGGAATTCCTTCTACACTTGTAAATTGGGTTAATTCATATTTGAAAGATCGAACGCAATTTGTAGACATCGATGGTACTTGTTCCTCTTCTCTAACAGTGACATCAGGTGTGCCCCAGGGAAGTGTGCTGGGGCCCTTGCTTTTTTTGTTGTATGTTAATGATTTAGTGTCTGTGGTTGGTGATACTGTGAATATTGGAATGTTCGCGGATGATATCATGATTTATACTGAAGTGCAGTCTGCTTCTGATCAACATCGGCTAGATAGGGCTTTATGTGACATATCATCTTGGTGCGACAAATGGGGCACGAAAATTAGCACTACAAAAACAGTTCTTTTACGTATAACCAGGAAACGAAACCCCATAACTTTCCGGTACAAAATTAAAAACACCTTAATCGAGGAGGTTAGTAAGTTTAAATACCTAGGTATCGTATTGAACTCCAGATTAGATTGGAACGACCACGTTCAGCAGGTAACTTCTTCAGCGCTAAAAAAACTTGGTCTTTTACGGCATAAACTTCTAGGTACACCTAGTAACGTTAAGCTTTTAGCGTATAACTTCATAATTAGGCCTAAACTGGAGTATGCAGCGGTTGTTTGGGACCCGCACACGAACAAAAATATTAACGAATTGGAGAAGGTTCAGAGGAGGGCTGTTCGTTTTATTTATAATAAATATAAATGAAGTGATTCTCCGTCAGGTATCATGGCACTCAATAAAATCCAACCACTACACATTAGACGCCAAATTGCCCGCTTAGCTTTTATGGAATCCCTAATTAAGTGTGAGACTGGATTATCACCCACTCCATTCATTAGTCCGTCCACCACGAGGAAAACACGACACACACATAGCCACAGTTTATCCCCATTCTTTGCCCGAACAAATACCTTTAAGTTTTCATATTTTCCACGCACAGTAGATGACTGGAATAAATTGCCAGAAAGAATTTTTAGTGGAAGTTTTATGACAGCCCTACACGATCCTTTTAGAAACTTTTAATTACTGACGTTCGGGTTTTTAGTAATGTTTCTTGAAGTGGTGCATGATTTTCTAGTTTTATTTGGATTGGAAACCCTGCTATGTTTGTGCGAAAAGTTGGTTTCACCGTGGCTTGTTTATTTTGTAGTTCCAAGTGAATTCTGCGTTTTGTTGCTTCATTGTTTTTGTTACATTGCATTGCATTGTATGTGCGTGAACATTCTTTTTTTCTGCCCATCCTGCTTGGACCATTAAATTGGTCTGCAGTATTGTATAAATAAAAAAATGTATTTAAGGAAGAGCAGTGGGCCTAGTACGGAGCCTTGTGGTACGCCGGAATGAACCGCACTTGGTTCAGAGCTTACATTATTAACTGAAACAAATTGAGAACGATTTTTTAGAAAACATTCGAGCCATGTTAGAAGCCTGGGATCTATATTAAGTTCATTTAATTTGTGCAACAGGAAGTTGTGACAGACTTTATCAAAAGCTTTGGAGAAATCTATGGATATGCAGTCGGCAGAGCTAGTTTGGTCGAGAATAACGTTTAATTTGTGTGTAAAAGCTACAAGCTGGGTTTCGCACGAGAATGTTTTCCTAAAGCCATGTTGGTGACGCGTAAAAAACGAGTTAGACTCAAGGAAGGTTGCAAGGTTAGAGTACAAAATGTGCTCCAGTATTTTGCATGGAATGCTAGTAAATGAGATGGGTCTATAGTTTAATGGGGAATGCTTGTCACCGGACTTGTGAAATGGCACAATTTTGCCAATCTTCCATTCCATTGGTAATACGCCTTCGTGAAGAGACTGTTGAAAAATTTTAGTAAGAATAATGGATGAGTAGGCACAGGTACCTTTAAGGAACTTCGTGGTAATCAGGTCGCAGCCCGGGGCGGATGAAAGTTTGAGGGACTTAATTATGTTTTCTACACCAACAGAATCTATCATAATTGGGAACATGATTGGATAGCTATAGCATGTCTTAGGTGGCAGAGGAACATTAATAGTGCGATAGAAATTGCCGGTGAAAGAGATGTTGAGAGATGAAGCGCACTGCTCAGGGGCTACAGCGTCTCCAGAGCCATTGATAAGGGTTATCGTTTGTTCACTACTTGGGTTTATGACGCGCTAAAACTTTTTAGGATCGTTGGATAGCATGAATGGGAGAGTGGTATTGATAAATGTGTCTTTAGCAGATTGGATGACTCTGATGTACTCAGCAGACGCTAATCTGTAGGCATTCCATCGGGCAGCGTTGTTAGAACGCTTTGCTAATCTGTATAGACGCTTCTTTTTGTTGGATAGCCGTTTAATGTGGTTATTAAACCAGGGGGCGTGTAAGTTTGTAGTGATAGAGCGGACGGGGATGTATTTGTTGGTCAGTTCATCTACCTTACGTATAAACAGATTCCAATTAGTTTGGACAGTGCGTTCATCGAAACCCTCCAGAAAAGTGTCAAGAAAATTGCACAGGTCATTGTTAATGCCTTCAAAATTTGCTTTATTATGATCGCGAATTATTTTGGTGCTATTAAGCGGCTTCGGACGAGGGAGCTTAATGTTGAACGACAGTAAAGAATGATCACTTAGGCCCGGTGCGTAGGTAATGTTCGAAACAACGTCAGGACTGGTTGTTAGTACGAGGTCAAGGGTATTGGCGGTTGAAAATGTTGTTCTTGTCGGTTCATGAACTACTTGAGAGAAAGAAAATACAGAGCACAGGTCGACGCATTCTTTGGCTAATGTTCATAGTGGAAGTACGGTAGGTGGCTCAGTAGCCCAATTAATATTAGGAATGTTGAAATCACCCAATAAAAATAAAGGCAGGCTAGGATAACGAGAAGAAACTGTATGTGTTATGTCATGAAGGTCAGTTATGAAATCGGAAGTGTGATCAGGGGGACGATAGCAAACGCCCACGATTATTTTCTGATAACCAAGTTCAATGATGGCCCATAAAATTTCTAAGTTGCTTGGGATATGAATACAGTGGGATTTGAGGTCTTCCGAAATTGCCAAAAGGACACCGCCCCCTTGACGGTTATTTCTGTCGCAGCGATAAATTGTGAAGTTACGAGTGGTTTGAAAAATTTCGTTGTTTTGTACCTGCGAGTTTAGCCAAGTTTCCGTTAATACGACAACATCGGCGCAAGTCGTATCTATGGCAGAAGCTAAGGAATCGCGTTTGTTAATCACACTGCGAATGTTGGTGAAGAGAACTGATACGCAAGGAATGTGGCGACCACCGCCCCTCACGCCCCCCTATGCGCTAGACGAATGCGCAGCACTCCCTTGGTGTTTTACCAGCGCTACAGGGGCAGTGGTTGCACTCACGGTATCAGTTACAGAATTGTAGATAAAGTGTTTTTTGTTCATTACGAGCTTGTTGTACCGAATCTGGAAATCGTCTGTGTGAGTCTTGGCAAATTCGTACAATTTCTTTCTTGCGTGACGCGTGGTAGGCGAGAAGTCCTCGCTTACTGAGACGTCTTTTTCCATCAGTTTTTTGCGCACGGAGAGTAGTTTATTTTTAGTCTTAAAGTTCGAGAATCGCACAATAATTGGGCGACGTTTACCTGGATGATATTGCCCCAAGCGATGCGCACGCTGCATTGCAGTCTCGGGTAACGAGTCTAAAACGTCACGCAAGACTTCCCTTACGTGCACCTCGGTTTCCTCCCACGTTTCGCGGTCGTCCGGTATACCTCGTAGAATGATGTTATTGCGTCGCGACCTGTCCTCCAGATCATCAACACGTGATTGCAGGGTATCTTGTTGAGATGTTAATGTTTCGACGGAACTCTGAAGGTGCACGATATCTTCATCCATGCGATCAAATGTTATCATTTTTTCTTCTACGGCGTCTAACCTCTTCTGAATAGCACCAACTTTTGTTTCAATGCTTTTCTGCCCAGTTTTTATGGCTTTTATGTCGGCTATTAGCTCCGCGTAATTCTTTGCCGATTCCATCTGCTGGGCATGAACCTCCTTGAGAAGGCGGAAAAGAATATCTGTATGCTGTGTAGGATCATCGGGTAAGTCCTCTAGGTCAATAAGGGCCTGGGAACGGGTATTACGCGGCCCGGGATTTGTCTCGACGTCACCAGAACACAGCAAAATAAGGATCATAGAAAAGCACTCAGAAAATGTTTCACATAATACGTGTGGGCAAGGAAGCAGCAGTAAATAGCGGTTATCACTGCGCTTAGCATGTAGCGAAAACCGTTTACACACCAGCGAAATGCAGAAGCGGGATGCGTGAGACATAATGTCGGCGCTGCCCGCTTGCCCACTGAAGCGGTAGTCGTGCCAGCAGCTGTTTAAGTAGGCCGCTGGAACTGGCGACGTCACCGAGGATGGTGCTGCACAGGAATCCCGGCGCACCATGTCAGTCCAAGCGAAGAAAAAACCATGTTCTTGATTGCGGTTGTCCGAAGGTTGGTTCAGCGGTGGCAGCGGGACTGGATTCTCCGTTGCAGTGAGTATCGTCGGTGAAAACGGCAGCAGTAGCAGCGTAACCAAAGCCTGCGAAATCCAGAAGCGGGATGCGTGAGACATGATGTCGGCGCTGCCCGCTTAAACGCCTTGGAGACGTCCACACCCAGAATTACTTTGGTGTCAACAGTCTTTTTGTCTATTAGCTCCTTCTTTAGCTGTAGCATAATATCGCACGTCGATAGGTGGGATCTGAAGCCTATCATAGTATCAGGGTACAGGTTTTCATCTTCCATGAACCTAGTCAGTCTTGTTTGGATGACGTGCTCCATCAATTTTCCTACGCAAGATGTGATGGAAATGGGTCTGAGATGTTCAAGACTGAGCTTTTTCCCTGGCTTAGGAATGAAGACTACATTCGCCGTTTTCCAAGCTTGCGGTATTTCTCCCTTGTCCCAGCATTCTTGCATATAGGCTGCAAGTTGACGAATGGAGCCGTCGTCAAGATTCCTGAGCATTCTGTTGTTGATTTTGTCTGCACCGGCAGCCGTTTTTGTTTTAAGTCGGTTAATTTCAGCCCTGACTTCTCCAACCGTGATGGGGCTGTCTAGGTCCGGGTTTTCTGAACCAGCGTAGTCAGGGAGCTTTTGAGATTCTGTGTAGCAGAGGTATCGATACCTAACTTCCGTTAATAATTCCGTCGTCTGACCTTCATATTTATAGACAAGCTTTTGAAGTTGCTGTCGGGCCTCCGACTTGGTTTTCTCTGGGTCTAATAGATGCCGTAGTAGCTGCCATGTTTTAGGACTGCCAACCTCTCTATCCATCTGATCACAGATACTACCCCACTTTTGCTTGGTAAGTTCCGATGCATAATCTTCGATCTCTCTATTCAGTGCGGCAACTTCCTTTCGGAGATTCCTGTCTCCTCTTTTCTGACTGATTTTTCGCTCTAGGTTTTTCTTTTTCTTCCACATGCTCACAAGATGTCTATCAACAACTTCCTCATCGCCAGCGTCAATCTCTTCGGTAGCATGCTGAACCAACTGGATCACCCCTTTACTCCAATCGTTAATATCATTTATGGGGTCTTGTTCCGACCTGATATTTCAAAAGGTCACCCAATCTGTAGTTTTAACTGTTCTCTTATTATTCACCAGCGGGCCATTGGCAATGATAATCTCTAAAATTCTATGATCCCTACCTAGGTCTTCGCCGGTATTGCACCACGTGGCGGCGGTGGCACTGCTGACCAGGGTAAGATCTGGCGTCGTGTCTTGAGATACGCTATTTCCTTTCCTCGTTGGCTGCATTTGGGTCTGTTATAAGTATGAGCTCATCTTGTTGAATTTCATTCCACAAATTTCTACCCTTAACCTGGGTGAATTTATAACCCCATGCCGTATGATGCGCATTAAAGTCGCCCAAAATCAATAGTAGACCGTTTGCTGAAATAACCTTTGTTTTCGTGAAAAGATCACCAAAGTTGATTTTGCGCTGCCTGGGGGAACTATACACATTCAGGATAAAAAGACTCTTGTCTTTGGGCTTGCGAGGCACGAGTTCGACTAAAACATGACCGAGCTGCGAGTTCCCCGTCTCGTGATGCCTAGTTACCTAGATACCTAAGTTACGACCTCTTTACGAAGGTCGTAACTTAGGTATCATTACCCGACCCGGCAAAAGATTTGTAACCTGCTAATTTTGCATTTTTCCCACACTCCTGGATCGCAATAACCTCCGGTCGATCGGCGTTGGTAAGAAAAGATTGTAAAACCGCACGTTTGCACGAGAAACCCCTACAGTTCCACTGACAAATCGTATTACTGTAAGGGTGCAGAGCCATCATGGTTTAGCTTGAGCGCTTGGCATAGCCATTCTATCTGTCGGTCCCTGCTAGCAAATTCAGCCTTAATTTGCTCAATAGCGTTGCCTACTTGTTTCATCTGTTCTAGTACAGCTTGGAGCATACCTTGTAATGACTTTGTTTTGACCTCAAGCGCTTCGATTCTCGCTTCGTGATTTTCTTCAATTTCAGTTTCTTTAACCCTCTTCTTCTTTAAAGGCGGTTGGTTTGCTACCGGGGGTGTTTCCAGCGCCTTCCCTGGTTTACTGGTTAGATTAGCCTTAATCTCATCAAGCTGTTTGCGTAATTACGCATTTTGGTCCTGTATTATCCTGTTTTGCTCTTCAAGAGCATTAATCATCTCTGTATTAGCATCCTGGGAGACCTTAGTTACCCAACCCACCTGTGGTCCTGTGGATTTTGACTTCTCCTGGGCACAATCACCACCATCATGGGATGCCTTGTGAGAAACTCCCGGCTTCTTCAGCGGTGGCAATCAGGGGAGGTATTCCGAGCGCCCTCTCAATCTACTTCGATGCTTGGATTTGCGCCTCGAACGATCTTGAATCTCGTCTCTCCTGCTGTGCCGCTGCGTGCCCTCTTCGGCCTTGCCTCGTTCTTCTTGCTCCCGCGCTTCTTCAAGCTTCAATCCCCACTGTTGCTTCTTCATTATATTAGGTGTCCGAAAAAGTTCTTTGCACCTTTTGTCTCCGGTCACGTGCTCCTTGCCACACAGACAGCACCTCGGCGTACATTCATGGTCCTTGGGTGGGGAGGCCACCCCACAACCTCTGTATATTTCGTGCGGGCTGTCACATACGTCGGATCGATGTCCCAGCTCACCACACTTGTAACACACTTCATATCTCTTCTTGTAGAGAAAACATTTCATAGGCGTCCCAAAGCAGATCATCCATCTCGGCACGTAGTCGTCAACAAAGGTGATGATTACCGAAGTGGAGTTGTCCATCCTTCGCACACCAAGAGTAGGACGATTCTCTTCGTGTGAGAAAGCCAGTTCCAATTCTACCTCAGAGAGTCTCATATCAAGTCCACCTACCACTCCTTTGCCACAGCTTTCAGGCGCAGCCATGTATGTCTTCACCTCGTACTCCTTGCCGTAGAGCCTTATGACTTTCAGGTCCAACATTTTCTTGGCATCATCCTCCCTGGGCGTGCTGTATATCAATGTTCCTTGCTTGTCGTTGACAACGATCCTGTCCTCCTCCCTACCTTTCTGCCATGGAATGCCCGCTGCCATCCTTACTGCTCCACCAATCACAGGTGCCGAGCGTCTGGTGAGCGTCAGTCCTTCTTTATATGAGGGTCAGTCCTTTTTTATATGAGTCCTTCTTTATATGAGGGCCACTTTATATGAGGGTCTCCCACTTACACCATGCTTGTCGCCATTGAAGCCGGCCGGCATCGTCCTGCCTTCTTTTCCGCATCCAGTGCTGGTAGACGCCGCCCTGGCGGCGCCATCGCGTTCCCGTTGTTGACTCTCCTGGAGCTCCGCCACACGTTTCGACACTTTCGTCACCCAGTCCCAGCTTTCCAATTCTTCTTGATCGGCATCTCTACCATTAACAGTCACTTCCATTGTCATAGTGCCTCCGCAGACGCTCTACGAGACGACGCCTGGAGCCTCGAACGCCAATCCGACCGCCTCGGCGCTAGGCCTAACGGTGGAGTTGGCGAGACGCACAACGTAGCTGAACACCGAAGGCAGAAGAAAATCCTTTAAAATCTACTTACAGTTTTCAGAATGGTAGCCACAGGATCCTGAGCACGTCCGCCACCACACACAGCACTTTATCAGCTGGCTGTTCTCCTTTCCGCGTGAAAAGGTGGTCATTTCACGGAGCCGACGCGGAGCCGTGTCTCACGCCATTGCGAGCCTCGCGCCGCGTCGCTAAACCCCAACAATTGTTATTAGCTGGTGCAGGAGGAGGTTGTTGTTTTAAGATTTGTTTAAGTATATAGCCTGCTTGGCTGCTTCTATACATTGATTCCCTGATTAGAGTGATTCGGACAAAACCACAGACAGTGACACACATGACGCGAGCACGTCGTCGTTGTTTCCTCGAAGCCGCTGATGCCTTTCCCGTTCCCTAGTGTTCTCTTGCACGTACTCGAAGTATTCGGCTCACCACCGTTGAATGCCCCGCCATGGTGGTCTAAGGTACTCGGCTGCTGACCCGCAGGTTGCGGGATCGAATCCCGGTGGCGGCGGCTGCATTTCCGATGGATGCAGAAATGTTGTAGGCCCGTGTGCTCAGATTTGGGTGCACCTTAAAGAACCCCAGGTGGTCGAAGTTTCCGAAGCCCTCCACTACGGCGTCTCTCATAACCCTGTGGTGGTTTTGTGACGTTAAACCCCACATATCAATCAACCGCCGTTGCATCGCAGCCCAATATACGGAGCAACGGCAGCTGGACCAACCGTTGCCATCTGTCGGTTGTGTATAGCGAGATTTACCACAATATTTGTGGCACATCCCAATTTATGATGATTGATTGATTGATCGAATGATTGATTGAGTGATCGATTGATTGATGTGTGGCATTTAACGTCCCGAAACAAGCATATGATTATTAGAGCATATGAATATCTGTGGAGCCCTCCACTATAGTGGAGGGCTCCGCAAATTTCGACCACCAGAAGTTCTTTAACGAGCACCCAAATCTGAGCACACGGGCGTATACAGTATTTTCGCCTCCATCGGAAATGCAGCCGCTGCAGCCGGGATTCGATGCCATGACCTGTGGTCAGCAGCCGAGTACCTTAGCCATTAGACCACCGCGGCGGGGTCCGTTTATGACGATGACAGTTTTCTGATAGGTCTTACAAATTTCTCTGGCGCGTATACAAGTCTGTTGGGTACTTCTTCCTGACCAGTGACGAGTCTTGGGCCTTACCCAATTTCTGCGGTGCGTTCCCGTTTATGATTCTAGCAACGACGACAACGTCATCGGCTATATACGCGCACGTTTTTTTATCAATCAGTCTAAAAGTCTAGAGTCTATTTTAAAGCTGCATTATTCATCTTTAAAATAACTCATCATTATAATATCGTACTTAAATTTGTTGTATTATTTAGATCTAACTTAAATTATTAGTATACTAAAAATACCGAAAAAATCACCTACTACTCACCCAATGCCCTCTGCATTGGGTGTGAGCCATCAGAGAAGGAGGAGAAGAAGGAGAATACTTCATCGTGAGGAGGAGACAACGCAGCTGACGCAGGACACGTGGCTGATCGCTCGAACATGCAAGTAGCTGGTCGTGCTTGCTCTAGGGTTTTGGCCAAAGTTTGTGTAGTGGCTGTGGTTTCTTTGTCTTTATTAGGTGTTCCTATAGTGCTTTTACAGCTAAGTAAGCGCTTTTAGCGCTAGAAAGTTCACTTAGATGCAGTTTTCTTCACCTGGACCAGGGGCTTGCCTCTGGTCTGCTTCACTTCCGCCACAGGAAATACCGACGGAAATGAGGTTCTGCCGACGGAAATGAGGTTGTCTATTCTTTGCGGACCCCACTTCCGTTACGGAAACGACGTCAATAAAAGGAAAAGTGGCAGTTAGCTCGAGAAAAAAAAGTTACCCAACCTGTAAATCAAACCTCATGATGCATGAGTTTGTTTTTTTTTGTTGTTTTTTTATAATCACCGAGCTTTTTTGCACCCTGCATTAGAGGACCCAACGCCCCTAGACCCCAACTTTGGTACAACTCTACAGTATTGAAGGGACAATAAAAAACTGTATCCAGCAATGCACAAGAACCTCACAGGAATAGAATCGGTGGCATAACGCAGAATCCAAACAAACACATACACGAACTTACACGGGCTATACATGCATTTGACCCCAGAGCATACAGAGGTAATATGTCCGTGGTGTGGGGTCAGACCAACTCTGTTTCGCATCACGTGAGAGTGTACACATCACAATGAAGAACACCACAACATGAACAGCACAGAGGAACAATGGGAGGCACTGCTGTCCAGCTCGGCCATTGCTGATCAGCGCTGGCTGGTTCAACGGGTAGAGATGATGGCTAAGGCCAGCGGAGCCACAGAATAGGGGCCCGACCATTCGGAATGCTCCGCGTTATGCGCAAATAAAGTTCTCTCTCTCTCTCTCTGCCAGTCTCCCGGTCGGTCTCAAGACGTGGCGCCCGTCCCTTACTCCAAGCGCCTGGTGTGCGTGGTCGTGTTCGCCGTCACCGCAGGTCTCGTGGTGTCCATGGTGGCCCTCTTCTACGTTTTCGCGATGGTCACGCAGATATACACGAAGAACGGTGACGGCGACCGCTCGGGGAAACGCGTGAGTCTCTCGTGTCGAACTGACGGCTGCTCCCGGTGCGAGGCGCTGCTCGCGGACACCCTCAACATCAGCGTCGACCCATGCCACGACTTCAAGGCGTACGTCAGCTCGCGTTGGCTGCGCGACCCGTCCAGCGAGCTGGACTACCAATGGCGTTACAAGTGGGACGTCAAGTACACCTGGATGCGCATGATGGCCGACGAGTTACGACTGCTTTCCGACACGTCGACGCTGGAACGACTGATGGCCGACTCCTTCGGAGCATGCGCGCACAGGTCGGTTGCATACGTCATTCTAGTTTAAAGCGACAGCCTAATCAGACGCTGCAGCATTGTGCCTCATAAGACGGCTGGCGTGTGCTACAAAAACCCACGCGACGTGAGCCAGTTTGATTATAGAATCGGATGAAAACGAGGGCTCGCGTCTTTATTGAACACAGGTGTTCTGCGTGGCAGTCAAGCACTCTACCGGATAGCCACACAAATTAATTTATTGCCTGCTTATTAAACGCAATGAAACTCAGTATGAGAATACAGTGCGATTTAACATTTTTGAGTGTTGTTAATGTCAGTCACTTGATTGCAGGGCTCGAACACACGCCGCACATCACTTTGCTCAACAGCCACTGCACTTTCAAGATCACATCTTCGTTGCACGGGTCAATAACGGGATAACGGTAGTTTTTAACTATTATGCCTCATTGCGTGAGCATCTTCTTTACTGCACTCATGTTCTTGAAAGTCACCGCACACACATGATCCATCCTACACGTCCTTAACGCAACCATTTCGGGCGGCAATCGGAGGCTTGTCACCGGCAGTGTCACAAGATCTTCCACCCGATAAGGTCAGCCTTCTAAGTCGGCATGCAATAACATCACATTTCTAAAACAATACGTCCGTGTAGGAAGGCTTGCAAATACAATTTCAACGTCCTCGTTATCTTCGAAAGAACTGTTTCCACCACTTAAACGGACCGCTCTCACCACTTCACTGGACCTTGCCAACGCACGTCCGTTCGCGTCAGTGGTCGGAAATGGCATCCACAAAGCCACTTAGTTTCTGGAAGCGCTTCAGAAAAAAAGCGTTATTCATGTCGTCTTGACGGGCGAGAAATCACGTTAACGAGTTTAATATTGATCAGCCGAAGACTACTCGGGTACAAATATCTACCAGTCAAACTACGTCAAAACCACCATACAGCGAAGCAGCAAAAGAACGAGAGTATGCGAGAGTAGACAAAGACAGCTCAGTCTCACGACAACTATCATTATTAGAATTTATTATCATCATCCTATTGATGAAACATGTAACCATCGTGATCATCGTCATCGCGATATATCGATTTGTTTACTAACTCCCCCCTCTGCTACATGACTTGCGAAACGCCTTCTACTATACGACTATACGATGACGGCAAAAGGAAGACTATGAAACCACTTATAGCTGTAAAAATGATCGGCTATATTGTTGGCTTAACTGTGCGTAGCAGGTGCAACGTAGGCTAATTTATAGGTAATTTTATGGTGGCTACCATAGTAATGTTGCAATAATGTGATTATTGATCTTCACTCTTACAAAAATGGCAGCATAACCACGGAGTGAATGATGGAGAGTGGGGCGAAGCATTCATCCGTCTATTCGCTCTTGCTTCCGTCCGTCCATGCGTCCGTCAGTGTGACCGTCCATGCGTCCATCCGCCCGTCCGTGCGTGCGTCCGTGCGTGCGTCCTTCCCTGCGTTCGTCCATGCATCCGCTCCTGCGTCCGTTCATGCGTCCGTTCATGCGTCCATCCATGCATATGCCTGTGTGTCCGTTCGTCCGTCTACTCAACACTCCAAGTACCACCATCTCGCATCTTTTCCTCATATATTCCCCATGTAGAAGCACCGCCATCCAGCGGACATTTGAAGGACTAAACGAGAGGTGGCACACGCACACTTTCTTACGGCTTGCGCTTCGGGTCTACTTCCCACATTTAACCACCTCGAGTTCATGGTATATACTAGTTCACTGTATTCATGGCACTACGGCCTAACGCTCGCTAAACATTTCTAAAACCAAGGAGGTTACACCCAGCGAGTATAGCGCAGCAACCCTTTCTTGTCATATAGTGCTCAATGTACATGCCAACTGCTGCTAATAGGAATCGCAGCGTGCGCGTTAACTAAAAGCCGAATGCTCCTGCCTCTCATTCCCGCTTAGCAGCCATTGGCATGTACATTGAGCACTATCTTTTGTTGTTCAACAACGCACAGAAGAAATCTCTTACCGGCACAACCTTGGAGGTCAAAATGTTATACTTGTTACACACTACAACGGCTACGAGGGACGAACGGGTGCCGCAATAAGGAGTTTCGCCCCTAAAGAGTTAGTAATCAGTTAGTAAACGCGTGTGTTTATTTGTTTCTGGAGTATTTTAATACCTTCGCGGCATACCTTTACTAGCCTGCCGCTAGTACAGCTCGTAACTTTCGTCGTTACCAGGGAAGCTTTCTTAGCGTTTTTAACAAAGTACTTATCTTATAAATTCCATGGCTACTAATTATTACACGGTGCGCGATCCCAAAGTATGGGTATATATAGCCTTCAAGCTGCAGCTACAGTGGAAATCTATCAAGTCTTGAAGATTTCCGTGTGCGTTTGCATGTGTGTTCTCACTTGTGATCTATTTATATGCACACTCATACCCATATTACTACGTGCTCATATGACCATATGATTTGCTCATATGAGCATCATAATATGCATGATCATAAGTAAATATCATACGAATATATGCGCACCTACAAGAGTATAGTTACATAAAGTATTTAGCAGCCAATATTTTTGCACGAGGACAATACAACTTCGTTTTTATTCTATACTCACGTAATAGAATTATCTTGATATGGCAGTGCACATGCACATATAAAAAATAGGTGTAAACCTCTACTTTCGTGGTTACTAACAATTTAGTAATGGACTAACCACTCGATTCCGCACCATTCACTAACTAGGAAGTAGATTTCGCTAATCTGCATTTCACTGGCTTCACTTACTTAGAGGCTGCTGCTTGACGTGACAAGTGAACGGTCAGTATTTAGTTAGTGAATATGCTGAACTTTTAGATGCGATGGATCTCTTGCTCGGGTCTATGTCCCATGGCGTCGGCGTCCGCGCTCACATTACGCATGCACAGCTCTCTTCCTTCCCTCACTCCAACAGCTGCGCATTACTCTCTCCCCTTCTCTACACTCCCCCTCTCCACTCGCAACGCCGACGCAGGGACCGTCTGCTAACCTACGCTCACCCCCCCCCCCCCCTAAAGGCATTCCTCACCGCGGCGTTTACACAGTCAAAGTACATGCGCGTCTCCTCTCCTTCTCTCCTCTCCTACGCTCCCCCTCTCTCTCCTCGCAACGCCGACGCAGGCATTGTTCCCTAGTGAGTTTCTTGATTGAACAAACCGACTGATCGCACTGCACAAACGTTTACTCGCCGCGCTGCATATACAGGCACTGGATCTTAACCCCCAAAGCATGTAGTTTCCTAAGAGGAGACGCTTATAATGTGAATCCTATGTTATTCTATTAAGAGAAAAAAAAAGAAACGTGAGTTCGTAAACGTCTGCATCGGAGTGCGATACCTCAACAGTATCTCACGAGGGCTGGGGGCAAGGAGGGATTAACAGGATATTATCAAAATGTAGATATGGTCAGGAGACAGAACGACAGAAAACGACGGAAGTAAGGAGGAGATAGGAAAGATGGACACGGTCGCAGGAGTCCAAGGACGGGGCACCACTCAGCGAGAGCTCATGTCGGCAGCAGGAGATGGCGTAGGGCGAGCCAGTCGGCCAGAGCTGCGCTGTCGTTGGAGATCGTGGGGGCACGACCGCGGTCAGCACGAAATCCAGAGAGCGAGTCCTAAACAGAGACTCTGGCGCTACGATCGTTCAGCGACCATGGGATTCATGGGTAGTACACAGATCAGCCTAGTCTTCGTACTAGCAGGTGGCGAATCGTGCTTGTCTGTATTGCTCTTTCAGTTTTGTTTCGAAGGAAAGAACAAACCCTTTTTAACTTCGTGACCTGATTGAAAATGGCAATCCTCAAAGGTTAAGATGGTGAAGTGCAACCGCTTAACATTTCGGATTTTTGTTTCGTGAGAAAACACCTCCAAGCCAAAAGAACAGACATCGAGCCAGCAGTGTACGAAAAGTAGACAATTCCGTGCACTACCCTTCATTCCCATGCTCGCTGAAGCGCCGTGCGTTGCAGCTCCCATAGAGACTAGCGCCAGAGTTGCCTCTATAGTGTGTATTTAGGAAGCTCTATGTTCCAAATTAGCACCGGTGGAATATTTCTTGTGCGTTGTTGAACAATGAAAATTCGCAGTGTGCGCCTTAACTAAAAGCGGAACGCAGGTTTCTGTGTTCAATTGGAGTCTTCTGTCTCTCACTGCCCATTAGTAGCGATTGACATGTTCCAGTAGGAAACACCGGTCTATCACTGCGTGCCGTGCGCCTCCCCAGGTTTCTCTCCTGCGCAACGCCACAATGAGTGCCAACATCGCCGCCAGTGTCAGCGTTAGCGCCCGCTGCTTCGCAGCTACACATTGTTCCCGTAAGCGGGGGATGGTGTGAAAATTTTTAAGAGTGTTGATTATCTGCTATTACGAATACCTACAATTTCTAGCAGTCTCTAGCTAACTATTTGCGCTGTCTAACTCATGTTTTCTTGCGCGAACAGGGCCAGCGAAAACGCTGTTGATACGCGCAAGTTCAAGCCGTTGATGCGTGACCTCAGCGTTCCTTGGCCTGAAACTCCGCCCAGGGACGTGGACCCGTTTGTAGCACACCTCGACCTTAGCATGCGCTAGGACATACCGCTCTAGTTCGACGTCAAGGTGCTTCCCGCCGACACATCCAGAGCAAATAAGTTCATCTACAGCTACCCGAGTGCGTACGCCAAGTTTTGGAAGGGCGAGTACGACGCCATAACCAGTCAGGAATCGATGCGCCAATACGTGAACCAGTATATTGAGTACTTCTACCACGAGTTGACACCAAACTCCAGCGGACAGGAGGTCGACATTCGCCGGTGCTACGCGGTGTTCAACTTCACAAGACACGTCGTCTTTCAGCTAGTTCGCGTGGACGCCAAGAAGCAACGCGTTGCGGTCCTTGGCTTCGGTTCCCTGGCGCGAGCGTTCGGTCTGACGACGGAACGCCTCGTTTCGCTTTTGAACGACTACTTCCGGCCCAAGAACTTGTCCTTCTTCGATCCAGAGGACCAGGCACTCGTGAAGGCGATGAACACGCTGGACGTCGTCCGTCATATCATCACGGAGACGGATGCCTTGACGGTGTTGAGCCACCTGGGCTGGTGGATGCTACAGGTGTACGCGCCCATAGCGGACAACCGCTTCTTCGTTCAGAAATACGGAAGCGTTGAGAAGGCCGAGCTTCTGCGTCCACTGTTCTGCGAGACCCAGGTCGAGAGTTCTTTCAAGCTCCTGCTACTCGTCACGCATATGGACGTCCACTTTCGCAGTCAACAGCAGCGAAACATCCATGATCTCCTGACCAGTGTGCGAGAGGCAGCCTTGGCAGAGAACAAAAAATCGCACCTGCCGGCCGACGTCAAGAAACTGCTTACCGGAAAGCTGAGACGCTTGCGTATCAACCTGTGGCCCAGACCGGAGCTCCGGTCTGCGGCGCTGCTCCGGCAGATATTCTCGTTCGAGTACGCGAGCAAGACGACCATGTTGGACTACTGGATCTCGGAGAGGAGGGGCAACGCTGCGCTCATCGGTAGCAGCGCGTACTTCGAGGACAAGCGGCTGCCGCACGGGAACTCCAAGGACACCTTCTCCTACGACAGCATCTTAGACACCGTCAGCTTGTCGATGGTCGAGGTGCACGAGCCGTTTCATTACACCGATGACGACGCGTTCGGAGCAATCAACTACGGTGGTTTGGGTGCGAGCTTCGCGATGACCTTCCAGGAAGGTCTGGAGAGCGACCCGGCGTTGCGCACCGACGTCGCCAGTGACGCTTCGAGCGGCGCTGCCCACGGAAGCGAGAGCCTACCGTGGGGCGCTGTGATTGGCAACGATACTAAAGGCTCGCCACGGCTGGAACTCGGTCCATTATTTTTGCCGGCATTCCGCGCGTTCCAGGCAAATGTGCACGGTGCCGGTTCAATTAACGCCGGCCGATTTTTGCCAGCGAAAGCGTTTTTGATGCGGAGCATCTAATACTCGCGGCTTGTAGTGCGGCGCCGTCTGCAAGCTTCTGTCACACCGGTCCCGTTAATTAGGGAGGCGATCGCCGGGCTAATTCCAAGGGCCGAAGTATTGGCCCCCCGAACCGCACCACGAAAGCGTGGACAATTTAGAAGTGGTCCTTTTTGGCGCGCCAGCGGACGCCGGCTGTGGCCCAAAGAACAAGTCAGAGCCGAGAGTTGATAAACAAAACAAATATTATATTCTCAAAAATGGCAGATCGAAAACAATACACAAGAATGCACACTCCACAATAGTTACATACAATACGTCACCAATCAAACAACGTACTACACAGTACAATCAGCCACACTCGAAACAACGGACACAGACAACAATACACACTACAATGCAATCGCATGCATTGAACAACCAAGACACTTAAAGACTAAAGAGATAGAAAACCTATCCAGTCCAAAGTTCTTGGAACAAAAGTCTGGATGATACTCTTCCGAGAATCACTCACTCAAAGTCCAGCGTTGTTGTCGTTCCGCTGCCCCCTTGAAGTTTCTCTTCCAGGAAACCTCGCCGAAGTTTCTCCTCCAGGAAACCTCGCGTCTTCAATTGGCCACTCTTCAAGCTTCAAACTTCTTCGCCGGAAACACGTTGGCTTCACACACGTAGCTGTTGCCACGCGTCTTCGCTCGATAGTGGTAAACACACGCTCTCGCCTGTAGCTCGAGCCTTCACCCCTCAGGTGGAAATCCTCTTCATTTCCTGCTTCGTACCTACGGACAAAACCTTCGCCGACTACACGGCGGAATCCCTACGCACTCTGGCGCTACTTCCGTCTTCTCCTGATCTCTCATCTCCGCTGCTCGGTTAAATACCTTCCGCGCAACATTCCAGAAAGTTCTCGTCATTTCGTCGGCGCGATACGCAGCGAAGGCTGGAGAGAGGTGCGAGAGTGTACAGGGGCCGTCCCCGACAGATGAGTCAACCCGGCATACACGCCCCATTCCTTCTGGAAAAATCGAGTGCTTGCTCGGCCGCCGTTGTGGGGTGAGGAGGTTCGTCGGCGAAGCCACGCTTCTGCGGGGAGAGCGCGCGCCCGGGGAGCCTTGGATGTTTTGTTTTCTTTTTTTTCTTTTGACCTCGCGGCGTTTCTCCCGCCCGTTATCGCAAGAATTTGGCGGCGCGCCCATTTTTAGCGCTCGTTCTGTGACGGCTTCCTCCTCCTTCTTCCACCATCTGTGCATCCCTTCCTCCTCTACACACCGCGCGCGCTTCACTCCTCCACCATCTGTGCACCCTTCCTCCTCTACACACCGCGTGCGCTTCTCCTCTTCACGAACATTCGCGAGCTGTATAATGTAGCGCGCATGCGCCGTCACGCTTCGAGAACATCGGCAGCTGACGCGCGCGCATGCGCCGTCACGCTTCGAGAACATCGGCAGCTGACGCGCGCGCATGCGCCGTTGCGCTTCTCCCCCTTCTCGAACATTCGACAGCTGACAGTGCATGCACCGTCGCGCTGTATATATATACTCAAGGTCGGCGCTCGCTCGCTCAGTTGCCGCTCGTTGGTTGGTTTGTACGGCGCATCGACGTCCAAGGTCGCAGTTAAATGAATTCCAACGAATCCACAAACACAATGATCGACGTCCCTTCGACCAGCGCCGCCCTTTCGCATACGTGTGTACGTGTTCACTCATTTAACACCCCCTCCTACAACCACGTTAACCAATTTAGCCATCGACCCAAGTAAGTCGCAATTTAACACCCCATTTCACAACCACGTTAACCAATTCAGCCATCGACCCAAGTAAGTCGCACTTTAACACCCCGTTAACCAATTATATGCTCCGCATCCTCCTCAGTGTTTTCCCGAGGGAAGCTGGGGGCAATTTTTTTTTGTCAGTTTCTGCCACAGCCAGACGCGCGTGCGTGCTAGCTTCGACTGTAACGCTGCGCTGCAAACAGCGTCCGACTTCGTTTCTGCGTTTGATTGCGAACGCGGTAGCAACATGAACCCTTGATGTTATGCAAGCCCTATAATAAAACTGTTCTGTCTACCTCTGGCACTTGTGAACATACACTATAGGCCGAGATGTGGCGTGTTTTGCTTTCCTGATTTCCGCATATTGATCTTGCATATTTGCCTTAACAAGGAAAAATCAAATGCAATGTATACTGCACAAAAGGCTTTTGCAATGCAAGCCCTATTTTTGCTTGTTACGCCGGTATGAGGCGAAATACCAAAGCTAAAGTATTATGAAGATAGCGTAAGGGTAATTTAGACTATAGGCACATGATGCTTTGACCATTTAAGCTGAGATATTTGAGTTTCTATGTGCTACTTGCAAAAAAAAGGTGGATAAGTTGAAAAATAAAACCATCCATTTTTGTTACGTTTAACCAAATAGTTTTGAATAACCAGCCGTTAGTTCAGCAAGTGGACGCGGAGAAAGTATCAACGCGCGACGGAGCGCTAAAGACTTCGTTTTGCAGTAATTCCAGCGTCATCGTTCATGTCGGTGTCATTGGTTTCGAGCGAGAGAGAAATCATCGTTGTTCGCAAGTGAAAGATCAAGAGAGATGCAAAGCAATAAATGAAAATTGGGTTCGAGTGAGATATTCACCCAGACCTTCTGCGTGGAAAGCGGGTGTCCTATTGCACAGCCATAAATGTGCGAAAAAAATATGCGAACCTTAACTAGTGATTTCCTTCACTCGTGTATTAATTACTGCGTGGCAGAAGCGTATAGAACCGTGCCAGGCGTCTAAAGATGTGCAATTCGCAACAAGCGGTGTTTTATATTTAAAAGCCCACCCGGTGTCGCACAC
The DNA here is from genome assembly GCF_043290135.1 of Rhipicephalus microplus. Taxonomy (NCBI): domain Eukaryota; kingdom Metazoa; phylum Arthropoda; class Arachnida; order Ixodida; family Ixodidae; genus Rhipicephalus; species Rhipicephalus microplus. The sequence continues at coordinate 183,069,153 of NC_134705.1, forward strand.
ATTTCATCGTCTCATCAGCGTGAACAACGTAAGCAGCTGCCTATAGTTCCACGTGCTGTCTTAAGACAACACGCGTCCTTAAGACAACAACGGACACGCAAGACAATTCTTCCTTTTGCCGATTAGCAAAAGGAGCAATTATGGCGCAGTGGTTATTTCGCACATGCATACTTGCAGTAGGCTTTCTATGATAGTTTGAAACGGTCAATGCAACGCACGTAGACGTTCGACATAGACGCACATAGAGAGAAAGCTAGTCTACAGCAGTTATTAAGGCGGTGCACACGTGTCTTGATTTACACTATCGCGCTCTACTCTTGAAAGCGAAGCTCAAGCTTATTCCAAGCTTTCTTTAATTCCCTTCTCTAGATATTATCGTGTTATGATCAACTTATAACTTTTTTATACCTGAGAATGCCATTAACATTACCAACATTAACATAAAGGCTAACAACAGAAAAAACAGGAGGTCCAAGTATGCTGCTCTTGCCTTGATGTTCCTAGTATGTTCTAAACAATCCGAGGTTGTTGTTTTTTTCGCGCAAACGTTGTAGTTAAATCGACCAAACTGAAGCGTAGCTGGCACACCCACTTCATCTTCATCACAACCACCAACATCGCCATATGGCTACGTTTCGGCCGATCGTGTCCATGGACAGCAGGCGCGTAGACCAACCATTCATTGTCAGCCTTCCTAGTCAAAAGGTCTTCAATCTCCGGGGAATTACACAAAATAGTGCGACTTAAAGTTACAATTATTCATAATTAACGTTACATTAAAAATCATCTTAAAATTATTTTAGCTCTTACTCATAAATCCTGAATTCAGTATGTATGATCCACCCAACTCATGGCCGATCCCCCAGAGTGGGTAGGTGCTAATGATCCAAGGAGAATCATCATCATCATCATCATCTTCATCATTGTCTGCTAACCTAAGAACTCAACCAATCCAGCATTTCTGCATCGAAAAACAGACGAGGTGTAAAAGAAAATGAACGGCGTATGCTGTAGCCGACATGACAAAAAGATGCGAACGATTTTTCATCGAAAAAAAGACCCATTGCATATAGCAAAACGAACGTTATGCCACTTTCATCCCTTAAATATATTGGGATGTGTACTACCGAATTTCATTTTGTGACCACCGCGCTGCCGTCAATGATCAGGTAACATGCATCATATGCACGAGAAACACTGGGATCATTCAGTGTATGCCGCTTTCTTCACTCAGTGTAGCGAATAATAATGATTTACAAATTACCTATAGTAATATTCGCTAACCTTTCATATTCTAATCCGTAGTGCAGGAGCTCTGAATTTCTACGACCATCTGCTTTGAACCTAACATGACCTAGAAACGTAGTCAGTTAAAGCTTTCGCCTGAAAGCCCGACACCAGAGCAAAGGCACCCTTGTTGGTCTCGTGAATTCGTCCAGTGAAAGGTCACGAAAGGTCAGCTCAAGGTAAATTGAAGTGGCGTGCAAATGTCGTAGCACCGTATTAAAAGTCTAACCCCTGCGGGGCTTGGCTTGTCAGTGTGCAGGCTCCTCCTCCCTTCCATGCACGTTAGCCTTGGTACTGCAAGCGTCATCTTGTCCGTCCTCGGTGGCCTGTTTTCTTAAGCTTCCACGACGACACAGGCTCACCCTCCCCTGTGAGTCGAGAGGGGGTATGACTGCGCATGGCCTCCGAGATGGCGAGCACGTGGTGTGCCCGCCATCTCGGAAAGCTGTTGCTTCTTTCGCGAAAGCTGTTGATATACTCACAGGACATTATGAGAGTTGGATCCCGAAGAGTGCGAAGGATTTCTTTCAATGTCGACGCATGATTCACAGCCGGCAGCGATACACGAAACGGAGAATATCACTATCGTCAACCCGGCTGTTTACGCCCACTGCAGGGCAAAACCCCCTACCATGTTCCACCAGTCAACCCGGTTCTGCGCTTCCTGCCGCCACGTTATACCAGCGAACTTCTTATAATATCATCTGCCCAGCTTCATTTTCTGTCTCGCGTAAAGAGAAAGGAAAAACAAATTGGCGCATCTATGCATTTGTGGTGCAAAAACTGGCTTTACGGCAAAGTTGGCTGCCTTCTTCATTTCCTGTCTCTTCTCCTCACTCTCACCCCCTTTCCCACTCTATATTTTACATACATACATACATACATACATACATACATACATACATACATACATACATACATACATACATACATACATACATACATACATACATACATACATACATACATACATACATACATACATACATGCATACATACATACATACATACATACATACATACATACATACATACATACATACATACATACATACATACATACATACATACATACATACATACATACATACATACATACATACATACATACATACATACATACATACATACATACATACATACAAAACTTTACGGACAAAAGACGGATATCCGTTAATACTGTAGATTGATATGTACTACAGGTCTGAACATTTACATTAGAGGTCGTTGTTGTGCGTCTTAGCGGGAACCTCTCAGTCGCATAACTCCTTGCCGATCTCTAACATGCATGAGCAAGTAGCATCATAAACGGCATGTACAAAGGGAAAAAATGGCGGAAAAAATAACCATCGGTTGATTTCTCGGTGCCGATATGCGATATTCGTTCCGTCATACAGTTCCACATCAAACTCAAGTTAGTCCTTACACGAAAGCATATACGGAGAAATAAGGTTGACATGTGAGGTGCTGATGAACTATTACCATTTACAAGATGTTCTGCATCTCCCATGTCTTATAGCGATCGATAAGTACAGTTTCAGTAGAAACATGTATTGAAGTATGGCAGCTTGGGCTAGTTGGTATGACATGACGATAGGTGTAGCGCGAGAACAGAAGGACGACAAAGAGACAAGAAGGACACGAAGGACACGAGCGCTCGTGTACTTCCTGTCCTTCTTGTCTCTTTGTTGTCCTTCTGTTATCGGGCTATAACTATCCTCTTTTGAAGGATTGGAGTGCTATGTCTGCAATATTACCTTTTCTAAATAACCCTCTGACCAAATAACAAATCTCAGCATTCAGGGCTTTATGAAAACAGTCGTGTTCAGGACACCAGTAAACAACACGTGAATACAATTACGCAGAAATAAGCATGCCACCGCATTTAAGTGAAGCAGTTAAATGATTAAATTTATCAACAAAATTGATCGTCACAAGCGTCAATGAGAAACCCTGGATGTCAAGGATTCATATAGCTGCCACGTCTGCAACAAAACGCGCTGACGAAATCGTCCACTCCGCGCAGAGCTGCATTGCAGTCGAAGCTGGCCGACATGCGCGTCTGACTGTGGCAGAAGTTGACGAAGAAAACTTTCGCCGGCGAGAATGGGCCCGCGTTAACAGGACCGTTGCCATGCGTCTTCGCCTGGAACGCGCGAAATGCCGGCAGAAAGGCTGGGCCGTCTAGACCGAGCTCAGGCCGCTGCGAACCAGTAGTGTAGCTGCTGGTCGCAGAACCCATGGGTGCGGTGTCGTTTCCGTCGTTAGCGCGGTTCGATGCGTCACCAGCCACGGCGTGACGCAACGCGGAGTCGTTTTCGAGGCCTTCCAGTAGGACATTCGCGAAGCCTGCCCCCAGACCACCGTATTTAATCGCACCGAAAGCCTCGTCGTGGATGTAGTAAAACAGCTCGTGCACGGCGACAATCGACAAACTGACGGTGTCCAACATGCTGTCCTAAGGGAACGGGTCCTTCGAGTTGCCATGCGGCAGCCGCTTGTCCTCGAAGTACGCGCTGCCACCGATGAGCGCCGCGTTGCCGAGCCTCTCGGAGATCCAGTAGTCCAGCATGGTCTTCTTGCTCGCGTACTTGAACGAGTAGACGCGCTGGAGCAGAGACACAGACTGGAACTTCGGTTTGGGCCACAAGTTGACGCTCAAGCGTTTCAGCTAGTGGCGAGCAAATTCTTGACGTCGACCGACAAGCCCTACTTGTCGTACTCGGCCACGACAGCCTCTCGAACGCTGGTCAGGAGTTCGTGGATGTCTCGCTGAGTGCGTCTGCGAAAGTTTAGACACATGTGATTGACGAGTAGCAGGAGCTTGAAGGAAGTCTCGACCTGGGTCTCACAGAACAGTGGGCGCAGCAGCTCGGCCTTCTCAACGCTTCCGTACTTCTGGACGAAGAAACGATTGTCCGCTACGGGTGCGTAGACCTGCAGCATCCACCAACCCAGGTGGCTCAACAACGCCGAGTCATGCGACGTCGTGATGATTTGACGGACGACGTCCAACGTGCCCGTCGCATTCACGATGGCCGTGTCCTCTGGTTCGAAAGATGAGAAGTTCTCGAGAAGGAAGTACTTGCTCATCAATGAAACGAAGCGTTCTGTTTTCAAACCGAACGCTTGTGCTAATGAGTCGAGCTTGAAAACCATGACAGACTTGCCCTTGGCGACGACTTCGGCGAGCTGAAAGACGATGAGCCTGGTTAGATCATACACAGCGCGATACGGGCACAGTTCGGTGGCCCCCTCGCCGCTGGCAATCAGAGTCGAGTCGGGGCGAAAATAGGCCAAGTACTGGTCCAAGTATCGGAGAATCGTGGCCTGGCTGGTCATGACGAGGTACTGACCTTTCCAGAATTTGGCACATGCACTCGGATAGATGTAGATCACCTCGCGACCTCTTGAGGTGTCGGCGAGCGGCGGAAGCATCTTGACATCGAACCAGAGTGGTATGTTCCAGCGGATGCTCAGGTTGAGGTGAGCTTCAAACGGGTCCACGTCGGCGGGCGGCTTTTCGGGCCAAGGAATGCCGAGGTCGCGCATCAACTGCTTGAACTTCCGGCGCGTCTCGGCCGCGTTCTCCATGGCCCTGTTCACGTGAAAGTTATTGGTAAAATGCTTTGCCAACAGGTGAACAAATGGCTTGATACTACGCGTATACACTTTCGGGGCTAATAAAAATGGATACACAAGATTATAGACCTCTATGAAAAGATTATCTATCAATGATCCGAGATTATGCCTGACATTAGTCATAATTAGTTTAACGCTAGTCATTAGTCTCTTTGCACTTTACAAGTATATACGGAAATCAGAATCATGCAACTGAGATGTTCATTTGGCTGCATGTACAGTCTGTTGCGCACTTAGGCGAAATCTTGGTGCATGACATCGAGGTGCGGCCAGCGCTGCAGTCGCACGTCGGCAGCAACTCGCGCATGCGCGAACGTTTGAAGAGCGTGGTGTTGAACCGCATCGTCTGCTATATACAGTGGTGCGCGCTGGCAACATTGTCGGACAGCCTGCTGATTTCATCGTTGCTGTGAGAACTTGGCCGATATTCTGGACTAAACTTTGCGGTACCAACGTGTCATCCTTCATTGGCGATAATGGTGTTCTGTCAAAACAGTATGATACAGCATACGTTGTTTCATCTTTCGAAACGCTATGATACAGAGTGCGTTCTAGTATATTTTTCTTTGGTGTGTACACCACAGTACGCTGTGACGGAGAAGATGATAATGAGGACGTACAGGGCAGGGTATTTATTTCACGCTAGAAGAACGAAGCACTCTACAGCGACTGCCGTGCAGCTATGCGGATTCAACTGAATACAACAACCGGCAACGTGTTCAGGATTGATGTAGGGTCAAGATAACAACCTGAACGTGCTAATTCTCGATAACATTCATAACATGAGGCAGCACTCACTCACCGGCGACGAAATGCACACGTCAAGCCTCCAAACTTCACTTAATGCGCTGTCATGTCCCCAGCGGCAACGATATGACGGTGCTCATTTTGGGTGGAGTGAGGCGTACAGTGACGCGATGATCGACGTCGGTCCAGTTTCCGTAGTAACGATGAAATTCGCCCGCTGCCCGACAATGCTGTCAACGCGCACCGCCGGCGGTAGCCGCAGTTCAAAACCACCCTTGACATTCTCCCCTCCCTTTTTTTCTTTTTTTTTTCATAAATAAAATTGTTGTATCGTCAACCGTTCAGAACTGCGCCCCTCCAGCGTCTGCCGCACTGGCCACATCATGGCCGCATCGCGATGCCACGCGCTACGAGATTTTCACACGAAGTGTGAAACAGGCTTTACATCCCCTTTTCGTAAGAAATAACATGATCAATTCACCACACCCCGTCACGCAATGAGCACTGAAGGCACCTGTTACAATATACGTCTGCCCTCAAGACGTGATAGACAACCGAGTCGGCTATTGGATTACGTTCGACAATGTTGAACCTTTCCCAACATAGTTGAAATGTACGTCTACTGACTGCTCTCGAAACATCAAGAATAGGCTTAGCGTTTTCTCAAATTGAAGAAGGTTAACAAACTTATTGCGATAGCAATCATGTCAACATTCCCGGCTGTTTTATGGCGTCGGTGTCGCCGTTAGACACCGCCATCATGCACACACACACACACACACACACACACATACACACACACACACACACACACACACACACACACATATATATATATATATATATATATATATATATATATATATATATATATATATATATATATATATATATATATATATATATATATATATATATATATATATATAAAGAGATAGAGAGAGTGAGAGAGAGAGAAGACTCGAACGTGTGACCTGTCGCGGCGGAAAGCGTGTCGTTAACCGTTGGGCCACTAAGGCGCACGTCATTCAATGTTCAAACCATGTTTTCAGCATTACCATCGAGATGGCACGAAGAGCGCGCTCGGCACCCAGCTCGTCGCAACGAGCTGGGCGCCGTGCTGGACTACTGGATCTCGGAGATCCAGTAGTCCAGCATGGTCTTCTTGCTCGCGTACTTGAACGAGTAGACACGCTGAATCAAAGACACAGACTAGAACTCCGGTTTGGGCCACAAGTTGACGCTCAAGCGTCTCAGCTTAGTGGCGAGCAACTTCTTGACGTCGACCAACAAGCCCGACTTGTCGTACTCGGCCACGACAGCCTCTCGAACGCTGGTCAGGAGTTCGTGGATGTCTCGCTGAGCGCGTCTGCGAAAGTTGAGAGACATGTGATTGACGAGTAGCAGGAGCTTGAAGGAAGTCTCGACTTGGGTCTCACAGAACATTGGGCGCAGCAGCTCGGCTTTCTGAACGCTTCCGTACTTCTGGACGAAGAAACGATTGTCCGCTACGGGTGCGTAGACCTGCAGCATCCACCAACCCAGGTGGCTCAACAACGCCGAGTCATGCGACGTCGTGATGATTTGACGGACGACGTCCAACGTGCCCGTCGCATTCACGATGGCCGTGTCCTCTGGTTCGAAAGATGAGAAGTTCTCGAGAAGGAAGTACTTGCTCATCAATGAAACGAAGCGTTCTGTTTTCAAACCGAACGCTTGTGCTAATGAGTCGAGCTTGAAGACCATGACAGACTTGCCCTTGGCGACTACTTCGGCGAGCTGAAAGACGATGAGCCTGGTTAGATCATACACAGCGCGATACGGGCACAGTTCGGTGGCCCCCTCGCCGCTGGCATTCCGAGTCGAGTCGGGGCGAAAATAGGCCAAGTACTGGTCCAAGTATCGGAGAATCGTGGCCTGGCTGGTCATGACGAGGTACTGACCTTTCCAGAATTTGGCGTATGCACTCAGATAGATGTAGATCACCTTGTGACCTCTTGAGGTGTCGGCGAGCGGCGGAAGCATCTTGACATCGAACCAGAGTGGTATGTTCCAGCGGATGCTCAGGTTGAGGTGAGCTTCAAAGGGGTCCACGTCGGCGGGCGGCTTTTCGGGCAAAGGAATGCCGATGTCGCGCATCAACTGCTTGAACTTCCAGCGCGTCTCGGCCGCGTTCTCCATGGCCCTGTTCACGTGAAAGTTATTGGTAAAATGTTCTGCCAACAGGTGAACAATTGGCTTGATACTACGCGTATAAACTTTCGGGGCTAATAAAAATGGATACACAAGATTATAGACCTCTATGACAAGATTATCTATCAATGAACCAAGATTATGCCTGACATTAGTCATAATTAGTTTAACGCTAGTCATTAGTCTCTTTGCACTTTACAAGTATATACGGAAATCAGAATCATGCAACTGAGATGTTCATTTGGCTGCATGTACAGTCTGTTGCGCACTTAGGCGAAATCTTGATGCATGACATCGAGGTGCGGCCAGCGCTACAGTCGCACGTGGGCCGAAACTCGCGCATGCGCAAACGTTTGAAGAGCGTGGTGTTGAACCGCATCGTCTGCTATATACAGTGGTGAGCGCTGGCAACATTGTCGGGCAGCGTGCTGATTTCATCGTTGCTGTGGGAACTTGGCCGATATTCTGGACTAAACTTTGCGTACCAACCTGTCAGCCTTAATTGGCGATAATGGTGTTCTGTCAAAACAATATTTGACAGCATACGTTGTTTCATCTTTCGAAACGCCATGATACAGAGTGGGTTCTAGTATATTTTTCTTTGGTGTGTACACCACAGTACGCTGCGACGGAGAAGATCATAATGAGGACGTACAGGGCATGGTATTTATTTCACGCTAGAAGAACGAAGCACTCTACAGCGACTGCCGTGAAGCTATGCGGATTCAACTCAATAAAACAACCGGCAACGTGTTCAGGATTGATGTAGGGTCAAGATAACAACCTGAACGTGCTACTTCTCGATAACATTCATATCATGAGGCAGCACTCACTCACCGGCGCCGAAATGCACACGTCAAGCCTCTAAACTTCACTTAATGCGCCGTCATGTCCCCAGCGGCAACAATATGACGGTGCTCATTTTGGGTGGAGTGAGGCGTACAGTGACGCGATGATCGACGTCGGTCCAGTTTCCGCAGTAACGATGAAATTCGCCCGCTGCCCGACAATGCGGTCAACGCGCACCGCCGGCGGTAGCCGCAGTTCAAAACCACCCTTGACATTCTCCCCTCCCTTTTTTTCTTTTTTTTCCATAAATAGAAATGTTGTATCATCAACCGTTCAGCACTGCGCCCCTCCAGCGTCTGCCGCACTGGCCACATCATGGCCGCATCACGATGCCACGCGCTACGAGATTTTCACACGAAGTGTGAAACAGGCTTTACATCCCCTTTTCGTAAGAAATAACATGATCAATTCACCACACCCCGTCACGCAATGAGCACGGATGGCACCTGTTACAATATACGTCTGCCCTCAAGACGTGATAGACAACCGAGTCGGCTATTGGATTACGTTCGACAATGTTGAACCTTTCCCAACATTGTAAAAATGTACGTCTACTGACTGCTCTCGAAACTTCAAGAATAGGCTTAGCGTTTTCTCAAATTGAAGTAGGTTAACAAACTTATTGCGATAGCAATCATGTCAACATTCCCGGCTGTTTTATGGCGTCGGTGTCGCCGTTAGACACCGCCATCATGCACACACACACACACACACACACACACACACACATATATATATATATATATATATATATATATATATATATATATATATATATATATATATATATATATATATATAAAGAGAGAGAGAGTGAGAGAGAAGACCCGAACGTGTGACCTGTCGCGTCGGAAAGCGTGTCGTTAACCGTTGGGCCACTAAGGCGCACGTCATTCAATGTTCAAACCATGTTTTCAGCATTACCAGCGAGATGGCACGAAGAGCGCGCTCGGCGCCCAGCTCGTCGCAACGCGGCGACGCGCGCATCTCCAACGCGTATTTCACACCGAGGGGAAGGGGGGGGATGAATCAGCTCGTGCGTGCGCGCACTTATCTCGTGGTGCGGAGAATCGTTTAGCTTGGCCTTCCACTGGAACCATTTCATTGTAGTTACCAGGCGCGCCAAGGTGGCTTCGCTCGCTGCGCAGCCCTAGTTTGCGAAAATGGCGCGCTTTTCAGACAGAGCGAAGTAACGACCGAGGCATTTGTTGATTCACGTTCATCTGTACCTGTGAGTCCATTTCGTGCGTCATTTGTGCGTGAGTAACGCGCAGCACGTTTTCATCCGCTTGCCTTTTTTTTTCGCATAGGATTTTAATGTGTTGCTATCGTATTTACTGATTCGCCCTTGCGGCGAGACTGTTAGTTTTGTCGTATTACATGTACCCACTTTTTGGTTTTTAAATCTGCAATAATAGGCGCTGGAGAGATCACGTTAGTAGTAGCTGCACACTTTTTTTGTGATGTGGCTGCAGATAATTATATGGACAACTTGGCCATGTATGAGTTGGCAGATTTTATCCGCACACTCCCTGCGAAATTCACCTGGTATTGCACCCGCTGATATCCTACGCTGTGGCGGCTGTAGTTCAAGCAGTTTAAACCTCTGGATGCATGGTTCGCTGGTAAACTATTTCACAGCCATCCTGAATAACGGCTCACACCTTCACGGTTATCTCATCTTTACCAAATTCCTTGAAATCACGTGAATTTTTGTATCACACGCCAGTGTCTGGTTGAGCCATTCAGGTAGTAAAATGAAACGTTGGACTAGTTGGAATGCTTGCACGATTGACGCAGCGCTAGAGGCGAAGACGAGAGGAACGCACAGTGCACAGGACTGCAGCACTCGTTCTGGTATATATTCATTCAGGCAACCAACCTCTGCGCACATGCTTCAAAGGAATCGGATATGAGGCGTTCCAGCGGCGACGTATGGTGGTGCAGTCGTATCTCGTCTACCACCATGCGACCCCAGGCGTATTTCACGTCCTACTCGTAACGCCAGTGTTCATCCAGCTCCTTGGACGGGTCGGGGAGCCAGCGCGAGCTGACGTACGCCTTGAAGTCGTGGCACGGGTCGACGCTGGCGTTGAGCGTGTCCGCGAGCAGCGCCTCGAACCGGGAACAGCCTTCGGTGCGACACGAGGGACTTAAGCGTTCCTCCGATCGCTCACTGTTTCCTGCGTACATCCGGGCGATCACCGCGGAGACGTGGAAGATGGCTACCACGGCAACCACGAGGGCGGCGCCAGCGGCGAACACGACCGCACAAACCACGCGCTTGGAGTAGGTGACCGGCGCCTCGTCGCGCAATCCACGTAGAGACTGCGTGATACAAAAGATAACAGTAGTCGGGCATTGAGAGGTTCCATTCCCTGGACAAGGAACTCTTGTCCGAGCTGCCCGCCACGTGTCCTCTTATTGAAGTCATTTCCGTGACGGAAATGGGGGTCCAGCAGAAATTGGCGCACGTCATTTCCGTCACGGAAGTGACATGCGTTAATATCTGGTGGGCCCCTGAATAACACATATTTGCATTGAAATATTTCTTCTGGTGTTTAGTTCACACATAATGTTAGCGATATATCGAGCATCTACACAATGAAAACAGACGTTGCAAAGTACCATCTAACGAGAAAATTTTCCTCTTATATTTTAAATTAATATCACTCTCTCTCCCTCGCCTAATGTAAGAAGGTCTTTTGAATTTGCTCCGTCGGAATAAAATGGTCACCGCAGGAACGGTTATCTTTACATTTTCACGGATGCGAAGAATCAAAGTGCTGTAAGAACACTAAAGTGTCTTATGGGTATTATGCACACTGTCAGACTTCTGACCGAAATTCGCTGCAACTCAAGCAAAGGACTAAACAAAAAAACGGATATATAAAGCTTACAGGCTGCTGTCGTATGCCCACTTACTGTTCTATGCCAGCACACTTACGGACCCTTATGGTGTATCCTTTCGAGATGGGGTGTGTTTATTCTCCCGGCCATTGGGATAAGAGATCAAAAACATTTCCTCCCGGCAGTCGCCTCTCATTTGCTCTCATAAGTCACGTGACCAACTGCTGGAATGAATTTTTTTGTATTATTCTTCCGGAAACCGGTAGAACTTGACCTAACCTATTCAACATAACCTAACGTAACCTAACCTAACCCAACGCACGCTGTGCCACGTCTGTCCATCTGTCTTGCAGCCTAACTTAACCTAATCTGACGCACGCTAGGGTACGTACGTCCAGTCTGTCCCGCAACAGCCAGTTTTTTTCTCTCTTCTCCCCGCGGCAGTTAGTCACGTGACATATGAGAGTCAATGAGAGTCGACCACTGGGAGAAATTTTTTGAACAATTATCCCGGTTGCCGTGAGAATAGACACTGCGTTTGCGATGAGTATGCAATGAACAAGAGAGCGCCACGTCAGTGTAATCCTCTAGCTCTTCGAAAAAACAACAAAATACTCTTGGTTTCTGCTCGACACTAGGAATCGAACCCGGTACCCACTGCTTCGCAAACGGACGCTCAACCATGCAGCCCCCGCTACGGTAGCAATTTATTTTTTAAACGAATAAATTAAGAACGATGGTGAATTTACATTTATGCGTACGTAAAAAAAATCAGCGCCACTTGATCTATATCAATCTGGAGACTTAGAATACATCGTACGTCACACCGTTACCTTACAACGCAAAAACCCGCAATGTAGCTTCGTGGGACTCTCACTCGAAAGCGTAATGGACACCATAAACGTCTCTCCACTCACCTGTGGCGTTCTGTTCGGAGGCGACCACGATTTCTTGGCGGCGGCAAAGAGGCGCGGAGAGGCTGCAACCAAGCCGCGATGCTTGGTTGGTTGGTTGGTTCCTCAACACCTTGGATGCACTCCCGCTTTCAGCTGGAGCCATCTTCTTCTGCGTCATCTTTTCGTCGCGAGCAACAAGCATATGCCCACGTACCTGATGACGTCATCATTGCCTCTAAGTAGATTCCCACCACATGGCAACAGTGTAGAGAATCAAAATTCAGGAGTCCTTCGTCCATCGGAAAAGAACTAGGTCTTTGCCCGTGGCGTAGGTCTTTGCTCAAGACCTACGCCGCGGTGGCATAGCGTCTACGGTGCTCGAATGCTGACCGGAACGTCCCTGGTTCGATCCTCGTGTCGGCGGTGGCATTTCGATGAAGGTGAAACGCAAGGAGCCCGTGTATATATACTGTGCCATTTTCCTCTCTAGCGTCGCCTTCTCACTAAGGTATACGCTGCCATGTTGAGATGAATCGTCAGCACAGCATCCCGCACTTCCCTTCCACCGATAACGTGCACGTGGCCTCTGAGCGCATGGAGGCAGCTCGAAGTGGAGCTCGTGCACGGCCCTACCAGCGGCTGATAAATCATGGCCGCTGCACGATTCTTCAATGCTGAGACGTTTATAAGCTTATAGTCCATTAGATGTCCAGTTCTCTATCGACAACTAAAAAGTGTAAAGAGAAGAAGCCTTCATTATTGTATCACAGTAGTTGCGCATCTCTGAAATACACAATTTTGAGCATCCCCGAAATACACAAGGAAGCAGTTATCTGACGCGCACAATTTTCGAACGTGTTAGTTCACTGCGAATGGCATTGCCTTTCGGGGGAAAGTCCGCTCAAAGGGCAATACACTAAAAAATACACCATTTGTTTTGACTTCGTCGCTGAGGCAACTCATTTCTTCCAACACAACAACGAAACACATCATACAACGCTGCAGAATTTTCCACAACGTTTGCTGAAACAAGTGAAACAGATGACGCGTAAATCAAAAATTATTTCACCAAAATTACAAACGTAACTGAATTAAAGTTCCGCGGAAAACAAACGCATCGCGCTGCCACAAAGATGGCGGCGCCCGGCTCGTGAGTAACGCGTGGCGAGTAGAAAGCCGCCGGAAGGTGGACGAACCGACTTCCCGCGCACGACCTCCGTGACGACGCGTCAGGAAGCGTCCAGGATCTCGGAGGACATGACAGGCCATCCTAGAGGCTTGGTTTGGTGACCGCGCCCAGGAAGACGACGCTGCTGGGGTCCTTGCCGAGCACCAGAAACAGGAAGGGTCGGTCCACCGTGAACTCCAGGTGGCGGCCGACCGCACAGTCGGCGATGGGCGGAAGACCGGTCAACCGCGCCTCACTTCTCGCCGCCGCCGAACGCAGACCCAGCCGGAACACGGCGAAGTGCTTGGCGGCCGACACCTTCAGCCGTCCTGCAGCGCCTGTTTCGCATAGAAATGTTAAAGATTGGAAAGATGGCGAGCTAAAGATTGCATACATTGTAGGTATTTTTATTATGCTGATATTCTTCATCTGTACATTACCATCAACATAATGCTTTCGTAATGCATCCTCATCGCCGTCGTGTATGATCATTGTCATTTTGAGTGGATCGTAGCTGTTGGTCATCGGGATCTCGGCCCAAATAAAGGTATTCTCAACCAGAACCTCATAATAGGTATATTTCTGAGTCTTCTGACGTCTCTTCAACCCCCATTTTGTAATGGTCTGCAATAGCGTATACGAGATATGGGCGTAGGAAAGGGGAGGCATGCCCACTCCCCTGTACCCCACTACAATGCAAAATAGTTTTGCACCCCTAAGACAAAGCCCTGCTACGCTCGTGGTTGAGGTACTGTGTCGAACAATAATATTAAAAGGTGGGGCTTTCCATCCAAAAACCACAATATAATTATGAAAAAACGCCGTAGTATAGGGCTTCGGAAATTTTTACGATCTGGCATATGTGCACTGACATGGCACAGCACACGGGTCTGTACCATTGCGCCTCCATCAAAATGCGACCCCCGTGGCGGGGATCTAACCCGCTACCTTCAGTTCAGCAGCCGAGCACCCTAGCCACTGATTCACCGAGGCGGGCGCGGTGCAATATCTTATGAGCGAGATACGATTGCTGACCGAAATGGACTACTACATTCAGCACTAAACAAAGATTGTGAAAATAAGTTAAGGATGCACATTCTTGCAATTTCCAGTTCTTCACACGTTTCCGAATAAGAAGCGACCGCGCCAGAATGAAAAGAACAACCATGCATTCGTTCAATCTCAATTCGAAGAATAAATTGAGATTGTAATGCGCTTACCATACAATAAGGAGATGGGCAGCCACCCGCTCGCAGTACGACGATACAAAGAAAGCCGTCCGGATTCCCCCGGACCAGAAGACGTTTTTGTTAGCTTAGAATATTTCTTTCTATTGTCTAGATTTTCACGCAAGTAGTACAGTACGAAAGTCCGTATCTTGAGTTACTGTGTATGCCCCCTTGCTCCCTGAGGGCGCGTATACTAGCCATTTATTAAGCTTTCTGCACCGATTGCCACGTGGCCATAAAATGGAAAGATCATCATCAATATTACATTTGGTTTCGTCATTATCTGTTTACTCTTCTTGTTTCCGGCTTAAAATGTTGAAAACTTCTCATCGACAGACGAAGAGCCGTAACTCGAAAAGGGACGTACCTGCTCCGGTCATGTCGGAGAAGTCCGCCGCGTCTTCGAACGCGTCCCGAACGCCCATCGCAGGCAGAAGTCGAGCGAAGTCCGTGGCACAGCAAAGCCTCAGCCTCGGCAGCGTCACATCGACGAGACCCCGCTGCTCAAGGCGGTCCAGGCAGTCCATGATCTTGTCCTTGGAGAGACTCCGCTCGAGTGACGCGAGTCCGCCGAACGGAGAGTCCGGCAGGAACACGACCAGGGACTCCAGGAGCAGCGAGTTGTACGGGACCTCGAGCAGGGTTGCCGCAATGTCGTCGCACCTGGGACGCCGATGAATCGAAATGAATTAGAAGACGAATGATGAGAACGTGGACGTGAGCACGTTGGTGGCGTAAGGTTTTTAACGCAGTGTCCCCTCCTCACGCAAGTGGAAGAGTCCAAAGGAAGACGAGTTTCTCATTAAATGCAAAAACGAAAATGAAGCAATGACGAGCTGCGCACAACTGACTGCCTTTGGTTCCTACCTTTCCGGGAGCTAAATCGCGGAGTAAACCATTCTACGAATGCAACAACAGAGGTCCTCTGCGAAAAGTATTGTCACAATTTGCGTAGTCATATCCCTTAACATCGGACGATGCTAAGACAAATTCGAATAAGTAAATATAGGTGTTTCATTTCGGCGCCCAGCTCCAGATGTGATTATGGGTTCGGAACGCCCCTAATTGGCCTACAAAGCACTACGAAGAGTAAGATATCGCGGAATGAGGCCTTAGAATGCGGCGTTGCAGTACCGTGGGCAGGTTTTTTCATGGTTCGACTATGACAGGAATGCTATATATCGCACAGGTATGGCACTGACGTAGCCACGGGGGAGGGGTCGGAAATGAGGCTCCTCCCCCACCCACTAAAGTATGCGTGGGATGCAGAGTCGCTGAAAGACTGATCCCAACATAAAACGTAACGATGTTTATTAACGTGGTAGCAACAGCAGGGCAAGCGTGCCGATGCTGCGCTCGAACGCTTAGAGAAACAATAATTCAAACCAAGCTTGGTAGCTTGGGTTATATAGATGTCTGTGGTGCCGTCAGCCTCCGGTGAAAGAACGGTGGCGCTGTCCGTTATCGGACGCGCGTGTTGCAGCAAGTGGCCGTGTCACGCCGGGCTTATCAGTGGCGAGACAAAGGATGCGCAGGACTGTGCGCAGCAGTCGCCATATCACCCCCCTTCCCCCTCACGGAGTGCAGAGCCCTCAGGGTCTGTAAAGATTTGGGAGGCGTACGAGAAGCCCTGATGGTGTCTTGAAAGGAGCGGCTTGCGATGTCGGTGGCTGTGCGAAGTATGCCTGAGAAAGGAGTGGCGCTGCCCGGTTCGTTCACCGTGATGTATGCGGGCTTCAGTCGGTCAATCGAGACGCAGACGTCATTCCTATTTAGGCGCAGAGAGATAGTCTTGTCACGATGTACTACTAGGTAGGGTCCGCTATAGGGTGGCTGGAAGGGCCGGCGGACGGTGTCATCGTAGGGGAAAGCGTGCGTGCACGATGCCAGCTCCTTTAACACAAAATGTGTAGACTTGCTGTGGTGGGCGGCAGGCGATGGGCGTAAGGCGGTGATTGTGCGTCAGAGCCGAGCGACGAAGTCAGTGGGATCTGACGTCGAAGTGGTCGATGGCAGAGCTGCGAGAAATTCAGCTGGGAGACGTAGTGGTTCTCCGCAGACGACCTCTGTTGGCGTAGCGAGGATGTCCGGCTTGAAGGTGGCGCGAAGACCTAGATTGATAGCCGGGATGGCCTCGAGCCAGGTTGATTCCGGATGGCACATAATGTCTGCCTTGAACTGTCGGTGAAAACGCTCGATCATTCCGTTGGCGCAGGGGTGGCAAGTGGTGGTCCTCAAGCGTTCAAAACCGATAGTCCGTCCGATAAGCCTGAAGAGGTGCGACTCAAACTGTCGTCCTTGGTCGCTGGTTACACGGCAGGGGGCGCCGAAACGAGCAATCCAGCCAGTGAAGAAAGCCGAGGTGACAAATTCCGCGGTGATTCCTTCGAGGGGTTATGCCTCGGGCCATCGAGTTTAGCTGTTGGTGGTGTTGAGGCAGTAGCGGTAGTGTCCAGCCGGGGGAAAGGGCCCTATGATCTCAAGGTGAACGTGCTCGAAACGACCAGAAGCAATCTTCCGAGTGGGGACGTGACGTGCTGGCGACTTTAGTGCTTTGGCAGTAAATGCAGGAGCGCGCCCACGTGCGACAATCCCGCTGCATGGAGGGCCATATATAGCGGTCAGCCACTATGCATGTAGATGCACGTATGCCGGGATGGCTGAGGTTGTGGAGCTGGTTTAAAAAACCTTGGCGATGACACAGGGGCACAGCGGATTGTTTTTGCCGACCCTGGAAGGGAACTTCTTTTAGCTGAAGTGAGGACATGCCTTTGAGAAGTTCCTGCAGCTCGACGTCCTCGGCGAAGATGTCTGCTGTTATTTGCACCGAGCTGATGGTGGCCACACGTTAAGCGGTCGGCGACCGCGTTGTCTTTCCCGCTGATATGTTCATGTCGGTGGTGAACTGTGCAATGAATGACAGTTGGTTCTGCTGAACAGGCGGGAGTTTGTCGCGGCGTTGAGAAAAGGCGTAGGTTAGAGGCTTGTGGTCGGTATAGATGGTGCAGTGTTGCGCTTCGAGAACGTGGCGAAAGTGCTGAACTGCTTCGTATATCGCCAGAAGTTCTTTGTAGTAAGCTGGCGAACTTGAAGGTGCAGTGATCGTGGTTTCGTCGGTGGAACTGGCCACTGAAGGGGTTTCCCTCCGAGCTGAGAATACCAATGGGTGCCAGGTGTCGTCCACGCGTTGCACGAGAGTGGCTCTGACGGCAAAACCAGAGGCGTCCGTGAAGAGTCCCAAGGGAATGTCAGGCACGGGATGAGAGAGGAGCGCAGCATTGCATTCCTCGAAAGTTTGCACCTAAGTCGGTGTCCACGTGACGGGTTGGTTTCCTCGTAGACCAGCCAAGACATCATGAAGGGGCGCTTGGTAGTCAGTGGCGTGTGGTAAAAAACGCCTATAGAAGTTCAGCAGGCCGAGGAAACGGCAAAGTTCTTTAGCGGAGGAGGGTTGAGAATACTTCTGCAAGTCAGACATACGTTCAGGCAAGGGTCGAGTTCCCTCTGATGAAACTTCGTGGCCGAGAAAATGAGTGGTGGAAGCACCAAGCGTGCTCTTCTGAACGTTGACGAGCAGGCCATGGTCGTTGAGGCGCTGGAGTAACAGACGAAGGTGCCCGTGGTGTTCTTCGGCGTCACGTGAAAATACCAATATATCGTCAAGATAGACGAAACAGAAGTCAAGGCCACGAACGACTTCGTCGATGAAACGCTAAAAAGTTTGCCCTGCGTTCCTTATCCCAACGCTCATGAAGGAAAATACGAACAAGCCAAACAGTGATAATTGCAGTTTTCGGGACGTCGTCCCCATTGACGGGTATTTGCGTGTAAGCCTTCACCAAGTCCAGCACGGAGAAGACGTGACAGCCGTGAAGGCGGTGGACGAAGTCCTGTATGTGGTGGACGGGGTACCTGTCCGGGATGGTGCGTGCACGTTGAGGAAGCGGTAGTCCCCACATGGTCGCCAGCCAGCGGTCTTCTTCGGGACAAGGTGAAGTGGCGAGGCCCATGGGCCGTCGGAGCGACGGGCGATGCCTTCTCGGAGCATGACCTCGAACTGTGCCTTGGCTATGCGCATGCGCATGCGCTCTGGGACGCGGGGGGGGCGGGGGAAGCAGAGCTTTCCGGATATATTGCATGGTGGTGTGCTGTACTGTGCGTGGCAGTCCACTGGGGTGCGTCAAACAGAGAAACTCGACGAAGATGGCATGGTAGATTTGTGGGGTTTAACGTCCCAAAACCACCATATGATTATGAGAGACGCCGTAGTGGAGGGCTCCGGAAATTTCGACCACCTGTGGTTCTTTACCGTGCACCCAAATCTGAGTACACGGGCCTACGACATTTCCGCCTCCATCGGAAATGCAGCCGCCGCAGCCGGGATTTGAACCCGCGACCTGCGGGTCAGCAGCCGAGTACCTTAGCCACTGGACCACGTCGGCGGGGCAAGGATGGCATGGTACGGCGAGTGATTGGCGACACTGAGGACCTTGATGCTTGGCTGTTGGGCGGTCGTCCGCGAGCCCGGTGTGAGGTGTCCTGTTGTCGCGTCGATGAGCCGGTCGTTGCGGCAGTTCGGACGGAGGTTGTAGTGAGCCAGAAAGTCTGAGCCGATGATTGGCTCGGCGACGTCAACGATGACAAAGTTCCAGTGAAGGTCGGGGCGTATGTTCTTGAGCTGAACGTGCAGGCGCAGTGAGCCGTACGTCTTGAATGTAGACCGGTTAGCGGCACTGAGCTCGAAAGATGTTGGTGGGCGAGGACCTTGAAGGTGGGACCGCGGGTAGCAGCAGATGGCGGAACCGCTACCGACAAGGAACCGGTGTTTTGTGACTTCGTCGGTGACGAAGATACGATGGCCTCCTGGTTGGCAGCTTTCGGTCGTCTCCAGCAGCTGCCGTTAGTACTTCTCGTTGGCGGAGCAGGGTGGTCGACATTACCGGGCCCTGTCGCCGCAGTGCCGATGGTAGTAGCAGCGGCCGTGCTTCAGGCTGCTGTGACGAGACGGTGTCACAGTCACTGCATTGCGATTGGTATCGCTGACGCGTTGAAATTCGCTCACCTACGCGTTGCTCAATGTAGCCCAGTTGTTGATCGATGTTGTCAATGCGGCGCGCAAGCTCTTTGGTATTGAGTGGTGCGGTGACAGCCAGGATGGTGGGCAGTGACTGCGGCACAGAGACCTCGATAATGCACTCTGCGGTCTCGGCAAGGTTGTTGAGAGGAAACCTGGGCTGAGCCTGTAAAATTGCTTGGACATGCGGTGGAAGTTGTTGAATCCAAATCACTTTCAGCAAGGAATCTGGGACTTCCATTCTGCCCGTGACAGCCCGCATGTGGCGGAACAGCTGTGAAGGTTTGCGTTCGGCGAGCTTGGAGGACTGAAGTTGTCGCAACTTCTGTTGATCCGCAGGTGACAGCCGGCGTACTAGTTCAGTCTTGAGATGTTTGTACCGGTTGGTCAATGGTGGGTTGACGAGGATATCGTGGACCTCGTTGGTGAATCGAGCGTCCATTGGGTGACGGGCGACAATGTAGTTATAACGGGTGCTGTCTTACGCGATGCGCACGAGAGAAAACTTAGCCTCGACTTGGATGAACCATACGTCGGGCGCCCCCGCCGAAAACGGCGGGAGCTCCACGATGACGTGACGTACGTCTGTGTCTGCGGTGGCCGCAGGAGTGGCGGCACCCGCTGGAGCAGGGCTTTGTGGGGCGTGGTCCAAACGTGGCTGTTGGTGGGCCTGATGTTGCACTTGCAGTTGTTGCAGTTGTTGGCGAAGAGCGACGAGGGCTTCTTGCTCGGCCATGGTGGTGTGGTTAGTTCCAATCCCGGGTCACCAGATGCGGGATGCAGAGTCGGTGAAGGACGGATCGCAACATAAAATGTAACGATGTTTATTAGCAAGCATATAGCAACAGCAGGGCAACCGTGTCGATGCTGCGCTCGAACGGTTGGAGAAAAAATCATTGAAACCAAGCTTGGTAGCCGCCTGTGGTAACGTCAGAATCCTGTGAAAGAGCGGTGGTGCTGTCCATTATCGGACGCGCGCGTTGCAGCATGTGGCCGTGTCACGCCGCTCTTATCAGTGGCGAGACAGTGGCTGCACCTGACTGTGCGCTGTGGTCACCATATAATGAAATTGACCCCTCCCCCCCTTTCTTGCTACGTCCTACCGAGATAGATAATATACCTGGCAGTTCGGTACGGCGCCCCCAGACGGCGCAACGTGCGCACTTCGCTGGCGCTGCCGCAAGCGTCGCGGAACCATCCGCGGGAGGGCTGGAACTGGGCGGGAAGTTTCGAGTCGAACAGCGCCACGCTGGCGAACACGAGCCGCGAGTCGGGACCCACGCAGCCGCCTGAGAACATGGGACTCTCGAAGCTGAAGTCGGACAGCGCCTGGAACAGGCCGTCGATGTAGAGGCGGCACTCTTCGGCGCACGTGGCGAAGTCCCTGAAACAGCAGTTGACCGCGAAATAAGAGGGAGGGAAAGAAACACTTATTGTGTTCAGAAAAATTTATTGTCACAAACGTCAATAACACTCAACAGAACATTTTCTTCTTAGACATACAATAACGACGATGACAAAACCGACGTCATTTACATGAACATGGATATGAGATGACGTTGAAAGAACATGTACTTTCGATGGTTCATACAAACACAAACACAAAAATATTCACTTATTACACGACATCGCAGCTGGACTCGCACGCCCCACTAGTTTAAGACGACTAGTTCTGGCTCTGTAGTTTTGTGCAAGTCTTGCGACTTTGGCGAAATTTGTTATAAAGTGAATTGGATAGGAGATCACATTACCAACTGATCCGCATACGTTCTTTTTGTCGGAAATAGCAACAATTTATCATATAATTATATTATAATATTTACATTAGCGAAACGAATGTGTGAGGTTTAACTTCCCATAACCACCATATGATTATGAAAGACGCCGTATATAGTGTAGGGCTACGAAAATTTCGACCACCTGCGGTTCTTTAACGTGCACCCAAATCTGGGCACATGGGCCTACAGTATTTTCACCTCCTCCTAAAATGCACCCGTGATTCGATCCCCATTAGCGAAACAAAAGCCCTTCATTCAGTGTGATCGTGTATCACACTGGCGTATTATGTACGATGATAAAGTACGGAGCAGGCGCGTAACCAGAAATATTTTTCGAGGGGGGGGGGAGCACCTTGATTTTGGGAGCCCCCCTTAGAATGGCGATTTCTCGCTCTCCATGCCTTGGTGAAAAAAGTTTCGAGGACGGGGGGGGGGGGCACTTGCCCGGTGTGCCACCGCCCCCGAGTACGAGTACATGCTCTCTTCCCAGCCTTTTGGCGTAATATTTCAGAAATTGCGGGGGCTTCTATTCTGGAACTAGGCGAAGCTTTTATAACTCGGATTTCGGCGTCGTAGGGGGAAAAACCGGGCGCCGTCGAGCGTGCAAAAATGCTACCTCAGAATGTGCGCCGCTGACGCGTTATCTGGAAGCGCACCATTTTGCAATTATTGAAGGTTCTCTCTCATTCTTGGGCTCGCCGGCCCCCAGCCGTTTCTGATATGGCAGCCTGGTCTTTCGTCGAGGTTTCCTGTCATTTCCTGTTGCCACATTTTATTGTTTTCTGGATACGGACGCACGACTGTCGTCGTTTCATATAGCAACTGGAGTGTGGCACTTCTCATTGAGTTGTCAATGGTTCAGTTCCAGACATGGAGAAAAGATAAGAAGGGGCATTTCGCAGTTAGATATGCAGACAAACGTAAATGTTAGATAGATAGATAGATAGATAGATAGATAGATAGATAGATAGATAGATAGATAGATAGATAGATAGATAGATAGATAGATAGATAGATAGATAGATAGATAGATAGATAGATAGATAGATAGATAGATAGATAGATAGATAGATAGATAGATAGATAGATAGAAAAGTTGTACATCAGGCACTTGAACCCCAAGTATCGCTTCTCATTTTCCCAGTAGGGCATTATTACGACCTCCCTGATTGCCGTGGGCTCAGCATACATCGTTTATGCGGGTACGTACATGACGTGAATCTGGGGCGAGGACATAGCCAGCGGCTTGTGGTAGCGGGTGGTGAGGTGTACGCTAGCGTCGTGGCACAGCGTGAGGTAGCTGGTCATTGCGCGCGCCGCTCCCAACTTCCTCCTGCGCCGGTGGAAGTCGCAGCAGAACAGCATGCAGGCGTGCAGTCTGAAGACGTCCGTGAGCGAACTCTGGCGGTGGCCGACTCCACATGTGGCAGTGTCCCTGTGACAGGGAATGAAATATTAATCGTTCATGGTGATGGTACCACTTAAGTATGAACCTTCACATGAACGAGAGATCAACAACAACTTCGTCAAAAAATCATTTAGCCCCATGGACGACGCAATGATTGCGATGCAACAAATTTTAATGTAATAACATGTAATCATCTTTTTTGAATGCCATCTCCCGTAGCTCTACAAAAGAATACGGCCACTTCAATGATCGAAGCGGTTTTCGCGCTGTCCGTCACCACAGCGTTGAAAGCACAGCAGCAGCGAGGGTATACTAGCAGTCTACTGATGGCTGTCAAGCAATAGCATCCTTTTAAGCAAATCTCGCTGTTGCTTCATAAGTTCTTCGTCTGACGAAAGCCGTCAACAGCAGGCCTTGCTCGCGGGACGATGTTATCGATTTGCGAACATGACGGCGACGTCGTAAACCAACTGATAGCGTCCGTATAGTAATATAATAATAAAAGTGACCGAAATGTCCTTCGACGGGTTCTGGACGTGGATGGAGAATGTATAGTCTAGGACTCCACAAACCACGGTAGCTGTGCGAGCTGTCTCCGACCATATATTGGTAGTTGATACAGAAATGCAAAGCTTTACAGCGAGGGTTCCCACTGGGGCACTTCAGCAAGCCATCATGTGAACACGCACTTCTCCAACATCGCACCTTAAGGGTGTGACATGGTGTCATCCTGATGTCAGAAATCTCCCAACAGAGGGACGTAATCTTGGCGTCATTACATGACGCCATCTGATAAGAATATGATATCTTCGGCTATTCTGGCCTCTCAAAGCGAGTTTAAAATGCTTGTAAGCTTCAAAAAGTTTTAATTAAATAACAGTGTAGATCTACGACCAGCTCTAGAGGCCATCACGGAGGGTAGAAAAAAGTGTCCTAACTTGGCCAACCTCATTCGCATGACTATCGGACAAGAGCGATTCGATTAAAAACTACCGTGCAGAAAACCTCATAGTCTGGATATCTCCTTTCTTGCGCGATCTTGACGCAAAGTCACGCGCTGGGCCGACACTGCTGTTTACCCGAAGCGTTCGATTGCCAAGAGTCTCACGTATTTTGAAATGGCAAATGAAAGTCGTTCTGCGATCACTTTTCAGAATACTATTTCGTGGTGCCGTAGGGCCCCGCTGTCTGGGTGACCAACCAGGTATGAACTGTCTGTAAATGCGTCAAATCAATACAATGTTATTTCAAGTCACACGATATTCTGTTGCAGCAAAAATTATCTCATGCTTGTTAGCTTCGAATCAAGTATGTTGGTCATAACTATACCAGTGGCTGTCTTGCCTAAAGCCCCTCCATGCGTTTTCCGCCGGCAGTAGACTCGATGGAGAGCTTTTAGTCTTGCCTATCCGCGCTCCGTGCCCTGCCCATGCGCATTTCTACTTGGTTTCAATAAAGATGCCCTTAACAGCCGTTTGCTACCCGTCAGACTCTGCTCTCTTCTTATGCTATCACCTATCATTTTCTTTTCCATCGCTCGCTGCGTCGACCTCAATCTAAGTAGCACGTACTCGGTGACAGCTTCCCCTGGCGAGTCGTCGCCGGCTAAACCGAGGAGGCGTCCGAGCTGCCGCCTCGTCTCGCCAGCTGCACCGTGGTGCATCATGATGGACGTGCAGGCCGCGTGATGGGGTTACAGCAGGACGGTGCCCTGGTGTCCCGGTTCCTCTCGCATGGCATTGCACAAGTTCAAGGGCAGCTGCAGCAAGGGCCCTCGAAGCTCAGCTTCCAGCGAGAAGGGCAGAGGGTGCGACACCCTGCGCAGAATAGGAGCCGTGTATATTTGCATGAGCGGTTCGGTGGTTCATGGATCTTCAAAGAACTTGAAAGCTCGAGAAGGGAGGTGACAGACGACGTAGAAAAGGGTGCTCGTGTTGTGTGGTGGTTCTGTATTCAGTGCACTATCGACCACGGTTCTTTGAACTATATATTATGACCTATACACTATAGTAAGCAAGCAAGCACGCAGGTTTTGTTGGTTTTTGTGCGCATCTTTCGCGCCGGTGACCGATAAGAAAAGGCGCGGGTGCATGCACCTATTCCTGGACTGCAAAGCACGTACCTCATGGTGAACAGTCCGCTCCAGCCCATTGGGTGGTATATGAGAGGGACCCTCGCGGAATGCATATCGTGGTGGCTTGACCTGCGAGGAAAGCGAATTAGCAGTAAATGCAAAAGGAAAAGTTTTAGCATTAACTTTCATTATATCTAATTACATTTAGTTACCGTGATAGCCATCGGTGGGGCAACTTACCAGCAGCGCTCGTAATATACAAGTAAATACGAAAATATGGGTATAACACGAGTGAATAGCGGGAATTTTCACAATAACTCTTACAATGTCTGCTTTCGAGTTTAGAGCCCAGGAGCACTGTGCAGTACGTTCACGGTGAAGGAGACTTGTAGATTATATATGTATACATGAAAAATATGATAGAGATGAAAGTAGATCAAGGCTGTGTCACTGTGTCTCCTATGGGATTCGGAGTAATGTTACTTGCAAAAGCATGAACAAAACTGCCGTTTTCTCAACGGACCGTAATGTTCTGGCACTCAATAAACCTTAAATTTGTACTGCAGCGTCCGGCAGAGAAGTTACGACAATGCAACGTGGCTTCACTGGTGGAGCTTGTTAACAACCTTAAACGTCGAGACAAAACCCACCTTTTTTGACGCCTTCTCGCCTCCAGGTCGCATCCAGACGATGCCGCCGAGTGGCCCGACATCAGCGAGTGCGAGGTAGTGCTCAACATCGCCGTAAAGGCGCTGCTATCCTTCGAAGTCGAAGACATGAGGCTGGACGCATCCAATCGGGTCTGCCTGCGACGCCGTAGCGACTCCAGTAGCTCCTCTTGAAGTCGCTGCTGGTGCTGTTGAGCCTCTCGATGTGGTTGAACCGGTACCGTCTGCTCATGAGCGTCCTGGTGGGCATGTTGGCATAGGTCCCGTCGTTCCTGCTGCAGCAAGTGCCTCGAAGCCGGCTGGACTTCTGGGCTGTGTACCCGATCGTTTTGTTCCCGTACCCGCCGTGTGTCCGAACCTTAGCTACCACCGCCTTCAGTGGACAAACCCGGACGTTCGATTGGGCTGTGTGCACGTTCGCTTTGTTCCTGTACCCGCTGTTGGTCCGAACCCGGGCTACTTCCGCCTTCAGTGGACAAACCCGGACGTTCCGTTGGGCTGTGTACAAGGTCGCTTTGTTCCTGTCCTCGTTGTTGGTCCGAACCCGGAATACCACCGCCTTCAATGGACAAAGCCGGACGCTCCATCTACACTCGGCCTCGGTCAGCCGGTGTCTATTCTGTAGCCTTGGAGGAACGACCGGCAGAGGGATAGGTTCGCGTACTCGGAACTTTTTTTTTTCAGGAAGACAGTGATTTAACTCAGGGCGTTGCCGATGGCCGTTCGGTGGAGCGTGCTGGCGCGTGGCAGTCAAGGAGCGCGTTGCGGGCAGCTCTAGCTCGTGCGATGGCGATCCGGCTATACCCTTTGGATCGGGTCGCCAGCGCTCCATGCGCGGCGTAGCCTGAACTGCGCGGCGGTAGCGATGATGATTGCGGCGTAACCTTCTGTAAGTGTAGTAGAGCACAGTAGATCCTTGTATCTGTGACACAACCACAATATGACATTGGCCAAGACACAGTCAGTTTTAAAGGAAATACTTGACATGGGCTATGCTTCTCCATATATAAAAAGAATAAAAGTAGAATCTAAACACGATCACAAAGTATTAGGTAAAGCTAAATATAAAAATGTGAATATAGGTGATCAAGCGAAGAATCTGACGACGAAAAATAGAGAAATTGTGGAAATCTGGAGTAAACATTGATTGTAAAACATAAATCTTTTCGAGCTTATGAGAAACTCCACCAGGGGTCCGGCAACCTTTCCTCCACAGTGCTCAAGTAAAGTAGAGTAGAGTATGTTCTTATATTCTTGGTCCGCACCAACGCTGGGCGACTGGCCAAGAACAGGGTAGTTATCGAAAAAAAAATTTAACCTATGTCAAATTGTGTCTAACAAAAAGGTGAATGAAATGAAAATTCAACTACACTATAAAATATTAAAAATAAACTATTTAGAAAACAGTCAGCGAAGCCTGCACTAAGCCACGCAAGGCTTCAAACAGCGAAAATGGACGATTCTGAAGATTTATCGATGCTTGCTTTCAGGTTGTCGCAAGGCCGTTGCTAGCTGGCTGACGTCGACCAGCCACGTTGGTCTAGTGGCTAAGGCACTCAACTGCTGACCCGCAGGTCGCGGGATCGAATCCCAGCCGCCGCAGTCACGTTTTCAATGGAGGCAAAAACGCTTGGTGCCCGTGCGCTTGCATTTAGGTGCCCGATAAAGAACCCCCGGTAATCAAAATTTCCGGAGTCCTCCACTACACCGTCTCTCATAATCATACGGCGGTTTGGGAACGCTGAACCCCAACAATTGTTATAGCTGGTGCAGGAGGAGGTTGTTGTTTTAAGATTTGTTTAAGTATATAGGCTGCTTGGCTGCTTCTATACATTGATTCCCTCATTAGAGTGATTCGAACTGAACCACAGACAGTGACACTGAACTGAACCACAGACAGTTCCTCGAAGCCGCTGATGCCTTTCCCGTTCCCTAGTGTTCTCTCTCACGTACTCGAGGTCTTCGGCTCACCGCCGTTGCATGCCCCGCCGTGGTGGTCTAAGGTACTCGGCTGCTGACCCGCATGTCGCGGGATCGAATCCCGGCTGCGGCGGCTGCATTTCCGATGGAGGCGGAAATGTTGTAGGCCCGTGTGCTCAGATTTGGGTGCACGTTAAAGAACCACAGGTGGTCGAAGTTTCCGGAGCGCTCTACTACGGCATCTCTCATAACCCCGTGGTGGTTTTGGGACGTTAAAACCCACATATCAATCAACCGCCGTTGCATCGCAGCCCACTATACGGGGCACCGGCGGCTGGATTAACCGTTGCCATCTGTTGGTTGTGTGTAGCGAGATTTACCACAATATTTGTGGCACGTCCCATTTATGATTGATTGATTGATTGATTGATTGATTGATTGATTGATTGATATGTGGAGTTTAACGTCTCAAAACCAGCATATCGTCATGAGAGACGCCGTAGTGGAGGGCTCCGCAAATTTCGACCACCCGAGGTTCTTTAACGTGCACCGAAATCTGAGCACACGGGCGTATACAGCATTTTCGCCTCCATCGGAAATGCAGCCGCTGCAGCCGGGATTCGATCCCGCGACCTGCGGGTCAGCAGCCGAGTACCTTAGCCATAGAACCACTGCGGCGGGGCCCGTTTATGACGATGACGGTTTTCTGATAGGCCTTACAAATTTCTCTGGCGCGTCTACAAGTTTGTTGGGTACTTCTTCCTGACCAATGACGAGTATTCGGCCTTACCCAACTTCTGTGGTGCGTTCCCGTTTATAATTCCAGCAACGGCGACAACGTCGTCGGGTATATACGCGCACGTTTTTATTTTTTTAATCAATCAGTCTAAAAGAATATTTGGCTGAATTCTTCATCTTAAAATAACTCATCATCATTATTTCGTACTTAAATTTGTTGTATTAGTTAGTTCTAACTTGAATTATTAGTATACTAAAAACACCGAAAAAAAATTCACCTACTACTCGGCCAACGCCCCCTGCATTGAGTGTGAGCCATCAGAGAAGGAGGAGAAGAAGGAGAATACTTCAGCGTGAAGCGGTTGGGCTCCGCCGTTGACTCCGCGCCGTTCCTGCCGCAACGAAATGAGGCCACCTTCGAACAAACTGCCAGCGGTGAGTGGAGACGTCCATAGTGTCAGTTAAGCTTTCCAAGGAAAGGTAACGAAGATAAAGTAAGGGAGTTTTGGTTTGCGAGATCAGGTTGCGGGGGACCCCGCATTGTAAGGCTTAAGCCTATAGTTGCGACACGCAGGTTGCGGGATCAAATACCGACTGCGGCGGCTGCATTTCCGATGGAGGCGGAAATGTTGTAGGCCCGTATGCTCAGATTCGAGTGCACGTTAAAGAACTATAGGTGGTCGAAATTTCCGAAGCCTTCCACTATGGCGTCTCTCATAATCATACTGCTACGGGGCGCCACAAATGAACATTCTAGAAAAGAGGACGATGTTTAGCGCGAGCTCGTGCAGACCGGGCTCCATATTGTATGCCTGCCTGTTTACCGAAAGTAAAGGCATTTTTCAGACGCCTTCTCCCCGTAACAATATGGTGGTATTGGGACGTTTAAACCCACATATCAATCAAGCTGTATATTTCCGACCCTGGTTGATTCTTCTTTTTTTTTCCTCACTTCAACACGAATCTGAGAACGCAAAATTTCACCTTAGTTCGCTCCCACTGAAATGCGACAGCCATAAGAGCACGATTCAAACCCGTGCCTTCGCGCTACTAAAATGATCTATTATCCACTAAGATCTACTAAGATCTACTAAGATGATCTATTATCTTTTTATTCCTGTCATACTTCCTCTTCTTTTCTTTTTTATGCGTGGCTTTGTCTACGTCACGCTAGGCGACAACAACATCCGTCAAACGGGGCCGCTCTCGGGTACTCCCGAATCATCGTAAAGGCGCTCGAAGGACACGTAGAGGAGGTCTTGTCCTTGGCATGACCGCACGCTCAGCATGCTACAGATGACTATGCTATCCGCGGTTGTGTCAGCGTTAAGCCAAGCCACACGAGACAGTGGCGTACTCGGGGGCTGGCTTACCAGGCACGTGCCCTTCCCGAAACATACTCTTCCCGCAATTGGACATTGTTCTTACGTTACTTTTGATGGCGCAAGAGCCATGCTTGACCAAAGAGTGCCTGCCGCTGGACACAAAGCACAAGATGGCACTTGACCACTTGCAATTGACTTCGTTGCACCCACTTCGTATCAGAGGTTGGCCAGAGTTGCTGGCACGTGCATCTTTGGGGGAGTATACTGTGGGGGCATGCTGTCTGTGCTACTGATATGAGACGACAGCGTATACAACAGACTAAGCCTTCAAAGTGTTCCGACTTTTAAAAAGTTGCTGGATCGAGGAATTAAACCTCCTGATGCACAAGTTTTCTTTGTAACGATTTCAGGATCGGTCGTGCGACGCGGCACCCGTCCCTTACCCCAAGCGTCTTGTGTGCTTGGTCGTGCTCGCCGTCGTCGCCGCCTTTGTGGCCGCCATGGTGCTCCTCTTCTACGTCTCCACTACGGTCATCCGTACCTACGCCAGAAAAAGCGACGGTGACGGTCCGAAGGATCACGTGAGCCTCTCTTGTCACACCGATGGTTGCTCCCGGTTCGAGGCGCTGCTCGCGGACACCCTCAACACCAGCGTCGACCCGTGCCACGACTTCAAGGCGTACGTCAGCTCGCGCTGGCTGCCCGACCCGTCGAAGGAGCTGGACGCCCAGTGGTGTTACGAGTGGAACGTCAAGTACGCCTGGATGCGCATGATGGTCGGCGAGATACGACTGCGTTCCAATACGTCATCGCTGGACCGCCTGATGGCCGATTCCTTCGGAGCATGTGTGCATAGGTCGGAATTGCCCTGGTCTTTCTAGTTTTATGGCGAAGCCATTAGGTGCCTCAGCTGTAGGACAGGAAAAACCCACTGAACACCAGAGGTATGCGTAAGCAAGGTTGCCTGGGTGCATGGGCGTCGGCAGGGCGGTGCAAAAGGGGCACTACCCCCTCCCCCGCAAAAAAAATCATGCCGTCAAACAATGCCTTGATCCCCAAAGAACTGGCATTCCTCGACAATATGAAAGCCATGACACACACTTTGGACGCGTATTTAATTTTTTTTCTGCTCGTGCATTTGTGCATCATGTCCACTGTTACGTCCAACGATAAGGTTTTTCTGCTAACCTTTCTGACACTCGTTAATTGACAGAGAAAAAAAAGAAAATTGTTCAAGCAGCTTTGCACTAGCTCTGTCAAGCCTGAAGGAATATATGCACGGCTAAGTTGTCGACCTTCTTTCCTTGCATCTGTTGTTTCTATCTATTTTTATTTTTCTATCTTTTTTCGTGCTTTCTTCCCTTTCCTTTCATCTTTCTTTTTTTCTAATCTGTTTTGCTCTGTCTTTTTCTATCTCCCATATGTATATTTTCCCCTGATTCTTTATCGCTCTTTCTTTTTATTAGCCTTGTGACGATCAGGGAAATGAATACCTGTAGCTGCCTTGCATGCTTGATTGATATGTGGGGTTAAACGTCCCAAATCTACCATATCATTATGAGAGACGCCGTAGCGGAGGGCTCCGGAAATTTCGACCACCTGGGGTTCTTTAACGTGCATTCAAAACTGAGCACATGAGCCTACAACATTTCCGCCTCCATTGAAAATGCAGCCGG
Organism: Rhipicephalus microplus; assembly: GCF_043290135.1. Lineage (NCBI taxonomy): Eukaryota > Metazoa > Arthropoda > Arachnida > Ixodida > Ixodidae > Rhipicephalus > Rhipicephalus microplus. The sequence goes on from NC_134705.1 coordinate 183,100,675, forward strand.
GATTCGATCCCGTGACCTGCGGGTCAGCAGCCGAGTACCTTAGCCTCTAGACCACGACGGCGGGGCTGTCTTGCATGCTCAATCCAATACGGAGTATGGTGACATCCCATTTTTTAAATAAAAATTATGGCTCACTTCTATCGGAGCGCACGCTCCCAAATAGAGCCTTTAGATTGCACGATGCTAACTTCTATATATTCTTGCACAACGTTAAACAACTGTAGTGTAGTGTTTGCTTAGTGATGTATAATGTCAGTCATGTTGGTTTATTGATAGCTAACGTTGCCATAGTAAGGGCTAGTCTTGATTGTTTAGTGTTACGATCTGTCTCCACACGGTTTCAAACCAGTGGTTCAGCTGCCAACTGAATGCTTTATCCAACATCTTTTGTTTTTGCGAACAGGGCCGATGAGGATTCCAAGGAAACGCGCAACAAGTTTAAGCAATTGATGCGCGACCTGAGCATTCCTTGGCCCGAACAGCCACCCAGTGACGTCGACCCGTTCGAAGCCCACCTCAACCTGAGCATTCGCTGGAACGTGGCACTCTGGTTTGACGTCGAGATGCTTCCCGCCCGTACAGCAAGCGGTCGTAAGGTGATTTACATCTACCCGAGCGCGTACGCCAAGTTCTGGAGGGAACAGTACCTCGCCATGACTAGCCAGGCCTCGATGCGCCAATACGTGGACCAGTACTTGGCCTCCTTCTACGACACGTCGACACGGAACGCAAGCGGCGAGCCGGAACAACTTTGCAAGTACGACGCGGTGTTCAAATTCACCAGGCAAGTCGTCTTTAAACTTGCCGGCGTCATTATGAAGGACAAGTCTGTCGCGGTCCTCGGGTTTGACTCCCTGGCACGAGCGTTCGGTCAGAAGACGGATCGCTTCGTTTCGTTGATGAACAAGTACTTCTTTCCCGGGAACTTCTCCTCGTTCGAGCCGGAGGACAGCGCCATCGTGAAGGCGACGGACACATTGAACGTCGTTCGTCAAGTCGTTACCGGCACGGATGCGTCGACCGTGTTGAGCCACTTGGGCTGGTGGATGCTGCAGGTGTTCGCTCCCATAGCGGACAACCATTTCTTCGTCGAGAAGTACGGAAGCGTTGAGAAGGCTGAGCTGCTGCGCCCGCTGTTCTGCGAGACCCAGGTCGAGTCTTCTTTTAAGATTCTGCTCCTCGCCAGACATATGGCCGCCCACTTTCGAGATCACCAGATCCAACGCATCTACGAACTCCTGAACAGCGTACGCCAGGCTACCGTGGCCGAGATCGGCAAGTTGGATCTGCCGGTTAATACCAAGGTGGTGCTGACGAGAACGCTCAAGCACTTACGCGTCAACCTGTGGCCCAGGCCACAGTACCGGTCTGAGACGTTGCTCCGGCACATCTACTCGTTCGAGTACGCGAGCAAGAAGACCACGCTCGACTACTGGATCTCGGAGAGGAAAGGCAACGCAGCGCTCATCGGTGGCAGCGCGTACTTCGAGCACAAGCGGCTGCCACACAACTACTTCAAGGAACTCTTCTCCTACGACAGCATCCTGGACACCATCAGCATGTCCATGGTCGTGGTGCACGAGCCGTTTTACTACCTCGACGACGAGTTCGGCGCCATAAACTACGGTGGTTTGGGCGCGGGCTTCGCCAAGACCCTCATAGAAGGCCTCGTAAGTGACCCAATGTTGCGTGCCGCCGTCGCCAGTGACGCGTCCAGCGGCGCTGACGAAAGAAACGGGAGACCGCTCTGGGGCGCTGCGACCGGCAACGATACTAATGGCTCGCCACAGCCCGAACTCGGTCTGATCACTCCGGTCTTTCTGCCGGCGTTTCGCGCGTTCCTGGCGAAGATGCGTGGGGCCGGCCCCGTTAACGCGGGCCTATTCTCGCCAGCAAAAGTGTTCTTCATCAACTTCTGTCACAGTCAGACGCGCATGGCGGCAGGCTTCGACTGCAACTCCGCGCTGCGAGGAACAGCCGATTTCGTTTCCGCGTTTCATTGCAAACGTGGTAGCAGCATGAACCCTTGATACTTTTTCAATCCTGATAGAAAGAGAACAAGATTATTGTATTAACTCTTCTGAATATTGTTTATAATTATTAGTCCGTTTATTTTGTTGCTAGGACATGTGTGTTTCTGCATAATTGTGCGTGTGTCATGTACGGTGTCGTGAAAAGTGTGTTCCTCTTGTTTAGACTCATGATGACCGAAATTTTATATCAACAAAATAACTGTACGGGTCTCATCACACGATACTTCTCGATTACTCCAAATCATAGGAATGGCTGTGAATCTTTCTGATGGCAGTAGTAGCTTATATTCACATCCAGCTTTATTTCGCTGTTTGCCTCTTTTATTTTTTACTGCCGGGGATATATATGTAAAGGAAATTACCAAGAACCCGCACAGAAGCAGACTGATGAAAATTTGAATGCTAGTAAGTACGTTAACAAGACGAGTGAAGTTCGCGTAATGCATTGACAAAAACCACGTACGCTTCATTGGCTGACTGCGTATTTAGAGGCCAACTCCAGCGTTTTTGCGAGGTCATTGTATCTCGATAAATATCACTCAGACTATAGGTTCATTTGCACGTTCGCACCACTCGTTCATGCCGAACTGCAGGCATGAGAGTTTTCGCAGATAATTTTCAAGTTAATTTTATAGCTTGCCTCTAAACGCTCACCTCGCTTGGCCCTATGATGACACCATAGTGTGTGTGACGTTGATTTTTGCCAAACGGAAGTGACGGAACTGATGTGCCACTGCAGCGTCTGCTTGTCTGCTGGAGTGTGCGGGATCGGCCGGTGCCTCCTTGATTGGGCGTGTGATTTCCCTTTCCGTGTTAATGGGTGTGCGATGGGTGGCAAGTGATGTTGCGTTGTGGGCCGCACACCGTTCGCCGTATATTCACCTTAACAGCGTAGGCGTTTGAACCGATCGCAGCAGGCGCAAACTCGGACGACCAAGACAAGTACGGCTATCTGGCTGCGTTAGGCACAACCATGGCAGGTTCTGGCCAAGTATGTCGTCATACGTAGAAGCACACTCAGTTGGGTTTCGGCATTGCCGTTTTTGCCTCTTACAAATTATTCGAGTTCGTCGAGCATTTCGGTTATCGGGCGCGGGACAAAAGTGTCTCGGGAACATGAAAGCCCCTTTACCCTGACATGGACGAAAAATCGCAGAAGTTGGCCTGTAATTCCGTTGCTTTGTATACGTACTGTCAGAGATAAACATTTCTGGGATTGATAGATTTGTAATTGGCTAATCTAACTGGTTTAGATAGCCTTGACTATGTGATACAGGTTGTTTCCAGGTTGCTTCTAGGGCATTGCTATGCTAGGTGATGCTAGTTTCTTTTTTACGTTTTAGCGCAGACAGATTCGAGTTGAACTACACGCAGTCACAGACACGATGCGCGTCCACAAACTTTGGAGACGGAACCTCGCACTGAAACCACGCTCTCGCACTTCTGAGGGATGCATACGTCGCTGACGTAAAGTACTCTATCCCTTTGTGGTCTTCTCAGAGCCCCCATTATACCTTTACAGTCTTTTAAAATTCCCTAACATTCTAACGTACTCGAAGTCTTGGATCACCGCCGCTGTTTTGTAGTCACTCAGACGGCTAACTGTCGTCTTAATTTTTAATAGAGTAGTGGGATTCCATTTTCGTGGTATATTTTATGGTTAGTTGGGATAACTGTCGCCTCGTTCATTATAATAGAACCAATTGCAATTAGTGTGATTTACTCAATATCTGTGGCACATCGCCTATTATGATGAGGATAGTTTACTGATAGGTATAGCACGCACAGATCCCTGCCAGCTCAAGCAGCTTCGCCTTTCTAAAGACGAGTTCAAAGCAAGTCTGGCCACCCTGAGCCCCATCTAAAACATTCAGCCTGTAGTACACAAGTTTCGCGATCAATTTACAAAATTATCCGCCAAAGGGGAAAAGGTCGTGCATTAAGTGGGCAGACATTCGTTATTTACCACATTACCACAGAGGCCGTGTCCAGTGAACGTTTCTCCCCGGGTGTACTTCGTCCGAATTGAAAGCGCTCCATCCCGCGATTACCCAAACACAACGAGGTAAGCACAAACACAACTGTACCTGTCAGACGCGAACGACAGTGTCGCAGACTCGCTACAGGAAGTTACTTCGAGCACCGAAAGAACCGCTGCCTTCTGAAGGCAGGAAATGGAAAGCTGAGAGTGACATAGAAAGTCCATCGCTATACGCCGAAGGCGTCTTGGCCCAAGCAGGAGGGGCAGTGCACATCCATGAAGGTCAGCTTGGTCAGCGTCCGAGCAGCCGGTTCTTGTTGTGCAGGGCAAAACCTTGAGGCGGTTTCGGGCTCTGGAGCTTTGTATCCGGAGCACGCGCAGCATATATGGTTTTCAGGCTGAACACATCAGAACCTGATTCCTCCTCAAGGTTTCGCCCCGCAGGGCAATTACGGGCTGCTCGCATGCTCTACACAGACGTGGCCACGGCTGTACATAACACGGTCAAGTTATTTAATGGACAGTATAACTCTCACGCAGCTCACGTTATCACTCACTCAGAAGGCTATGCCACCAGGCAAAGACAACCTTTGACGACGAAATCTTTATTTGACTTTCCTATAGAACTATCGTTGAGTGGAATAGCCTTACCAATAACGTTCCAAGCAAAGGTTCATTGTATCTCCTTCAGAAATACTATTGATCCTCTTTAGTATCGATCCTGATTATGTAATTGATATGTAGGGACACGGCCGCCTGGATCGGGAGCACGAGTCCGATCCAGGCGGTTGCGGTAGGGTTTAACGCCCCAAAACCTCCATATGATTATGAGAAACGCCAGACCTGAATATGTATTAATTTAGCATTGGTGGTACTGGATTGTTCTTTATTTTATTCATTTGAAGTGTTCGTTGAAATTTGCTCACTTTTCACACTTCACTCTTCGCGTCAATTATTTGTACTACTGATTATCTTATTTTTCTGTTTTCGTCTTCGATACTTCTTGTATTCATACCGCTCTACGTGTATTTCTTATGTTTATAATGTATGTGGTTCTTTTCCTTGCAAACTGTTTTTCTGTATCACAGCTGTCATAATTTTTTCGAGATTTCAGTATCTCCAAATTAAAATTCAGAAGCCTTTCCGCGAATCGTAAAAACCGAGCCAATCAAAGCTTCGCACGTGCGAGCCCCACCTATTATATTTATTTTCTTTCGCTGTATCGCTTTACGCAAATGATACCTCCTAACAGTTTCCTTCCTCCATGCCATGCATTGGGCCTTCATCCACGTAGCACAACGCTTCAACTGGCAGGCAACAACGATGGTAATGCACTCATATCCAAGCAACAATGAAATGTCGCTTAGTGCAATGACAATTTTCGAAAGAAATATGATTTCTTAGTGCGCAGGGAACAGTAGCTTGCCACGATTGGCAAGTCACTGAGCCAATTGTGGGTGCACTTCAAAGTTTGATGAATGCCGAGTAATGGCAAGACATAAGGACAAGAAGGCACGTGGAATAATGAAGCGTTTTTTTTATTCGCTAAGCAGGAACAGAGTGTGTAAGAGCCCCGTCCATCAATATGTTGGACAAGGAATACCAGTATCTTTTCAATTAAATTTTCATTTAAATATACGAATGAGTTGTTCTGGCGCATGTGTCATCATTTGTTCCTTTTTTTGTGTTTGTATCTGTGTGATCTCCCGCCCTCTGGTCTGTTTATAGAGCCACCATCTGTGCAATAAAACGGTCGTAAGCGCGCGCTCTGTCCTATCCGTCTTCTTTCTGAAACGTTCCCTGCGCACTAAGAAACTATATTTCTTTCAAAAATGCAGTACCAACCAGCCCTAGTATAGCCGCTCTTTTGAAATGATCAGTCAGCTCGATAAAAGATTAGTGTTTCGTTGTGGTTTCGTTGCGTCCAGTTTCGGTTCGGTTATCGGACTTGCTGCAGGTGGCGCCTCACTCGGCAACGAGGATTCACGCACCGTGAGTGCACTCCTGAGGCGCTTCGTAAATGAAGTGTTGAAGTGTTTCAAAAGTGCATGACGAGCTCTCGTGTCGAGTAAACGTTCTTCTTCGCGCTCTGCGCCAAGCCCGCTATGCAAAGGCTAGCCGGGGCACCCGCCGGCCGCCTCGGCAGTCGCCGAAGCCACTTAGCCACGATACCACAATAGGATTGCCTATTATAAGAAACATGTAATATTCGACAAGCCCACGACCAAGAAAGCATAATTTACTGAAAAAAAGCATACAAAAGCGCACGTGACTAAGACGCCTTTGAGCGACGCATTTACATACGTTTGCCATTGCCTAGTTTTTCGCGCACGACGTGCTCATCGAAATCTCCGAGTTCTGTTAGCTATTTTTTAACAGCTGGGCCATACCGCTAACTCACAACAGCTATGTTTACATTCTTTTTCAATATGATCAGCCGAAGAGATAGCGACAACGTTCTCACGCGCGCGTGCCTGCGGCACGAAGAGACAACGGTTAATTTTTTATCTCCACAAATCAGGATCTTCATTAACCAACCTATGTGCAGTTTGCAATGAACCGGAAACAATAGATCACTTTCTTCTCACATGCCGCCGCTTCGCCTCACTGCGCCGAGTAATTCTTGAAAGACCGAGTGGTGTGCTCGAATGGCCAGTCAATACATCCACCATATCATCGTTTGGAGCCAGTCAGTTCGGTGTGGGCCGCAGTGCTATTCTGTCAGTGCAACATAAATTCATTCGAGCAACCGGAAGGATACGCTGCTAGTGGTACTGCCAGATATATCCAATTATTTGTCCCCCTTCCTCATTCTTGTTAAATTGTTTCATATACTCTGGTTTATCGAATTCTCCTGCACTTTTTCACATTTTTTCAAAGGAATATTGTTATTGCTTTTATCTAATTTCTCTCTTTTTAAGCAAGCTTTGTACAAAAAGATATTTATTATGAGGTACAGTGTGGCCAATCCTTCTTGTGGGTATGAGCCAAGATCTCTCCTAGGCGACAAGACAAGACAAAGACAACGACAACATTCTCACGTGCGCGTGCCTGCGGCACGAGACGAGAAGAAGAACAAGAACGACGTGGTTGGCCTCCGACATCGAGTATACGCATCCTTCAAGCCGCAATGAAGATAGCATCGCCTCCAGGCGCAACGCCAAGGGTGAGTAGAGATGTTAACGAAGCCAATGAGGCTTTCGAACAAGGGCTGTGTGTAGTGTCGGCGGGCGGCAGCCGACGACCCTTGCGTACACACTGTAGCGAGACGCGACGGGTACCTGCAACAGCCCGCGACATGTAAGCACAGAGACCCACCCTATACTCTCCGAACCCCTAACGTCGACTCGACCGACCAGCAGCCGTTCAGTCACGCAACACACATAGGAAAACGCGTACACACGTGATTGGCTGTATTGAATCACGTGTACCGCTCAATAACGGCAACTGTGGAAAGACGCACAACTAAAAGGCACACAGCTAGCGCCCATACCCCTCACGGATGGCACCGCATATGTCACGCTGTGTGAGCTTAAAGTATAGTGTCTAGGCACTGTACGTAAAGTACGGAGACTCTGATTGATATGTGGCGTTTAGCGTCCCAAAACTTATGGGAGACGCCGTAGTGGAGGGCTCCGGAAATTTAGACCACCTGGGGTTCTTACGCGTGCACGCAAATCTGAGTACACGGGCCTACAACATTTCCGCCTCCATCGGAAATGCAACCGCCGCAGCAGGGATTCGAACGCGCGGCCTGCGGGTGAGCAGCCGAGTACCTTAACCACTATAGACCACCGCGGCGGGGCAAGTACGGAGACCCTTACACGAGGAAAGTCCTCTTCATCGGCTGCAGATTTTGGACCACCGGGGGCTGGTTTTATTTTTTACATGCGCGTAAATTTAAGTGCATGAACATTTCATTTTTGTTGACATAGTAGGCGTATACTTGTACCTCTTTATGAAGGCATCGAAACAGACGTGCGTATGCCCGTTTCACAATGGTGGTGTCAAACATTTATTCCATTACGTCCGTGCTCGCTGTATTGGCGTTCGAAATGTCGTTCGTTCACCGTATTAAGTATATACTGCATGAACTATTTTAACGCAAAATGTGTTGTTTTGCCAGGCTCCGCAAGCAATACTGCCGAAACCCTCAAGCACGCGTCATTTCTGTCATTTCTCCGACGAAAATGAGGTAGTCTATTCTCTGTGGACCACACTTCCGTTACGGAAACGACGTCAATAAAAGGAAAAGTGGCAGTTAGCTCGGGAAAAAAAGTTACCCAACTTGTAAATCAAACCTCATGATGCATGAGTTTTTTGTTTTTTTATAATCACCGAGCTTCCTTGCACACTGCAATAGAGGACCCAACGCCCCTAGACCCTAACTTTGGTAAAACTCTACAGTATTACAGGGACAATAGAAAAATGTATCCAGCAATACATAAGAACCTCACAGGAATGGAATCAGTGGCATTACGCAGAATCCAAACAAACACATACACGAACTTACACAGGCTATACATGTATTCGACCCCAGAGCATACAGAGGTAATATGTCCGTGGTGTGGGGCCACACCAACTCTGTTTCACATCACGTGGGAGTGTACACATCACAATGAAGAACACCACAACATGAACAGCACATAGGAACAATGGGAGGCACTGCTGTCCAGCTCGGCCATTGCTGATCAGCGCTGGCTGGTCCAACGGATAGAGATGATGGCTAGGGCCAGCGGAGCCCTGGAATAAGCGGCCCGACCATTCGGAATGCTCCGCGTTATGCACAAATAATGTTCTCTCTCTCTCTCTCTCTGCCAGTCTCCCGGTTCGTCGCAAGACGTGGCGCCCGTCCCTTACTCCAAGCGCCTGGTGTGCGTGGTCGTGTTCGCCGTCGCCGCAGGTCTCATGGTGTCCGTGGTCGCCCTCTTCTACGTTTTCGCGATGGTCACACAGATTTCCACGAAGAACGGTGGCGGCGACCGCTCGGGGGAACGCGTGAACCTCTCGTGTCGCACCGACGGCTGCTCCCGGTTCGAGGCGCTGCTCGCGGACACCCTAAACACCAGCGTCGACCCGTGCCACGACTTCAAGGCGTACGTCAGCTCGCGTTGGCTGCGCGACCCGTCCAGCGAGCCGGACTACCAATGGCGTTACAAGTGGGACGTCAAGTACGCCTGGATGCGCATGATGGCCGACGAGATACGACTGCGTTCCGATACGTCGACGCTGGAGCACCTGATGGCCGACTCCTTCGAAGCATGCGCGCACAGGTCAGTTGCCTACATCCATAGAGTTTCTTAATACACACTAGAGGGAACTCTGGCGCTAGTGTCTATGGGAGCTGCAACGCACGGCGCTTCAGTGAGCATGGGAATGATGGGTAGTACACACATTTGTCTAATATTCGTACTTCTGGCCTGCTTTTGGCTCCGTGCGTGTTCGTATGGCTTGTAGCTGTTTTCTCACGAAACAAATATTAGCAAATGTTCAGCGGTTGCGCTTCACCATCTTATTCTTTTAGACTTACCGTTCCAAATCAGGTCACGAAGTTCGAAAGTGTTGCATCTTTCTTTCAAAGCGAAACCGAAACACAGCAATAAGCGAAGCCGCAAGTACCATTCGCCGCCCACAAGTACGAAGACTAGGCAAATGTGTGTACTACCCATCGTTTCCATGGTCGCTGAACGATCACAGCGCCAGTGTCCCCTCTAGTTAATTTTAGGAAACGCTATGCCTACATCATTATAGTTTAAGGGGACAGCCTAATCAGACGCTGGTATTGTGCCTCATAAGACGGCTGGCGTCTGCTACAAAAGCCCACGTGACGTGAGCCAGTTCGATTATATAATCGGATAAAAACGAGGGCTCGAGTCTTTATCGAACACAGGTGTTCTACGTGGCAGTCAAGCACTCTACAGGAGAGCCACACAAATTGATTCATTGCCTGCTTATTAAACGCAATGAAACTCGATATAATAATAAAGTGCGATTTCACATTTTAGAGAACTGTTAATGTCAGTCACTTGATTGTAGGGCTCGAACACACGTCGCACATCACTTTGCTCAGCAGCCAGTTCACTTTCATGCTCACATCTTCGTTGCACGGATCAATAATGAGATAACGGTAGTTTTTAACTTTTATGCGTCCATGCGCGAGCATCTTCTTTACTACGCTCATGTTCTTGAATGTCGCCGCACACACATGGTTCATCCTATACGTCCTTAACGCAACCGCATCGGGCGGCAATCGGAGGCTTGCAACAGGCAGTGTCACAAAATCTTCCACCCGATATGGTCGGCCTCCTAAGTCAGCATACAATAACATCACATTTTTAAAACAATACGTCCTTGTAGGAAGGCTCGCCAATACAATTTCAACGTCCTCGTTATCTTCAAAAGAACTGTTTCCACCGCTTAGGGCCGCTCTCACCACTCCACTGAACCTTGTCAACGCACGTCCGTTCGCGTCAGTGGCCGGAAATGGCATCCACAAAGCCACTTAGTTTCTGGAAGCGCTTCAGAAAAAAAAAGCGTTATTCATGTCGTCATGACGGGCGAGAAATCACGTTAACGGGTTTAATATTGATCAGCCGAAGACTACTCGAGTACAAATATCGACCATTCAAACTACGTCAAAACCATCATACAGCGAAGCAGCAAAAGCACGAGAGTATGCGAGAGTAGACAAAGACAACTTAGTCTCACGACAACCATCATCATTAGAATTTATTATCATCATCCTATTGATGAATCATGTAACCATCATGGTCATCGTCATCTCGATATATCGATTTGTTTACTCACTCTCCTCTCTCCTATATGACCTGCGAAACGCCTTCTACTATAGGATTATACGATGACGGCAAAAGAAAGACTATGAAACCTCTTATAGCTGTCAAACTGATCAGCTATATTGTTTGCTTAACTGTGCGTAGCAGGTGCAACGTTGGCTAATTGATAGGTAACGTTATGGTGGCTACCATGGTAATGTTGCAATATTGTGATTATTGATCTTACTCTTACGAAAAATGGCAGCATATCCAAGGAGTGAATGATGGAGAGTGGGGCGAAACATTCGTCCGTCCATTCGTTCTTGCTTCCGTCCGTCCATGCGTCCGTCTGTGTGACCGTCCATGCGTCCATCCGCCCGTCCGTTCGTGCGTCTGTTCGTGCGTCCGTCCCTGCGTTCGTCCATGCATCCGCCCCTGCGTCCGTTCATTCGTCCATCCATGCATCTGTCTGTGTGTCCGTTCGTCCATCTATTCAGCACTCCAAGTACCATTATCTCGCATCTTCTCATCATATATTACCCATATAGAAGCACCACCATCCAGCGGACATTCCAAGGACTAAACGAGAGGTGGCACACGCACACTTTCTTACGGCTCGCGCTTCGTGTCTACTTCCCACCTTTAACCACCTCGAGTTCATGGTATATACTAGTTCATTGTATCCATGGCACTGCGGCTCAACGCTCGCTAAACCTTTCTAAAACTAAGGAGGTTACACCCAGCGAGTATAACGTAGCAACCCTTTCTTGTCAGATAGTGCTCAATGTACATGCCAATGGCTGCTAATGGGGATTGTAGCGTGCGCGTTAACTAAAAGCCGAATGTTCCTGTCTCTCATTCCTCCTTATTGGCAAGTACATTGAGCACTATCTTTTATTGTTCAACAAAGCACAGAAGAAATCTCTCACCGGCACCACCTTGGATGTCAAAATGTTATACTTGTTACACACTACAACGACTACGAAGGACGAACGGGTGTTGTTATAAGGAGCTTCGCCCCTAAAAAGTTAGTATCAGTTAGTAAACGCGTGTGTTTATTTGTTTCTGGAGTATTTTACTACTTTCGCAGCATACCTTTACTAGCCAACCGCTAGTACAGCTTGTAACTTTCGTCATGACCAGGGAAGCTTTCTTAGCGTTTTCAACTAAGTAATTATCTTATAAATTCTATGGCTACTAATTATTACACGGTGCGCGATCCCAAAGTATGGGTATATATAGCCTTCAAGCTCCAGCTACAGGGGAAATCTATCAAGTCTTGAAGATTTCCGTGTGCGTTTGCATGCGTGTTCTCGCTTGTGATTCATTTATATGCACCCTCATACACATATTATCACGTGCTCATATGACCATATGATTTGCTCGTATGATCAAGCATCATAATATGCATGATCATAAGTAAATATCATACGAATATATGCGCACCTACAACAGTGTAGTTACATAAAGTAGTTAGCAGCCAATATTTTTGCACGAGGACAATACAGCTTCGTTTATTTATTCTATACTTATGTAATAGAACTATCTTGATATGGCAGTGCACACGCACATATAAAAAATAGGTGTAAACCTCAACTTTCGGGGTTCCTAACAGTTTAGTAATGGACTAACCACTCGATTCCGCACCATTCACTAACTAGGTAGTAAATTTCGCTAATCTGCATTTCACTGGCTTCACTTACTAAGAGGCTGGTGCTTGACGTCACAAGTGAAGGGTCAGTATTTAGTTAGTTAATATGCTGACCTTTTAGATGCGATGCATCTCTTGCTCGGGTCTATGTCTCACGGTGTCGGCGTCCGCGCTCACATTACGCATGCACAACTCCCTTCCTTCCCTCACTCCAACAGCTGCGCGTTACTCTCTCCCCTTCTCTACGCTCCCCTTCTCCCCTCGAAACGCCGACGCAGGGACCGTCTGCTAACCTACTCTCACCCCCCCCCCCCTAAAGGCATTCCTCACCGCGGCGTTTACACAGTCAAAGCGCATGCGCGTCTCCTCTCCTTTTCTCCTCTCCTACGCTCCCCCTCTCTCGCCTCGCAACGCCGACGCAGGCATTGTTCCCTAGCGAGTTTCTTGATTGAACAAACCGCATATACAGGCACTGGATCTTGACCTCCAAAGCATGTAGTTTCCTAAAAGGAGACGCTTATGATGTGATTCCTATGTTATACTATTAAGAGAAAAAAAAGAGAAACGTGAGCCCCGTAAACGTCTGCATCAGAGTGCGATACCTCAACAGTAGCTCACGAGGGATGGTGCAAGGAGGGATTAAAAGGATATGATTAAAAGGCAGATATGGGCAGGAGAGAGCAAGGCGCAGAGATAGCAAACGACAGAAAACGACGGAAGTAAAGAGAAGATAGGAAAGATGGACACGGTCGCAGGAGTCCTAGGGCGGGGCACCACTTAGCGAGAGCTCATGTCGGCAGCAAGAGATGGCGTAGGGCGAGTCAGTCGGCCAGAGCTGCGCTGTCGTTGGAGATCGCGGGGGCCAACCGCGGTCAGCACAAAATCCAGAGAGCGACTCATAAAAGGAGACTCTGGCGCTACGATCGTTCAGCGACCATGGGATTCATGGGTAGTACATGGATCTGCCTAGTCTTCGTACTAGCGGGCGGCGAATCGCGCTTGTGTGTATTGCTGTTTCGGTTTTGTTTCGAAGGAAAAAACAAACCCTTTTTAACTTCGTGACCTGATTTGAAATGGTAAGCCTCGAAGGTTAAGATGGTGAAGTGCAACCGCTTAACATTCGGGGATTTTTGTTTCGTGAGAAAACACCTCCAAGACAAAAGAACAGACATCGATCCAGCACTATACGAAAAGCAGACAAATCCGTGCACTACCCTTCATTCCCATGCTCGCTGAAGCGCCGTGCGTTGCAGCTCCCATAGACACTAGTGCCAGAGTTCCCTCTATAGTGTGTATTTAGGAAGCTCTAGCTCCAAAGTAGCACCGGTGGAAGATTTCTTGTGTGCGTTGAACAATGAAAATTCGCAGTGTGCGCGTTAACTAAAAGCGGAACGCAGGTTTCTTTGTTCAATTGGAGTCTTCTGTCTCTCACTGCCCATAAGTAGCGATATACATGTTCCAGTATGAAACACTGGTCCATCACTGCGTGCTTTGCGCCTCCCCAGATTTCTCTCCTGCGCAACGCCACAATGAGTGCCAACGTCGCCGCCAGTGTCAGCGTTAGCACCCGCTGCTTCGCATCTACACTTTGTTTCCTTAAGCGGGGGTGATGTAAAAGTTTTTTTAAAGTGTTGATTATCCGCTATTATGAATACCAACATTTTCTAGCAGTCTCTAGCCAACTATTTACGCTGTCTAACTCATGTTTTCTTGCGCGAACAGGGCCAGCGAGAACGCGGTTGATACGCGCAAGAAGTTCAAGCAGTTGATGCATGACCTCAGCGTTCCTTGGCCTGAAACTCCGCCCAGGGACGTGGACCCGTTTGAAGCACACCTCAACCTGAGCATCCGCTGGAACATACCGCTCTGGTTCGACGTCAAGATGCTTCCCGCCGACACCTCCAGAGCAAATAAGTTCATCTACATCTACCCGAGTGCGTACGCCAAGTTTTGGAAGGGCGAGTACGACGCCATAACCAGTCAGGGATCAATGCGCCAATACGTGAACCAGTATATTGAGTACTTCTACCACGAGTTGACACCAAACTCCAGCGGACAGGCGGCCGACATTTGCCGGTGCGACGCGGTGTTCAACTTCACAAGGCACGTCGTCTTTCAGCTAGCTCGCGTGGACGCCAAGCAGCAATCAGTTGCGGTCCTTGGGTTCGGTTCCCTGGCGCGAGCTTTCGGTCTGACGACGGAACGCCTCGTTTCGCTTTTGAACGACTACTTCCGGCCCAAGAACTTGTCCTTCTTCGATCAACAGGACCAGGCACTCGTGAAGGCGACGAACACGCTGGACGTCGTCCGTCATATCATCACGGAGACGGATGCCTCGACGGTGTTGAGCCACCTGGGCTGGTGGATGCTACAGGTGTACGCGCCCGTAGCGGACAACCGCTTCTTCGTTCAGAAATACGGAAGCGCTGAGAAGGCCGAGCTTCTGCGTCCACTGTTCTGTGAGACCCAGGTCGAGAGTTCGTTCAAGCTCCTGCTACTCGTCACGCACATGGACGTCCACTTTCGCAGTCAACAGCAGCGAAACATCCATGATCTCCTGACCAGTGTGCGAGAGGCTGCCTTGGCAGAGTACAAAAAATCACACCTGCCGGCCGACGTCAAGAAACTGCTTACCGGAAAGCTGAGACGCTTGCGTATCAACCTGTGGCCCAGACCGCAGTTCCGGTCTGCGGCGCTGCTCCGGCAGATCTACTCGTTCGAGTACGCGAGCAAGAAGACCATGCTGGACTACTGGATCTCGGAGAGGAGGGGCAACGCGGCGCTGATCGGTAGCAGTGCGTACTTCGAGGACAAGCGGCTGCCACACGGAAACTCCAAGGACACCTTCTCCTACGACAGCATCTTAGACACCATCAGCTTGTCGATGGTCGCGGTTCACGAGCCGTTTTATTACACCGATGACGACGCGTTCGGAGCAATCAACTACGGTGGTCTGGGTGCGAACTTCGCGATGACCCTCCAGGAGGGTCTGGAGAGCGACCTCGCGTTGCGCACCGCCGTCGCCAGTCACGCTTCGAGCGCCTCTGCCCACGGAAGTGAGAGCCTACCCTGGCGCGCTGTGATCGGCAACGATACTAAAGGCTCGCCACGGCTGGAACACGGTCCATTATTTTTGCCGGCATTCCGCGCGTTCCAGTCGAAGATGCGTGGTGCCGGTTCTCTTAACGCGGACCGATTTTCGCCGGCGAAAGTGTTTTTTGTCAATTTCTGCCACAGCCAGACGCGCGTGCGCGCTAGCTTCGACTGTAACGCTGCGCTGCAAGCAGCGTCCGACTTCATTTCTGCGTTTGATTGCGAACGCGGTAGCAACATGAACCCTTGATGTTATGCAAGCCCTATAATAAAACTGTTCTGTCTACCTCTGGCACTTGTGAACATACACTTTAGGCCGAGATGTGGCATGTTTTGCTTTCCTGATTTTCGCATATTGATCTTGCATATTTGCCTTAATAAAGAAAAACCAAATGCAATGTATACTGGACCAAAGGCTTTTGCAATGCAAGCTCTAGTTTTGCTTGTTACGCCGGTATGAGGCAAAATGCCAAAGCTAAAGTATTATGAAGATAGCGTAAGGGTAATGTAGACTAGGCACATGATGCTTTTGTTCAAAAATAAAACTGTCCATTTTTGTTACGTTTAGCCAAATAGTTTTGAATGACCAGCCGTTAGTTCAGCAAGTGGACGCGGAGAAAGTATCAACGTGCGACGGAGCGTTAAATACTTCGTTTTGCAGTAATTCCAGCGTCATCGTTCATGTCGGTGTCATTGGTTGCGAGCGAGAAATCATCGTTGTTCGCAAGTGAACGATCAAGAGAGATGCAAAGCAATAAATTATAACTGGGTTCGAGTGAGATATTCACCCAGACTTTCTGCGTGGAAAGCGGGTGTCCTATTGCACAGCCATAAATATGTGAGAAAAATATGCGAACCTTAACTAGTGATTTCCTTAACTCGTGTATTAATTACTGCGTGGCAGAAGCGTATAGAACCGCGCCAGGCGTCTAAAGATGTGCAATTCGCCAACAAGCGGTGTTTTAAATTTAAAAGCCCACCCGGTCTCAGACACATTTCATCGTCTCATCAGCGTGAACAACGTAAGCAGCTGCCTATAGTTTCACGTGCTGTCTTAATACAACACGTGCTGTCTTAAGACAGCACGCGTCCGTAAGACAACAACAGACACGCAAGACAATTCTTCCTTTTGCCGATTAGCAAAAGGAGCAATTATGGCGCAGTGGTTATTTCGCACGTGTATACTTGCAGTAGGCTTTCTATAATAGTTTGAAACGGTCAATGCAACGCACATAGACGTTCGACATAGACGCACCTAGAGAGAAAGCTAGTCTACAGCAGTTATGAAGGCGGTGCACACGGGTCTTGATTTACAATATCGCGCTGTACTCTTGAAGGCAAAGCTCAAGCTTATTCCAAGCTTTCTTTAAGTCCCTTCTCTACATATTATCGTGTTATGATCTGAGAATGCTATTAACGTTAACAACATTAACATAAAGGCTAACAACAGAAAAACAGGAGGTCCAAGTATACTGCTCTTGCCTTGATGTTCCTAGTATGTTCTAAACAATCCGAGGTTTTTTTTTTTTTCGCGCAAACGTTGCAGTTAAATCGACCCAACTGAAGCGTAGCTGGCGCACCCACTTCATCATCATCACAACCACCAACATCGCCATATGGCTACGTTTCGGCCGATCGTGTCCATGGACAGCAGGCGCGTTGACCAACCATTCATTGTCAGCCTTCCTAGTCAAAAGATCTTCAATCTCTGGGGGATTACACAAAATAGTGCGACTTAAAATTACAATTATTCATAATTAACGTTACATTAAAAAATCATCTTAAAATTATTTTAGTTCTTACTCATAAATCCTAAATTCAGTATGTATGATCCGCCCGACTCATGGCCGATCCCCCAGAGTGGGTCGGTGCTAATCATCCAAGGAGCATCATTATCATCATCATCATCATCATCATCGTCATCATTATCATTGTCTGCTAACCGAAGAACTCAACCAATTCAGCATTTCTGCATCGAAAAAAAGAGGCGCGCTGTAAAAAAACATGAACGGCGTATGCTGTAGCCGACATGACAAAATGATGCGAACGATTTTTCATCGAAGAGAAGACCCCTTGCATATAGCAAAACGAACGTTATGCCACTTTCATCCCTTCAATTTATTGGGATGTGTACTACCGAATTTCATTTTGTGACCACTACGCTGCCGTCAATGATCAGGTAACATGCGTCATATGCACGAGAAACACTGGGATCATTCAGTGTATGCCGCTTTATTCACTCAGTGTAGCGAATAATAACGATTTATAAATTAGCTATAGTAATATTCGCTAACCTTTCATATTCTAATCCGTAGTGAAGGAGCTCTGAATTTCTACGACCATCTGCTTTGAACCTCACACGACCTAGAAACGTAGTCAGTTAAAGCTTTCGCCTGAATACTTGACAGTCACACCCAGTCAGATCGAAGCCCGACACCAGAGCAAAGGCACCCTTGTTGGTCTCGTGAATTCGTCCGGTGAAAGGTCACGAAAGGTCAGCTCAAGGTAAATTGAAGTGGCGTGCAAATGTCGTAGTACCGTATTAGAAGTCAAACCCCTGCGGGGCTTGGCTTGTCAGTGTGCAGGCTCCTCCTCTCTTCCATGCTTGTTAGCCTTGGTACTGCAAGCGTCAGCTTGTCCGTCCTCGATGGCCTCTTTTCTTATGCTTCCACGACGACACCGGCTCACCCTCCCCTGCGAGTCGAGAGGGGGTATGACTGCGCATGGCCTCCGAGATGGCGGGCACGTGGTGTGCCCGCCACCTCGGAAAGCTGTTGCTTCTTTCGCGAAAGCTGTTGATATACTCACAAGACATTATGAGAGTTGGATCGCGAAGAGTGCGAAGGATTGCTTTCAATGTCTACGCCCGATTGACAGCCGGCATCGATACACGAAACGGAGAATATCACTATCGTCAACCCGGCTGTATACGCCCACTGCAGGGCAAAGCCCTCTACCACGTTCTACCAGTCAACCCGGTCCTGAGATTCCTGCCGCCACGTTATACCAGGTGAACTTCTTATAATATCATCTTCCCAGCTTCATTTTCTGTCTCGAGTAAAGAGAAAGGAAAAACAAATTGGCTCATCTATGCATTAGTGGTGCGAAAACTGGCTTTACGGCAAAGTTGACTGCCTTCTTCATTTCCTGTCTCTTCTCCTCACTCTCACCCCCTTTCCCACTCTATATATTACATACATACATACATACATACATACATACATACATACATACATACATACATACATACATACATACATACATACATACATACATACATACATACATACATACATACATCCATACATACATACATACATACATACATACATACATACATACATACATACATACATACATACATACATACATACATACATACAAAACTTTACGGCCAGAACACGGATATCCGTTAATACTGTAGATTGATATGTACTACAGGTCTGAACATTTACATTAGAGGTCGTTGTTGCACGGCTTAGCGGGAATCTCTCAGTCGCATAACTCCTTGCCGATCTCTAACATGCATGAGCAAGTAGCATCATAAACGGCATGCACAAAGGGAAAAAATGGCGGAAAAAATAACCATCGGTTGATTTCTCGGTGCCGATATGCGATATTTGTTCCGTCATACAGTTCCACATCAAACTCAAGTGAGTCAACAAAGCTGCCACGCATACGAGTTCCCTTTAATCTGCAGCAGTGTACGTCCACTTTCCTTAAACAAAATCATATACGAAGAAATAAGGTTGACATGTGAGGTGCTGATGAACTATTACCATTTACAAGATTTTCTGCATCTCCCCTGTCTTATTGCGATCGATAAGTACAGTTTCAGTAAAACATGTATTGAAGTATATGGCAGCTTGGGCTAGTTGGTATGACATGACGATAGTTATAGCGCGAGAACAGAAGGACGACAAAGAGACAAGAAGGACACGAAGGACACTCTCCCACTCCCCACCAAGTGAAGCAGACCAAGTGAAGCAGACTTGGTGGGACTCTCCCACCAAGTGAAGCAGACGCAGAGTCATCTCCTTCAGGGGTACAGGCTGCAGGGCCCTCTTGTACAGACAACCAGAGGATAGGTGAAGACATACTAGAGGATGGTCAGGATTATGATGATATGGACATGGACATCAAATCCCTAAAGCGCACTCGATCCCCTGTCTCCAAAAATACTGGCTCTTCAAAACATTCAAAAAACAAAAAATACCAGAAGGAGAACCTATCGAAGAGCGATTTTCTTAAAGACAGCATTTTAGATAAGGTAGTTGCCGAAACAATTCT
This sequence comes from Rhipicephalus microplus, assembly GCF_043290135.1. Taxonomy (NCBI): domain Eukaryota; kingdom Metazoa; phylum Arthropoda; class Arachnida; order Ixodida; family Ixodidae; genus Rhipicephalus; species Rhipicephalus microplus. Next base: position 183,120,496 of record NC_134705.1, read on the forward strand.
GTCAAAATGATAGGTTCTATCAAAATTCTTCATTGGAACTGCCGATCTATTCATTCAGCTAGTACAGATTTATTGTATTTATCTTGTAAATTCAATCCAGACATTATTGCACTGCAAGAAACGTGGCTGTCAGCACATAATTCGTTTTACCTACCTAATTTCCGGTCTTTTCGCCTGGATCGCCCATCCAAAGGTGGAGGTTTAGCGTTCTTTGTCAATAATAAAATTAGTTCAAAGATCAAAACTTCGTACAAAAGTATATCCCCCGAATGTGAAATTTTCGCTTTAGACATCACCTTGCCTGGATGCTCTCCCTTCTCTCTGGTAAATCTTTACTTTCCTCTGGGTGTACAAGACACGCGATGTTTAGACATGGCTGTTAATTCGTGGTGCACAGAAAAAATTATGGTTGGAGATTTTAATTCTCACCACACTAGTTGGGGTTTTAGGACTGATCAATGTGGACAACGCTTGTGGGACTGGTCTATAGACCATAATTTATCATGCCTCAACGCTAGAACTCCCACATTTATCCGAGACCGATCCCGCTCTGCCTTAGATTTGAGTTTTATAAGCTCGGGTATTTCTAGCGTATCTTGGACTACTCTAGACTGCGCCACCAACAGTGACCACTTACCAGTACTGTTTGAAATTTCTTGCCCCATTATTCCATCTTACTCCCAAGCTCGAACCTTTATCAATTATTCCAAATTTAAAAATGACCTAGAAGTTGCTTTGACTACCCCCACTGAAGACAACGATGAAAATAAAGCCATGAAATTAAGTGCGGTAATTAAAAGAACGTTCAAAAAAGCAGAATTTTCTATTGAGTCTGATACGAGAAAGCCTTGTAGTCAGTGGTGGAATTCTGAGTGCTCTCGTGATCATAGACGACGACAAGCGGCTTGGAAGCAGCTAATTCATAATCAGTCCCCCAAAAATTGGGCAGATTACAAGTTTATTGCTGCTACATTTAAGCGCACCGTGGCTAAAGCTAAAGAAGACTATGACAAAAAACATTTCGACTTTCTTTCCAAACCTAGAAATAAGAAAGCGTTATTCCGATATATGAGATCGCGCAAAATTCTGCCGTCTCTAGCTAACTCTGATTATGACAGGTTATCGACGGAAGAAATGACTAATTCGTTAGAGGCAATCGGAAGAGATTTAGCTAACAGATTTTCGTCGACTTTGACAATCAACTGGCAAAAGTCCTCTATAAAGACTGACTACGAAAAAGTGACATTGTCCGAAATGTCAAGCGTAATTAGAAAATTACCCTCTTCGGCTCCTGGTCCTGACGGTATAACAGTTCCTATGATTAAAATTTTATTCCAGATATCACCCGGCGACGTCCTCAACCTTATAAACTATTCCTTAAGCAATGCCTGGATACCACATGACTGGAAAATAGCTAGAGTAATTCCCATATTAAAAAAACAAGGGTCAGGTTTTAACATTGACAACATCAGACCAATCTCTCTAACATCTCACCTGATCAAAATTATAGAGAGAGTTCTCAATAATAGAATAAAAGTTTGGATGGCTGACAAGCTAATATTGAAACCATTTCAAATAGGTTTTCGTAGCGAATGCTCAATTTGGTGTGCTCATGCCGACTTAGAGAGCCGAATACAGCTTGCCCGAAAAAGACGACAATACGCGGTACTAGTAACACTAGACATAGCTAAAGCTTATGATAGCGTTGAGCACTCAATTTTATTGAATTCTTTACACGAATGTGACTTTCCGCGATATATTGTTGATTGGGTAGCAGAGTTTCTAAAATCGAGAGAATTTTATTGTGCAAAGGATGGATGTCACTCATCTAAATTCAAACAGCAACGTGGAGTACCTCAAGGGGCGGTCCTATCTCCGCTGTTATTCAATGTGTTGATGAGCTCAATTCCCATTGAACGAGATATCACTGTCTACATTTATGCAGACGACATTGCATTTTTCGTTGCAGACAGTGACATTTATTCTTTGCATCAAAAATTGCAAAAGTACATGTATTCTCTTGAAATTTGGCTGCATTCAATTTCATTGTCTCTAAACATCAGTAAAAGTGCGCTCCTGGTGTTCCCTATAGCAGATTCTATTCAAATTTCAGTACTTTATAATCAGGAACCGATTCCACAAGTAGAGTCTATCAAATATTTGGGCATTATTTATAACGAGAAACTTAACTGGAGCCCTCACATAGACTATATCGTGGCAAAGGCACAACGAGCTTCAGGCTTATTGCGAAGGTTGAGCAACAGAAAATATGGGTTACGTAGACACACCTTATTAATGATATATAAAATGTACATGCGCCCAATACTCGAATTTGGGTGTATATTATTTTCGGGTGGCCCTACGTACAAAATTAAACCGTTAGTTCTATTAGAGCGAGAAGCGTTACGGTTGTGTTTGCGACTCCCCAGGTATGTCGCTATTAATGTACTATATCAGGAAGCTCGCATACCAACTATTCTTTGCCGATTCCGTATCTTAACAGTACAAACATACTTGAAATTTTACCGCTTTCGTACTCCCCAGATTATTTTTGTACAAAAGAAACTTGAAAGCATAAAGGTGGATATCAGATCGGTAATTGGAACCAAAGCATTAAATCACAATATTACGATAGAATGTGATGAAATTTTTCCCCCACTATCTAAGTTTCAATCTTCGAGTTACTTAAATGACAGGTTAGAAGACTACATAGCTCATGCGGAAATAAAGAACATAATAGCCACAGACGCTTCTGTGAATAAAGAAAAGGCAGCAGTAGGAATCGTCTCAGATTACCTCGGTTGGTCATTCTCGGTAAGACTACCAGACTTCACTCCGGTTTTCGAAGCTGAGCTCCTGGCTATTATTTTAGCGCTACGAAAACTTCCTTCAAACGAAGAGAGTGCAATGATAATTACTGATTCTCTTTCGCTGTGTACTACTCTCACAGCTTCAGAACAATCAAGAGCTCTAGCGACATTACAAACATTAGTTCCACCTCATGTGAAGTTCCTGAAGTTAGTCTGGGTCCCGGGACACTGTGGCATACGGTTGAATGAAATAGCCGATTCACTATCTCGAGCCACACTTGATGGCCCTGTGATCTCGGTACTACCAGAATCGGAACACATAGTGTCGATCAGATATAGAAAATGGGCTATTTATACGGATATTATGGAAAATATTACTAAATATACGGACTATCAGCACCTAACATACCCCTGGAAACCTCAGTGGAGTCAATCTAAAAAGTTAGAAGTTATTTTAACCAAATTTCGATGTCGTGTCCCTCCATTAAACTTTTACTTGCACAGAGCTGGTCTGGCGATATCCCCCCTGTGTCCATTCTGTGAAGAAACGGAAACAATAGAGCATTACTTTATAACATGTAAAAACTATTCATTAATTAGGAAAAGACTTTTAATTGTTCCGTTTCGAGCAGTAGGTTTAAATTTAACTGCAGATAATGTTCTAAGTTTCGGTGCCTTTAGCTTGGGACATTGCCACAGGAGCGTATTCGATGCTGTATGCAATTTCATTCGAGAATCAAAGCGCATGTCAGAATAATGCCTGCTTAAATATATTTCTGACGACACTTGTCTAATTTTGAATGAAATTTGCATATTCATTTGATTGTGACCGGGTGAGATAAGCTCGATTGTCTGGTCTACTCAAAATTTCTGTCTTCCACTGTAGTATTACCTCACCTTTTCTCTTCTTGATTCAATCTTCAATTATTTGTTTAGTTTAATATTCCTTTTTAGTTAATTATTATTTTCTATTACATCATTAGTTTTTTCATTAAGGATAAACCTTTTAATATATCTCATATAGGATACTTCTAGATTTCATGGCCAATCCCCCATAGTGGGTATGTGCCAGAGCGAAGGGGCAACAACAACAACAACAACGAAGGACACGAGCGCTCGTGTACTTACTGTCCTTCCTGTCTCTTTGTCGTCCTTCTGTTATCGCGCTATAACTATCCTGTTTTGAAGGATTCGAGTGCTATGTCTGCAATATTACCACTGCTAGATAACCCTCTGACCAAATAACAAATCTCAGCATTCAGGGCTTTATGAAAACAGCCGTGTTTCAGGACACCAGTAAACAACACGTGTATACAATCACGTAGAAGTAAGCATGCCACGGCAATTAAATGAAGCAATTAAATGATTAAATTTGTCAACAAAATTCATTGTCACAAGCGTCAATGAGAAACCCTGGCAATGTCAAGGATTCATATAGCTGCCACGTATGCAACGAAACGCGCTGACGAAATCGTCCACTCCGCGCAGAGCTGCATTGCAGTCAAAGCTGGCCGACATGCGCGTCTGACTGTGGCAGAAGTTGACGAAGAAAACTTTCGCCGGCGAGAACGGGCCCGCGTTAACAGGGCCGTTGCCATGCATCTTCGCCTGGAACGCGCGAAATGCCGGCAGAAAGGCTGGGCCGACTAGACCGAGCTCAGGCCGCTGCGAACCAGTAGTATTGCTGATGGTCGCAGAACCCCAGGGTGCGGTGTCGTTTCCGTCGTTAGCGCGGTTCGATGCGTCACCAGCCACGGCTTGACGCAACGCGGGGTCGTTTTCAAGGCCATCCAAGAGAACATTCGCGAAGCCTGCGCCCAGACCACCGTAGTTAATCGCACCGAAAGCCTCGTCGTGGATGTAGTAAAACGGCTCGTGCACGGCGACCATCGACAAACTGACGGCGTCTAATATGCTGTCGTAAGAGAACGGGTCCTTCGAGTTGCCATGCGGCAGCCGCTTGTCCTCGAAGTACGCGCTGCCACCGATGAGCGCAGCGCTGCCGAGCCTCTCGGAGATCCAGTAGTCCAGCATGGTCTTCTTGTTCGCGTACTTGAACGAGTAGACGCGCTGGAGCAGAGACACGGACTGGAACTCCGGTTTGGGCCACAAGTTGACGCTCAAGCGTTTCAGCTTAGTGGCGAGCAGCTTCTTGACGTCGGCCGACAAGTCCGACTTGTCGTACTCGGCCACGACAGCCTCTCGAACGCTGGCCAGGAATTCGTGGATTTCTCGCTGGTGGCGTCTGCGAAAGCTGAGAGCCATGTGATTGACGAGTAGCAGGAGCTTGAAGGAAGTCTCGACCTGGGTCTCACAGAACAGCGGGCGCAGCAGCTCGGCTTTCTCAACGCTTCCGTATTTCTGGACGAAGAAACGGTTGTCCGCTACGGGTGCGTAGACCTGCAGCATCCACCAACCCAGGTGGCTCAACAATGCCGAGGCATCCGACGTCGTGATGATTTGACGGACGACGTCCAACGTGCCCGTCGCCTTCACGATGGCCGTGTCCTCTGGTTCGAAAGATGAGAAGTTCTCGGTAAGGAAGTACTTGCTCATCAATGAAACGAGGCGTTCTGTTTTCAGACCAAACGCTTGTGCTAGAGAGTCGAGCTTAAAGACCATGACAGACTTGTCCTTGGCGACGACTTCTGCGAGCTGAAAGACGATGAGCCTCGTTAGATCATACACAGCGCGATACGGGCACAGTTCGGTGGCCCCCTCGCCGCTGGCATTCCGAGTCGAGTCGGGGCGAAAATAGGCCAAGTACTGGTCCAAGTATCGGAGAATCGTGGCCTGGCTGGTCATGACGAGGTACTGACCTTTCCAGAATTTGGCGTATGCACTCGGATAGATGTAGATCACCTTGCGACCTCTTGAGGTGTCGGCGAGCGGCGGAAGCATCTTGACATCGAACCAGAGTGGTATGTTCCAGCGGATGCTCAGGTTGAGGTGAGCATCAAACGGGTCCACGTCGGCGGGCGGCTTTTCGGGCCAAGGAATGCCGAGGTCGCGCATCAACTGCTTGAACTTCCGGCGCGTCTCGGCCGCGTTCTCCGTGGCCCTGTTCACGTGAAAGTTATTGGTAAAATGTTTTGCCAACAGGTGAACAATTGGCTTGATACTACGCGTATACACTTTCGGGGCTAATCAAAATGGATACACAAGATAATAGATCTCTATGACAACATTATCTATCAATAAACCAAGATTATGGCTGACATTAGTCATAATTAGTTTAACGCTAGTCATTAGTCTCTTTGCACTTTCCAAGTATATACGGAAATCAGAATCATGCAACTGAGATGTTCATTTGGCTGCATGTACAGTCTGATGCGCGCTTAGGCGAAATCTTGATGCATGACATCGAGGTGCGGCCAGCGCTGCAGTCGCACGCCGGCCGCATCTCGCGCATGCGCAAACGTTTGAAGAGCGTGGTGTTCAACTGCATCGTCTGCTATATACAGTGGTGCGCGCTGGCAACATTGCCGGGCAGCCTGCTGATTTCATCGTTGCTGTGGTAACTTGACCGATATTTTGGACTAAACTTTGCGGTACCAACCTGTCAGCCTTCACTGGTGATAATGGTGTTCTGTAAAAACAGTATTTGACAACATACCTTCTTTGATTTTGCGAAACGCCGGGATAGTGAGTGCGTTCTAGTATATTTTTCTTTGGTGTGTCCACCACAGTACGCTGCGACGGAGAACATCATAATGAGGACGTACAGGGCATGATATTTATTTCACGCCAGAAGAACGAAGCACTCTACAGCGACTGCCGTGCAGCTATGCGGATTCAACTCAATAAAACAACCGGCAACGTGTTAAGCATTGATGTAGGTCAAGATAACAACCTGAACGTGCTACTCGATAGCATTCATAACATGAGGCAGCACTCACTCACCGGCGCCGAAATGAACGCGTGAAGCCTCCAACTTCACTTAGTACGCCCTCATGTACCCAGCGGCAACGATGTGACGGAGCCCATTTTGAGCGGAGTGAGGCGTACAGTGACGCGATGATCGACGTCGGTCCAGTCTCCGCAGTAATGATGAAAATCGCCCGCTGCCCGACAATGCGGTGAACGCGCACCGCCGGCGGTAGCCGCAGTTCACAAGAACCCTTGACATTCTCCTCTCCCTTTTCTCTTTTTTTTCATAAATAAAAATGTTGTATCATCAACCGTTCAGCACTGCGCCCCTTCAGCGACTGCCGCACACCGGCCACATCATGGCCGCATCGCGATGCCACGCGCTACGAGATTTTCACCCGAAGTCTGAAACAGGCTAAATGATGGCTAAATATGGTTAAATGATGAGGCTTTACATCCCCTTTTCGTAAGAAATACATGACCAATTCACCACACCCCGTTACGCAAAGAGCACGGAAGGCACCTGTTACAATATACGTCTGCCCTCAAGACGTGATAGACAACCGAGTCTGCTATTGGATTAGGTTCGACAATGTGGAACCTTTCCCAACATAGTTGAAATGTACGTCTGATGACTGCTCTCGAAACTTCAACAATAAATAGGCTTGGCGTTTTCCCAAATTGGAGTAGGTTAACAAACTTATTGCGACAGCAATCATGTGCACATTCCCGGCTGTTTTTTGCCGTCGGTGTCGCCGGTGGTCACCGCCATCATATATATATATATATATATATATATATATATATATATATATATATATATATATATATATATATATATATATATATATATATATATATATATATATATATATATATATATATATATATATATTGTACGTCGCACGTCCACCAATTGTAATGAGGCGTTTGAGAGTGGCACTCTTTTATAAAACAGGAGAGTGGTCACGACACGTCAAGCGGTAATGGCGGAACTAGCCTGAGTCCCCAGCCAACCAAACGTCGTCTTCTTCACCGACTGAGTCATACCCCCTGCCTTTCTGAGTAGCACTCATCTTCTTCACTACAATATATATATATATTGATGAGAGAGAGAGAGAGAAGACTCGAACGTGTGACCTCTCGCGTCGGAGAGCGTGTCGTTAACCGTTGAGCCACTAAGGCGCACGTCATTCAATGTTCAAACCATGTTTTCAGCATTACCAGCGAGATGGCACGAAGAGCGCGCTGGGCGCCCAGCTCGTCGAAACGCGGCGACGCGCGCATCTCCCACGCGTATTTTGCACCGCGGGGGAAGGAGGGGGATGATTCAGCTCGTGCGTGCGCGCGCTTATCTCGTGGTGCGGAGAGTCGTACACCTTGGCCTTCCACTGGAATTATTTCATTGTAGTTACCGGGCGCGCCAAGGTGGCTTCGCTCGCTGCGCAGCCCCAGTTTGCGAAAATGGCGCGCTTTTCAGACAGAGCGAAGTAACGACCGTGGCATTTGTTGATTCACGTTCATCTGTACCTGTGAGCCCATTTCGTGCGTCATTCGCTTTCATTCGATTGCCTTTTTTTTGCATTAGATTCCAATGTGTTGCTATCGTATTCACTGATTCGCCCTTGCGGCGAGACTGTGAGTTTTGTCGTATTACATGTACCCACTTTAACTTGGTTTTTAAATCTGCAATAGTAGGCGCTGGAGAGATCACGTTAGTAGTAGCTGCACACTTTTTTTTATGATGTGGCTGCAGATGAATATATGGACAACTTGGCCATCTATGAGTTCGCAGATTTCAACCACACACTCCCTGTGCAATTCACCTGGTATTGCACGCGCTGATATCCTACGCTGTGGCGGCTGTAGTTCAAGCAGTTTAAACCTACGGATGCATGGTTCGCTGGTAAACTATTTCACAGCCATCCTGAATAACGGCTCACACCTTCACGGTTATCTCGTCTTATCAAATTCCTTGAAATCACGTGAATTTTTGTATCACACGCCAGTGTCTGGTTGAGCCATTTAGGTAGTAAAATGAAACGTTGGGCTAGTTGGAATGCTCGCACGATTGACGCAGCGCTCGAGGCGAAGACGAGAGGAACGCACAGTGCACAGGACTGCAGCACTCGTTCTGGTATATAATCATTCGGGCAACCAACCTGTGCGCACATGCTTCGAAGGAATCGAATATGAGGCGTTCCAGCGGCGACGTATGGCGGTGCAGTCGTATCTCGTCTACCACCATGCGACCCCAGGCGTATTTCACGTCCCACTTGAAACGCCAGTGTTCATCCAGCTCCTTGGACGGGTCGGGGAGCCAGCGCGAGCTGACGTACGCCTTGAAGTCGTGGCACGGGTCGACGCTGGTGTTGAGTGTGTCCGCGAGCAGCGCCTCGAACCGGGAACAGCCTTCGGTGCGACACGAGAGACTTAAGCGTTCCCCCGATCGCTCACCGTTTCCTGCGAACATCCGGGCAATCAGCGCGGAGACGTAGAAGATGGTTACCACGGCAACGACGATGACGGCTGCAGCGGCGAAAACGACTGCGCAAACCACCCGCTTGGAGTAGGTGACCGGCGCCTCGTCGCGCAATCCACGTGGAGACTGCGTGATACAAAAGAAAACAGTAGTCGAGCATTGAGAGGTTCCATTCCCTGAACAAACAACTCTTTTCCGAGCTGCCCGCCACGTGTCCTCTTATTGAAGTCATTTCCGTGACGGAAATGGGGGCCCAGCAGAAGTTGACGCACGTCATTTCCGTCACGGAAGTGACGTGCGTTAATTTCTATTGGGCCCCTGCATAACACATATTTGCATTAAAATATTTCTTCTGGTGTTTAGTTCACACATAATGTTAGCGATATAATGAGCATCGACACAATAAAAACAGACGTTACAAAATACCACCTAACGAGAAAATTTTCCTCTTATATTTTAGATTAACATCACTCTCTCTCTCGCCTAATGCAAGAAGGTCTTTTGAATTTGCTCCGTCGGAATTTTATGGTCACCGCAGGAACTGTTATCTTTACATTTTCACGGATGCGAAGAGTCAAAGTGCTGTAAGAACACTAAAGTGTCTTATGGGTATTATGCACACTGGCAGACTTCTGACCAAAATTCGCTGCAACTCAAGCAAAGGACTAAACAAAAAAACGGATATATAAAGCTTACAGACTGCTGTCGTATGCCCACTTACTGTTCTATGCCAGGACACTTACGGACCCTTATGGTGTAACCTTTCGAAATGGGTTGTGTTTATTCTCCCGGCCACCGGGATAATTGATCAAAAACATTTTCTCCCGGCAGTCGCCTCTCATTGACTCTCATAAGTCACGTGACCAACTGCTGGAATAAATTTTTTTGTATGATTCTTCCGGAAACCAGTAGAACTTGACCTAACCTATTTAACATGACCTAACGTAACCTAACCTAACCCAACGCACGCTGTGCCACGTCTGTCCATCTGTCTTGCAGCCTAACCTAACCTAATCTAACGTACGCTAGGGTACGTACGCCCAGTCTGTCCCGCAACAGCCTGTTTTTTCTCTCTTCTTTCGGCGGCAGTTAGTCACGTGTCATATGAGAGTCAATGAGAGTCGACCACTGGGAGAAATTTTTTGAACAATTATCCCGGTTGCCGGGAGAATCGCCACTGCGTTTGAGATGAGTATACAATGAACAAGAGAGCGCCACGTCGGTGTAATCCTCTAGTTCTTCAAAAAAAACAACAAAAAACGTTTGGTTTCTGCTCGGCACAGTGAATCGAACCCGGTACCCACTGCATTGGAACTGGACGCTCAACCATGCAGCCCCCGCTAGGGTAGCAATTTATTCTTTAAAAACGATTAAATTAAGAACGATGGTGAATTTACATTTATGCGTACGTAAAAAAAAAAGATCAGCGCCACTTGATCTATATCAATCTGGAGACTTGGAATACATCATACGTCACACTGTTACCTTACAACGCAAAAACCTGTAATCTGGCTTCGTGGGACTTTCATTCGAAAGCCTAATTGACACCATCAACGTGTCTCCACTCACCTGTGGCGTTCTGTTCGGAGGCGACCACGATTTCATGGCGGCTGCAAAGAGGCGCGGAATAAACGGCGATGCACTCTTGCTTTCACCTGGAGCCATCTTCTTCTGCGTCATCTTTTCGTCGCGAGCAACAAGCATATGCGCACGTACCTGATGACCTCGTCATCGCCTCTAAGTATAGATCCCCACCACATGGCAACAGTGTAGGGAATCAAAATTCAGGAGTCCTTCGCCCATCGGAGAAATGGGGGAGGGTGGGGGAGCAAACCTTTTGCTCAAGACCTACGCCGCAGTGGCATAGCGTCTATGGTGCTCGTATGATGACCGGAACATCCCAGGTTCGATCCTCGTGTCAGCGGTGGCATTCGATGAAGGTGAAACGCAAGGAGCCCGTGTATATACTGTGCCGTTTTCCTCTCTAGCGTCGCCCTCTCACTAAGGTATACGCTGCCGTGTTAGGATGAATCGTCAGCACAGCATCCCGCACATCTCTTCCATCGATAATGTGCACGTAGCCTCTGAGCACATGGAGGCAGCTCGAAGTGGAGCTCGTGCACGGCGCTACCAGGGGCTGATAAACCATGGCCGCTGCACGATTCTTCAATGCTGAGACGTTTATAAGTTTATAGCCCATTAGATGTCCAGTTCTCTATCGGCAATTAAAAAGTGTTAAGTGAAGAAGCCTTCATTATTGTATTACAGTAGTTGCGCATCTTTATACAGATGAAGTTATAGGCTTCACGCGCAATGTAGTCCCTTTATTATCGCAATCTTTTATTCCCATATGAATTGGCGTGTTTCTGTAAAACAAGATATATATATATATATATATATATATATATATATATATATATATATATATATGTATATGTGTGTGTGTGTGTGTGTGTGTGTGTGTGTGTGTGTGTGTGTGTGTGTGTGTGTGTGTGTGTGTGTGTGTGTGTGTGTGTGTGTGTGTGTGTGTGTGTGTGTGTGAAGTACATCTTTCGTATAGAAACAGTAGCAACGGAAGTGTTTATATTTCGTCAGTTTCGGCTAGAGTAAGGCCTTCATCGGGAATAAGGCCGAAACTGTCGAAATACACTTCCGTTGTGACTGTCCTTACGTCGGAGAGAGAGAGAGTGACACGTTAACTTCTGTATTCAGTAACATACAATATTACACGTTTTGGCTAAAGGAGAAAGTGAAGAAAGCAAGGAGAGGAAGGATATGAAAGGTCCACTGTAGACGATCGCCCGGTTTGCTACCCGACGTTAGGGGTAAGGGAATGGAAGGATGGAGAGAGTGAGCACTACACGCGCACAGAACATTCGACATTTGGGCCAGCGTTCACAAACTGCATTAGTGCTTGAATGGCTTTTATATGTCATCCACGAAAAGGCAGGCATGCCGGATCGAAGGCAAGTTTGGATAGTCAGACCCGCACGTGTGAAGAGTTTGTGATGAGAAGAACGTAATACGGTGGTGCGGTCGAAGTCGAGGGGTCTCCTTGGCATTTTTTGAAAACATCGGAGCAGAGCATCTTGTCTATTTCGGCTTCTTCGGTAGGAAGTCTTCCGGGTTCGGTACAGCCCGAGAACAGGCTTCATGTGAATTGGCATCTGTAGAATAAAGAAAGGCTTTAACAGAATACAGTGCGGCAGATATTGTGCATAAACCGCGCGATAAGCAGCTTGCACTAGTCCATTTACCACTGAGTAATTGATTTGTGTCGGCTTTTTGACGCTCGAATAGGCTGTTTCAGAGAACAAAAGTCACGCACGACGTCGATATAACGAAATTTAACAGTCCACTTGTCACAACCTCATGCACCGCGTGTTTTACACATCGATATAACGAAGCGTGTTATCGGTGGTTTCAATCGCCGGTAACGTGCTACGAAATCTCAAGCAAAGGCAAAGTTGGCTGTTGAAACACCGGAGCAGTGGGAGGCCATATCAGCACGTTACAGAGATAGGTTTACCAAGCGTGAGAGAATGCCGACATCGAACCTATACTGCAGCTGCCGTCTGTGCGCACAGTTTTTTTGTGAAACCGAGCCAAACGTGTACTTTTTGCTCCTGATAACTTGGTTTATAATAGCTAACTATCAGCCGATTTTCGCTAAGTTTTGGGAGCCCAACAGTGCAGCCACGTGAGTGACTACCCATATAGTGTCCGCGAAACTTGTGATCGTCTCCTGAACACATATCGCAGCTAATGCAGAATGTGCGGTTTGCGGTTGCGCATTAAAAAAAAAAGCCATAAATCTACACGTTCCTCACGCAGGTCGGATCTATACAGGAAGCCATAAAACAGCAAGAGACCCTTGTGGTTGATTTTTTTAAACGATATTTGACACCACAAGCAGATACTTACTGGTGCAACTTTTCGTGCAAGCTTCACAGGATGGGAAGCTGTTAGCGCCGACAGAACAGTTAGCGCTCAGAATACGAGTGCAGAGGCCAGCACCATAATTGAAGTGCCATGTGCTTCTAAACCCGTTGTTGCATGGTCCTTGCTTTGGCACCACGCTACAGGAAAGTTTCTGCCTCTCTGGCGCTGCCAACACGATTAGGTCATTGGTAATGTTGTTGCGAGAGGTCAGTAATTAGTTATGCGTCTATTCACTAGATGCGTCCGACAAAGCTATCTAAATTATTGAACGTAAGTTTATTAAAAACTAGTTGTATGGCCAGTTGGTAATTCATCATATTATGAAGAAATTTATACTGCAACTAAGTAATCTCTATAGAAACACCCCCACATCCGGGTTAGCTTCCACTCAAAACACACACAACACAGCGCTGTGTGTGTGTTTCTTGAAAGGAAGCCAGTGTGAATGTGTGAGTGTTTCAAGAGATTACCAAGCTTGCGCTAAATTACTCACAATATTATTTAACGTAAAGTTTCTCGGGAAAAGCATTTCTTTTTAATTAAAAAGATATCTCTCAGTCTCGACAGAAGCGCATCAATGAAGAAAATCACGCTAGTCTGTGGTTAATTAACGAATATCGCGCTTATTAGCTTTTCAATTACCGCTTGGTACATATATAGCGATTCACGAACTGTAGCCGTTGTTTCCTCAATGCATGCACACCATAGGATAAAATCTCAGGGTTGCGCGCACTTCGGGAGATGTGTTTGTTGGTCAGTTGCGGATTTCGAACCGGTGGTAACTTGAGCGCCGATCGCAAGCATGGGTTCAAGACCAAGAAAAAAAAAACAATTAAGCAGGGTAAGGCAACGAGTTAGATGAAGTGAAGAAAATTTATTGATCATTCGATTAATTCATTGTAGAAAGTCAGAGCTGTTTTCTATCCTTGTCTTTTCGCTTTTGTAGTTACGCTGTAACTACGAGGTTGCACCGTTCGTACATTAGGTTTGGAGTTACTGTATATGCTACCTTTAGGTAAAGGTAGCATATGGAGTAACTCTAATTCAGTCATGTCTTATCAACTTTCCCACATTTCCACGCTGCACACCGACGGCTGTGCACAACTATACGCCACAAAAATCGGCGGTTGCTGCGAGTTCACAGCAGCTTACGCAATAAGCGACAATAAGTGCATCAACCCTCTTGTACTTAGGTAGGCACACTTTCTGGCACATTTTTTCCGAGGCAAAGTGGTCAGTGGCTCCACCACATCTTCCGGAGAGGTGCATTTTGCACGTTTGCAACGCGATGTCGAAGAACCAAAATCGCGTATTTCACCGGCAAGGGGCTCGGAAGTTCGTGGGTATTTTGCTGCACCTGGCCCCTTTCTTTCCTCTAGCGGCTGAAACAAACGAAAATACGTATCTTTAAAAGACACTTCTGTCTTTGTAGGATTCCCCAAGACGCCCGGTGAATTTCGTGGCTGACGGGTCTTCAATGTCCTCTTTTCCGACCGCTCACCGATCGGGGACCCGTCTGCGAACTGCTCTCACTCTTTCCACTTTTTTTTTTTTTACTCTTCTCTAAAATTTCTTTTACTCCCTCCTTATCCCTTCTCTTGCGAACCACTACTGAGGTGTCGCACTTTGCCGCAGACAGTTGCGGGGTTAACTTAGCATTTTTTTTCCTAATTTAAAATCACTTCCCCCTCTTCCTGCATGCACGCTAGTGCGCATGAGGAGCATGATCATTGATGGTAGAACAGACTACCACCAGTCTGCCATACCAACAGACTACCGTCATACCAGTAAACTACCATCATGCTACCATACCAACAAGCCCAAATCACCACCCTCATCGCATGAGGAGCTTCTGTGAACTGATGTATAACGAACCAAGCACTCACATTCTTGCAGCTTGTAGAGCTTACAGGGGCTAATTAATATCTAATGAAGCGCGTTTGCCACTCTGGGGCTAACAGGATGCGACGGTGTAGTCATCACTCTTGACGTGTGGAAGCACCGGGAAGTCTCTTTATTGCGTCGACAAATCGAACACAGGATGTCGCTGTGGGCAACGTTTCGACCACGGAAGCTGTGTCCATGGGACATTCATCTGCCCTTCTTACAACAACGTTCTATATATGTTATTCTTATGTCGGCTTAATGCTGGTGACACATTAATCGTGGTTGCGGTGCTAACCCAACTTATTTTACAAAAATTACATATGTACTCTAACGATACAGGTGTCACGTCGGGTTGGCGTCAATTACAGTTAGGCAACGTCCACTGAAGTACTTGGTCTACGCAGCAATATCCAGTGATCCAGGCCTACCATCCTTGCAAGCACAAGTGCTACATTTCAGCCTACAGCTTCCGATGTTGGTAATAACCATGTTGCTCTTGGAATCGTTCATCATCATCAGCCTGACTACGTCCACTGCAGGACAAAGACCTCTCCCATGTTCCGCCAGTCAACTCGGTCCTGTGCTTGCTGCTGCCTATTTATACCCGCAAACATCTTAATCTTATCTGCCCACCTACCTTTCTGTCTCCCCCTAACTCACTTACCTTCTCTGGGAATGCAGTCAGTTACCCTTAATGACCAGCGGTTATCTTGCCTACGCTCTACATGCCCGGCCTCTTTTCAATATCAACTATGATATCCTTAACCCCTGTTTTTTCCCTGATCCACTCTGCTTTCTTTTTGTCTCTCAACGTTACACCTATCATTTTTATTTTCATCGCTCGATGCGTCGTGGTCAATTTAAACTGGACCCTCTTTGTAAGTCTCCTGGTTCCTGCTACATAGGTAAGTATCTTTATAAACCACGTGCGACTGTTCAACATACAAGTCTGTGCATACAACATTTGTATTGTAGGGAACTATGCGAACGACGACGAAGCAGCATGAAACGGCAAGCCACAGCGTTGGTCCACGCGCGACCCGAGCTTGCGTTTGTTTTGTATTTTTGGCCTGTTGGCGTTCCTCGCTCTTCTGGCGTTCCTCGGCCTTCCAGTAGGTCTGTACGTGAATAAACTGCGTGACATCTGGTGGAGGTGTGTGGACTCCCGTACAAACCTGGAACTTCGCTCCCGTAAGCTTCCCCGTCTACGTGACGCGAACATGGCCACCGAGACGCCTCTCCAGGTGGGACCTTCGACCGTCCATGTCACTTGCGGTGCCGTGTATCCTCAACGAGACCCTCCTATCTTCACGGGCTCCACTGAGTCGGACGTCGAAGATTGGTTGGCGAGGTACGACAAAGTCGGCGCAAGTAACAAATGGGACGACCCAAGTAAGCTTGGCTACGTAACATTCTACCTTGCGGACACCGCGCAACTGTGGTTTAATAACCACGCAGCTGACATTACTACGTGGTCTGCATTCAAGACGGCTATTACGGACGTCTTTGGACGACCTGCGGCACGCAAGCTTCAAGCCGAGCACCGTTTACGTCACCATGCACAGCAACCAGGCGAGACCTACACGGGCTACATTGAAGATGTGTTGCATCTATGCAACCGCATCAACTCTACCATGCCTGAGGAAGAACAAATCAGGCACATATTGAAAGGCATTGACGACGGCGCCTTTCAGATGTTGCTCGCGAGAAATCCCCCCACTATTGCTGTCCTCGTTTCCCTCTGCCAAAGCTTCGATGAATTGCGTAGGCAGCGCGCAATTGCTCGTCAAGCCATCACGACGCCAGACACGCTCGCAAGCTTGCACCTAGCCGCCCATCCTACCGACCAGCAGCCGCTGCTTTCGACAATCAAGGACTTCGTCCGCGAAGAGGTAGCGCGCCAGCTGTCACTGCTGCCACTGACACATGAGCCCACGCAAGCTTTGGCACCGGACCTCCAACACGTCATTCGGACCCAAGTCGCTGAAGCCCTTCCGCCGGTGCATCAGCAACCACCAGTCACAACGCCTCTCACGTACGCCGCCGTCGCTGCTCGGCCTACGCAACAGCGTATGCCGTATGCTCAACCTGCCACGCCACCCTATGTCGTGCCTACAACCCCAATTGCGGCGCCGTATCCCTACGCGAGATCTCCAGCTCCATTTTACCGTCGCTCAGACGCTTGGAGGACGCCAGATAATAGGCCCATCTGTTTCGCCTGTGGTATCGCTGGACACGTCGCCCGCCACTGTCGCCGAGATCCTCCTCCAGTCGACGCCGTGGGCCGGCCAATGGCGTCGTCGTCTAGGACGCCATCAAGGTACACCACTGACGGTTCTCGACCCTACGCAAACCATCGGTCACCATCGCCACGACGACGCTCCCTGTCACCTATGCATCGCCGACCTGCTACGGAAGAGGGAAACTGATCGCTGCAGCTCCGGAGGCAACAGCTGCATACAATTCGAACTGCTTAAGGCCTCCATCTTTCTCGCCGCAAAACGTTATTGACGTCAATGTTGAGGGGACCGCCGCACAAGCGCTTATCGACACAGGGGCCGCCGTTTCTATAATCTGTGAGCCCTTATGCCGCAAGTTGAAAAAGGTGACGACGCCTCTTTCGGGCCTGATGCTCCACACGGCCAACTCGCAGTGCATAGAACCTACAGCTGTGTGCACTGCACGTGTCATTATCCAAGGTGAACTTTATGCCATTGAATTTTTTGTGCTGGCATCCTGCTCCCACGAAGTCATTCTTGGATGGGACTTTCTTTCGCGTCATCGGGCCATCATAGATTGCTCACGTGCAGAAGTTGCCCTTACACCGCTACCAACCTCTTGTTTTGTGGATTCTCTTCCTGAACCTTACAAACTTGTCGTTGTTGCAGACACGGAAATAGCACCGAGAACGTAGCCCTGACCAGTACGGCCGCTCCTGCCGGAACTGTTTTGTTCACTCCGTCTGACGTATTTACCCGCCGCCGTAGCCTACACCTGCCCTTTGCCGTACTCACCGTGGAATCCGGTGCTACCACCATGCTCGTCGCGAACACTCTATCGTCGCCAGTTACCTTACTTCGCGGAGAATGTTTGGGTAACATACAAGACGTTGACCTCTTGCGCCCTCTAGAGTTCGCCGAACACGCACCTCACCTCCAGCTCAGTGCTATGACGCCACCTGTGGCCACAGTGCCCGCGCCAGACTCATTCCAGCCCTCTGTTGCCGCTGAGCTATCGCCGACACAAAGAAGCGAACTCTTGTCCCTTCTTCGAGAGTTCCGTTCTGTCTTCGATTGCGCTCAACCATCTTTGGGTCGCACAGCGAACATCACGCACCACATTGACACCGGTACTCATGCTCCCTTACGCCAACGACCATATCGAGTTTCAGCGGAAGAGCGCCGTATTATCAACGAACAAGTCGACGATATGCTCAAGCGTGCGTGGTGTCATCCAGCCATCGCAGAGCCCTTGGTCGTCCCCTGTTGTACTTGTGCGCAAAAAGGATGGGTCTATCCGATTCTGTGTCGACTACCGCCGGCTCAATAAGATAACTCGGAAGGATGTGTACCCGTTGCCACGCATCGACGACGCTCTCGATTGCTTGCAAGGGGCAGAATATTTCTCCTCCTTAGATTTACGCTCAGGATATTGGCAAGTTCCAATGGCTGATCCTGACCGATCGAAGACTGCATTTGTAACACCTGATGGGCTGTATGAGTTTAACGTCATGCCGTTTGGACTCTGCAACGCCCCAGCTACCTTCGAACGGATGATGGACACCATCCTTCGCGGCTACAAGTGGAACACGTGCCTTTGCTACCTAGACGATATCGTCGTTTTTTCTCGCGACTTTTCCACTCACCTTGTTCGTCTTCGTGCTATTCTCACGTGTCTCACCTCTGCTGGCCTTCAACTTAACATCAAGAAGTGCCATTTTGCCGCACGTCAGCTCACCATACTGGGTCACGTCGTCTGCAAAGAGGGTGTTCTCCCGGATTCGGCGAAACTCCGCGCCGTGGCCGACTATCCGAAGCCCAATTCCATCAAGACGCTTCGAAGTTTTATCGGCCTGTGCTCTTACTTTCGTCGATTTGTGCGCAACTTCTCTTCCATCATCGCGCCTCTTACCAACCTGTTGACAACTTCCAAAGGCATTTCTGCTTGGTCAAAAGAGTGCGACGAATCCTTCACCGCGCTTCGGCGGTTATTATTATCACCTCCAATTCTACGACATTTTGACCCTGATGCGCCTACGGAGGTCCACACCGACGCCAGTGGTGTCGGTCTTGGTGCTGTATTGGCTCAACGAAAACCAGGGCACCAAGAATACGTGGTCGCTTACGCGAGTCGAACCCTCAAGAAAGCCGAGTGTAATTATTCCGTCACGGAGAAAGAGTGCCTCGCAATTGTCTGGGCTTTGACGAAGTTCCGCCCATACCTTTATGGCCGCCCTTTCGAAGTCATTACGGACCACCACGTTCTATGCTGGCTATCATCGCTCAAAGACCCGTCGGGGCGCCTTGGTCGTTGGGCGCTTCGCCTACTGGAATACGACATTCGTGTTGTATACCGATCCGGCCGCAAGCACTCCGACGCTGATGCGCTATCCCGCTCGCCGCTACCGGCTGACCCAGCCTCCTCGTCACCTTCTTCAGCTGTCATAACACCAATCGACTTCACAGACATGGCATCGGAACAACGCAAAGATGTGTGGATTTCCCAGCTCCTCGCCTTTTTGACTGATCCGTTAGCTAATTTAGTGTCAAGAACTATCCGCCGTCAAGCCACACGTTTCGCTATTCGAGACGACCTACTCTATCGGCGGAATTACACGTCTGAAGGTAGGAAGTGGCTGTTAGTGATACCCAACCACATGCGCTCGGAAATCTGTACTGCTTTCCACAACGACCCGCAAAGCGCTCACGCTGGCGCTCTCAAAACGTACAACCGTTTACGTCAGCGGTACTACTGGCGCGGCATGTACACATTTGTCCGCAAGTACGTACGTGCTTGTACTGCATGCCAGCGACGTAAAGTCCCACCTCAACGCCCTGCCGGTACACTTCAGCCTCTGCCTTGTCCAGCGCGTGCCGTTTGACCGCGTCGGTATCGACTTATACGGACCACTTCCCACGTCGTCTTCTGGAAATAGGTGGATAATTGTCGGCGTGGACCACCTCACGCGTTACGCGGAGACAGCAGCACTACCCGCAGCAACCGCGAGGGAAGTTGCGTTTTTCATCTTGCGCAACTTTGTTCTTCGCCATGGTGCTCCCCGCGAACTTTTGAGCGACCGGGGGCGTGTTTTCTTGTCTGACGCCATTCAAGCGTTGCTCGCTCAGTGCAACATGGTTCATCGCCTGACGACAGCATATCACCCGCAGACGAATGGCCTCACAGAACGATTTAATCGCACTCTCGGTGATATGTTGATGATGTACACAGCTTCAGACCAGACTAATTGGGACACTGTCCTTCCATTCGTCACGTATGCGTATAACACCGCTACGCACGCGACAACAGGATTCTCCCCTTTCTTTCTGTTGTACGGACGCGAACCATCGTGCACGCTGGACACTATCCTCCCATACACGCCCGACTCCTCTGAGTACACTGCAATTTCTGATGTTGCCAGGTACGCAGAAGATTGCAGACGATTGGCCCGTTCTCTGACAACCGAGGACCAAGGCCACCAGAAGCTACGGCTTGACACCGGCCGACATCTCTCTACTTTCACGACTGGTACTCTCGTTTGGCTCCGGGTTCCACCGAGCACTTCTGGCCTTTCGTCGAAATTACTGGCACGATACCATGGGCCCTACCGCATTCTCGCCCGTACGTCACCCGTCAATTATGAGATTGAGCCATTGACACAGTCTCATGACTTACGCCGTCGTGGCCGAGAAATTGTGCATGTGAGTCGCCTGAAGCCGTATTACGACCCCGCTATAGTGACTACGCCTTAAGTCGCCAGGTTGGCTACGCTATTCACCGGGGGCCAATGTAGGGAACTATGCGAACGACGACGAAGCAGCATGAAACGGCAAGCCACAGCGTTGGTGCACGCGCGACCCGAGCTTGCGTTTGTTTTGTATTTTCGGCCTGTTGGCGTTCCTCGCTCTTCTGGCGTTCCTCGGCCTTCCAGTAGGTCTGTACGTGAATAAACTGCGTGACAGTACATATGTTAAGGGTCCTTTGGTAATGTTGAGCTCGGCATCCAAATACAACAGAGTCATCCGCATGCTTCACATGACATCGATATTCCGCCGGGATCTGCAGACTTTCTTTCTCTTTTTCTTTCATCTAGCATCAATGCTCACTATTAAAGTAAGCGTACAGTATTATTATAGGTAATAACGTCTGTCCCCAGAACGCTGTTTTCTGCCTGAGTTAGCTTGGCATCTTTCATGTAATTCGCTGCATTTTTCTTTCATCAAGCATCAATGCTCTCTATTAAAGTAAGCGTACAGTATTATTATAGGTAATAACGTCCGTCCCCAGAACGCTGTTTTCTGCCTGAATCAGCTTGGCATCTTTCATGTAATTCGCTGCATTTTTCTTTCATCAAGCATCAATGCTCTCTATTAAAGTAAGCGTACAGTATTATTATAGGTAATAACGTCCGTCCCCAGAACGCTGTTTTCTGCCTGAATCAGCTTGGCATCTTTCATGTAATTCGCAGCATTTTTCTTTCATCAAGCATCAATGCTCTCTATTAAAGTAAGCGTACAGTATTATTATAGGTAATAACGTCCGTCCCCAGAACGCTGTTTTCTGCCTGAATCAGCTTGGCATCTTTCATGTAATTCGCAGCGTTCGTCAGCCACTATACAGCCGGAAATTAGGGTTAGGAATTCAATTCTTTGCAAATAGAAATTCTTCCAAAATGTGCAATTCTGACATCAGCTTTACGCGTTGTACAGCAGATAGCTTTTATTCCGTGATAAACGCGAAATATTTTGATGAAGCAGCCATAGCAAGTGGACTGCTTCTCTCTATTTTTCTTCTTCGAGCCTGCATAGCTCAAAGAAGTATCTGATATATGTCAAATACTCATAGTAAGTATAGACCATATAGATGCCTTAGTTTTTTTTTTTTTGCAAGCTGGCTATTTTCTATACAGAGCAAGTCAAGCAAAAGCAATATGAGTAGCTACAAAGGCTATAGTTGGTGCTGCATCTTGGTTAAACGTGTTTCTAACCGTATACACAGACAAAACTGTACACACCAAAAAGACAGAGCACAGACTGACAACTACATTTTGTAAGTCTGCATTCTCAATTTTTCATGTGTCCAGTCCATCCCTGTACGGTTAAAAACGCCTTTACCCAAGAAGCAGAGCATCATTTTGGGGTCAGCTGCTGCTTGTATACAGGGCTGTTTGCAGAATACCAAAAGAGCATGACAGTAGAAACGTGTACAGAGAGTATTTAGAACATAAAGCAAAACCTTACCCACTTGGTAAACCAAAACTTCGTTTTACAGTAAGAGATAAGTACGTGTACACTCTTCAACGACCACAAAAGAAATTGCAACGTACCGTAAACGTAGAGCACACAGGCGAGCACAACGAGACAACACGCTCGAAGTCTATTAATAAAAGTAATGCTTCGAGCAGCTGAAATTACAGCTTCAGTATTCTAAACTATTGACAATACGTGCTTCTATTGTCACGTCATGTGCCCCTATTGTATTGTAAATTCGCTTTAGAATGGCATTTCACTGGTGCAATGTATTTTTCACTTGTGATTCAACGCGTGGTACAGAAGTTATAAGTAGTGAAGCTTCCACACCTGTTCGTTTCCAGAAGCCTGTATACGTGCGTGTTTGTTCACATGATAATATACGGTAGCGCAAACAAAGGACATGGACAAGAGAAGGCACATTCAAGAGAACACAGCGCTAACTTTCAGAAACAGTTTATTACTCGCAGGTCCCGCTAGCATGTGCACTCCACGGCATCATACGTCACATGTGCATAGCTCTCACAACCATAAATTGTAACCTACGAGCATGCATCAACACATTACAACACTATATGCAACGAGTTTTCTTTTTCCTAGTGCATAACCACGAAACGTTAATCGTGAAGACATGTAATCAAGTTCTTTATTATTACCATAGCAATTACATGGACACTCCCAGCTAGATCTTGCAGCCGATGTGGGAGTCACCGTCACTCACCGTATATGTTTACATGTTTATATATATGAAAACGCAAGAAAAAAATAATCCAGAAAAAGACTCCGGGGTGCGGAATCGAACGTGGGACCTTTGGAGCGTGAGTGCGAGGCATTAACAACTGAGGAGCACATCATTCAACGTTCAAACGGCAAGTTATTTATATCTACTACTTACCGCTCGTGACTTGCATCTCGGGGAGGGGGGGACAGTGCTTTTTTCAGCATTACCAGCAAGATGGCGCAATGAGCGGCGGCCGCCATTCGGCTTCCCTCGTCTCGCCGCGGCTGGTTGAGTGAGATAAGCAACTCGCTTGCACGGTAGCGAGCCGCTCCCTTTTGCTTAGTCACCGTCACCCCATTTGACGGCAGTCCAAAGGGATCGCACGACGCTAGAGTCACGTGCGAGTGAGTGAGCATGCAATCGCGCGTCAGTGGCGCGACTCCGTCGCAACCGCGCGCGACAGCGAACAACCGCCGATACCTGCCGAGAGGCTCACCTGCGTTTCGGCTTCGGGGATTTCGACCACGGCTTCGTAGAATTCGCGGCCGTCCACCTGCGTCGCCGCCATAGAGTGAGCTTCGTCGAGATAGTTTTCAAAGTCTTTAGCGTCGTGCTTTATCGGTGCGCCCAGGAGAGCCGCCGAACCGAGCGTCAGCAGGGCGCACAGCGTGGCGACAGCTGTCGCAAGGGAGAACTTCATTGCGTTCGATTCGTTCCGCCAGACGAGCCACTTGATGGAAGAAAAACCGCGTATACGGACCTCCACCACAGGCACGGCGGTGGGAAGGAGGCTCAATCAACGCGCAGCTCACACGCTTTCGCCACAGAACTCTCGCTTTCCCAGTGTTTGTTTTCCAGCGGCTGCGCACGCAGCGCCGCCAACTCGCCTTTCAAGTTTCAAACCTTTTCCTGCACAAGAGAGTAGCGACAACTTTGCAAACTTGCCTCCTCCCCCTCCACTTTTTCTCCCAACGCTGCGTTGCCTCTCTCTGCACACTTCTTATGCTATGCGAAGAAGCCGTCATGCATCGTCGGCTCTCGAGATCGGTAAATGCGTAGAAGACAAAGACTGACACAGCAAACGAGCACATTGGCCTCCGTCCTCGTATTTCGCGCACTTGTGTCACGTCACGCCAGCAAGCCCATACATTAGTCACATGGGCGTCTGAGAAAATTTGCAAGCACCCTACCCCTACCCCCAACGTTGCCCTCGCCGGAAGTTTTGGATATATTACATTATATGCAGTAGCAATAAGATACACATATTGGTAAGCATAACGAGTGGCTGCATATTCGTGTGAAACGGCCTTCTGCATTGACTAACCTGTCGGTCTCGGCATGGCCGGCAATGGGGCACCCCCTCTCTTACACCCCCCCCTTTCCTGCGGATTCCTCCTGCGGCTCTGTTTTCTTTCTCATTTTTCTCGAATAAGTATTCTTGTATTCTTTTATTATTTTGTATTCTTTTATTCTCTTGTATTCTTTTATTATTTTACGACAAAAGCGTCGACGTGTAATCGTTACATGAAGTGTACATAAAAACGTCGGTACCGTATATCCGACGCTTTCTTGCCAAAAAGCTGCGTCACAGGTGCAAGAATACAGACTCAGTGTCTGTCATTGCAACAAGCGCCAGCGAGCAATCGCATTCAGGCTCCGATGACAATATCCACTTGCAAGGCAGGCTAACGGGCTGCCTCGAATATATGCTTTGTCAGCTCGACAATGGGTTGTCCATTCACAAAACTACAAGCCTCTATAAGTTTGTTGCCGCGTTGAGTCATTTCGCTGCCAAGAATTTAATGGGTTGTGTGCCATATATTATTAGAGTTAATAGAGTCACACGAACTTTTAGCATCCCCGAAATACACAAGGAAGCAGTTATCTGACGCGCACAATTTTCGAACGTGTTAGTTCGCTGCGAATGGCATTGTCTTTCGGGGGAAAGCCCGCTCAAAGGGCAATACACTAAAAAAATACACTATTTTTTTTGACTTCCTCACTGAGGCAACTCATTTCTTCCAACACAACAACGAAACATATCATACAACGCTGCAGAATTTTCCACGGCGTTTGCTGAAACAAGTGAAACAGCAGACGCATAAATCAAAAATTATTTCACCAAAATTACAAACGTAACTGAATTGAAGTTTCGCGGAAAACAAACGGATCGCGCTTCCACAAAGATGGCGGCGCCCGGCTCATGAGTAACGCGTGGCGAGTAGAAAGCCGCCGGCAGGTGGACGACCCGACTTCCCGCGCACGGCCTCCGTGACGACGCGTCAGAAAGCGTCCAGGATCTCAGAGGACATGACAAGCCACCCTAAACACTTGGTTTGGTGACCGATCCCAGGAAGATGACGCTGCTGGGGTCCTTGCCGAGCACCAGAAACAGGAAGGGTCGGTCCACCGTGAACTCCAGGTTGCGGCCGTCCGCACAGTCGGCGATGGACGGAAGACCGGTCAACCGCGCCTCACTTCTCGCCGCCGCCGAACGCAGACCCAGCCGGAACACGGCGAAGTGCTTGGCGGCCGATACCTTCAGCCGTCCTGCAACGCCTGTTTCCCATAGAAATGTTAAATATTGCAAAGATGGTGAGCTGAAGAGTAAATACATTATAGGAATTTTTATTATGCTGATATTCTTCATCTGTACATTACCATAACATAATGCTTTCGTAATGCATCCTCATCGCTGTCGTGTATGATCATTGTCATCCTGAGTGGATCGTAGCTGTTGGTCATCGGGATATCGGCCCAAATAAAGGTAGTCTCAGCCAGAACCTAATAAGTATATTTCTGACTCTTCTGACGTCTCTTCAACCCCCATTTCGTAATGGTCTCCGACGGCGTATACGAGATATGGGCGTAAGAAAGGAGATGCAAAATAGGCACTTGCCCACTCCCCTGTACCCCACTACAATGCAAAATAGTTTTGCATCCCTAAGACACAGCCTTGCTACGCCCGTGGTTGAGATGCTGTGTCGAACAATAATAATAAAAGGTGGGGTTTTCCCAATCAAAAACCACCATATATTTATAAAAAAAACGCCGTAGTATGGGGCTCCAGGATTTTTTTTACGATCTGGCGTACGTGCACTGACATGGCACAACACACGGGTCTGTACCATCGCGCCTCCATCAAAATGCGACCCCCGTGGCGGGGATCTAACCCGCTACCTTCAGATCAGCAGCCGAGCACCACAGCCACTGATTCACCGAGGCGGGCGCGGTGTAATATCTTATCAGCGAGATACGATTGCTGACCGAAATGGACTACTACATTAAGCACTAAACAAAGATTGTGAAAATAACTTAAGGATGCACATTCTTGCAATTTCCAGTTCTTCACACGTTTCCGAATACGAAGCGACCGCGCCAGAATGAAAAGAACAACCATGCATTCGTTCAATCTCAATTCGAAGAATAAATTGAGATTGTAGTGCGCTTACCATAAAATAGGTAGATGGGCAGCCACCCGCTCGCAGTACGACGATACAAAGAAAGCCGTGCAGATTACCCCGGACCAGGAGACGTTTTTGTTAGCTTAGAAGATTTCTTTCTATTGTCTAGATTTTCACGCAAGTAGTACGATACGAAAGTCCATATCTTGAGTTACTGTGTATGCCCCCTTGCTCCCTGGGGCACGTATACTAGCCATTTATTAAGCTTTCTGCACCGATTGCCACGTGGCCATAAAATGGAAAGATGATCATGAATATTACATTTGGTTTCGTCATTATCTGTTTACCCTTCTTGTTTCCGGCTTAAAATGTTGAAAACTTCTCATCGAGAGACGGAGAGTCGAAACTCGAAAAGGGACGTACCTGCTCTGGTCATGTCGGAGAAGTCCTCCGTGACTCCGAACGCGTCCCGAACGCCCATCGCAGGCAGAAGTCGAGCGAAGTCCGTGGCACAGCAAAGCCTCAGCCTCGGCAGCGTCACATCGACGAGACCCCGCTGCTCAAGGCGGTCCAGGCATTCCATGATCTTGTCCTTGGAGAGACTACGCTCGAGCGACGTGAGTCCGCCGAACGGAGAGTCCGGCAGGAACACGACCAGGGACTCCAGGAGCGGCGAGTTGTACGGGACCTCGAGCAGGGTCACCGCGATGTCGTCGCACCTGGGACGCCGAAGAATCGAAATGAATTAGAAGACGAATGACGAGAACATGGACGTGAGCACGTGGGTGGCGTAAGGTTTTCAACGCAGTGTCCCCTCCCCACGAAACTGGAAGAGTCCAAAGGAAGACGAGTTTCTCATTGGATGGAAAAACGAAAATGGTGCAATGACGAGCTGCGCCCAACTGACAGCCTTTGGTCCCTACCTTTCCAGGAGCTAAATTGGGGGGTAAACCATTCTACGAATTGCAGCAGAATCGAAAGTTGGGCTAGTTGGGCTAGATGCATGGTATAACTGTCCGTACAAGTGCACGAATAAACACTTTTTTGCCTGCACAAGCGTGCGTTGTTTTTTTTTTGATTGCCTGATTACATATTCTTCTCTTTTTAATAAATCATTTAGTTGCGAGAAAGCGCTTGTCCTCTCTTCCTTTCTGTTTATTCGTGCGCTTGAACGAACAGTTATACCATTCTACGAATGCAACATCAGGGGTCCTTTGTGAAAAATATTGCCAAAATTTGCATAGCCGTAACCTGAACATTGGACGATGCTAGGACAAATTCGATTGAGTAAATATAGGGGTTTCATTCTAGTGGCTCCAGATGTTATTATAAGTCTGGAACGCCCTTATACGGTCGACAAAGCACTACGAAGAGTAAGATATCGCGGAATGAGGCCTTATAATGCAGCGTGGCAGTACCGTGGACAGGATTATTTCATGGTTCATGACTATGACAGGAATGCCATATATCGCACAGGTACGGCAGTGGCGTAGCCACGGGGGAGGGGATTGGGGGATTAGGCTCCCCCCACCCCCCCTCACTAAAGTATGCGTGGGATGCAGAGTCGGTGACTGATCCCAACATAAAATGTAACGATGTGGTAGCAACAGCAGGGCAAGCGTGCCGATGCTGCGCTCGAACGCTTCGAGAAACAATCATTCAAACCAAGCTTGGTAGCTTGGTTATATAGCCGTCTGTGGTGCCGTCAGCCTCCGGTGAAAGAACGGTGGCGCTGTCCGTTATCGGACGCGCGTGTTGCAGCAAGTGGCCATGTCACGCCGAGCTTATCAGTGGTGAGACAAAGGATGCGCAGGACTGTGCGCAGTGGTCGCCATATCACCCCCCCCCTTTCCCCCTCGCGGAGTGCAGAGCCCTCAGGGTCTGTAGTAAAGATTTGGGAGGCGTACGAGAAGTCCTGATCGTGTCGTGAAAGGAGCGGCCTGCGATGTCGGTGGCTGTGGAAGTATGCCTGAGAAAGGAGTGGCGCTGCCCGGTTCGTTCGCCGTGATGTATGCGGGCTTGAGTCGGTCAATCGAGACGCAGACGTCATTCCTGTTTAGGCGCAGAGAGATAGTCTTGTCACGATGTACTACTAGGTTTCGCCCGCTATAGTGTGGCTGGAAGGGCCGGCGGATGGTGTCATCGCGGGGGAAAGCGTGCGTGCACGATGTCAGCTCCTTCAACATAAAAGGTGTAGGCTTTCTGTGGTGGGCGGCAGGCGATGAACGTAAGGCGGTGATTGTGCGTCAGAGCCGAGCGACAAAGTCGATGGGGCCTGACGTCGAAGTGCTGGATGGCAGAGCTGCGAGAAATCCAGCTAAAAGACGGAGTGGTTCTCCGCAGACAAGCTCTGTTGGCGTAGCGAAGATGTCCGGCTTGAAGGTGGCGCAAAGACCTAGAATGATAGCCGGGATGGCCTCGAGCCAGGTTGATTACGGATGGCACATAATGTCTGCCTTGAACTGTCCTTGAAAATGCTCGATCATTTCGTTGGCGCACTGGGTGGTAACTGGTGGTCCTCAAGCGTTAAAAACCGATAGTCAGTCCGAGGTGCGACTCAAACTGTCGTCCTTTGTCGGTGGTTACACGGCGGGGGGCGCCGAAACGAGCAATCCAGCCAGTAAAGAAAGCCGAGGCGACGAATTCTGCGGTGATTCCCGCGAGGGGCCATGCCTCCGGCCATTGAGTGTAACGGTTGATGGCGTTGAGGCAGTAGCGGTAGTGTCCAGCCGGGGGAAAGGGTCCTATGATCTCAAGGTGAACGTGCTCAAAACGACCAGAGGCAATGTTCCGAGTGGGGACGTGACGTGCTGTCGACTTTAGCGCGTTGGCAGTGATCAGGAGCGCGCCCACGTGCGGCAATCCCGCTGAATGGAGGGCCAAACATAGCGCTCAGCCACGAGGCGTGTAGAGGCACGTATGCTTGTATGGCTGAGGTTGTGGAGCTGGTTTAAAAGACCTTGGCGATGGCAAAGGGCAAATCAGATTGTTTTTGCCGACCCTGGAATGGGGACTTCTTTTAGCTGAAGTGAGGACATGCCCTTGAGAAGTTCCTGCAGCTCGGCGTCCTCGGTGAGGATGTCTCGGACTCGGTGAGGATGTCTGCTGTTATTTGCACCGAGCTGATGGTGGCCACACGTGAAAGCGGTCGACGACCACGTTGTCTTTCCCGCTGATATGTTGGATGTCGGTGGTGAACTGTGCTATGAACGACAGTTGGTTCTGCTGAACAGGCGGGAGTTTGTCGTGGCGTTGAGAGAAGGCGTATAGGTTAGAGGCTTGTGGTCATTATAAATGGTGCAGTGTAGCGCTTCAAGAACGTGGCGAAAGTGCTGAACTGCTTCGTATATCGCCAGAAGTGCTCTGTAGTAAGTTGGCGAACTTGAAGGTGCAGTGATCGTGGTTTCGTCGGTGGAACTGGCCACTGAAGGGGTGTCCTTCCGAGCTGAGAAAAATGCCAAGGGGTGCCAGGTGTTCTCCACGCGTTGCACGAGAGTGGCGCCGACAGCGAAACCAGACGCGTCCGTGAAGAGTCCTAAGGGAACATCAGGCACGGGATGAGAGAGGAGCGTGGCAGTACAGAGCGCTGCCTCGCATTCCTCGAAAGTTTGCACCAAAGTCGGTGTCCACGTGACGGGTTGGTTTCCTCGTAGACCAGCCAAGACATCATGAAGGGGCGCCTGGTAGTCGGCGGCGTGTGGTAAGAAACGCCTATAGAAGTTCAGCATGCCGAGGAATCGGCGAAGGTCTTCAGCGGAGGAGGGTTGAGGGTACTTCTGCAAGTCAGAGATACGTTCAGACAAGGATCGAGTTTCCTCAGATGAAACTTCGTGGCCGAGAAAATGAACGGTGGAAGCACCGAGCATGTTCTTCTGAACGTTGACGAGCAGGCCGTGGTCGTTGAGGCGCTGGAGTAACAGACGAAGGTCCCGTGGTGTTCTTCGGCGTCACGTGAAAATACCAATATATCGTCAAGATAGACAAAACAGAAGTCAAAGCCCCGAACGACTCCCTCGATGAAGCGCTGAAAAGTTTGCCCTGCGTTCCTTAGCGCAACGCTCACGAAGGAAAACACGAACAAGCCAAACGGTGATAACTGCAGTTTTTGGGACGTCGTTTCAATTGACGGGTATTTGCGTGTAAGCCTTCACCAAGTCCAGCACGGAGAAGACGTGACAGCCGTGAAAGCGGTGGACGAAGTCCTGTGTGTGGTGGACGGTGTAGCTGTCCGGGATGGTGCGCGCGCGTTGAGGGCGCGGTAGTCCCCACATGGTCGCCAGCCAGCGGTCTTCTTCGGGACAAGGTGAAGTGGCGAGGCCCATGGGCCATCGGAGTGACGGGCGATGCCTTCTCAGAGTATGGCCTCGATCTTTGCCTTGGCTATGCGCATGCGCTTTGGGACAAGGGGGGGGAGCAGACTTGTCCGGATACAGTGCATGGTGGTGCGCTGCACTGTGCGTGGCAGTCTGCTGGGGCGCGTCAAACCGGGAAACTCGACGAGGATGGCATGGTACGGCGAGTGATTGTCGACACTGAGGACCTTGATGCTTGGCTGTTGGGCACTCATCCGCTAGCCAGGTGTGAGGTGTCCTGTTGTCGCGTCGATGAGCCGGTCGTTGCGGAAGTTCGGATGGAGGTTGTAGTGAGCCAGAAAGTCTGAGCCGACGATTGGCTCGGCGACATCAACGATAAGAAAGTTCCAGTGAAGGTCGCGGCGTATGTTCTTGAGCTGAACGTGCAGGCGCAGTGAGCCGTACGTTTTGAATGTGGACCGGTTAGCCGCGCTAAGCTCAAAAGATGTTGGTGGGCGAGGACCTTGAAGGTGGGACCGCGGGTAGCTCCAGATGTCGGAAACGCTATCAATAAGAAACCGCTGTTTTGCGACTTCGTCGGTGACGAAGATGCGGTGGCCTCCAGGTTGGCAGCTTTTGGTCGTCTCCACCAGCTGCCGTTAGTGCTTCTCGTTGGCGGAGCAGGGTGGTCGACATTGCCGGGCCCTGTCACCGAAGTGCCTATGGTAGTAGCACCGGCCGTGCTCCATGCTGCTGGGACAAGGCGGTGACACAGTCACTGCTTTGCTGTTGGTATCGCTGACGCGTTGAAATTCGCTCACCTACGCGTTGCTCAATGTAACCGAGTTGTTGATCGATGTTGTCAATGCGGCGCCCAAGCTCTGTGGTATTGAGTGGTGCGGCGACAGTCTGGATGGTGGGCAGTGACTGCGGCACAGAGACCTCGATGATGCAGTCTATGATGTCGGCAAGGTCGTTGAGAGAAAACCTGGACTGAGCCTGCGAAATTGCTTGGACATGCGGTGGAAGTTGTAGAATCCAAATCACTTTCAGCAAGGACTCCGGGACTTCCTCCATTCTGCCCGTAAGAGCACGCATGTGGCGGAGCAGCTGTGAAGGTTTGCGTTCGGCGAGCTTGGCGGACTGAAGTTGTCGCAACTTCTGTTGATCCGAAGGTGACAGGCGGCGTACGAGTTCAGTCTTGAGGTGTTTGTACCGGTTGGTCAATGGTGGGTTGACGAGGATGTAGTGCATGATCATCATCATCATTTTGCGCGAGGATTAGAACAAGCTAGGCACTTGGTGTGTCGGACGTGGACAGCCACCGCGGCTCCGCTTCAGGCGTGGAATAAAGTTGCGAGAGAACGACACGACTACGTTGGCCGCCGTCCCGACGATCCGACGAGGTGCTTGAAGTCGTTCCTGCTGCCGACAACCTGTCCACCACGAAGTGCGTTTTCTCGAAGTCCTCGGCCGATGGTCCTTCTGGCACGCTTGCTACCTGCACGTTTTCCACGAGAGCGACGGCAGGCGACACCGTGGCCCCACCAGACTCCATGACGACCACCTTGCCACCCGCCTCGGAGTCTGGCACAGGTGACCTTTCGCCCGTTATTCACTTCCCGACCTCGAAGTTTTCGCCTTCAACAAGGTCCAATAAACGATACTTAACCTCTCGTCTGGCCACTAGCGACGCGTGTCTTGCGCCCGACTGCCCATCCGCCTTGGTTCTCGACATTTGGGCTGAAGGCAACCAGTCAGCCACGGGGTTTGTGTTTTCATCGTCCTCGGCCGACGACACTGCAGGCATGCTTACCACCGGCTCGTCTCGGCCGACCTCCATGGCTCACAACACGGCTGACACGTCAGGTGCTACGACGGCAACATCACCGAACGCCCAGGTGTCTACCATGACTACGGACATCGACACGCCTGCTATTCACCCCCCGGTCGCGGAGGCTTCAGTGTCGACAATGCCCGAAGGTGCCTCTCCACTCACCTCAATGATCTGTGTGTCCTGCCAGCAGCAACCATCCTCGCCCTCGCAGTCTCTCGCAGGCGAAGTTGAAGCCACAAGCTGTCAACCACGGCCAGACTTCCGAGATGTTGCGACTCTGACCGACGCTCCTGAGGACGACGTGCCTGGTCTGCCTATGTCACAGCAGACCGCACATCTCACGCCTGGCATAGAGGCACACATCTTCCATACCGACCTGCGCACGAACCGACGTGCGCCGACTACTGAAGGTGTTTCGCCAAGTCAAGGTACGCCGACTGAGCCTTCTCCAGAGTCCATATCTGCTGGATCCCATGACACGCCTCCTACTGAGTTCTTGACGGAAACCGTAGGCGAGCTGGCGTGTAACTGGACTGTAGGCACAACCTTTTACAAGCCGCATACGTCATTCACCTCTACCCAACGTGTACAATGCTACTTACTCACTGCCAACATAAGTGGTCAAGTCCACTCATATTCAATTACCACTCACGTCACGACACCTGCGTACCGAGATCGGCACCAGTGCTGTGCACGCCCGCGAAACCACCGTCAAAGCCATTGCTTGTCGATGGGTGGTCTGCAAGACTTCACTACGCCACTTCTAATTGCTTCGCGCAAAGGGGCCCAATCAGCTTTTGTGCACCCGTCGTCACCTCACCCTGAACGCCTCTCTACCTGCAATGCTCACTCGCGACACCCTGTGCGCTCACAGCTAGCCCCAGCTGGTCATCATGTCACCCACTTGTGTGCAAACACAGTTTCCAAACGCTTACTTCTTCGTCCTCTGCGCAACTCCCAGTGTCGCCCACCAGAGACCCACTGGTTCCCGATGGTCACTACACGTTGACAAACTGGACTTCCTAAACGGACACCTTGCGGATTGTCGTTCATGTATATAGTCTCTTTCTCTTTCTTTGTTATATACACTTCAAATCGCGCAAAGCGCTAGGGGGGGAGCCCTGTAGTGCATGATCATCATCATAATTTTGCGCGAGGATTAGAACAAGCTAGGCACTTGGTGTGTCGGACGTGGACAGCCACCGCGGCTCCGCTTCAGGCGTGGAATAAAGTGGCGAGAGAACGACACGACTACGTTGGCCGCCGTCCCGTCTTCCTCTCTCGGTACAAGGATATCGTGGACCTCGTTGGTGAATCGAGCGTCCAAGTGGGCGACGATGTAATTATAACGAGTGCGGTCCTGCGTGATGCGCGCCAGAGAAAACTGAGCCTCGAATTGGATGAACCATACGTCGGGCGCCCCTGCCGAAAACGGCAGGAGCTCGACGATGACGCGACGTACGTCCATGTCTGCGGTGGTCACAGGAGTGGTGGCGCCCGCTGGAGCAGGGCTTTGTGGGGCGTGGCCCAAACGCGCCTGTTGGTGGGCCCGATGTTGCTCTTGCAGTTGTTGCACTTGTTGGCGAAGAGCGACGAGGGCTTCTTACCCGACCATGGTGGCGTGGTTAGTTCCAATCACGGGTCACCAGATGTGGGATGCAGAGTCGGTGAAGGACGGATCGCAACATAAAACGTAACGA
Organism: Rhipicephalus microplus; assembly: GCF_043290135.1. Classification (NCBI taxonomy): domain Eukaryota; kingdom Metazoa; phylum Arthropoda; class Arachnida; order Ixodida; family Ixodidae; genus Rhipicephalus; species Rhipicephalus microplus. The sequence goes on from NC_134705.1 coordinate 183,154,907, forward strand.
TGTTTATTAACAAGCATATAGCAACAGCAGGGCAACCGTTCCGATGCTGCGCTCGAACGATTGGAGATCTAACAGACAGTAATGCCAAGGAATGTACAGGGGAAGTTATTAGAACCAGTGGAATGTAAATAAGAAGAAAGAAAAGTGGATGAAAAAAAAACCAGCCGTGAGCAGAACTGCTCACGGCTGCTCACGGCTGGGACCTGCTCACGGCTGGTTATTTTTTCATCCATTTTTCTTTCTTCTTATTTACATTCCATTGGTTCTAATAACTCCCCCGGAAATTCCGTGGCATTACTGTCTGTTAGATCTCATTAATATTGTGTCAAAACACGGAAAAACAAGCCCTTGTGTATACACTTCTTTCCCTTATATATATATATGATTTCATTTAATACGTCTCGCGCGCGCTACATCAATTCGTATATACGTGATAGTATATATATATATATATATATATATATATATATATATATATATATATATATATATATATATATATATATATATATATATATATATATATATATATATATATATATATATATATATAGTCAGTGGGAGTAATAATTCAATGGGCCAGTTAGTCTTCGTGAAGGTATGGGATATGGCACAACGGGAGCGTTGTCAACAAGGATAAATATATTTATTTCCCAACAGTTTCGGGAGGGGACCTCCCTTCATCAGGTATAACTCATCCCCTGATGAAGGGAGGTCCCCTCCCGAAACTGTTGGGAAATAAATATATTTATCCTTGTTGACAACGCTCCCGTTGTGCCATATCCCATATATATATATATATATATATATATATATATATATATATATATATATATATATATTTATTTATATATATATATATATATATATATATATATATATATATATATATATATATATATATATATATATATATATATATATATATATATATATACGAATTGATGTAGCGCGCGACACGTATAAAATGAAATTGACCCCCCCCCCCCCCCTTTCTTGCTCTGTCCTACCGAGATAGATAATATACCTGGCAGTTCGGTACGGCGCCCCCAGACGGCGCAACGTGCGCACGGCGCTGGCGCTGCCGCAAGCGTCGCGGAACCATCCGCGGGAGGGCTGGAACTGGGCGGGCAGTTTCGAGTCGAACAGCGCCACGCTGGCGAACACGAGCCGCGAGTCGGGACCCACGCAGTCGCCGGAGAACATGGGGCTCTCGAAGCTGAAGTCGGACAGCGCCTGGAACAGGCCGTCGATGTAGAGGCGGCACTCTTCGGCGCACGTGGCGAAGTCCCTGAAACAGCAATTGGCAGCCAAATAAAAGGGAGAAAAATGAACACTTATTGTGTTCAGAAAAAATTATTGTCACAAACGTCAATAACACTCAACAGAACATTTTCTTCACAGACATACAATAACGACGATGACAAAAGAGACGTCATTTAGATGAACATGGATATGAGATGACGTTGGAAGAACGTGTACATTCGATGGTACATACAAACACAACCACAAAAAATATTCACTTATTACGTGACATCACAGCTGGGCTCGCACGCCCCACGAGTTTAAGACGGCTAGTTCTGGCTCTGTAGTTTTGTGTAAGTCTCGCGACTTTGGCGAATTTTGTTATAAAGTGAATTGCATTAGAGATCACATTACCAACTGATCCGCATACGTTACTTTTAGCGGGAACAGCAATCTTTTACCATATAATTATACCATAACATTTACATTAGCGAAACGAAAATGTGAGGTTTAACTTCCCGAAACCACGATATGATTATGAAAGGCGCCGTATATAGTGGAGGGCTACGGAAATTTCGACCACCTGCGGTTCTTTAACGTGCACCCAAATCTGGGAACACGGGCCTACAGTATTTTCACCTCCCTCTAAAATGCAGCCGCTGCAGCCGGGATTCGATCCCCATTAGCGAAACAAAAGCCCTTCATTCAGTGTGATCGTGTATCACACTGGCGTATTATGTACGAGGATAAAGTACGGAGCAGGCGCGTAGCCAGAAATATTTTTCGGGGGGGGGGGGGGGGCACCACTTTGATTTCGGGAGCCCTCCTCCCCCCTTAGAATGGCCATTTCTTGCTCTTCATGTCTTGGCGTAAAATATTTCACGTGCCCGGTGTGCCACCGTCCCCCCTCCCCCTGAAATCGAGTACATGCTCTCTTCCCAACCTTTTGGCTTAACATTTCAGAAATTGCGGGGGCTTCTATTCTGGAACTAGGCGAAGCTTTTATAACTCGAATTTCGGCGTCGTAGGGGGAAAAACCGGGCGCCGTCGAGCGTGCGAAAAATGCTGCCTCAGAATGTGCGCTGGTGACGCGTTATCTGGAAGCGCACCATTTTGCAATTATTGAAGGTTCTCTCTCATTCTTGGGCTCGTCGTCCACCAACCGTTTCCGATATGGCAGCCTGGTCTTTTCGCTCAGGTGTCTTATCATTGCCTGTTGCCACATTTCATTGTTTTCTGGATACGAACGCACGACTGTCGTCGTTTTATATAGCAACTGGAGTGTGGCACTGCTCAAAGAGTTGTCAATGGTTCACTTCCAGACGTGGAGAAAAGATAAGAAGGGGGCGTTTCGCAGATAGGTATACAGTCAGACAAACATACATGGTAGAGATAGATAGATAGATAGATAGATAGATAGACAGATAGATAGATAGATAGATAGATAGATTGATAGATAGATAGATAGATAGATAGATAGATAGATAGATAGATAGATAGATAGATAGATAGATAGATAGATAGATAGATAGATAGATAGATAGATAGATAGATAGATAGATAGATAGACAGACAGACAGACAGACAGATAGATAGATAGATAGATAGATAGATAGATAGATAGATAGATAGATAGATAGATAGATAGATAGATAGATAGATAGATAGATAGATAGATAGATAGATAGATAGATAGATAGATAGATAGATAGATAGATAGATAGATAGATAGATAGATAGATAGATAGATAGATAGATAGAAAAGTTGTATATCAGGCACTTGAACCCCAAGTATCGCTTCTCATTTTTCCGGTAGTGCATTATTACGACCCTCCCTGATTGCCGTGGACTCGGCATACATCGTTTAAGCGGGTACGTACATGACGTGAATCTGGGGCGAGAACATAGCCAGCGGCTTGTGGTAGCGGGTGGCGAGGTGTACGCTGGCGTCGTGGCACAGCGTGAGGTAACTGGTCATCGCGCCCGCCGCTCCCAACTTCCTCCTGGGCCGATGGAAGTCGCAGCAGAACAGCATGCAGGCGTGCAGTCCGAAGACGTCCGTGAGCGAACTCTGGCGGCGGCCGACTCCGCATGCGGCAGTGTCCCTGTGACAGGGAATGAAATATTAATCGTTCATGGTGACGGTACCACTTAACTATGAACCTTCACATGAACGAGAGATCAACAATTACTTCGTCAAAAAAATCGATTTAGCCACATGGACGACGCAATGAATGCGATGCAACAAATTGGAATGTAATAAAATGTAATCATCTCTTTTGGATGCGATCTCCCGTAGCTCTACAAGCCACTTATATGGCCACTTCAAGGAGCAAAGGGGTTTTCGCGCTGTCCGTCAGCACAGCAGTGAAACTGCAGCATCTACGAGGGTATACTAGCAGTCTACTGATAACTCCCTCGAGAAATGGCATACTTTTAAGCAAAGTTCACTAATGCTTCATATTCTACGCCTGACGAAAGCCGTCAACAGGAAGCCTTGCTCGCGGGACGACGTTATCGATTTGTCAACAAGACGGCAACGGCAAAAACCCACTGATAGCGTCCGTATAATTAATATTGCAATAATAAAAACGAAAGAAATGTCCATCGACATGTTCTGGACGTAGATGGAGCACCTAGTCCAGGACTCCACAAACCACGGTAGCTGTGCGAGCTTTCTCAGACCATATTGGTAGTTGATACAGAAATACGACGCCTTATAGCGAGGGTTTCCACTTGGGCACTTCAGCAAGCCATCTTCGAAACACGTTGTCCTCCAACATCGCACCTTAAGGGTGTGGCATGGTGTCATCCTGATGTCAAAATCTCCCAAATAATCTTGGCGGCATGTAATGACGCCATCTTATAAGAGTATGACACCTTCGGCTATTCTGGCCTCTCAAAGCGAGTGTAAAATGCTTGTAAGCTTCAAAAAATTTTAATTAAATAACAGTGTAGATCTACGACCAGCTCTAGAGGCCATCACGGAGGGTAGGAAAAAGTGTCCTAACTTGGCCAATCTCCTTCGCATGACTATCGGACAAGAGCGATTCGATTAAAAAATACCGTGCACAAACCCTCATAGTCTGGATATCTCCTTTCTTGCGCGATCTTGACGCAAAGTCATTGGGCCGACACTGCTGTTTACCCGAAGCGTTCGATTGCCAAGAGCCTCACGTATTTTGAAATGGCAAATGAAAGACGTTCTGCGATCACTTTTCAGCATACTATTTCGTGGTGCTGTAGGGCCCCGCTATCTGGGTGACCCACCAGGTATGAACTGTCTGTAAATGCGTCAAATCAATACAATATTTTTTGAGGTCACTCGATATTCTGTTGCAGCAAAATTATCTCATGCTTGTCAGCTTCGAATCAAGTATGTTGGTCATAACTATACCAGTGGCTGTCTTGTTTAAAGCCCCTCCATGCGTTTCCCACCGGCAGTAGACTCGATGGAGAGCTTTTAGTCGTGCCTATCCGCGCTACGTGCCCTGCCCATGCGCATTTCTACTTGGTTTCCATTAAGATGCCCTTAACAGCCGTTTGCTACCCGTCAGACTCTACTCTCTTCTTATGATATCACCTATCATTTTCTTTTCCATCGCTCGCTGCGTCGACCTCAATCTAAGTAGCACGTACTCGGTGACAGCTTCCCCTGGCGAGTCGTCGCCCGCTAAACCGAGGAGGCGTCCGAGCTGCCGCCTCGTCTCGCCAGCTGCGCCGTGCTGCATCATGATGATCGTGCAGGCAGCGTGGTGGGGTGACAGCAGGACGGTGCCCTGGTGTCCCAGTTCCTCTCGCATGGCATTGCACAAGTCCAAGGGCAGCTGCAGCAAGGGCCCTCGAAGCTCAGCTTCCAGCGAGAAGGGCAGAGGGTGCGACACCCTGCGCAGAATAGGAGCCGTGTATATTTGGATGAGCGGTTCGGTGGTTCATGGATCTTCAAAGAACTTGAGAGCTCGAGAAGTGGGGTGACAGACGACGTAGAAAAGGGTGCTCGTGTTGTGTGGTGGTTCTGTCGTCAGTGCACTATCGACCACGGTTCTTTGAACTATATACCATGACCTATACACTATAGTAAGCAAGCAAGCACGCAGGTTTTGTTGGGTTTTGTGCGCATCATTCGCGCCGGTGACCGATAAGAGAAGGCGCAGGTGCATGCACCTATTGCTGGACTGCAAAGCACGTACCTCACGGTGAACAGTCCGCTCCAGCCCATTGGGCGGTATATGAGAGGGACCCTCGCGGAATGCATATCGTGGTGGCTTGACCTGCGAGGAAAGCGAATTAGCAGTAAATGCAAAAGGAAAAGTTTTAGCATGAACTTTTAATATATCTAATTACATTTAGTTACCGTGATAGCCATCGGTGGGGCAACTTACCAGCAGCGCTCGTAATATACAAGTAAATACGAAAATATGAGTATAACACGAGTGAATAGCGGGAATCTTCACAATAACTCTTACAATGTCTGCTTTCGAGTTTAGAGCCTAGGAACACTGTGCAGTACGTTCATGGTGAAAGAGACTTGTAGATTACATATGTATACAAGAAAAATATGATAGAGATGGAAGTAGATCAAGGCTGTGTCACTATGTCTCCTACGGGATTCGGAGTAATGTTACTTTCAAGAGCACGAACAAAACTGCCGTTTTCTCAACAAACCGTAATGTTCTGGCACTCGGTAAACCTTGAATTTGTACTGCAGCGTCCGGCAGAGAAGTTGCGACAATACAACGTGGCTTCACTGGTGGAGCTTGTTAACAACCTTAAACGTCGAGACAAAACCCAACTTTTTTCACGCCTTCTCGCCTCCAGGTCGATTCCGGACGATGCTGCCGAGTGGCCCGACATCAGCGAGTGCGAGGTAGTGCTCGACGTCGCCGTAAAGGCGCTGCTATCCTCCGAAGTCGAAGACATGACGCTGGACGCCTCCAACCGGGTCTGCCTGCGACGCCGTCGCGACTCCAGTAGCTCCTCTTGAAGTCGCTGCTGGTGCTGTTGAGCCTCTCGATGTGGTTGAACCGGTACCGTCTGCTCATGAGCGTCCTGGTGGGCATGTTGGCATTGGTCCCGTTGTTCCTGCTGCGGCAAGTGCCTCGAAGCCGGCTGGACTTCTGGGCTGTGTACCCGATCGTTTTGTTCCTGTATCCGTCGTTGGTCTGAACCCTGGCTACCACCGCCTTCAGTGGACAAACCCGGACGTTCCATTGGGCTGTGTGCACGGTCGCTTTGTTCCTGTACCCGCTGTTGGTCTGAACCCGCGCTACTGCCGCCTTCAGTGGACAAACCCGGACGTTCCATTGGGCTGTGTACAAGGTCGCTTTGTTCCTGTCCTCGATGTTGGTCCGAACCCGGAATACCACCTTCAGTGGACAAAGCCGGACGCTCCATCTACACTCGGCCTCAGTCAACCGGTGTCTATTCTGTAGCCTTGAAGGAACGACCGGCGGAAGGGTAGGTTCGCGTACTGGGAACTTTTTTTTTCAGGAAGACGATGATCTAACTCAGGGCGTTGCCGATGGCCGTTCGGTGGAGCGTGCAGGCGCGTGGCAGTCAAGGGGCGCGTAGCGGGCAGCTCTAGCTCGTGCGATGGCGATCTGCCAATACCCTTTGGATCGGGTCGCCAGCACTCCATCCGCAGCGTAGCCTGAACAGCGCGGCGGTAGCGATGATGATTGTGGCGTAACCTTCTGTAAGTGTAGTAGAGCGCAGTAGATCCTTGTATCTGTGACACAACCACAATATGACATTGGCCAGACACAGTCAGTTTCAAGGAAATCCTTGATATGGGCTATGCTTCTCCATATATAAAAATGATAAAAGTAGAAACTAAACACGATCACAAAATATTAGGTATAGCTAAAAAGGAAAATGTGAATATAGGTGATCAAGCGAATAATCTGACGACAAAAATAGAGCAATTGTGGAAATCAGGAGTGAACATTAATTCTAAAACCTGCATCTTTTCGAACTTATTAGAAACTCCACCAGGGGTCCAGCAACCTTTCCTTCACTGTGCTCAAGTAAAGTAGAGTAGAGTATGTTCTTATATTCGTGGCACACACCCACGCTGGGGGAAGGCCAAGAACAGGGTAGTAAACGAAAAAACTTTTAACCTATGTCAAATTGTGTCTATCAAAAAAGTGAATGAAATTAAAATTTAACTACAATATAAAATATTAAAAATAAAAATATTAAGAAAGCAGTCAGCGAAGCTTGCACTAAGCCACGCAAGGCTTCAAACGGCGAAAATGGACGATTCTGAAGATTCATCCATGCTTGCTTTTGGTTGTCGCAAGGCCGTAGCTAGCTGGCTCACGTCGACCAGCCACGTTGGTCTAGTGGCTAAGGCACTCGGCTGCTGACCCGGAGGTCGCGGGATCGAATCCCAGCCGCGGCAGTCACGTTTTCAATGGAGGCGAAAACGCTTGGTGCCCGTGCGCATGCATTTAGGTGCCCGATAAAGAACCCCCGGTAATCGAAATTTCCGGAGTCTTCCACTACGGCGTCTCTCATAATCATACGGCGGTTTGGGAACGCTGATCCCCGACAATTGTTATAGCTGGTGCAGGAGAAGGTTGTTGTTTTCAGATTTGTTTAAGTATATAGGCTGCTTGGCTGCTTCTATATATTGATTCCCTGATTAGAGTGATTAGAACTAAACCACAGACAGTCCCACACACGACGCGAGCACGTCGTCGTTTCCTCGAAGCCGCTGATGCCTTTCTCGTTCCCTAGTGTTCTCTTGCACGTACTCGAGGTCTTCGGCTCACCGCCGTTGCATGCCCCGCCGTGGTGGTCTAAGGTACTCGGCTGCTGACCCGCATGTCGCGGGATCGAATCCCGGCTGCATTTCCGATGGAGGCGGAAATGTTGTAGGCCCGTGTGCTCAGATTTGGGTGCACGTTAAAGAACCACAGGTGGTCGAAGTTTCCGGAGCGCTCTACTACGGCGTCTCTCATAACCCCGTGGTGGTTTTGGGACGTTAAACCCCACATATCAATCAACCGCCGTTGCATCGCAGCCCACTATACGGGGCACCGGCGGCTGGGCTAACCGTTGCCATCTGTCGGTTGTGTGTAGTGAGATTTACCACAATATTTGTGACACGTCCCCATTTATGATTGATTGATTGATTGATTGATTGATTGATTGATATGTGGAGTTTAACGTCTCCAAACAAGCATATCATCATGAGAGACGCCGTAGTGGAGGGCTCCGCAAATTTCGTCCACCCGAGGTTCTTTAACGTGCACCCAAATCTGAGCACACGGGCGTATACAGCATTTTCGCCTCCATCGGAAATGCAGCCGCTGCAGCCGGGATTCGATCCCGTGACCTTCGGGTCAGCAGCCGAGTACCTTAGCCATTAGACCACCGCGGCGGGGCCTGTTTATGACGATGACGGTTTTCTGGTAGGTCTTACAAATTTCTCTCGAGCGTATACAAGTTTGTTGGGTACTTCTTCCTGACCAGTGACGTGTCTTGGGCCTTACCAAATTTCTGCGGTGGGTTCCCGTTTATGATTCCAGCAACGGCGACAACGTCGTCGGGTATATACGCGCACGTTTTATTTTTTTAAAATCGGGGAAGAATTCATCGAGGACATTAAATTAGGCAACAGGGGGACACCTCAGGGCTCGGTGTTATCACCCACCCTTTTCAACATTGTGATGTTGAAACTGCCTGAACAGTTGAAGGATATTGAGAATTTAAATCACACCATTTACGCGGATGACATAACATTGTGGATGAACAAGGGCAGTGACGGCCAAATTGAAGGCTCTCTGCAAATCGCCATTGATAAAATCGTGGAGTACCTGGAGCCCAAAGGACTTAAATGCTCGGCCGAAAAGTCGGAAGCACTCTTCCTCATGCCCGCCGGAAAACGGCGGCTCCACAACAGGCCTGAAGTGGACATCCACTTGTATGTTAACGGCGCAGAGATCCCCGCGGTCGACAGTATCCGTGTCCTTGGACTAAGGATTCAGGCGAACCGTAAGAATTCTGAAACTCTTGCTAGGTTGGAAGCCAGTTCTAATCAGACATGTCGTCTCATCAGACGAATAGCGAACAGGCATGCTGGGATGAAGGAGGCGAACCTTCTTAGATTAGTGCAGACCTTCATAATAAGTAGGATAGTGTACGTGGCACCTTATTTAAAATTAAACCAAGCGGAGCGGGGCAAACTCGACACCATTATCAGGAAAAGTGTGAAAGTCGCGCTCGGACTTCCCCCAAACACGTCAACTGACAGACTTATGAAGTTGGGGGTATCTAACACACTCGATGAGCTAATTGAGGCTACTGTGACTGCACAACATCAAAGACTACTCGGATCTAAAACGGGGAGAGCAATATTAAAGAGATTGGGCTATGAGCCCACGCGTGAGCAAGCGCGTTCAAAAGACATACCAATACAGATCAGGGACAGGATAAAGATACCTCCGCTACCCAGAAATATGAACCCTAACTTTCACGAAGGCAGGCGTAAAGCCAGGGCAGAGGCATTACAATCTAGGTACACTGGTCGACAGGACGTCGCGTATACAGACGCTGCGGAATATAAAAGCAAAGCGGCACACACGGCAGTGGCGGTCAGGGGAGATGGTGGCCTAATTGCGTGCTGCACAGTACTTGGTGTCGAGACTGTAGAGGCCGAGGAAGTGGCCATAGCTTTGGCCATCAGCCAAAAGGGGATCAGGGTGGTCATCAGCGACTCCAAAAACGCTGTGAGAAATTCCGTATATTAAACATGGTAGGAGTACCCAAAGAGCAGATTCTGCTTGTCTGGGCTCCAGCTCACCAAGGACTTAGAGGGAACGAGGAGGCTCATTCCGTCGCCCGAGGTCTCACCTACCGGTCGACCCCTGGAACCTCCCAAGTTACCGAACAAAGAAGCGAGTATATGCGCACATACCATGAAATCGTCGCACACTACAGGCTGAATCGGCAAGTATACCCGAGAGCGGACAACTCACTAAGTAAGAAAAACGAGATTTTGTGGCGAAAGTTACAGACCGGGGTTTTTCCAAACCCTGCACTTTACAGCAAGTGGCACCCCGCAGTTTTCCAGTCCCAGTGTAAATTTTGTGATGACGTAGCGAATTTGGTCCACATGGTGTGGACATGTCCAAGTAAAAACGATGGTTCTCGCACTGTAGAATCCTGGGAGGCCCTGCTCTGCAGCCCAGATCCCAACGTCCAGCGCGACATCATCAGTCAAGCCCTTGCTGCTGCCGCGTCCCAAGGGATTCCGGCCGACAGCTAGGGGCAACGGGCCATGCCTGAGCAATTGACTGACCTTTTAATAAAGTTTTCTCTCTCTCTCTTAATCAATCAGTCTAAAAGAATATTCGGCTGAATTCTTCATCTTTAAAATAACTCATCATCATTAATTCGTACTTAAATTTGTTGTATTAGTTAGTTCTAACTTGAATTATTAGTATACTAAAAACACCGAAAAAAATTCACCTACTACTCGGCCAATGCCCCCTGCATTGGGTGTGAGCCATCAGAGAAGGAGGAGAAGGAGAATACTTCAGCGTGAAGCGGTTGGGCTCCGCCGTTGACTCCGCGCCGTTCCTGCCGCAACGAAATGAGGCCACCTTCGAACAAACTGCCAGCGGTGAGTGGAGACGTCCATAATGCAGTTAAGCTTTCCAAGGAAAGGTAACGAAGATAAAGTAGGGGAGTTTTGGTTTGCGAGATCAGGATGCGGGAACACCGCATTGTAAGGCTTAAGCTTACAGTTGCGACACGCAGGTTGCGGGATCAAATACCGACTGCGGCGGCTGCATTTCCGATGGAGGCGGAAATGTTGTAGGCCCGTGTGCTCAGATTCGAGTGCACGTTAAAGAACTATAGGTGGTCGAAATTTCCGAAGCTATCCACTACGGCGTCTCTAATAATCATATGGTGGTATTAGGACGTTTAAACCCACATATCAATCAAGCTTATATTTCCGACCCTGGTTGATTCTTCTTATTTTTTCCTCACTTCAACACGAATCTGAGAACGCAAAATTTCACCTTAGTTCGCTCCCACTGAAATGCGACAGACATAAGAGCACGATTCAAACCCGTGCCTTCGCGCTACTAAAATGATCTAGTATCCACTAAGATCTACTAAGATCTACTGATATGATCTATTATCTTTTTATTCCTGTCATACTTCCTCTTCTTTTCTATTTTTATGCGTGGCTTTGTCTACGTCACGCTAGGCGACAACAACGTGCGTCAAACGGGGCCGCTCTCGGGTACTCCCGCATCATCGTGAAGGCGCTCGAAAAACACGTAGTGGAGGTCTTGTCCTTGGTGCCACCGCACGCTCAGCATGCTACAGATGACTATGCTATCCGTGGTTGTGTCAGCGTTAAGCCAACCCACACGAGACAGTGGCGTGCTCAGGGGCTGGCTTACCAGGCACCTGCCCTTCCCAAAACTTACTCTTCCCGCAATTGGACAATGTTCTTACGTTACTTTTGATGGCGCAAGAGCCATGCTTGACCAAAGAGTGCCTGCCGCTGGACACAAAGCACAAGATGGCACTTGACCACTTGCAATTGACTTCCTTGCACCCACTTCGTATCAGAGATGGGCCAGAGTTGCTGGCACGTGCATCTTTGGGGGAGTATACTGTGGGGGCATGCTGTCTGTGCCACTAACATGAGACGACAGCGTATACAACAGACTAAGCCTTCAAAGTGTTCCGACTTTTAAAAAGTTGCTGGATCGAGGAATTGAACCTCCTGATGCACGAGTTTTCTTTGTATCGATTTCAGGATCGGTCGTGCGACGCAGCACCCGTCCCTTACTCCAAGCGTCTTGTGTGCTTGGTCGTGTTCGCCGTCGTCGCCGCCTTTGCGGCCGCCATGGTGCTCCTCTTCTACGTCTCCACTACGGTCATCCGTACCTACGCCAGAAAACGCGACGGTGACGGTCCGAAGGATCACGTGAGCCTCTCGTGTCACACCGACGGCTGCTCCCGGTTCGAGGCGCTGCTCGCGGACACCCTCAACACCAGCGTCGACCCGTGCCACGACTTCAAGGCGTACGTCAGCTCGCGCTGGCTGCCCGACCCGTCCAAGGAGCTGGACGCCCAGTGGTGTTACGAGTGGAACGTCAAGTACGCCTGGATGCGCATGATGGTCGGCGAGATACGACTGCGTTCCAATACGTCGTCGCTGGACCGCCTGATGGCCGATTCCTTCGCAGCATGTGTGCACAGGTCGGAATTGCCCGGGTCTTTCTAGTTTTATGGCGAAGCCATTAGGTGCTTCAGTAGTAAGACCGGAAAAACCCACTGAAGACCAGAAGTATGCCTAAGCAAGGTTGCCCTGGTGCATGGGTGTCGGCAGGGCGGTGCAAAAGGGGCACTACCCCCCCCCCCCCAAAAAAAATCATGCCGTCGAACAATGCATTGATCCCCAAAGAACTGGCATTCCTCGACTATATGAAAGCCATGACACACACTTTAGACGCGTATTTGGTTTTTTTTTCTGCTCGTGCATTTGTGCATCATGTCCACTGTTACGTCCAACGATAAGGTTTTTCTGCTAACCTTTCTGACACTTCTTAATAGACGGAGAAAAAAAAGAAAATTGTTCAAGCAGCTTTGCACTAGCTCTCTCAAGCCTGAAGGAATATATGCACGGCAAAGTTGTCGACCTTCTTTCTTTGCATCTGTTGTTTCAATTTATTTCTATTTTTCTATCTTTTTTCGTACTTTCTTCCCTTTCCCTTATTCGTTCTTTCTTTTTATCTTTCTTCTTTTTCTAATCTGTTTTGCTCTGTCTTTTTTCTATCTCCCATATGTATATCTTCCTCTGATTCTTTATCGCTCTTTCTTTCTATTAGCCTTGTGACGATCAGGAAAATGAATTCCTGTAGCTGCCTTGCATGCTTGATTGATATGTGGGGTTAAACGTCTCAAAACTACCATATCATTATGAGAGACGCCGTAGTAGGGCTCCGAAAATTTCGACCACCTGGGGTTCTTTAACGTGCACTCAAAACTGAGCACATGAGCCTACAACATTTCCGCCTCCATTGGAAATGCAGCCGCCGCAGCCGGGATTCGATCCCGCGACCTGCGGGTCAGCAGCCGAGTACCTTAGCCTCTAGACCACGACGGCGGGGCTGTCTTGCACGCTCACTCCAATACAGAGTATGGTGACATCCCATTTTTTTAATAAAAATTATGGCTCACTTCTATCGGCGCGCACGCTCCCAAATAGAGCCTTTAGATTGCACGATGCTAACGTCTATATATTCTTGCACAGCGTTAAACAGCTGTAGTGTAGGGTTTGCTTATTGATGTATATTGTCAGTTATATTGCCTAATTGATAGCTAACGTTGCCATAGTAATGGCTAGTCTTGATTGTTTAGTGTTACGATCTGTCTCCATGCGGTTTCAAACCAGTGGTTCAGCTGCCAACTGAATGCTTTATCCAGCATCTTTTGTTTTTGCGAACAGGGCCGATGAGGATTCCAAGGAAACGCGCAACAAGTTTAAGCAATTGATGCGCGACCTGAGCATTCCTTGGCCCGAACAGCCACCCAGTGACGTCGACCCGTTCGAAGCCCACCTCAACCTGAGCATTCGCTGGAACGTGGCACTCTGGTTCGACGTCAAGATGCTTCCCGCCCGTACAGCAAGCGGTCGTAAGGTGATTTACATCTACCCGAGCGCGTACGCCAAGTTCTGGAGGGAACAGTACCTCACCATGACTAGCCAGGCCTCGATGCGCCAATACGTGGACCAGTACTTGGCCTCCTTCTACGACACGTCGACACGGAACGCAAGCGGCGAGCCGGAACAACTTTGCCAGTACGACGCGGTATTCAACTTCACCAGGCAAGTTGTCTTTCAACTTGCCGGCGTCATCATGAAGGACAAGTCTGTCGCGGTCCTCGGGTTTGACTCCCTGGCACGAGCGTTCGGTCAGAAGACGGATCGCTTCGTTTCGTTGATGAACAAGTACTTCTTTCCCGGGAACTTCTCCTCGTTCGAGCCGGAGGACAGCGCCATTGTGAAGGCGACGGACACATTGAACGTCGTTCGTCAAGTCGTTACCGGCACGGATGCCTCGACTGTGTTGAACCACTTGGGCTGGTGGATGCTGCAGGTGTTCGCTCCCATAGCGGACAACCATTTCTTCGTCGAGAAGTACGGAAGCGTTGAGAAGGCCGAGCTGCTGCGCCCGCTGTTCTGCGAGACCCAGGTCGAGTCTTCCTTTAAGATTCTGCTCCTCGCCAGACATATGGCCGCCCGCTTTCGAGATCACCAGATCCAACGCATCTACGAACTCCTGAACAGCGTACGCCAGGCTACCGTGGCCGAGATCGGCAAGTTGGATCTGCCGGTTAATACCAAGGTGGTGCTGACGAGAACGCTTAAGCACTTGCGCGTCAACCTGTTGCCCAGGCCACAGTACCGGTCTGAGACGTTGCTCCGGCACATCTACTCGTTCGAGTACGCGAGCAAGAAGACCACGCTCGACTACTGGATCTCGGAGAGGAAAGGCAACGCAGCACTCATCGGTGGCAGCGCGTACTTCGAGGACAAGCGGCTGCCACACAACTACTTCAAGGAACTCTTCTCCTACGACAGCATCCTGGACACCATCAGCATGTCCATGGTCGTGGTGCACGAGCCGTTTTACTACCTTGACGACGAATTCGGCGCCATAAACTACGGTGGTTTGGGCGCGGGCTTCGCCAAGACCCTCATAGAAGGCCTCGTAAGTGACCCAATGTTACGTGCCGCCGTCGCCAGTGACGCGTCCAGCGGCGCTGACGAAAGAAACGCGAGACCGCTCTGGGGCGCTGCGACCGGCAACGATACTAATGGCTCGCCACAGCCCGAACTCGGTCTGATCGCTCCGGTCTTTCTGCCGGCGTTTCGCGCGTTCCAGGCGAAGATGCGTGGGGCCGGCCCCGTTAACGCGGGCCTATTCTCGCCAGCAAAAGTGTTCTTCGTCAACTTCTGTCACAGTCAGACGCGCATGGCGGCAGGCTTCGACTGCAACTCCGCGCTGCGAGGAACAGCCGATTTCGTTTCCGCGTTTCACTGCAAACGTGGTAGCAGCATGAACCCTTGATATTTTTTCAATCCTAATAGAAAGAGTACAAGACTATTGTCTTAACACTTCTGAATATTCATTATAATTATTAGTCCGTTTATTTGGTTGCTAGGACATGTGTGTTTCTGCATAATTGTGCGTGTGCCGTGTACGGTGTCGTGAAAAGCGTGTTCCACTTGTTTAGATCCACGATGACCGAAATTTTATATCAACAAAATAACTGTACGGGTCTCATCACACGATACTTCTCGATTACTCCAAATCATAGGAATTGCTGTGAATCTTTCTGATGGCAGTAGTAGCTTATATTCACATCCAGCTTTATTTCGCTGTTTGCCTCCTTTATTTTTTACCAGGGATATATATGTAAAGGAAATTACCAAGAACCCGCAAAGAAGCAGACTGATGAAAATTTGAATGCTAGTAAGTACGTTAACAAGACGAGTGAAGTTCGCGTAATGCATTGACAAAAACCACGTACGCTTCATTGGCTGACTGCTTATTTAAAGGCCGACTCCGGCGATTTTGCAAGGTCAATGTATCTCGATGAATTTCACTGCCTATACGTTCATTTGCACGTTTGCACCACTCGTTCATGCAGAACTGCAGGTTTGAGAGTTTTCGCAGATTATTTTCTAGCGAATTTTATAGCTTGCCTCTAAACGCTCACCTCGCTTGACCCTATAATGACACCATAGTGTGTGTGACGTTGATTTTTTGCAAAACGGACGTGACGAAACTGATGTGCCACTGCAGCGTCTGCTTGTCTGCTGGAGTGTGTGGGATCGGCCGGTGCCTCCTTGATTGAGCGTGCGATTTCCCTTTCCGTGTTGGTGGATGTGCGATGGGTGGCAAGTGATGTTGCGTTGTGGGCCGCACAC
This sequence comes from Rhipicephalus microplus, assembly GCF_043290135.1. NCBI lineage: Eukaryota > Metazoa > Arthropoda > Arachnida > Ixodida > Ixodidae > Rhipicephalus > Rhipicephalus microplus. Next base: position 183,171,123 of record NC_134705.1, read on the forward strand.
CGTTCGCCGCATATTCACCATAACAGCGTAGGCGTTTTAACCGATATCGTTGCAGGCGCACACTCGGACGACCCGGACAAGTACTGCTATCTGGCTGCGTTATGCGCAACCATGGCAGGTTCTGGCCAAGTGTGTCGTCATACGTAGAAGCACACTCAGTTGGGTTTTGGCATTGCCGTTTTTGCCTCTTAAAAATTATTTGAGTTTGTCGAGCATTTCAGTTATCGGGCGCGGGACAAAAGTGTCTCGGGAACATGAAAGCCCCTTTACCCTGACATGGACGAAAAATCGCAGGAGTTGGCCTGTAATTCCGTTGCTTTGTATACGTACTGTCAGAGATAAACATTTCTGGGATTGATAGATTTGTTAATTGGCTAACCTAGCTGGTTTAGATAGCCTTGACTATGTGATGCAGGTTGTTTCCAGGTTGCTTCTAGGGCACTGCTATGCTATAGGTGATGCTAGTTCCTTTTTTACGTTTTAGAGCAGACAGATTCGAGTTGAACTACACGCAGTCACCGACACGATGCGCGTCCACAAACTTTGGAGACGGAACCTCGCACTGAAACCACGCTCTCGCACTTCTAGGGGATCTACACGTCGCTGGCGTAGGGCACTCCATCCCTTTGTGGTCTTCTCAGAGCCCCCATCATACCTTTCTTGTCTTCTAAGATTCCCTAACATTCTAACGTACTCGAAGTCTTGGATCACCGCCGCTGTTTTGTAGCCATTCGGACGGCTGTCATACTAATTTTTAGTAAAGTAGTGGGATTCCATTTTCGTGGCACATTTTATGGTTAGTTGGGATAACTATCGCCTCGATCATATTAAGTGAACCAATTGCAATTAGTGCGTTTTGCTCAATGTCTGTGGCACTTGACCGTTTATGATGAGGATAGTTTACTGACAGTATAGCACGCACAGATCCCTGCCAGCTTAAGCAGCTTCGCCTTTCTAAAGACGAGTTCAAAGCAAGTCTGGCCACCCTGAGCCCCATATAAAACATTCAACCTGTAGTACACAAGTTTCGCGATCAATTTGCAAAATTATCCACCAAAGGGGAAGGGGTCGTGCATTAAGTGGGCAGACATTCGTTATTTACCACATTACCACAGAGGCCGTGTCCAGTGCACGTTTGTCCCCGGGTGTACTTCGTGCGAATTGGAAGCGTTCCATCCCGCGATTACCCAAACACTACGAGGTAAAAAAAAACACAGTTGTACCTATCAGACGCGAACGACAGTGTCGCAGACTCGCTACAGGAAGTTACTTCGAGCACCGAAAGAACCGCTGCCTTCTGAAGGCCGAAAATGGAAAGCTGAGAGTGACAGAGAAAGTCCATCGCTATACGCCGAAGGCGTCAAGGAGAGACGGAGTGATGGGGATCTGGTGTCGCGTCTTGTTCTTTGGCAAATGTATTTATTTAGTTAATTTTAAAGCACAAGGAGCTAACTTGCCCAAGCAGGAGGGGCAGTGCACATCCATGAAGTTCAGCTTGGTCAGCGCCCGAGCAGCCGGTTCTTGCTGTGCAGGGAAAAAACCTTGGGGTGGTTTCGGGCTCTGGAGCTGTGTATCCGGACCATGCACAGCCTACGGTTTTCAGGCTGACCACATCAGAACCTGATTCCCTCTCAAGGTTTCGCCCCGCAGAGCAATTACGGGCTGCTCACGTGCTCTACACAGACGTGGCCACGGCTGTACATAACACGGTCAAGTTATTTATTGGACAGTATAACTCTCACGAAGCTCACGTTATCACTCACTCAAAAGGCTATGCCAACAGGCAAAGACATCCTTTGACGACGAAACCTTTATTTGACTTTCCTATAGAACTATCGTTGAGTGGAATAGACTTACCAATAACGTTGCAAGCGAAGGTTCATTGTATCTCCTTCAGAATTGCTATTGATCCTTTGCAGTATCGATCCTGATTATGTAATTGATATGTGGGGTCACGGCCGCCTGGAACGGAGCACGCGTCCGATCCAGGCGGTTGCGGTAGGGTTTAACGCCCCAAAACCTCCATATAAATAAAAGACACGGCAGTCCTGATTATGTAATAATTAAGCATTGGTGGTACTGGATAGTTCTTTTTTGTATTTATTTAAAAAAATTTTTGGGATTTGCTCACCTTTCACTCTTCACGTCAATTATTTATACTACTGATTATCTGATTTTACTCTTTTCATCTTCGATACTTCTTGTATTCATACGACTCTACGTGTATTCCTTATGTTTATAATGCCTGTGGTTCTTTTCCTTGCAATTTATTTTTCTGTATCACAGCTGTCATAATTTTTTTGAGAGATAAGTACCTCAAAATTAACATTCAGAAGCCTTTCCGCGAATCGTAAAAACCAAGCCAATCAAAGCTTCGCACGTGCGAGCCCCACCTATTATATTTATTTTCTTTCACTGTATACCGCTTTACGCAAATGGTCCCTCCCAACAGTTTCCTTCCTCCATGGGGCCTTCATCCACGTAGCACAACGCTTCAACTGGCAGGCAACAACGATGGTAATGCACTCATATCCAAGCAACAATGAAATGTCGCTAAGTGAAATGACAATTTTCGAAAGAATTTGATTTCTTAGTGCGCAGGGAACAGTAGCTTGTCACGATTGGCAAGTCACTGAGCCAATTGTGGGTGCACTCCAAAGTTTGATAAATGCCGAGTAATGGCAAGATATAGGGACAAGAAGGCATGTGGAATAATGAAGCGTTTTATTTTATTCGCAAAGCAGGAACTGAGTGTGTATAAGAGCCCCGTCCGTCAATATGTTGGACAATGAATACCAGTATCTTTTCAATTAATTTTTCATTTCAAGATACGAATGGGATGTTGTTGTTGTTGTTGTTTCCCTGTGCAAATGGCTCGTACCCAAAGAAGGTGATTGGCCGAATATAAGGTGAATTTGCCCTAAACTTTCAGCATTGCGTCATTCCTACAATTTTTTGTAACTTAATTTTGATTTAAAATACCGATATCAAGTTTGCAGAAAAAAAACGAAGAAAAATATTGAGACAGCAATTTAGCAAGAAAATCGTTTAGTCGCAGTGACATAGAGAAAGAAGAAGACAAGAGCGGACACTCCGCGAAACCTGGCCTCAGGAAGTGCGTCACGACTACGTAACGAACTATTGCTCTCACCAAACGTCAGAGGGCGCAAGCGCAAAAAAAAACAGTTATAATCAATGCAACAAAATTGTTTTTACAAAATAATAATTATACGCCCAAATTTGGTATGTTCTTTATACATAAAAACAATTTATTCAACACACCTTACGCGATTATTTTTCTTCAGCCGTACTGTCATAAACACCATCTACCCAGCGACAAGCCCACGCATGACTGACAGCGAGAAGCATTCGTCGCTTTCGTCAACGTCGGCTGCGTCGGCGTTTTCGTGCTTGAGATAACAGGTGAGGCACGTTATCAAGCGAAGCTTGTTTAATGACATGTTGTTGGTCTTGTTGGGTCATTTTTTCAGAAAACGGTTACACTTGCGCGAATAAGACACCATGCAACAAACATAGAAAGATGCACACACACACGTTGCGCTTCGAGTGTGCGAGTTTGTTTCTTACGTGGCGTCTCATTCATGCAGTTGTAACCTTTTTCTGAAGCTTGTAAGGACTGGGAGGTTCGCTAAAAAGAAAGTTTGTGGCTCTATGCGGCGGCTAGACGGGAACATTGTGCAACGTATGCAGTATAGCAAAGGCGGCACGGCGTCAAACCGAGGCGACGCGTGCTGCGTCTGCCACGGACGCGAGCGTCTGTGCGCTGAGCGTAGCTGGGCAGCTAGGTCATAGGCTCGGTGCAAAATATTGAGAAGCATTCGCTGGGCTTCGCATGCTTCACGACGCGTTTCGCGAAGGCTCGGAAAGCGAATAATTCTTGGTGTGCCGGAGGCAAATCTGGACTAGCCAAGTGGCCATCATCTTCGTTTTTTCGCTAGTCTTGTGCCACTAGTGCAAGCTGCTCACAAATTTTTTTGACGTTTCCAATATAATTTTACCGCATAAATTTCAACTACGATTTTTCTTCCAAAGGTACTGCTGATACTGCGTACGTACGAAGGTGTTCTAAAGTTCCCAGGCCGCGATACCATTGCATTACAAGGGATAGCGGCCTGGAAACTTCTGAAGATCTTTGTTCGTGGTCTTGACGTATATCTTGGCAAGTCAGAGTTTTATGGGTCACATATGTATCACTGGTTTTGTATTGTGCATCGATTAGCTAATCATTCAAAGGGGTTTGTTGGTACACTTATGACGTTCACATATCTTTTTCGTAATTTGACAGCGAAGCATCCACTTACTAACATTTTCAGACCGCGCTGACGCCATGCCGTCCGGCGGTCCAAGCTACGGCAGCTACTGCTGTGTATCGTGGTGCTTCAACAATGGCAGAACCCACAAGAAGCCTGGGACGAGTTTCTTCCGCATACCATGGGACGGCAGGTGTGTGAAAGCTTTTGTATGGTTTGCATGTCTTTAGGCTTACTGTTCGTACTTGCTCAGTGAGGGTAACAATAAAAAATCACTATTCAAGCACTTCCCCTTTCAGCTGATAGTTCATTTCCAATGCAGGATGAAAGCATGGATGCAGTATGCTGGACGCGATGATCTCCTTTGTAAGCCGGCCAGCCTATTGTACGCAACGTACAGGGTTTGTAGCGACCATTTTACTGCTCAAAGTTTCATGAACCCTGGGCACACAAGGCTTACAAGAATGGCTGTTCCCAGTGTGCAACCAGCTGCACCATGTAAGTGATTGACTGAAACTCAAATATGTGCAATGGCAGCCACTTGTATTGAATCAGTGGCGACAGTTAACCGTGAAGATCTTTGTAGCCGATGGAGAAGCCTCACTATAGAAGTAACACTTGGAAAGTCTTAAATTTTGTGAATTGTGGGCTATTACCTTCCTAACAGCAGCTTTACATTTCTGTCGTTTTTTGATGCTCTTGACCTGCGCAACTTGTTTTAAAAGACTTTAAAGGGCTATTTCACGTTGTCTTCAAGCCTGAGTGCACATGTACGTATACCTTTCATCAGTGAAAGCTGCCACTGTTGATAATTCCAAAAATCACAAATTACTTGTTTCCTAGCTGGTGCCTTCTCTTTTCTTCCACGTTCGACCAATTTATGCGTTTGAAAGAGCTGTTTAAGTTTCCCCATGCTACAAGCTTTGTAACTTGTACCAACTGCACATATATGCAGGTTCTCTGAGCGTCGCTTCAAGTAGTGACTGTGACATGGCTGCAGAAGCTGCACTGCAAGGTGCGGATGAGCTTCAGTTTGTGTTATTTCAAGCCTCTTACTGATACATTGTCGTCATTTCATTTCTTCAGGACCTGCGGTAGAGGCTTCGAAAAGCGGCTCCCACACATTGAGGTGCCCCGATGAACAGGGTGCGTTCAGTGTCACGATTTCTTTTTTTTACCGAAATTGACTGTTGACCAAACCTCTGCAGGTGGCAGCTCCTTTGTAGCTGGTGAAAGAATTTCCGCTGACTTCGTCTTGCCGGAGAAAACCTTAACCAGTCATTCAGCTGTCACAAAAGGAACTTGTGTGACCGGTAAGTTGTATGTTCACTTCAACACCAGAGTGGATTGATATAGAGACTTCCGCAGGCCGCTCGCAAGATTGTTCCGACAGCACTGTCCGAGGCACTGAACAAGCTTCACAAAAACCTCCAGAAGACGTCTCCGCCAACAGCTCCACGCCTGAGTGCCCTAGAGAAAATGGTGACTATGCTTTTATTGCAGCTGTTTTTAATGGGCTATTTTATGTTTAGGGGGAGGAAACTATCTTCAAAAGGACACTACTTGTGCACTTGCAAAATGTAAGGGTGGGCTCTCAGTGATTTTAATTTTTTTTGTGCATTGTCAACATTGTGAATGGTTTGTTTTTAGGTAGTGGAATCGAAAACTTTGCACCACAGAAAGTTGTGCACCTTGGGTCTGAAAGAGCGAGGAAAGTGCTCGTATGGGATTAGTTGTTCTTCGCTTTTACATCCATTTTTTTGTTTATTGCAGTGCGTTCCTGTGTGCCAGCGACAATGTCTCCATCAATGAAGTACAAGCAAACCATTAAACATCTGCAAGCCAAAGTAGCAGCACAGCGGAAACTATCAAAAGACTGCGGAGACAGCCTCACCGAGCAGCGTCATCGACTTCAAAGGCCCTTGAAGTTATCCGACCGCACGTCACCGAGGAGGTTTTTAAACTTCTTTCTGCACATGTTCGCTTGAGGCCCAAACGCAAGGGCAAGCGGTTTCCCGTGTGGTTCAAGAAATTTGCTCTTCACTTAAACTTCCGAGGTCCGCGAGCATACCAATTTCTGGCTCCATATTTTTCTTTGCCCTCCCGGCGTTCATTAAGGAGGTGGCTAGCTAATGTAAAGATGACTCCAGGCATAATTCCAGGAATCCTTTCTTCCATTGCAACAAATACTCAAGCTTGGAATGAACGGGACCGAGTGTGCGCTTTAGTTTTCGACGAAATAGCACTCAAAAAGAATTTGTACTATGATGCTGCAAGAGACGTTGTCCAGGGTTTTACAGATGATGGCACTCATCGCACTTCAACCATCGCTGATCGAGCACTGGTTTTTCTTCTTGTTGGCGTTTCGAGAAAGTGGGTTCAACCAGTTGCTTTTACTATAGGGCACACATCAACACCATCATCTGTTATGCATAACTTGCTGGTGTCACTCATTTTGGAGCTTAGGAGCATTAATATTGCAGTGAAAGCAGTCATTTGTGACCAGGGCAGTTCAAATGTAAGTCTCGCTAACCAACTAAGAGTGACTGTAGCAAAGCCTTTTTTTGAAGTTAATGGTGAGCGGGTATATTACATTTTTGATGTTCCGCATTTAATTAAAACAACGCGCAATAATGTCCAAGCACACAAGTTATACATTGGGGATGACATCGTTAACTGGTCGCACATTGTAAGCCTTTACCAATCCTCACATGAGTTGCGGTTGCGATTGGCTCCAATGTTGACTGAACGGCACGTTCATCAGAAACCTTTTTCTAATATGAAGGTCAGCAGAGCAACTCAGGTCCTCAGTGCATCAGTTTCGATTGCCATCACGGCATTGGTGTATGCGAAGGTGCTGCCTGCCTCGGCCATCACTACAGCTCAATTTTGTGATCGTATGGACAGGATTTTCGATGCCTTGAACAGCTCGAGTATAAAAAGAACTTCGCAAAAGCTGCGGCATGCAATCATGAAAAATGATTCAGAGCTGATTGACTTCCTCTGAGGCCAGCTTCCCTGATTGCATCATGGCAGTTTGTTGGCAGACGTCAACCACAGACCATCGTAGGTTGGCAAATTACAATTCAGGCAATTTGTCAACTATGGGACGACCTCTCCAAAAATTACAATTTTGAATACCTGTTAACATGCAGGCTTCAACAGGATCCTCTGGAGAACATATTTGGCCACATTAGGCAAAAACAGGGTTGCAACACCAACCTCAATGTAGCACAATTTATTTGTGGCCTGAAGCACATCTGCATAAGAAAACTCTTCAAGCTGTCAGAATACGGAAATGTCGAGGATGATGAATGTGACCTCCGCCAGGAGCAGCTCTTGCCATTCTCCCTCACCAGTGCGTCTCTTGTGGATAATGAATAGTGTGCACAGCCACAGCCTGACGACTTTCCCGCTCTAGACGATCTCTCTGAACTTGCGACAAACGTTCACTCCCATATTATCGATGACTCCGCTGCATATTATGTAGCTGGTTTTCTCATCAAACACTTCCTTCGGAATGCATGTTACGATTGCAGTTGCCCACAGTTACTGAAAGACGACAGTGAGGCGCTTAAGGGTACCCACCAGTATTTCACAATGCTCAAAGCATGCCACGTCCCCAGCAAACTTTTTGGGAATCTCACTGTGCCATCAGAAGCAGCTTTTGCATACGTACAACAACCTGAACCTCACTTTCTTGCCATAATTGAGGCCACTGCACATCACCTGAAAGTGTGCGATGTTTTGTATCACCATCTGTCAAGTGTTGGCGATTTTCATTTCTGCTCTGCTGGCTGTCGCGCGAGGTTTCTGAAAATGTTTTGCCGGGTTCGTTTATGTTGGCATGTGCGTTTTGTGAACCGAAACTTAAATAGGATTAGGTTCCAGTCTTCAATCTCAGGCATACAGCTTGACAAGTTCAAAGGTTAGCAATTAGCGGCGCGTTTACACTAAAGTATTCGAGTTGAGCCGAATCCTGCAATAGCTTTGTTATGTCATTAATTCGTTACAGCAGACTTCATTGTGGTCTTATATGCTTATATTCAGCTCAACTGGACTAGCCACTCCTTCGTTGCATACATTGTTTAGGTTACCCGCTATGAGGAGTAGGGGCACTGTGTATTCGCTCGAAGTGATTTGCATAACCTTAAAAAGAATGTTGGGTATCCTGTCTGTATTTTTGTAGCAAATGCGGGCGAACTGTACACTTTACTGTGGCTCACTTGGTCACTGTGTATGCTTTATCTCTCCAGCTCAAGTAATATATCGATAACAAAACCGCTTGTTCAAATGTCTTCGAGCGGGTAAGGAACACAGTATGAAGTGGGCACGGTTCACGTTATCACGCTTTTCGTATTTTAGCTTCTCATCAACCTCCTCATTTCGCCCATCAAAATTTTCAAAAGAATACTCAAACTTGCAGCGTTTGATGGGGCTGCGGACGCTGCCATTTTATTTTTATATAGCTATTGAGTAATAACGTACGATGTAGAGCTTTGTGAAAAATAATGAGCCAAAGTGGTTTCCTTCTGCTATTTATTAGCCCTGTAATACCGCTCTCGTAGCACCAATTAAGGTCCACAATTCTGGATAAGTGATGACTACAATCTATTTTAGCTCGCAAGCATCACAGCAACACCCAGACGCAAATCACTTGGGATCTTAAGTTGTTGATGAAGGCGACGCATAACAAAAGCCACAAAACCTGCCAGTGTTGTAGCATAAAGTTTGTCTTTCACGTAGTGAGCAAGCTGCAAAGCCCTACCTTTCTGAGGACAAGCAGGCATCAAGTCTGCTTTTTTTCATTTTGGACTAGCTGTTCTTAAGCACAGCCAGCACACTGCACCTTTGCCTTTCTGCTATATTGTGTCGTGTGGTTTCTGTGTGCTCTTTTTTTCTATGCATTATATTCTGTTAACCCCAGGCGTGATTCGCGACATCATTGCTGTGTATATGTCACTTCTTCCTTCTTCATCAGCAATGTGCGCTGTGTTTTTGCCATAGATCCTTACTTACCCACTGGCCCGGTGTGTCATACTTCACTAGCTTCTCGGCTTCTGCCAACTCTAGCGATGTGTGCGTTGTCTGTGTTCTCTCTGTATTTGTTACAATTTATTTGTAAGGCGAGATGCATTTGTTGTCTACCTTTGTCATATTGTGCTTTTTATATTCTCAGACTCTACCTTGCCCTTGAATAAAACATTATGGATACTCTGTCTCTTTGACTGATATATACATTGATCACTCGTTCCAAAAGAAAAACACAAGCGCGATGAATAAAACCGTAGTGAATTATCATTACCTGCATCTCTTTTTATTATAACTTAATCGAAATAAAAATTACGTCACGACTGATTCGCACGAACCACTGAACAAAACAAAACCGGGAATCGCTAAATCAAAACGACCTACAAAAACTATCCATTTGGGCGATGAATAGTGGTCTGAAATCGTGAACTTTCGTCATAGCCAAACGTCGGTTATGCAAAGTAATTCAAAATTTGCGCCAGTGAAACTGAAACAGGAAGCGCACGCCACTTGCTCTCACCATCCACTAGGTGTGTTAGGGTCGATTGGGCCGCTGGGGTCTACGGGAGTGTCCACGCTTAACCTTTATTTCTCTATGGCAGTGATGTATTCTTGAACGGCGAATAAACCATCCCTGTGGCTGAAACCCAGTGTAGAGGCTCCCAATGAAAGAAGATCAGGTTGTGATAGTTGCAAGCCCAGTCTTTGAAGAGGTGGTACTAGTATGTTTTGCCTAAATAAATCGAAACGGCGACAATGTAATAAAAAATGACTGATCGTTTCCTCTTGATTACAGTAAATTCACATAGGGGAATTCAATATCCCTGATCTATGCAAGTAAAAATTGAGGGAGGTAACGCGGCAACGAAATTTCGTGATGACAACTTCTATCATCCTTGATTTAGTCAGTTCACTGCGCCAGGGAAATAACAAGTGTTTGTACTCTGGAGAAGCCGTCAGTGCAGGGTCAGATAAATTTCTGGCGCACGTGTTATCATTTCTTCCTTTTTTGTGTGTGTGCCTGTGTGTCATCTTCCCGCCCTCTTGACTGTGTATATAGCCACGATCTGTGCAATAAAACGGTCGTAAGCGCGTGCTCTGTCCTATCCGTCTTCTTTCTGAAACGTTCCCGGCGCACTAAGAGAGTATATTTCTTTCAAAAATGCAGTACCAACCAGCCCTAGTATAGCCGCTCTTTTGAAATGATCAGTCAGCTCGATAAAAGAATAGTGTTCCGTTGTGGTTTCGTTGCGTCCAGTTTCGGTTCGGTTATCGGACTTGCTGGGTGGCGCCTCACTCGGCAACGAGGATTCACGCACCGTGAGTGCATTCGTGAGGCGATTCGTAAACGAAGTGTTGAAGTGTTTCAAAAGTGAATGACGAGCTCTCGTGTCGAGTAAACGTTCTTCTTCGCGCTCTGCGCCAAGCCCGCCGTGCAAAGGCTAGCTGGTGCACCCGCCGGCCGCCTCGGCAGTCGCCGAAGCCACTTAGCCACTATACCACAATAAGATTGCCTATTATAAGAAACGTGTAATATTCGACAATCCCATGACCGAGAGGGCATAATTTATTGAAAAAAAAGCACACAAATGCGCACGCGACTAAAACACCTTTGAGCGACGCATTTGTACCAGGCGGGCCACCGCTTAATAAATCGGGATGATCCCACCTCACCTGGCCACCTTGAGAGAGGGCGCGCGCGCGGCGCGGCAGCCATCAATAAACAGTCCCTTGCTAGCTAGCGTCTCGTGTGGTTGTGTCTTTGCTGAGCGCGTAAAGCAGAACATGGTGTCAGAAGTGTAACAGTCGAACCCTGCGCTGAAGATGGACTGCCTACCACCACCCGAGCCACTTGTACTGACAAATACTCCGGCCGACAACTGGAAAAAGTTCCGCCAACGAATCGAACTCTACTTCAAAGCTACTGAGACCAACAAGAAACGGACGCCAGCACAGAAGGCTGCCATCTTTCTACACGTCGCGGGCCCAGAGGCAATTGAAGTGTTTAACACCCTACCTCTATCAGCAGAACAACGAGAGGACTATGACTCGATCGTCAAAGCCTTCGAAGACTACTGCACGCCTCGGTGCAACGAGACATTCGAGAGGTACGTTCTGCGCAGTCGGCAACAACAGGATGGTGAACCTTTCGAACAGTTTTTGCGCGATATTCAGTTGAAAGCACAGACTTGTAATTTTGGCGAACTTAGGGACTCGATGGTGAGGGACCAGATAGTGTGCGGTATCGTCGACAAGAAGCTACGTGCACGCCTGCTTCAGGAGAAGGACTTAACCCTAGAATCAGCTGTAGAAATCTGCAAAGCCGCGGAACTGGCAGCAACGCAGAACCGGGCTCTTGAAAGCGAAGCGAAAGTGCAGAGAGTCGAAAAAATTGCAAACGCTGCCGGACAGTCTCGTACGAGCGGACAACGTCGACGCTGTGGCTACTGTGGCAAGATTCACGGACCAAGACGCTGCCCAGCGTTTGGAAAAACGTGCACGCTGTGCAACAAAAGAAACCATTTTGCAGCTTGCTGCAGGAGTAGACGCGGCGTTCATGAGTTAGGCGTCGCTGCAACAGAAGATGCACTGGAGGAGTCCTCGGACGCTACCGATGAAGACATTCAAGTTCTCACGGTACAAATCAGAAACGTGTCCAAAAATCAGGATTGGACGGTGGCAGGGGACCTTGCCGGGCACCCGACAGAACTGAAAGTGGATACAGGAGCGCAAGCGAACATATTGCCGTACTCGTACTTTCGCAGGATGCGTTTGCCGACCATGGTGCGGCCATCGACCACAGTACTTACTAACTACGAAGGAAGCAAAATACATCATTTGGGCGTTATCAGTCTGCCACTACGTCTAGGAGAGCAGCAAGAGAATATCAGTTTTTTTGTGGTCAAGAGAGGCAAGCAAGTCCTACTCGGATTGAATGCAGCAGAACGTTTCGGGCTGATTTCCCGCGTTCACGATGTATCTTCAAGAAGTGACGTTAGCACCGACTGGGTCACCGAGTTCCCGGAGTTATTCCACGGTCTGGGCTGCATCCGTAGACCATATTCGCTGGCAATGAAGGATGATGCGCGCCCCACGATCATGCCGCCGAGGAAAGTGCCACACGCACTGCGAGCGCCACTTAAGCAGGAGTTGGCCCGGATGGTCTCGCAGGGCATCATATGCAAAATGGAAGAGCCGTCAGACTGGGTGAGTCCACTTGTTCTTATTATGAAGAAGAATGGCCGCATGCGAATATGCCTAGACCCGCGGTACATTAATCGAAGCCTTAAACGCGAGCATTATCAGCTACCCTCACGTGAAGAAATAGAAGCAGAGCTGGCAGGAGCGGTGATGTTCACCAAGCTTGATGCCAATAGCGGGTTTCACCAGATCCCCTTAGACGAAGACACTTCAAAGATCTGCACCTTTAGCACGCCGTTCGGAAGATACCGATTTTTGCGCCTGCCATTTGGTATCGCGTCCGCCCCCGAAGTATTTCAGAAGGCAATGACGGAAGTGTTTGAAAACCTGCCGGGCACACGCGTATATGTCGATGATATTTTAATTTGGGGTGCATCAAAAGAGCAGCATGATCAACGCCTGCGTGCAGCACTGATGGCAGCGAGAAAGGCTGGCCTGACACTGAACAAAGAAAAGTGTCTGTTCGCGAAGGCCGAAGTTAAATTCCTGGGAGATTGTATCAGCAAAGAAGGAATAAAACCCGATGCTAGTCTCATTGAATGCGTTGCCAACATGCAAAAGCCGTCGAGTAAACAGGAAGTTCAAAGGTTTTTAGGTATTATGAATTACTTTGGCAAATTCATACCTAATCTCTCAAAAAGAACTGACGCCCTTAGGTCATTGATAAAGAATGATGTTGAATTCATATGGGAAGTTCACCATGACAAAGAATGGAAAGATCTTATTAAGGCTTTGACATCGGCTCCAGTGATCGCAGTTTTTGACCCATTGAAGCAAACGAAACTCTCAGCTGATGCATCAAGCTTTGCAGTAGGTGCTGCTCTTCTTCAACTCCATGACCAAGATTGGCGCCCAGTGGGTTATGCTTCAAGGGTGCTCTCAAAGGCTGAAACAAAATATGCCCAAATTGAAAAGGAAGCGCTGGCCGTGACGTTTGCTTGTGAGCGTTTCCGGGAGTTCGTACTGGGGTTATCAGTGACAGTCGAAACAGACCACCGACCTTTGCTTGCTATTTCACAAAAGAACCTGAGTGAAATGCCGCCACGATTGCAGCGCTATTTCTTGAGGCTAATGCCTTTTGATATCAAATTGCAATATGTTCCTGGGAAGCATCTGCTAGTGGCGGACACACTGTCCCGAATTCCAGGAACCCAACCGAGTGACGGAGAAAGCGAACAAGACGTATGCATCCATGCGACTCGCGTGCTAGCCAGCATCTTAAGTGAGAACACGAAGACTGAACTGACCTCTGCAATCCTGGCGGACCCATACCTCAAGCAAGTGGTGGAGGCACTCCAGGAAGGACGACCAGTCTCAGGCGAACTAGCTCCATGTTTGTCAGAACTGTCATATGTTGATGGAGTGCTTTTACGGGGCAGCAGGGTGGTAATCCCAAAGAGTCTGAGGCGATCCATGCTGCAACGTCTTCATGAAGGCCATTTGGGAATGAGCAAGTGCAAAGCCAGAGCACGCCTTCTGATGTACTGGCCTGGGATGAATGCTGACATCAAGTCACTCATTAGCAAGTGTGCCACATGTCAGCACTTTGCCTACCGGCAACCTTCAGAGCCACTGTTATCGAGGGAAATCCCAACGCGGCCGTGGCAGCGAATTGGTGTCGACCTATTTGACCATGGGGGCAAGCGTTACCTGGTTGCGTACTGTGCCTACTCCAACTACCCAGAAGTGGAACAGTTGCCTCAGTCAACAAGTCAGGTCGTAGTGGACACACTAGGGACCATGTTTGCTCGCCACGGTATACCCATTGAAGTCTGTACCGATGGAGGACCACAGTTCACATCGCGAGAGTTTAGACAGTTTGCAGTAAAATACGATTTTACTCATACCATATCCAGTCCACACTTCCCCAGGGCCAATGGTCTAGCTGAGAAAGGGGTACAGGTCGTAAAGCGCCTCTTGAAGAAAAGTGAGTACGCTGGCGAGGAGTTCTGGGTTGCACTGCTCAATTATCGAATCTCGCCCCTGATAGACGGACGCACACCAAGTCAGCTCCTTATGGGACGGATGCTTCGGGGACGACTTCCAGACTTCTCATCGGCTTCGACATCGTCAGTGCGGAAACATCCACAGGATCACGGCAAAGGCATACCTCTCACACCTCTCTCCGAAGGGGACGTCGTCAGAATAAGAAACGACAAGGGGTGGTTTCCGAAAGCCCGAGTAGAGAAACTTGCTGGCCCTAGATCTTACATAGTCTGTACAGATGAAGGCCGGCGTTATCGAAGGAATCGTCAGCATCTAAAAAGGACGCCCGAACACTTAGACCCACTGGATGACAAGGATGTCGCACCGATAATCCCGTCGCCTATACAGCATAGACAACATTCAACATCAGATACAGCGCCCGATTTGACAACAGCATCCGCATCACGAAAGGAACGACATCCGTCACAACAGGCGCCTGCATCGGATGCTCTACTGAACCAGTCAGCTGCACGTGCACCACCCATTGCAAGTCAACCATCAAGGGACCCCGACGTGGTCCCGTCCCAGCATAAGGTCACTTGCCAGGCACAAGAAGCAGCCGACTCGAGTCTCAGAAGATCAACTAGGCCACGTAGAGCACCGACGCGCTTTGCCGACTACATCACCTAAAGAAAAAGGAGGATGTACCAGGCGGGCCACCGCTTAATAAATCGGGATGATCCCACCTCACCTGGCCACCTTGAGAGAGGGCGCGCGCGCGGCGCGGCAGCCATCAATAAACAGTCCCTTGCTAGCTAGCGTCTCGTGTGGTTGTGTCTTTGCTGAGCGCGTAAAGCCAGGCGGGCCACCGCTTAATAAATCGGGATGATCCCACCTCACCTGGCCACCTTGAGAGAGGGCGCGCGCGCGGCGCGGCAGCCATCAATAAACAGTCCCTTGCTAGCTAGCGTCTCGTGTGGTTGTGTCTTTGCTGAGCGCGTAAAGCAGAACAGCATTTACACACGTTTGCCTTTGCCGAGTTTTTCGCGTGCGACGTGCTCGTCAAAATCTCCGAGTTATGTAAGCTATTTTTTTAACAGCTGGGCTATACCTCTAACTTACAGCAGCTGTGTTTACGTTCTTTTTAATATGATCCGCCGAAGAGACAACGACAACGTTCTCACACGCGCTTGCCTGCGTCACGAGACGAGAAGAAGAACAAGAACGACGTGGTTGGTCTCCGCCATCGAATATACGCATCCTTCAAGCAGCAATGAAGATGGCATCGCCTCCTGGCGCAACGCCAAGGGTGAGTAGAGATGTTAACAAAGCCAATGAGGCTTTCGAACAAGCGCTGTGTGTAGTTTCGGCGGGCGGCAGCCTACGACCCTTGCGTAGACACTGTAGTTAGACGCGACGGTTACCTGCAACAGCCCGCGATACGTAAGCACTGAGACCCTTACTGTCCGAACCCCTAACGACGACTCGACCGACCAGCGGCCGTTCACTCACGCAACACACATCGGAAAACGCGTACACACGTGATTGGCTGTAGTGAATCACGTGTACCGCTCAATAACGGCAACTGTAGAAAGACACACAACTAAAAGGCACACAGCTAGCGCCCATACCCCTCACGGATGGCGCCACATATATCACGCTGTCTGAGCTTAAAGTATAGTGCCTAGGCACTATACGTAAAGTACGGAGACCCTGATTGATTGATATGATTGATATGTGGGGTTTAGCGTCCCAAAACCACTATACGACGCCGTAGTGGAGGGCTCCGGAAATTTAGACCGCCTGGGGTTCTTACGCGTGCACCCAAATCTGAGTACACGGGCCTACAACATTTCCGCCTCCATCGGAAATGCAACCGCCGCAGCCGGGATTCGAACCCGCGACCTGCGGGTCAGCAGCCGAGTACCTTACCACTATAGACCACCACGGCGGGGCAAGTACGGAGACCCTAACACGGGGAAAGTGCTCTTGCAAGGCTGCAGATTTTGGACCACCGTGGGCTGGTTTTATATTTTACATGCGCGTAAGTTTAGGTGCACTAACAATTCATTTTTGTTTACACAGTATGCGTATACTTGTACCTCTTTATGAAGGCATCGAAACAGACTCCCTATAAACGTGCGTATGCCCGTTTCACTATGGTGGTGTCAAAAATTTATTCCATTACGTCTGTGCTCGCTGTATTGGCGTTCGAAATGTCGTTCGTTCACCGTATTAAGTATATACCACATGAACTATTTTAACGCAAAAAGTGTTGTTTTGCCAGGATCCGCAAGGAATACTACCGAGACCATCAAGCGCGCGTTATTTCTGCCATTTCCCCGACGAAAATGAGGTAGTCTATTCTTTGTGGACCCCATTTCCGTTACGGAAACGACGTCAATAAAAGAAAAAGTGGCAGTTAGCTCGAGAAAAAAAGTTACACGACCTGTAAATCAAACCTCTTGATGCATGAGTTTTTTTTTCTAATCCGCGAGCTTCTTTGCACACTGCAATAGAGGACCCAACGCCCCCAGACCATAACTTTGGTATAATTCTTCAGTATTGCAGGGACAATAAAAAACTGTATCCAGCACCACATAAGAACCTCACACGAATGGAATCAGTGGCATTACGCAGAATTTAAACATACACATACACGAACTTACACAAGCTATACATGTAGTCGACCCCAGAACACACAGAGGTAATATGTCCGTGGTGTGGGGCCACACCAACTCTGTTTCACATCACGTGGGAGTGTACACATCACAATAAAGAACACCACAACATGAACAACACAGAGGAACAATGGGAGGCACTGCTGTCCAGCTCGGCCATTGCTGATCAGCGCTGGCTGGTCCAACGGGTAGAGATAATGGCTAGGGCCAGCGGAGCCCTGGAATAGGGGCCCGACCATTCGGAATGCTCCGCGTTATGCGCAAATAATGCTCTCTCTCTCTCTCTCTCTGCCAGTCTCCCGGTTCGTCGCAAGACGTGGCGCCCGTCCGTTACTCCAAGCGCCTGGTGTGCGTCGTCGTGTTCGCCGTCGCCGCAGGTCTCGTGGTGTCCGTGGTGGCCCTCTTCTATGTTTTGGCGATGGTCACGCAGATTTCCACGAAGAACGGTGACGGCGACCGCTCGGGGGAACGCGTGAACCTCTCTTGTCGCACCGACGGCTGCTCCCGGTTCGAGGCGCTGCTTGCAGACACCCTCAACACCAGCGTCGACCCGTGCCACGACTTCAAGGCGTACGTCAGCTCGCGTTGGCTGCGCGACCCGTCCAGCGAGCCGGACTATCAATGGCGTTACAAGTGGGACGTCAAGTACGCCTGGATGCGCATGATGGCCGACGAGATACGACTGCTTTCCGACACGTCGATGCTGGAACGACTGATGGCCGACTCCTTCGGAGCATGCGCGCACAGGTTGGTTGCCTACGTCATTCTAGTTTAAGGTGACAGCCTAATCAAGACTCTGGCATTGTGCCTCATAAGACAGCTGGCGTCTGCTACAAAAACCCACGCGACGTGAGCCAGTTCGATTATAGAATCGGATGAAAACGAGGGCTCGAGTCTTTATCGAACACAGGTGTTCTGCGTGGGAGTCAAGCACTCTACTAAAGAGCCCCACAAATTGATTTATTGCCTGCTTATTAAACGCAATGAAACTCAGTATAAGAATACAATGCGATTTCACAATTTTGAGTGTTGTTAATGTCAGTCACTTGATTGCAGGGCTCGAGCACACGTCGCACATCACTTTGCTCAGCAGCCACTGCACTTTCATGGTCACATCTTCGTTGCACGGGTCAATAACAGGATAACGGTAGTTTTTAACTATTAGGCCTCCATGCGCGAGCATCTTCTTTACCACGCTCATGTTTTTGAAAGTCACCGCACACACATGATTCATTCTACACGTCCTTAACGCAACCATTTCGGGCGGCAATCGGAGGCTTGCCAGAGGCAGTGTCACAAAATCTTCCACCCGATATGGTCAGCCTTCTAAGTCGGCATACAATAACATCACATTTCTAAAACAATACGTCCGTGTAGGAAGGCTCGCCAATACAATTTCAACGTCCTCGTTATCTTCAAAAGAACTGTTTCCACAACTTAAACAGGCTGCTCTCACCACTTCACTGGACCTTGCACACGCACGCCCGTTCGCGTCAGTGGCTGGAAATGGCATCCACAAAGCCACTTAGTTTCTGGAAGCGCTTCAGAAAAAAGCGTTATTCATGTCGTCATGACGGGCGAGAAATCATGTAAATGGGTTTAATATTGATCAGCCGAAGACTACTCGAGTACAAATATCTACCAGTCAAACTACGTCACAACCACCATACGCCGAAGCAGCAAAAGCACAAGAGTTCGAGAGTAGACAAATACAGCTTAGTCTCACGACAACTATCATTATTAGAATTTATTATCATCATCCTATTAATGAAACATGTAACCATCGTGATCATCATCATCTCGATATATCGATTTGTTTATTAACTCCCCCCTCTGCTACATGAGTTGCGAAACGCATTCTACTATAGGACTATACGATGACGGCAAAAGGAAGACTATGAAACCTCTTATAGCTATGAAAATGATCGGCTATATTGTTGACTTAACTGTGCGTAGCAGGTGTAACGTTGGCTAATTGATAGGTAATGTTATCTACCATAGTAATGTTGCAATAATGTGATTATTGATCTTCACTCTTACAAAAATGGCAGCATAACCACGGAGTGAATGATGGAGTGTGGGGCGAAGCATTCATCCGTCTATTCGTTCTTGCTTCCGTCGGTCCATGCGTCCACCTGTGTGACCGTCCATGCGTCCATCCGACCGTCCGTCTACCCGTCCGGGCGTGCGTCCGTCCCTGCGTTCGCCCGTGCATCCACTCTTGCGTCCGTTCATGCGTCCATCCATGCATGTCTCTGTTTGTCCGTTCCTCCGTCTATTCAACACTCCAAGTACCACCATCTCGCATCTTTTCATCATATATTCCCCATATAGAAGCACCACCATCCAGCGGACATTTGAAGGACTAAACGAGAGGTGGCACACGCACACTTTCTTACGGCTTGTGCTTCGGGTCTACTTCCCACCTTTAACCACATCGAGTTCTTGGTATATACTAGTTCACTGTATTCATGGCACTACGGCCTAACGTTCGCTAAACCTATCTAAAACCAAGGAGGCTACACCCAGCGAGTATAACGTACGTAGCAACCCTTTCTTGTCAGATAGTGCTCAATGCTCATGTATATGGCTGCTAATGGAACCTGAGAGACAGGAGAATTCAGCTTTTACTTTCTTACGGCTTGCGCTTCGTATCTACTTCCCACCTTTCACCACCTAGAGTTCGTGGTATATATTAGTTCATTGTATTCATGGCACTGCGGCTCAACGCTCGCTAAACCTTTCTAAAACTAAGGAGGTTACACCCAGCGAGTATAGCGCAGAAACCCTTTCTTGTCATATAGTGCTCAATATACATGCCAACTGCTGCTAATGGGGATCGCAGCGTGCGCGTTAAATAAAAGCCGAATGCTCCTGTCTCTCTCCCGCTTAGCAGCCATTGGCATGTACATTGAGCACTATCCTTTGATGTTCAACAACGCACAGAAGAAATCTCTCACTGGCACCACCTTGGAGGTTAAATTGTTATACTTGTTACACACTAAAACGGCTACTAGGGACGAACGGGTGCCGCTATAAGGAGTTTCACCCCTAAAGAGTGAGTAATCAGTTAGTAAACGCGTGTGTTTATTTGTTTCTGAAGTATTTTAATACCTTCGCGGCATACCTTTACTAGCCAGCCGCTAGTACAGCTTTTAACTTTCGTCATTACCAGGGAAGCTTTCTTAGCGTTTTCAACTAAGTACTTATCTAATAAAATCCATGGCTACTAATAATTACACGGTGCACGATCCCAAAGTATGGGTATATATAGCCTTCAAGTTGCAGCTACAGTGGAAATCTAACAAGTCTTGAAGATTTCCGTGTGCGTTTGCACGCGTGTTCTCGCTTGTGATCTATTTATATGCACCCTCATACCCATATTATCACGTGCTCATATGACCATATGATTTGCTCATATGAGCATCATAATATGCATGCTCATAAGTAGATATCATATGAATATATGCGCACCTACAAGAGTAGAGTTATATAAAGTAGTTAGCAGCCAATATTTTTGCACGAGGATAATACAACTTCGTTTTTTAATCTATACTTACGTAATAGAATTATCTTGATATGGCAGTGCACATGAACATATAAAAAATAGATGTAAACCTCTACTTTCGTGGTTACTAACAATTTAGTAATCGACTAACCACTCGATTCCGCACCATTCACTAACTATGTAGTAAGTTTCGCTAATCTGCATTTCACTAGCTTAGCTTACTAAGAGGCTGGTGCTTGACGTGACAAGTGAATGGTCAGTATTTAGTTAGTGAATATGCTGACCTTTTAGGTGTGATGCATCTCTTGCTCGGGTCTATGTCCCACGGCGTCCGCGATCACATCACGCATGCACAACTATCTTCCTCCCCTCACTCAAACAGCTGCGCGCTACTCTCTCCCCTTCTCTACGCTCCCCCTCTCCCCTCGTAACGCCGATGCAGGGACCGTCTGCTAACCCCCCCCCCCCCCCCCCTAAAGGCATTCCTCACCGCGGCGTTTACACAGTCAAAGCGCATGCGCGTCCTTTCCTTCTCTCCTCTCCTACGCTCCCTCTCTCTCACCTCGCAACGCCGATGCAGGCATTGTTCCCTAGCAAGTTTCTTGATTGAACAAACCGTCTGATCGCACTGCACAAACGTTTACTCGCCGCGCTGCATATACAGGCACTGGATCTTGACCTCCAAAGCATGTAGTTTCCTAAAAGGAGACTCTGATCATGTGATTCCTATGTTATTCTATTAAGAAAAAAAAAGAGAAACGTGAGCCCCGTAAATGTCTGCATCAGAGTGCGATACCTCAACAGTAGCTCACGAGGGCTGGGGGCAAGGAGGGATAAAAAGGATATGATTAAAAGGTAGATATAGGCAGGAGAAAGCGAGGCGCAGGGGCAGCAAACGACAAAAAACGATGGAAGTACAGAGGAGATAGGAAAGACGGACACGTTCTTAGGAGTCCAAGCACGAGGCACCACTCAGCGAGAGCTCATGTCGGCAGCAGGAGATGGCGTCGCGTGAGCCAGTCGGCCCGAGCTGCGCTGTCGTTGGAGATCGCGGGGGCACAACCGCGGTCAGCACGAAATCCAGAGAGCGAGTCCTAAAAAGAGACTCTGCCGCTACGATCGTTCAGCGACCGTGGGATTCATGGGTAGTACACGGATCTGCCTAGTCTTCGTACTAGCGGGCGGCGAATCGCACTTGTGTGTATTGCTGTTTCAGTTTTGTTTCGAAGGAAAGAGCAAACCCTTTTTAACTTCGTGACCTGATTTGAAATGGTAAGCCTCAAAGGTTAAGATGGTGAAGCGCAACCGCTTAACATTTGTGGATTTTTGTTTCGTGAGAAAACACCTCCAAGCCAAAAGAACAGACATCGAGCCAGCAGTATACGAAAAGCAGACAAATCCGTGCACTACCTTTCATTACCATCCTCGCTGAAGCGCCGTGCGTTGCAGCTCCCATAGACACTAGCGCCAGAGTTCCCTCCATAATGTGTATTTAGGAAGCTCTATGCTCCAAAGTAGCACCGGTGGAAGATTTCTTGTGCCTTGTTGAACAATGAAAATTCGCAGTGTGCACCTTAACTAAAAGCGGAACGCTGATTTCTGTGTTCAATTGGAGTCTTCTGTCTCTCACTGCCCATTAGTAGCGATTTACATGTTCCAGTAGGAAACACCGGTCCATCACTGCGTGCTTTGCGCCTCTCCAAGTTTCTCTCCTGCGCAACGCCACAATGAGTGCCAACGTCGCCGCCAATGTCAGTGTTAGCGCCCGCTGCTTCGCATCTACACATTGTTCCCCTAAGTGGGGGATGGTGTAAAATTTTTTAAGAGTGTTGATTATCCGCTATTACGAATACCAACATTTTCTGGCAGTCTCTAGCCAACTATTTGCGCTGTCTAACTCTTTTCTTGCGCGAACAGGGCCAGCGAGTGTTTTCTAGCAGTCTCTAGCCAACTATTTGCGCTGTCTAACTCATGTTTTTTGCGCGAACAGGACCAGCGAGAACGCAGTTGATACGCGCAAGAAGTTCAAGCAGTTGATGCGTGACCTCAGCGTTCCTTGGCCTGAAACTCCGCCCAGGGACGTGGACCCGTTTGAAGCACACCTCAACCTGAGCATCCGCTGAAACATACCGCTCTGGTTCGACGTCAAGATGCTTCCCGCCGACACCTCCAGAGCAAATAAGTTCATCTACATCTACCCGAGTGCGTACGCCGAGTTTTGGAAGGGCGAGTACGACGCCATAACCAGTCAGGGATCGATGCGCCAATACGTGAACCAGTACATTGAGTACTTCTACCACGAGTTGACACCAAACTCCAGCGGACAGGCGGCCGACATTCGCCGGTGCGACGCGGTGTTCAACTTCACAAGACACGTCGTTTTTCAGCTAGCTCGCGCGGACGCCAAGAAGGAACCCGTTGCGGTCCTTGGGTTCGGTTCCTTGGCGCGAGCGTTCAGTCTGACGACGGAACGCCTCGTTTCGCTTTTGAACGACTACTTCCGGCCCAAGAACTTGTCCTTCTTCGATCCAGAGGACCAGGCACTCGTGAAGGCGACGAACACGCTGGACGTCGTCCGTCATATCATCACGGAGACGGATGCCTCGACGGTGTTGAGCCACCTGGGCTGGTGGATGCTACAGGTGTACGCGCCGATAGCGGACAACCGCTTCTTCGTTCAAAAATACGGAAGTGTTCAGAAAGCCGAGCTTCTGCGTCCACTGTTCTGCGAGACCCAGGTCGAGAGTTCTTTCAAGCTCCTGCTACTCGTCACGCACATGGACGTCCACTTTCGCAGTCAACAGCAGCGAAACATCCATGATCTCCTGACCAGTGTGCGAGAGGCTGCCTTGGCAGAGTACAAAAAATCGCACCTGCCGGACGACGTCAAGAAACTGCTTACCGGAAAGCTGAGACGCTTGCGTATCAACCTGTGGCCCAGACCGCCGTTCCGGTCAGCGGCGCTGCTCCGGCAGATCTACTCGTTCGAGTACGCGAGCAAGAAGACCATGTTGGACTACTGGATCTCGGAGAGGAGGGGCAACGCGGCGCTCATCGGTAGCAGCGCGTACTTCGAGGACAAGCGGCTGCCGCACGGGAACTCCAAGGACACTTTCTCTTACGACAGCATCTTAGACACCGTCAGCTTGTCGATGGTCGCGGTACACGAGCCGTTTTATTACACCGATGACGACGCGTTCGGAGCAATCAACTACGGTGGTCTGGGTGCGAGCTTCGCGATGACCTTCCAGGAAGGTCTGGAGAGCGACCCAGCGTTGCGCACCGCCGTCGCCAGTCACGCTTCGAGCGGCGCTGCCCTCGGAAGCGAGAGCCTACCGTGGGGCGCTGTGATCGGCAACGATACTAAAGGCTCGCCACGGCTGGAACTCGGTCCATTATTTTTGCCGGCATTCCGCGCGTTCCAGTCAAAGATGCGCGGTGCCGGTTCTCTTAACGCGGGCCGATTTTCGCCGGCGAAAGTGTTTTTTGTCAATTTCTGCCACAGCCAGACGCGCGTGCGCGCTAGCTTCGACTGTAACGCTGCGCTGCAAGCAGCGTCCGACTTCGTTTCTGCGTTTGATTGCGAACGCGGTAGCAACATGAACCCTTGACGTTATGCAAGCCCTATAATAAAACTGTTCGTCTACCTCTTGCACTTGTGAGCATACACTTTAGGCCGAGATGTGGCGTGTTTTGCTTTCCTGATTTCCGCATATTGATCTTGCATATTTGCCTTAACAAAGAAAAACCAAATGCAATGTTTACTGCACAAAAGGCTTTTGCAATGCAAGCCCTATTTTTGCTTGTTACGCCGGTATGAGGCGAAATGCCAAAGCTAAAGTATTATGAAGATAGCGTAAGGGTAATTTAGACTAGGCACATGGTGCTTTTGACCATTTCAGCTGAGATATTTGAGTTTCTATGTGCTACTTGCAAAATAAAGGTTGATAAGTTCAAAAAGAAAACCATCCAATTTTGTTACGTTAAACCAAATAGTTTTGAATGACCAGCCGTTAGTTCAGCAAGTGGACGCGGAGAAAGTATCAACGCGCGACGGAGCGTTAGAGACTTCGTTTTGCAGTAATTCCAGCGTCATCGTTCATGTCGGTGTCATTGATTGCGAGCGAGAAATCATCGTTGTTCGCAAGTGAAAGATCAAGAGAGATGCAAAGAAATAAATGATAATTGGGTTCGAGTGAGATATTCACGCAGACCTTCTGCGTGGAAAGTGGGTGTCCTATTGCACAGCCATAAATATGCGAAAAAAAATATGCGAACCTTAACTAGTGATTTCCTTAACTCGTGTATTAATTACTGCGTGGTAGAAGCGTATAGAACCGCGCCAGGCATCTAAAGATGTGCAATTCGAAACAAGCGGTGTTTTAAATTTAAAAGCCCACCCGGTCTCGGACACATTTCATCGTCTCATCAGAGTGAAAAACGTAAGCAGCTGCCTATAGTTTCACGTGCTGTCTTAAGACAACACGCGTCTGTAAGACAACAACGGACACCCAAGACAATTCTTCCTTTTGCCGTTTAGCAAAAAGAGCATATATGGCGCAGTGGTTATTTCGCACGTGTATACTTGCAGTAGGCTTTCTATGATAGTTTGAAACAGTCAATGCAACGCACATAGACGTTCGACATACACGCACCTAGAGAAAAAGCTAGTCTACAGCAGTTATGAAGGCGGTGCACACGGGTCTTGATTTACACTATCGCGCTCTACCCTTGAAGGTGAAGCTCAAGCTTATTCCAAGCTTTCTTTAATTCCCTTCTCTACATATTATCGTGTTATGATCAACTTATAACTTTTGTATACCTGAGAATGCTATTAACATTAACAACATTAACATAAAGGCTAACAGAAAAACTTGAGGTCCAAGTATACTGCTCTTGCCTTGATGTTCCTAGTATGTTCGAAACAATCCAAGGTTGTTGTTTTTTTTTTTCGCGCAAACGTTGCAGTTAAATCGACCAAAAAGTGGGTGCGCAGCTGGCGCACCCACTTCATCATCATCACAACCACCAACATCGCCATATGGCTCCGTTTCGGCCGATCGTGTCCATGGACAGCAGGTGCGTAGACCAACCATTCATTGTCAGCCTACCTAGTCAAAAGATCTTCAATCTCTGTGTGATTACGCGAAATAGTGCGACTTAAAATTACAATTATTCATAATTAACGTTACATTAAAAATCATCTTAAAGTTATTTTAGCTCTTACTCATAAATCCTAAATTCAGTATGTATGATCCGCCCGACTCATGGCCGATCCCCCAGAATGGGTAGGTGCTAATGATCCAAGGAGCATCATCATCATCATCGTCGTCATCATCATCATTGTTGTCATCATCATCATTGTCTGCTAACCGAAGAACTCAACCAATCCAGCATTTCTGCATCGAAAAACAGACGTGGTGTAAAAGAAGATGAACGGCGTATGCTGCAGCCGACATGACAAAATGATGCGAACGATTTTTCATCGAAGAGAAGACCCCTTGCATATAGCAAAACGAACGTTATGCCACTTTCATCCCTTCAATATGTTGGGATGTGTACTACCGAATTTCATTTTGTGACCACCGCGCTGCCGTCAATGATCAAGTACCATGCGTCATATGCACGAGAAACACTGGGATCATCCAGTGTATGCCGCTTTATTCACTCAGTGTAGCGAATAATAATGATTTATAAATTAGCTCTAGTAATATTCGCTTACCTTTCATATTCCAATCCGTAGTGAAGGAGCTCTGAATTTCAACGACCATCTGCTTTGAACCTCACACGACCTAGAAAAGTAGTCAGTTAAAGGTTTCGCCTGAAAACTTGACAGTCACACGCAGTCAGATCGAAGCCCGACACCAGAGCAAAGGCACCCTTGTTGGCCTCGTGAATTCGACCAGTGAAAGGTAACGAAATGTCAGCTCAAGGTAAATTGAAGTGGCGTGCAAATGTCGTAGTACCGTATTAAAAGTCAAACCCCTGTGGGGCTTGGCTTGTCAGTGTGCAGGCTCCTTCTCTCTTCCATGCATGTTAGCCTTGGTACTGCAAGCGTCATCTTGTCCGTCCTCGATGGCCTGTTTTCTTATGCTTCCACGACGACACCGGCTCACCCTCCCCTGTGAGTCGAGAGGGGGTATGACTGCGCATGGCCTCCGAGATGGCGGGCACGTGGTGTGCCCGCCATCTCGGAAAGTTGTTGCTTCTTTCGCGAAAGCTGTTGATATACTCACAGGACATTATGAGAGTTGGATCGTGAAGAATGCGAAGGATTGCTTTCAATGTCGACGCACGATTGACAGCCGGCAGCGATACACGAAACGGAGAATATCACTATCGTCAACCCGGCTGTATACGCCCACTGCAGGGCAAAGCCCTCTACCACGTTCCACCAGTCAACCCGGTCCTGCGCTTCCTGCCGCCACGTTATACCAGCGAACTTCTTATATATTATCATCTGGCCAGCTTCATTTTCTGTCTCGCGTAAAGAGAAAGGAAAAACAAATTGGCGCATCTATGCATTAGTGATGCGAAAACTGGCTTTACGGCAAAGTTGGCTGCCTTCTTCATTTCCTGTCTCTTCTCCTCACTCTCACTCCTTTGCCACTCTATATATTACATACATACATACATACATACATACATACATACATACATACATACATACATACATACATACATACATACATACATACATGCATACATACATACATACATACATACATACATACATACATACATACATACATACATACATACATACATACATACATACATACATACATACATACATACATACATACATACATACATACATACATACGTACATACGTACATACATACATACAAAACTCCTACGGGCAGAAGACGGATATCCGTTAATACTGTAGATTGATATGTACTACAGGTCTGAAAATTCACATTAGAGGTCGTTGTTGCGCGGCTTAGCGGGAATCTCTCAGTCGCATAACTCCTTGCCGATCTCTAACATGCATGAGCAAGTAGCATCATAAACAGCATGTACAAAGGGAAAAAATGGCGGAAAAAATAACCATCGGTTGATTTCTCGGTGCCGATATGCGATGTTTGTTCCGTCATATAGTTCCACATCAAACTCAAGTGAGTCAACAAAGCTGCCACGCATACGAGTTCCCTTTAATCTGCAGCAGTTCACGTCCACTTTCCTTAAACGAAAGCATATACAGAGAAATAAGGTTGACATGTGAGGTGCTGATGAACTCTTACCATTTACAAGATTTTCTGCACCTCCCATGTCTTATAGCGATCGATAAGTACAGTTTCAGTAGAAACATGTATTGAAGTATGGCAGCTTGGGCTAGTTGGTATGACATGACGATAGTTATACCGGGAGAACAAAAGGACGACAAAGAGACAAGAAGGACACGAAGGACACGAGCGCTCGAGTACTTCCTGTCCTTTTTGTCTCTTTGTTGTCCTTCTGTTATCGCGCTATAACTATCCTGTTTTGAAGGATTGGAGTGCTATGTCTGCAATACTACCACTGCTATATAACCGTCTGACCAAATAATAAATCTCAGCATTCAGGGCTTTATGAAAACAGCCGTGTTTCAGGACACCAGTAAACAACACGTGTATACAATCACGCAGAAATAAGCATGCCACAGCAATTAAATGAAGCAAATAAATGATTAAATTTATCAACAAAGTTCATCGTCACAAGCGTCAATGACGCCCTGGCAATGTCAAGGATTCATATAGCTGCCACGTCCGCAACGAAACGCGCTGACGAAATCGACCACTCCGCGCAGAGCTGCATTGCAGTCGAAGCTGGCCGACATGCGCGTCTGACTGTGGCAGAAGTTGACGAAAAAAACTTTCGCCGGCGAGAATGGGCCCGCGTTAACAGGGCCGTTGCCATGCATCTTCGCCTGGAACGCGCGAAATGCCGGCAGAAAGGCTGGGCCGACTAGACCGAGCTCAGGCCGCTGCGAACCAGTAGTATTGCTGCCGGTCGCAGAACCCCAGGGTGCGGTGTCGTTTCCGTCGTTAGCGCGGTTCGATGCGTCACCAGCCACGGCGTGACGCAACGCGGGGTCGTTTTCGAGGCTTTCCAAGAGGACATTCGCGAAGCCTGCGCCCAGACCACCGTAGTTATTCGCACCGAAAGCTTCGTCGTGGATGTAGT
Organism: Rhipicephalus microplus; assembly: GCF_043290135.1. Classification (NCBI taxonomy): domain Eukaryota; kingdom Metazoa; phylum Arthropoda; class Arachnida; order Ixodida; family Ixodidae; genus Rhipicephalus; species Rhipicephalus microplus. The sequence goes on from NC_134705.1 coordinate 183,199,911, forward strand.
TAAACGGCTTGTGCACGGCGACCAACGACAAACTGATGATGTCCAATATGCTGTCGTAAAGAACGGATCCTTCGAGTTGCCATGCGGCAGCCGCTTGTCCTCGAAGTACGCGCTGCCACCGATGAGCGCCGCGTTGCCGAGCCTCTCGGAGATCCAGTAGTCCAGCATGGTCTTCTTGCTCGCGTACTTGAAATAGTAGACGCGCTGGAGCAGAGACACATACTGTAACTCCGGTTTGGGCCACAAGTTGACGCTCAAGCGTTTCAGCTTAGTGGCGAGCAAATTCTTGACGTCGACCGACAAGCCCGACTTGTCGTACTCGGCCACGACAGCCTCTCGAACGCTGGTCAGGAGTTCGTGGATGTCTCGCTGAGCGCGTCTGCAAAAGTTGAGAGAGAGAGAGAGAGAAATAACGTTTATTGCACCCGTCTAGAATGACGGGGGAGGAGGCTTCGGCCTCCGCCCCCAATCATCCCCCTAGCCATCGGCCGAAATCCCTTGGGACTCGGCGGCGGTCAGGGCAAGACCGATGACTTGACGCTGTTCTTCGGCGTCACGGCTGTGTAATAAGGCCTCCCAGGATTCTACGTTTCCACTTGGATCATTGTAGGATGGGCAGGTCCATACCATGTGCACTAATCCCGCAGTGCTGTTGCAGTGCGCACATCTGGAGTTGAACACTTCCGGGTGCCATTTCCTGTACAGGTGAGGGTTTGGAAACACCCCGGTTTGCAATTTTCGCTACATAATTTCCTCCTTTTTGCTCAGCTGTTTAGCTGCCTCTGGATAAATCTTACGGTGGAGTTTATAGTGTGCGGTGATTTCCTTAAACGTTCGTAGTTCGTCTCTTGTGGAGAGGGGCTGCTCGCGCGAAGGCGCCGGGTCAACGTCGATCGACCGGAAAGTGAGCCCTCGGGCGATCGCGTGCGCCTTCTCATTCCCCTTCAGACCTTGATGGGCCGGGGACCATACTAGTGAGATTAGCTCTGCGGGTACTGGTCCTTGTCTTAGAATTTTGGCGGCTGTAGCAGATATCCTGCCCATATCGTAGTTTTTAATGGCTGACTTAGACTCGCTAACAATCTCTCGTGTGCCTTTTTGAGCTGTTGCCAAAGCAATCGCAAGTTCTTCTGCCTCTGTGGTGGTTGTGCTCTTAGAGGTGCAGCATGAGACCAGGTCCCCGTTCTCGCGAACCACTACCGCTGTGTGTGCTCCCTTTCTTTCGTATTCTGCAACGTCCGTGTAAAGCACGCCAGATTGACCTTCAAGTTTCGCCTGCAGGGCTACAGCTCTAGCTTTGCGTCTGCCTTCATGAAACGCCGGATGCATGTTTTTCGGCAGCGGTACAATTTTCAGTCTTGCCCTGGTTGATTTAGGTATGCTAGCGGTCTGCCTGGAACACTCCGTGGGCTCGAACCCCAAGCGCTCCATGATTTTCCTCTCTGTTCTACTTCTCAGAAGTCTTTTTTGCTGTGACATCATGGCGGCTTCTATTAGTTCATCTAAAGTGTTGGAGACACCCAGCCCAAGAAGTTTAACCGTAGAGGTGTTCGGAGGAAGCTCTAGCGCAGTCTTGATGCCTTTCCTTATAATGGCTTCAATTTTATCTTTTTCTGCTCTACTTAATTTAAGATAAGGGGCGACGTATAGTACACGGCTTATCACGAAAGCTTGAATTATTCTTAAAAGATTGGCTTCCTTCATCCCCGCATTCTTGTTAGAAATGCGCTTAAGCAGGCGGCACGTCTGGTTCGCACTAGCTTCGAGTATCCGGATAGCTTCAGTTTTTTTTTTCCATTTTCCTGTATGCGCATCCCTAGAATTCTAATACTGTCTATGGTTGGAATAGCATTACTGTTCCCTCGTAAAGCGAGGTCACAACCCCTTCCGAGGGGATTGTGTGTTTTCCTTTTTTTGCGATGGTAGAAAAAGAGCCTCTGATTTTTCTGCCGAGTATTTTAACCCTAGTGGTTCGACATATTGTTGGATGGTATCTTTAGCCACCTGAAGAGCGCTTTCAATATGTCCGTCACTACCCCTGTTTATCCACAGCGTCACATCGTCTGCCTATATTGTGTGATGCAGATTTTCGATTCCTTTCAACTTCTCAGGAAGTCCAATCATCGCTATATTAAAAAGAGTCGGAGAGAGTACAGACCCTTGTGGCGTGCCTTTATTGCCCAATTTAATGTTTTCGAGCGACTGCCCTCCCATGCTAATAGTGGCTGTACGATTTTTAGAAAGCCCCTCACGTAGTTGTATGTCTTGACGCCTACGTTTAGCGCACTAAGGTTCTTAAATAAGGCTTCATGTTTGACATTGTTAAACGCCTTGGAGACGTCCACACCCACAATTACTTTGGTGTCAACAGTCTTTTTGTCTATTATCTCCTCCTTTAGCTGTAGCATAATATCGCACGTCGATAAGTGGGATCTGAAGCCTATCATAGTATCAGGGTACAGGTTTTCACCTTCCATGAACCTAGTCAGTCTTGTTTGGATGACGTGCTCCATCAATTTTCCTACGCAAGATGTGATGGAAATGGGTCTGAAATTTTCAAGACTGAGCTTTTTCCCTGGCTTAGGAATGAAGACTACATTGGCCATTTTCCAAGCTTGCGGTATTTCTCCCTAATTCTCCCAGCATTCTTGCATATAAGCTGCAAGTTGACGAATGGAGCCGTCGTCAAGATTCCTGAGCATTCTGTTGTTGATTTTGTCCGGACCGGCAGCCGTTTTTGTTTTAAGTCGGTTAATTTCAGCCCTGACTTCTCCAACCGTGATGGGGCTGTCTAGGTCCGGGTTTTCTGAACCAGCGTAGTCAGGGAGCTTTTGAGATTCTGTGCAGCAGAGGTATCGATCCCTAACCTCCGTTAATAATTCCGTCGTCTGACCTTTATATTTATACACAAGCTTTTGAAGTTGCTGTCGGGCCTCCGACTTGGTTTTCTCTGGGTCTAATAGATGCCGTAGTAGCTGCCATGTTTTAGGACTGCCAATCTCTCTATCCATCTGATCACAGATACTACCCCACTTTTGCTTGGTAAGTTCCAATGCATAATCTTCGATCTCTCTATTCAGTGCAGCAACTTCCTTTCGGAGATTCCTGTCTCCTCTTTTCTGGCGGATTTTTCGCTCTAGGTTTTTCTTTTTCTTCCACATGCTTACAAGATGTCTATCAACAACTTCCTCATCGCCAGCGTCAATCTCTTCGGTAGCGTGCTGAACCGACTGGATCACCCTCTACTCCAATCGTTGATATCATTTATGGGGTCTTGTTCCGACCTGACATTTCTAAAGGTCACCCAATCTGTAGTTTTAACTTTTTTCTTATTGATCACCAGCGGGCCATTGGCAACGATAATCTCTAAAATTCTATGATCACAACCTAGGTCTTCACCGGAATTGCACCACGTGGCGGCGGTGGCACTGCTGACCAGGGTAAGATCTGGCGTCCTGTCTTGAGATACGCTATTTCCTTTCCTCGTTGGCTGCATTGGGTCTGTTATAAGTATGAGCTCATGTTGTTGAATTTCATTCCAAAAATTTCTACCCTTAACCTGGGTGAATTTATAACCGCATGCCGTATGATGCGCATAAATGTCGCCCAAAATCAATAGTAGACCGTTTGCTGAAATAACCTTTGTTTTCGTGAAAAGATCACCAAAGTTGATTTTGCGCTGCATGGGGGAACTCTACACATTCAGGACAAAAAGACTCTTGTCTTTGCGCTTGCGAGGCACGAGTTCGACTAAAACATGACCGATCTGCGAGTTCCCCGTCTCGTGCTGCAATGTCGTGATGTTTCTCTTTATGAAGGTCGTAACTTGGGTATCATTACCCGACCCGGCAAAAGATTCGTAACCTGCTAATTTTGCATTTTTCCCACACTCCTGGATCACAATAACCTCCGGTCGATCGGCGTTCGTGAAAAAAGATTGTAAAACCGCACATTTGCACGAGAAACCCCTACAGTTTCACTGCCAAATCGTATTACTGTAAGGGTGCAGAGCCATCTTGGTTTAGCTTGAGCGCTTGGCATAGCCATTCTATCTGTCGGTCCCTGCTAGCAAATTCAGCCTTAATTTTCTCAATAGCGTTGCCTACTTGTTACATGTGTTCTAGTACAGCTTGGAGCATACCTTGTAATGACTTTGTTTCCATGTCAAGCGCTTCAATTCTCGCTCCGTGATTTTCTTCATTTTCGGTTTCTTTAGCCCTCTTCTTCTTTAAAGGCGGTTGGTTTGCTACCGGGGGTGTTTCCAGCGCCTTCCCTGGTTTACTGGTTTGATTAGCCTTAATCTCATCAAGCTGTTTGCGTATTTTCGCATTTTGGTCCTGTAATATCCTGTTTTGCTCTTTATAAGCATTAATCATCTCTGTATTAGCATCCTGGGAGACCTTAGTTACCCACCCCACCTGTGGTCCTGTGGATTTTGACTTCTCCTGGGCGCAATCACCACCATCATGGGATGCCTTGTGAGAAACTCCCGGTTTCTCCAGCGGTGGCAATCGGGGGAAGGATTCCGAGCGCCCTCTCAATCTACTTCGATGCTTGGATTTGCGCCTCGAACGATCTTGAACCCCGTCTGTCCTGCTGTGCCGCCGCGTGCCCTCTTCGGCCTTGCGTCGTTCTTCTTGCTCCCGCGCTTCTTCAAGCTTCATTTCCTGCTGTCGCTTCTTCACTATATAAGGTGTCCGAAAAAGTTCTTTGCACCTTTTGTCTCCGGTCACGTGCTCCTTGCCACACAGACAGCACCTCGGCGTACATTCATGGTCCTTGGGTGGGGAGGCCACCCCACAACCTCTGCATTTTTCGTGCGGGCTGTCACATACGTAGGATCGATGTCCCAGCTCACCACACGTGTATCACACTTCAGATCTCTTCTTGTTGAGAAAACAGTTCATAGGCGCCCCAAAGCAGATCATCCATCTCGGCACGTAGTCGTCAACAAAGGTGAGTATTGCCGAAGTGGAGTTGCCCATCCTTCGCACACCAAGAATAGGACGATTCTCTTCGTGTGAGAAAGCCAGTTCCAATTCTATCTCAGAGAGTCTGATATCAAGTCCACGTACCACTACATTGCCACAGCTTTCAGGCACAGCCATGTATGTCTTCACCTCGTACTCCTTGCCGTCGAGCCTTATGACTTTCAGGTCCAACATTTTCTTGGCATCATCCTCCCTGGGCGTGCTGTATATCAATGTTCCTTGCTTGTCGTTGACAACGATCCTGTCCTCCTCCCGGTCTTTCTGCCATGGAATTCCTGCTGCCATCCTTACTGCTCCACCAATCACAGGTGCCGAGTGTCTGGTGAGCGTCAGTCCTTCTTTGGGCCTGATAATAACCTTGTGATCCGCGTTCGGAAGAAGCGGTAGATGCGACGCTACTGACCGCTCCACGAGCTTTTTTCCCGCCACTTTATATGAGGGTCTCCCGCTTACACCATGCTTGTCGCCATTGAAGCCGGCCGGCATCGTCCTGCCTTCTTTTCCGCATCCAGTGCTTGTAGACGCCGCCCTGGCGGCGCCATCGCGTTCCCGTTGTTGACTCTCCTGGAGCTCCGCCACACGTTTCGACACTTTCGTCACCCAGTCCCAGCTTTCCAATTCTTCTTGATTGGCATCTCTACCATTACCAGTCACTTCCATCGTCATAGTGCCTCCGCAGACGTTCTACAAGCCGACGCCTGGAGCCTCGAACGCCGATCGGACCGCCTCGGCGCTAGGCCTAACGGTGGAGTTGGCGAGACGCACAACGTAGCCGAACACCGAAGGCGCAATAAAATCATTTAAAATCTACTTACAGTTTTCAGAATGATAGCCACAGGATCCTGAACACGTCCGCAACCACACACAGCACTTCATCAGCTGGCTGTTGTCCTTCTGCGTGAAAAAGTGGTCAATTCACGGAGCCGACGTGGAGCCGTGTCTCACGCCATTGCGAGCCTCGCGCCGCGTCGCTAAACCCCAACAATTGTTATTAGCTGGTGAAGGAGGAGGTTGTTGTTTTAAGATTTGTTTAAGTATATAGGCTGCTTGGCTGCTTCTGTACATTGATTCCCTGATTAGAGTGATTCGAACTAAACCACAGACAGTGACACACACGACGCAAGCACGTCGTCGTTGTTTCCTCGAAGCCGCTGATGCCTTTCCCGTTCCCTAGTGTCCTCTTGCACGTACTCGAAGTATTCGGCTCACCGCCGTTGAATGCCCCGCCATGGTGGTCTAAGGTACTCGGCTGCTGACCCGCAGGTCGCGGGATCGAATCCCGGTTGCGGCGGCTGCATTTCCGATGGATGCAGAAATGTTGTAGGCCCATGTGCTCACATTTGGGTGCACGTTAAAGAACCCCAGGTGGTCGAAGTTTCCGGAGCCCTCCACTACGGCGTCTCTCATAACCCTGTGGTGGTTTTGTGACGTAAAACCCCACATATCAATCAACCGCCGTTGCATCGCAGCCCAATATACGGAGCAACGGCGGCTGGGCCAACCGTTGCCATCTGTCGGTTGTGTATAGCGAGATTTACCACAATATTTCTGGTACATCCCCATTTATGGTGATTGATTGATTGATTGAATGATTGATTGAGTGATTGATGTGTGGTGTTTAACGTTCCAAAACCAGCTTATGATTATGAGAGCATACGATTATTTGTGGAGCTCTCCACTATAGTGGAAGGCTCCGCAAATTTCGACCACCCGAAGTTCTTTAACGTGCACCCAAATCTGAGCACACGGGCGTATACAGTATTTTCGCCTCCATCGGAAATGCAGCCGCTGCAGCCGGGATTCGATGCCACGACCTGTGGTCAGCAGCCGAGTACCTTAGCCATTAGACCACCGCGGCGGGGTCTGTTTATGACGATGACGGTTTTCTGATAGGTCTTACAAATTCGTCTGGCACGTATACAAGTTTGTTGGGTACTTTTTCCTGACCAGTGACGAGTCTTGGGCCTTACCCAATTTCTGCGTTGCGTTCCCGTTTATGATTCTAGAAACGACGACAACGTTATTGGGTATATACGCGCAAGTTTTTTTATCACTCAGTCTAAACGTCTAGAGTCTATTTTAAAGCTGCATTAATCAACTTTGAAATAATCATCATTATAATATCGTACTTATGTTTGTTATATTATTTAGTTCTAACTTAAATTATTATATACTAAAAATACCGAAAAAATTCACCTACTACTCGCCCAATGCCCTCTGCATTGGGTGTGAGCCATCAGAGAAGAAGGAGAAGAAGAAGAATACTTCAGCGTGAAGCGGTTGGGCTCCGCCGTTGACTCCGCGCCGTTCCAGCCGCAACAAAATGAGGCCACCTTCGAACAAACTGCCAGCGGTGAGTGAAGACGTCCATGGTTCCAGTTAAGCTTTCCAAGGAAAGTTAACGAACATAAAGTAGGGGAGATTTTGTTGGCGAGATCAGGATGCGAGGGACACCGCATTGTAAGGCTTAAGCTTATAGTTGCGAAACGCAGGTCGCGGGATCGAATCCCGACTGCGGTGGCCGCATTTCCGATGGAGGCGGAAATGTTGTAGGCCCGTGTGCTCAGATTCGAGTGCACGTTAAAGAACTATAGGTGGTCGAAATTTCCGAAGCCCTTCACTATGGCGTCTCTCATAATCATATGGTGGTTTTGGGACGTTTAAACCCACATATCAATCAAGCTTATATTTGCGACCCTGGTTGATTCTTCTTTTTTTTCCTCATTTCAACACGAATATGAGAACGCAAAATTTCACCTTAGTTCGCTCCCACTGAAATGCGACAGCCATAAGAGCACGATTCAAACCCGTGCCTTCGCGCTACTAAAATGATCTATTATCTACTAAGATCTACTAAGATACACTAAGATGATCTATTATCTCTTTATTTCTGTCATACTTCCTCTTCTTTTATATTTTTATGCGTGGCTTTGTCTACGTCACGCTAGGCGACAACAACATGCGTCAAACGGGGCCGCTCTCGGGTACTCCCGAATCATCGTAAAGGCGCTCGAAGAACACGTAGAGGAGGTCTTGTCCTTGGCGCGACCGCACGCTCAGCATGCTACAGATGACTATGCTATCCGTGGTTGTGTCAGCGTTAAGCCAAGCCACACGAGACAGTGGCGTACTCAGGGGCTGGCTTACCAGGCACGTGCCCTTCCCGAAACTTACTCTTCCCGCAATAGGACAATGTTCTTACGTTTCTTTTGATGGCGCAAGAGCCATGCTTGGCCAAAGAGTGCCTGCCGCTGGACACAGAGCACAAGATGGCACTTGACCTCTTGCCTACCTTGCAGCCACTTCGTATAAGAGATGGGCCAGAGTTGCTGGCACGTGCATCTTGGGGGAGTATACTGTGGGGGCGTGCTGCCTGGGCCACTGACATGAGACGACAGCATATACGACAGACTAAGCCTTCAAAGTGTTCCACACTTTAAAAAAGTTGCTGGATCGAGAAATTGAACTTCCTGATGCACTAGTTTTCTTTGTAACGATTTCAGGATCGGTCGTGCGACGCGGCACCCGTCCCTTACTCCAAGCGTCTTGTGTGCTTGGTCGTGCTCGCCGTCGTCGCCGCCTTTGTGGCCGCCATGGTGCTCCTCTTCTACGTCTCCACTATGGTCATCCGTACCTACGCCAGAAAAAGCGACGGTGGCGGTACGGAGGATCGCGTGAGCCTCTCGTGTCACACCGACGGCTGCTCCCGGTTCGAGGCGCTGCTCGCGGACACCCTCAACACCAGCGTCGACCCGTGCCACGACTTCAAGGCGTACGTCAGCTCGCGCTGGCTGCCCGACCCGTCCAAGGAGCTGGACGTCCAGTGGTGTTACGAGTGGAACGTCAAGTACGCCTGGATGCGCATGATGGTCGGCGAGATACGACTGCGTTCCAATACGTCATCGCTGGACCGCCTGATGGCCGATTCCTTCGGAGCATGTGTGCACAGGTCGGAATTGCCCAGGTCTTTCTAGTTTTTTGGCGAAGCCATTAAGTGCCTCAGCTGTAGCACAGGAAAAACCCACTGAACACCAGAGGTATGCGTAAGCAAGGTTGCCTGGATGCATGGGCTTCGGCAGGGCGGTGCAAAAGGGGCACTACCCCCCCCCCCCGCAAAAAAAATCATGCCGTCGAACAATGCCTTGATCCCCAAAGAACTGGCATTCCTCGACTATATGAAAGCCATGACACACACTTTGGACGCGTATTTGGTTTTTTTTGTGCTCGTGCATTTGTGCATCATGTCCACTGTTACGTCCAACGATAAGGTTTTTCTGCTAACCTTTCTGACACTGGTTAATCGACGGAGAAAAAAAGAAAATTGTACAAGCAGCTTTGCACAAGCTCAGTCAAGCGTGAAGGAATATGCACGGGTATGTTGTCGACCTTCTTTCTTTGCATCTGTTGTTTCTATTTATTTCTATTTTTCTATATTCTTTCGTACTTTCTTTATTTATCTTATTCGTTCATCCTTTCTATCTTTCTTTTTTTTCTAATCTGTTTTGCTCTGTCTTTTTTCTATCTCCCATATGTATATCTTCCTCTATTTCTTTATCGCTCTTTCTTTCTATTAGCCTTGTGACGATCAGAGAAATGAATTCCTGTAGCTGCCTTACATGCTTGATTGATATGTGGGGTTAAACGTCCCAAAACTACCACATGATTATGAGAGACGCCGTAGTGGAGGGCTCCGGAAATTTTGACCACCTGGTGTTTTTTAACGTGCACTCAAAACTGAGCACATGAGCATACAACATTTCCGCCTCCATTGGAAATGCAGCTGCCGCAGCCGGGATTCGATCCCGCGACCTGCGGCACAGCAGCCGAGTACCTTAGCCTCTAGACCACGACAGCAGGGTTGTCTTGCATGCTCACTCCAATACAGGGTATGGTGACATCCCATTTTTTAAATAAAAATTATGGCTCACTTCTATCGGCGCGCACGCTCCCGAATAGAGCCTTTAGATTGCACGATGCTACCCCGCCGCGGAGGTCTAGTGGCTAAGGTACTCGGCTGCTGACCCGCAGGGAGCGGGTTCGAATCCCGGCTGCGGCGGCAGCATTTCCGATGGAGACGGAAATGTTGTAGGCCCGTGTGCTTAGATTTGGGTGCACGTTAAAGAACCCCAGGTGGTCTAAATTTCCGGAGCCCTCCACTACGGCGTCTCTCATAATCATATAGTGGTTTTGGGACGTTAAACCCCACTTATCAATCAATTAGATTGCACGATGCTAACTTCTATATATTCTTGCACAGAGTTACACAACTGTAGTGTAGTGTTTGCTTAGTGATGTATATTGTAAGTTATGTTGCCTAATTGATAGCTAACGTTGCCATAGTAATGGCTAGTCTTGATTGTTTAGTGTTACAATCTCTCTTGAGGCGGTTTCAAACCAGTGATTCAGCTGCCAACTGAATGCTTTATTCAACTTTTTTTTGCGAACAGGGCCGATGAGGATTCCAAGGAAACGCGCAACAAGTTTAAGCAATTGATGCGCGACCTGAGCATTCCTTGGCCCGAACAGCCACCCAGCGACGTCGACCCGTTCGAAGCCCACCTCAACCTGAGCATTCGCTGGAACGTGGCACTCTGGTTCGACGTCAAGATGCTTCCCGCCCGTACAGCAAGCGGTCGTAAGGTGATTTACATCTACCCGAGCGCGTACGCCAAGTTCTGGAGGGAACAGTACCTCGCCATGTCTAGCCAGGCCTCAATGCACCAATACGTGGACCAGTACTTGGCCTCCTTCTACGACACGTCGACACGGAACGCAAACGGCGAGCCGGAACAACTTTGCCAGTACGACGCGGTGTTCAACTTCACCAGGCAAGTCGTCTTTCAACTTGCCGGCGTCATCATGAAGGACAAGTCTGTCGCGTTCCTCGAGTTCGACTCCCTGGCACGAGCGTTCGGTCAGAAGACGGATCGCTTCGTTTCGTTGATGAACAAGTACTTCTTTCCCGGGAACTTCTCCTCGTTCGGGTGGGAGGACAGCGCTATAGTAAAGGCGACGGACACATTGAACGTCGTCCGTCACGTTGTTACCGGCACGGATGCCTCGACCCTGTTGAGCCACTTGGGCTGGTGGATGCTGCAGGTGTTCGCTCCCATAGCGGACAACCATTTCTTCGTCGAGAAGTACGGAAGCGTTGAGAAGGCCGAGCTGCTGCGCCCGCTGTTCTGTGAGACCCAGGTCGAGTCTTCCTTCAAGATTCTGCTTCTCGCCAGACACATGGCCACCCACTTTCGAGATCACCAGATCCTACGCATTTGCGAACTCCTGAACAGCGTACGCCAGGCTACCGTGGCCGAGATCGGCAAGTTGGATCTGCCGGTTAAAGCCAAGGCGGTGCTGACGAGAACGCTCAAGCACTTGCGCGTCAACCTGTGGCCCAGGCCACAGTACCGGTCTGAGACGTTGCTCCGGCGCATCTACTCGTTCGAGTACGCGAGCAAGAAGACCATGCTGGACTACTGGATCTCGGAGAGGAAAGGCAACGCGGCACTCATCGGTGGCAGCGCGTACTTCGAGGACAAGCGGCTGCCACACAACTACCTCAAGGAACTCTTCTCCTACGACAGCGTCCTGGACACCATCAGCTTGTCGATGGTCGTGGTGCACGAGCCGTTTTACTACCTCGACGACGAGTTCGGCGCCATTAACTACGGTGGTTTGAACGCGGGCTTCGCCAAGACCCTCATAGAAGGCCTCGTAAGCGACCCAAAGTTGCGTGCCGCCGTCGCCAGTGACGCGTCGAGCAGCGCTAACGAAGGAAACGAGAGACCACTCTGGGGCGCTTCGACCGGCAACGATACTAACGGCTCGCCACAGCCCGAACTCGGTCTGATCGCTCCGGTCTTCCTGCCGGCGTTTCGCGCGTTCCAGGCGAAGATGCGTGGTGCCGGCCCCGTCAACGCGGGCCAATTCTCACCGGCGAAAGTGTTCTTCGTCAACTTCTGTCACAGTCAGACGCGCATGGCGGCAGGCTTCGACTGCAACTCCGTGCTGCGAGGAGCAGCCGATTTCGTTTCCGCGTTTCACTGCAAACGTGGTAGCAGCATGAACCCTTGATATTATTTCAATCCTAATGGAAAGAGAACAAGACTATTGTGTTAACACTTCTGAATATTCATTATAATAATTAGTCCGTTTATTTTGTTGCTCGGACATGTGTGTTTCTGCATAATTGTGCGTGTGTCGTGTACGGTGTCGTGAAAAGTGTGTTCCACTTGTTTAGCCCCACGACCGAAATTTTATATCAACAAAATGACTGTACGGGTCTCATTTATTTATTTATTTATTTATTTATTTATTTATTTATTTATTTATTTATTTATTTATTTATTTATTTATTTATTTATTTATTGATACTGTAAGCCTTAACAGGCACGGATGGGAGGACATCTCTCATCAGGAATCTCTCACTGTAAGCCTTAACAGGAGTGGGAAGAAATTATACAGATTGTCATCTTCACATAGACCGCAGAACAAAAAATAGTAAACAAGAAAGTGAACACGGGAAAAAATAAGAATGATCAGTACAGACTACTCTAAACAATTACAAATTACAACTGTACATCTAGTCGAAGAACCAAGAAATAAAACAATAAAAACACCACAGGCTCTCATCACACGATACTTATCGATTACTCCAAATATTAGGAATAACTGTGAATCTTTCTGATGGCAGTAGTAGCTTATATTTACATCCAGCTTTATTTCGCTGTTTGCCTCCTTTATTTTTTACTGGGGATATATGTGTAAAGGAAATTACCAAGAACCCACACAGAGGCAGACTGATGAAAATTCGAATGCTAGTAAGTACGTTAACAAGACAGATGAAGTTCCCGTAATGCATTGACAAAAACCAGGTACGCTTCATTGGCTGACTGCTTATTTAAAGGCCGACTCCGGTGATTTTGCGAGGTCAATGTACCTCGATAAATATCACTCAGACTATAGGTTCATTTGCACGTTCGCACCACTCGTTCATGCCGAACTGAAGGCTTGAGAGTTTTCGCAGTATATTTTCAAGTTAATTTCATAGCTTGCCTCTAAACGCTCTCCTCGCTTGACCCTATAATGATAGCATAGTGTGTGTGACGTTGATTTTTGCAAAACGTAAGTGACGGAACTGATGTGCCACTGCAGCGTCTGCTTGTCAGCTGGAGTGTGTTGGGTCGGCCGGTGCCTCCTTGATTGAGCGTGCGATTTCCCTTTCCGTGTTGGTGGGTGCGCGATGGGTGGCAAGTGAAGTTGCGTTGTGGGCCGCACACCGTTCACCGCATATTCATAACAGCGTAGGCGTTTTAACCGGTATCGCAGCAGGCGCAAACTCGGACAACCCGGACAAGTACTGCTATTTGGCTGCGTTATGCGCAACCATGGCAGGTTCTGGCCAAGTATGTCGTCATACGTAGAAGCACACTCAGTTGGGTTTCGGCATTGCCGTTTTTGCCTCTTAAAAATTATTCGAGTTTGTCGAGCATTTCGGTTATCGGGCGCGGGACAAAAGAGTCTCGGGAACATGAAAGCCCCTTTACCCTGACATGGACGAAAAATCGCAGGAGTTGGCCTGTTTTCCGTTGCTTTGTATACGTACTGTCAGAGATAAACATTTCCGGGATTGATAGATTTGTTAATATGCTAATCTAGCTGGTGTACATAGCCTTGCCTATGTGATGCAGGTAGTTTCCAGGTTGCTTCTAGGGCATTGCTATGCTAGGTGATGCTAGCTTCTTTTTTACGTTTTAGCGCAGACAGATTCAAGTTGAACTACACGCAGTCACAGACACGATGCGCGTCCACAAACTTTGGAGACGGAACCTCACACTGAAACCACGCTCTCGCACTTCTGAGGGATCTATACGTCGCTGGCGTAGGGTACTCCATCGCTTTGTGGCCTTCTCAGAGCTCCCATTATACCTTTCCTGTCTTCTAAAAATCTCTAACATTCTAACCTACTCGAAGTCTTGGATCACCACCGCTGTTTTGTAGTCATTCGGACAGGTAACTGTCGTCTCAATTTTTAGTAGCGCAGTGGGATTCCATTTTCGTGGCACATACCCATTTATGGTTAGTTGGGATAACCGTTGCCTCGTTCATATTAAGTGAACCGATTGCAATCAGTGCCATTTACTCAATATCTGTGGCACATCGCCGTTTATGATGAAGATAGTTTACTGATAAGTATAGCACGCACAGATCCCTGCCAGCTCAACAAGCTTCGTCTTTCTAAAGACGAGTTCAAAGCACGTCTGGCCACCCTGAGCCACATCTAAAACATTCAACCTGTAGTACACAAGTTTCGCGATCAATTTGCAAAATTATCCACCAAAGGGGAAGGGGTAGTGCATTAAGTGGGCAGACATTCGTTGTTTACTACATTACCGCAGAGGCCGTGTCCAGTGAACGTTTGTCCCCGGGTGTACTTCGTGCGAATTGGAAGCGTTACATCACGCGATTACCCAAACATTACGAGGTAAAAACAAACACAACTGTACCTGTCAGACGCGAACGACAGTGTCGCAGACTCGCTACAGGAAGTTACTTCGAGCACCGAAAGAACCGCTGCCTTCTGAAGGCAGAAAATGGAAAGCTGCGAGTGACAGAGAAAGTCCATCGCTATACGCCGAAGGCGTCAAGGAGAGACGGAGTGATGGGGATCTGGTGTCGCGTCTTGTTCTTTGGCAAATGTATTTAAATAGTTAATTTGAAAACACAAGAAGCCAACTTGGCCCAAGCAGGAGGGGCAGTGCACATCCATGAAGGTCAGCTTGGTCAGCGCCCGAGCAGCTGGTTCTTGTTGTGCAGGGCAAAACCTTGAGGCGGTTTCGGGCTCTGGAGCTTTGTATCCGGAGCACGCGCAGCATATTTGGTTTTCAGGCTGACCACATCAGAACGAGATTCCCCCTCATGGTTTCGCCCCGCAGAGCAATTACGGGCTTCTCGCGTGCTCTACACAGACGCGGCCACGGCTGTACATAACACGGTCAAGTTAATAATTGGACAGTATAACTTTCCCGCAGCTCACGTTATCACTCACTCAAAAGGCTATGCCACACGGCAAAGACATCCTTTGACGACGAAACCTTTCTTTGACTTTTCAAATATTGTTAATTGAGTGTAATAGCCTTACCAATAACGTTGCAAGCGAAGGTTCATTGTATCTCCTTCAGAATTGCTATTGATGCTTTGCAGTATCGATCCTGATTATGTAATTGATATGTAGGGTCACGGCCGCCTGGATCGGGAGCACGCGTCCGATCCAGGCGGTTGCGGTAGGGTTTAACGCCCCAAACCTCCATATAATAAAAGATACGGCAGTCCTGTTTATGTAATAATTAAGCATTGGTGGTACTGGATAGTTCTTTTTTGTATATATTTAAATTATTCGTTGGGATTTGCTCACCTTTCATTTTTCGCGTCAATTATTTATACTACTGATTATCTGATTATACTCTTTTCATCTTCCATACTTCTTGTATTCATAACTCTACGTGCATTTCTTCTGTTTGTAATGTCTGTGGTTCTTTTCCTTGCAAACTATCTTTCTGTTTCACAGCTGTCATAATTGTTTCGAGATTTAAGTATCTCAAAATATAAAATTCAGAAGCCTTTCCGCGAATCGTAAAAACCGAGCCAATCAAAGCTTCGCACGTGCGAGCCCCACCTATAATATTTATTTTCTTTCACTCTATCGCTTTACGCAAATGATCCCTCCTAACAGTTTCCTTCCTCCATGGCATGCATGGGGCCTTCATCCACGTAGCACAACGCTTCAACTGGCAGGCAACAACGATGGTAATGCACTCATATCCAAGCAACAATGAAATGTCGCTAAGTGAAATGACAATTTTCGAAAGAAACATGATTTCTTAGTGCGCAGGGAACAGTAGCTTGCCACGACTGGCAAGTCACTGAGCCAATTGTGGGTACATTCCAAAGTTTGATGAGTTCCGAGTAATGGCAAGACATAAGGACAAGAAGGCACGTGAAATAATGAAGCGGTTTTTTTTTATTCGCAAAGCAGGAACGGAGTGTGTAAGAGCCCCGTCCGCCAATATGTTGGACAATGAATACCAGTATCTTTTCAATTAAATTTTCATTTCAATATACGAATGAGTTGTTCTGGCGCATGTGCCATCATTTGTTCCTTTTTTTGTGTGTGTATCTGTGTGATCTCCCCGCCCTCTTGACTGTGTACATAACCGCCATCTGTGCAATAAAACGGTCGTAAGCGCGCGCTCTGTCCTATCTATCCGTCTTCTTTCTGAAACGTTCCCTGCGCACTAAGAGAGTATATTTCTTTCAAAAATGCAGTACCAAGCAGCCCTAGTATAGCCGCTGTTTTGAAATGATCAGTCACCTCAATAAAAGATTAGTGTTTCGTTGTGGTTTCGTTGCGTCCAGTTTCGGTTCGGTTATCGGACTTGCTGCAGGTGGCGCCTCACTCGGCAACGAGAATTCACGCACCGAGAGTGCACTCCTGAGGCGCTTCGTAAATGAAGTGTTGAAGTGTTTCAAAAGTGTATGACGAGCTCTCGTGTCGCGCAAACGTTCTTCTTCGCGCTCTGCGCCAAGACCGCCGTGTAGAGGCTAGCTGGCGCAACCGCCGACCGCGATACCACAATAAGATTGTGTATTATAAGAAACATGTAATATTCGAGAAGCCCACGACCAAGAGAGCATAATTTACTGAAAAAAGCCTACAAAAGCGCACGTGACTAAAACGCCTTTGAGCGACGCATTTACATACGTTTGCCATTGCCGAGTTTTTCGCGCACGACGTGCTCATCAAAATCTCCGAGTTATTTAACAGCTGGGCTATACCGCTAACTTACAACAGCTATGTTTACATTCTTTTTCAATATGATCAGCCGAAGAGACAACGACAACGTTCTCACACGCGCGTGCCTGCGACACGAAGAGACAACGGTTAAATTTTTATCTCCACAAATCAGGATTTTTATTAACCAACCTATGTGCAGTTTGCAATGAACCGGAAACAATAGATCACTTTCTTCTCACATGCCGCCGCTTCGCCTCACTGCGCCGAGTAATTCTTGAAAGACCGATTGGTGTGCTCGAATGGCCAGTCAATACATTCACCATATCATCGTTTGGAGCCAGTCAGTTGGGTGTGGGCCGCAGTGCTATTCTGTCAGTGCAACATAAATTCATTCGAGCAACCGGAAGGATACGCTGCTAGTGGTACTGCCAGATATATCCAATTATTTGTCCCCCTTCCTCATTCTTGTTAAATTGTTTTATATACTCTGGTTTATCGAATTCTCCTGCACTTTTTCACATTTTTTTCAAAGGAATATTGTTATTGCTTTTATCTAATTTCTCTCTTTTTTAGCAAGCTTTGTACAAAAAGATATTTATTATGAGGTACAGTGTGGCCAATCCTCCTTGTGGGTATGAGCCAAGATCTCTCCTAGGCGACAAGACAAGACAAAGACAACGACAACATTCTCACGTGCGCGTGCCTGCGGCACGAGACGAGAAGAAGAACAAGAACGACGTGGTTGGCCTCCGCCATCGGCTATACGCCTCCTT